>NC_082683.1:46258454-47597605 GCF_949987515.2 Delphinus delphis
CTATGATTTTGTCCGATATAGCATTTCTTGCACCTCAAGAGGACAAAGGCCATTTTAATTTTAAGCACTTGGTATAGAGCACTGATGAAGGACCTCCTGGTCCAGCTCTTGGTGGAAGTTAATAAATTCTTTCCCTCCCACCATTTCATGGGTGACACGCCAGCCGGATTTATTTAGATGCAGTCTTCCTACACTGGTAGAATGTATAGTTGTGTCTCCACAAATGAATTATTCAGATAAACGTCAGAGGTGACTTTTTGCACAGATTCAGTGAGGTATTTGTCTAAGTATCTACCCTGGCTAGCAATGGATAAAATGTTCTACATTTAGATGCTTTTTAGAGCCACATATTTTATGACATCAAGGTAGAAGAAAATAGTCAGGTAAAGACTTGGAGATCCTTGTAACAGGCAACAGTTTAATAACTTCTAAAATCAGAAAGACCAGATTCTAATTCCAAATGCAAAGCTCTCCAGATGATCACTTTTAGTTCAGTCACTCATCCTCATTTTAGAAAAGAGGAAATTGAGGTTTGGAGAGATGTAAATGTTAGGCTGGAACCTGTACATCATAGAAGCATAATATTATTATATGTAAATATGTATGCAACTTGGTTGTCTCTGAGCTTCAGCTTCCTCTTCTGTAAAATAAGAATTACATGTAGTATATAGTATATACATGTATCATTTTCAACATAGATTAAGCCTCAGTTTCCTCATCTATAAAATGGGCATCATCCTGCTCTGTCCCTCTCGTTTGATCCTCACATACTGCAAGATAAAGCAAGTGAGACCTCTTCGTAGAGCAGTTTCCTCTGTGGTCATACTTTTCATTAGAAGACTCGAACTGTGGTAAGTCGGAAAGAACACAGGCTCTGAATTGGGGAAATCTTGGGTTCAAATCCTGCCTCTGCCACTTACTTTGATCCTTAGTTTCCTCCCCTGTAGACTGGGGATCCCTGTCTGCAGACTCACTGGGAGGATGCCCAGGATCCTGTCTGGAGGAGAGGCTGCACATGGCAGCCCCTTTGCCTCCCCTGCCTCCCCTGGATGTACTTCCAAGTACTCGAGAGAATGTGTAAGATAGATGTACGAGGAATATTCCCTAGAGGTAAGCGCTGCAGTTTCTTGCTCTACAGTTTTCAGTTGGTGAATCACTACCCCTTAACAAAATGACAGATAATGGGAAGAAAATTAGTGTTTGGACGCTTAGAGGCCTGTTCTCTTGGACGTTACAGTGGAGTCAAGAACTGTCTTTATTCCCTGATTGTCCTGGAAAAGAAAAACTTAAAAGCCTCATTTACAGTTTTATTCTCATACTAGGGAGGAACAGTGGGTTCTTTCTCCAGTCATTCCCGTCCTTAATGGGGGAGGAGCCCAGGGACATATTTTACAGCTAAGTCAAGAGCTTTTCTCCAAATTCAGATTTAAGCCGTGAGCAAAAAGAATCACTATCTCACTTAGTTAAGACCATTATCTGATTTCCTAATAAAATCTCACTACAAAGAAGGACTTGTTTATCCATCAAATATTTACTTAGCACCTATTACATACCAGATGCTGATTTGGCAGCTGGGAGGGATGGATCAGAACAGAGAGAGGTGACAAGGACAGTGTGGCATGACACAAAGAGCCCTAGTTCTGGTGCTAAGAGACCTGGGTTCACTTCCTAGTATTTGAATTTATCTTCTGTGCAACCTTGGGCAAATTACCTAACCTCTTTGAATCAGACGTGTAATAAATCCCTCTGGTTTCTTTTGAGGTATGTGGCATGGTGGCTAGAAGCCTTAGGTTTAGGCAGACCTGGAATAGAATTTCAGTTATGATGCTTAGTAAAATGTAACATTGAGTAAGTCACTTCACTTCTTTGAGCCTCAGTTTCCTCATCTGCAAAATGGACATAATAGGGCATTTCTTGAAAGACTGTTAGGATGGTTCAGAGCTAAGAGTAGCAAGTGAAAGTACTATATGAAGTCCAAGGGAAGCAGAAGGTTTTTCTAGGTCAAACTGGAATCCATTCTGAACTTCCCAGCCCTTTTTGAGGTTAATTCTTTCACTTATTACTTGATTAGAATTGTCTGAAGCAGGCTGTAGGAGGACTAGAGTCTTTGAACTTGGATTTTTCCACTTTCTATAAAACTCATTGGCTGCTAAAACCCCGAGTGAAAACAAAGGAATTTATGAAGGTAACTTCTGCAGCCTGCTTTCCCTTGCCATGGGTCCACCCTCCTCTTGGTGATGGTGCAGCTGGCTTTCTCTGCATATGTACAACTGCTTTCTCTGACTAAAGAGATCATGATCTTTCCTCTCCCAGCTCTGACCTCTCCCAACTTTTTTTATCAGGTCAAGTCAGAGAAAGCACGCCTCTCATAGACTTTCTCCCTAGATGGGCCCAGAGTTTCCATACTTTGGCTCATCTTACACAGACAAACATGTCTACTAAATCCTGGCGTGCTGACCTGTGGGTAGTCTGGGGCCCAATGGCCTTTCTGGGCAGGGCACTGTGAGTCAAAAGTGGAAAATGAGAGTCGCTGGTGTCTTGGATCTAAGTGTCCCCATCCCTCCACCTGTAGAGGGCGGAGGCTCCCTGATGCTTTGCAAAGATCTTCCTTACAGCAGCATAGAGCAGGAAGGCTCCAATGGAGGTCAAACCTGTCCTGGAGGCAGGCTGGTGGCAGAACCAGTGGCATGGTGATCCTCCCAGGCCTCTGTTTCCTCGAGCTGTTATGCATGGACTATTAGAGGAGGGGTGGAAGGCGGAAGTAGTCAAAATGTGTTCGAGGCTTTGATGGAGAAGCCGACAGTGTGAAGAGGGTGGAAGGCAGAGTTGGTGTCTGTGTCCCTGCTGTCTGCAAAACGGACAGGATAGGTCTACAGTGGATATTTGTAAAATGTGAAAGTGAGAGTTGATTCACTGATGCAACAGGTAGGGGTATTTCTTGCCATTTACCCTCAGTTATCATGAGCTTTCACGGCACCAATTTTATAGGGTCTCGCTGTCGGCGTTTTGGGTCTGACACCTACTTGGGAGATGGTGCCGAGCTCTTCTCTGAGAGCCTCCACTTCCTCGTTTGTAAAGGAGGAATGAGGATAGCTCTTGCTTCAGATCCTGGGTGCAGAAGTCAGGTTGGATGTCAAGATGTAAAATTCTTCAAAAACTCTAATCCCCTTGGCGATTGTTAGTCACGTAGAAGGAACACAATTAGCTGTGAAAAGCCTAAGAGAAAGGAGTCATGGGGCAGTTATATCTGTGTTGGCTCAGGATCATGAATGGAAAATTTGGCTGCAAGTGGACCTCTTTGTTCAAAACAGAACATTCCTCTTTATTAGCTTATTCTTAAAGTGGTCCCACCCATGGGTGTCCACTGTGGTTGTGATCTGCAGAAGCACCAGCGTGTAGACACTCACTAGGATGGCAGATTATCAGACTGTTAGTGATAGCCAGGCTGTCACCAACCAAGAGGGGTTCTTCTGTCCCATGGAGAGAGATTGATCCCAGACTCTGGTCAAGTTTGGGCCAACTGGAGCTCTGAAACTAGCTCTCAAGGGTCTTAGAAATACCTGGGGAAGAAATGAAAAAGGTCTGTTTTCTTTGAGCTTTTGATAGCCTCTATGTAACCCTTCTGCTCCTTTTGAAACAGAGGTTTGTTGTGAGTTCATAGAATCATAGAATTTTGGACCTGGGTGGTGGTGGAAGGACTTTGAGGCCATGCAATGCAATTCTTTCACGGTATGGTAAAGAAATTTGAGTCTAGAGTCTAGCCTGAGGTTGCACAGTCGTGTCCTGTTGGGAGACAAGGCTGGGACTCTTCTTTCCTGCTTCTTAGTGAAGATCTTGTAACATACCAAGGAGTGGATCCAAGCCCTCCTCTTATGCTTTAAATAACCCCTCCAGGCTTGTAGGGGCACCTTTACATCAAGTTTCTTAGGAAGAATGAGCAAGTGAGCCTTTTATAGCCTGGGGCTTCCTGATACCCACATCTTCTGAGTCTGGTGGCCACTCTGGGGCCTCTGCCACTCTCCCCAGCTCCTACCCTGCTCTGGGACTTAGGCTAAGGTGAGGCAAGGAGGCGTGAAAGGTGGCCAGGGCACAAAATGTAACTTCCTCCTGGGCTGGCATTTGCATGGCCCTCAGAGTGAGTGCCTTCTTTTCTTTTTTTTGATTAAAAAAAATTAATTGAAGTGTAGTTGATTTACAATGTTGTGTTAGTTTCAGGTGTATAGCAAAGTGATTCAGTTATATACATATTCTTTTCTCAGATTCTTTTCCATTATAGGTTATTATAAGATATTGAGTATAGTTCCCTGTGCTGTACAGTAGGTCCCCGTTGCTTATCTATTTTACGCATAGCAGTGTGTATCTGTTAATCTCAAACTCCTAATTTACCCACCCCCTCCTTTCCTTTGTGGTAGCCATAAATTTTTCTATGTCTGTGAGTCTATTTCTGTTTATAAATAAGTTCATTTGTATCTTTTTTTTTAGATTCCACATATGAGTGATATCATATGATATTTATCTTTCTCTGACTTACTTCACTTAGTATGATAATCTCTAGATCCATTGTATATATATACATACCACATCTTCTTTATTCACTCACCCATTGATGGACATTTAGATTGCTTCTGTGTCTTGGCTATTGTAAATAGTGCTGCTATGAACATTGGTGTGCATTGGTGTGCATGTATCTTTTCAAATTACGGTTTTCTCCAGATATATGCCCAGGAGTGGGATTGCTGGGTCATATGGTAGTTCTGTTTTTAGTTTTCTAAGGAGCCTCCATACTATTCTCCATAGTGGCTGCACCAATTTACATTCCCACCAACAGTGTAGGCGGGTTCCTTTTCGCACCTAGGTTCTTCCCTTGCCTCACCTCAATGTTGGCCTTGACCTCTTGGCTGGTCCTCAAACGTGCTGTGACCTCTCCTACCCTGGGGACTTTGCTGTTCCTGCTGCCTCTGCGTGGCTCCCCTCACTGCCCTTTCTGGGCTCCAATGTCACTTCAGAGGGAGCTTCCCTGAGGTAAGGCAGCTGGGATGTTCATTTTTTTAGTAAATATTTTCTACTTTTATTTATTTATTTATTTTAACATCTTTATTGCAGTATAGTTGCTTTACAATGGTGTGTTAGTTTCTGCTTTATAACAAAGTGAATCAGTTATACATATACATATATCCCCATATCTCTTCCCTCTTGCATCTCCCTCTCTCCCACCCTCCCTATCACACCCCTCTAGGTGGTCACAAAGCACCGAGCTGATCTCCCTGTGCTATGTGGCTGCTTTCCACTAGCTATCTATTTTACATTTGGTAGTGTCTGTATGTCCATGCCACTCTCTCATTTTGTCACAGCTTACCCTTCCCCCTCCCTGTATCCTCAAGTCTATTCTCTAGTAGGTCTGCGTCTTTATTCCCATCTTGCCCCTAGGTTCTTCATGACCTTTTATTTTTTTCTTAGATTCCATATATATGTGTTAGCATACGGTATTTGTTTTTCTCTTTCTGACTTACTTCACTCTGTACGGCAGACTCTAGGTCCATCCACCTCACTACAAATAACTCAATTTTCTTTCTTTTTATGGCTGAGTAATATTCCATCGTACATATGTGCCACATCTTCTCTATCCATTGTTCTGTGGATGGACATTTAGGTTGCTTCCATGTCCTGGCTATTGTAAATAGAGCTGCAATGAACATTGTGGTACATGACTCTTTTTGAATTATGGTTTTCTCAGGATATATTGGGCTGTTCATTTCTATCCCTTCCTCTGGCTTTATTTTCCACCACAGCCCTCAAAACTCCTGACCTGTTTGTTTATTGTCTCTCCCCTCCATTCAGTGTGAACCAACATCATTCAGCACATGCACACACACACGCAGAGGAGACCCCCCCCGATGCCTATCTGTTGACTGACAGGATGCACGGGAGACAAGTTTCTTTCCTCCTCTTTCAAGACATTATTTTCCCTTCCTCGGGATCATTCTGGCCAAATCTTTAGTTTCAGTGACTCTACAAGAATTGCCTCAAAATACCTGCCCTTAAAGTGCTTTGATGGACCAAATTCCTAACACACACTCAGACCTCTTTTAAAACATTTGATTTCGTCTAACTTTTTATACTAAAAACATTCTATAATCCCACAACCCACCTCCTAGAGGCTAGATGTTTATTGAACTTGTTCCTTGTATTTGGCATGCGTCTACTGTCTGTTAAAACTCCATGGAACTGGTCGTACCTGCTGGCTGCTCGTCTGCCAGAGGAAGTTTCCTCCTCTGTCCCCCAAGGGATCCTCTGGTAGAGCAGGGAGACCCCTCCCCTCCCTCTCCCCAGCCAGAACCAGGCTTCCTCCGCCGCTGCCGCCTGTACAGTGAGATATGATCTTCTCACTGGGGCATTTCCAGTCCTTTCTGCCTCTCGTAGCCTAAGAAGACTTTGCTCAGCCAGACTTGGCCCTTCATTAGCCTTCAGATATCTGTGTGTGCGGTCCTGTCCCTTAGAAACCTCATTTGGTCCCACGGCTTCAGCTCCTCCCCCACCCAGCCCAACTCTGTTTATGGGCCTCAGCTTCAGCTTGGGTTTCAAACTGCCTGTTGGCATCTCTTTCCGTGAGCTCTGCCAGCAACTCAAATTCAACTCAGTTAAAGCCTGCCTTGATGTTTCCTTCCCACGTTGCCCTCCCCACCGCAGCCCTTATTCCTATCAGATGTCCCACCATTTTCCTAGACTCTCAAGGGTGAAAGCTCAGAGTCTGGTGCTTTGCCTTTCCCTTTGCCACTCACACCTAGTGAGTCACCACACTCAGTCATTCATCCTGATAATAGCTATTGATAGTATTGGTTAATCACAGACCCACCACGTGTAGGATATGTTTTCTACAATCGCCGAAATAAGGCTGTGGGTTGCTTAGGGTACAGACGAAGCTGGTGCACAAAGGGACCCAGGAATTCAGTGGTGTAAATAGAGTTGATGTTTATCCCTCTTCTGTGGAGGAAACCTGGCTGGTGGGTCAGTCACCTGTGCGGTGCGGCTTTGTGACCGCTCTGGTTGCTTCCATTCCCCGACCTGCAGAAAGGATGAGAGAGGTCCTGAGCAAAAAGCTGAGCCTGTAGAATTGAAAGGAGCACATCTCACTTCTGCTCAGGTCCCATCATTCTGAGCTGAGTCACGTGACCATGTGACCACATTTGGCTGCAAAGGAGGCTGGGAAATGGGGCCTGCAGCTCATGACCATGGGTGTCCCGCTAAAAAGGGATGGGGGTTCTATCATAAAAGGAAGAAAAGGAGAATGGATACTGTTAGGTACTGTTGCCCCCATTTTAAAGATGGGGTGCTGAGGCCTAGAGAGCTGAAATGACCTGGCCTAAGGTCCCAGAACATGTCAGGATTGGCTCCCACGTCTCACTTGAGTTTCTCTTACCCCACAGGGCCTCTCAATGAACAGCACAGGTGTGACTAGTAATAAGAGCTATAACCCAGAGAAAGAACATGTGGGCCTGAACTTTCTGGGAGGGTTTCACAAATGAAGAAGGGCTTGAAGGAGGGAAGCTGGGGCCTGGCTACATGGAGGAGAGGGGAAAGGGAAATGCGATTTCTCCTCAGCAGCTGGTCTCTAAGCCAACTTTCGGTTTAGTCACTTCAAATCAACAACCATTCCTCCAGTGCTGCTTCTGTGAAAGGCTGAGTTTGGAGGAAGAGTCAGTGACAAAATCTGTGTCTGAGTCCCCATCAGCCACCACCCAACTGCCTCTCTGGACCCGCAGGCCCTCTGTAACCCGGCCCTGTCTTGGCCTGAGCCTCTCTCTTACCAATCCTTCACTTGCATGGTCTTACCACGTGCCCACACCTAGAATGCTCTGTCCCCACCTCCTCCTGGACAACAGCTCTTTGTATGTCCTGTTCGTGGGGGAGGGTCTTCTCCTGGAAACACCCCCTGACCCCATTCTTCCCCTAGCTGGGTTCGGGGATACGCAAAGGAATGCGCTGTGATTGCATCCCCTTATAACCAGACTTAGAAAATGACTACACAGAAGATACTTGTAAGTTTGGCTCTTCTGCTAGAATATGTGCTCCATGGAGAAGGCCCACAGCTTTTCCATCCCAGTGCCTCCAGCACCTAGTACAGGGCAAGGAAGAAAAAGGACTAGACTCCTCTTAAGACTGCAAATTTCTTGAGGACTGGTCCATTTTTTTTTTAAATTTATCGTTTCTTTAATTCAGTAATACAAAAAATAACTCATAATCTGCAGGTCAGAGTCAATGTTTTAGCTGGTTATATTAGTTTGCTCTGGCTGCCATAACAAATTATCACAGACTGGGTGGCTTAAACAACAGGAATTTATTTTCTCAGAATTCTGGAGGCTAGAAGTTCAAGATCAAAGTGTGGCATGGTTGTTTCTTCTGAGGCCTCTCTCCTTGGCTTGCAGATGGCTGTCTTCTCTCTGTGTCTTCACGTGGTCTTCCTTCTGTTTGTGTCTGTGTCCTAATCTCCTCTTCTTATAATGACACGTCCTATTGGATGAGGGCTCACTCACAGGACCTCGTTTTACCTTAATCACCTCTTTAAAGAGCCTGTCTCCAAATGCAGTCATGTTCTGTGGTCCTGGAGGTTAGGATGTCAACATAGGAATCTGGGGGGACACGATTCAGCTGATAACACTGGCATAAACTGTTGTGTAGCAGAGAAGAAAGAAGAATAAATTGTGACCAGAAAGGACAGGGTGACGTTCATGGGGGCTGTAAGCAGAAGTCTGGGGACTGTGGGCTCCTTGAGAGAGAGATTGTGGCTCATTTCTTTCTGTATCCCACATGCCCAGAGTGGGGTACAGTTTATAGAAGATGCTCTTAAGACAGCCAGGAATACACAAGCAAGTACGGGAAGGAGCTAGCATTGGATCTAATAGTGCCGCTATTTGGATAGCATAACCGCCAGCAGGGTGACTGCTCTTTGTGGTTATTTTGGGTCCTCTTCTCCACAGCAAGGTCAGAGACCAAAGCTCCCCGTTTCTCATATGCCTGCAACAACAGCAATTGGGATCAAAATTTTCCAACCTAATTAAACATTTGGGTGGTTGGGACCCACCCAAGGAAAACAAGAGTATGCTCAATCAAATCTTTTATTTGGAAAATGTTTTTCAGCTGAGAGACCTGGGCTCCATGTCATTGCTAGGCTCTAGGATTCTGTTGCTAAAAGTCAGGGGAAAATACAACAACTTAGACTTAAAAACTATAATCCCCCGGATCTGCTAAGTTCTTTACAGTTTTAACAAAGGGGCTTGACTTCCATGATTTGATTCGACCCTTGAAACAACCCTGTGAAGTGGGTAATAGAAAGAGGATGGGGTGTCAGGTCGTGGGTTCTAATCCCAGCTCTACCACTTCTCGGCCTTGAGAACTTGGGAAAGGTGAGACATTTCTTTAAGATCTGATTTTCTCCTTTGTGTGATGGAGATGATAATGCCTACCTCTTATGATTGCCTTGAGGCCTGATTGATATCAGGTTTTAGAGGGAGCCTAACAAATAGAGCAAAAGCTTGAACCAGAATTTGAACCCTTGTCCTCCCTCTCTTTCCTTTTTCTTTTGTAAAATAGAAAGAATAGTTACTATCTCATAGAATTGTTGTGGTGATGAAGTGAACAATGCGCATATATAATACATGCTCAGTAAAAGGTAGTTAAGGCTATTCTTTTCAGACCCTAATACATTTTTAAAAAAATGAGATGTTACTAGCTTCCTTCTGAATGTTTCAAACTTCAAATTAACCTTTGACTTTGAAAAAAATCTCACCATTTCCAATTTCAAGAGAAATTGACAGATGCATAGAAGCAACACCAGATTGGGAATTAAAAGCCTTGGCTTGGGTTTGGTTCTCGTGCTGAGACAGGCTGGGACCTGGGGCCCTTTACTGGAGGGCTTGCACCTGGACAAATGTCACCTCAATCAACAGAATACAAAGAAACAATAGGGGACTAAAAGTAATTGCATGTGCACACAGTTGGGGCAAATTATGAACAATGAGATACGAGAAGGCCAAAACCCAACTGCCACCTCTGTGGTGTCAGGAGCAAAAGCAGGGTACTGTGCCTGATTCCTGCACACAGCACCACCAAGGGGGTGGGCACACCACCTAAGCCACCCCTTCAGTCTGACCCACCCATCCGCCCCTACTTTCACCCCATTTAAGGGACCAGCCTGCCCTCCTCGAGAGCAAGCAAGGGCACCTGTCTCTTGTTCTCACTCCCTTGTGCTGCAGCACCATGAGTCCCAATAAAGCCTTGCCTGAATTCCTCATCTGGCCTCTAATCAGTTGATTAAAGAGTCCAAGGACCCAAGTCAGCAACACTTACTTGCTGCGAGCTCTTAGGTAAGTCACTTTCCTTTTTCTGGGCTTTGGGCTCCTCATGTGTGCAATGAGCGACTGGACTAGATGAATGTTCCTTGCAGTACCCAAGAATCTATGTGTTGTTTGTAAATCTTTTGCCCAAATCCAGTAAAAATCCTTAGCACTTAAAAGGGGAAAGTTAATCAGAATCTTTTTCTGATTCATGTGAACTTAACCAAACAGAACCCTACTTTCTAAGAGCTCTTTGATGTTTAAGCTGCCTTAAGGATTTTTTTTTTTTTTAAGGGGTATTTTAAAAGTTTTTTTCCTTAGAAACAGGAAATCAGGTTTTGGCAAGAGGGAAAGAAATTCGAACACACCAAGGCTTGGGGGTGGGGGCAGTTGGTTTGTTTTGAGTGGGCAGAATTTGAGAGGGTTCCTGAGATTGGCAAGAGATGGCCTGGGCCACCCTTGCTCAGCCTCCCAAGGGTTTGCCGACTTGAAAGGCTGTGTGAACTTCTGGGGCAGTGACAAGGGAGGCATGCCTGAAGCATTTCCCAAGGCTTTAAGGACTGGCTGAATGTTTTCTTTTCCTCCTCAGCCCTGCACCTCACTGCTTTCTCTTTCGCGATATTTGGCAATCGCCAAATACCTTAAATGATCTCTAAGGAAAATATTTTTTCACTAGATGATCAGTTTTCCTTTCAAGAAAAAAAGAGAAAGAAAAGAAAAAAACAGACCAACACAGGATGAGTGCGTGTGGCAGAGACAGGGTTCAGTTACGGCTTTGAAAACTCCTGAAATCTCTGTGAGCCAAGTGATGTTAGCAAGTGAAGTAGTCATGCAATAGGCAACTGAGGTGGCAACCGGAAGTCCCAGGTAGCCCTCAGCAGCGGGACTTGGACAGTTAGTTCTCTTCACTCTTCCAAGGGGCAGTTTTTCATCTACAAGTGGAGGAATGAGGACTGTTTCACAGCACTGCTGATAAGATCGCATGAGACAATGTATACTTTCAGCCCCTGAAATAGAGGCACCAGGAATGCCCCTCATTCCTGATGTTCATAAGCTGATTTACTGGCTTCCGTGGATGGGTAGTGTTTTGGCTGAATGACCAGTCTGTCCCTTGTCCTTCTGCAAAGCATTGGTGTGGATGCTGCAGGCAGTGAGAGGTGGTGTGCTGGGGAAAAACGTGCTGGGCCAGGAGCCAGATGACCTAGCCTCTAGCTTCTTTTTAATTGTGGTTAAAAAACCACATAATATAAAGTTTACTCTCTTAATTTTTAGGTGTACATTTCAGTAGTGTTAACTATATTCACATTATTGTGTAACAGATCTCTAGAACTTTTTCACCTTACAAAACTGAAACCCTAGACCCATCGGACTTCTCCCCATTTCCCCTCCCCCCAGCCCCTGGCAACCACCATCCTATTTTCTGTTTCCATGATTTTGATTACTCTAGAAAACTCATGTAAGTGGAATCGTACAGCATTTATCTTTTTGTGACCGGCTTATTTCACTCAGCATAACGTCCTCAGGTTTCATTCATGCTGTAGCATGTGACAGGATGCTTGTTTTTAAAGGCTGAATAGTATTCCATCATATGTATAAACCACATTTTCTTTATTCATCTGCGAGTGGGCATTTGGGCTGCTTCCACCTCTTGGCTATTGTGAATAATGCAGTAATGAACACAGATGTGCAAATATCTCTTCAAGATTCTGCTTTCAGATCTTTTGGGTATATACTCAGAAGTGAAATTAAATGGTATTGCTTGATCATATGGTAATTGTTTTTTAGTTTTTGGAGGAAACTTCATACTCTTTTCCGAATTGTACCATTTTACATACCCACCAGCCATGCACAATTTCTTCATATCCTCGCCAACACTTGTTATTTTCTGTTTTGTTTTTGTTTGTTCGTTTGTTGTTTTTTTTTTTTGTTTATTTTTTTAGTAGTAGCTGTCCTAATTGGTTTGAGGTAATATTTCACTGTGGTTTTGATTTGCAGATGACCTAGCTTCTAATGTGCTGCTATCTCCTTTACTTGATTGCCTTGTGACCCTGGTGTAATATTTATTCTCCTTGTTTCAGGGGTGCCTGTGATAGGCCTATCTAGAGTGATGACCAGGATGCAGAGTATGAGTGGGCAAGGCTCCCAGGTTTTCTAGGGCTGCCTAACAAAGTACCACAATTTGGTGGCTTAAACAACAGAAATTTATTGTCTCATAGTTCTGGAGGATAGAAGTCCAAGGTCAAGGTATCAATAAGGTTGGTGTGAGGGAGAATCTATTTCATGCCTCTCCTCTACTTTCTGATGGTTGCTGGCAATCATTGGTGTTCCTTGGCCTATAGACACATCACTCCTATCTCTGCTTTCATGTTCACATGACATTTCCCCTGCGTGGGTAATTATGTCCAAATTTCCCCTTTTCACAGACACCAGTTATTAAATCAATTACTTCTGTAAAGACTCAATTTTCATATAAGGTCACATTCTAGGTACTGGGGATTATGATTTTAGGGGGACAGAAATCAACCTGCAACATCAAGCATCTCCTAGCTTGCATCCAGAGGTTACTGGAAACATCTGGGAGCTGAAGAGTTAGACCTGGAATCACAGAAAGTGAGGACCCCACGGGGAGAAGTCATAATCCCTTCAACTCTTCCTAGAGGCCAACAGTATAAAAGAAATGTCCAAGCCAGGCAAAAGCTCGGATCTGGGAATGAGAGTCAGGTCCTAAGCAAAGTTAAAGGGGCTGGAGCAACTGTTATCCTTTGTGTTGGTGGCTGTGGGCAAGTGGGTCTGATTTAAAGGCACAGGATGGTTGATAGCAGTGGGCTCTTTGTTAGCCAATATCAGTTGTTCAGGAACAAAACCACAGGAAGTGTTGGGATGAGACAAATCTGTTGCTAGCTTCCGCCTACAGGCTGGTGCAGCCTGGGACTTGACCATGGGCTGTGTGTGATGGAGTTGAGGGTAGGATCAGATATGCCAAGAGTTTGACTGGGGGCTAGATGTTTATTGGGTTGCAGAGCCCCTGTGATGGCTGTGTTACTAAAGGTCACCCAGATTTTGAAGGCTCTTATTGGTCTAGTGCTAGTTTGGTCCAGTGGGCCACCCCATGACATTATGCTGCCTAACTTGAACTCTGGCTGTGGATATAAAATATGTAGTGGATGCTGTAATGTGCCACCTAAATTCCCCTTCACCAATAAATGACTTTTCTCCCTAGCGGCTGAAAATGCTTCTGGCTTTCTCTGGAAATTACTCTGGCTTGGAGAGAGTTTCCTCACCGAAAGCCATAACCTCCTTTCTGGGGTAGCCTGAATTCAATGAGTGCTTGATGCAAAAAGCCCACTGCTTTTTCTGAAGAATAGGTAATTCTGAAGGGCTTAATTATGAGCTTGCTGTGGGAACAGCTGAAGCCTGGCTTTTCCTTCTACCCAGACCTGCATCCTTTCCTTCCCGTCCACAGCCATAGATCTTGAGTATGCCTTCATGAACTTCCTGCGTGCTAATTTCCGTCTTGGAGCCCCCCTTCCAAAGAACCTGCAGCATAATATCTTCCAAATAGAAGAGGCCTGAACTTGAAGATGAACATTCCAACTCCACAGAGAAAGGCCCTGGAAAAAGAAATGACTGTAACTGGCATTTGATTGTAGTCAGAACATTTTTCGCTCATAAATTAAATAGGGAATGGACAGATCCAAGCTCCAACTTTCAAAGACACATGACTAGGGAACATCTTTTTGGCTTTGATTCAAGATCATGAGTACTCGAAGAGAATGGCATTATAGGGGAAAATAGTCTAACTGTATATTTGTTTAAAGATATTTCCTTAATCAGGGAAGTCACTTTCACCAAAAAGCAGACATACACAGGGTTGTTACATCTGGCAGGTGTGAAAAGCAGGGGTTCAGACAATGTTTTCTGCCTAGCCTGTGGGCCATGCACGAAGAAATGGGCGTTCTTTGGCCCTGTTTCTGCGTAAATGCATCCCATCTGGTGTGAACTTCTCAGAACTTGGCAGAGCTACTTTCTAAGAAAAGAAGAATTTAAGAGGGGCTTTTGCAAAGTCAGCAAGTAGAACTTGCAGCTGTTTAAAAGATGTTTTGGCAGGGCTGGGGGTGTGGGGCAGTAATAACTGACTGGAGGTGGGGATGTGATTAGAAATTTCCCACCTGCAGAGTTGGACAAATAGACATGTACTAATCTTTATTTACATCAAGATGAGATGGGTCTTAAGTATCCTTTACTTTAAATACAAATGATTAGACACACAAGCCTATGTGCTCATAGGCATAGACATAGACACCATGAACATTTCTAGTGTTCCCAGGTTGGAATCAGGCCTCATGGATAACTAATCCTTATTTTAGGCCATAAGAGCCCTAATTCTTTTTTTTTAATTGTGTTATAATTGACTTATAATATTATATGAGTTCCAGGTGTATAACATAGTGATTTAATATTTTTATACATTGTGAAATGATCACCATGGTAAGTCTAGTTAGCATCTGTCACCATACAAAGTTATTACAATATTTTTGGCTATATTCGCTATGTGGTACATTACATCCCTGTGACTTATTTTGTAGCTGGAAGTTTGGGCCTCTAATCCGCTGCACCTATTTTGCCTGTCTCCCCAACCACCATCCCTCTGGCAATCACCAGTTTGTTCTCTGTATCTATGAGTCTGTTTCTGTTTTATCTATTTTGTTTTTTTAGATTCCACCTGTAAGTGACATCATATGGTATTTGTCTTTCTCTGTCAGACTTAATTTTACTTAGCATAATACCCTCTAGGTTCATCCATGTTGCTGTAAGTGACAAGCTTTCATTCTTTTTATGGTTGAGTAGTAGTCCATTGTATATATATATACACCACATTTCCTTTATTCATTCACCCATCGATGGACACTTAGGTTGCTTCCATACCTTTGCTATTATAAATAATGCTGCAATGAACATAGGAGTACATGTATCTTTTCAAATTAGTGTTTTATTTTCTTTGGATAAATGCTCAGAAGTGGAATTGCTGGATTGTAGGGTGGTTCTATTTTTAACTTTTTGAGGAACTTCCATATTGTTTTCCACAGTGGCTGGACCCTCCAATGGTGTGTGAGTATTCCCTTCTCCCCACATCTTTGCCAAAACTTGTTATTTCTTGTCTTTTTGATAATAGCCATTCTGACAGGTGTGAGGTGGTATCTCTTTGAGATTTTGACTTGAATTTCCCTGATGATGTGTTATGCTGAGAATATTTTTATCTGCTTGTTGGCCATGTGTAGGTCTGCTTTGAAAAAACGTTTATTCAGGTCCTCTGACCACTTTTTAATTGTTTTTTTTTTGTTTTTCTTTTTTTGATATTGAGTATTATAAGTCCTTTATATATTTTGGATATCAACCCATTATTAGATATATTTTTTGCAAATATATTCTCCAGTTCAGCAGGTTGCACTTTGATTTGTTGATGGTTTCCTTTACTGAGCAAAAGCTTTTTAGTTTGATGTAGTCCTGTTTGTTTATTTTTACTTTTGTTGCCAAAAACAAAAGGAGACAGATCCAAAAAAATGTTGCTAAAACCAATGTCAAAGAGTTTATTGCCTATGTTTTCTTCTAGAAGTTTTATAGTTTCAGGTCTTACATTTAAGTCTTTAATCCATTTTGAGTTTATTTTTGTATATGGTGTTAGAAAGTGGTCCAGTTTTCTTAAGACCATTTATTGAAGAGACCATATTTTTCTTGTATATTCTTGCCACCTTTGTTGTAGATTAATTTGCCATATAAGCAAGGGTTTATTTCTGGACTCTCTGTTCCGTTGAGCTACCTGTTTCCATGCCAGTACCGTACTCTTTTGATTACTATAGCTTGGTAGTATAGTTTGAAATCAGGGAGCATGATATCTCCTGCTTTGTTCTTCTTTCTCAAGATTTCTCTGTCTATTTAGGGTCTTTTGAGTTTCCATATGTATTTTAGGATTATTTGTTCTAGTTCTGTGAAAAGTGAAAAATGCCATGAGTATTTTGATAGGGATTTCATTGAATCTGTAGATTGTTTTGGGTAGTATGGACATTTTAACAATATTAATTTTTCCAATCCATAAGCACTGTATATCTTTCAATTTATTTGTGTCATCTTCAATTTCTTTCATCAATGTCATAATTTTCAGAGTGTAGTTGTTTTTCACCTTCTTGGTTAAGTTTATTCCTAGGAATCTTTTTCTTTTTGATACAATTGTAAATGGAATTGTTTTCTTAATTCTCTTTCTGATAATTTATTATTAGTGTATAGAAATGTAACAAATTTCTGTATATTTTGTATCCTGCAACTTTACTGAATTCATTCATTAGTTCAAAAAGTTTTTTTGGTGGAGTCTTTAGGGTTTTCTATATATAGCATCATGTCATCTGTAAATAGTGATAGTTTTACTTCTTTCCAGTTTGAATGCATTTAATTTCTTTTTCTTGCCTATTATGGCTAGGACTTCCAATATTATGTTGAATAAAAGTGACAAGAGGGGGCATCTTTGTCTTGTTCCTGATCTTAGAGGGAAAACTTTCAGCTTTACACCATTAAGTAGGATATTTGCTGTGAGTTTGTAATACCTGACCTTTATTTTGTTGAGTTATGTTCCCTCTATACCCACTTTGTTGATAGTTTTTTTTTTTTAATTATAAAGGAATGTTGAATTTTGTCAAATGCTTTTTCTGCATCTATTGAGATGATCATATAATTTTTATTCTTCAGTTTGTTAATATGGTGTGTCACATTGATTGGCTGTTAAGTCACCCTTGCATCCCTGGAATTAATCTCATTTGATCATGGTGTATGGTCCTTTTAATGTATTGTTGAATTCAGTTTACTGATATTTTGTTGAATATTTTTGCAGTTATATTCATTAGGGATGTTGGGCAGTAATTTTCTCCTTTGATAGCATCTTTATCTTGTTTTGGTATCAGTGTAATGGTGGTTTTGCAAAATGAGTTTGGAAGTATCCTTGGCATTTTTTTTTTTTTTTTTTTTAAGAATAGCGTGAGAAAGATAGGTGTTAACTCTTCTCTAAATATTTGGTAGAATTTACCTGTGAAGCCATCTGGTCCTGGACTTTTGTTTGTTGGGAGTTTTTGATTACTGATTCAATTTCATTACTAGTGATCAGTCCATTCAGATTTCCTATTTCTTTGATTCAGTCTTAAATGATTGTATGTTTCTGGGATTTTATTCCTTTTTTTTAGGTTGTCTACTTTGTAGGCATATAATTTTTCATAGTATTCTCTGATGAATCTTTGCATTTCTGTGGTGTCAGTTGTGATTTCTCCTCTTTTATTTCTGATTTTGTTTATTTGGGCTTTTTTTCTTGATGAATCTGGATAATTTTTTTTTTACTTTGTTTATCTTTTCAAACAATCAGCTCTTAGTTTTATTGATCTTTTCTATTGTTTTTTCAGTCTCTATGTCATTTATTTCTACTTGGATCTTTGTTATTTCCTTCTTTCTACCAACTATGAGCTTAGCATGTTATTTTTTTAGTTCTTTGAGGTGTAAAGTTAGATTGTTTGAGATCTTTCTTTTTTCTTAATGTAGGCATTTATCTCTATGAAATTTCCTCTTAGAATAGCTTTTGCTCTATCCCATAAGTTTTGATAAATTGTATTTCCAATTTCATTTGTCCAAAGATATTAGTTGATTTCTCTTTTGACTTCTTCGTTGACCCATTTGTTGTTCAGGAGCGTGTTGTTTGATTCCATTTATTTGTGTATTTTTCTGTTTTCCTTCTGAACCTGATTTCTAAGTTCATACCATTGTGATAAGGAAAGACGCTTGACATGATTTCGGTCTTCTTAATTTTATTGAGACTTCTTTTGTAAACTAACATGTAATGTATCCTGGAGATTGTTTCATGTGTACTTGAGAAGAATGTGTAACTCTGCCACTATTGAATGTTTTATAAATGTCTGTTAAGTCCATCTGATCTAATGTGTAGTTTATGTCAAGTGTTTCCTGATTGATTTTCTGTCTGGATGATCTATCCATTGATTTAAATGGGGTATTAAAATCCCCTACTATTATTGAATTGCTGTCTATTTCTCCCTATAATTCTGTTAATATTTGCTTTATATATTTAGGCACTCCTATGTTGGGTACATAAATATTTACAAATATTATATTCTCTTGTTGAATTGACCCCTTCATCATTACATAATGCTGTTCTTTGACTTTTGTTAGTCTTTGTTTTAAAGTCTATTTTGTCTGGTATTAAGTGTTGCTACCCCAGCTTTTTTCATTTCCATTTGCAAGGAATACCCTTTTCCATCCCTTCACTTTCAGTCTGTGAGTGTCTTCTTTAGGGTTGAAATGAGTCTCTTGTAGGCAACATATATATTGGTCCTTTTTGTTTGTTTGTTTGTTTTTATCCATTCGACCACCCTATGTCTTTTGATTGGAGAATTTAGTCCATTTACATTTAAAGTAATTATCGATAAGAATGTACTTATTGTCATTTTGTTAATTGTTTTGTATCTGTTTTGTTGTTTCTTTGTTCCTTTCTTCTTCTTTCTCTCTTTCCTTATGATTTGATTGTTTTCTTTAGTGTTATGTTTAGATTCCTTTCTCATATTCTTTTGTGTATTTACTATATATTTTTTCTTTGTGGTTACCATATAACATCCTATGTTTATAACAGTCTCTTTTAAGTTGATAATAACTTAATTTTGAACACATTCCAAAGCTTTATAGTTTTACTTCTCCCTATTTTATATTTTTGATGACACATTTTACATTTTTTAAATTTTGTGTATCCCTTAACTAATTTATTTTACTTTAAGTTAATTTTACTACTTTTGTCTTTTACCCTTCGTACTTGCTTTATAAGTGAACTTCTTTATGGATTTACTTTTTTGGTGAGATTTTCACTTTCATATGTTTTCTTATTACAGTAAGTCCCCTACATACAAACGAGTTCCATTCCAAGAGCGCATTCATAAGTCCAATTTGTTTGTAAGTCCAACAAAGTTAGCCTAGGTATCCAACTCACACATTCAGCTATATAGTACTGTATTGTAATAGGTTTATAGCACTTTTCACACAAATAATACATAAAAAACAAACACAAATAAAACATTTTTAATCTTACAGTATAGAACCTTGAAAAGTACAGTAGTACAGTACAATAGCTGGCATACAGGGGCTGGCATCAAGTGAACAGGCAAGAAGAGTTATTGACTGGAGAAGGGAGAGGAGGTGGGAGATGATAGAGCTGAAGTATCATCATCAATAGTAGATGGAGGGCAAGCTACAATTGCACTCATGCCTGATGTTGATGGCACAGGTTCTGGTTCCTCGCTGGATTCAATTCTATCTACCCTCTTGAAAAACGTCTGGACGTCAGTGACGTCTGGATAGTAGCTCTTTTTTTCTCATCATAGATGACACAGTAGCACTGGATTGCATTCTGAACGGCTGCTGCAACCTTCATCTTCTGTTCTACATTTGGGTCCTGTGCTTCAAAAACTAACAGTGCCTCCTCAAATAAAGAAAATCCCCTTGCCATTTCCTATGTTGTGAATCTCTTCAGTTCTTCAGTTACTTCTTCTTCTTGTCTCTCTTCATCCTTTCTCTGAGCTTCCAATTCCACCAGGTCTTCATTAGTAAGCTCCTCATGTTGCACAGCAACAGTACTGTACGGTAAAGTACACAAAAGCACAACCAGTTGTAGAGGATGTATGCACGTGACAATGTGTGCCAGACATGTGAACTAACTTATGTGATTGGACATGCAAACTCATGTTTGCTTCTTTGAAAGTTTGCAACTTGAAGGTTTGTATTTAGGGTACTTGCTATATTAATTACTGCCTTTTCTTTTTAGCTTAAAGAAATCCCTTTAAAGTTTCTTGTAAGGCTGGTTTAGTGGTGATAAACTCCTGTAGCTTTTGTTTATCTTTAAAATGCTTATCTCTTTCAATTCTGAATGATAACCTTCCCAGGTAGAGAATTTTTCGTTGACAGTTTTTTCCTTTCAGCACTTTGGATACGTAATGCCACTCCCTTCTGGCCTGTAAATTTTCTGCTGTTAAAAGTCTGTTAATAGCTTTATGGCGTTCTCTTTGTACATAATAAGTTGCTTTTTCTTGCTGCTTTCAAGATGATCTCTTTATCCTTAACTTTTACCACTTAATTATGTGTCTCAGTGTGTTTTTCTTTGGTTCATCGTATTTGGAACTCTCTGGGCTTCCTGGGCGTTGATTTCTCTTTCCTTCCCCAGATTAAAGAAGTTTTCAGACATTATTTCTCAAATAATTTTTCTAGTCCTTTCTCTTTCTCTCTCTTCTCCTTCTGGGTCCCCTATAATGTGAATGGTATACTGTTTGGTATTTTCCTAGAGGTCCCTTAAGATATCTTCAGTTCTTCTAATTCTTTTTTCATTTTAGTGCTCTAGGTATCTTCCACTGCTTTGTCTTCCAGTTTGCTGATTTGTGCTTTTATTTTATCCATTCTGCTGTTTAACCTCTCTATTTAATTTTTCAGTTGTTATAACTTCTGTTCGATACTTTCTTATATTCTCTATTTTTGTTGAAATTCACACTGGGCTTATCCATTCTTCTCCTGAAATTGGTAAGCATCTTAATGGCCATTACTTTGAACTCTTTATTAGGTAGGTGCCTTATCTCCATTTCATTAAGGGAATTTGCCTTGTTCTTTGGTTTGGAACATATTACTGTCTCCTCATTTTGCCTGTCTCTCTGTGTTTGTCTATATGTATTAGGTGAAATGGCTACCTCCCTCATTCTTGAAGGAGTAGTCTTGGGTAGGAAGGAAATGTTCCATGTGGCCTAGAAGTGCAACCCCCCTGGCCTCCAGAGCCAGGAACTCTATAGGCTTCTCACATGTGAGCTGTGAGGCTTCTCACATGTGAGCTGCACACACCCACTGGCTGTGATAGGGCCATGGCTGCTTTGTGGGGAGGGTAGGGCTCAGGGCACTTGCCCGGCCTGGTTGTCAATTGGCCTCCGCATGGGGAGGGTGGGGTTTGTTTAGCTTGCCTGTTCCATTTGTGGCTTGGTCTCTGCACAGGGTGGGTGGGGCTCAGATTCTTGTCCAGCCTGGTTGCAGCTTGTCTGCTGAATTGAGGTGGTGGGGCTGGGGGTGCTTCCCCAGCCTAGTTGTGGGTCAGACTCTGTATGGGGTGGGCAGGGCTCAGGGTGTCTCCTGGCTTGGTCGCTGCTCTGCTGCTGTGCAGGGAAGGTGGGACTCAGGGTGTTCACCCATGCTGATTGTGGCTCAGTCTCTGTGCAGGGTGGGCAAGGCTCAGGGCACCTGCCAAGGCTAATTACTGCTTGGGGTGCTTGCAGACCCAGCTGTGGTCTGTGCACTGTTTGGGGTGGTAGGGCTCAAGGCATTATCCTGGCTCAGTTTCAGTAGAGCCTTAATTCTTGATAATGCCACTCAATGCTCAAAACCTTCCATGGCTGTACATTGGTTAACAGTAAAGTCCCCTTTCTTCAGTTGAGGATCAAAATCTTCCATGATTGAGACCTGTGGAAACCCTTGATGCTGCCCACTAGTATTTCTTGTCTTCTCCTTCCACTCACATGGGTGATTGTCCTTCCAGCATCTTGACATTAGCCAAATCCATGAGGTTTGATTTGGCCAATAAAATGTGAGTAAAATTGACATAGGTCATTTCTAGGTGGAAATGTTTAAGAGTTGGAGAGCCCTTCTCCATGGTTCTTCTTCCCTTGCTCCAATGATCATGGAAGTATGCATCGAAATGGAGGTGCCATAAAACCGAAGAATCCTTGAATGCTGAACCAACGTGGAGAAAAGCTATCCTAGATAGGTATTCGGACGGACAAGGGATTTTTTTGTGAGCTAGAAATCACTTTTATTGTGCTTTAGCATTGACATGTGGGACTGTTATTGCAGTACAACTTAGTTTGTCATGATTGGTAACAGAATTCTCTCTCCTGATATAGCTTTACCTGTAGCTACTTTCCTTACTGGGAAGAACAAGGATTTTGACATCAGAAGACTTACTCAGTTTTCACCTTTAGAGGAAGGAGATAAATAATATTTGCCATACAGAGTAGTTTTCTTGTCCCAGAGTAAGTCAACATAAAATATTTCATCTCTTCTCTCCACCCCAGCACTTCAGCCACATCAGAATACTTGCTTTTGCCTCCATATACCTGGCATTTTTAGAAAAAAAATCTCTCCTGAATTCTTTATCTTAAACCTGAGTTTTTTGATAAATAACAATATCGTAGGGGGCAGTATTGGGAGCCAGTCAGAAAGCATGCTGATGTTTATCAAAGGAGTTGATCTGGGCTTTTTAACAGAAAAGTAAACATTCCTGAAAGGCAGAAAGATGAATAGATTAAACGTATGAATTAGGAAGATAAATGCTCTAAAACTAAGCTCTCTCACATGTATAGACTGTTATAGTTAATGAAAAGTGAACACTTCAGTAGCTTTTACTTACAAGACTTCAGTAGTGTACTACATTTAGTCATTCATTCCAAAAAATTTACTAAGTTTTTACCACATGCCAGTGGGTGCTTTAGGCACTGGGATAAAGCAATGGATAAGATAGACAAGGACTCTACTCTTTAAGTATTTGTGTTTTAGAAAGGAGAGATAGAGAGTAAACAAGAAGACAATAGCTACTTTCAGATGGTGATAAATATTATGAAGGAAATAAACCTTGTATGGCAGAGAGGAGCAGTGCTGTTGATTATTTGGTTTGGGTCATCCAGAAAACCTCTTTCACGTGTGATGGGTGTGCTGAGCACTGAAGCTAAGAGCCAGCCAAGGTAATGTCTTGGGGAAGAGGGAAAAGCAATTGAAAGATTTTGGTGTGCAAAAGGGCCTTAAGGGGTAAGAAAGAAGGGCATGTGACTGGGCAGTGGGGGAGAGTAAAGGATAGAACATATAGGATAAGGTGAGAGAGGTAGGCATGGGCCAGAATATGCAAGGCCTGTGGGCCACCATAAAGGGTAGGAATAAAATTCAAATGGCAATGGGATGATGTGAAACCATTAGAGGATTTTTCTTTTCATTTTTAAAAAAATGATGTATAACTGACATACACTAAGCTACAGGAACTTAAAGAGTACAATTTTGTAAGCTTTGACATATGCATGCATCCGTAGAACCATTTCCACAATCAAGATGGTAGATGTATCCATCACCACCAAAAGTTTTCTTGTACTCTTTTATAATCTCTTCCTTCTGGTATCTTGATCCCCTACCATCCCAGACTACCACCGATCTGCTGTCACTATAAATCTGTTCACTTTAAAAAGAACTTTACCTAAGGCAATCATATAGTGTGCTCTTTAAGAAAAAGCTAGCTTATTTTACACAACATAATTATTTTGAGATTCATCCATTTTGTGTCTTCATGTTTTATCACTGAGTAGTTTTCCATTGCGTGAATATACCACAATTTTTATATCCATTGACCTGTTTGTTGATGGATGTATTATTTTTTTCTAGTTTTTGGCTATTGCAAAGAGAACTGCTAGGAACATTCATGTACTTTGTATGGGTTTGTGTTTCATTTTCTCTTGGGCAAATACCTTGGAGTGGAATGGCTGGATCATGTGGTAGCTGTATGTTTAGCATTTTAAGAAGCTGCCGAACTGCTTTCCAAAGTGGTTATAGCATTTTATATTCCCACCATCAGTGTATGAGAGTTCTAGTTTTACAAACCTGTCAACACTTGGTATAGTCAGTCTTTTAAAATTTTAGCCATTCTAATCGATGTTTAGTGGTACCTTATTGGATTTTAATTTGCATTTCCCTATGGCTATGCTGTTGAACATCTTTTTAAATTTCCATTAAAAAAAACTGAAGTATAGTTGATTTACAATATTGTGTTTCAGGTGTACAGCAAAGTGATTCAGTTTATATATATATATTCTTTTCCAGATTCTTTTACCTTACAGATTGATACAAAATATTGAATATAGTTCCCTGTGCTATACAGTAGGTCCTTTTTGGTTATCTCTTTTATGTATAATAGTGTGTATATGTTAATCACAGACTCCCAATTTATCCCCACCCTCCTTTCCCCTTTGGTAATCATAAGTTTCTTTTTTATGTTTGTGAGTCTGTTTCTGTTTTGTATGTAAGTTCATTGGTATCTTTTTTTTTCTCAGATTCCACATATAACTGCTATCATATGATATCTGTCTTTTTCTGTCTGGTTTACTTCACTTAGTATAATAAGCTCTATGTTCATCCATGTTGCTTTTTTATGGCTGAGTAGTATTCCATTGTATATATGTATCACATCTTCTTTATCCATTCATCTGTTGATAGACATTTAGGTGGTTTCCATGTCTTAGCTATTGTAAGTAATGCTGCAGTGAACACTGGAGTGCATGTATATTTTTTCAGTTATGGTTTTCTCCAGATTATGCCCAGGAGTGGCATTGCTGGATCATATGGTAGTTCTATTTTTAGTTTTTTAAGGAACCTCCATACTGTTCTGTTGAGCATCTTTTCATGTGCTTATTTGACATACATATATCTTTTTTCTGCAGTGTATGTTCAAATCTTCTGTTAATTTTTAAAAATTGGGTCTTTCATTTTCCTACTATTGAGTTTTGAGAGTTCTTTTTGCATTTCAGATACAAGTTCTTTATCAAATTAGTGCTTTGTAAATAAATATTTTCTCTCAGTCTCTGACCTTTCTTTTCATTCTTTTCATTCTCTTAACAGTGTCTATCAACTTACCAATTTGTTCTTTTATGGATCATGGTTGTATTGTCATAGCTAAAAAATCTTTGCCTGACCCAAGGCTACAAAATTTTTTTCTCTGTTATCTTCTAAAAGTTTAATGGTTTA
Source organism: Delphinus delphis (assembly GCF_949987515.2). Taxonomy (NCBI): domain Eukaryota; kingdom Metazoa; phylum Chordata; class Mammalia; order Artiodactyla; family Delphinidae; genus Delphinus; species Delphinus delphis. The sequence continues at coordinate 46,283,627 of NC_082683.1, forward strand.
GGATTTTTAAAAATTTCACAAATATTTATTCACATTTTCTTTATCCCTTTATTCATCAACAGACACTTACTTAGGCTATTTCCTTGTCTTGGCTATTGTGAATAATGTTACAATGAACATGGGGAAACATACCTCTTTGAGATAGGGATTTCATTTCCTTCAGCTATATACCCAGAAGTAAGATTGCTGGATCATACCGTAGTTCTATTTTAAATTTTTTGATGTAGTTCCATACTGTTTAGCTGAGTGGTTGTACAAGTTTACACCCCCACTAACAGTGCATGAGGATTCTCTTTTCCCTGAATCCTTACCAACACTTACTTCTTGTCTTTTTGATAATAACCATTCTAACAGATATGAAATAATAATCTCATTGTGATTTTGATTTGCATTTCCCTGATGGTTAGTGATGTTGAGCACCTTTTCATGTACCTTGTGGCCATTTCATGTACCTGTATTTCTTCTTTGGAAAAATGTCTATCCAGTTTCTTTGCCCATTTTAAAATCATATATATTTTTTTCTATTGAATTGCATGAGTTCCTTTTACACCTTGGTATTAACCTTTTATCAGATATATATTTTGCAGATATTTTCTCCCATTCCACATGTTGCCTTTCCCTTTGATTTTTTTTTCTTTTGTTGTGTGGAAGATTTTTAGTTTGATGTAGTCCCATTTGTTTATTTTTGCTTTTGTTGTTTGCATTTTTGATATCATATACAGAAAATTATTGCCAAGATCAATGTGAAGGAGACTTTTCCTCTAGAAGTTTTATGGTTCTCAGGTCCTACATTTAAGTCTTTAATCCATTTCAAGTTAATTTTTGTGAGTGTACAGTTTAGGTTTTACATTAGGTTTTCACACGATCTATTTGAGTTCATTTTTCCTATATTGTATGAAGTATAGACAAAAGTTCACTTTTTTGCATATGAATGTCTGCTTCAGCACCATTTTTTGAAAAGACTATTCTTTCTCCATTGAATTGCCATTTGATTCTTTGTTAAAAAATCAGTTGTCTACATATGTGTGGGTCTATTTCTGAACTCTATTTGATTCCATTGATCTATTTGTTTATTTGTCTATGACAGTATCAAATGTCTTCATTATTGTAGCTTTATAATGTCTTGAAATTAGATAGCAATAGCCCTGTAATTTTGTTCTTCATCAAAGTTGTTTTGACTATTCTAGATCATTTCCATTTCCACATGAATTTTAGAATCAGCCTGTCAAGTTCTGCAAAAAACCCTGCTGGGATTTTGGCTGGGCTTTTGGTTGGGATGTGTTGAATCAACAAGACAAAATGGGGAGAATTGACATTTAAACATCTAAACCCTGAATAGAATTTATCTCTCCGTTTATTTAGTCTTCTTTGACCTCTGCAATATTTTGTAGTTTTAAGTGTATAGGTTATTCACAGCTTTTGTCAGACTTAGTTGTATTTCATATTTTTGATGCTTTTGTAAACTGTATCTTTAAAACTTTCTATTCATGATTGTTTATTGCTAGTATATAGAAATACAATTGATTTTTTTGGTTCTATTTCACAAATACAATTTTTATTCTATTGGTTCATTTTTTTGGTCTTTTTTTTTAACATCTTTATTGGAGTATAATTGCTTTACAATGGTGTGTTAGTTTCTGCTTTATAACAAAGTGAATCAGCTATACATATACATATATCCCCATTTCTCCTCCTTCTTGCGTCTCCCTCCCACCCTCCCTATCCCACCACACTAGGTGGTCACAAAGTACCGAGCTCATCTCCCTGTGCTATGCGGCTGCTTCCCACTAGATATCTATTTTACATTTGGTAGTATATATAAGTCCATGCCACTCTCTCACTTCGTCACAAGTTACCTTCCCCCTCCCCATAATACAATTGATTTTTGAATATTGACAGTGTATTCTTCCACTTTGCTAAACTCACTTAGTAGTCTTAGTAGTGTTTTTGTAAAGTATATAGAATTTTCTACATAGATGGTTATGTTATCTGTGAGTAAAGACAGTTTTATTTCATCTTTTCCAATCTAGGTGCATGATATTTCATTTTCTTGCTTGATTATGCTTACAAGACCCTCCAGTACAATGTTGAATTGATGTAGTAAGAGTAGACATCATTGTCTTGTTCCTGATCTTAGGAGGGAAAGCATTCAGTCTTTTACCATTAAGAATGATTCCAGCTGTAGGTTTTTCACAGATGTGCTTTATCAGATTGAGGAAGTTCCATTCTTTTCTTAGTTTGCTAAGAGTTTTTACCAGAGATGGATGTTGGTTGTTGTCAAGTGCTTATTATTATTATTTTTTGGCATTTATTGAGATGGCTATATATATTTTAGTTTGTTCATATAGTGAATTACATTAATTAAATTTTTGCATACAAAAACAACCTTGAATTTCTGGGATTGATCCTACTTGGTCATGATACATTGACTTTTTAAATATTTTTAAATTCAATTTGCTAAAATTTTGTTTATAATTTTGCATTTATGTTTATGTGGCCAATTACATTTAATATGATTACTAATATACTTAGGTTTAGGTCTGTCATCTTGCTGTCTGTTTTCTATTTGTCCCATCTGTTCTTCACTTCCTTTTCCCTTATTTTCTGCCTTCTTTTGGATGGGGTATTTTTTTATGATTCAGTTTTATCTCCTTTTTGACTTGTTAGTTAGATCTCTTTGTTTTGTTATCTTAATAGTTACTTTAAGGTTTGTAGTATACAGAGCAGCTTAGTATTCCCCTTGGGAAACCTGGAAAAGAAATAGAGAAGGGCAGTCTTGTTCTCTTCCCTGGGCCCCATGATCTTTTCTAGTGGGCCCAAAGGCCAGGGATGCCTTGGGTTCCAGTGCTTTGGGTGAGTATGGTATACCCAGTGTAAATTTTGTAGTCACTGGGGCAGTTTATCCTGTTTTTAAAACTCTAGTCAGCTTCTCTCTGACCATCAGACAAAGGAGATTATGGGAGAAGCCACATATCAAGAGGCAGCTCCTGGAAATCTACCAGGACAGTTGATGGAACAACGTGGAAACACAAGGGTAACAGCAGACAAGGGTGCCAGAAGCCTGGCTCAGACCTGTCCCTGTGCTCCTCCCAGGTGGAGCCACTTCATTGCTCAGAAGCAATGCTCTTCTCAGCTGAGACCTCCCACCCATCTACCCAGCCTGGCATATGGTATATGTTGGCACAGTTTGGCAAAACTCATAGATTTTAAAGTGCTGGTGGTGTGAACTGCTGAGAACCTTACAGACTGAGTCTCTTTCAGTTCCTCAAGAGTTCTACACTCTTCACCAGCAGGCCTTTGCCCATGTGGTCATCTCAGCTTGGAGCACTCTCCTCTTGTTTCTGACTCCATGTGCCTAGATCCTAGAGATTTCAACTGAACGTGAATCTTTCTCCAGAGGGTTTTCCCCACGCTCTCCCCACCCACACACCTAAAGTGTTAGATTGCCCTCCATGTGCTTCTGTTTCATCCTCCTCCCATCTCAGATAATGCCCGTTTCCTTACAGAGCTTATGGTCCAGTGGGGAGAGAGAAAAAGAAATGACGTCTGTTGACATCTGTTACTGACTCGATGCCACACCTTCTTCAAAGTTCTGCAGACAGACAATAATATTATGGGATGGATAAATGAGTGAGATTGTTAGTAAAGCAGGTGGATTGTCTGCACAGTGAGGACTGTGAGCCTGAGAGGGGCTATCCTGGAGGTTTTGGAGTATTCAAAAGTTTGAGGGACAAGAGAGTAAACAATCCTTAATAGCACAGATAGAGTTAAGGCTGTTCCCCTCCACATCTTCCTGCAGTTTCCCCTCCAGCTGCATCTCTAAGGCATCCAATGACCATCTGTGATGTGGATAAATCCTCACCCCCACAACTAGGATAATCATTATCTTGACTTCTAACAGCATGTATTAATTTTGCCTGTTTTTGTTGGAATTATGTAGTATATATGTCTTTTGTGTCTGATGAACTCTCTTTTTTATATGACCCAGGAGTTATGCTTCTTATATGTCATTATAAAAACATACTAAGGGGCTTCTCTGGTGGCGCAGTGGTTGAGAGTCCGCCTGCCAATGCAGTGGACACGGGTTTGTGCCCTGGTCCGGGAAGATCTGACATGCCACGCAGCAGCTGGGCCCGTGAGCCACAACTACTGAGCCTGTGCGTCCGGAGCCTGTGCTCCGCAACGGGAGAGGCCACAACAGTGAGAGGCCCGTGTACTGCAAAAAAATTTTAGGGTAGAAATGGATGAAGAATAAAACAAAGTAGGAAAGAAGATAATTTTAAATTTCAATGATCTTATTTTTAAGTAAAAGGGCATCCATTAGAAATAAAAATGAGAATTTTTAATCTAGTGAAATGAAAGGCTAAGAGTTGAAATATAATAATGAGAAAGTCTGGATGAAATTAAAAATAAGATGAAAGGCTAAAAAATAATGAATAAAAATATGAAAATGAAAGAGGTAAAGGATAATGATTATAGGCCATAACCTACGAAGTGAAAAAGTTAAGAAGAGGCTCTTTAAAATGTAAAATAGGAATTAAAAAACTAAAAATATAAAGGTAAAAAGTTAAACTATAGTATGTACACATGTATGCTGTTAAATGATTAAGAAAATATTTTTAAAAGAAAATATTTAAAAAATATGAGAATGAGGACAAAGCATAAAGCAAAGCATATTAAAAAAAATCATTGGGGCTTGCCTGGTGGTGCAGTGGTCAGGAGTCCGCCTGCCGATGCGGGGGGCGTGGGTTCGTGCCCTGGTCTGGGAAGATCCCACAAACTGCGGAGCGGCTGGGCCCATGAGCCATGGCCGCTGAGCCTGCGCGTCCGGAGCCTGTGCTCCACAATGGGAGAGGCCACAGCAGTGAGAGGCCTGCGTACCGCAAAAAAAAAAAAAAAAAAAATCATTGGTGAGGCTGAGCATCTTCTGATCACTTGTTTGGGCAGCAGGAACTCTGATGGGCAGAAGTCCAAATGGTGCTCCTAACCCTCCCTGCCTTCACCAGCCCAGAGGCAACACTTCTGTCAAACAGTTGGTGGGGACGTGAGCCTTGGACAGAAGGTTCAAGCTGTGGTCATCCTGGTCTTAGTGCATCATTCTGTGTATCAGTGAAGAAATGCTAACTCATCTGATAAATTAATGCTTGTAGAGCTCTTAGCATCTTAATGGCACCTAGTAGATATTTGCTAAATGTTCTAAAGGATCAGGTGGTTGGTGGAGAGAAGCGAAAGGGGCTACAGAATTTGATGTCAAATCCCACTTCCCAGGAAATTGGAGAGGGCCCAGACAATTTTTTATGAGAATGAATGGTAATCACAAATATACATCTGTTCCTAAAATGTGTCTAGCACGGCACTAGGTAGGCATTTTCCCACATATGGTCTCATTTTAGAGCTCACAACAGCCTTGCAAGTGTCATATTTTGTAGATTCTCAGACTCTACATTTCCACATGTTAGCAACTCTAAGATCAAGTTGCATCTTACAATCTATGTGATAAGAGAGCCTTATGTTGTGGTTTAATTGTTAGTGTGTTTTTCTAAACGTACATAGAACAATGGTGAACCTTACAGTTTATGGTGTGTTAGATTTGATGAAATACAGTAGATGCTACTCTGCATGCTTTCCAGAGGAGAAAACTGAGACTCCAAGAGGCTAAACAAGCTGCCTGACATCACACAATGGTGTATGCAGGGCCTGGTGTGACATACAGATTCCAAAATGTGTTCTTTTTTCCTCTGGAAACACGAGGGCTGGAAATTATCTGACCCACACTGGGGAGGTCAAACCCAGAATGTGAGAGCTGAAATGCTCCCAGGAGACAAGTGGGTTCTATGCACCAGGGTAGAGGTGGTTGGGAATCTTGCCCTGACTCTCCACTGCTCCCAGTTCACTGTATTGCTTCTTCCCAAGACTTGCTTTCTGTTTTCAACATCTTTTCCTGTTTCCCTATTTTTGATTTGTTTAGGTTTGTTTGCTTTTTGCCTTTGTCTTCCCAGCTGCTGGTTTCTTCAGAGTCAAGGAGACACCCAGCTGGAGGGAAGTATCAGGCTCCCATAGTGTTTTTCTCTTCCACTTCTCTCCAGTTACCTGGCAGCTGGCCGGCTCCCTCTAGAAATATATTACGGCCTCTGAGGTTGGTGAACTGGAGAAGGATCAGCAGAAGTGCCGCATCCATTGCATCGCCACGCCGGAAGAAACAACGTTATCTCCTTACTGGAACAGTTTATTCTCATAGTACTGTGATTTAAGCTTATAAGGAGAAATGGCCAGTTACAGAGTAATTTCCCCGAATATTCTGTTTTTGTTGTCTGGCTGTCCTTAGAGCTAAATGGTAATGGTCCACATCTGGAGAAGCCTGGTGGGGTCTCCCTGGACACCTTGGCTTTCTGGTTTCTATCAAAGGGCCTTATCAGTATTTTACAAGGGTTTGCGAATGTTGAAATAAATCTGTGAAGGCCAAATAAATACAGAGCTGAAAGTGATCCTTTGATCCAAGCCCCTCGTTATATAGATAAGAAAAGGGAGGCTCAGAGGAGCGAAGTGGTTGGCCAGAGTCACGCAGCAGAGTGTGACCAGGACTGCAATCCAGGTCACTGACTCAAGGTCATCCAGGAGTTACAGAAAATGTACAACGATGTCTGGTGTGACTCTTAGGAAACCTCCCTGAGCTTGGGCAGTCTGCTTGTCTGTGCTGTGCGTTAGCCTTCTCACTAGTCTCCTTGTCTCTGGCTCTCCCCGACTAATTAACATGTTCGTGCTGTGAGACTCATCTTCTTGGTTGAACTTCTGATCACATCTCCCCCTGTCCAAAAGCCTTGGTGGCTCCTAAAGAATAAAGCCCAGCCTCCTTGACATTGAAGCTGCACGTGGTCTGGTGCAAACTCCCTCCAGCCTTTACGTCTCACTACTTCTCTAGCATCCTCACTCAGCCTGAACATCTTGCCATTCCCTTTGCAAACCTGAAGTCTTTGTTCATGCTGTTCTGTGCGCCGAAACACCCTTTCCGTAGTTCTGCTCCTCCTTTAAAGCGTGGCTTATTGTCAGGGAGGTCCACTGGGCCAGGTCCAGGGAGGGGGGATATGATGGGGCCTGTCTATTTGCTATTGACAGGCTTTTCTGCCCAATGAAGCATGCAGGCAAGTGGGTTCCGCCAGGTGGTCCAGGCTAGGGCATCCAATGGAATGTGTAGGAAGGCAGTTTGGTTTGGATACAGTCTGGTAGCAGATGGTCAGTAGACAGTGAGCATGTGGGCAAGCAATCTGGCAGCAGATGTCAGAATTCCAGCTTCTGGGGTGGGACATTTTGGTGCCAGGTTCTGGGGACACAGAAGCAAACCACACAGATGTGGCTTTACCTGCAGGAAACTTGTAGTTTGGTGGTAAGACAGATATTAAACATAGATGATTTCATCAAATGTGCATCAAAATCCTATGATTATCATTTCTCATGAATACTGAGAACTGAGTCTCACTGAGGTTGAAAAACTTCCCAAGGTTCCTCAGTGAATCCATTTCAGAGACACCTCCAAGTCCTATGCTCCCATCAGAGACAGTTTCATTTCTGGAGAAACCAGGGGTCAGGGCTGAGTAGTAAGGCAATGACTTGGGTCTGTAGTAAATATTATTACTATTAATAATGGGCATATTAATGGGAGAAAGAGGCTTCTTCTCCCTTTACATGATTATTACCTGTCATGTATAAGATGGAATCCTAGGTGCTTTGCATCTATTAATTTAAAATATCTCAATAATTCTGTGCAGTAGCTACTAGCCTTACTATTTTACAGCTGCAAGTGTTAGACATGACAAATACATTGTCCAAGATCACCCAGCTATTGTGGAGAAAGGCGTTCAACCTAGATCTTTCTGGCTGTAAAATCAATGTTCTCTCCAGTGGACCAGGCTACCACTCCACTACCATTTGTCTACAAACCATTGAGAGCCTCTTTTTTTCCTTCTTCAAGGAAAGAGGGAGAATGAGAAGGTCTATGTAGACAGTGAAAACAGAGACTAAAAATAGTCTAAATCCTAGGAGTCACCTTCGATTTCTCTCCATCACGTATCCTTCATATCCAGCTAGACTGCCAGCACTTATCCTAAATCCACCCTCTTCCCTCCACTCCCCTGTTACCACCTTATGTTTAAGTCATCATTCCTAGGAGTTTGGCCTGAGCACATGGGCAGATGATGGTGCCATTTACTTAAATGGGGAGGACTAAGGGAGGGTCAAGTTGAGGGGTGAAAGCATTATAAATCAAAAGCTTTGTTTGACCATGGTGAGCTTGAATGTTTACTAGACATCCAAGGGGAGATGTCAAATAGAAGTTAGACATTGTAATCAAGAATCTGACTCTGTTTTTTTATGTTTGACAGCTGACAGCTTTCAGGCCTCACCTCTCCATCTTCAACTTTTGAGCCACATCTGAGCAAGCTGATAAAACAGCCTGGGCACTGGGCTGGAAAGACCTAAAAGGCATTTTCTTGCTCTCCTTCTCTGTTTCTCTCTGACTCAGGCTCCTTCAGAGCTAAAGGACCCTTGATTCCTGTGTCACAGTCAAGCCCAGCCACCCAGTAAACTCTGAGTTGAGACTTGCTCTCCTGCAGTTGGCCTGAATTGTAGGTCTGGGACTCTGCCTAGGTCTCTCTGGGCCAACAGCTGTAGCCCTGTCCAGCATCCAGTATTGAACCCTGGTGACTCGGGGTCCTTCCTACTTTACTTTATTAAATAGTTTTTAAATTTTGATACCTATTTTAAAGGTTACTTTCTATTTACAGTTATTACAAAATATTGTCTATATTCCCCACACCTGCTCGGAGCGGTTGATGATTGGGAGGTGTGTGGTCACTGAGCGATGTAGACCGAGTAGACTGGGTGTAATCACAGGGTTCAGTCATTTATAAAAAGACTAGAATGTTTATCTACCAGCATATGGTATTATTTCCTGCCCTTGGAAATAAGTCCCTGTGGTTTAATATCTAAGGGGTCTTTATAGATAAATATTAGGCCAGGAAAAGAGTGGACCAGAGCGTCTAATTTTCTCCTGGAATCCAAGTTAAGAAGAATATTGATGACTGCCAAGAAGACATAAATTTACCCTGAGGTTAATAGCACTTAGGGTTTAGGGCTCTTGACTTGTTCATGTGCCTTCCAAGGCTCTGAGAGGGATCGAGCAATTTGCTTGCATGGTCGTGTAAATCTGTACAACATTCAAAAGTAAGGTATTACACTTAAATCAGTCCAGGCCACTGCCTCTTGGTGTCAGCTTCCAATATGTCACACTTACTTCGCCTTGTGTTGGCTGGTGTTGGAGGGATGCAGACATTGCTGGGATCTGGTTGAGGGGACGCTGGGTCTGGGATGCATTTAGTTTTGGTTTAGTGAGATGTATTGATGTGAATCACGGTCCCCTCCATGTCTAGTTAAGTTGTGATGGTCATCCTGGCATGGGGAAGTCTTCCACAACTATTTCTACTACTCACTGCCCTCTGGCAGGGCCAGAGGTGGGATCCTGATATGAACACATGTGCTAGTCTATGGCAACAGAATTACATGGACAGTGGAGAAGAAATCGTATCTGAAATGCCTGGGGCCAGAAGCTAGTCTGTGCATCTAGTCTGTGGAAAGTATATACAATTATCAGATGTTTAAAGTCATGAGTGGTAGATTTGGTTCTCCTTGGCATCTAGTCAAAATGGAAGTTCTTGTCTATTAGAATATTCAACAAGGCAGCATGCACAATTACCAATGTCCCTTACATTAGCTACACCAAGTAGGATTTAGGAGCATTCCTGCATTCACAGGACACAGACCTGTATCAGTACTACCAACAGTGACAGTGTCAGTGTGATGTCTCCTAGCTTTTGCATCCCATCTTAGTTTGCCTGACCTGTCTTAATGTGTCTGACACATCTGGTTCTTACAAAGCTTGTGTTGGCTCTGGAAGAAATTGTACTTGAAATTATCACCAATGCCACAAAATAGGCTATATGGATAAGTACTTCAGTGACAACATACTTGCTCCTAGTCATTAACAAGTCACTCTATGCAGGTTAAAAATAATTTACTTATATAATTATATATCTGGATAAAATACACAGGCAATTAAAAATGTACTTGAATTTCTCTTGGTATGCCTTAATTTTAGATTAATTCCGTAAATTTTTTCAGAATCATTGATCATACCTGAATTCAGATCTTACGAGCGGAAGCCAAAAATATAAACCGAAGAAAAGAATGCCAGTTGAAATTTTAAATGGCAAAAGCTCTCTTATTATATCACAAAGGTAACTATAATCTCTGCTAGTCAAATCATGGAGATGAGAAAAGAATAATGATAGCCAAGAAAATATAGATAATGAAATTGACAGCAGAGCTGAAGGGAAGATGATGAGAATCAGGTCACCCCTAAACAGAAAGCACCAAAGCCAAAGAGAGATGAAAATAATAGTAGAGAATAAGATAATTTGTAACCTCAATAGAGCACACACGAAGGTCAGAGGTCAGTAGTGGCTTTATTTGGATGAATTCATTGTGCCTTTTCATTATGCCCTGTTAAAAGGAGCAGTAATTTTATTCAACTTGATTTGGTGACAGACAATAAAAAAAATAACATAAACCTCTTTATGTGCTATACAAGGACATCAGTGTCAAACTGGTCATTGAATGTCGTCAACTCAAAAAATATTTAACATTAGTCATACACAATAAAACTTGAAATGCCCTGAAATCTTATAACGTGCATATGAAAGAAACTTTATAGACATTCCCCAAATTTAATGATAATCCTGGAAATTTACATGACATTATCAATAACTAGTTGGACTGCTAAAACTTTTTCTAAACTATCCATTAAAAAAAGCAAATCTCAAGGGTCCAGGCTAGAGGAAGAAGGACTCAATGATCTTTCTGTTCCCTCTGTAGAAAATATTACAAAATTGTTATTGTGTGAAGAGGTGATCAAAGAGTCTGCAGCCAAAAATGTAGGAAAAAAGCTAATTAATAAAAATGAAAATTTGGGATTTTATAATATGTCAGCTTTTAAAAATTTATAGCTTATGGTCATTTATATTCTCATTCTAAGTAAATATTCAATCTTGAACCTACTTTTAGATTCATAATTTTTTATCCTTTTTCTTTAAGAGAGCCCCCGTAGGAATAAACCAGATGAACTTTAGGCCACACCAAACTTGAATCAGCCTCTAGCAGGTAGGAAATTGTAGCTGTGGCTTCTGTGGCCCTCACTGTGGAGGAACATGGGATGCAAACTTGTCCGTCAGGGCCTAGAGACCAAGGGGATAGGAACTCCTTGTGTAATATAAAGTTTTTTATTTGTTGAAACAATTAGCTAATCCTTGACCAACAAGGCAAGAGTTTTACTATATGGCATCATCTGTGTATAGCATTAAAGAAAAAAGTCATTTTATCTGTCCATCTCAAAATATTGTGTCTTCATTTCCTACTATACTGAGTTGTCCCCTCTAAATTCAGGTCTACTTGGAATCTCAGAATGTGACCTCATTTGGAAATAGGGTCTTTGCAGATCCAACTGGTTAGCGTAAGATGAGGTCATAGTGGATTAAGATGACCTGGTGGTCCAGTGGTTAGGACTCTGTGCCTTTACTGCTAAGGGCCTCAGTTCAAGCAGTCCCTGGTTGGAGAACTAAGATACCACAAACCATGTGGTATGGCCAAAAAAGAAAAAAAAAAAAAGAATTGAATCTGGTGTTCTTATAAGAAGGCTATGTGTGGAGAACAGAGACACAGAGGGCCATGTGAAGATGGAGGCAGAGATTGGAGGGATGTGGAAATAAGCCCAGAAATGCCTGTGGCCATCAGAAGCTGGGAGAGTGAGGGGGGATCCTCCCGTAGAGCCTTGGGAAGGAGCATGGCCCTGCCAACACCCTGATTTCATACTTCTTGCCTCCAGAACTGTGAAAGAATATATTTCTGTATATTTGAAGCCACCAAGTTTGTGGTAATTTGTGACAGCAAACCCAGGAAATTAATACATCTGATAAATGGTATGCCTTGGGTGAGTGAGGGCAGGTACTAATGGTCAGTTTCCAGACAGGCAAGTGGAAAAAGCCCCTGTCCTCTATCCCTGCATGACTCTGCTGCAGAAACAAACATGCACGGTGACTTTACTATACATTGTTGCTGTATAGGCCATGACGGGGAACAGAGAGTTAGTTAGACACAGTCCTGACCTCATGGAGCTTACAAGTGGGCAGAGAGATAAGGTGTGGATAAAAACATGGCTGCTGGGGCTTCCCTGGTGGCACAGTGGTTGAGAATCTGCCTGTCAATGCAGGGGACACGGGTTCGAGCCCTGGTCTGGGAAGATCCCACATGCCGCAGAGCAACTAGGCCTGTGTGCCACAACCACCGAGCCTGCGCGTCTGGAGTTTGTGCTCCAGCAACAAGAGAGGCCACGACAGTGAGAGGCCCGCCCACTGCAATGAAGAGTGGCCCCTGCTCGCTGCAACTAGAGAAAGCCCACGCCCAGAAACGAAGACCCCGAAATAAATAAATAAATAAAATTTAAAAAACAAAAAAAAACCAAAACATGGATGCTTCCAGGAGAGAAAAGCAGAGCAGGGATCCGGACCATGTTTTACACTGGGCTCCCTGTGGTGGCAAGATGGCAGGTTAAGAGGCGCCAGTGGTGGGAGACTAAGACAACAGCAAACTAGAGAAGGGCTTGGGTGCAGCGAGAGGGGAAGAGAGAGGGAGAAAGAAAGGGACTTCCAGAATTTTCCATGAGGATGAAACTTTGAAGAGAGGAGAAAATGTCTAGAGGTGATTTTTCAGAAGGATTTCTGGGTAGGTGCAAGTTGTCTGGCATTGTGCCTTTGACAAAGTCAACAGGGCAGCTCTCCATTGTTATTCAAGCTTTCAGAATGGGACTGTTGTTTCTTTGGTGTGGCACCTAATAGATACAGGGTTGTGGGACTTTCTGGCTTTGTGTGGGCTCCCCATGGACACAAATTTTGTAATGGAAGATGAGATGTGAGCTGGGCAAGTGAGGAACTACAACAAAGCAGTTGAGACTAGAGATGAAGACTTTCTAGTGGGAGCTACTCTTTGTCACCCAAGGGTTCTCCACAACCTAATGCAAGCTCCTCCCCAAAAGGCAACTTGTAGAGATGCAATCATCTTTCTGGGGTGTTGTGATTTTACTGGTGCTAATATTTATTCCCTCCCCTCCCCTGGCCTACCAGCCATAAACAGGTAACAGCCAGAGCCCAGTGGCTTTAGAACATGTTCTCAGACTCTTTTTCAGTCTTCTCAAAGCTTCACAGAAACCCTAGCTTTCCATTCTCTTTCCATTCAGGTGTAACCTCTGCAAGCCCCTTGCAAACTCTTCCTTCTCATTAACCCTCCTTTCTGCCCTGAGAGTTCATCTGACAATAGGATCCGAACACATCCTTAGTTGCTAATGTGGTATGTTATTTCTAAGACTTGTTTCTTATAAAGTACATCATGAAATTCAATCCCAGGGCCCAGGTGGTTTAGAGCATGTTCCAAATGGTCTACATATTTGAAAGCAAGCGGGACTAGTCTTAAAAAGAATCCCTTTACATTTTGGCCAAATCCCTGATATGCAGTTGGACCACATCATAAAAGACGCTCAAATGGTTATGGCCAATGTCAGTCGACTGAATCATCTCTCTATCCAAATGATGAGTCTGTGGGATTGGGGCTGTTCCCCAATTCAGAGACCTTTAGACTCTGCACACTTGGGTACCTGGGGAGTTGGCTGCAGCCACCTGCTTTCTTGGAAACTAAAGAGGAAAAAGCATCTGTCAACTGTGTTCCCTTGGCACTAGCCCTCACTGACTCTACACACAGCATTCAGTTGAAAATAAGCTCCCACATGATGTCAGAGTTGGGAAGAAATTGCATCCTGAGCATGGCCAGCAGTCAATTCTTGATATATATTTTTTGTCTTTCTCATTTCTTTCGCAGGGAAGCATATTGTCTTCTAGCCATGGCTCAAAGTCCACAGAACCTGCACTTTCCACCTCAGCATGAAGTTGGTGGACTCTAGGTCCTTTCACTACAGGGTAAGGGGCTGGAGGAGGTTCGGCCCTGGCTCTGCTTCTCCTTTTTTTTTTTTTTTTGCGGTACGCAGGCCTCTCACTGTTGTGGCCTCTCCCGCGGCGGAGCACAGGCTCCGGATGCGCAGGCTCAGCGGCCATGGCTCACGGGCCCAGCCGCTCCTCGGCATGTGGGATCTTCCCGGACTGGGGCACGAACACGCGTCCCCTGCATCGGCAGGCGGACTCTCAACCACTGCGCCACCAGGGAAGCCCCCTGGCTCTGCTTCTTGATGGTGATATGATCCAGGACGTGTCATTTTGCTCTCAGTCTTCATTTTCTCCATATGTAAGGTGGAGGTGGAAAGTCCAAATTGTGGATTCTCCACATTCAGTCGGGAAGGAGACTGCTTTCTTCCAGAGAACAAGTGGTTCTGATCATATGTAGTGTATTACCTTTTACTCTAGATGTCACTGGCAATTTTAGCAGTCTAGAATGGTTCCAAAAGTCATCTATCTTCCACTTAAGCCAAAATAGATACTGAAAGAGCCTCTGCAAGGTCACGGTATCAGACAGCTCTGGAAGAGTCAGTCATAGTATATTCCACATGTAGATGGTGCCCCAGAGCTGTGCAAACTGGCAGGTACTAATGTGCTGGGAATCACTATTTCTACATCTTCCACTTCTTTGATAAAGACACTAATCTCAGTGATTTCTGTCTCCAGGGACATGAGAGTGCTTTTGATCTACTATGTATTTTGCTAGGAAGGAGGAACTGCAGGGGTATTCCCTTGGCCTTAACCACTTGGCCCCTTCTTCATGGATTAGGAAGCCCCGGTGTATGGATGTGGATTCTGTGAGTTCCTGAGAATGTGTCTCCAACACTATACTCAGAAATCCCAGGATGGATTTGGAGTTTCCACTGATCTTGCCATGAAACCAAGTTGAGTCAAATTCCATTTATCACTTGAGCTCACTCTGCCTACTGGGCTGCAGTAGGTTCTGGTGCTAGGATTTAGTGTTTAATTACAGCCAGTGACTAGTAATTCCTTAGAGGTATATTTACTCTGTTTAAAAAAAAAAAGCACAGGTACCTTGGGAAAAAGACCAGGAGGAAGAGTTATAGTGCATATCTCCGCAGTTTTTATATGGTTCACTGTAACCTCTTCAAGGGTACTTGGTCATCCCTCCATTCAAGGGCACTTGGATTTATTCAGATATGGACATTGTCTCAGGGACTGCAACAATATTAGTAACATAATATCTTAGTAACATAATATCTTGGTATCATAAAGCCTAAGATATGCCAATCAAGCAGGTCCTTCATGAGATGTGTTTATTTAGGGCCTAGGGTACCCAAGGGTCAATTGCACTCTCTACTCTTATCCCTGTAAGTCAGACACTGCAATATTGCTGCCTGTTATGATGACCATACCTAGTTTAAAATCACAGGTGAAATGCTTCTGATTGCCCTTGGTCCCACTGAAGTTCCCTCTTCTCAGTGAAATCAGTGGTTCCGTTTTACCTGGAACTTCTCCCATCAGCACCCCTGACCCATAGAGAGATGCCATCAAAGTACTTTTCAGTGATGCTGGCACTGTCTTCATCAATGTAGATCTTGAGGTCTTGGTAGGAGAGTGTGTTCAGATCAACACGACAATCATTGGTAGGGAGTGAGTGGGTTCCACATGATAAATCCACTCTAGCGTTCCTAGCCCTCAAAGCCTGTGGTTTCCTTCCTCTACTAATAGCAAAGGATTTCTAGAATTTCAGTTTCCTTTATTTACATCATTGCTATGGCCATGTTTCCATCAACAACTCCCACGTGCTCAAGCTAGACATTGAATCCAGAATCCCTGGAAGGTTACCCTATTGATAACTGCAGCCAGATGTATTCTTCTATTTGTGGCTGAAGCACTCTTAAAATCTATTCCTACACTTGTTCTCCAGTTTTTTAAGGCTTCTCATCTCAGGTTTGACTTTGAAATTGCCTCCTTTTCATCCTCTAAAGCTCTCATGGATTTGATTCTAATTATAAGTCTGAAGACAGTGATGGAAGGAGGGGCGTTACCTTGCCTTCCTCTTGCAGGGCATCTCCCTCAGGCAAGGGAATAATAGATTCTCCAGCAATGAAGGTCCAGCCTCAACCAACAAGGTATGAATTGTTCTTTCTGTTGCCAAATGCTCAGCGTGGGCTGGAATTTCAAGGTACCCTTGAAACCATTTCCTGTGGTCCTTTGCAATTTCTAGGGAACCATTCCTTCTTAATCGGTACCCTAACTTTGACACTAGAGAGAACTGGTGTGATGATGCTGGGAATTCATTATATATTTTACTTTGTCAGTCCAAGGGTCAGGTTGAACAGGCTTTATTTCTGCCTCAGCCTTGTAGTTGTAAAATATGAGATTCTTTTTGCCTGGGCATGGAGGTTTTCTGGGTTTCAGTCCGTACCTTGAGTAGAGAATTTAGGGATTTGTGCTTGTCAGTCTCTTTCTTTGAGCTATTGACTGCTCTCCACCATTTGATCCTTAAATGCCACATGCATGCTTTATGGCTAGTGTGATAGTCCTCCAAACTTTGTTCTCAATGTGTCCTCAGGCAATAATTTAGTCATTCTTATTATTGTTTGTTGTTATTGCATGCCATGAATTTCTAAGTTTTCATCCCTAGAAATTAATAGGAATTTGCCTGCCTTCAGCTTCCCTAGATTAAATAGGCAATTCAAAATCCCTACCCCTCCTAGACTCCCCCTCACCGCCCCCTCGTTCTCTCAGACTTTCTGGACTGTGAGTCGTTCCTGGACACTTAGTTGCAAATAACAAAATGACTCTGGTTAACTTCTACAGAAAAGTAATGTATTGGAAGAGTATTAGTTAAAACACAGAATCAGTGGGAAATTCTGGAGAACTAGGTTCAGAATGTCGGTAAGAACAAAGGAAGTGGGGTAGTAAGGAACACAGCCAAGACCATGCCCTGGGCATGGATTGGTTAAGACACTTCAGTGGCACCACCATTCCCACTATCACCACTATGGCCAGTAGCCCTGTGCTGGTGCTGGACTCTTACTGCTGCCATTTCCACTGAGAATAATTTCCAAAACCACCTCCACATCTTTGGGTTATTTCTTTGAGATTCAGCGTTAGGTGGGATCATCTGAATGGCCGAGTCTATTTCACTGGCCCTTGTCTAAGCTTCCAGGATATGGGGAGAGGAAGGATTTCTGCTTTTCAGCTTCTACAGAGGGAAGGACATTGGATCTTACTAATATTCCATACTATGGAGAATTTCCCACAAGTAGGAAGAGGGCTTAAATGTTGGGCAGGGAAAACCAAGACAAATAAAACCAAAAATAGGACCCAAAATAAGACCACTATGATATTTTTCATTCATTCAACAATCATGTATTTAGTCCTCACTATGCAGGCTATAGATTTCAACCTACCAATAGAGGTAAACTACTATTACTTAGAAGTACCTTAAAAAGTTTTGCAAACAGTGAAAAGTTATCTGAGCAGTTAGCCATTACTCATATCATGCCAAGTACAATCCCACCTGTGGGCCTTTGCACCTGATGTTTTCTCTGCTTGGAAGTCTCTTCTTCTAGAGAGCCCATAGCTAGGTCTTCACTTCCTTTACTTTTCTGTTGGATTGAGCTCTGTCAACATGGTTGAGATAGGACCTGCATTTCCCAGAATTCCTGTTCCTATAATCTTTCTACGTTAGACTTGGCAAAAAAGGAACATGCATGAGATTTGGAAGTCTGAAAAGGAGCAGTGGACCTTTGTCTAGGAAAGTTGTTATGGGCAGTGTTGATGGACAGACAGAAGTGTTCTCACTCTCCTGTCATCCATGCTCAGATCTTTGGCTATGACCTTATAGAGGCAATAGTTACAGGGACACAATAGCGCTCCATAGACCTTTCCATGAGCTTTATTCACGGTCCCCTTCAGTGGCTGTAAGTCATTGGCTTCTCAGAGTCCAGGCAAGCTGCAATTTGTCCGTTTAAGTTGCTCCTTTAGGAGTACTAATTAGGGACTCAGCCCCAGCTGCCAAGCTGGATCTTCACCTTCCCCAGCTCCTCCTATATTTGTGTAAGGTCTAATTCCTATAATATTTTTCTTATCCCCATCATAGCAGGACTCTGTTGAACCTAGATGGCTATATCTCTGCTCAAGGGTTGCCTAATCAGTGAGGCATCTTCTGACCACACTGTATAAAATTAGTGACCCCTCTGGCTTCAGTACTCTTTACTCTCTTTACTGTGCCTTATTTTTCTCTGTAGCACTTGCCACCATCTGATATATGACATATTCACTTGTATATTTCTTTGCTTCATCCTTCTCCCTGACTAGAGTGTAAGCTCCATGAGGGCAGAGACTCTGCCTGTTATGTTCACCGCTGTATCCTCAGTGCCTAGCACAGTGCCTGGCACATGCAGGTGTTCGACACAGATTTTGTATGAATGAATGAGTTTATTACTTTTACTTGTCTTATGTTAAATAAGGTTTTATTTGAAAAAAAGTTCTGCTAAAAAAGTTTATAATAGCTCTTTTGGATTTTGCTTTAGGAATTGGGAACATAGAGATGAACATTGTCTACCGACACATAGTAGGTGTTCAATAAACATTTGTTATATGAACATGAATGAATGAATAAGTGAATGAGTGAGTGAATAAATAGCTTTTACTTAAAGGAGCTCATAGTATCCCCAGATGTTGTTGGAGAATAGACATTAAGAAAAAATATACCAGAGGTTCACAAAATATATTTGGACCAAATGTCAAATGACCAAATGTCAAAATCAATATCTGCTTAAAGCTTAATATTACCATCACGGAAGAGGAAAATTTGAAAAGCTAATTTTAAATGTTATTAAAAATTAATTATTAACCATTTATTATTAAAATTTCTAGTAGTTAAACTTTAAAAGTTTGGTAACAAAAGGTAGAAACAGTAATTTCTCAGCACTTCTAACTCCTATTTTTACTTAAACTTCTAGAAAAATTTTAGATTCAAAAACTATAACATGCCTTTCCTAAAGCTATCTAGCAAAAGGACTCTTTCTTAATATTCATATTAAATATCAATCTATTTCCCTTCATACGTATTTGAAAACTTAAAAACATATGGATAGCTTTTATAATAAACATTGAATACTGCAGTATTTACTCTTGCAATAATAATTATACTGACATATTGATAGACTATCACATAAAGCACAATAGATTTTTTTTTTACTTCTAAGTTACGTCTAGAATGATTATCTATATTTGAAAATGGTTAACCAGATATTACAAATTAATTCAAAAGACTTGCCTTGTTGGAATTACTGATGTTATCAGGTATGATGTTGACTTACGCAGTCATGCAATCACTGGTCACACACGAGTTCAGGGATACTAGAAATGATATCAAAAGAGTCAAAACCCAAGGGCAAGCTGAAGCCGAAAGGAATGTTTGGGCCAAAGCCTGAGACAGAAACTAAGCTTTCAAGCATTCCTAAATGAATCCTTGCATTTTTACAGTACTTCATGTATTTGAGAATTTTTTGCAAACTCTTGTCTTCTCAACAACACTTTTGAGGGAGAGTGTAGACAGGGTAGCTATCATTTAGCCCATTTCATGAATGAGGAGACTGAGGTTCAGGTACTTGAAGTGACTTGATGACATGGTAGGAGCCACCAGAGCTGGTTTCCTGACAGTATTTTCTGGGTTCTTTGCTCAGTGTCCTGTGTTGTGGGACCCTTCACTGTCTTAACCAGGGCTCCCTGAAAAGCAGAACACAAGACAAAGACTTGTGTGCAGGTAGTCTATTTGGGAATGGTCTTGGGGAACACTTAGGAGTGAAGGACTTAAGAGGGAGATGGGGAAGGAGAAAACCAATGCAGAGGGACACCACTGAGCTCAGCGCTACTTTGGACGGCTAGCGCTGGACCCCATGAGACTTCGGAATTGCATCTCCAAACTGCCTGGGGGGAGAAAGGCAGAAGCATTTAAACACTGGATCAAGAACGACCCTATAGGCTTCATCCCCCACCGCTGCTTTCTGTGTTGCACAAACGAGAGTGCTTAGCGTTTCCCATGGACTCCCCACAACAAGGCAGCAGTGAAGCTCCTGTTGAGGAGGCGGAGGACTGATTCTGCTGTCACAGTCCCTGGGTTAGAATCCTGGCACTGTCATCTGTGTGACCTTGGGCAAGTTATTTAACCTCTCTGTGCCTGTTTCTCTGTCTGGAAAATGGGATGAGAGTAACAGCCCCTTCATTATAGGGTTTACCTGGTTTAACACGTGAAAAGTGATTTGAATGATGCCTGGTGCCGGAGAAATGCCCAGGGAGTGTTAGACGCCACTGCTGGCCTTCTCAAAGTCTGGGTTTAAGACCTGAGCTTAACTTTGGAAGCAGTTGGGAGCCCCTCACGTGTTGAGCAGTGCACTGATGCGATCGGAGCTTGGTTTTAGGACAATCAACTTGCCAGCCTCTTTTGGATGTACTCAGAGGCCCCCAAACTGAAAGCAGGGGCTTTTGTGGCTGTCCAGGTGTGAAGGATCTAACAAATCCCACTGTCACAGGTACAGTCAACTGATGACCAGGTTCTGCTAAGGGTCAACAGAGAGATGAGAAGAATTCCTTGGTGTTGCCTACCTGGCCTCACTCCGCAAGGATACTGATATCAGACAACAGTATTTCATGCTTTAGGAACTGGAAAATAGAAGGAAGCCTGCTGTTTACATTATTTAGTAGCTTGGCACGGTTGAAGGAACTCAGGTTTAGACTTCTAGATTCTCATTTGTATCCTGCCTTTGGTGGCCTTTGGCAAGTTCTTTACCTCTCTGAGATCTATGAAGGTTATTGTCTATAAAATAGGGAAAATATGTTACACCTTAGTTCTTTTGAAGCATTAATGAGTCAATGCTGTACAGACCCTGGTATAATGTGGAGCTCTCACTAGGCCCTCAATAAATAGTGGATATTAGCATATATATTATTATTACTGTTGTTAATATTATTTTATAGGGTTTCGGTAAGGAGTAAAAGAGACGAGGAATGTAAATTGCCTAGGATGATTTGTATTTGGTGTCTGGTATGTAGTAGGCTCTTAATAAATAACAGTTTGCATTCGTCCTCCCCTCCCACTGGGCTGCTTGACCTTCCTCAGGGAGTCTGGGATGTTGCCAATGTCAGGCAAGGCTTATCAACCCTATCTCTGGTTCATGGTCCAACAAAGTATGAGTTTTCTTCTCTCCTTGGTTCTCTGGTGCCCAGGAGGACTTCCCTGAAGCAGTGTCAACAGCCCCTTCAAGGTTTGCACTGCCTTGCCAACAGAACTGCCTCTTCTTCTCAGTGACGTGCACCTACAGTTTCTCATGGATGCAAACCTATGTGATCTCAGCTGGATACGCTTCCCTTGCCCATTTCCCTGGCCCGCCTCAGGACTGTTGAGACAGAACCCACTCTGTTGCAGTCTTTGCCGAAGGTCTGAACAGCCACCCACTTGAAGAATAAAGTCCATTTTCTATACAAAAGCAAGGACTAGCTTTAAGCACCTCTCTTAATTTTTGTGCATGGCTTTATATTTTTAAAAGTTCCTTCCCACCATTTATCATCTGTGTAAGCACATCTACTTATCTATAGTTGCTAAATAAATACCCAGTGGGAATACACAATTCTGTGTTAAAGTATCTGGACCTCCAAAAAGGGATTTTGCAAATTAACTCACAAGATTTAGATTGGGGAGTTGATTGAAATCAGTTGAAGCACTGAGAGCACAGGCAACCAGAGAGGTTAGTACAAGAACAAGTGCTCAGAGAATGAGACAGGTCAGCTTTCAAAGGAAAAAAGTTTGCTGGTTTAGTCTTTTGTTTGATAAGTACTTATTGAGCAACTATTACATGCCAGGCATTCATCTAGGTGCTAAAGAAAAATAGGAAACAAATAGACAAAAATTCTTGTCCTCATGGAGCTTACATCCTAAAGGGGAGTCAGAAATGAAACAAAATAAGTAAAATATATAGTGTGTTAGATAGTAGTAACTTTTAAAGAAAGAAATCAAGCTGGAGGGGGTTATAAATTGTTGGTGCTGTTGTTGTGGGCATTGGGGATGGCCTTGGTGGTGGTGAGAGAACTGAAATTTACCAAATACTCTATTGGACATTGTCACTGCCCTCAGGGGAGTGTGGCAGGAGGTGTGGGCTACCCACCAAAATGTATTCTTTTCTTCTTCTATGGTAATAAGATTATAGGTAGGACAGATGTGGCAGCCAAGCCAGGCTCTGTATTTTCCAGCCCCATTTTAGAGTAAGGTGTGGCCATGGGGCTAAGTTCTCTCCAGTGCAGTGTGAGTAGAAGTGGTATTGGTCACACCACAGGGAGTACCTCCTGCATGTGTCCTTCCTCCCTGCCTTCCCCTGGGCTGGGATGAGAAATACCAGAGGTGCCTTGGAAGGCAGGTGTTGCAGATGCCAGATCCAAGGTCGGCCTGAGTCCTTGAATGACCACATGGAGGAGAGCTGCCCACTGACCTGGAATACCCCCTCTTGGCTGTTAGTGAGAAAGAAACATCTGTCTTGTTAGTGCCATTCTATTTTGGGGGTCTAGTTGCTACAACTGTTTAACCCTAACTAATATATGGAACACTCATGTATCTTTAAAACTAAATAGCATGGTTGATTGCTATATTTTAGTCACATGTAGAAAGAAAAAGCTATGGTGGCAGAGAAAAGGAATGCTTAATTCTTTCAGCTTGGGTGGGTTAGGATCAAGCTGGGGGAGGTATGACAAAGGAGATGATATTTGAGCTGAGTTTAGAAGAATGAACAAGAATTCACTCTGGGGAGGAAAAGGGGAAAGTGCACTCTATATTGAAGTCACAGCTGGAATAAAAGCTCATAAGCATGAAAGTGCCTATTTCGTGTTAGCTGTGTATGTATGTGTGTGTGTTTTAACTCCTGTAGTCATGAAGAAGTGAGAGAACATGGCATAGTCCTAAGCCTTTGTTCTAATGATCTCAATTTGACTTCATATTATTGAATGTGGGAAGTATGATGTAGTAAAAAAAAAAAAATTGTATGTTGCAAAGCTAAACGTAGCTGTTGTTAACATTTCCAAAAATTTCAAAGATGACATTCACAAGGTTGTAAAACATGTTTGACTCTTTTCAAAGTGTCTGAGTGTTCTTAGTTACAAGGCTCTAGATAGCAGGTTAAAGTGTGAGCCCACTTCTCAGAAACCTGAATTCAATCACAGCTGAGATGGTTTCTAAAAACAGATGCCTATAGTTGCAAAGGTACAATTAAGACGGTTAAAAGGATTACAGTTTCAGCATAGGCACAAAGGAATATGACACTTTTCTAGATGTTGCAAAGATACAATTAAAATGGTTAAAAGGATTACAGTTTCAGCATAGGCACAAAGGAATATGACCCTTTTCTAGTTATCAGACAATATAGATTATGTTAGTAGATACTAGAGAATGTGTATCTAATGTGTGTAACTCAGTGTGCCATTTCCTTTTGTGCTTGAAGCTACCACTTCCCGTGCTCTGTTACTGAACTATGTGACAGCACTATGTGACAGCACTATGATAAGAGTCTGACATACTGGTAAGCCAGGTATTATGTGTCCTCATTTGACAGATGAGGAATTGGAGGCACCAGAGCCCGAGTACTTGTTCAATTTCATGATTACTAAATTCCACGGCAGGAATTTGAGGAGGTCCATTTGACTCCAAAGCTGATTTTTATTAACAACAACATTCCTTCTTTGCTTCTCTTGAACATCTACTTTTTATTTTCAGGCTATGTATTTTTAAACTCTGTCCAGGTTTTGGAGATATCAGACTATTATTTTTTGGGATTATGTGTTTAATCATCATGTTTTCAAAACCTCCACCAACAACAAGTATTCTTTTTCAATTCTGTCCTCGGGGGCCATGCTGACCTTTTGACAAGCCATAGTTTCAATATGAGTGTGTGTCAAGTGTTTTGCAATACAGGGCAATTTTTTTTTTGTTTCTATTTTGGCCAAGCATTACCTTACTGGGTCACAGGACACCCAGATTATGCAGGATTTCAAGGCATCCATATATCAGCATAAATCACCCTTAAATCTCTGGATAAAACAAGGTCAGCTCAGTCTTAATTTTTTCTCTAAATTTTGGGGTAAGTAGTTAAGCTTTGACATTTATCATCAGGAAATTGGTGATTTTCTTAGGAAAAAAATGCTTTCATAGTTTGTATCATCTATCAGCATTGGAGGAGTGATAAGGAGGGGCTAACAGTGATTCAGTGTCAGCCACGTGTCAGATACCATGCTTACGTTCTTTTATTTAATCATCACCAATCAAGCCTGTGAGGCAAACACTATTATTTCAGTTTTTACAGATGAGGAATCTGAGACTCGGATTTGTCCAAGGTCACCCAGTTCCTAGGTGGTAATTCTGGAATTAAACTGAAGCCCATCAGTTTCCATAGTCCAATATCTTTTCACCACATGATGCTTGAGTGATTAGAATGAATTGTTCTGTTTAGACAAATTTCTCTAGCCTCCTGTTTTCTGAAGTCTGGAGTCACGAAATGGACTTTGTGGATTGTTGTTGACATTTAAAGTAATAGAATAGAGCTTTTGCTCTATTATTACAGGATGTTCCGTACAATAAGGACATATTACAGGATGTTCCGTACAATAAGGACAAGTCTTGTTTTGTGACACTTCTGTTTCAGGTCTGTATACATAGATGTATTTAGTTGTGCCTGAGAATGTGACCTGACTGCCTTGTAGAAGTATTTTATCATAGGTTGCAGTCAAGAGTTCTCTATCATCCTTCTCTCATGCTCTGGTCCAGACACTAAATATCCTGTAGACTTCTCAAGTTCTCAGGTTCAAAACTGTCCTTCCCACTTTCCTTTGCAGCCCTGCTCCTCTTTCGGTGTTCTTTAGGGGTTAAGGATGTCATGATTCAGCCCATCACTACCATCCTCAGTAACTGCCACTTTCTTAACTATCACATCTAATCTGCTTTTTAGTTATATCAAATTTACTTAGGAACTAAATCTTGAAATTCTCCTTTTCATCCCCTCCTCCCCTGCTGTTGACTTTGGAGGCAGGGATGCAGTTTACTCCAAACCCATATCCTGGGCAGCTAGATACCTGCAGACCCTCTTTTGTCTTTCCCTCTCCCTCTCTCTTTTGCTTTGCTGCCAGAGTGCATCCCTTGGATTCTGCACTTATTATTGAAGAATAATCTCCTTTGTGATCTTATTTAATACGGATTGAGCAGACAGCAGATCTGACCATATTACCTCCCACCACCCTTGTTTAAAACCTTTCCATAGACCTCCTTGTTTAGAGCAGAGTCTCTGCAGAGGGGTATATATTTCTTGGGAAGTGCTTGAGGCAATGATTGGGGTGAAGAGGAAAATATTGCTTCCCATATTTAGTCTATTGGTAGAGAAATAAACATATATAATTTATAAAGATATAAATACACACATGTTACAGGCATAGACTTATTTCTCTTTTCTTCACAAAGAAGGGGATACAATCCAAACGTTTGGCCACTGTAGTACGGATCAGAGGTCTGAACGTTCCTTTGCTGTCTGTGCAAAGCTCTCTGGTGCCAGTTTCACTTTCCAGATTCATGTCTGGTTGTCTCCCAGCCCTTTCTCTCTTCATTCGTACTCTCTGATCCTGCTTACTAAGCAAGCATATTTTCTAGATTTGAAGATGTATTTTTTTCACATTCTAATATTTCTGAGATGCACTTTGTACTTATTGTTAAAATAAATTTTCCATTAGCCAATTAGGGAAGTAAGTTGTGATAGAGTGGTCCCTGTCTCTGTGTGTGTGTGTGTGTGTGTGTGTGTGTGTTTGTGAACATAGGCTCCAAATCTATTACTATATTTACCTCTCCTGTCTTTGAAAATGCTATCATGCAAGGACCAATTCCTGTCAACGGCTTCCAGCCAATTTGTGTGTGTGTGTTTTAAAGAACTTTCTAATGCAGGGATATAAAATAAATAGTAAAAGAATATAAAAAATGCTAGCAACAGTCATCTACGGATAGTAGAATTATAGGTGGTTATGTTTT
This sequence comes from Delphinus delphis, assembly GCF_949987515.2. Classification (NCBI taxonomy): domain Eukaryota; kingdom Metazoa; phylum Chordata; class Mammalia; order Artiodactyla; family Delphinidae; genus Delphinus; species Delphinus delphis. The sequence continues at coordinate 46,309,757 of NC_082683.1, forward strand.
CTTTATATACTCCTATAGTCAAATTTTGTATAGTTCTCAGATAGTACTTTTTATTATCATACATTTCATTTGAACAGAATATACTATGCACATATCAGGTATAAAGCATAATAAAACAAGCACTCCTGTACCCACCCCTCTGTTTAAGAAATAAAAGCTTATTGATGCTTTTGAAGTCCCGCAGTGTGCCCCTCTCCAACATCTTTAATGGTTAAGAGGGAATTCTTTCAAATATTTGGAAAATAATGCTTTGTTATTTATATGGAACATTTCTCTATTGATTTATGGCTTGTATTTTCTTTTCTTTTTCTTTCTTTTTTTTTTTTGCAGTATGTGGGCCTCTCACTGCTTTGGCCTCTCCCATTGCGGAGCACAGGCTCCGGACGCACAGGCTTAGCGGCCATGGCTCACGGGCCCAGCTGCTCCAAGGCATGTGGGATCTTCCCTGACCGGGGCACGAACCTGTGTCCCCTGCATCGGCAGGCGGACTCTCAACCACTGCGCCACCAGGGAAGCCCCTATTTTCATTTTTTTTTACAAGCTCTTTTGACAAACAGAAGCTTTTAATTTTAATGTAGTCACATTTATCAATTTTATTTATGTATTTATTATGGTTAGTGTCTCCTGTCTTGTTACAGAATCTTTCCCTTTACCAAGATTATAAAGACCTTTTATACTTTCCTTTAAATTTTTAAAGTTCTACTTTTTACAGTGAGGTACTTAATCCACTGGAATTAATTGTTATGTATGATGGGAGATAGTCTAAATTTTATATTTTTCCCCATAATTTATACCGAATATTCCTAGTGCTGTTTATTAAATCGCTGGTCTTTCCCCCCTATCTGCAGAGCTGCTTCTGCTATGAACCAAGTTTCCACATATTCAGGAAGGTATCTTGGCTCTCAACTTTTGAATCTCGATTTATGAGGGACAATAGCCTGTCATTTTTATTTTTTATTCTATCTTTGACTAGATTTGGCATCGAGATTATACTAACCTCATAAAACTAGTTGGGGAATATTTCTTTTTCTGTTCTTTAAAAGACTTTGTACAGTATTGGAATTATCTGTTCCTTGAGAGTTTGGTAGAATTCACTTGTAAAACCATCCGTCTGAGCCTGGAATTTTCTTTGTGGGAAGATTTAAAACAAGTCTTCAGTTTCTTTAATGGTTATGGTAGTATTTAAGCTTTTCATTTCTTTTTGTGTCAGACAAAGTGGATGAATCCCTAAAAAATATAACATAATAAAACTAAGAGGTTAATATTTAGCATTGCATAATTCAATTAAGGGGAGGAAATTTATGAATATTATCAAATAGCAAATGCAAATGAAATCCTGCTGTTCTAAAATACGTCTAAAAATTATACTGTCATAAAGGTATAAATGAGGTCAAGGTGTGCGTAAGTTGTGAGTCACTCTTACGCTATGCATAACCTCTAACGTCTAAAAATGATTCAGAAGTATTTTTGGATGCTGAATATATAAAAGACACAGGGAAATCGATGGTCATGTAAAGTGTTCTATAAAGGTGGGGACACATATATGTTATTATGGGTATAATTTTTATATGTGTTTATTTAGTAACACAACTTTCCTTTTTATCCCCCCTTAGGAAAGTATAATGAGTGGCTTGCATGAAAAACAATGTACTCTTGGAACCAAGGAAATATCATCCCTGTTTTTTGACAAAGTTTTAATTTTTCTCATATCTATGCTTTTGAGTAAGCGGTTTCCTATCTTTGTTGCCTGGTGAACTTTTTAAGACACAGTTTAAACCAATGTCTTGTGTGACAACTTTCTGAATGTTCTCCATGTCTCTATCAAAATTAGGAGTAAAACAGAAGTTTCTGTTCTGATTTATTGAGTCATTCTTCACCATTAGGCTGTGAGCACCTTGGGAAGGGGCCACATCCTAATCACTTCCGTGTACACTATGGACAGTGCAGTGTCTTACACATAGCAGGTAACTACTTTTCAGGAATATTTATTAGAAGAGCAAGCTGTACTTATGGTCATCTCCCACTTCCTTGCTTCTTTCATACCTTATCTGTACGGAATCAGAGATCCACGTCAGAAATGAAACTGTGTGGAAAATCTTAGCAGATCATTTATCTTCCTCCTTCTAAATCCCTCATTATCTGGCTATTCAATTTGGTAGCTGGAGGGTGAGGAGGGGGTCGTGGCAGTCTTTTATATCTTTCCTGTTTTCACTTTGAGCGAGGTCTCACTTATTCTTGTCTGGTCTGATGCTATTTTATTTGATTCCCTTGGGCCTCCAGTAACCAGACCTGTGGTGTAATCTTACACCTAATTAGACACTCAAGCAGCAAGCGCTGGCCTCTGCCATTTGAGGGATGATTTATTTTTCTTTGTTGTGCTCAAGAAAGGAGAGACTATGAAGTCATTTGAGAGGTCAACTATTCATGTCCTCCCACCCCCTGCCTCCTTGGGCACTTCTCTCTGGAGGCCCTGCAGTAGATGTGGGTGGGTAGAAGGGTGGTCTCCCACTGAAGCATTCAGAGAGAGACAGGGTTATACCTCGGTCCTCTGTCGTGCTCCCTCAACATGGGTCTGATGGCATCACTCTCTTGCTTAAAATCCACAGCTAGCTCCACAAAACTCTTCAACTTGTGCAGACACCCCTCAGGGCCCTGCTTCTGCTTTGTTCCCTAACCTCACCTCTCAGATGACAGATTCATGGGGAAAATGCCAGGCAACTGGAAAATTGTGTAGTTCTTCAAACACAGCATTCCATTTCCCATTCCCAGCTATGAACATAGTTTTCTTCTGCCTGGAATGCTCTTTCCCTGCATCCTCTCCCTCCCCATTCTTCTTCAGGTAGTCAGCTCAGTATGACTCTTCAAAATTCTGTCTTTTTCTCCTCCTCCTGGAAGTCTTCCATGATGCCCCCCCCACCACCAATATATCCTCTTGCCCCATTACTTAAGCACTTGTATCACATTTTATTGTGATTGTTGACTTACAGGTCTTATCTTCCCACCAGAGTATAAACTCTTGGAAACTAAAGTAAAAATGCTGTCAGTGCACGTAACAGAGTGTCTTGTACAGAGTAGGTCTTAGGTTAATATTCTTAGGAAATGAATTAATTAATCAAAGAGGAGTGAGGGGAAGGAAGCCCAGATGTTGTATGAGATGCAGGAGCAGGGCTGGGGAGAGGCCAAGCTGATCATGAAGCATTGGACAAATGGGGAGGCACACTGTCCAGGGTCCATGGGGGTGCTATTTACAAGAGCTCCTAGTGTGCCTTTTAGGAGAGAAAATGACTGGAGCCATTGGGTCTAATGGTTGATCCCAGGGCCAGGATCACTTTTAGTGAGAAATAATGGAATAATGGCAACCTCATATCCCACAGTTAAGTGTAAATACTGGATGGAAAAGGAACTCATTTCAAAGGACCAAGCTGGTGCATCAAGTGGGCTTCGACACAGGTCGGTGGTCAGCGAGGAGTGAGAGACTGAGCAAAATTCAGGGCAGGATCTTTCAAATTGTCTTCTAGTATGAACCCAGGGAACAGAAAAATCGGAAATTTAATGTACATGGGAGGAGGGTACTTCCCCATACCAGGATGAGAGGAGGATCCTTGTATGTAGTGACTGTTGGGGTGAATGGATAACCTTCTCGTCATGGTCACCTTAAAATGGACAACACAGCCTGGCAAGACAATCCAAGTTCCTCCTAAGATTCAGCCATGGATGCCATTCCCTATCTTAGTTCTGAGCAAGTTCTTTGACCTGTACTTCTACCTAGTTCCAAGCTGCTTCTGATCCTGCCTGTCTCTGACTTGATGAGGTTCTTCTACTTGCTCAGCCTGCCTCACTTGGCTGATTTGATCCTGGACCCCACTTCCTTGGTGCTGATCCCAGGGTCTCTAGACAATACTTCTGGTAACCCAGCCGATGACCCTGCCTCTTGTTGTCTCTAGCAAACATCCCTGCCAGTGCACCCCAATTCCAGCCTACCCTTCTTTGTGCTTTCTTCTTCCCCTCTTCCCAACAGACTTTGCAGTCCTGTAATTGAAAACCAGAGACAGAGAAATGACTTCATGGCAACACAGATGATGTCACAAGAGTCCCTAACCTGTTCTCTGAGCATTAAACCTCTTCTGAGGTTCCTGCTGAAAGAGGGGACATGGCTGGCCATGTTGATGCCACACACCCTACCTGGCCACCACCAGTTGGGGTACAAGTGGGCAGCTGATTCAAGGGCAGTTGTGTATAGGAGAGAACAGGGACAACCAGATTGTCCCTTGAGAGAGACTCAAAGCGCATAGTCAAACAGTGGTGAGTGGTTGAATTTGAGGTTAGTTACATATGGTGGCCAAGCAGAGAAATCTGGAGGGCAGAGAGGGTTGGGAGATTCTAACAGGTTCACATAGAAGCTGAGACCCCATGATACTATTGGTGCCTGTTGATGTTCTGTGAGGTCCAGCTGTGTTTTGTTTCCAGGCAATGTCTATGTAGTTCCTTTCCTGCCATTCTGGTTTTTGTTTTATTTTGTTTTTGCTAGTTCAAGTATGACCTATTGTCTTTGCAACCAAAGAGCCCTGCCTGGGGATGGGGATGCGGGGTGAGGTGGAAGGCTAGTAGACAGGGGGGCTGGAGCATCAGAACTGAAGTTGGATGGACATTTGAGATGAACACGGGGAATTTGAGGAGGAATGGTTTGGCAGAGGGCAGATGCCAAGGATAAGTGGAGAGGAAAACTGTTGTGGTCTCTTGGGACCGAGAGAGCCACCATCAGGCACACCCTGATTAGAGAGGAAGGACTGGGATGGGACTTCCATGCTGGATCTTGAATCATTTCTGGGACCCCTCTTCTTGACTATCCCCCAATGCTGGATGGTGTGGGTAAGCTCTACACAAATGTTGGTATTTAATGTGCCAGGTACTGGTGCAAGAGTTTAACATGCAGTAGTAATCTGTTAATTCTCACAATATTTTGAGGTATGTTTTACTATATTTCCATTTCACAGATGAGGAAACTGAAGGTTAGGAAGACTAAGCTGCCTGCTCCAGATCACACAGTGAAAGTGGGGGAAACTGGATCTGAAAGCAGATGTGCCAAAGCCCATGCTTTTTAGCCAGACTTAGTGCCTTCTTCACCCATGGGTCACAGCATACTTTGGTGTAAGCCTCTCTGATGACTCTCCTGCTTTCAAACGGCTGCTCTAAAAGGGCACATAGTTTCCCATGCCCTGCTTCCCTTTCTATAGCCAGGTCATGCTGGATCCAGGAGGTGCTTGCAGACTGCTCTCAACGAATGCTGCCAAGAGGCATTACCCAAATGTGAAATGATTTTCTTTTGGAGCAAAAATACATGAGTAATAAGAACTGGATTCCAAAAGCAACAAGCACCGGACTATTTTTTGTTCTTGAAGAAATGTTAAACTTGAAAGGGCAAAGGTCTTAAATTGCTTTTTGAAGTTCAGGCTATTTTTTAGCCTTTCAAACTTTAAAGGATGAGACTAGCCTTTAAATATGTGGGGTGCATAGAGTCTTGTCACCCTGGGAAGAAAGAATGATACACAGAGTAGCACAAGGGAAGCCGAGATGCTTTTTCTCGGTTATTCCAATCGCCAGGGTAGCTTCAAGCTTCTCAAGGGAGGCAGGAAATTTTACTACAAATTTAATTTATTTCACTGTAATTTCAAAAGCTGTGGTTATCCCCTGAGGTAGCATGGGTCCATTGGAGCTACTTGCTTGCAGAGGGAATTTGGCCAAGATCCTTATTTTTGTGGGGCTTCAGTTGCTCCTTCTGCCAAGTGAAGACAGTTGTACCCACACCACAGGGCCACTTGGGAGGGGAAATAAGATAAGGGATGTAAAGGCTCTTGACAATGTAATGGGCTCTTTAAGTGTAGAGGATGATTATCACACATTCTTCCTGACCATGTTTTCTATTAAGGATGTGGTTTTGGCATGCAGAAACGGCAGCAAAGGACATTCATTCATTCAAGACATAACCGTTGTCATCTACTATATATTGCTCATCATCATATCTGAAGAGCTTAACACGGTGACTAAGACCGATACAGAGCCTTTCCTCACGGGGCTGGAGTCTGGCTGGAGACACAATTCATTATGTGCAGAAGCAGGTAATAATGAAAGACCCTGACATAACTCGAGATGTAGAGGAGTGCTTGGAAGCGTCTTCTCATTCAGACTTGGCGAGGAGAAAATGCTTTATACTCTGGTGCTGTTAGGAGCTGAACTGTGTCCCTCCAAAATTCATATGTTGAAGACTTAACCCCCAGTACCTCAGAATGTGACTGTATTTGGAGATAGAGTCTTTTTAAAGGCACTGAAGGTAAAATTAGGTCACGTGGGTGGGCACTAGTCCAATATGACTGGTGTCCTTCTAAGAGGAGGAGATTAGGACACAGATAGGCACAAGCACAGAGGAAAGACCAAGTGGAGTCAGAGGGGAGATGGCCACCTGCAAACCAAGGAGAGAGGGCTAAGGAAACACAGCCCTGTCAACACCATGATCTTGAACTTCTAGCCTCTGGAACTGGGAGGAAATAAATTTCTATTTTTTAAGCCCCCCAGCTGGTGGTACTTTGTTATGGCAGCCTGAGCAGACTAATATAGGTACTAAGTATACACTCAACAAATATTTATTGAATGAATGAATGAATGAAAATGAGACTTAGCTGAGCCCTGATCCATGGGTAGCAGTTAGCCAGGCTAAGGGTATGTGTAAGGGAGAAAGAGGCATGGGCAGACTACTCCAGGCACAGGGGGCAGTATGTGGAAAGCATGGGGAACAAAATGTGTTCGGTACAACTACAGCATAGAGAACATAGAGGGTGGAGGAGATGAAAGCGGAGGGATAGTCAGGGACCGGTCAAGCTGGGCCATGTAAGCCAGGCTAAGGATGAGAATCCCTCCAGGGGGCCCTACTACCCCCAGATAAGATGCAGTTACACATTTTTTTTTTTTTTTTTTTTTTTGCGGTACATGGGCCTCTCACTGTTGTGGCCTCTCCTATTGCGGAGCACAGGCTCCGGACACGCAGGCTCAGCGGCCACGGCTCACGGGCCCAGCGCTCCGCGGCATGTGGGATCTCCCCGGACCGGGGCACGAACCCGTGTCCCCTGCATCGGGAGGCGGACTCTCAACCACTGCGCCACCAGGGAAGCCTGCAGTTACACATTTTATGCGTGTGCTTTTACATAACATACAATTCAGTGAGGACTGTGACCCTAACTAGCAAAGGTTGGGTATACGAATTATTTCATTCAAGCTTCACAACAAACTTATGGGGTTCTATTATTATCCCATTTTACAGATTAAGAAACAGAGGCTCAAAGAGATTAATTAATTTCCCTCAAGACAAATGACTAGGAGGTAACAGAGCAGGGCTCAGACTCAGTTTAGTGTACAGCTCTCAGCACTGCAGTTATACCTCTCTGGGATCTACGTGGCTCTGGCCAGTGTGCCTCTCACTGGGAGACTTGGGTCCTCAGAGTTTAGGTGATAAAGTTGTCAAGAGTGAAGGCCTTCTACTTGCTGCAGGGGTGTGTGTGTGTGCGCGCGCGTGTGTGCATGCACGTGTATCCCTGTGGCTGGATTACATGAGAAGAGGCTTCTGTGGACAGCAGGATTGGAAGTAAATCTTCCTGCCATGTGTGCTGTCAGGGAACAGGGAAGATGCCCCATCCCCAGGCAAAGTCAGCAGCAACTTCACTGGAAAGTCCATTGTAATCTGGGACAAGAGAGTATTGCCAGGACATCAGCAGTCACCTTTTTCCTTGCCCCTCACCTTTCTACGTGGAAGCCTCAAGCACGTGGCATCTCTCCTCATTCCTTCCTTCTCCTAGTGGGGAGAGGAATGCCCCTGCGATGGTGGGTGTGGGAGGCTGCCTGCCTCCAGGGAGAATGTGTCCTGGTCTGTTCTCAGCGATACCTAGGCAGCCTGTCCTGCTGGGAACCAGCAGCTTCCAGCGCGCCCCTCCTCCCCCCGCCCACCCTGTGCCAGGTGGGTGAGTTTAATTTCGGGCTGCAGCGTTGTTGACTGGCCCTTTGACCATATCTCACACCATATGCTCCATTTATCAGTGTAAAAGCTAACAGTTTTCTGTATATCTGCCTGTCTCCCAGGTTTATCTTAGTTGGTCTGAATTACAAGAAAAAAGGTACATTATTTGCTTATATCCTAAAGTCGGAATGCACTGGATTAATAACAAAGAGGTGCTTGATGTGGGTGAGGGTCACTCAAACAATGGAGGGCGGAGATGCTCCGGCTAATTCCCCACCTGTGCATTTCCTGTCACCTGTATACATGTGCCAGGGTTTTTTTTCTGGAGAGAGTGGGGATTTGGGGAGACTTTCAGCTTGTAAGCCACCTGCAGATTGATTTTTCAAGTATTTTCCCTGTTAACTATTTTTGATATTTTTGTATAAGGAACGCTGATGAGAAAGTTGGATGACGCACCGACAGTTTTGTAAAACTGTGAGCTCTGTGAAAGGCAGGGGGCGGAAGGGAGGGAGTTATCTATTATCTCTTGCCATAATAAGGGTGTCTAACAAGCAACCATAAAACTTCAATGCCTATGACAATAAATAAGCCTTTCTCTATCAGGAGCTCACTGGGGATCAGCAAGGCAGCTCTGCTGGTCTCGTCTGGGCTTGCTCACCATGTTGGGGATTGGCTGGCCGATGGTTGATCCAGCATGGCCTCCACTGGGTTTGCTGGGGTCACCCTGCCCTGCTCTGTGTGTCCCTCATTCTTCAGCAGACTAGCCCAGGCATGGCCTTCTGACAAATGGCAGAGGTACAAGTGAGCAAAGGGACACATGCGGTGCCTCTGTGGCCTAGGCTCAGAACTGGCACACTGTCACGTCCACCTGGTGATAGTGGCTAAAGTGAGTCACGTGAGGGTGTGGGAGATGTACTCTACCTTTGAGAGAGAAACTCCGCAGTCCAGAAGCTTAGGGAGGAGTAAAGTAGAGGGGGCCTCAATGCGATCAATCCAGCACAGCAGGGGAGAGAGGAAACCCTGGTGAAAACTGGCCCCCTCACCACAGGGTGACCTGGATGGAAGAGCACTTATACCCCCTGCCCAGGGCTGCCATCCGCCAGGATGCACAGTCTGGCTTTGTGTTGGGCTGGTGTTCATTGTGATGGGTCAGTGCCTGTGCTGTTCTGGTTGTTGAGCCTTTTGAATATCCCCTCCCTGCATCCACCACTAACAAACACATCTTAGAAGTTTTTGATCGTTAAAGATTTCTATTATCTTTGCCCTGCTAGGTTTGGGGCTATCTCTTCTCCAGCATGGTCTCCTCACACTATGAGCAGAGTTGTCTTTCTAAAACACTCCTTACCCTATTTAAATCCTCTGTGGATTTCTGTATTCTGTCTATTACCCGTTCATCCACAGCCTCATCCCCCGTGACTGAGATAATTACAGCTGTTTGTTTCGAACCATGGACCTTTAGTTGTACTGGACCCTCTGCTCAGAAGCCCTGCCTAATCTCCCCTTTCTATCTCACTCTTGTTCTACATCCCTTCAGGCTGTGGCTTAGGCATCCCATCCTCCAGGAAGTCTACCTGCCCTTATCCCCAGCCAGGTGGAATGAGACTTGCTCCTCGGTGTTAATGAGGCCACCCATGGTTCCCTTAGCACAGCACTTACCACGCTCTGCTATTATCCTCTCTTTGTCTGCCTCCTGCTCCAGACTTGAGCTTGGGGTGAGGGGGCGGCAAAGACTCAGTCTTATTCGGGTTGGTATCCACAGCACCTCTGACAGAGCCTGGCACACTACAGGTACTCACTAATTTGTTTTGTTTTGTTTTAGAGAACATAGGTATTTACACAATTTACAATACATATCCAGTAAAGCACAGACTATTCCTCCATTCTCCAGTGTGCCTGTGAGCACACACACACACACGCACACACGCACACACTTGCACTCTCCTTCCCCTTCTTTCCCACCCCAGTTCTCTTTCTTTCTCCCTGATGCATGGCAGTACACACATACCCAAAGGGTTCACACAGGGTGCTAAGTAAAGTAATTGAAAGCTTCTGCTTTGATGTTTTTTTTATTTCAGGAAGCTACTTGAACAGAGGGTAATTATTGCTGTTAATAGCAATAATTTCCCCATAATCTGGTTACATGTCCTATTTCATTTTAACGATCAGAGCAGCTGTCTTTAAACAAGTCTGGACGGGCCTCTGGGGACAGGGCTTCCTGAGGCATATTCTCCTTGGTCTAATTACTCCACTGCTGGAACGTGTCTGAGGAGGAAGCGGAGGGTGGGGTCACTGTCCTCCCTTTCCCTCCACCCCGGAGTCTTCTAGAACACTGAACTTCCTGGCGCTTTTCCACAGCAAGTCCACCTTGCCACAGGAGGAGAGGCAGGTAGGGTTCCAATCTCATCATCTCCCTTACTCCGAGGGGCAGTGAGATGCTTTCCGGAGCCAGGACCACAGCTCCAAGGGAGCATGCTTCCTTTTCCTTCTCTTCATAGGCGGCTGATAACATGGGAAGCCACCAACCATATCAACGCCTTGCAGCCTCTCAGATCTTTTTTTTTTTTCCTCCTTAAAACTTGCTTTACAGGAGGAAATGAGGCCGCTTCAGATGGTTTCACTTTAAAACAAAACATAGGATTCTATGCCCTATGCATTTGCTAAACATTTACTGAGGCTGTAGCTGCCAGCTCACTAGTTCGGCAACATCTGTGCATGCTCCCTTTGGCTTCCTGGTCTGGAGTTTCCTCCCCAGGCATGCTGTTTCATTTAATACCACTAGCTCTGGAGCCATCCCCACCTACATTTCGGTCCCTTCTCAGCCACCCACTAGCATCTGTGACCTTGGAAAGTCCCTGCATCTTTTGGCATCTCTGAATATTAGTTCCTTATTTGTAAAGTGTGACTAAAAATACCTGTCTTGTGTGGTTGACCTGAGGATTAGGCAAGGCAGCTGCATACATACAGGTAGTAAATGATTGCTTCTGGTCCTTACTTTACGGGCAGTCTTAGTGGGAGAGGCTTAATGAGCTGTTTAAACACACCTGGGCAGAAAATGCAACTTTCAGAAAATCCATTGAGACAGGAAGCATGGCCCTTTAGGAAACAATGGATTTCAACTAAAGTTCATCTTTCCCAAATCACAAAGGAACAGAGATGACCCACTGGTCATCAGGTAGACTCATGTGGGAGAGAAAAGGATACCTTTGGCATTTTCCCTTTAGCTCATTGTACCTACCTAACAGCTGTTTTCAATATGTTAACAATTTAGGAAAACAGAATGATACCTTGGAAATTTTAGTCCCACAGTTAGGAAAAGACCTGTAGGAAGAGAAGGGTTGTCTTTAATTGGGTCATTTCATTTGACCCATGGTGGGTTTTATTTTATTTTATTTTTAAATGAAATAAACCTTTAGAAAAATTATTGTTCTACACACACACACACACACACACACACACACACACACACACACACATATTTAATGCACACTTCCTGGCTTTAAAAGGGTTGGTTCCATAATTGAAGCAAATATAAAATATATAAAATGACAAATGGAAACATATGCTGGCACTACCCATGGTGAGTTCTCTTTTGACAAAAAGTGTTTCCAGGAACTGTTACAAAATTTTCAGGCCATGTGAGGCAGTTTGGATAGGATATGGAGACTATCTGCTTTCTTTAACACAATACTATTAATGTCCTGGTCTACAAATTGAAAAACATGCTTATTTGTATATTCATTCTTTTCTCTCTAAGTCTTTTGCCTCAGTGGTATGAGACTATGTGGAAAAATAGAAGGGAATGAGGCTTTGGAATCAGAGTTGAAAGCAGTGCCTCATGAATAGGGGTTTGAGTGATAATAATTCACACTCTCTGAGCTCTGAACCAATTGAGAAATAAACACAAGAGACAGAAGGATGAAAGTAAAAGTTCTGGCTTCACTGTTGGTAGCATTGCATTGGATGGCAGGGCTTGGATCTGAGGCCAAATAGACTTCCTATTCTTTTCCCCCAAGAACAGGATTTTAGATGACACATTTAAGAAAGTGTGAGTCCACAGAATGGACAAATGCTTCCACAGCCTGGTGCAAGAAGAATTGCTGCCCCTCAGCCAGCTAGTTCCAGTAGCAAGGAATAGAGATAAAGGCTCTTAACCCCACCTGCTTTAGAAACATGAGCCAGTGAGAGTCAGGCTCTCACTACTCAGCTATGAGAGGAATCATTTCTTCTCCAACTGAGCATGATGTGGAGAAGATGGGCTAGAAGTTGACTCTGAAGCAGCCAGTCTCCCTATGAAATATATGGAGAGAAAAAAGGAAATGTGACATTGGTTACTTTTTTTCCCTTTTGAGCCTTATTTTTCCCATTTAACAGATGAGCTACTTGGATCTTTCCAATACCAATTCTCAAACAGCAACTGGATGTCCCACAATTCAATCCTATTCTCACATGAACTACCCAGACTTATTGTTAGATGCCACAGAGTTTAGGGTTCAGTCTCACAAGTCTTTCCTTATTTCAGAAGCCAGTAGCAAGTCCCAGGTCCTCAGGCTACTGGTACTTTTGTCCAAATTGGCTACAAATTCAGGGTTTCCCATAACTGCAACCCCCCCGCTCCATCCAATAATTCACTGGAACAACTTAAAGAACTCAAGAAAGTGCCATACTTACAATTACCATTTTGTTATAAAGGATACAACTCAGGAACAGCCAAGTGGAAGAGATGCCTAGGACAAGAGCACTGGTGGGAGGTGGTGTAGAGCTTCTAAACCCTCTCAGGCTGTACCACCCTCCCAGCACATTGATGTGTTCATCAACCCAGAAGCTCCCCGAACTTCACTGTTCAAGAGTTTCTGTGTAGGCTTTACTATGTAGGTATGGTTGATTAAATCATTGGTCATTGGTGATTGAACTTGATCTCTAACTCCGTTCTCCTCCCTGGAGGTTGGGAGGTTGGGCTGAAAGTTCCAACCTTCTGATCAAGTGTGTGGCCTACCTTTTCCTTGAAACCATCTAAGGGCCCAACTTGAATCACCCCATTTGCATAAACTCAGGTGCAGTGTAAAGGGACTCATTATGAATATCAAAAGACAGCTCTGTCACTCAAGAAAGTCCCAGGGATTTTAAAACTCTGTCCCAGGAACTGGGGCAAAGACCAAATACATATTTTTTGTCCTATCACAGTACCCAACTGAGGTACCTAGCTAGCTCTGTAGACTCTTCTGAAGATTAACTGGATTAAGGTATATAATAAATGTTTATGAACATTAATTACCTTCCCTTAACCAACTGGTTAAATTAAGGTACTAGACATATTCAAGGGTTCCCTAATTTTTCATCAATAATGACCTCATCTATTATAATTCCAGACAGGAGCTTACGTTTTGAAACATTTTGCTTCTTAAACTGATAAATTTAAAATGGGGGAAAACTCAACACATTATATATAGCTTAGAAAATAATGAAAAGGTTCACAGAACAGATTAACTCATATCCAGCAATATGATCCCACCAAATTGACAGGTTTCCAACCAAAACTGAAGAAGACTCATCTATGTGGCTTCACCTCTGGGAAAGGAATGCTTTTTTTTTTTTTTTTTTTAATTTTTTTGATGTATAGTTGATTTACAATGTTGTATTAATTTCTGCTGTACAGCAAAGTGATTCTGTTTTATATTAGGTATATATATATATATATATATATATATATATTATTTTCCATTATGGTTTATCACAGGATATTGAATATAGTTCCCTGTGCAAGTTAAGACCTTGTTATTTATCCATTCTATATATAATAGTTTGCATCTACTAATCCCAAACTCCCAATCCATTCCTCCCCCATTTCCTCCCCCCCGCCCCTCCCCCTGCCTTGACAACTGCAAGTCTGTTCTCTATGTCTGTGAGTCTGTTTCTGTTTTTCTAAATAAGTTAATTTGTGTCATATTTTAGATTCCACATATAAGTGATATCCTATAGTATTTGTCTTTCTCTGTCTGACTTACTTCACTTAGTATGATAATCTCTATGTCTATCCATGTTGCCACAAATGGCATTATTTCATTCTTCTTTATGGCTGATAGTACTCCAGTGTGTGTGTGTGTGTGTGTGTGTGTGTGTTTGTGTGTACCACATCATCTTTATCCATTCATCTGTCAATGGACATTTAGGTTGTTTCCATGTCCTGGCTATTGTAAATAGTGCTGCTATGATTACGGATGCATGTGTCCTTTTGAATTATAGTTTTTTCTGGGTATTGGGATTATGGGATTGCTGGATCATATGGTAACTCTATTTTTAGTTTTCTGAGGAACCTCCATACTGTTTTCCATAGTGGCTGCACCAATTTACATTCCCACCAACAGTGTAGGAGGGTTCCCTGGGAAATGAATGTCTTTGTATTGTGTATCAAAATTTGCTCTGAGAGAAAAAGAAGGTATGTGGATATGGTAATATTAGAAGTCTCTAAGTGATGGAATTAAGGGTAATTTGTAAACACAAAGTATAAATAAAAAATAGAAAAGAATGAATGCTTGTCCATTTGGAAAACTTATAAATCAGAAAAATAAATATGCAAAAATAAATGAACTAAGATGGCTAATATCTTGGTAGAACTCTAAGCATCTGATTAAGAGCAGGTCATCTTTAAGGTTTTTTTTTTTAACATTTATTATTTACTTATTTTTTTAACAAATATTTATTGAGAATGTTCTCTGAGACAGATATTGTTCCAGGCAATGGAGATAGGGAAGCAAACAAACACTTGAGGTTCCTGCCCTCATGGGGCTTCATATCAGATCATATTAATTATCATATTAATAATAATTATAATAACTATGCAGTGAATGTTAGCTATGCTAGGGCTGTGCTAAGTGTTTTACATGGATAACTAGTTATTCCAAGCACCTTATGATATTGGTGCTGTTACTATCAAAATCTGAGACCCAAAGAGGTCCAGTTAACTGACTGAGGTCACATAGCTACTAAGTGGCAGAAATAGGGTTAGACCCTAAGTCTGGCTGATCCATGCTTTTAACCCCTGCTTCTTCTAAAACAAGATTTTTTGCTTGAACTTCTTCTATTCCCTCCTTTTACAGAGAAGGGCTTTGAAGCATAGATGTGTGTGTGTGTGTGTGTGTGTGTGTGTGTGTGTGTGTGTGTGTAAAATCAATTTTAAAATTAGCAAATAAAATAATGATTGCTGAATTTGGCCAGTTGTTTGGAAAATCCAGAGAATACTTCTGGCACTCTCTATCGGCAAGGCATCAAAGCTTCGTACTAATTTGAGTTTATCCCTCAGATACTGGGTGAGCTGTTTAAGGAGGGAGCAGCAGGAAACTTCAGCTTCAAAATTGTTGGTGGGGAAGGTAAAGGAGGAACTTGGAATATCCAGGTTCGGGCAAAGGAAACCCGGAAATACTTGTTTGAAGGGAGGAAAACCCCTATGTTTGGGGTTGGATCAGGATTGTTGCCTTCTGCCTTAAAGAAAAAAGGAGGGGGGCAAAGAGCTCTTGGCAGTTGTCAGGCAGGGGACAAAACATAACCCACCTGTCTGGTTTTACAGAACAGACCTGCAAGGCAGACTAATCTTCTGGCACTCACAGTGTTCCCAAAAGATGACCTCTGAGTCTGGCGCAACCATTGCCCTTGGCTGCACTTAACTTAAAAAACACCAGCAAAGGTTCCTTCTTTCATTTAGACTCATATTTGGTTTGAGCTGTAAGACAAGATGAGAAATGGTTGGGCAGGGCGGGGGAGGGAATCCTGAAGGTGGGTGGCTGTACTTTCATTCTGCCCCTCTCTTTGAACTGCATGCCACATGCTTCATGAATTCCTTTGCTCAGGGCAATGGAAATAAAATTACCTGCCTGAGGAATTGCAGAGTGAAAAATGAACTCACGGCCACGATGCTAGGGTTGCTTCTGACACAAACATTAATGGGGGAAAGAGAGGCAATTCAGGGCAGGGAGCTACACTGGAGCAGGGGAAAGGGAACATGCATTTGAGAGAGAAGAGATCTGACATACCCATCCTGAGTATGTCACTCCCCACCGTGGGCACTCAGTTCCTCTGTAGTTAAAACACGAGTATTAAGTCAGGAACTGAAATTTTCCCAGTTTCTCCAACAGGAAATTGGATGATTCCCAACCCTGGCAGGGGTAGGAAGGGCTTTCTAGTTCTAGGTGAGGAAACATGACCTTGAGGGATAGCCTTTTTGAGGGGACAAAGGGAGCACCTATTTCACATTGCCAGGGCAGAGGGCTGGGCTGGGGAGGACCCCAGAGCACAAGACATGAGGTAATAGCAGCTGTGGACCCTCCTGGCACTAGGAGAAGTTGGATCATACCCCTTGATTACGAGTGCTCTCCAAAAGGCAGCCTCGTCTTCCTCTTCTTTATTTGTAGTGTGTGACTTTCTTTAAAATTAGAGAAAATAATCTGCTTCATCTGTCTTTTCCAGTGTCCTTCATCAAATAATGAAAATAATAAAAAGGGAGCCAAGTGTATAATCTTGATTTTATTTCCTCTCCCCTCTTCCTCCAGCACCACCCCTCTCCCATACCAACAAATGGTGATTTGATTTTTAATATGAGGCCTCCTCTGACAATCTAACCATTGAAAGCAAGTTGTAGCTCATCCAAAGGAGGCTTGATGTCCTGCTAAGTTCCCTTGGTAGTGGTGGCAGGGTGTCACCGGCTGAGCTGACAGAGACCAGGGTCCAGGTCTCCAGATTTCAAATCCAGGGCATTTCCTGGAGAGCAGCATTTCTCAGCATTTCAAAACTAGTGTTTAAAAATTTCAAACTGTTGTGGACCAATACTTTAAAAAAATGCAAGAAAAATAAATTCATGGAGAAATATAGTGTAAAAAACCAGACACACCAACTACAAATCTGAGTTTTCTATTATTAAGTTCAACAGACTTATGAAAAGTATCCTGCTAAATTGCTCTAAAGTTTCTAAGCGCTTGTTCTCAATTAAGGGCCTGGACCCCTGACCCTGGACTGTACTGTGAGTGACACGGGTCTTTGGTTCTTACTCTGCCTTGCCTCATCCCCCCAAACACCCCTGAGAGGCAGCCTGGCTTGGAGAAGAGAGCTTGGCCTTTGGGAGTATTCCGGCCTGCGATCAAACCCCAATGCAGCCTGATCGTAGATGCCCTCAGTCTTAGGTGCTCAGGTTCATCAGTTTGAAGTGGGGAAATAATGCCAACCTTTCAGGATTGCTTTGAGGATTAAACAAGGTAAAATATGGGAGCCTCCTAGCATACAGTGCTTGCTCCCCAAATGCCCTTTTTCTACTCCACAGAGACAAGGGCAGGTCTGACATTTTGCTCCTACTCTCTGAGGGCAACACACTGTCCCCTCAGCCTGGATTTTTCTTTTTCCTCCTGATTTTTTGTCCCCCACCCCCTTGACTAGTGACTGTTCATCATCAGCCTTACCTGATGTGTACCCACACTTCAGACGCCGTGGCTTGTTTATTTCCCTGATAGCTGGAAGCTCCAGGAGGGCAGAGACTAGATCTGTTGATTCACTTCTATTTCTCCCAACTCCTAGCAAGGTGCCCAACACACAGTAGGTGGGTAATACTGTTTTGCTTAATAAAAATATAATGTCCTTGTTAAAAATCTGGGTTTGAATTGAGGATGAAGAAGCAGCCTTTACCCCAGGCCTGACCAGGTACAGATCTCAGAAAGTTATAACTGTTACCTTCTGTTATTAAGGCCCACTTGGCATAGGGAAGGCCTGAGCCCATGTCTGTCCACCAGGGATGTGAATTAGCTGCCTCTCGCCAGAGCCTTGGGCTTCTGAGGAGCTGAGGGCAACAGAGTTGGCGGTCTTTTCTTCTCTAGCCACAGAGAAAGTCCTCTCGACCACATACAGAATGTTGGATGGGGTGGAGGTGCACGGGAGGTGAGGGGAGCTGAGGGCAGACAGGCACAGGGGAGAGAAAAGTAAAAAGGTACAGATGACTCAAAATCACAGACCCACAGTATGTTCAAACCAGGAGAGTCCTTGGAGATCATCCAATTCAGCTATTTCAAGGAAATTCTAATGTCAAGCTTAAAAGTATGGCCTCTGGGGCCAGATGACCTGGGTTCAAATGCATCCATGTGACTTTTGGGCGTGTTTCTTAACCTCTCTGTACCTCTGTTACCTGTGTATAGGTTTGATGATAATATATCTGCCTGTACGGTTGTAAGAACTTAAATGCAGAAATACACGTGAAAGACTTAGGTTAGTGCCTCGTACACAGTAAATGTAAGAATTAGCAATGATTATTCTTTTACCTTTTGGGAAAACTGAGGCCTAGAACTTATTTAAGGTTACAGAACTATGTGGTGACAGAGTCTGGACTAGAATCCCATTCTCTCAAATTACAGTTTCTGCCCCTCTCCCTCTGAACATAGACGTAAAATTTCAGAGGGAAAAACTAGCTTGGGTGTGATCTATCGTCATTCTCCCATTTAACACAAAAGGAAATCATCATCCAGAGAGCTTGAGAGGCTCAAAGTGAGATGGCATGAGGGCCAGGATAGAACACCATCTTCCTGACTCTGCTCTCCTCCTGGGCCAGGCAGACAGGCTATTTACAATGAAAAATGGAGAATAGACCCTTGTGTGCACATTCGGTCTTTCTCTGGAAGTCTGTGCAATAAGGGAGCCGTTCAGATTTCAAGTTCTTCCTAGTGAACTAGAAAGTAAATTCAAATGGCAGTTTGGCTTTGGAAAATTCCAATTCATTTAGCTTTTGGAAATTATTAGAATTTTTTTTTTAAAGAATTTCTCTAAGCCTTTTCTTAAAAAATAAATTTATTTATTTTATTTATTTATTTTTGGCTGCGTTGGGTCTTCGTTGCTGGACACAGACTTTAGCTGCGGCGAGTGGGGACCACTCCCTGCTGCAGTGCATGGGCTTCTCACTGTGGTGGCTTCTCTCGTTGTGGAGCAGGGACTCTAGGCGTGTGGGCCTCAGTAGCTGCAGCACGCGGGCTCAGTAGTTGTGGCTCGTGGGCTCTAGAGCACAGGCTCAGTAGTTGTGGTACAAGGACTTAGTTGCTCCGTGGCATGTGGGATCCTCCCGGACCAGGGCTTGAACCCGTGTCCCCTGCATTGGCAGGTGGACTCTCAACCGCTGTGCTACCAGGGAAGCCCCAATTATTAGAATTTGACGGCAGCATTTTTCACTAAGGAGTCTGTTCTAAGGGGACAGGAGTCCAGGAATGAGCCACCCAGGTGGCAAAGGCCTGGATTTAGTCAGGGACCTTTGTCCCTGAGCTCTCTGAGGCCTGCAAGTTTCTCTTTTTGCCCCCTCTCTATCCACCTATTCTTTCCATAAGCTATGCAAGCACAGTAAAAGCATTTTGAAAAGTGGGGAAGTGGAACAGCACCTACCTCGTAGGTATAGTTGGGAGGGTTAAATGAGTTATTTCATGTAAAATGCTTAGAACAGAGCCTGACAATTGGTAAATGTCAATGTACCTCTCCAGACTCCATAACCTTTGTTTTAATGATTCTACAATATGCCATGAGATGGCTGTCTTATAGCTATTAGAATGTTTATCTACTGTGTTGACGTGATTACTGAATGCTGATTATTTCCCTAGCTTCCGTTCTGATGTTTCACCAGTTTAGACAAACAACTTTATTCTAAAGCAGGGGACTGCAAACTCTGTTACTTGGGCTAAATCCAGCCCACCCCTTGTTTTTGTAAAGACAGCTTTATTGAAACATAGACACTCCATTGAAATATTGCCTACGGCTGCTCTTGCCCTGTAATGGCAGAGTTGAATAATTGCAACAGAGCCTGGTATTTCTATTATCTGGACTTTCCTAGAAAACATTTGCCAATTCCTGTCCTAAATGAATGATCTTAGATGAGTAAAAAGGTTTTGCTTTGTTTTTGCGTAGATTATTAAAAATATATATATGTACATCTATGCATATATCCCTTCCCCACTAGTTTAATTCCTAGAACTCTCTCGATACATTCTCAGTGTTTCTTTCAAAGGGGGCAGTGTGGGAAAGGGAATAAGGAAAGACAGCAGGGCGCACGTCCAGTCCCAGCAGTTTTGTTAGGTGGTGTGGAAACCATTTGACATGGTTGTTTTCTGAGTCCATTTATCAATGTGCTCCTTAAAAATTTTTTTTTTCTTTAAGATTCAAGGATTTGTTCGATATAAATTTTCACTTATCCTATGAGGACCTTTTTTTTTTTGCTAGGCAGGAAGTAGAAATAAGGGGAAGAGCACTGGGCTGGGAGTCCAAGACATGAGTTCCAGGTCTAATTTTTCACTAATTTAACACATGACCTTGGGCAAATGGCCTCTCTTGACAATAGTTCCAATTCATTCCCAGATCATTTGTGTGGTCCAGGCTTTAATCGTCTTCCTTGGACAGTTGGGATAGTCTCCCTTCTCCTGGCCTCTCTGCCTTCCCTTCACCCCTCTAGCCCACCTCCAGCTTCTAAAGGGTGCCTTCAATGGTGTCTCTCCCTTCCTCAAAAGTTATCCTTGGGTCTTCATTTTGCACGTTTTAACATCTCCGAGACCCAGTTTCTCATAGAAAGAGGATTCATGACAACAGACTGCAGTTGGATTATTGTGAAGGTCTTTTGAGATCTGTACTATATGGTTCTAAAGACAAGAGGTTACCATCATTACCACCACCACCTCCACCACCGCAGAATAGGCCCCTAGAATCCTGCCCTCTTGAAACTTGGGCCAGAAATCCCACTCTATGGGAAACGCAAATGCTGGAAGCACTTTTAAAAATCTTTTTCCTCCATCCAAACTTCTGCCTCCTGGCCTGGCATGGGGCAGATGCTTTCACAGGCAGCTAGGATTTTAATCAGTACCAAGAGTCTGCTTGTCCAAGGTTGTTTGGCAATACTTGGAGTCTCCCACCTCCCACACATCTCCTCTTTCAACGTTCCATCTCTCAAAGGACATTTCCAAATAGACTCTTTTATCAACAAACTCTTCCAACTAACCTTAGAAATAAGCATGGCATATATTACTCCTCTATGATAGATAGGGAACTGCGGCCCGGAGAGGTGAAGTGAACTTTCCAAGGTCACACAACCATTTGACAGCCCCTCTGGGAGTAAAACTCAGATTTTTAAACTCTTGGTCCTGTGCTCTTTCTTTCTCTCTACAAATATTTTTAAATGGCTTTTGGTCTTAGAATTTCCCACACCTGGCCTTCACTCCAAGTAATATTTTTGTGTATAAAGTCAGTATTATGAAGCTGGGAGAGAAATTGGTGGGAAAGAAATCTCACGTTAATGGACTTTGATGCTAGACAGGAACCTTTACACTGAGGGAAAAAAAAAAAAAGCAAAAACAAGCCACAGATGAAATCTGCAGAGGAAAATAATGTTTTACTTACTCAAAAGAAAGGAAACTGGGCCATGCTACCAAGGTATTCAACTCTAACATATTAATTTCAAGGAACACAAAGGATTGTTGACATGAGAACTTCTGCATGAATATGAGAAAAAATACGCTTTACTAAGATTCACAAGACTTGAGATAATTTCTTTTCCTATTCCTCTTCCAGATTCTTTTCCTGGGTCTCCATTTATTCTTCCATAAAATGAGAAGGCGGGCATATCACTTAGCTTAGCCTAAGTTTGGCTGCTATAACAAAGAACCCTCCAATGTTAACAGCTCGTGACAACAAAGAATTATTTCTTGCTTTCTTGGACCAGCTGTGACTCTGCTGTGGGTCTTCTTTTTTTCTGGATCAAAGTGGAAGCAGAAGCCCTTCTCTGGCACATGCCAGTCTCATGGCAGAGAGAGAAGAAGCAAAGCAGGACCACTGTTTGTCTATTAAAGATTTTGCTTGCAAATAACCCTTATCATTTCTTTTACATTTGGCTGAAGCAAGTCACATGGACAAGTCCAATGTCCATGAGACGGAAATTATGATTCTCCTCAAGGACAGGCCCAGTAGAGGAGAATCCTAAAGGAACATGTTTGACAATAATGCAGTCTACCAAGATGGGGTTAAACTTAGTGTATCCAACTATTTCTTGAACATCTCCGTTTAGGTGTCCCATCTCAAACTCAAAGTGTCCGAAACTGAACTTATCACCTTAGCTTCCCAAAGGGACCCCTCTTTCTATATGTCTTCAGTACAGAAATGGCACCATCATCTGTCTATCTACCCCACCATTCAAACCAGAACTGAGGAGTTATCCTACAGTATTCCTCCTTGGTCTCACCTCCTATGGCCAATTGTCAACTGAGTCCTGTGGATTCTGCTTCTGCATTACCTCTTCTCGTGTTTCCTCAATCACTGTCGTAATCCCAGCCAGGGTTGATGAAAGTCGATCTACTACAATTCCTAATGAATCTCCCCACTTCTAGGCTCTGGCACCCGGTGTGAGGTATGGATTTGAGGACAAAAGACATAGTGAAAGCCAGAAATTATCATAAGACCAGTAAATTTTTCCTGAATAAATGGTTGGTAAATGTGTCACTGAAAGCATTTCTTTCTCTTTTGCTTTTTTTTTTTTTTTTCCGCAAGGAGGAAGGGATAGGAATCAAGTATATTTTAAAAGAGTTAAGATCTTTCCCGTTAAATATCAGCAAATTCTTTAGTCCTGCATTTTAAAGATATACACAAAAATGATGAGAAATGCAAGTCTTTCAAAACAGCAGGACTTCTTATTGCGTGAGGCCATGCATTTGACTGGCCTGTTCACCTGGAAACCCGCCCACTTGATGTGAAAACTTTGGGTCATCCTTGTTCACTGCTGCTTCTTTCTACACCCATTCCTGGCCTTCCAGTTTCTAGGGGCTCTAAAGGGAAAGATAGACAAGGAAAGATCGGTGGTAGGCAGAGTCCCAGGAATGGTGGACTGGGAAGAATTAATTCTGGCCAGTTCTCCAGATGCTGGTGGCATGAAATGAGAGAGACACACAGCAGGGAGGAACCTCAATTACCAGGGAGTCCAGCCCCCACGTTTAAAGGTGAAGACTTGAAGGCTCAGAGCAGGGAAGTGACTTGCCCAAGGTCACCCAGCAAATGAGAAGCAAGACTGGGGCCCGAACCTAGGACGCCTGCATCACAGAGCAGTCTCTGTACTTAACGGTCTGTGATCGGTACTCAAGCATGCTTAAGGAGAGACATATGCTTTGTGTGTGACTGTTTTTGCATTTTCTTTTTCATCCATTTCCAGACACAATAGATGCTTCTAGAACTCTCCACTGGCATATTTTCATTTGACTTGGAGGCAGGTGGGCCCCGTTATTGGACATGGGCTGGCCTCTGTGTTAGAAGACCTAAGGCCAAACCCTGACACAACTCCTCACTCCCTGTGTGACCTCGGGCTGTTGCTTTGTCTCTCGGAGCCTTGGTTTCCTCACTTAGGAAACGGGTGTGAAAATAATGCATGCTTGTCAAGCTGCTGCTTGTAAAAATTACAATTTTTACAGCAATTGCTGAATTTGATAATTCAGTTTGTCACATTCAGTTTGTCACACTTCTACTGAAGTGCTTGCTCTGAGCAAGACACCAGGGCAGCAAAGATGGCTCAGTGTCACCCTGCAAGCACCACCAAGAGAGAGCTCCCTGATAACGCATCTGTCTTCTCCACCCACTAATCAATAAATGCACAGTGACAGGAAGTCAGTGATAGAAGGGCATAGAGGACAAAGAAGTAAGACAGGGAGGGAGGGATCAGTTCTTTCTAGGTAGTTACAGGAGGCCCTCCAGAGGAGGTGATACAGGAGAATAAGTTTTGAAAGATGAAACAGAACTCTCTAGGTGAGGAATCGGGGTAATTTTAGGGAAATGTAATACCATGAGTTAATGCATGAAGGTGTGAACGTGTAGGGTTTGGGGAAAACTATAGTAAATAATTTAATATAGCTAGAGCACAGAAGAAAAGTGGGGGTAAGGGGTGGTCAGGGTGAGAAACGAGGCAAGAGGGTTTGGTCTGGGCCCCTTCATGAGGCCACTGCAGTGAGACGCTGCAGGAGGAATAATTCAACATGAGCCAGAGCACACAAGTTGGTGGCCTGCGGATTAGCCCAAAGATGTGTTTTGCTTGACTGATGTGGGACGTTAATTTAGGTGGGATGTGCACTCTCCAATTCTATGTTCTATCGTCTTCCTAGCCCTGACCTTACTTTGCCCCTTCACTTATTTTTATTCATTGCCTGGACCTTGTAGGCCTTTGAGCTTGAGAGGTTTAGAGCAGAGTGCTGATGAAATCAGATCTGAGTTTAAGATTGATGCCTATGGCTGAATCCCTGGGGGGAAATAAGGGGTAACTCTGGAGGCCAAGAATCCTGTTGAGACAGTGGCAGTAATTCAGTTGAGAGATGACGAGATCCTGATCTGAGGCAGAGGGTACGGAGAGGGGAGGATGAAACTGAGAATTATTTGGGAGGCAGGATCCACGGGACTTGGTAATAAATTATGACAAAGATATGCGAGAGTGAACTCATCTGAAGGGTTTTTGAGGTCAGACTGTCTCATAACTAGTATCCCTGGTGTTCTCCCAGAGCCTGATGCAAACTAGAACCTGAATAAATACTTCTTGAATATAAAAATAAATGGGTAAGAGATTTCAGATGGTTCTCAGGTTTCTAATTGAAAAGGAGACACGTAGTAGGTATTCAAGACTCCTCAGTTGAATGTGAGCGGCACATTTCTAATAAGAAGTTTGGGCTCCTATTTTAACCTGAGTAGCAGTTCCTCAAGATCTAGAGCCCATGGGAGGCCAGTGAAGGAATTTGTGTGGCTTCTGAAGAAGCATAAATTAGAGGCAATCGTTAAGGGGGATGTTGTCTGACATTTCCCTTACGAGACCTGGGCCAAAGGAGTTCAAACGCGGAGTGCCTTTGCTTTTTGAGATGAAAATCAGAGCACGTTCAGACCCGGAGCTGCCAGGAGGCTGGGACATTCTCCTGGCCTAGTCCTCTCACCATTGAAGTAATAACAAAGATATAACCAACAAAATAAATAAGTGCTCTGTGGATTGAAGAGATAATACTTCCATGGGCCAAATATTAAAATATCAAAGGTCCAGGAAAAGAGACCATAAAGGCCCATTTCATGAACCAGTCAGGAGTATTTCAGAGCAAAGATGGAATGATATTTTATGTCACCTCTGAGGCATAAAGGGCACTTTATGAGTCAAAGGAAACCAGGTTCTCAAATGGCTGGAGACTGCAGGTTACTTGTTTGAAATCTAAACACCAACTCGGATTGCAGAACAAAATTAATCCCAGCACTCCTTGCCCAGGAGAGTTTGCTGAGGCTGTCAGAAGCAGTGGAGTGGGAGGTGAGCCCTGGGGCCAGGCAGATGGAATCCCAGTTGCTCCAGTCACCACAGGGCCAGTGCCCAACGGGCCAATGTTAGCCAATGGGCCCATGTTTACCGAGCCATAGGGTCCAGGGAAGGACCCCAGCCCTGGAAGATTGGGAGAAAGAAAATGAAGTACTAGAATTTCAGGAAATGCTTGCTGGGTGAGGACTGAGTGAAGGGTTTGCCCCATTCACATCTCTGCTTGAATGTTTCTTCCCCAAGAACCCCTTACATTCTGTCCCCTCGCTCTCCTTTATTTTCCTTCATTGATATATAATATAATATCAAGAATTGGTGCATGCCCTCTCTTTCCTTATTGTCCCTTTTTCTTTTAGATGATAACCTCCCTATGGACATGGGCTGCACATTTTTATCTGCAACAGAGCAGTGCCTGATGCAAAGAAAGGACTTAGACGACTGTCCAATGAATAAATGAATGAATGCCCCTTTTTTGTGGTAATTAAGGCCTGTGTCAGATGATTCAGACCTGGTCCCTCCCGTTTTAGTGCTCACAATCCAGTGGGAGAGACAGCTACCCTGTTGTACTGAGATTATTAGCATCAAGGTAGAGTAGCGTGCAGGATGCTATGGGGTCCCAAGAAAACACATAAGCCCTCCTTCTTGTTGGAGAAGGACAGGGAAAGCCACCAGGAAAGTGATGTTGCAGGGAAGATCTGAAGGATGTGTAGGAGTTAGCCAGAAGGGGACATTGGGAGAGTGTTCACAGCAGTAGAAGTGACTTGTGCTAATTCACAGCACCCCCTGTGACGTAGCTGAGTAAAGATGTATCAAAGGAATTAATACATGAAGAAATGCTTTTGCATTTACCACAACTGATTTTTCTAATCATTTGTTCCAAGAGCCAGTCAAAAAATTGCCTTCCCACTAAGGTGTCATTTAACTGAATTGTGCATTGGCCTGTTTTGTTTTTCTCTAAGAAAATATAAACATTGCCAGGAGCATGAGCAGGTTGACATAGGAACTTGGAAAAAAAAATAAAACAAGACAAAATAATAGACAATATATAATTGGTTCTCCTACAAACACTCACACAGCCTTTTAGACAAGAAAAGGACTTCAAGTATCACCTAGTGAGGTGTGTTGAAAAGGACCCAGAATTTAAACTTGGAAGGATGGGTTTCAAGGATCACATCAAAATTTACCAGGCAAGTCACTTTGTGTCTGTCAGTTGTGGTTTCTGAGCTGTGAGAATCAAATGAAAATACTTTGTGGGTCAAAAATGATGGGCACATAAGAGTAATTTATTATTATTCTTCCCACTCAATTTATTATTTGTTTAATAACAGAGGAAAATGCCCTCTTTTTTCGGTGTACAGTTCTAGGAGTTTTAACACATGTATAGATTTATGTAACCACCCCAATGATCAGGATATAGAATAGGTCTATCAGCCCCCCTAAAACTCCCTCATAATCCCATCATCCCTGCACCCCTCATCCCTGGCAACAACTGGTCTGTTCTCTGTCACTGTAGTTTATCTTTTTGTAAATGGCAAATGACAGATAAATGGACTCGTACAGTGTATAACCTTCTGAGACTGACTCCTTTCACTCAGCATTACGCCCTTGACATATGTGCAGTTGTTGGATGGGTCAACAGGTCATTCCTTCCTATTGCTGAGCAGGATTTCATGGCATGGATGTATCACAGCTTGTTTATGTGGTCACCTGCTGGAGGATATGTGGGCTGTTTCCACTTGTTGATTATGAAGAGACCAACTATACCTATTGGTGTTTGGGTGTCTGTGTGAACCTATTTTGTTTTTTCCCTAGAGAAAATACCCGGTAGTGGGGTTGGTGAGTTGCAGGTTAAGTATGTGATTAATTTTATCAAACATGCCAAACTGTTTTCCAGAGTGGCTGTACCATTCTGCATTCCCAGGACTGTGATTTAGTTTTTTTTTTTTTTTTTCCAGTACGCGGGCCTCTCGCTGCCGTGGCCTCTCCAGTTGCGGAGCACAGGCTCCGGATGCACAGGCTCAGCGGCTACGGCTCACGGGCCCAGCTGCTCCGCGGCATGTGGGATCCTCCCGGACCAGGGCACGAACCCGTGTCCCCTGCATCGGCAGGTGGACTCTCAACCACTGCGCCACCAGGGAAACCCAAGTGTGATTTAGTTTTGAATGGAGGACATGTGAGGCCCAGAGAGGGGAAGTGACTTCCTTTTGATCACAAAGCAAACAAGGAAATGTGGGAAAGACTCCTATAACTCCCATTCCTGCTCCCCTTCTATTAACCTGAGATTTAACACCATTCATTTTATGTAATTCTCAAGAGAAACTCTGTGAGGGAAGGTCTATTTATTGGTTTGCTCACTTATTTATTTGCCCTATTTTACAGGGGAAGAGACAGGTGGGAGGGTAGGTGTAAGAAGGTACGTGACCTGCCCAAGGTCATATAACTCGCATGTGGGGGACAGTTTGACTCCAAGTTCATGCTCTTCCCACTAGGCACATTTCCTCTCGATTGCTGGAGGTTAGGGCCAGAGCTTCATTTCAAATGAGTCAATATTTCCACTCTCATGGTTGTGCTATGTTACAGAGGAAAAATTTCCATGCTTTCATAGTGTGAACTGTGTTTATTAATAACTGTTCCTCAATTGCTTCAATTTTCACATTATTAAAAAGCTAAAGCTTGGCTCACTTGTCATCTTCTCTCTGCTTTGAATGGATTTTTTTTTTTAACTGGGGCAGGGACTGAGAAATGAAAAGAAGGCTTTGGATCTGGTGCCCACCGTGCCCGCCAGGCGATTCCATGCCACTCTGCCTCCTTCCGGTTGGCGTTTCAACAAGGAGCGGTCCTCAACGTCAGCTGGATTGGAGATACTTTGACAGGGCAGGAGACCCACTCTGGTTCCAGCATCCCACAACTAGTTTCATGGCTAAAAGATGTTGAGATGATTTTTAGTTCAAGGCTGTTTGTGTCAGAGGGAAAAACTGACAGATCACTTGCAGAATTCAGCTTTTATGAGTGCTTACATCTTTCCCGGGCTAAAGTTCCCTGCTTGAGCCCTGGAGACAAGGAGAAAAAAAGGAAGGAAGGAAAGTAGGCAAGGAAGGAGGGAAAAGAGAAAGAAAGGGAGAAAAGAAGAAATGAAAAAATGAAGGGAAGTAAAACTAGAGAGAGAGAGAGAGAGAGAGAGAGTAAGGAAAGATGAGAAATGTTAAAAAGAAGGGGGGAGAAAAAGATTTGAAACCAGGTAGTTTATTTTTCTTCCTTGGTGTTTGTTATAGATTATCCTAGACTAGGGAACAGAGTAATTGGACCAATGGGACAGAGTAATTGGACCAAGCTAATTAGATCTTCATTTGATTTTGTGTTTGTTTGTTTGACTACTTAGTTTATACCTTGGCAGAGAGTTTTATCATACATATTCTGCTAACTGGTTTATCTAAGAGATGGTGCATGAACAAAACTGACATTGGATTTGCTGCTTCAGACCACACAGAAGAGGGGAGAAAACCTTTCAAGTAAACATTGATGTCTAGGAGCAGTGGAAGACCTGACAGAGAGATTCACAGGCCTCTTGGAGTCCCTGAGAAGCAGAGTTGATAAGTGTGGCTGGGCTGAGCAAATGTCGAGTGAGCCCCCAGGAATGACGTGGTACCCTCCTAAGATTCTGGAATTTGCAGTCAGACAGATCTGAGTTTAATTCCTGACTTTGCTACTTACTACCATTTTTGTCTTCTCTGAGTCTCAGCATTCCCACTAGTGAAATGGGATAATAATGCTTTCCCAGTTGGGCTGAGGGAAGGATGAAGTGAGATAGCAGGGAAGATGCTTAACAGCAAGTATGCCTTTTAGGAAGAGCTTAGTTCTGCCATTCCTCCTGGCCTGGGGAATATCTGGGGAAGTCAGCCAGGACACTTATGATGTGAGGAGAACTGACACCGAGGCCACAGGCTATGCCACAAGCATCTATTCACCCTAACTTCTAGTAGAATCAAATTTGGGGACTTGAGCAAGGCATCTTTTCTTCCTGGATTTCAGTTTTCCTATTGGTCAATTATATTCTGAGCAACGAATTAATGATGCTGAGCCCTTGCAGTTCTTGTAACAGACACTCTCTCATTTTTGGGGTTCCCACTGGTGTGTCCTTGTTCTGTTTGACTCTCTGACCACCCTCTCTGGGCCTCTAGTTTCAGGTGAGGCATCATCTGCTCTGGGGCTCTTCTCCAGACATGGGACTTTGTGCCCTTCCTTGGGGCTCATTTGGCATCTCTACAATAACACTTGGAAACTGTTGTGCTGTGTTGTATATATCGGTTTATTTACCTGTCAGAATGCAAGCTTCTTGAGTTCAGGAACCTGCTTCCATCTCTGAATCTCCAGTTCCTAACACAATACCTACTTGTGTGACTCTGTGCAAATTACTTAACTTCTTGTAGCTTCAATTTCCTCATCTGTTTCTGGTACATAGTAAGTGCTCAATGTATGTAAGTTATTATAAATGTCATTTTGAATGATTGAATGAATTAATAAATATGAATAAGACACATTCCCTGACATTAAGGAGTTTAGTCTAGTGGGGGAATATGTATAAAGAGCTCACAATGAAACAATGTTGATTTTAAAGTAGAAAAACGTTAAAAAAATGTTATAACAATAGCAAAGAAAGACTAATTTGAAATTTGACCATAAAATAAAGATGAAAAGTCTAGAAGTATGAAACTGGTACATGTGGAGTAGAGACATGGGGAAGTATAGGTAGAAAGTATCTTAATAACAAGGAGATGTGAATGAGAATTCTCTAATTTGCTCTGAGTTTCCTAACTACCAAAGCAGAAAATTAGGCCAGTTTTACATTACAAAGCTTTGATCCTAGCAGTAGAGATGATCCAGGGATTTGTAACAAGGGCACCATTAGTATTTATGGGAGGGAAGATTCTTGACCGGGTGAGACTGTCCCACATAGTGAAGGACATGGAGCTTCCCTGGCCTCTGCCTGATAAATGTCAGCTGTAACCTCTAGTCAGCATGACAATAAAAAAAATGCTTCTGTCAACATGGTTCATCATCTATATTCCAATATAAAATAAAAAGTTACCAAAGATAAATTTCTAAATGCAGTAGTTCTCAAATTCTCGTATCTAAATAAACTTAA
This sequence comes from Delphinus delphis, assembly GCF_949987515.2. NCBI lineage: Eukaryota > Metazoa > Chordata > Mammalia > Artiodactyla > Delphinidae > Delphinus > Delphinus delphis. The sequence goes on from NC_082683.1 coordinate 46,340,204, forward strand.
TGATAGCAAAGAATGAAACATTCAGGTAGAGAGGGTTGGGGAACAATCAGAAACTGCCTATCACACAAATAAAATTTCTTTGAAATCTCTTTAAAAAAATGCCTTCACCCTTTTACAAATACCCCTTAAAGCACGGAGCTAACTCCAGTCTAGGACCACTGAACCAAACCCATTTGATTTCAAAGGGAAAGGATGTCGAGATTCAGAGAGGACCTGGCTGTCCAGGGTCTCACAGATTGGAAGCATCAAGGTCAGGCCCCGAACTCATATTTCTTGACTTTGCTTTGGTTTCTATTAATGTTCTATTTCCCAGTGTTTTTTTTTTTTTTTAAGTTCTGTTGATTTTACAATTTCAACCATATATTGAAGCCAACCCACCCTTTGCATTTGAAGACTGAGCTTTAATTTTCCAATCTGTAAACCATTATCTTGTATGGGGAGACATTGGGGGAAAATGACCAATTATCTCATGGGCAGAAACCAAAGGGCCTCAGTGCTCTTGGAAGCTTAGAGAGTTCTGAGTGAGAAGTCAGAATGCCTGACTTCCTCCACCGAGACTGCGCCAACATGGTTTCCTGAGATTTCCCAGGCCAGACAGTTTGACTCAGTCCTTCCAAGAATTCAGACAGAAAAACCCAGACTCTTCCTTCTTTGGCTGCATTTATCTGGTGATTCTGATGGAAGCAAACAGAGGAGTGGAGGGGGCTCTCAATGTGTGTGATGACTATCATAGTATGTACAGTGATGAGAAACTCCTTGTAGAGCTCTTCTAGGTAAGGAGGGGCCAGATCTGACCTGGTTCCCTTTGTCAGCCTGGAGATTGGCCAGGACCTACACACAGCTTGGAGGAAAGACTTCTGGATCTAGAAGGTTTCTGCCTCTGCAGCTTAAGTCCGTGTGATCTTGATCAAATGCAATTCTCCTCTCCTCTCAGAGCCTCATCCTGAGAGCACTGCAATCCCGTGGTTATTGGAGGGAATCTCACTGGACGATAATGAGAGTGTTCTTTGCCTTTTTGAGGCAGCCATGGTGGCAGAGAACACTAGTGTTTGAGAAGGATCCAGTTTCCATGCTTCTTCCTGGATACATAGCTACACCTCATTCCAGCCCCCTTGCACTTATGATGGAGCTGATGGAAGGTGGGTAAAACTGCTATATTCTCCTTTGAAGGTACTCCACCCTCTCTTTTTCCTTCTGTGCAGCCTTGGAGATCACATGTTGGAGATGGCAGTGCCCCAAGGTGGGAGGAGTCTGGGCCCCAAATCACCCTGAAGGCTGCCCCTGAGCATTTGATTACACTATGGAGTGGGCAAGAAATAACTTTTAAATCTTAGTGGCTTAACAATAAAGCTGTGCCTGTTCTAGAAACACCTGATAGCCTATCCTGACTAATACAATTATTAATATGACTCAGCAGACTATGGGAAAAGTCAATGAATGAACACTGCTTTCTGCTTCCCCCAGCCTCCAGTCCCTACCTCTCTGTTCTCAGGAGAGATTCTGAAGAGATCACTCAGAACTTATTGAGAATTTTCGTCTTTGTGCTTTTTTATCCAATGTAAGTTGATTCCAAAATCCTTTCTTTCCCCCATTGTAACACTACTGCTATTTGAGAGGCAAACAAACCTCTGGTTGGATCCTGTTTCTGGAACTTCCCCTGTGTGACCTTGGGAAGGTCATCTGACAGCTGAGGAGACTGAAGCTCAGAGAAGGATAGGGGGACTAATAGAACCTGTGTTACTGGATTGTTGTGAAGATTAAATGAGGTCACGGACGTGAGCACAGTGCCTGGCACATAGAAAGTGCTCCATAAATGTGAGTCCCAACATTCCTCACTCTCCCTGAAGAGTAAGGAGCTTTGTTTCTTGCTAAAGGAATCACTGAGGGAACAGCAGATAAGGGATTGGGGGAGAGGTAGGTAGGCATTTCCTGATCCCTTCACCCCAATTGCAGCCCTATATAAAACTCATCTTTTCAAGGCACTCTGGTGTGGAAGAAGGGTTGTTTTTTTTTTCCAGCCTTGGTTCTTTGGACAAATAGCTGCTCTTCTTCTGGGGGCTTCAGTTTCTCTTTAGAATGGCTGGGTTGGACCTAATGACCTCCAGCTCTGCCAGTGTGGAATTCCAGGTTAATGTGGGAAGACCGAGAGATTGTGGAGAGAAAGGCATCAAGGGTGGGGAATGGGCTGGATAGGAGGCTCAGCTGTATCATATAATATGTCCCAGAGGACACAAGCCATGCTCCAAGGTCATACAGAAAAGATTTACAGTCTTGGAGTCCATAAATAATCCCTGGATAGTGGAATCTTTTAAATCTGCAATGACGCTGGATGCCAAAATAGAGGAGAAAACTCACTCTTCTTAGAAACTCTAATGTCAATTGTGAACTTTTGCAGGATTGAATTCAGGCTTGATTTCTTTTCTTTTTCTTGTATTTTTCTTCCTTTCTCTCCTCCTCTTCCCCCTCCTTTTTCTTCTCCTCCTCCATCTCCTCTTTCTCTCCAGGCTCCTTTCCCCTCCCTTCTCCTCCCTTAGTCCTGGTTTGCTACTGGCAACTACTTTCTCATTTTTCAAGAACTTTGCTTCTTTCATTTCTCTTTTTGATGCATGTGTTTTATTATCTAATTTCCAAACCAACTTATCTAACTTATGTATATATTTTCACATCTATTATTTAGCCACCTCTCCAGATACTACAGGGAGGAAAATCAGGTCACTTTTTAATTAAACGGTCTTGGTGACTTAATAACACTGATAACAGACAGTGGTTTATAAATTCAGGAGAAAGTGTCAGGCACCATGATTTTAACTACTATTGCAGGCAGTTGAGGTTTTGCAGAAAGAGATTATGGGTGGGGGTTAATTCTGGGAAAAACAAGTGAAGACAAATAGGCACTTTCCAACACTGTTTATAGTTTTTAGGATAATTACACATTCCAAGTTTTGGGGGACAAAATCATTAACTCTGACGTTCCAAGCAACCTTGAAATTGACTCCAATCTGAAACTTCAGCCAGTGAGCCAACATTTTTTTGATGTGCAATCATGTGCTTTTTTTCTTTGGAGTAGAAAATTAAGAGCACAATTTGGAATCATGTGGAGAGTGTTACCATAGCATTTTATTCCCAAGGTGGCCTTAATTACAATTACAGGGACATAATTATAGGGAAATACAGAGATTTCACCTATATCAGGCCTCCTTCCTTCCCTTCTTCTCCTTAATACATACAGGTTGAAGATTTTGACTAGAAACCACAACACCCCAAATTCTTAACAGTGCTCAGAACAGGTTTTATGCTAAAAAATGTTAAATGAGTTTATTTTCTCAGCTACTCTGCAACCTAAGTATCACTAGTGTGATTTATAGATGAGATTGCAGTAGTTTTGAACTTCGAAGTGGCAGAACCAAGATTTAATTCCTGGTGTATCTGGTTCCAAAATTTCTCTTTCCACTCTTGTGCCCAGAAATTCCTTCTACTTAACTATTGTTTTGGTTGCCTGAAATTGACACTAATGTCTTTCTTTTCTTGTGGAATACAAAAATTTAAGGGGATAAAACTCTGAATAAAGGAAACACAATAATGTAAATTTCCATTTTCCATTGAGAAAGCATTTCATGGTTTCATTCACTTATTCCCAACAAACTGTCACAAATTCAGTTTTTTTAAAAAATGTTACTTTTTGAGTCTCCCACTCTAGACTGTAAGCTCCTCAAGGAAAGAGAGCATCTCTGCTTCATTTGGTATTTTCTATCCAGTACTGAGTCCAACGTCAGACAACTGGTGGATGTTTACATACTAAGTACTTCCTACTATGTGACTACTCTTAACTGATATTTAACTAGTGCTTTCCATGTATAATCATACAAGACCATAAGACCACAGACCATTGAATATAATTGGGAAGAGAAGATTAAAACCAGGAACAAACAGTTAATGAGAGAAGACACTGAGGGCCAAGGGACCAGTGGATATTGGGCTCATCTGTCATGGCTTCAGAACCTTCTTCATTGTGGTAGAAAATGGATGAAAGGGACTGTACCGGTTATTCCCTGTTTGTCCTCCAGATCTACTCTCTACTCTTCCCTGATTCTCTCTGTGCCCTGAAGTCTGACCCCTATGGAATGTATCACCCAAGCTCCCTGTCCTCTGTTTTCCAGTTGAGTTTGGCCAGTAAGTGCTGGCAAGATTGTGGAGGGCAGAAATGGAAGAGGAGAGTCTTTCTACTCCCTCCCTGCATTGCCATGGTTTGGGCAGTGGCTATATCTCTCTGCAACAGCAGCACATGTTGGGAAGAGTAGCCCCTCTCTCATCTCTCTGTTTCATGGGCTCTGGTAATTCGAGTCCCTTTCCTTGCTCTTTTAGCTCCTGGGGTGGCAGCAGCTTTTTGTGATTATTAGTCCCTGGGTATGTTACTTATCCTTTGCTCTCTTTTTAAAATTTTTAATTAATATTTATTTTTTTAAATTTTTATATAATTTTTAAAGACTATACTCCGTTAACAGTTATTATAAAATATTGGCTATATTCCCCATGTTGTACAATACATCCTTGTAGCTAATCTGATACTCAGTGGTTTGTACCTCCCACTCCCCCACCCCTGTATTGCCTCTCCTCTCACTCCCTACTGGTAACCGCTAGTTTGTGCTCCGTATCAGTGCATCTGCTTCTTTTTTGTTAGGTTCAGTAGTTTGTTGTATTTTTTAGATTTCACGTAGAAGTGATATCATACAGTATTTGTCTTTCTCTGTCTGACTTATTTCACTTAGCATAATACCCTCAAAGTCCATCCATGTTGCTGCAAATGGCAAAATTTCATTCTTTTTTATGGCTGAGTAGTGTTCCATTGTATATAAATACCACATCTTCTTTATCCATTCATCTGTTGATGGATACTTAGGTGGCTTCCATATCTTGACAATTGTAAATAATGCTGCTATGAATATTGGTGTGCATGTGTCTTTTTGCATTAGTGTGTTTAGTTTTTTTGGATATGTATCCAGGATTGGAATTTCTGGGTCATATGGTAGTCTATTTTTAGTTTTCTGAAAAACCTCCATACTGTTTTCCACAGTGGATGTACCAAATTACATTCCCACCAACAGTGCATGAGGGTTCCCTTTTCTCCACATTCTTGCCAACATTTGTTATTTGTGTACTTTTTGATGATAGCCATTCTGACAGGTGTGAGGTGATATCTCACTGTGGCTTTGACTTGCATTTCTCTGATGATTAGTGATGTTGAGCATCTTTTCATGGGTCTATTGGCTACCCGTATTTCCTTTTTGGAAAAATGTCTATTCAGTTCTTTTGCCCATTTTTAATTGGTTTGTTTGGGTTTTTCTCATGTTGAGTTCTATGAGCTGTTTATGTATGTTGGATACTAATCCCTTATTGGCCATATGATTGCAAGTATTTTCTCCCATTCAGTAGGTTGTCTTTTTGTTTTGTTGATGGTTTCCTTTGCTGTGAAACACCTTTTAAGTTTAATTAGGTCCCATTTATTTATTTTTGCTTTTATTTCTTTTGACTTTAGGAGATATATCCAAAAAAAAATTGCTATGATTTATGTCAAAGAGTGTTCTGCCTAGGGTTTCCTCTAGGAGTTTTATAGTATCTGGTCTTACGTTAGGTCTTTAATCCATTTTGAGTTTATTTTTGTATATGGTGTTAGAAAATGTTCTATTTCATTCTTTTACACATAACTGTTCAGTTTTTCAAGCACCACTTATTGAAGAGTCTTTTCTCCATTGTATATTCTTGCCTTCTTTGGTGTAGATAAATTGACCATTAGTGCGTGAGTTTATTTCTGAGATGTCTATCCTGTTCCACTGATATTTGTGTCTGCTTTTGTGCTAGTACTATACTGTTTTGATTACTGCAGCTCTGTAGTATAGTCTGAAGTCAGGGAGTGTGATTTCTCCAGTTCCATTCTTCTTTATCAAGATTGTTTTGACTATTCAGGGTCTTTTGCATTTCCATACAAATTTTAAAAAAATTTGTTTTAGTCCTGTGAAAAATGTCATTGGTATTTTGATAGGGATCGCATCAAATCTGTAGATTGTCTTGGGTAGTATGGTCATTTTAACAATATTCATTCTTCCAATCTCAAAACATGGTGTATATTTTCATCTGTTTGTGTCATCTTCAATTTCTTTCATCAGCATCTTACAGTTTTCTGAGTACAGGCCTTTTAACTCCTTAGGTAGGTTTATTCCTAGGTATTTTACTCTTTTTGATGTGATGGTAAATGGAATTGTTTCCCTAATTTCTCTTTCTGATACTTTGTTGTTAGTGTATAGAAGTACAACAGATTTCTGTATATTGATTTTGTATCCTGCAACTTTATCAAATTCATTGAGGAGCTCTAGTAACTTTCTGGTTACATCTTTAGGATTTTCTATGTAGAGTATCACGTTATTTGCAAACAGTGACAGATTTACTTCTTCCTTTCCAATTTTCATTCATTTTGTTTCTTTTTCTTGTCTGATTGCTGTGGCTAGGACTTTCAAAACTATGTTGAGTAAAAGTGGCCAGAGTGGGCATCCCTGTCTTTTTCCTGATTTTAGAGGAAATGCACTCAGCATTTCACCCTTGAGTATGATGTTAGATGTGGGTTTCTCATATATGGCCTTTATTATGCTGAGGTATGTTCCCTCTATGTCCACTTTCTGTAAATATTTCTTTTCAGCATGAATGAATGTTGAATTTTATTGAAAGTTTTTTCTGCTTCTATTGAGATGATCGTATGGATTTTATTCTTCAATCTGTTAATGTGGTGTATCACATTGATTGATTTGTGGATATTGAAAAATCCTTGCATCCCTGGGATAAATCCCACTTGATCATCCTGTATGATCCTTTTAATGTACTGTTGGATTTGGTTTGCTAGTATTTTGTTGAGCACTTTTTTTTTTTTTTTTTTTTTTGTGGTACGCGGGCCTCTTACTGTTGTGGCCTCTCCCGTTGCAGAGCACAGGCTCCAGATGTGCAGGCTCAGCGGCCAAGGCTCACGGGCCTAGCCACTCCGTAGCATGTGGGATCTTCCCAGACTGGGGCATGAACCCGTGTCCCCTGCATCGGCAGGCGGACTCTCAACCACTGCGCCACCAGGGAAGCCCTGTTGAACACTTTTGAATCTATATTCATCAGTGATATTGGCCTGTAATTTTCTTTTTTTGTAATATCTTTCTCTGGTTTTGGTATAAGGTGATGCTGGCCTCATTGAATGAGTTTGGAATTTTCCTTCCTGAGCAAATTTTTAGAACAGTTTGAGAAGGATAGGCATTAACTCTTCTCTAAATGTTCTATGGAATTCATCTATGAAACCATCTGGTCCCGGATTTTTGTTTATCAGGATTTTTTTTTTTTCAGTTACTGATTCAATTTTATTACTGGTAATTGGTCTATTCATATTTTTTATTTCTTCCTGGCTTAGTCTCGAGAGATTGTGCTTTTCTAAGAATTTGTCCATTTCTTCTAGGTTTTCCATTTTATTGGCATATAGTTTTTCATAGTAGTCTATTATGACCCTTTGTATTTCTGTGGTGTTGGTTGTAACTTCTCTATTTTCACTTTGGATTTTATTGATTTGGGCTTTCTACTTTTTCTTGATGAGTCTGGCTATAAGTTTACAATTTCATCTTTTTGAAAGAACTAGCTTTTAGTTTCACTGATCTTTTCTATTGTCTTTTTAGTCTCTATTTCTGCTCTGATCTTTATGATTTCTTTCCTTCTACTAACTTTGCGTTTGTTCTTCTTTCTCTAGTTGCTTTAGGTGTAAAGTTAGGTTGCTATTTGAGATTTTTCTTGTTTCCTGAGGTAAGCTTGTATTGCTATAAACCTCCCTCTTAGAACTGTTTTTGTTGTGTCCCATAGGTTTTGGATCATCATGTTTTCATTGTCATTTGTCTCTAGGGATTTTTAAATTTTCTCTTTGATTTCTTCAGTGATCTGTTGGTTGTTTAGTAGCATATTTTTTAGCCTCCACGTGTTTGTGTTTTTTGAAGGTTTTTCCTTGTAGCTGATTTCTAGTCTTGTAGCTTTGTGGTTGGGAAAGATGCTTAATATAATTTCAATTAAAAAAATTTTACCTAGGCTTGTTTTGTGGCCTAGCATGTGATCTATCCCAGAGAATGTCCCATGTGCACTTGAAAAGAATGTGTATTCTGCTGCTTTCAGATGGAATGCTCTTTATATATCAATTAAGTCAGTCTGATCTAATGTGTTATTTAAGGTCAGTGTTTCCTTATTGATTATCTGTCTGAATGATCTGTCCATTGATGAAAGTGACATGTTAAAGTCCCCCACTATTATTGTGTTATTGTCAATTTCTCCTTTTATGTCCATTAATACTTGCCTTATATACTTAGGTGCTCCTATGTTGGTAGCTTATATATTTACAATTGTTATATCTTCTTGGATTGATCCCTTGATCATTATGTAGTGTCCTTCTTTGTCTCTTGTAATAGTCTTTATCTTAAAGACATATATTTTGTCTGATATATGTATTGCTACCCGGGCTTTCTTTTGATTTCCATTTGCACAGAATACCTTTTTACATCCCCTCACTTTCAAGCTGTATTATGTCTCTAGATCTGAAATTAGTCTCTAGTAAATAGCATATATACAGGTCTTGCTTTTGTATCCTTTCAGCCACTCTATATGTTCTGATTGGAGAATTTAGTCTATTTACATTTAAAGTAATTATCATTATGTATGTTCTTATTGCCACTTTGTTAATTGTTTTGGATTTGTATGTTTTTATTTTTCCCATTTCTTCTCCTTTTTTTCTCTTTTCTTGTGATTTAATGACTATCTTTAGTGTTATGTTTGGATACCTTTTCCTTTTTTGTGTGTATATCTATTATAGATTTTTGATTTGCAGCTACTATGAGATTTTTGATTAACAGTCTATATTTATATGTGATTGTTTTTAGTTGCTGATGTCTTAATTTCAAATGCCTTTTAAAAAGACTGCATTTGTACTCTCGTCCTCTCTCGATTACTGTTTTTGATATCCCATTTTACATATAATTGTTTTGTGTATCCTTTAACTGCTTATTGAGCATATAGATGATTTTATTATGTTTGCCTTTTAACTTTCCTTTTAGCTCTGTGTGTGGATGATTTTCGACCTTTACTGTATGTTTGCCTTTATCTGTGAGCTTTTTCATTTCATAATATTCTTGTTTCTAGTTGTGCGTTTTCTTTTTTTTTTTCACCCAGAGAAGTTCCTTTAACATTTGTAAAGCTGGTTTTGTGGTGCTGAACTCTTTAAGTTTTGCTTGTCTATACGGTTTTTGATGTCTTCATCAAATCTGAATGAGTGCCTTGCTGGGTAGAGTATTCTTGGTTGTAGGTTTTTCTCTTTCATGACTTTAAATACATTGTGCCATTCCTTTCTGGCCTGCAGAGTTTCTCCTGAAAAATCAGCTGATAGCCTTATGGGAGTTCCCTTTATGTTATTTGTTGCTTTTCCCTTGCTGCTTTTAATATTCTCTCTTTATCTTTAAATTTTGTCATTTTAATTATAATGTGTCTTGATGTGTTCCTCTTTGGGTTAATCCTGTATGGGACTCTGTGTTTCTGGGACTTCGGTGACTCTTTCCTTTCCCAGGTTAGGGAAGATTTCAGCTATTATCTCTTCAGATATTTTCTCAGGCACTTTCTCTCTTTCTTCTCCTTCTGGGACCCCTATAATGTCAATATTAATGCACTGATGTGGTCCCAGAGGTCTCTTAAACCATCCGCATTTCTTTTCTTTCTTTCTTTTTTTTTTTCTTTATTCAGTTCAGGGGCAGTGATTTCCACTACTCTGTCTTCCAGCTCACTGATCCATTCTTCTGTATCATTTAGCCTACTATTGACTCCTCCTAGTATATTTTTAATTTCAGTTATTGTATTTTTCATCTCTGTTTGGTTGCTCTTTATTTTTTCTGACTTTTTGTTAAGAAATTTTAACTTCTCACTGTGCATCCTTTCTTCCCTTGAGTTCTTTGATCATCTTTACAATCATTACTCTGAACTCTTTCTTGGGTGGATTGCTTATCACCCCTTCACTTAGTTCTTCTTCTGGAGTTTTATCTTGTTCCTTCATCTGGAACCTATTTCTCTGCAGACTCATTTTGTCTAAGTTGCTATTTGTATTTTTACGTATGTGGTAGGTTAGTTATGTTTCTAAACCTTGGAGAAGTGGCCTTCTGTACAAGATTCCTATGTGTCCCAACAGTGCACTCCCCTCTCATCACCCAAGCTATGTGCTCTAGGGCTTCCCCCTAGGAAGTCTGTATTGGTCTTCCTATTGTGGTGGGCTGACTATGTGGGTGGTCTAGTAGGCTTGGTTGGCTCCTAGCCTGATTATTAGCAAGACCCTACCTTGTGTGTATTCTGTTGGCTGCTGTTTAGCAGGGCCTAGTCATGAGATGGCTGGCTCAGAACCCTAGGAGGTCCTAGGACTAGTGCTGACTCACTGGTGGGTGGAGTAAGGGTCCCAAAGACTCCACAGCTTTTGTCTGCCCACTGTCAGTTGAATTCAGGTCCTTGGGTTAGTGCTGAACTACTGGCAGGCAGAGCTGTTTCCTGGAGTCTGGCTGCAGTGCCCACAGATCTCAGAGCTCATTTAAGATCATTGGGGGAGGGAGGCAGTTCCTGAAAGAATTGGATATGTGGCCTGGGGTGTCCCAAAGCTTGTGTTGGCCTGCTAGTGGACAGGGCCAAGGCCTATCTTGTCCCAGGGTAGGGTTTGACCTGCTGTATGCAAGCTGGGTCTGCAGGCTGAAGGATTGTGGTCTTCTTGTATCCAATGTCTGCTCTTGGTGGGTGAGGCTGGTCTAGAGGCTAGTGTAGGCTTCCCCAAGGGAATGGTTTGTGCCTGCCCACTGGTGGGTCTGGTGGGCAGGACCATGGCTAGGGACCTGTCTAGAGGTGGTATAGGCTTAGGAATTCTTTAGGCAGCCTATCTGCCAATGGGTGGGGCTCTATCTGCCAATGGGTGGGGCTCTTGTATGGCCTGAGGCATCTCAGCAGTGGACCTACAGGCTGCTGGGTGGTGCCAGGTCTTTGTGCTAATGATCTAGAGGGAGGATCCCAAGATGACAGTCACCAGCAGCAGTGTTCACATGGTAGAATGTTCCAAAATATGTCTCCCACCAGTATTTGTATCCCCAGGGTGAGCCCCACCTGCCCCCCACCTCTCTGGGAGACTGTCCAAGACCAGCAGATAGGTCTGGCCCAGGGTCCTATGAAATTACTGTTTTTGCCCTGGATCCTGGTGCATGTGAGGTTTTGTGTGTGCCCTTTAAGAGTGAAGTCTCTATTTACCCCAGTCCTTTGGGGCTTCCAAAATTAGGTCCTGCTGACCTGCAAAGCCAAATGTTCTGGGGGTTTGTCCTCCTGGTGCAGGACCCCTGGGTTGCAGAGCTATGTTGGGCTCAGAATTCTCACTCCTGTGGGAGAACCTCTACAATGTAATTATTCTCCAGTTTGTGGGTCACCCACCCAAGGGTATGACACGATTATATTATGAGTCTGCCCCTCCTACCCATCTTGTTGTAGTTCCTTTTTTATGTCTTTAGTTGTAGAAGATCTTTTCTGGTAGGTTACACTCTTTTTCATTGATGGCTGTTCTGCAGATAGTTGTGGTTTTGGTGTGCTCATGAGAGGAGGTGTGCTCAGGGTCTTTATACTCTTCCATCTTGGCTGATCTCTCTCCCTCATTGGTTCCCTTAATGCTGCCCACACCTTTAAAAATAATCTCCCCATTAAGTTTTCTTCAGTTAAACACATTGAGTGTTCCGTTCCTTGCCAGGACACTGACTGATACAGGGAACATTGGACTGTATAACTGCAGATTATGTGTTAACATGGGCTGATCAAGCAGAGCCTCTCTCCTGAAACCCATGACCCATCTGATTAAGTGACGGAAAGTATGTAAGCAGAGGCTAATGGTCTCTGTAGCTTTATTTAGGCACTATAGCTCTAAAGCCCTTACTCCATTATTCACTCATTCATTGATTCATTTATATGTTTATTCAACTATTTGGTGACTATTTCTTGCATGGCCACTATGTGTCAGGCAGTCTTTCAAGCTCTGAAATTAGATCATGAATAAATCTGACAAATAGCTGGGTGATTGGAGTTTACATTCTAGCTAGAGAAAACAGTAATTCTTCCTATCTATCTATCTATTTATCTATCTATCTATCTATCTACCTATATATCTAATTTATTATCCTAGGAGGGGATATAAGCTATAAAGTAGAGGAGGATAGAGAGAAGGGCTGAATGGCCCTACTTTTGTGTAAAAAATTAACCCCCAGAACAAATATTTCTTAATAGTATTTGGGTCACTAAATCACAACTCTCCAGAGGGTGAAGTCTTGTGGTTCCCTTTCTTGCTACTGGAAAGGGTATTGGTTTCTATTTGAGTGCTATGCTAATCCCAACAAATTTAATCTCAGTCAAAGCCTAATGATACATGCTCCCTTCCACATGCAGAATCAAGTTTTCATATAACCATGGACTGAATTTGACATGGGCTCAGCTCATTAGATGGACTCACATATTACACTCAGACTTTCAGATACCAAAAACAAACATTGTGCATGTGAAGTTCCTGGTACAGCATCCAGTACATAATATATATTGAACAGGTATTATTATTTAAATCTCACATCAACCTACAAGCCAGGTGAGAATTATTATACCTTTCTTATGGATGACAAAAATTAGGTTCAAGAAGATCCAGAAGAAAAGATGTAAAAAAGAAACAAAGGCTTTGAAATAAGATACATGTGACAGTTGTTGCTAATATAAATACACACCCATGGGCATATTTAGAACTGTGTTCAATTCCCTGTAAACTTCATGAAACACCTTTTTTTTTGTTCCCATACAAGTTAACATCTTAGTATTTAAATGAGTAAAAATATTATAGAAATATATTTGAATCTGCTTTAATTCACAAAAATGTACACACCACTTACAGTTGCTGTTTTTTCATTAATATTTATAATGGCTGACATATACTAAGACCCATAGCTGATCACAAACACTGGTGTGTAGTGGTACCACTGGGGAGAAGCACTACTAGTGATGATATAGTTCAATGATTCTCAAACTTTTCCTTACCAAAGGTTTATCTGATTTTTCTTCATAGTGTCAAGTTTTAAAAAGAATTCTGTATTTTATCACCATTAATTAGTAAAAGAAAAATTAAAAGGAAGAGAGAATGAATTTATCATTATGTGAATACTTTAATATTGCTTGTAAAAAATTCAGTACTTAAAAGAGTATGGCAAACACAGAAATATTGAGAAGCCTTCATAAATTGTACGAACAATTGTATGAACAGTTATTGCATCTTTCTGTGGTCACCCTTCAGGCTAGCCACTCTTTCAGAACTGTTTTCTCCTCTGTTCTACAGTTCAACCCTGTGTGCTTGGAAGTGCAGTGAAGTTCTCTTCAGCTGTCCTGGAGCCTACATTTTACACAACAAATACTTTTTATGTTGTAGTACAAAATGTACTAAATGGGAAAATGATCATGACATATTATTTATAGGAAAATTGTTTGTAGACTACAAAACAGCATTTACAGTATGCTGTCAGTTTTGTAATTAAAAAAATATTAACACTGAGATGTCCCATTGTGCATTCCTATACTTTCTAAAATGTCTACAATAAACTTGAGGGACTTTAGGGTTTTAAAATCTCTCTTTTTTATTACCAAGGTATAACTTACATATAATAAAGAATGCAAATATTAAATTTATAGTTTAGTGAAATTTTACAAACATATATATCCAAGTATGACCACCACCTTGATCAACATATAAACCCCTGTCACACCTTAGGAGTTTCTCATTTCCTTTCCAAGTCAGTATACCTATACGTGTCATAACTAGTCCGGCTTCTATCACCATTGATTGATTTTGCCTTTCATAATTCATAAAAATGGAATAATACAGGTTTTATTCATTTGCATTGATCTTCCTTCACTTGTTTTTATGCCAGTGAGATTTATGCATGTTGAGTGTAGCAGTAGTTCGTTATTTTACTTTATTTTAGAGCATTCCATTGTGTATATATTGGTATTTGGGCCATTTCTAGCTTTTGGCTGTTTTTAATAAAGTTGCTCTGAGCATCCTTGGACATGGCTTTTGTTGCATAACTTAACAAAAGTTTTGTTAGCTATATGTCTAGGTGTTGAATTACTTGGTTGCAGGCTGTGCAATTTTTAGTCTTCGTAGATCTGTCCAGTTTTCATAGTTGTTGAGCCAGTTTACACCATTACAAATAATGCATAAAAGTTCCGGTTGTTCCACATTCTTGGAAATGTTTGGTATTGTCGGGATTTTTTGTTTTTGTTTTTGTTCTTCATTTCAGAAATTCTTGTGGATATGCTGTGGCATCTCACTGTGGTTTTAATTGAAGTTTTCTTGATGACTATTAATGTTGAGCGTGTGCTTATTGGCTGTTTGGATATCCTCTTTCATGAAACACCTCTACAAGTCTTTTGACTGTTAAAAAAATTATCTGTTCAATTCTTACTGGTTTATGGGAGTTCTTTAAATGTTTTGATTATGAATCCTTTGTTGGGTATATGTAGTGAAAATATCTTTCCCTACTCTGTTGCCTTTTCACTGTCCCAGTGGTATCTTTTAATGAACAGAAGCTTTAATATTAACAAAGTCAAATATATGAATCTTTTCCTTTATGGTTAGTATATTTTGTGTTCTACTCAAGAAATATTTGCCTACCCCAGGGTCACGAAGGTATGTTTTTAGAGGCTTTATTATAATTTTTTTTTTGCCTGTCACATTTAGGCCTATGATCCATCTGGAATTGAATTCAGTGTATGTTAGAGTTCAAGGTTTGTTTTTCCCTGTATTAATATCTAATTAACTCAGCACCAATTATTAAAAACATTATACTTTCTCCACTGCACTGCAGGCATCTTTGATATAAATCAGGTGACTAAATATGTGTGTATCTGTTTCTGGAATTTTATTTTTTTCCATTGGTTGTTTGTATATTACTGTGCCAATACCATACTTGTTTTAATTAATGAAGATTTATAATAAGTCTTCAAATCTGGTAACATAAGCACTCCGACTTTATTCCCCTTTCCCAGGTTATCTTTGTTGGGCTTGGCTCTTTGCACTTCCATACACATTTTAGAATCAGCTTATTGATTTTCCATGTAGTGGGTGTTATCTGTGCTCTACCCCAAACCCCTCAGATTCCTTTTACTCTTTATGTCTTCCCTCGTCTTCTAACTTCTCTACATTTTACTTCCTACAGACTGCACCTGTGCTTCTCTTTGAAGGACTCTGAAAGTTACTGGCCACTTTGCCCAAATGCATAGAGAGCTGGAAATGCTTAGAAGCTTATGTCCTCCTGGGGCTGAACCTAACATTGACTAACTGGTGCATGAGCATGAAAGCTTAGCTTATTTGCCTTGAAGTAAAAATCTTTGGGGTGTCAGCTGCACTCCTGTACTTCCTCGTAGGATCAGATTGAAATCAGACCTTTGCTTGTTTTCCTCTTCTTCCATGATCTACTTACTCATTTTCTGATCAGTTTCTTCTGAGAACATTTCTTTAATAAAACACTTGCCTACAAATCCTCATCTCGGGATCTACTTCTGGGTGATTCAAACTAAGACATACCAGAAAAAAATCACTGGGATTTTTATTGGGATTACAATGAATGTATAGGTCCAACTGGGGAGAACAGACAAAATTACAATACTGAGTTCTTGAATCCTTGAATATAGTATATCCTTTAATTTAGGCAGGTCTTCTTTGCTTTCTCTCAGCAATGACCTGGACAAGTGGGCATCAAATCTTAAAGGGCCTCAGCAGACCTCCCAAGCAACTCAGACTTTTCCCTGTAATCCACAGAGTGGAGTTCTAAGCTGAGGCTTGCCCATACCTGCCAGTCCGTCTCCTCTATGCCTCCAAGTGTGTCTGAGCTAGTCCTGCTTCTGGCCTCAGTGTGGAAAATGTGTTAATTAATGATGAAAACCATTCTGCTCTTCAGACCTGTAAAGGCTTCCCGGGAGAACTTCGCAGAAACAAGTCCTGGCTGTTGCTGTCAGCAGTTCCTGTGCTCCCGTAGTAATAGGATCCTGGTCTTGGGCAGTTTCCCTGTCTCTGTCTCTGGGGTATGCCTGCCTCAGCATCACTCAGAGAACCACATCACTGTAGCCTGGTGCTCCGGTGTGGCAGATCCATCGAGGCCTGCAACCCATCAGAGATACAGGGAATTAGATGTGTCAGGCAGAGAGTGTCAGGGCCTTGAGGGCTGGGACAGTCTCCATGTAGTTTTTTGGATCCCAGCAGTGCTTGTGGAAAAGGAAATTTTTTTGCAAAGAGTGAGGAAGGAACTCCCTGCACCCCGACTTCCACCCCCACCAGGTTATTCTTGTATGTATCTTTATGACTTTGAACATATGTTACAGGCCAGTTTGTTTTTTAGCTAAAGTACCAATGAAACTATACTAATCTGATGCGAATCCTCTTCTGGCTAACTTCCAAGCCTTCAGCGAGAGACCATACCTGTGGATGGAAAGGGAAGGGGAAGAAGGTCCAAACGTTTGGACACACACTGAGGGGCATGTGAAGACTCAAATGTGATTTACGTGGATAGGCATTTCAGTCCTCCAGTTGACGGGTATTTAATTGGGTAAATCTCCTTAGCAGGGAACCTCAGGGGTTAGGAAAAATTCCTTTCCCTCTCCACCCCCAATCAACGCCCCCCTGCAATGAGTGACTATGATATTAGTTCTTCATTTACGTACCCCACCCGCAGACCCATTTTACCCTCCTCTGACCTTCTGTTGACCCATGAAGGTTGACATTTACAGATCACATGACTCAGGCTCTCCTGACCTCTGGCTTCCAGTTGGTTTTAGCCAATGAGAGGCACTAGCCTGGGATCACCGTGGAAGGGAAGAGAGGCTGGATACTTTATTCCTGACCCCTCTTCCCCATGCCTGACATGTCTGTGGAAGCCATGTTCCCCACTAAGTCTGTAGCCCCTGCTGGGTCAGCCATCTTCCTTGAGTCCTGATTTTCTGAGCTCCTGCAATACCATCCCCTCCCCATGTCCCTCAGGCTCAGGGGTGGCAGTGCCTTCCTGTCTTGGTTGTGCCTGGTTCCCTGAACCCTGCCCACCCCTCTCAAGAAGGCCTTTTATTAAGCTCTGTTGGGTTAAATCCATCTGAGTGGGCCTCCTGTGTCCTGCCAGACCCAGGATGACAAAGTGGCCAAGCCTCTTCATTTGTATTTCCCCAGGATCTTTCTCTTCTTTCCCCCATGAATGATTCTCTTCATTTCTGGGTTGGATTTGTGTGACAGCCTCCTTCCTTCCTGCCTCCAGTCTGGCCAGCTCCCTCCCATCCTTATGCTCCAGTCAGACAGTTTCTTAAATTGCACATTCCAGTACTCTACTTTCCAACTTATAATCTTTTTATGGCTCTTTTCTTCTCTTCAGAGCAAAGCCAGACTCTCTGACTGCTTACAAAGCCCTCCATAGCGTGGCCTCAGACAGCCTCGTCTTCCATGTGCTACCTCCTTTCACGGGCTCTAAGCTCTAGCTGTGAGGGAACACTGGCCTCCTTCTGTGCCTGTCCAGCATGCTTCCACTGTTGCAAGAAAGTGGCTGTACACGTAATATTTACTGGACATTAACTATGCACCAGTCACCAGGCTAAGAGTGTTTTTAATGCATAATTCTATTTAATTCTCACAGCCACTGCATATGGCATATAATATTATAGTCTCCATTTTACAGATGGGGAATTGGGGGACCCAATCTGTGAGGGAACTTGCCATAGTCACTCAGCTGGGAAGTGGTGGAGGCAGGTTTTGGATCCAGGCAGCCAGGCTCCAGAGGGTGTACTATTGTCAATGGGACCATGATTCCCAGCTCTCAGGTCGTCTCCACTGAGACATTTCTCCTGATGCCCTCCAGCTGAAGAAGGCATGCCCTCCTCTGGGTTTCTACAAAATTTTGTTCCTCAACTCAATCCAATATACTTCAGTTGGCAGTGTCCATGCATGTAGATGGTACCCCCATGAGCTGTGAGAAGGATCCTTAAAGGAAGGACATCGGCTTCCTGTTAGGGCAGGTGCTGTGTCAGGGGCTGGACACACTGTACGTGCTCAGTAATTGGGGAATGAGTGGGTAAATGAATATATTTGGAAGTATGGCCATTTAGCTCAAGCCTGCATTTGTGTATATCAGAAAAGGTGAGGTCGGTTCCAAGGACCTCAGAGATCTTGTCTGAATGTTGAAATTCACTGAAATGTACTGAGAACCTATCATGTGCGATGTCTTGTTTTAGGCACAGGGTAAGAGCAATGAAGATGACAGATGTCTCTCTCGCACAGAGATTACGTTCAAGTTACTAATTACTACATTAATGAACATTGGATTTGTAAGTGAATAAAGGGATGGAAGGAGGAAGGAATGCAAATCACTGTCTGAGATGATATTCTATAAAGAACAGTAAAGCTGCATAATGGATGAAGGGCAGCCCTCATGGAGGTGACGTTTGAGCAGAGGCTCACGGGAGGCAGGAGAGGGAGTCCTGGGGGGAAGTGCAGCTCAGGCAGAGTCTTGAGCAGAAGGAACAAGCTTGGCATGTTTGGATGAGAGCAGGACCTGCAGTGTGGCTGGGGCATGGGTGCCGATAGGGACAGATTGGAGCGGTCGTATGCGGGAAGGCATCGGAGGTGGGGAGGAGATTTCAATGTATTGTGAATATGAGGGGAAGACATTGACATTTTTGATCAGGATGAAGACATGATCTGATTTGCTTAACAAAAGATACCTTTCTGGCTGCTTTGTGAAAAGTACATGATTTCAACTCTCAGGATCTCTAGACCTCCCACTATGCTTAGGGTACCTACCCTTGATCAACTAGTTAGTAGTAGTAAACAGAATGACAAAAATAGTGGCCATACATACCTAAAGCAATTAGATACTAGCAATTTCAACTATGGGTTTTATTTTTATATTACTATAATGTAGTAATTTTCTAGTTATTGAACATGCCCTACATGTCTGGCACTGAGGGAGGTTTTTATACATTTAACTTCTAGGGATGTTATGAGAATTAAATAAGATAATGATTTCTTTTTACACCTGGAAAAGGAAGGTAATGAGAGCTGGAGAGGCTGAATGATCTTCCTAAGATCATGCGCTTGGCAAGTGGAACCAAGATTCAAACTTCACTCTGTCTGCCCATCTGCCTGTGTTCTTCCCACTCTACCCCATCACTTGCTATGGTGCGAAGACCAACCTCTGCTCTAATTCTCTTTACCATCATGTGGAGGCATCAGAGCAGAGGGACTGCTAACATTAGTGTGAAAAAAGTTATTCGCTTAATTCTCTCAACAATGCTGTTCAAGGGACATTGCTATAATTATCTCCATGAGCATCCTCGTTTTACAAATGTGGATAATGAGGCTTAGAGAGGTCAGGTGGCTTGCATGAATCACACGTGCAGGGTTGAAACCCGGTTCTGTCTGACTCCAGAGCCCAGGCTCCATTTTCTATGCCAGTGTTGTCCAACCGAGTGTTCCCCATTGATGGAAATGTTGAGCTATTGAGCACTTTCAATGTGGCCAGTTCAACACAGGAACAATTTTTAACTTTATATAATTTTAATCAGCTTAAGTTGAAGTAATCTCATATGGCTAGTAGCTACCATAGTAGACACCTTAACTTACACTGTGTAAATTAAGACAGAGACTCAATTTATACTACTTTCTTTGTCTCTTTCCTATCCCTCTCCTTTTCCCTACTTTTGTCACTGGCTGAGGACCAACCATGCAGAAGGCAGTGAGTGGATTGAGGCAAGGGTTGGGGGGGGTGGAACAAGGATGATTGGTCCCCGTGCCTGCTCTGGCTTCTGTTCAAGGTGGGGAGATTAGACATGTGCATAAATAACTAAAATACAAAGTTGAAGGTTTAATGTTCTAAGTACACTAAGAGAGGGGCAGATAAGAGGTGAGGGGATAAGAAGGTTCACGCTGTCTCCTTATAGGGCTGTTGGGGGTGTGTGGGAGATAACTGATGTGAATGTGCGTTAACAAGTAACGGACTTCGTAAATCGTCAAGTACTCTGTAGACGCAAGCCATCAAAAACAACATTATCTTAACCTTGTGAGTTGACAGTATTCCAAGGGCCTGCATCTATGATCTCATTTGATCTTCACAAGCCCACTTGAAGTGTGCAGGATCCCATCCCCTTCCTGAGATGTGGGAAGGGGTGCTCGGAAAGGGTAAGCCCCTGCCTATGGACAGACAGCTGGTTGGGACAGAGCCTGGGGTGCATCTCTAGGCTTACTGACTCTGAAATCAAGCCTCCTTGCAACCCCTTTGCTGCCCTTGGCAGATTTTGTGAGTCATTATTATCCATCCACCCTTATCACTGGCACCAGCAGGTCTCCTAGGGAAATAAGTCCTGAGGTTTAGGCAACTCTGTTGAAGCTGGCTGGGATGTGTTCCAGCTACACCCTTGACCCAGGGCAGGCCTTTTGGATGCACCAAGGCTTTTGTCATAGCAGAGGATATGCCAGAGAATGAGGTCAGTGGTGAGGCCATCCTGCTTTGATGGTTCTGTTCTGATGGGGAGCCAGCTGGTGGCACATACAGAGAACTATTGTCCCTACCTCATTATGAACGTAGAGTTCATCCTGGAGGCTCTGAAGCAAACACAGCTCAGCTCCCCTCTTCAAAGCCCAGTTTTAGTTCTGTTTCTTCTGGGAAGATGTCCCTAACTCTTCCAGCACTAATTCTTTTCATTTCCCTCTTTACTTTTTTTATTATCTGTCCCACCCTGCTTTGACCTTCTACTGGATACATAACTCCAAGGAAAGGGAATTAGCATGTCTTGAACACCTGCTCTGGGGCAGGATTTGCATTCTTATCTCATTTAAGCCTCTCAATAACCCATGAAGAGGATGTCATTGTCCCTTTCTTGGAAGGCAGGACACTAAGTCTCAGAGAGGAGTGGTAGCTTGCCTAAGACCACACAGTACATACCTCATTAATTTAGTCAGTAAAATTTTATTGCACACCTGCCCTGCCATGTACCAGGCACTGCTCCAGGTGGAGTGAAGCCCTTTACCCCATGGAAAGCTTATGCACTAATGGGAGACACAAAAAATAAATTAGTAGATGCATCTACTTAAAGCTTCCTCAAATGGGATTGCTTATTTTTTCTGGAAACACCCTATAATTTCTTTAAGTTGGCTCCTGCTTCTCCCTCCATCAGGAAATATCTCTTTCTAACTTTGTCTTCAAAGTTCACGCACTTGTAGGGCCCATGTCCACCAGGAAGCTTCCTCTGAGCCCTCAAACTGGATCATAAAAGCTAACATGTATTGAGCACTTAGATTGTGTCACAGAGCGTTCTAAGCTCCTTATATGGTTTAGCCCTTCTTGTCCTGACAACAAGCCAATGAGATCAGTACTATTATTGTCCAACTTTACAGACAAGGAGACTGACAAACTGAGGCTCAGAAAGGCTAAACTTGTCCCTTATTGTCCCTTATTAGGTGTTTCTAATAAGTGGTAGAGCTGAGATTAGAACCTGAGCAGGCTGTCTCCAGAGCCCATGTACTTAAATGCTACTCTATCCTGAGTCAGACAGAGCTCCTTCTGTTTCTGAGCTGTGTTTAAAGATGCTGTATGAGGCAGGCTGGTATGGGGGGATGTCATAGCAATGGTAGACCGTGCTCCAGGTCTGAGCTCAAACTCAAGTGGTTATGTCATCTCTCTGGGCTTATGATGTTCAAGGCATACTGGGAGATTCAAATATCTGTCATACAAGATCACCTGTACATAAATATCCTCTGGCATAGCTTCTGAGATTTGTAGATGTTCAATAAATGCTTGTTGAATCTGAGGCTGGATAGAGCAAATATGATTATCCTTTTCTTCCTGGCCACACTTTGATTCTCCAAACCATTAGGTTCCCCTGATAGTCTCTATTGCTGCACCATGCTACCTTAGAAAAAGAGTGTATTTTTCCTTGTTCATTATCTGATTCCTCTACATATAAACTTCATGCTAGCTGGGTTATATCTTACTCACCACTGTAAACACAGTAGCTCATGCAGCCTATAACTTGAACATGACATTGATAATTGCTTAATAAATGAAAGGATCCCAAATGGAAAAGTCCCTTTACATTGAAGACCTGTCTTCCTGGCCAAATGGCCAAGGCTAATTGGCCTAATCTGAGTCAGGTGTCCACATCTGGTCCAATCAAATTATTTCTCCAAGGAATTTGGAATTGGGACTTAGAGATGGAGTCAGATGGCTGTGAGAGACAAATTACAGAGTTCTGTGAACTTTGAGGCTGTTTCAGTTACTATGACTGTGAGACAAATTACCTTAGTGGTATGTGACAACCATGTATTATGCATATAGATTATAGGAGCCTGGAATTCAGATATGGCACAGGGGGAACAACTTGTGTCTGTTCCACCATGTCTGGCACTTGGAAGATTCAAAAGTGGGGGGCTGGAATTATCTCAAACTGCATTCATTCATATGTCTGTTGGTTGATGCTGGCTGTCAGACTTCAGTTCTTTTCCATATCGTCTCATTACATGGGCTAGTTTGGGCTCCCTCACAGCCTGGTGATTAGGTTCCAAGAGTGGATGTCCCCAGAGAGAGAGCCAAGTGGAAGCCATATTGCCTTTTATGACTTAGCCCCAAGAATGAATGCAATGTCATTCATTCTATTTATCAAGGCACTCACAAAGTTCAGCCCAACTTCAACATGAGGAGAAATAGATTGTTACTCTTAGTAGGGATTGTCCAGTTTCTGGAAGAACATGCAGGATTGAAAGTGTTGCATTTGTGAATTTGGAAAACACGGTCTGCCACAGGTCTGGAGGCAGCCCTGATGGGTTATGTTCAAGAAGATAAGTCAGGAATTTGTGTCTCCTTACAACTAGGGCACCTACAAGGTACCAGTGGGGAACCACAGACAGAATAAAGAAACAGAATGAAAAGAATTGAGGACAGTCTCAGAGACCTCTGGGATAACATTAAATGCACCAACATTCAAATTGTAGGGGTCCCAGAAGAAGAAGAGAAAAAGAAACAGTCTGAGAAAAAAAAAATATATATATATATATATATATTTTGCAGTACATGGGCCTCTCACTGTTGTGGCCTCTCCCATTGCAGAGCACAGGATCTGGACATGCAGGCTCAGCAGCCATGGCTCACGGGCCCAGCCACTCCATGGCACGTGGGATCTTCCCAGACCAGGGCACGAACCCGTGTCCCCGGCATCGGCAGGCGGAGTCTCAACCACTGCGCAACCAGGGAAGCCTGAGAAAATATTTGAAGATATTATAGTCAAAACTTCCCTAACATGGGAAAGGAAATAGTCAATCAAGTCCAGGAAGCACAGAGAGAACCATACAGGATAAACCCAAAGAGAAACATGCAAGACACATTAGTAAAACTATCAAAAACTAAATACAATGAAAAAATATTAAAAGCAGCAAGAGAAAAGCAACCAATAACACACAAGGGAATACCCATAAGGTTAACAGCTGATCTTTCAGCAGAAACTCTGCAAGCCAGAAGGGAGTGGCAAGACATATTTAAAGTGATGAAGGAGAAAAACCTACAACCAAGATGACTCTCCCCAGCAAGGATCTCATTCAGATTCAGTGGAGAAATTAAAACCTTTACAGACAAGCAAAAGCTAAGAGAATTCAGCACAACCAAACCAGCTTTACAACAAATGCTAAAGGAACTTCTCTAGGCAGGAAACACAAGAGGAGGAAAAGACCTACAATAACAAACCCAAAACAATTGAGAAAATGGTAATAGGAACATACATATCGATAATTACCTTAAATGTAAAAAGATTAAAGAGTCCAACCAAAAGACATAGACTGGCTGAATGGATACAAAAACAAGACCCATATATACGCTGTCTACGAGAGACCCACTTCAGACGTAGGGACACATACAGACTGAAGGTGAGGGGATGGTAAATATATTCTGTGAAAATGGGAATCAAAAGAAAGCTGAAGTGGCAATTCTCATATCAGACAAAATACACTTTAAAATAAAGACTATTACAAGGGACAAAGAAGGACACTACATAATGATCAAGGGATCAATCTAAGAAGAAGATATAAAAATTGTAAATATTTATGCACCCAAAATAGGAGCACCTCAATACATAAGGCAAATGCTGCTAACAGCCCTAAAAGGGGAAAACGACAGTAACACAAAAATAGCAGGGACTTTAACACCCCACTTTCACTAATGGACAGATCATCCAAAATGAAAATAAATAAGGAAATACAAGCTTTAAATGACACATTAAACAGGATGGACTTAATTGATATTTATAGGACATTCCATCCAAAAACAACAGAATACACTTTCTTCTCAAGTGCTCAAGGAACATTCTCCAGGATAGATCATATCTTGGGTCACAAATCAAGCCTTGGTAAATTTAAGAAACTTCAAATCATATCAAATATCTTTTCTGACCACAATACTATGAGACTAGATATCAATTACAGGAAAAAAAAACTGTAAAAAATACAAACACATGGAGGCTAAGAAATACATTACTAAATAACCAAGAGATCACTGAAGAAATCAAAGAGGAAATCAAAAAGTACCTGGAAACAAATGACAGTGAAAACACGATGACCCAAAACCTATGGAATGCAGAAAAGCAGTTCTAAGAGGGAAGTTTATAGCAATAAAATCCTACCACAAGAAACAAAAAACATCTCAAATAATCAACCTAAACTTACACCTAAAGCAATTAGAGAAAGAAGAACAAAAAACCCCCAAAGTTAGCAGAAGGAAAGAAATCATTAAAATCCCATGGCAAATAAAAAGAAATGAAGGAAACAGTAGCAAAGATCAATAAAACTAAAAGTTAGTTCTTTGAGAAAATAAACAAAATTGATAAAACATTAGCCAGACTCATCAAGAGAAAAGGGAAAAGACTGAAATCAACAGAATTAGAAATGAAAAAGGAGAAGTAACAACTGACACTGCAGACATACAAAGGATCATGAGAGATTACTACAAGCCACTATATGTCAATAAGATGGACAACCTGGAAGAAATGGAGAAATTCTTAGAAAAGCACAAACTTCCGAGACTGAACAAAGAATAAATAGAAAATATAAACAGACCAATCACAAGCACTGAAATTGAAACTGTGATTAAAAATATTCCAACAAACAAAAGCCCAGGACCAGATGGCTTCACAGGTGAATTCTTTCAAACATTTAGAGAAGAGCTAACACCTATACTTCTGAAACAGTTCCAAAATATAGCAGAGGGAGGAAAACTTCTAAACTCATTCTACGAGGCCAACGTCACCCTGATACCAAAACCACACAAAGATGTCACAAAAAAAGAAAACTACAGGCCAATATCTCTGATGAACATACATGCAAAAATCCTCAACAAAATACTAGCAAATAGAATCCAACAGCACATAAAAAAGATAATACACCATGATCAAGTGGGGTTTATCCCAGGAATGCAAGGATTCTTCAATATACACAAATCAATCAATGTGATACATCATATTAAAAACTTGAAGGATAAAAACCATATGATAATCTCAATAGATGCAGAAAAAGCCTTTGACAAAATTCAACACCAATTTATGATAAAAACTCTCCAGAAAGTAGGCATAGAGGGAACATATCTCAACATAATAAAGGCCATATATGACAAACCCACAGCAAATATATTCTCAATGGTGAAAAACTGAAAGCATTTCCTCTAAGATCAGGAGCAAGACAAGGTTGCCCACTCTCACTACTATTATTCCACACAGTTTTGGAAGTTTTAACCACAGCAATCAGAGAAGAAAAAGAAATAAAAGGAATCCAAATCAGAAAAGAAGAAGTAAAACTATCACTGTTTGCAGATGACATGATAATATACATAGAGAATCCTAAAGATGCTACCAGAAAACTACTAGAGCTAATTAATGAATTTGGTAGAGTAGCAGGATACAAAATTAATGCACAGAAATCTCTGGCATTCCTATACACTAATGATGCAAAATCTGAAAGGGAAATTAAGGAAACAGTCCCATTTACCACTGTAACCAAAAGAATAAAATACCTAGGAATAAACCTACCTAAGGAGACAAAAGACCTGTATGCAGAAATCTATAAGACACTCATGAAAGGAATTAAAGATGATACAAACAGATGCAGATGTATACTATGTTCTTGAATTGGAAGAATCAACATTGTGAAAATGACTGTACTACCCAAAGCAATCTACAGATTCAATGCAATCCCTATCAAACTACCAATGACATTTTTCACAGAACTAAACAAAAAATTTCACAATTTGTATGGAAACACAAAAGACCCCAAATGGCCAAAAGAATCTTGAGAAAGAAAAACAGAGCTGGAAGAATCAGGCCACCTGACTTCAAATTATACCGCAAAGCTACAGTAATCAAGACAATATGGTACTGGCACAGAAACAGAATTAGAGATCATTGGAACAGGATAGAAAGCTCAGAGATAAACCCAGACACATATGGTCACCTTATCTTTGATAAAGGAGGCAAGAGTGTACAATGGAGAAAAGACTACCTCTTCAATAAAAGGTGCTGGGAAAACTGGACAGCTACATGTAAAAGAATGAAATTAGAACACTTCCTAGCACCATACACAAAAATAAACTCAAAATGGATTAAAGACCTAAATGTAAGGCCAGACACTATAAATCTCTCAGAGAAAAACATAGGCAGAACACTATGACATAAATCAAAGCAAGATCCTTTTTGACCCAGCTCCTAGAGAAATGGAAATAAAAACAAAAATAAACAAATAGGACCTAATGAAACTTCAAAGCTTTTGCACAGCAAAGGAAACCATGAACATGACGAAAAGAAAACCCTCAGAATGGGAGAAAATATTTGCAAACAAAGCAACTGATGAAGGATTAATCTACAAAATGTACAAGCAGCTCATGCAGCTCAATATCAAAAAAACAAACAACCCAATACAAAAATGGGCAGAAGACCTAAATACACATTTGTCCAAAGAAGATATACAGATTGCCAACAAACCCATGAAAAGATTCTCAACATCACTAATCATTGGAGAAATGCAAATCAAAACTACAATGAGGTATCACCTCACACCGGTCAGAATAGCCATCATCAAAAAATCTAGAAACAATAAATGCTGGAGAAGGTGTGGAGGAAAGGGAACCCTCTTGCACCTTGGTGGGAATGTTAAAGTGATAGAGTCCCTATGAAGAACAGTCTGGAGTTTCCTTAAAAAACTAAAAATAGAACTACCATACAACCCAGCAATCCCACTACTGGGCATATACCCTGAGAAAACCATAATTCATAAAGTCTTGTACCACAATGTTCATTGCAGCACTATTTACAATATCCAGGACATGGAAACAACCTAAGTGTCCATCAACAGATGAATGGATAAAGAAGATGTGGTCCATATATTCAATGGATATTACTCAGCCATAAAAAGAAACAAAACTGAGTTATTTGTAGTGAGGTGGATGGACATGGAGTCTGTCACGCAGAGTGAAGTAAGTCAGAAAGAGGAAAACAAATACCATATGCTAACACATATATATGGAATCTAAAAAAAAAAGAAGAAAAAGGTTCTGATGAACCTAGGGACAGGACAGGAATAAAGACAGAGACATACAGAATGGACTTGAGGACATGGGAAGGGGGAAGGGTAAGCTCGGACGAAGTGAGAGAGTAACATTGACATATACACACTACCAAAAGTAAAACAGATAGCTAGTGGGAAGCAGCTGCATGGCACAGGGACATCAGCTTGGTGCTTTGAGGCTACCTAGAGGGGTAGGATAAGGAGGGTTGGAGGAAGACACATGAGGGAGGGATATGGGGATATACATATGCATATAGCTGATTCACTTTGTTATACAGCAGAAACTTAACACAACACTGTAAAGCAATTATACTCCAATAAAGATGTTTAAAAAAACCCTTAAATTGTGTCTATAAATAATTTTCCAAACCCATGGGATTTTCTTCTCATTCCTCACATGAAGTTTTATTTCTGAGAGTCATAAACCCTAGTTTACTTTCTCAGGTATGGTAGACAGCTTCTGTTGGACATAGGATCTAAACCAGGATATATTTTGTACGATTGTGAAGTGCAGTTTTCCGGCAGTTAGGTTTGCTTCTAAATGTCAGTCCTTTTACCCTGCAATCTGTTATTAAAAGTTTTTAATATGTAGAAAAAAAAGAAAAAGAGAAGTCACAGGTGGATTTTAGGGAAAGGGCTGTTGAATGGAGCAAACCCAGGACTGCAGAAAGGCAATCCTATTTAGCCAGAGAGAGTCAGGGTGTTATAGATTGGATTCTCCAAAGGATATATTTAGAATTTGGGTGCACGGTCTTTTTTAGGGACTGATACCTGTGAAAGAAAGTAGGAGGAGGCAATACCAAGCAGAGGGAGAAACTGAACTGTGATAGAGTTCCAATACTACAGTTGGGTGTTCTGGAGCAAATTTTGCCTATCAGATTTGTCCCTAGTCAGGTCAAAATGACTGGACCTTTATATGCTGCCTTGCTTAATCATGGAATGTGGGCTACTCTAGCAAGGGCATGACCTTGGTGAGACTGGCCTCTGTAGCTAAGGCAGACCCTGAAGGAGCTGATAGCTGGAAGCTGTCTACTGACAGCACTCCCCTGAGCTGGGCAGTAAGTTTTTCCTCAAAGGGCGATCTGTATGATGCATCTCTGGGTCTACCACAAGGAGGAGGACTTTCCAGTTCTCATGTGTTCTGGATATCTCTCCTACCAGTGGGATTCATAAAATACCCTTTTGTATTTAAATATACCACTGTCCATTAAATTGAATGGGTTTCCGTGTCTTGCAACCCAATATACCAGCCTAAAACTCTGGGTCTCAGTTTCTCTACCTGCAAAGCAGTGGGGTTGAATAGGCCTTACCATTTTGAAGTCCTGTGATTCTTATCCACTGGGCTGCCGCCTTTTACACAGCCAGCCCCGCAGTAAGTGGAACACAGCTCACTTGTTGTTGAGAACCTCTTATCAGATACAGACCCAGACAGACACTGTCTGGCTTAGCTGTTCATGTGATTTATTCACCCCGCTCAGAAGAAAGCACCAGGTGATATCTGAGCTGTGGCAGCAGCCAGCTGGCTCCCAGCACATTCCAGGTATAAAAATAGAATTATTGGATCTTGGTGCTCCTTATGAACTTATTTCAAGACTCTAGGAATACCAAGATGGCCTGGAAAATCTTGGTTAACTCAGTTCCTCTCTGAGCCTCCAGTTTCTCACTTGGCAAGTACAGCAGTGCTAATGGAAGCAGATTGTTGAGGGCACTAAGGACATGGATGCTGGGCAATTCCAGAAATCAGACTCTTGGCCCAAAAGTCCTTCAAAACAAGCACAGAAGTATAGACTTGGACAACGTACAATATTTGAGTTGCACAAACCTAGATTTAAACTATAGAAACTTAGTCTCTCTGAGTATGTTTCCTTACCTTATAAAAGTATATCTAAAATCTATTTCATAGGCTTATTTTGAACACTGGAAAAATAATGTGTTATAAAGCATTTAGCACAATGCCAGGCACATTCTTGAGTGGATAGCATTAGTGTCCAAGAGGAATAATAACATTTCTTTTTTTTTTTCTTTTTACAGTTACAGGTGTACAGTATAGTGACTCACAATGTTTGAAGGTTACTCCATTTATAGTTATTGTAAGATATTGGCTATATTCTCCGTGTTGTACTATGTATCCTTGTAGCTTATTTTATACCTAATAGTTTGTACCACTTACTCCCCTACCCCTATATTGCTCCTCCCCACTTCTCTCTCCCCACTGGTAACCACTAGTTTGTTCTCTATGTCTTTGATTCTGCTTCTTTTTTGTTATAGTCACTAGTTTGTTGTATTTTTTAGATTCCACATATAAGTGATATAATACAGTATTTGTCTTTCTCTGTCTGATTTATTTCACTTACTCCAAGTTCATTCATGTTACTGAAAATGGCAAAATTTCCCTCTTTTTTATGGTTGAGTAGTATTCCATTGTATATATATATATATATATATATATATACCACATCTTCTTTATCCATTCATCTGTTGATGGACACTTAGGTTGCTTCCATACCTTCCATATCTTGGCAATTATAAATAATGCTGCTATGAACATTGGGGTGCATGTATCTTTTTGAATTTGTGTTTTTGGATTTTTCAGATATATACTCAGGAGTGGAATTGCTGGGTCATATGATAGTTCTATTTTTAGTTTTATGAGAAGGCTCCATACTGTTTTCCACAGTGGTTGCACCAATTACATCCCCACTAATAGTGTACAAGGTTTTCCTTTTCTCCACATCCTTGCCAACATTTGTTATTTGTGTTCTTTTTGATGATAGCCATCCTGACAGGTGTGATATGATATCTCATTGTGGCTTTGATTTGCATTTCCCTGTTGATTAGCGATGTTGAACAACTTTTCATGTGTCTGTTGGCCATCTGCATTTCCTCTTTGGAAAAATGTTCACTTAGTTCTTTTGCTCATTTCTTAATTGGGTTTTTATTTTTGATGTTGAGTTGTATGAGGTGTTTATATATGTTGGATATTAATCCCTTACTGGTCATACCATTTGCAAATATATTCTTCCATTCTGTATGTTGTCTTTTCATTTGTTGACCAGTTCCTTTGCTGTGCAAAAGCTTTTTAGTTTAATTAGGTCCCATTTGCTTATTTTGTTTTTATTTCCTTTGCCTTAGGAGAGAGATCCAAAATAATATTGCTGCGATTTATGTCAAAGAGTGTTCTGCCTATGTTTTACTTTAGGAGTTTTATAGTATCCTACCTTACATTTGGGTTTTTAATCCATTTTGAGTTTGTTTTTGTGTATGGTGTTAGGGATTGTTCTAATTTCATTCTTTTACATGTAGCTGTCCAGTTTTCCCAGCACCACTTATTGAAGAAACTTTCTTTTTTTCATTGTATATTCTTGCCTCCTTTATCATGGATTAATTGACCATAAGTGCATGGGTTTATTTCTTGGATCTCTATCCTGCTCCATTGATCTATGTGTCTGTTTTTGTCCCAGTACTACACTGTTTTGATTACTGTAGCTTCTTAATATAGTCTGAAGTCAGGGAGTCTGATTCCTCCAGATCTGTTCTGCTTTCTCAAGATTGTTTTGGCCACTTGGGGTCCATACAAATTTTAAAATTATTTGTTCTAGTTCTGTAAAAAATGCCATTTGTATTTTGATAGGGATTGCATCAAATCTGTAGATTACCTTGGGTAGTATGGTCATTTTAACAATATTGACTCTTCCAATCAAAGAACATGGTGTATTTCCATCTGTTGGTGTTATGTTCAATTTCTTTAATCAGCATCCTACTGTTTTCTGAGTACAGGTTTTTTGCTTCCTTAGGTAGGTTTATTCCTGGATATTTTATTCTTTTTAATGCAATGGTGAATGAAATAGTTTCCTTAATTTCTCTTTTTGATTATTTATTGTTAATGTATAGAAATGCAAGAGATTTCTGCATTTTAATTTTGTATCTTGCAACTTTACCAAATTCATTGATGAGCTCTAGTAGTTTTCTGGTGGCATCTTTAGGATTTTCTATGTATAGTCATGTCATCTGCAAACAGTGACAGTTTTACTTCTTCCTTTCCAATTTGGATTTATTTTATTTCTTTTTCTTGTCTGTTTACTGTGTCTAGGAATTCCAGTACTACATTGAATAAAAGTGGTGAGAGTGGGCATCCTTGTTTTGTTCCTGATCTTAGAGGAAATGATTTCAGCTTTTCACTGTTGAGTATGATGTTAGCTGTGGGTTTATCATATAAGGCCTTTATTATGTTGAGGTATGTTCCCTCTTTGCCCACTTTATGAAGAGTTTTTATCATAAACGGATGTTTAATTTTGTCAAAAGCATTTTCTACATCCACTGAGATGACCATATACTTTTTATTCTTCAGTTTGTTAATGTGGTGTATCACACTGATGGATTTGCAGTTATTGAAAAATCCTTGCATCCCTGGGATAAATCCCACTTGATCATGGTGTAAGATCCTTTTAATGTATTATTGGATTCAGTTTGTTAATATTTTGTTGAGGATTTTTACATCTATGTTCATCAGTGATATTGGACTGTAGTTTTCTTTTTTTGTGATATCTTTGTCTGGTTTTGGTGTCAGGGTGATGGTAGCCTCATAGAAAGGGTTCGGAAGTGTTCCTTGGCAAGTTTTTAGAATAGTTTGAGAAGGATAGTTAACTCTTTTCTAAATATTTGATAGAATTCACCTGTGAAACCATCTTGTCCTGGACTTTTGTTTGTTGGGATTTTTTTATGTTACTGATTCAATTTCATGACTGGTAATTGGTCTGTTCATATTTTTTTTCTTCCTGGTTCAGTCTTGGGATGCTATACCTTTATAAGAACTTGCCCATTTCTTCTAGGTTGTCCATTTTACTGGCATGTATTTGTTCATAGTAACTTTCATTAATTGAGCCTTGATATTTTCCAGGCACTATGATAAGTGCTAGGAAAGGAAAGCTATCAAAACATGTTCTAACCTCAAGTACTTTTGGTAGAATAGGAAAAACAAATTATTGTTTCAGTACAAACTCTGTCACATCCCAGCTAAATGACCTAGGACAAGTCATTTTGCTTCTGTGGGTCTCAGTCTCCTATTAAATAGAGATAAGTCTACTTTGCTCATAGCATTGGATTGATGACCATATAAAGTGATGTGTGATAAAATGCCTGGCTTGGCTACCATTTGTTGAGTATCTCCTATTACACCATGAGCTGTAATCCGGCCTATTGGCCTTCACTCTTCCATGGGCTACTTAGCAGAGGAAACTCCTAAATACCTTGAAACTGCAGGGAATTTGACTAGCCTCTTTGGCCATTTGACCTGCTTTATATTTCATGGGACATGTTAAGGCAGAAGTTTGAAAGAATAGTGGTACAGGAGCCAGGAAACAATAGGCTCAAGACTGTGCTTTGCTACCTTACAGTTCAGAAAAATTAAAGTGCCCCACAGTTGTAAGGTCCTCGTTTATGGAGGGGAATGAGATTTGGAATCAGGCCCCCAGGGCTTACAGTACTGACTCTGCTCTTAATGTGAAATCTGATGATGAGCCTCAGTTGGGGGTCTCCGTTTCTTCAGGGCAATGGCTCTAGGCTATACCTGTCACAGCGGTGTTGTGGAATCCACAAGGTGGTGTTGGTAACCTATCTAGTACAGTGCCTGGCTTAGAGAAGGTGATTAATAAACATTCCTTTTATTATTAACTATTTTTATATCTCAAAACAAACTTAGGAGATATATAATAAAAATGGAGCTATGAGATGGAAAAATTAGTGCTCAGAGAGTTAGTTTATTGTGTTGCTTTACATTTGCCATCTCAGTGCCTGACACTAGGAAGTGCTCGAGGTAGATTTGTTCTATTCCCCTCCAGGCAAATGTCACTTTCAATCCTGGCATCATTTTTGAAGAGCATTTTCTTTTTTCTCAACTTTAGTCTGATTTTTCTCTCCCAAGGAGCTTGAATCCTCTCCCTGAGTCCAAAGATTATTTTTCCTAACTGGAGCACTTCAGACCAGATGTCCCCTCAGGAAAGTTGCAAGGGAAGTGAGATGTGTGCTTATGTGCCAAGGTTGTCAATGGTCTTGTGTCAGGCCTAGGATCCAGGGCCCATGATCACTTGACCTCATCACTCCAGGCCACTCGTGGCTTTGTGGTTGCCTTCGGTGAAGTATATAGAAGGAATGAGTCCCTTGTGCGGACACACACACACGCTGACACGTACACGTGTAAGTTCGCAGTGATTCACATCCTCTCCTAATGAAAGCTGATGACCGTGGAAAGCTGGATGGCTCCAGGGAGCAGGGTGGCAGTCAGGTGCATCTCTCAGTTCCCAAAGTGACCCTGTGGTCGTAGTGACTCACTGCTCAGAAGGCAGCGAGAGAGAACCAAAGAGCACCACTTGCTTAGCTTGGCTCCCGCGATGATCTTGGAAGCTCTGGAGCCTGAAGAAAAATCACATTTCTGGACTTTTGAGAGAGCTATGAGACCCTCTAAATTTAGATGGGGCTCTCTTCTGGGATCAGTCGTTTCGGGGAGAGATGTTATTTCGTTATGAAGACCTACATTGGAATCATAATAGCTCATCCTGCTGTGCATTCATATGCTCCCGGCCCACAGAGATCATCTGGCAGAAGCCTCCAGTTCAGTTGCAGATTTTTTCCCCAGCCCAGGCTCTTTCCTGTCCACAAACAGGATTTAATCATCCCCAACCTGCTTAAAAAGGTGCTAATAATTTCCAAGTGCCTCTTGGGTCCTCTGTGGGCGTCCCATACGTTTTCTCAGTTAACCCCACCCACTCCTGCATGAGACACACATTATTGTCCTCACCTCTCAGAGTGTAAAAGACTCTTGTTTAAATAATTCGTCCAAGACCTCATGGTGGCAGAGTCAAGAACTGAAGCCTGGTTTGTGTTTCCAGAAACTACGCTTTTCCTCCTACAACACACAGGTCGGAGTTGTGGTCCTTCCTCCCACTGTCTCTGCAGTCCTGTGCGTCAGACCCTCTACAAACCTTGATGTCTCATCACATGGTCACCCACAGCGTGGCCACCCAAACACAACTTACAGAAATGAAAGGAAAATGTGGTGAAGGGTGCGACGTTGGGCAGAACTCAGGTTTTCTCACTCAAAGTGAGGAGTTTGGTCAGATAATCTCTTGGCTTCACTCCTATTTGAATGGTTTAGAGAAGTGGTTCTCAACACAGGCTAGACATTCAAATCTCCTGGGAGAACTTTTCAAAAACACCAATGCCCAGGCTCCTTTCTAGAGTCTTTGGTTTAATTGGTCTGGAGAGGGGTCAAGAAATAAATATTTTCTTAAAGCTTGCCAGTGATTCTAATGGGCAGGCACGCTTGAGTCTTCCTAGTCTAGAGGTCCCTGACCCTTCCACTCTTGCATCTTATTGCTAAAAATCGTTGACTCACTGCACAGGCCAGAAACTTGAAGGTCGACTTTGTTCTCTTTACTGTCACATCCAATCTAACAAGTCCTTTTACCTCCAATATCTGCTCCAGTCTTCCCTGTTCTTTCCTGCTTTCCTCTAACTAAGAAGTCACCGTTATCTTCCTCCTATACTAGTGAAATAGTCACTCTGGTGGATCCTGGTTGTTGCCAGTCATCACCACCTGTGCCCCTCTCTTTGTCCTTACTTGAAACTTTGTGCCAGAATTCATCTCTCTCCCACATGGCTCAGGGGATGCTGCCACCATCCCCAGTTGAGAGATGGATCCTAACAGAGCCAGTCTGGGCATGATACACTCCTGGTAAATGTTGTTTGTCTGGGATTGGGCTTGTGACCTTAGCGGCCTAATTAAATTGAAGGGAAGGAAGGGTAAGATTTATAATTCTTGCTGACAGGTGGTGGAATCTTCCTCTTCCCTGCTGGATACAAACAAGAAAACACAGAGACCAGGTTGCCATTGACAGCCATCCTGTGACTATGAAGGGAAACAGGATGACATGGATTGGAAATATATATATCCAGATATAAATATATACCTAATATATCTAAATCTATATCTATACAACATGGCATCCTAAGGCTGTTTCCCTTCATAGTATAGATTACTATGTTATATTACATGGTATATCTTATTATATTACATATATGTTATATATATATAGTGTGTGTGGAACATATCAGACATGTAATAAAATATGTGATGAATATGAATGAATGAATGACCTCATTATCTGATTGGAATCAAGTCAGCCTGGGTCCCAGTGTACTCTAGAACAGGGGCTGGCAAACTTTTCTATAAAGGGACAGCGTGTATATATTTTAGGCTTTGTGGACTGTACGGTCTCTGTTGCAATTGCTCAGTTCTGTGATTGTAGAGCTAAAGTAGCCACAGAAAATATACAAATGAATGAACCTGGCTGCATTCCAATAAAACTTTATTTATAAAAACAGGCAGTGGGCCTAATTTGGCCCACAGGCTATATTTTGCTGAGCTATAATACAGAAAAAAAAAAAGAAAATGTTGGACCAGATAAAAAATGACAAATATTTGGCCTGCCTGCAGAACCTCTGGCTCCCATGACAGACATCACTAATCAATTAAGCCCCACTTTCATGCTGAACCTGCATTTGCTCTCACACACCTCACCCAGCACTATCAATCAATTAAAGTTGGTGAGCTGAGTGCAACCTGTTTGCCATCCCTGCCTAGATAATGCTCTTTGTTCCTTACATAGCCCTGAGGTTTGGAGCTCACAGGCCTGGGTTTTAGACTTGGGTTTTCTGCTAATGTTCTGTGTGACGTTGTCCCAGATATTTTCTCTCCTTGCATCTCGTTCATTTCTAATGTTGGGAGTTTTGTTGACAGGAACTTGAGAGATGACCTAGGCAAAGATTCCATAAAAAAGAGTCCTGCCTGGTTTTACTCTCTCTGTGTTTGCTGTGTGGTCAATGAAGCAAGGAAAAATAATTTAAGCCAGTTGTGATAATAGAGCATTAGAACCTGGGCTCATATTGTTTTCCTTTCTACCTTGCTGAGTTACTAAGGGCAGATCATGGCTTTAGTGGCAGAGAATGGCTGAAATCCCATTCCAGAATGCCACCTTTCCTCCCATTGTGCCACTTGTCAAGTTTTCCAAATATGCCCCTTTCACCTTCCATTTCAACATTATTTTCCTTCTGAGGCTTCTGACATGTTTAATTCCTTGGCTAAGCTTTCTACCCGTCCAAATGCCGCCACCCTTGTCATACCATTTATTTTCTGCACACATATAAAATCAAGCCTGAACATTTTTCTCTACTGTGAACTCTTGAGAAATAGCTTTTGGTGCAGCCATCCATCACGGTGGCAATAATACCTGAAGAGTAAATTCTCTTTGATTTGTTTAGTATTTCCCTTTCTAGATCAGATTTCAACAAGTGCAGCCTGTATCAGCAGAAAAGTGCCCCTGTTGGGTATGTATCTGTCTTATCAATCAGTCAAGGAAAGGGGAAAAGAAATGATCTGAAGCACCTACTATGTGCCAGCCATGACACTAAAGGAGGGCAATTAGTCTCCATTATGCTGATGAGACAAAGGGTTCAGGGAAGTTAAATGATAGAGAGAGGAGATTGGAGTGGGTTTTCAGACTCCTAGTCAGGGTTCTCCAGAGGTACAGAGCCATAGTGCGTGTGTGTGTGTACATTTCCTCCTATCTATCTATCCATCTATCTATCAATTTTTCATCCTATTTATCTATCATCTATCAAGAGATTAATTTTAAGAAGCGATTATAGGGGCTGGTAAGTCAGCAATCGCAGGGCAGGCTGGCAGGCTGGCAATTCAGGTAAGAGTTGATATTGCAGTCTTGAGTCTCAAATCCTCAGGGCAGCTCAGCAGATTGGAATTTCAGGCAGAGTTTCCATTATGGTCTTGAGGCAGAATTCCTTCTTCTC
Source organism: Delphinus delphis (assembly GCF_949987515.2). Taxonomy (NCBI): domain Eukaryota; kingdom Metazoa; phylum Chordata; class Mammalia; order Artiodactyla; family Delphinidae; genus Delphinus; species Delphinus delphis. The sequence continues at coordinate 46,377,774 of NC_082683.1, forward strand.
TGGGAAAACTTGATTTTTGCACTTAAGGCTTTTAACTGATTGGATGAGGCCCACTTACATTAAGGAGGATAATCTGCTTAAAGTCACTGATTATAAATGTTTATCATCGGGACTTCCCTGGTGGCACAGTGGTTAAGAGTCTGCCTGCCAATGCAGGGGACACGGGTTTGAGCCCTGGTCCGGGAAGATCCCACATGCTGTGGAGCAACTGAGCCTGTGAGCCACAACTACTGAGCCTGAGCTCCACAACTACTGAAGCCCGCATGCCTAGAGCCCAGGCCCTGCAACAAGAGAAGCCACCACAATGAGAAGCCTGCGCACCACAACGAAGAGTAACCCCTGCTCGCAGCAACTAGAGAAAGCCCGCGTGCAGCAATGAAGACCCAACGCAGCCAAAAAATACATAAACAAATAAATAAATGTATTAAAAAAATAAATGTTTATCATATGAAGGTCAAAAGGCCTTCATAGCAACATCCAGACTACTGCTTGCCCAAAGAGCTGGGCGCTGTTGCCTAGCCAATGAAATTAACCATTGTACTAAGCCACTCTTCTTTCTGTTTCTCATACTCCCTCAGACTTCGATGAGCTCTGAAAGAGAGCTTTCTTGAGTTCTCTTCGATTCCGTGGATGATTTAGTGTGCGTACAAGGGCCAGCATAGGATCTGGAACTTGGGAGACTCTCGTTGAATGAATGTGGCAGATAGGACGCTTCCACCAAGCACTCTTTTTTTTAAAAAACATAATTAATTAATTAATTTATGGCTGTGTTGGGTCTTTGTTTCTGTGCGAGGGCTCTCTCTAGTTGCGGCGAGCGGGGGCCACTCTTCATCGCGGTGCGCGGGCCTCTCACTGTCGTGGCTTCTCTTGTTGTGGAGTGCAGCCTTCATATGTGCAGGCTCAGTAGTTGTGGCTCACGGGCTTAGTTGCTCTGCGGCATGTGGGATACTCCCAGACCAGGGCTCGAACCTGTGTCCCCTGCATTGGCAGGCAGATTCTCAACCACTGCGCCACCAGGGAAGCCCCACCAAGCACTCTTATTTGGGATTTGTGGTTAGGATCTTGCTTAAAGGGCTTTACTGTCTCTTTTGTGCTTTTAGGAAAAGGTCTGAATGTCCCAACATGGCTTCTAAATCCCTTCATTGTGGGGTCTCTGCCTCCTTCTGCAGCCTCCTTATGACCACTTATCTGCGCACTCAGTGTTCTAGCTGCCGTCAACTGATTCGTCATTTTCAGTGACCGCTGCTCTTTTTTACCTCTATTTTCTCTGACATGAACACATATTCTTGTTCTCACATGAGTAACTCTGAGTTGTCCCTTAGGTATCAGCTGAATTACAATTTTCTTGGGAATCTTCCCACGTCCTCAGTGGGGCTCTGATCTGCATGTGTACTTAGCTGACCAGAGGACTTATCACACTGCCTGCCTGGTTAGCTATGAGTTTTATGTAGGCAGGGTTGAGTCTCATGTCCTTGGCCCACTAGTGCACAGAGTAATGTCTGACACATGGTGGATATTTAATAAATATTTGTTCAATATCGAGTGAGAGAGAAAAATACAACCTTTGATATTCTTTGCCTTCTTTTCAGTGTTTATGAGGTTGGTTTTTTTCCGCCAAGTAAATTACTGTCTGAATGTGAGCTCATCCAAACACCCATCATTATATCATAAATGTTCCTTATAAGGAACAATTAAAGAAGCCAAGAGGTGACCAGCTCTTCTCAGTGGAATTCGTGTCAGCCACACAATATACTCTCTTCTTAGAAGCGGGATCTGGTGAGCTGGCCTGGGCCCAGGTCATGAAGGACGCATTTAGCGGTTGGATGGAAACATGGAATCATTGCCCCCGTGGACTTGCCCTGACGCTGCTCCAGGAAGAGTGACAGGAGGATGACAGGTACGCATGTTCAAAATTACTTCAAAGTGGTCTCAGTCCCATTTACTGTCCTCAGGAGTCCTCTCCAGAGTTTGATGCGGACACATTAGAAGCACACATGAAGACGATGATGTATATGTGTTTAGTCTGAACTTGTCCAGCATGGCTGCATCACTGTGGAGTGCAGCTGCCTCGGAAAGAGAAGAAAGATGGGGGTGTTAATCATCATGGCAGGCCCGTTCTTGCCCCTCAGCCCATCTGCCAAGGCTGCAGGGCTGGTCACCATCTTAGGAGCTTTCATTTCACTCTTCTCTAAAAATGACATAGATGTCCTCTGCATTGGGAAACCTTAAGGAATTCAACCCAAGTCCATTAATTTTAACATTTCCAGAATAGAAACAAGTTTCACTTGTTTAAAAAAACAAGTTTCACTTGTTTAAAAGAATCTTTTGAGGCACTGAGCCTCAAAAGATTAGGAATGCAGTTATGAGCAAGGGGATATAAACCCTGCCCTCAAGGAACTTACCTGTGCTGGGCTGAATCTGTGCTCAGAGAAGGGAAGGCAGAAGTGGACACTGCTCCCCATGTCCCCAGCAGATATTACAGCTTGCTGAGCAATGATTCCACCCCCGGCACTCAGCTGAGTGTTTTATATCCATCCCCACATCAACCCTTTGAAGTAGGTGTTAGTCTAATCATATAGGTAAGGAAACAGTCTCAGAGTCCCTAGGAGACTTTCCGGCTTCAAGTCAGGAAACTGTAGAATAAAACCAAACTAAGGCCAACTGACTGTAAAGCTAAGCCAATTCCTCACGGCAGTGCCCTGCTTCTAGTATCAGAAGCATCACCTTGAATCTGATTGGTTGTTTATTTATCTAAGTCTTATAACAGAGGTTCATCCAGGACACAAAGGAGAGAGCATTTGGGCTGGGCTTGAAAGAATATGTAGAAATGCATCATGCGGAAAATATGGGGAGGGATTCTAGGCATGGACACAGTGCTGCATCTGGATGTTGGATGGCTGCTGGGGTCATGAGATGGAGGGATGGAAGGAGGGACAGGGAATGAGCCTGCTAAGGGGGAGTTGGACCAGTTGTGAAGAGGAGTCTTGACTGCTTCCTTAGGGGATGGAAGCGATCAGTTACATTTAAGCAATAAGGTGACATAATCAGAGGTGAAAGAGCCACAGAGGCAGTACACAGAATTGTCCGGTAGAGGGTGACAGAGAGTCCAGACCTGGGAGATCATTAGGAGGCCATTGTAGTTGGTCTTACAAATAATGATTCTCTGTTGTGGACCCATTGGATGGGTCAGTCTGATGTGTTCCATTGAGGAGCTGCTGATCAGTTGTCACTTATTAGTTAGCTAGGTAGAAATAATGTTTTCCACGTTTCTCTTATAATTACAAACTCTTTGGCCAAGATCAGAATTTCTTTTAGCCAGGCCACATGAGGAGACAAAATAAGTAAAACAAAATAAATCACTTTATTTATGTAATAATAATGATGATGTAGGGACACTGGGATGCATGGCCCAGATCTCACCTCTCTACTTAAGAAATTATTCCTCTAGCTGCTGGGGGGGCTGCCAACAGACAGCCCTCAATTCTTAGTCCTCTTTGAGGATTGCATCAGCTGAAGAGAGCTATCTTTTCCAAGATCACACATGCCTTCCTGGGGCAGCCCCAATCCAATGACTGAACTCTAGGGTGGGGTATAAATGCCTGGCCCCCTTCCCCTAATTTGGTGTAACCCTGAAAGGCCCTCCCCACTTCAGAGCTCCCTGTCATGTCGGTTGAGACCTCTGTTGAACATGGGCTGCGGCTCATCTTCCTCTGCCTGACCCTGCCACCTTTCCTTTCATTCCCTTTTAGGATTTGGGGATCCTGAGAGCACTCCCTGATATAGTTCATGCATGCACATCTCCATTCCAGCTTGCTGCTAGGGAACTATCCAGCAGCAAACGATAATTGCAGCTAATGTTTTTTGTGCCCGACAGCATGAGAACATACACATATTCTCATTTCATTCTTACAATAACCACAGGTAGTAGGTAGCCCATAGAAACATTACTATACCATTGCATGGGCACCAATGGGTTAGACATATTAGAAACTGAGGCCCGCAGGGAAACAATTTTCCCCAGCTCACAAATCTAGGAATGTTGCAGAGTTGTCTTTCTAATCAATTCCATTGCACATTGATCTTCCCATTTCTGCTCATGCTTTTTAATATACTATATTCCAGGCAGGCTAGGCTGGACCTGGGATTTCTATCCCCTGGGTCGGAAAGCAGGGCATTTATCAGTTAGCGCCTGCATTTAAACTCTCACTCCAAATGTGTGGCCGAAGGCAAAATGGACAGGAATGGCTCATACAGGTACCAGTGCCAAGGAAGCCCTAAGCATCTAACTCTGGGATTTCGTACTGTTTTCTACAGAGCTGTCTTGGGGACTCAAGAGAAAAGAACAGGGAAAGAGAAAGAGAAGAATGGTGACTAAGAGGAAGGGGAATAGGGTCTAAGAGGGAAAGAAAAGATGAAAAAAGAGGAAAAGGGGTTAGAGAGAAGAGAGAGTGCAGGGGTGTGGTGGTGGGGACAGCGAATGGGAGGAGAAAGGAGGGGGAGGGCAAGAGACTGGCCGGCTGCTTTAGGAAATAAACAATGGCAACTTTCCTGCTCTTGAGCAGCCGGCTGTTTGGGGCTTTGAACTCCTCAGGACAGTATGCTTTATCATCTGGAATAATAAACTCAGACCTGGTGGCCCAGGGAGCAGGCAGGCTGTGGCCCGGGGGTGCAGCCCCGAACCCCGCCACAATGGGCGGCCCGCTGTCTGCGTCTGCACAAAGGAGCCCGGGAGGGCATCCTCCAGGAGGCACCAGGCCAAGAGGGCTCTCAGCTGGTGCTGAGTGAGCTTTTCAAAGTAAACAAGGGCTCGGGGGCCAGTGGGAGCCTCCTGTTGATGGTGACTCTGATGTGATGTGGGCCCTGGAAGGAGATTGGTATTTTTAGCTCTCCAGTTGCTTTGAAAGAAAGAAAGGGGGAAAGAAACAGAGCCACAGCGTGCAATCTATTGTTTTTTAGGACATAATAGCTAACAGCTCCGAAAACATGCTGGATGCGCTCTGCAGCTCATCAATGAGCACATCGCTGCAGAATGAGGGAAGGATAAACACCACATGTATCAGAGTGCTGGCTGCTGCTGCCTGGGGCTAGGGAGCCAGCTCCTTGCTTGCCTCGCCTGGGACCAGCGACAGTCACTCACCTGTGGGCTCCTAGGTGCATCAACACACTCCTTTTCCTTTAATGGAAAACATGCTGATTTGATCAGACCCAAGTTCAAGTCCTGCTTTTCTAGGCCACGAAGAGGTTATGGAAATCCTATGGGGTTGAGAGTCATCCAGGGATGCAACCTGCCCACTTGCTTGCTGTGACCTTGGATGAGTCCCATGGTTCCCTTGAACCTAGGTGAATTCAAATGGCTGCTTGGATTAACAGTAAAAAAGCCTCAATACTAAACAAGCCTTCTAAAGTATAAGTGAGGAGAGATCCTGAGAGGCCAGGTGGGTCCCAGTGCTCTGCAAAAAATAAATATTGGTTGAGTGAACGAGTGAACAGGAGGTACAACAGGGGGTGATGGCCCACTTTTACTTGAAAGGGTAGATGAAATTGGACATTCTCCTATTACTTGAAGTTTTGTAATTTCTAAACCTCCAGGAGTGGTAAAGAAATTTTAATTTTGTGGTGGCAAACAGAGGCAGGCAGCCCTAGGAGCTGGTGGGTGAGCAGAGAGTAGATGGCTGGGGGCTTGGGGGCTACTGGGAGCTGGCTAGGGTGCATGAGTGTACGAGGCGAAGTTCGTCCCATGGGGAAAGAATGCTGGACTAGGATGTGGAAGACCTAGTCTTGCCATCTCCTTGCAGTGGAGACCTTGGGCAGATCTGCCCTCCCTGAAGCCCAGCCGGTTCTGAGACTCCCTTCCCTCTCCACCCTCCACCACAGTGCCTCAGGCTGGTCTCCATGCAGTCTGTATTCCTCTCTGTCCAGGATGATCCTTCCAGCCTCCTAACTGTTCTCGCTGCCCTTCAGCCTTGCCCCGCTCCACTCCAGCCTCTCCCAGCATGAAAATCAGATGGGGCCACTGTCTGGCACACGACTGTCAACAGCCCCTTTGTCTCAGGCCAATGCCAAGCATTCAAGGCCTCCTCAAGGTCTGGCCCCAACTCATGGTTCCAGTGTCAGCACCTGCATCTGCTCTTCTGCATGCGCCTTAAGGTTCCAGCCATGTTAGTCTCGGAAGGCTGCATGCTTTCTCAGACATGCATACTTTTGTATGTACTGTTCCTTCCACACGTGCTCTTCCAAAACTCATCTCAAGCATCTGCTCTGCCTGGAGGACAGAGCTTGGGAAAGTCTCTTGGAACATACCCCTTCCCTCTGTGCACAGTCCCGTTACAGCCCACTGCCCACCCCTCTGCATCCCCCCGCCCCATTGCCTGCAATACTCATCTGGGGAGATGGGCGAAAACAGAACCCGCGAGAACCACGTTGTGCCCATCGCGGCACCCCATGGCTCTCACGGTTATCAGTGGTTCTCAGCAGATGATTGATTTATGAATGCATCTATACAATAGGGATAAAGTTCCATCTCTTTTTATTCACAGGGCTATTGGAAGGATGCAAAGAAAGCAAAAACATTTTACGGAAGGTAAAGGCTGTACACATTTGAGGGTTTGTCATTATGATGATCTGATTTAGAACAGAAAATAGAGACAAAAGAGCAGAAACAGAATTTTTTCCTCCCTCCCTTCCCTTTCCTCTTCCCTCCCTGCTTCCCTTCCTCCCTCCTTTCCTGAGTGTTTGGCATTGCCCAGAGCCTAAAGAAATACTAAAGAACACAGCAGACAAGATCCCCTCCCTCCATGAAGCATATTTTCTGTTTAAGAAACAAATACAGCAAACAAACAAATAGGCATGATGATTTTGATTAACGAAAGACTGAGGGAAAGCAGAAGCAGGTGCAGCAGCGTGCCTTGGGAAGAGAAGGTCTTCAGAAACTAGACAGATTTCCACCCCCTTACCTCCACACCCGTCAGAAGGGGCAGCTTCGAGCTGTGGGATTTGGAGCGTCAGGGCTGCTTGGTACCTTTGTGTGTGTGTGTGTGTGTGTGTGTGTGAGATTATGGGCTCCTCTTTATTTTTCCCTGAATTTGAAAAAAAAATAACTGACATTATTTTAAAATAATATTTAAAAGAAGAAAAGCTTTATAGTAAAAAAGCTGAATCTGATCCCTATGGTTTATTGTTACATGAAAAGAGAAAGTTGTACAGCAAATGTATTATAAGATCTCCTTTATTAATTGATAACAAACACACACTGAACTATATAATATACTTGTATAAATATGAATAGATAGCTATAGATATAGATGTATTGATATTGATACAGCTATGGATATAGATGTACACCCATACACCAAAGAGTTAATAGGGCTGATTGGTGGAGAGGGAAGTGATATTGAAGGGATGGATGAAGGAGGACTTCAACTGCATACACTTTATATTTCTGTATAGTAGTCTGAAGTTTTTCTTACTCCTTATAATTTTACAGATTCACTATAGAGTGTATCTAGGGCTTTCTCTCTGAGAACTGAAGATTTTTTTCAGAAAATTATCAGCTCCTGTCTCTTGCAGCTTTACTGAGATATAATTCACATAACACATAATCATTCACCCACTATTAAATATATATTCGGAATGTCTTTTTTTTTTTTTTTTTGGCTGTGTTGGGTCTTCATTGCTGCCCGCAGGCTTTCTCTGGGCTTCCTCTAGTTGTGAGTGGGGGCTTCTTTTGTTGTGCAGCAGGGGATCTGAGCACGTGGCCTTCAGAAGTTGTGGCACGCGGGCTTAGTAGTTGTGGCTCACGGGCTCTAGAGTGCCGGCTCAGTAGCTGTGGCACATGGGCTTAGTTGCTCTGCAGCACGTGGGATCTTCCCGGACCAGGGCTCGAACCCAGGTCTCCCCCCATTGTCAGGCAGATTCTTAACCACTGCGCCACCAGCTTCCTTCTCCACAGTGTGAGATGATGATGATGATCTCAATGGAGAATTATGAGGACTAACTTGATAGGCCTGGCTTATGGCTTCCTAGGAACTGATCTCCTGGACAAAGAATTTATTAAACTTCCCCATCCCCCAATAATACAGAGAGCTTCTGTGAGGTCCTGAGGGAAGGAACTAGCATCCAGGCCTTGTGTACAAAGGAGCAGCATCTTCTCTCCCAGCGAGGGACCCACACACACCAGGTAACCCATTTTTCTTTGAAGCTCTCTGCATGGATTTCTAGAACATTCCCAGGCCCTGAATGACTTGCTATGATCAACTGTATTTTGGCTCCATGACTGACCTGGGACTAGTCACTTTCCCTTTCTGGGCCTGTTTTTCCACTTGTAAGAAGGGCATTAAACTAGAAAATCACCCTCTGGTATCTTCCAGTGCAGGCGCTCTCTGATTTTGGTTTGAGAACACTTTTGCTATGGAATGCGTTCCCTCTCCAACTAATGAGCTCTGATTAGTTTTACCAGTGTCTATTACAAGGCTGGGGACAGACATTCTTTCCTTCGTGGGCCAGACTGAAGTGTAAGGTCAGGTGTGGAGCCATGTCCTTTTTGTCAATACAGCCTTAATTGAGCACCAACTCTGTGACAGACCCTGGACTGAAAGAGGAGTCCCCCCATCTCCTGAAGGAGGCATCACCCACTCCATCAATATTTGAGACCTGACTGCCCTGAGGCACAAAGCTGGTGAACAAACCAGACCTGGCCCCTGCCTTCACTAGGCTTCTATTCCATCTGAGGAGGTGGCCAGATGGAAGCCAGAAATGCTTGGTAGCCAGAAATGCTAATGTTAGCTGAGAAATAAAGAAAATACTGATAAATTGTGATAAGTGTTATGAAGGTAGCCAGCAAGGGGCAGAGACAGAATAATTATGGGAGAAGCCACACTACATAGGAGGGTCAGGGAGAATCTGTCTGAGGAGGTAACTTGTAGATGAACAGTACATATATTACACCCTTGAAATGATAATATGGTGCTGAAAATATTCTGGGAGCAGAGGGGAGGAAATGATGAACTCTCTGCCTGAGAAACTTAAGACAGTTAAAGCAACTTGCCCAAGGTCATGAGGTGGGTCACAAGCAAGCCCAGTCTAGAAACTGGGGCCAGAAATGTTTCTTTTGCTTTAAAGCCTTTATCTTGGTCCTTTCATTCTTCTATCTTAGATCACTTCCTCTTGATTAGATTGCCTGGTGGGGGCAGAGTTGTGTTCAAAGAGTCAGTCTTTATGTCTTGGAAGACGAATCAAAGGTCATCGAAAAGAAAACATGTGTCATGCTAAAAGTGTCTTAAAAGAGACAATGAAAAATTTAAATTATACTGTGAGCTTAAGCTTCAAGCACTTCTCGCTCTTCAATGGTTTCATCCACTCCATAGGCTTGTTATGTGTCTGAGGGACCAGATGGAAAGCACTTTATAGATTGTAAAGCACTGTACACATGCTAGGAATTATCGGATACCTGATCCACACTCAGAGCCAGTGAAGACTTTTACTCTTTTACCTTTAGAAGATTGCTACTCCCATTCTCTTCTTTCTCTGAGAATTAGAAACAAAAGTGGTTTGGTTCCAAAATGGTGAGAGCTTCGACAAAATGTGCCCTCTGCGCATCCTTCCTTTTATCTTTTCTGGGGACAATCAACTGCCAGAAATGCGTCACTTCAAGCAGTCTTCCACATCTTACTTGGATAAAAAGAATTATTACCATACCATTCTGTGCACACTTTTCCCCCTTCTGTCTTCTAAGAATGGCCACAACCAAGCTTGACAAACTATTGATTTCTACCAAGGTGCTTTCAACATCTTTTAGGCATCAGAGACCAAAGGGCTGAGAAGGACTGAAAACAATGAGGAAACTCAGAAGTTTCTCATGATTCCAAACTTACAGCTTACTCCAGGCAGTCTTCCCAGGTTTGCTAGCAGCAAATGAGGATTTACTCAATGCCTGCTGCCTGAGCATGTTTTGCTTTTGTTTGCTTTTGTCCCCTCAGTGAATGACAAGGGTCTATTTGGGCATTGGGGTTATGATGATGAGCCCTATGACCCAACAAGCTTTCAGAGCATAGAAGATGTAAACAAGTAAATATAAGTAATGGCATATGGCAAAGAGTGATGTGAAATGAAATGTTGTAGGCGTACAGAGGAAGTAAGGGGAGATGACTTCTTGCTGGAGGGATGAGGAAAGAGCAGACCTTAATTTTGGATCCTGAAGAGAGTGGTATTTGAACTGGTCCTTTAAAGATGCTAGGGGTCATATAGATTGAGCTAGGGTAGCAGATGCAGGTAGGGAAGTTTACATGATTCAAAAAGAGGTTGCTAGTACATTCCAGTGCAAGAGAAAGCAGGAACTAAAGAATAAAGAAGAATCTTTTGGGAAGAAAAATAACCCAGTTTGCCTGCTGCATATAATGCATGACAAGGAAATACGAGTAGATGTTTTAACAGAGAAAGCATTTGGACTTGGTGGAGCCTTATTTCAAATTTGGTCCATGTTACCTCATTGACTAGCTGTAATCTTGAAGACATCTCATCACCTGTCTGAGTTTAGTGTTTTTCATTCAGTATGAGAATAATAATGCTGTCATTCAGAGTGGTAAAGATTTTAGGTCCTATTTTCTGTGAAGGAGCTTAGAAGGTTGCTTGGACCAAAATTGCTGCTCAATATAATTGAGAGCCTTGTTTGGCTCTCTCAGCAAAGGGCTAGAAGCCATTAAGGATGGGCACCCAAACACAGCTGGTCCTAGCTGGCCTTGGTATCACAATTTGGGCAGTATGCCTAATTTTTTTACTATGTGTTTTTGGCCATGTAACTTCACTTCTCTGAGCCTCCATTTCCTCGTCTAGATTTGGAGATTTTTGATCAAGAAGGGATCTTCTCCTCCATTCTTCCCACATTCCCACCTTGACCCATAGAAGAGAGACTGTCTCTTCTACTCTGCTCTCATTTAGTGCTGAGTGGAATATACTCTCTTTCCACTTCCTTACATACTTCTCTCTGAAAGGGAGTATCTAATATGCTCAGTACCAGTGGAGGGAAAACTCTAACCCCTTGCTAACAATCCCCATTTTCTGTTGTGTGTTCTAGCTTATCCCTCTGTGACTGGGCGTATCACAGGGCAAGTGTAGGTTGTATGACTTTCAGATGGAAACCTAAGCCATGCTAACAGTTAACCCATAACTGTAATTTTGAGTTACAGGCCACAGGTCTTTGTTCCTTCTCCTTTGAGACATGGAGTCAATTTGTCTACCCCTATAATTGGCTTTTTGACTTGCTTTGGCCAAAGCAAAGCAACAGAAGTAATTGTATGAAGCCTGAGCCTGGGCCTTAAGAGGTGATACCTGCTCTCCTTTGTTTTCTTGACACCCTGCTACCTCCATGCATAGCCAGGCTAACTTTTTTTTTTTTTTTTTTTTTTTTTGCGGTACTCGGGCCTCTCACTGTTGTGGCCTCTCCCGTTGCGGAGCACAGGCTCCGGACGCGCAGGCTCAGTGGCCATGGCTCACGGGCCTAGCCGCTCCGCGGCATGTGGGATCTTCCCGGACCGGGGCACAAACCCATGTCCCCTGCATCGGCAGGCAGACTCAACCACTGTGCCACCAGGGAAGCCCCAGGCTAACTTTTTGAATGAAAGGAAACCAATGGAGAGAGGTCTCAGTCATCTGAGCCACCCTAGCCAGAGCCATCAGAGACTGGCCATCCTCTAGTTGGCCCATTAGTTGATGCATATAGATTAGTGAGCTTCACCAAGATCAGCCAAGCCCAACCCAGACTGCACAACTGGCCTGTAGATTTGCGAGCAATAACAAATGGTTATTGTTTTAAGCCCCTAACTTTTGGGGTGATCTGTTGTGTAGCAAAAGCTACGAGATAACACATGATGATTAGACAAATTTTAAAAAGTGATGCTTGTTCCCCATTTGGCTGGTAATCTTTGCACGCCAGAAGGAAGAGGGCTCTTTCTAACCCTGAACCACTACAGGAATGATAGCCTCCTTATAAGGTTGACATTAGTCCTAAGAGGCCACTGGGTATGGCCACACAAGTTATGAAGAGCAGTGTTCTACGGGACCCATGAACATTCTGGCATGTATAATGTGTACTCTGAAACTAATGATGACCCCTGGATTTGTGCAATGCAGTAGCCCTTAGAATTAATTAAGAGAATGTGTGTGAAGTCTCTGGCATATAGTTGATGCAAAATAAACATCCATTTTATAATAATTTCTTGGTATGGAAATATTTTGCTGTGTTGAATTTTGTGATTATTAATACGTCATTATCCAATAAGCCTCCATTTTCCCATCAGAAAACTGTCCAGGGAGTGATGATAGTAGAGGTGGGGAACTAAATGATCTTTAAATATTTTTTCCAGCATGGCTACTCTGTGATTCATGGGCTAACACAGATCTTCTCATAAAAAGAAGCCAAAACACATGCCTGAGTGAGCTCCTTTGGTGAAACTGGGGACGCAGCCCTAGCCGTGCAGCGTGGCAGGCCATCAGTCAGGCGGCTGCGTCAGCAGCCTGAGAGGCAGCCCATAAAGCTGCCAAAGCTGCCCTTTGTTTTGCCCCAATCAAAGAGCAGGCAGAGGCAAGCCTTTGTGCACAGAAGTTCCCACTTGGCAGGAAAGAGGCTGTTCTGTGTTCTGAGCAGAACGGGCCTGAGGAACCTAAACAGTTAAGGCACAATAGAAGCCACAAATAAATCCTGTGGTTTGAGGTCAAAAGCAAGCAGCACAGGAAACTGAAAAATTGATGCATTTTTTTCCATCTGTCGCCCTGCATCCCACCCAGCTCCTCACCTGACTCAGAGCTTCTAGGGGTGGTTCCACCGTAGAATTTTACTTACTGCAAATGGAGCTTTGCAAAGGGTGCTGAGGCCGGGAGTGCTGAGTTCCAATCCTGAGTTTCCTATTCACCAGCCATGTCACCTTGAACCCTGCTGCCTGAGTCTCACCCCAGAAGATCTGTTGGAGCCGCGTGGGCTGGGGCCTGGTGGCAGAATCACTTAACAGTTGCCCAGTTGATTCTCCACTGCAGCCAGGGTTGAGAACCACTGATATAACCATTTTAGACTCTGGGTCCCTCACCTGCCAAATGGGGACGGTAAGACCTACTTTGTGGTGTCGTTGTGCCGTCCAGTAGAGGTAGATAATAGATGGGAAAGGGCAATTAGGACCATCTGGTGCACTTACTTGTCTGGAGGGATCCTTTGCCTGTGGTCTTGAGCCAGGTACATGAAGGGCTTAAGGACCCAGGTGTGCCCATTCTTTAATCAGCCCCCTTCAATATCAGGACTGTGTCCTGGCTCTGCAGGGTATGGGTAGAACCAAGGTAGACCTGAGGAATAGTGTGGAATGCATTCATGACTTCCTGGTCAGAGGAAATAGGACATCCTGCCAGTCACCCAGTGAACTGGTTACATTTGTTCCCGCATTGCTTGTTCCAGTGGTAGCCAAGTGGCCCTTAAAGGTAATTAATATTGTACTGTCAATGAATGAATGAAGAAACAATTTTGCCCTATTTACTCAGCCAGTGTTAGGACCTGGGCGGGGATAGGAGCGGGTAGGGAAGAGAATGAGGTAAGTGGGGCACACAGCTGTATTCTATTTCCATCCACTGGTTGATTTATTCGGGCATGTCAGCCTGCATTCATTCAACAAATGGGGCTCACTCTGCTGGATGCCAGGAGATGGAAGTTATTCAGACCCTATTCTTGTCTTTGAGTTGGTCACAGCACAGGGAGGCAAATCTACTTAGTAGTGCTGTTAAAGGTCCAGTGACCAGGACTCACATTAGTGGTAAGGTGGTTAGGGCAGTGCAATGCTGGTGTAGGTGGGAAAACTTGGGGAAATGTTCTTGGTAGAACTGGGTCTAGATCACTAATCAGGCCCCTGTTTGCATCTTTTGAGTTTCTTACCTGGCACATGTTCTAACTCTATTTACAGTCTCATTTTCCAATCCAGTTTCCCAAATGTATGCTCTAATGGTGTCACCCCTCTGCTCAGATGCTGTTAGTGTCCCATTACTACCTGCAAAATAAAAGCCAGCTTCCTTAGAGAGGTACTCACAGCCCTCCCTCCCTGGCCAGAGCCATCCTCCTTTCCAACCGTGTCTCCCTCTACATGCCTGCTTGTGTGGCCTTGGGCTCAGCCCACCTGGAACTATTTGACACTGACCTGACACTCCAGGTTCTTTCACACCTGAATGCCCTCCCACAAGCCTGAAATGTTTTTCTTTTCTCCACACCCTCAATCTCTTCATTTTCTCACCAGACTGAACTGTTTTCTGTCCACCCAATAGTACCTTTCATGTCTGTGCATAAATAACCAGGAATAACCATCCTCCTGTCTTTTGTCTGTCTGAAAAAGTACCTTCTAATCTTTCAAAAACGAGTTAAGATTCTGCCTCCAGGTGAGCCTTCTGTTTCCCCCAATGATGATGGCTTCCACCTCTGGGCTGCATTTATGTTTTGAGTGTCTTTGTCTCACTTATAGCACCCATGTGTAATCAGACAGACACAAGTAAGCAATGGATCTTTGCCACCTGGGGAGACGCAGGTATTAGAAATTGGGTTTTTTTACTTCTCTTTTTAGGCCCCTGTTAAGGGAAAGGGAACATATCAGCCAGTAGCTAGTAACTTAACTGGATTTATCTTCATATTGAGCTTGCATTTCCCTGGATTTGATGTCTAGCTCTTTCTTGGAATCAGATTTCATTTCCAGGCTAAGTCAGTAAAACAGGAAATCTCTTGCAATTATTTGCCTGACTTTACAATGTTTTATGCAATTTATGGGTTAAAAGGCTTGCAGACCAAGGGATTAAATACACATGAGGCTGACCTGCAGCAGGTGGGGAGAAGAGCCAAGGACAAACCACGGGCAAGTCCTCTGACGTTGTGATTTTTAGGACAGAAAATTGGCTTTGAGTTTTACTATTGGTCTCACTGCCAGGACACAATTTTCTGATTTTCTTTTATTTTTTCCCATTTATAACCAACAATGTCAAAATGTGGAGAATTTTTTTTATAAATATGTCTGTTTATAAAGTTATGAAACTGATTTTTTAACATCTTTATTGCAGTATAATAGCTTTACAATGTTGTGTTAGTTTCTGCTGTATAACAAAGTGAATCAGCTATACACATACATATATCCCCATATCGCCTCCCTCTTGTGTCTCCCTCCCACCCTCCCTATCCCACCCCTCTAGGTGGTCACAAAGCACCGAGCTGATCTCCCTGTGCTATGTGGCTGCTTCCCACTAGCTATCTGTTTTACATTTAGTAGTGTATATAAGTCCATGCCACTCTCTCACTTCATCCCAGCTTACCCTTCCCCCTCCCCGTGTCCTCAAGTCCATTCTCTACGTCTGCATCTTTATTCCTGTCCTGCTCCTAATACTGATATTCATCAGAACCCTAATTTTTCTTTAGATTCCATACATATGTGTTAGCATATGCTCTTTGTTTTTCTCTTCCTGACTTACTTCACTCTGTATGACAGACTCTAGGTCCATCCACTTCACTAAAAATAACTCAATTTCCTTTCTTTTTATGGCTGAGTAATATTCCATTGCATATATGTGCCACATCTTCTTTATCCATTCATCTGTCAATGGACAGTTAGGTTGTTTCCATGTCCTGACTTTGTAAATAGTGCTGCAATGAACATTGTGGTACATGTCTCTTTTTGAATTATGGTTTTCTCAGGATATATGCCCAGTAGTGGGATTGCTGGGTCATATGGTAGTTCTATTTTTAGATTTTTAAGGAACCTCCATACTGTTCTTCACAGTGGCTGTATCAATTTACATTCCCACCGAGGTGCAAAAGGGTACCCTTTTCTCCACACCCTCTCCAGCATTTATTTTTTGTAGATTTTTTGATGATGGCCATTCTGACCAGTGTGAGGTGATATCTCATTGTAGTTTTGATTTACGTTTCTCTAATTATTAGTGATGTTGAACATCTTTCATAGGTTTGTTGGCAATCTGTATATCTTCTTTGGAGAAATGTCTGTTTAGGTCTTCTGCTATTTTTGGATTGGGTTGTTTGTTTTTTGGATATTGAGCTGCATGAGCTGCTTGTATATTTTGTAGATTAATCCTTTGTCAGTTGCTTCATTTGCAAATATTTTCTCCCATTCTGAGGGTTGTCTTTTCATCATGTTTATGGTTTCCTTGGCTGTGCAAAAGCTTTTAAGTTTCACTAGGTCCCATTTGTTTATTTTTGTTTTTATTTCCATTTCTCTAGGAGCTGGGTCAAAAAGGATCTTGCTGTGATTTATGTCACAGAGTGTTCTGCCTGTGTTTCCCCTAAGAGTTTTATAGTGTCTGGCCTTACATTTAGGTCTTTAATTCATCTTGAGCTTATTTTTGTGTATGGTGTTAGGGAGTGTTCTAATTTCATTCTTTTATATGTAGCTGTTCAGATTTCCCAGCACCACTTATTGAAGAGGATGTCTTTTCTCCATTGTATATTCTTGCCTCCTTTATCAAAGATAAGGTGACCGTATATGCGTGGATTAATCTCTGGGCTTTCTATCCTGTTCCATTGATCTGTATTTCTGTTTTTGTGCCAGTACCATACTGCCTTGATTACAGTATAGTCTGAATTCTGGTAGCCTGATTCCTCCAGCTCCATTTTTCGTTCTCAAGATTGCTTTGGCTATTTGGGGTCTTTTGTGTTTCCATACAAATTGTGAAATTTTTTGTTCTAGTTCTGTGAAAAATCCCATTGGTCGTTTGATAGGGATTGCATTGAATCTGTAGATTGCTTTGGGTAGTAGAGTCATTTTCACAATGTTGATTCTTCCAATCCAAGAACATGGTATATCTCTCCATCTGTTTGTATCATCTTTAATATTTTTCATCAGTGTCTTATAGTTTTCTGCATATAGGTCTTTTGTCTCCTTAGGTAGGTTTATTCCCAGGTATTTTATTCTTTTGGTTGCAGTGGTAAATGGGAGTGTTTCCTTAATTTCTCTTTCAGATTTTTCATCATTAGTGTATAAGAATGGAAGAGATTTCTGTGCATTAATTTTGTATCCTGCAACTTTACCAAATTCATTGATTAGCTCTAATAGTTTTCTGGTGGCATCTTTAGGATTCTCATCTTTAGGATTCATGTCATCTGCAAACAGTAACAGTTTTACTTATTCTTTTCCTATTTGGGCTCCCTTTATTTCTTTTTCTCTCTGATTGCTGTGCCTAATACTTCCAAAACTATGTTGAGTAATAGTGGTGAGAGTAAGCAACCTTGTTTTCTTCCTGATATTCGTGGAAATGGGTTCAGTTTTTCGTGGTTGAGAATTTTTGTCTTTGGGTTTGTCATATATGGCTTTTATTATGTTGAGGTAACTTCCCTCTATGCCTACTTTCTGGAGAGTTTTTATCATAAATGGGTGTTGGATTTTTTTGAAGGCTTTTTCTGCATCTACTGAGATTATCATATGGTTTTTATCCTTCAATTTTTTAATATGCTGTATCACATTGATTGATGTTTGTATATTGAAGAATCCTTGCATTCCTGGGATAAACCCTACTTGATTATGGTGTATGATCCTTTTTACGTGCTGTTGGATTCTGTTTGCTAGTATTTTGTTGAGGATTTTTGCACGTATGTTCATCACTGATATTGGCCTGTAGTTTTCTTTTTTGTGTTATCTTTGTTTGATTTTGATATCAGGGTGATGGTGGTCTCCTAGAATGAGTTTGAGATTTTTCCTCCCTCTGCTCAATGTTGGAAGAGTTTGAGAAGGATAGGTGTTAGCTCTTCTCTAAATGTTTGATAGAATTCACCTGTGAAGCCATCTGGTCCTGGGCTTTTGTTTGTTGGAAGATTTTTAATCACAGTTTCAATTTCAGTGCTTGTGATTGGACTGTTTATATTTTCTATTTATTCCTTGTTCAGTCTCAGAAGGTTGTGCTTTTCTAAGAATTTGTCCATTTCTTCCAGGTTGTCCATTTTATTGGCATATAGTTGCCTGTAGTAATATCTCATGATCCTTTGTATTTCTGCAGAGTCAGTTTTTCTCCCTTTTCATTTCTAATTCTGTTGATTTGAGCCCTCTCCCTTTTTTGCTTGATGAGTCTGGCTAATGTTTTATCAATTTTGTTTATCTGCTCAAAGAACCAGCTTTTAATTTTATTGATCTTTGCTACTGTTTCCTTCATTTCTTTTTCATTTATTTGCCATGGGATTTTAATGATTTCTTTCCTTCTGCTAACTTTGGGGTTTTTTTGTTCTTCTTTCTCTAATTGCTTTAGGTGTAAGGTTAGGTTGATTATTTGAGATGTTTTTTGTTTCTTGAGGTAGGATTGTATTGCTATAAACTTCCCACTTAGAACTGCTTTTGCTACATCCCATAGGTTTTGGGTTGTCGTGTTTTCATTGTCATTTGTTTCCAGGTACTTTTTGATTTCTTCTTTGATTTCTTCAGTGATCTCTTGGTTATTTAGTAGCGTATTGTTTAGCATCTATGTGTTTGTATTCTTTACAGATTGTTTCCTATAATTGCTATCTAGTCTCATAGTGTTGGGTTCAGAAAAGATACTTGATATGATTTCACATTTCTTAAATTTACCAAGGCTTGATTTGTGACCCAAGATATGATCTATCCTGGAGAATGTTCCATGAGCACTGAGAAGAAAGTGTATTTTGTTGTTTTTGGATGGAATGTCCTATAGATATCAATTAAGTCCATCTTGTTTAATGTGTCATTTAAAGCTTGTGTTTCCTTATTTATTTTCATTTTGGATGATCTGTCCATTGGTGAAAGTGGGGTGTTAAATTCCCCTACTATGATTGTGTTACTGTCGATTTCCCCTTTTATGGCTGTTAGCATTTGCCTCATGTATTGAGGTGCTCCTATGTTTGGTGCATAAATAGTTACCATTGTTATATCTTCTTCTTGGAGTGATCCCTTGATCTTTATGTAGTGTCCTTCTTTGTCTCTTGTAATAGTCTTTATTTTATTTATTTATTTATTTTGTGGTACGCGGGCCTCTCATGGTTGTGGCCTCTCCCTTTGTGGAGCACAGGCTCAGGACACGCAGGCTCAGCCGCCATGGCTCACGGGCCTAGCTGCTCCGTGGCATGTGGGATCTTCCCAGACTGCAGCACTAACCCGTGTCCCCTGCATTGGCAGGCAGACTGTCAACCACTGCGCCACCAGGGAAGCCCAATAGTCTTTATTTTAAAGTGTATTTTATCTGATATGAGAATTGCTACTCCAGCTTTCTTTTGATTTCCATTTTCATGGAATAGCTTTTTCCATCCCCTCACCTTCATTCTGTATGTGTCCCTACATCTGAAGTGGGTCTCTTATAGACAGCGTATATATGGGTGTTGTTTTTGTATCCATTCAGCCAGTCTATGTCTTATGGTTGGAGCATTTCACCCATTTACATTTAAGGTAATTATCGATATGTATGTGCCTATTACCATTTTCTTAATTGTTTTGCATTTGTTATCGTAGGTCTTTTCCTTCTCTTGTGTTTCCTGCCTAGAGAAGTTCCTTTAGCATTTGTTGTAAAGCTGGTGTGGTGGTGATGAATTCTCTTAGCTTTTGCTTGTCTGTAAAGGTTTTGATTTCTCCATTGTATCTGAATGAGATCCCTGCTGGGTAGAGTAATCTTGGCTGTAGGTTTTTCCCTTTCATCACTTTAAATATGTTCTTCAACTCCCTTCTGGCTTGCAGAGTTTCTGCTGAAAAATCAGCTGTTAACCTTATGGAGATTCCCTTGTATGTTATTGTTGCTATTCCCTTACTGCTTTTAATATTTTTTCTTTGTATTTAATTTTTGATAGTTTGATTACTATGTTGTGGTGTGTTTCTCCTTGGATTTATCCTGTATGGGACTCTCTGTGCTTCCTGGATTTGATTGACTATTTCCTTTCCCATATTAGGGAAGTTTTCAACTATAATCTCTTCAAATATTTTCTTGGTCCCTTTCTTTTTCTCTTCTTCTGTTAGGATCCCTATGATTCGAATGTTGGTGTGTTTAATGTTGTCCCAGAGGTCTCTGAGACTGTCCTCAATTCTTTTCATTCTTTTCTCTTATTCTGCTCTGTGGTAGTTATTTCCACTATTTTATCTTCCAGGTCACTTATCCGTCTTCTGCCTCAGTTATTCTGCTATTGATTCCTTCTAGAGAATTTTTAATTTCACTTATTGTGTTGTTCCTCATTGTTTGTTTGCTCTTTAGTTCTTCTAGGTCCTTGTTAAACGTTTCTTGTATTTTCTCCATTCTCTTTCCAAGATTTTGGATTATCTTTACTCTCATTACTCTGAATTCTTTTTCTGGTAGACTGCCTAATTCCTCTTCATTTGTTTGGTCTGGTGGACTTTTACATTGCTCCTTCATCTGCTGTGTGTTTCTCTGTCTTCTCATTTTGCTTAACTTACTGTGTTTGGGGTCTCCTTTTCTCAGCCTGCAGGTTTGTAGTTCCTGTTGTTTTGGTGTCTGCCCCCAGTGGCTAAGGTTGGTTCAGTGGGCTGTGTAAGCTTCCTGATTGAGGGGACTGGTGCCTGTATTCTGGTGGATGAGGCCGGATCTTGTCTCTCTAGTGAGCAATACCACATCTGGTGGTGTGTTTTGGGGGTGTCTGTGAACTTATTATAGTTTTAGGCAGCCTCTCTGCTAATGGGTGGGGTTGTGTTCCTGTCTTACTAGTTGTTTGGCTTGGGGTGTCCAGCACTGGAGCTTGCTGTCATTGAGTGGAGCTGGGTCTTGGCGTTGAGACAGTGATCTCTGGGAGAGCTGATTGATATTAGAGATTAGATATCAGAGATTGATATCAATCTCTCTGATTGATATTACATGGAGTGGGAGTTCTCTGGTGGACCAATGTCCTAAACTCAGCTCTCCCACCTCAGAGGCTCAGGCCTGACACCTGGTCAGAGCACCAAGGCACTGTCAGCCACACAGCTCAGAAGAAAAGGGAGAAAAAAAGAAAGATAGAAAATAAGAAATTAAATAAAGTTATTAAAATAAAAAATATATTATTAAAATAAAAAAAATTTAAAGTAATAAAAAAAGAGAAAAGAGCAACCAAACCAATAAACAAATCCACCAATGATAACAAGAGTTAAAAACTATACTAAGATAAATGTAAAAATCAGAAATTAGTCAGTTACATACTGCAAACCCCAAGTCTACAGATGCTCCCAAAGTCCACCTCCTCAATTTTGGAATGATTCGTTGTCTATTCAGGTATTCCACCGATGCAGGGTACATCAAGTTGACTGTGGAGATTTAATCCTCTGCTCCTGAGGCTGCTGCGAGAGATTTCCCTTTCTCTTCTTTGTTCTCACAGCTCCCAGGGCTCAGCTTTGGATTTGGCCCCACCTCTGCATGTAGCTCGCCTGAGGGTGTCTGTTCCCTACCCAGACAGGATGGGGTTAAAGTAGCAGCTGATTTGGGGGCTGTGGCTCACTCAGGCTCGGGGGAGGGAGGGGTAGAGAATGCAGGGTGAGCCTGTGGCGGCAGAGGCCGGCATGACATTGCAACAGTCTGAGGCATACCATGTGTTCTCCCTGGGAAGTTGACCCTGGGTACGGGACCCTGGCAGTGGTGTGCTGCACAGACTACTTGGAGGAGCCTGGATAGTGACCTGTGCTTGCACGCTGTCTTCTTGGTGGCTGCAGCTGCAACCTTAGTGTTTAATGCCCATCTCTGGTATCCGCACAGATAGCCATGGCTCGCGCCTGTCTCTGGAGCCCATTTAGGCGGTGCTCTGAATCTCCTCTCCTTGCGCACCCCAAAACAATGATCTCTTGACTCTTAGGCAGTTCCAGACTTTTTCCCAGACTCCCTCCTGGCTAGCTGTGTCACACTAGCCACCTTCAGGCTGTGTTCATGCAGCCAACCCGTCCTCTCCCTGGGATCTGACCTCTGAAGCCCAAGCCTCAGCTCCCAGCTTCCCCCCGTCCTGGCAGGTGAGCAGACAAGTCTCTAAGGCTGGTGAGTGCTGGTCAGAACCAATCCTCTGTGCAGGAATCTTCCCGCTTTGCCCTCTGTACCCCTGTTGCTGTACTCTCCTCCATGGCTCTGAAGCTTCTGCCCTCCCACCCCCCCTCTCCGCCAGTGAAGGGACTTCCTAGTGTGTGGAACCTTTTCCTCCTTCGCAGCTCCCTCCCAGAGGTGCAGGTCCTGTCCCTATTCTTTGGTCTCTGTTTTTTCTTTTTTCTTTTGCCCTACCCAGGTACATGGGGCATTTCTTGCCTTTTGGGAAGTCTGAGGTCTTCTGCCAGTGTTTAGTAGTTGTTCTGTAGGAGTTGTTCCACATGTAGATGTATTTTTGATATATTTGTGGGGAGGAAGGTGATCTCCATGTCTTACTCCTCTGCCATCTTGAAGGTCCTCCAAGAATTTTTAAATAGAATTTTTAACCTTGCAATTGTGAAGTAGAATGGACTGGAAAGAACACTGGTTTCTAGTTCTTCACGAATCACTTTGAGGTCCCACTCACAGGCTTGTATTCCCAACTGTAAAATAAGGAAATTACACAGGGATTCTCCAAAATCTCTTTCTAGTTTGAATATTTTCAATCATTTCTTTACTATGTGTGTCATGCCCCAGCAGTAGTCAATGTACAATCCATTTTTTTTAAGCACCTACCGTGGGCCTTGTGTCTTCTTCTTTGTCATCCACAAATTAGCATCATCCAGACTTGTTGATTCCCTACAGTAAGCTCCAGGCTCTAATTTGACATTCAAGTTCCTCTATAATCTGTCCACAATGAACATTTTCTAAGTATCACTTCTCTCAATCTCAGACCCAATAGACCATTTGTTATTCCCCCCAAATGCCATATGCCCATCCAGCTTTTATGTTTTGGCACATGCTATTCTTTGCCTCTAGTATCCTTTATGATGTCAGCATTTGGCAAAATCCTACACAGGCTGTCCCCAGATACAGAACCATAGGAGTCCTTATTTCGTATTTCCTAGGATTCTGCATCAAGTTACCATTTTTGATCACCCTGTTCCTGCATTGATTTCTTGTTTGGATATTTGGACTCTGCTCACGTTCCTATAATTAGACATAGGCCTTGTTCCTGATACCATGTTTTGGTAACCTTTATGGGAATCCAGTGAAATCCAAACCTGGATGTCCTTGTTTGTTCCTTCCCCCAGTAGTAACCTTAACCACTACCCACCCTCATCCATTTAACTGACCTTCCTCCAAATAATTGAGAGACTTAGCTAAGGCTAACTATTGGTCTACTTGGTTCCCTTCTCTTACTGCTGGACCTTCAGAGGTTTATCCCTCCTGCTCAAACTATCTCCTGTTGCCACTTACTGTGTCCACCATCTGTCCCCTGCTCTTTCCTTTCAGCTCTGGAAATGGCTGGATCCTAGAAAGCGTGCATCTGGCCACTGTCACCACCTGGCTGAAGCCAGTAACCATCTCACCTAATGACATGCAATAATTAAGGGAATTCTGACTCCTTCAGATTTTAGGAAGCCATGTCCTATAAGAGCAATCATACTAAGGGCCAGAGACTTCAAATTTAAAGTTCCTAGTGTTTCTGGAGCCATCTCCTTTTAGAGTTTTATAACATTTTATCCTTGGTCAGAAACATAGCTCCTTCATAGCATGTATGTTATTTATAAATAAGCTTTGTGGTCAGATGTATAAGACTCCAAATACCAGAGCTGCGTGTTTATTTCTATATTACCTTGGGTAAAGATACTGAACCTCTCTGACCACCAGTGTCCTTATCTGTAAGATGATGATCTGACCTCCATCACAGGGACATTGTGGGGAGTACATGGGGTCAGTTATATATGAAATCATGCCCTGAGGTTACACTGTTAAGCGCTTCCCACCATTGGCTCCTTTGCATTCTTTTGATAATAGAGCCTTTTCCTGGATCTAAAACACAAATTTTATTCTGGGAAAGAAACAAAGTAGGTCCTTGAATGTCCATCAGAGGGGTTCACCTCTTTGAAACTCCACCTTCTTATTGCCTTTGACTCTTATAGTCACAGATCTGTCTTAATATGTTTGCATAGCCATCCGATTTCAACATGTTCTCCCTGAAACTTAACCACAGAGATCTTGGGCGACCTCTTCCTGAACTTCCATGGGTAGAAAAGGGAGGTAAAAAGAGGGGTTGTTTAGGGAGGCCTCATAATGGACTAGTCTGTGCTAGGAGAATTTCATAGTGATTTATATGTCATCTCATTTAACGTCTAAGGGACTCTGTGTGTGTGTGTAGTTACTGCGATTGTAGCTGCTACTATTACTTTTATCACAATAACTGCTGCTATTACTATTATTTAATACTAAAGATAGTTAGGATGTGTCATAACAGAGTGGATAAAGTCATAGTCATTGAAGCTGGGCTGCCTGCTTCAAAGCCAAGCTCAGTTTTCTCATCATATAATTGGAATGAAAATATTAACAATACCCATTTCATGATGTGGATCTGAAAATTAAATGTGTTAATACAAATAAAAACTTACAAGAGTATTTGGTCAGAGTAAGTACTGTATAAGTTGTAGCTACTGGTATCATGTTAATAGTACTGTTAGTATTAAGATTCTGGTGTGCAGTCAGGAGCTTCAATTTCAGGCTAAGGAATTTAGCCTTCAGTTGATACTGAGAATACATGAACCTTCCAAATGCCCACTACTATGTACTATGTACTATTTATGATGTGCGTCTTATCATAGGCTGGTGTGAAATTTTCTTCTCTAGACAGAGTTTCTCAGGCACAGAACCATACCTAAGTGGCAGAAATCCAAAAATAGTGCTAGAGGGTCCATGTTTGGAGAAATGTCTATTTAGGTCATCTACCCATTTTTTGATTGGATTGTTTAGTTTTTTGTTATTGAGTTGTATGAGCTGTTTGTATATTTTGGAAATTAATCCCTTGTTAGTCACATCATCTGCATATATTTTCTCCCATTCAATATGTTGTCTTTTCGTTTTGTTTACGGCTTCTTTTGCTGTGCAAAAAGCTTATACGTTTGATTAGGTCCCATTTGTTTATTTTTGCTTTTATTTCTATTGCCTTGGGAGACTGAAGCAAGAAAACATTGCTATGATTTATGTCAGAGAATATTTTGTGTATGTTCTCTTCTAGGAGTTTTACAGTGTCATGTCTTATATTTAAGTCTTTAAGCCATTTTGAGTTTATTTTTGTGTATGGTGTGAGGGAGTGTTCTAACTTCATTGATTTACATGTAGCTGTCCAGCTTTCCCAACACCACTTACTGAAGAGACTATCCTTTCTCCATTGTATATTCTTGCCTCCTTTGTCAAAGATTAATTACCCGTAGGTGTGAGGGTTTATTTCTGGACTCTCTATTCTGTTCCATTGATCCGTAGGTCTGCTTTTTGTGCCATGCTGTTTTGATTATTGTAGCTTTGTAGTATTGTCTAGAGTCTGGAAGGGTTATGACTCCAGCTTTGTTCTTTTTACTCAGGATTGCTTTGGCCATTCTGGGTCTTTTGTGGTTCCATATAAATTTTAGGATTATTTGTTCTAGTCCTGTGAAAAATGTCATGGCTAATTTGATAGAGATTGCTTTAAATCTGTAGATTGCTTTGGGTAGTATGGCCAGTTTAACTATGTTAATTCCACCAATCCAAGAGCATCTTTCCATTTCCTTGAATCAACCTTGATTTTTTTATCAATGTTTTCTTGTTCTCAGCTTATAAGACTTATAAGCAGCTTAACTTTTAAGTAACATGAAAACATCTAGAAATAAGGGCTAGAAGGTCAAGTTGGCATAGTTCTTAGATAAGCCATTAGTACTCAAAGACTCTTGAGGCAGTGGCTTTGGGCTGTACTTCTAGGACTCTTAGGGGCACCTGATCATTTTCTTCTGTCCTTAAGAGTCTTTGGGGATAATATTTGAGAAGTGCTGTCTAGCTGCACATCTGGGAAGGGATTAGAGAAGATAGTAGGGTATAATCAGGGCCTTGAAGAGTGAGCAGGAGTTATGCAGGCAACAGTTGTGGGCACAGGTTTCTGAGAAGAACAATGTGATCAGAGTGGAATTGATTTTTGAAGATCATGGTGGAAGCATGTAGAAGTGAGTAGAAAGTGGAAGAGACTGGAGGTGGGGGACCAGTTCAGAGGTTTCTATAGTTATCCAGGAGGCAGAGAAAGGTGTCAACTTATTGTAGGGATCCCTTCATGAGGCCAGTAGCAGGCTGGGGAGAGAAGTTAATACAGCAGGAGTGGGAAACATGAGCATTTGGGTCACTTCTTCATGTGACTCACCTGTACCTTCAGGGCCTGTGTGAACCCAGTCTTGTCTATACCATTTCCATTTGATGATGGAGTGCAGCCGTGCATGCCCAACTTTATGGCTTGGTGGGTCGGATAACATACAGTTCACGAGGGGCAGCTTAGGTTGCAGGATAACTTGGCCCATGGCTAAGTGTTCAGCCTCTACTAAGGCCATTACAAGCCATAGAAGTGCTATAGGAATGGAGAGAAGGCAAACACTGTGAGAACAATGTGAAGGGAGATAGAAATGACATACCAAGGTAGAAGGAAGCCAATACACCACTGGTTTAAAACAGACGATACCAAAAGGGATGGGAGGAAAACTTTAGGTATATAACTTCGGGGAGGTTACAAGACATGATTGGTATTTTCCTTTTTCATATTTAAATTAAAATATGCTGAATGTGGATTGGGTGTTAAGGATAGTATGTTAGGAGTTCAGAGAGGGGAACAAGAACTGTGGGCTGGATGTGATGGAGAAGTGGAAATCAGAGAAGCTTCTAAAGGAGATGGCACCTGACCTGGCCCTCAAAGATTTGGTAGGACTTTGGGGGAATGGATAAACATTCTAGACAGGGAAAAGGCATTGAGCCTGAAGTCCTTAAAGTAATGCAACTTGTCTCCTGACTTTGATTCATGGGGGAAGAATTCACCCAAAGCCATCAGCTAAGTGGAAAAACTCAAAGGTCAAGGACCATACATTTTTTGGTAACATTTTGCATTTTTTTGTAGCATTTCTCATTTTTTGAGCTTAAATGAAGCCGAACCCTGCAGGGAAATGAGCACATGTTACACATCTCCAAAGCCAGGAGGCCTAGTGCCCAGGAAACTGTGCTGGTAGGATAGTAATACAAATGACTAATGCATCCTCCCAGGTCTCCTGTGGTTTCAGACCTGGGAATCTGGGCCAGGCAGGAGACAAACAGGCGGTGGCTCCAACTGAGGGTGGTGATTAAGCAAGAAGCAGCCCAGTGACGAAGATAATGTTGTTCTGGGAATTACAAGAGGGGTTCTTACTCCAGTGGCCCTGAACAAGCCAGGTTCCTTCTCCGGGCTTCAGTTTTCCTCATTAATGTCTTGATATAATATCCTAGAGGGCCATGAATTACCAGCAAGTGTCTGCCCCATTAGCCAGGGCTGCATTCTAAAACATGTCCTAAAATCCAACCACATACAGGCCCAGGCTTAGGGACAAGTCATTTTGTACTTATTCCTACTCATTCTTTAAGATCCAGTTAGCTGCTGTCTTCAGTGGGAGGGTCTAACTCCCCAAGACAGAGTTTGTAGCTCCTTCCACATCACTTGGAATACACAGTTGTCACAATCAGGACCTTGCAAGGCAGTATCAAGAGAGCCATCTCCTCTCTTTTCTCTATGGACGTTTCAAATGCAGACAAATCTTTGAATTAAGCTTTTCAGATCAGGATTCTCAGCCCTAACACGGGGTCTGCCTGGCAAAAGAAGGAATAAATGAGACCCTGACTTCTCTGAGATATGAAATTGCTCCTAATACAGGTGCAGAGACTTAATTGTTTCTTGGCCTGTGTGACTGGGTAACCTCTTCATCTGTTTGAGAGTCAACGTATGTTTCTCCCAAGGCTTGGACTGCTAGATATCCCAGAAAACCACCTCCTGATTTACGTTTCTCCTTAAGTCCTTTACAGGTACAAAATGTTAGAAAGAGAAGAGGGCACAGCCTGAGACAGCCATGGGTTCAAATCCAAGGTCCACAACTTGTTTGCTATATTTTCT
Organism: Delphinus delphis; assembly: GCF_949987515.2. Lineage (NCBI taxonomy): Eukaryota > Metazoa > Chordata > Mammalia > Artiodactyla > Delphinidae > Delphinus > Delphinus delphis. The sequence goes on from NC_082683.1 coordinate 46,405,765, forward strand.
TAGAAAATTCACTTTACCTCTCTGAGGCTTCATGTCTTCATCTACAAAATCCAATAATAATATTGACTCCAAAGGGTTATTGTGAAGATTAAGTGAAGCAGTATACATAAAATTAGCACAGTCGAAGGGTTTTGAAAATGTAAGTTGAAACCCTCCTATGTGTCAGTCTGACACGAATGCACACTTGGGCTTCCCTGTAAGTTATTTGGAATGCCAGGGAAAGTGTAGTTTTCTCCCAGGCAGGGGGGCTGGAGGTGAATTTACTTCCTTCTTAATCAGACTATAGCAGAAGAAGCTTGCAGGTGGGTGGGCAAGGCCCAGGCTGCTCTGTGCCTGGCAGACATCCAGCTGGGCTTAGCTGTGTTCATCCTGGTGCCAAAAGGACTCATTCACAGAGCAGGGCTTCACCCCTAGGAACACCCAGGAGGAGCTGCCCCCAGCTGTGCCCACCCACTGCTCTGCTCTGCTGAGACAAACCCTGCATGTGACCTACCACCCAGCCATGTCCCCTCCTCCAGATGCTGACAGGGGTTCAGCTCAGAGCACCCCCTCTCCATAGAGTGTGATTCAGGTGACAGTCACAGAATCCTCACTCAGCACCAGAATGTGTGATCTATGTTTGCTCACTGAATCTTCACCAGCCCAAGAAACAGTGACATTGTTCTAGTTAACACACAGGGAAACTGGAGCCAGAAAACCTGTGATACCAGAATGTTTTCATTTCTCTCAGTTTTAAAAACGGAGTTCTTTCCCCTCTATGTTACCAGAGCAGAGATAAATCCATACTTCATCTTCAGAGGAAGACACTGATAATCAAAACACAATAATAAATACCATAAGAATAGTTATAACATTTATCAAGCTATTGCTAGGCATTGTGTAAAGCAGCGGTTCTCACAGGGAGCAATTTTGACCCCTGGGGAACATTTAATAATGTCTGGAGACATATTTGGGGTGCTATGGCATCTAGCAGGTAGAGACCAGGGACGCTGCTAAACATCCTACAATACACAGGACAGCCCCCATAACAAAGAGTTATCTGGTTCAAGATGTTAATAGTGTGGAAGTTGGGAGACCCTAATGTAAGTCACTTAAATGAAGTATGTCTTTTAATCCTCATTAAAGTCCAGCAAGGTAAACAGGATTATTGTCCCTTTAAGACACGAGGAATCTGAAGCACAGATTGGTTAGGTAACTTCTTCCAAGATGACCCTAGGAAGTGGTAATGCTAGGAATTTGAATCCAGCATGTTGTCTTTATTAGTCCAGGCTGTTAAAACAGAATACCATAGACTGGGTGGCTTATAAAATATAGAAATTTATTTCTCATGGTCAGAAGGCTGGGAAGTCCAAGTTCAAGACGGCAGCAGATCTGGTATTTGGTGAGTGCCTGCTTTCTGACTCATAAATGGCCATCTTTTCAGTGTGTTCTCACATGGCAGAAAGGGTGAGGGAGCTCTCTGGGGTCTCTTTTATAATGGCAAAAATTGCGTTCATGAAGGCTTCACTATTATGACATCAGCACCTCCTAAAGACCCTCACCTTCGAATACTATCACATTGGGTTTAAGATTTAACATATGAATTTCGAGCCTACAGCACTCACAGCACCAATAGAGTGCCTGGTGCTTATGGAAATGGAGGGGATTCCTGTGAAGAGATGGTCTGTAAATTCCTCTGTGCACTGATGAGCTAATATGGACTAAGGAATGGTTTCAGATTTATCCCCTCTTCACTGAGGGCTGGGAAGATCCCAGAAGGAGCAGTTAGTTCTTAAGGTTGAGAAAGTCCCCACCGTCATAGAAAAGTCCCACAGAAAGGAATCCTGGGCTGAAATCAGACTTGTCCAAGGTCCAACATGGCAAGCAGATGTCAGGGCCTGGGCCCCAACACACCCTCCACGCTCCCCGGCCAGGACCCTTCACAGGATCTTGTTATGTTCAAACATGAAAATCAATGTGAAAGTGCTTAGAAAGAGGACCAGGGATGTAGGGACATGAGGGATAAATATATCAAGATGGGTTTTTCGTGAAAGGAGAATGCTTTATATCCTTTAAAATGCACACATTGCCAGAATGATCCTAATATGAAGTGTTCATGGATGCAGGTCAAGGGAGGTGTCTTCAGGCAATGAAGTCTTCCACCCACCGCCTCCTTGAACCCCATGCAAGTCAACATAGCTTTATGCTCATGGTTGACCATGCACAAATATGACCGTATTTAGGTGGCTCCAAAGCATTTGCTAATTGATTTTCAAGAATGCAAGTTTTGTTTGTTTGTTTTATTCTTTGAGTCTTAATCAATGTTCTTAAGTTGACAACCCCTTCTCAGTTTTCAATTTACGTTGCAATTATCTCAGCCAAAGGGGGTCTCCCTCGTGCTTCTTACACCCCAGTCCCTTACTTTCTGTACTTAAAATTCTCATGATTCTTTGCTAATAGTGCTTTGAGAGATCTAGAAACTATTTGGTGAAACCCAAACATTTTATGGATGTGGTAAATCGGGCTTAGAGGAAAAGGAAATGACTTTGCTATTATAATAACCACAATCATCAGCACAAATTATTATCATGATTAATATCTCTGCATATGTGTATAAAGCTTTAAAGTTTATAACTCATTTTTATTTAATTGATCTTGTTTGAATACCATAGCAACATCAGCAGGCAAAGAGGACAAAGAATATTCTTCTCATGTTTCAGGTGAGAAATAGATGATGCAAATGACTCCAAGTCACACAGTTAGGAGAAGAGAAGGCAGTCTTAGTCCCTACACCCAAACCTAGGTCTCATGGCAAATTATTGTGTACTATTGACACTGTATGTCTTTGCACATAGCTACTTACTGAGCCAAGCCAACTGCCTAGCTTTGTTTGTTGCTTTGAAGGGCATAACGAGGCCAAATTCAAGGAGTCAGATCTGACTAGTAGAAGTAGGACTTTAGACAAATTATTGAACTTGTCTAGATCTCAGTATCTCCATCTGAAAAACAGATTTTTGTATCATTATTGATGATCTATTAGAACCTGTTACAATAAAATGGTGGTTATTAATATTAAAATGGATTACTCTGACTTTTTGGCCTCCGCTGGTCACCAGTGAGGCTACTATATGACTCTTGGAGATGTATCATTCTAGCCTGTATTTTGTTCTTATGCCAAATAGAGACCCACTTCACCCCCCCCCCCACCCACTTTAATGGTTGATCTCTTAGTCAGGGGCAAGAAAAAATAAAGCATAAGTTATGAAGAGTTACCACAGCTGGAGGCATCCTTCATGATTAAAGGATAAACAAACAAATCTTTTGAGCAAAGTAGACTGTTTCTTTACAGCAATAAAAACAACCTTCTACAGTCACATACAAGGGCTGTTTTGAAGCTGGTTTCCCACTCCAGGGTCAGACGGGGGCTGAGACTTCATTATCCTTTCATCTCCAGAATTTACTCCATTTGTTGCTCAATAAGAACCAGCCGTGCCCCGTGGCCACCGAAAAAGCTGATTCTATACCAGGCTGCACTACTAACGTGCAGCTTCCACTGTCACGTCTCCCACATATCTGTATATACTATAGGTTCCTTCCATCTCATTGAAAAGTGCACTTGTCATCTTGTGCTCCCTACGCTCCCCCATGCTGCTCCTTCTGTATCTCAGCACCTCTTTTGTCAATCAAAATGGAAATCTGTCAATTATCTGTGGATGGCAGAGATAAGTGAAAATCACGTTCTTTTGAGGTGCCTCCCAAGTCCAGCCCCTGTTTTAAAACTCTAATCCTGCTATCCTCATTCTGCTCACGCTCATTTCCCACTTCAACTGTTAAAATAGCCTTTCCGGGCTTCCCTGGTGGCGCAGTGGTTGGGAGTCCGCCTGCCGATGCAGGGGACACGGGTTCGTGCCCCGGTCCGGGAAGATCCCACATGCCGTGGAGCGGCTGGGCCCGTGAGCTATGGCCCCTGAGCCTGCGTGTCCGCAGTCTGTGCTCCACAACGGGAGAGGCGACAACAGTGAGAGGCTCGTGTACCGCAAAAAAGGAAAAAAAAAAAAAAAAAAGCCTTTCCTAGTCTGCTTTCAAAAGTGTAATATCACTGGATAGTGATGGTGAGACATACCTAGAGGTCCTTTCATGAAGGTCTTCATATGCTACAGTAAGGAGTTAAGAATTTATTTGATAAGTAATAGGGAACCAAATGATGGCATCAGATTTGCATTTTGGAAAAAATCACCCTAGCTCCAAGTATAGATGGTGAATTAAATGGTAAAGAGTAGAGGGTGGAAGCAAGGCTAGTGAGATAATTGCAATAATCTAGCTGAAAGTTGACCAGAATCTTTAGTAGAAATAGAGTGGAGGGAATTGCTTGAGAAATCGTAATGCGGTAGAACTAAAAGGATTGGTATTTAATAGAGTGTTGGGGGTAAGGGAAGCCAGAATCTAGAATGGTGACCAATTTTTTTTGTTTTGGAATGGATGGAAACATTCACATTGGAAAAGGGAAAACTCAGTGAGATGAGATCTTTCTTCAAATACCTCAAAAGCTGTGATAGAAAAGAAAAACAACAACACTGATTGATTTAAGTTCTGAATGTCTTCTGAAGGTAAAACAAAAGGCTGAGGTTGGAAGAAGTAGATGTGGGATGATATAAATAGAGATTTCTAGAAGGTTGCTCCCAAAAGTGTTCTGATGGGGAGTTCATTGGTTCACAGATAGGTTCAGTCTTCAGTTGTATAATGTAAGATGAATCATTGATAAACAGGAGGATTCCTTCAAACATGGTGATTCTGGGATTCTCTGAGTGCCCGGGGATGAACCTTATGAAGGAGCGCGATGATGTCATCAATACATGCTGGGCTGGCAATCTGGTGACCAGTGTTCTGGTCCCAGTTCTGTGTCTGCCTAACTTACAGGATGACATTAAGTTGCTTTCCCCTGAGCTCTAATTTTCATCTACTTAAAAGGTGAGTTACAGCGGTTGGTCATTGATCATACTGATGAGACCAGTTCAGAGGTGTGGTGGGTGAACGTATGCATGGAATGGTATGAAATAATTTATGTCTGTTTCATCTTACATCCATCCCATCCTTTTTCTCACTCTGTTCTGCATTGTAGGGAAACGTAGTTTTTAATATCCATTGCCAAATGGCTTCAGACCAGCTTGAGTTTACAGGAGACCCTGGAGGGAGGTTTGAGGGCAGAAGGAGAAGGTAAGCCAGGATATTTCTCCCCCATTCTCTCTACTTTGAGTAGCATCCCCAGCAAGACCTTCATTGCCTACATCGTTCTGGCTACCACTGGATAATCCTCTCTATTTATGGTCCAAGCTCACACGAGGCAGGCTCACTGGCATTCCAGCTTTCATGGAGCTCTGGAAGCAGCGTCTTCTCCCTGCCTCTCTAGCCTTACAGGTGGTAATGGTTTTGGCCATGGCTATCACCTTCCCCTGTCAATCTTTCATCTCTTCTCTATGCAGGGCCCATGCCCAGAGACAAGTCTGACTGTATTCATCCATTTTTGGTCAGCAGAATCCTGGGCCCCGCGTTCCACACATTCTGGGCCATCAGCCAGGCACCCCTGTTGTTTCCAAGCACATTTTTGAGAAGGACATGGGGACCCAAGCCCCAAGAACAACAGTTCCTTGGGTGTTCCTGGAATGGCTTGAAGTCGGTTGGGGAGAGCTGATAGCCATTTCTGTTTCGCTGGGATAGAAGCACTCTTCCTAAGGCATAAATCCTTCCCCAGATGTGGTAGGCAGGCTCATCCACAGGAAATGTTTAAGCAAATAAACCTGCCACTACAGTTTTCAAGTGTCCTATCTGAGGAAATCTGAAAAGAAGGCAACACACATAAACTAACTCAGCAAGCTTTGTATAAATGAGTGGGAGGCAAATACAGTGGGCCACAGAAATGGAAAGGGGAGCCTCAGTTTTCACCCCAGTATAGTTTTTTCCCAGGTTAACCATGACTTTACATATTTTAAAATGCTAAGATACTGAGTTTCTTAGATTCTGAGTTTGTTGCTGTAATTCTTGTGTCTCTAGGCCTCCCCAGTCTATGGATATAGATTGTGGCCTCTTAATAATAATTATCCACGTTTTGCTGGCTATTTCCCCCATCTGCTTCTGCAGGCTTGTTAGCCCATCCCAAATGTGTTACTGCTGGGCTGGCCCTTCTGTCCCCTCTGCACCCCCTGGCAGATGGGTTCTTTTCTGTGGCTCCAGTTCCCACCAAGCTTTGATGACACTGTTTTCTCCCCTTCTCCCTTCAGACCCAAGGGTGGAAAAAGCTTCCTGCAGTTGCCAACCCCTAGATGCCTCCTCATCCTTTGTTGACTCCCTTAACACTTCTGCTGTATCTGTAAAAAGTCCCTTCATTAAATTCTTGTTCAGTTAAGCTCTACTGAGTTTGCCATCTCTTGCCTGTGTCCTAGGGGGATCTCAAGTAAATTCAAGCTAACTTTCCACTGTGACATTTAGCACTGATCATGTGCCTGTCTTGGGCCAGGCATAGCCTTCTTCTCTTGTTCTAACTGACCTTACTGAGGTGTGTGGTTTGGAAAACACCAGAGGGCCTCTCATCACTGCTGGATACCACTATGCCATGGCAAGGTGCGGCCTGTCTCCTGATGTTCCCATAGCTGCAGGCTTATGTAGTGCCAACGTGGAGTCACATTTCCTAGAGCCTTCACTGTGCTGACGCCTTTCCATTCTGCTCAGAATTGAGGAGAATATCCCTTTCTCCTAGTGTGACCATCTCATTGAGCACAGCTGTCCCAGTGTCTTACAGAATACCCTCCTACCCCATGAAATTAGCATCCTTTAGCTTAAGCCTGGAGACCTCCTCCATGGTACCTGACAGGTTTGTGCAACTGGGCCAAGAGCTGTAAGAGTGTTAGGATGAAAAAGCATCTATGACTAAGAAAGTCTGGGCAACACTGGACTAAAAAAGATTAAAAGGAGGTCTTTTTCTAGTTGCTCAAAGCCTTTCAATGGACTATGAATCTCCAAAAGGGACCAATAGGATACAGCATCTGCCCATGTTATTTGGCCCTGGAATACTTCTATCAGGGACCATTTCTTAGACTATGATTTTGGGAAATGCTGGTCTATGGTATTACAGCTTTCCAGTAAGAATAGTGCATTATTTAGTATTTCCACTAGTTTGTGACAATAATGACGCCTTCTACATCTTTAAAATATTACCTTAGGCGACAGAATGGGCTTGCCAACGAGAGGCCACTTTGAGGAGAAGCAACATAGTGTCATGGAAAATAACTGGGACTCTGGGTTCAGGCAGACTTGAGTCTGGATTCTGACTCAGTCATTAAGTGGCATTTGGCAACTCACTTAGCCTTTCCGGACCTCAGTTTCCACATCAGTAAAATGAAACCGATAGAGTCTATTAAATGTGATGATGGTAAATTTTCTACCCCTGTGTCTGGAATATAGAAGGTACTCAACAAGTATGACTTCCCTTTCTTTAGAAACAAATTCTCTATCACATGGGCCAGACTGCTCACTGCTTATCAGAGGCCTCGTTGACTATTTCTTTCCTAAGTCTTTCTTATTTCTGAACTTCTGTAGCATTTAAAGGATGCGCAGGGTCTGGAGAGGCAGAGAATAAGTCTTAGTGAATTAGAGAAAGTTAAAACAAGAGACATTCTTTGTAATCTCAACTCATTATCAATGGCAGCTGCTGGACCAGCTTTGAATTCTAGGAACTAGATCTCAACAATCCCCTTTGAGGTAAAATCCACAAGGATTTTTTATTTCTCATTCCAAATCTGGAAAGAAGTATTTTCTCTCTAGTTTCTATTTCTTTTTAACGTTGTTACATAATCCTTATTATAAAAGTAATTCACACAAAATCCCATTGCCTAAACGCATCAGATATTTTCATTTTTGCTGGTGACTTTCAGTTTTTGTGATAGTGTAAAATATGTTTGCATATAATCAGAAATTACTAGACATAATATTAAATATTATTCCAGGTTGATGGTTTGTCTTCTGAATTATTTCTAATGATTACATGATAGTCAATCAAAGATTATTATGAGGATTAAATTCAGGTAATTTTTTTTTTTTAAAGTCTGCCCTGGTGACTCATTACATGATCATGTCCCATTGTTGGAGATATATATACATATATATATGTGTGTGTGTGTGTGTGTATATATATATATATATATATATATATTCACCATTTCTTTCTGTCATGGCAATCTTCATGCGTGTATGTCAGGGTACTATTCTGAGATATTAATTTTTTTTCTGTGTCCTTGATCCTCCCTCCCCTCATCCAAACACAGATAGATTGTTCTTCCTCCAGCATAGAGGGGGCTTGGGTTTGGGCTAAAAGCACAGTTCTCTACAAAATTCTTCTCTTTTTGACTTCTGTTTTCAAAAGCTTGTTGTGGGAGTATGGGTTCTGGTGGGCTGAAAAGAGAGGGCAGCCAGGGGGTCTGGGGAGAGGCAGAGAGTCTTAGAAAATAGAGTAAGAATATGATTCCTTCTCTCCTCTTTTTTGTGGGGGGGGGGAGGAAGAGGAGGGTACCATCTCCCAAACCCCCTGGGATGAGAGGAAGTGGGGAAAAGGAAAACTGTGTGACCAAGAACATCAATAAAGCAGGAATCCAGGTCTTCTTTCAGCCACCAAGGAAGGTGGCAAGATCCTACCACGAAGGGTATGCATGATATGGGACTGAAGAAAAAGCATTCTCAGCTTTATCAGTGATCCCTTTACCGTACACGTGATGCAGAAGTGACAGAGAGGCTGAGTTCCAAGGCACCTTGAGGGTGGGGTGATGGTCAACTGAAGGCCAGCCTCATCCCAATCCCGAGAAGCTTTAGGATAAGTGATCTTGGAAACTTGATACAATCCTATATTCAGGAAACTCCAATAACTGAGATTAAACTTTCCAGGGCAATCAGAGAAATGGGTTTCAGGGTCAGAAATTGAGTTGAGTTATAGAAAATCAGAATGCTTTCACCCTTGAGTATGTGAGATAAAATTCTTACCCATTTTTGATTATTTTTTTTAAGATAAACTTCCTGAGGAAAAAATTCTGGGTCAAGATATATAAACATTTTAATATCTCTTGTTTTATGGTTCCATCATTTTCCCAAAGAATTACCTTAAATTACCCTGATGCTAAGAATGATTGAAGGTACTGTTTTCACCGTATACTCACTAGGTTTAGTTACTAGTATTTTAAAGGAAATTATTGCTAATTGAATAGTGAAAATATTACTTCAACTTAATGAGCATTTCTTAAATTATTAGAGAGTTTGAACATCATTCCATGTACTTATTTGTGAACTGAATTTCTTCTCATGTATATTATATTTTGGTTATTACACACAATTAGCTTTGAAAAAATAAATCACTTTTTTCTGTAATAGCTTATTTTTCCTTTTGGATAGTGCCTCTCACAGAATATTCTGTCTCTTAAACCTCCTTCCCAATCCAGACCCAACCCCCAAACTCTCACCACTGAAAAATATATCTTTCATCAAGTGAGTTAAGTTCTGACTACCTAAAAGGCCAAGTTCTCCCTTTCAGCTGAGATGGACAGGTTCTAATTAGGCAGCATCGTGATTATAAGGGAATTATTCACTTATGAAATACAGAGGAAATGTGATAGGGAGTCAGGCAACCCATTGCATTATATAAATAGTTGCAGACGCTTGGGAGTTAAGACTCACTACCATTGGCTGCACATTTTCTGAAGGAAATAACCCAGATGAGAAATATACCTTGGGTGGAGACACACAATATAAGCCTTGTATAAGCAAACCCACATTTTATTTATAAAAATGAGTTTAGAAAAATTACAGCTCCACAAAATGTTACTCAAGAGCACTTTCTTCCACTCAATCCAGGCAAATTTGAGAGGTCCCAGTGGTGAACTTGAAATGAGCACTGGATGAGGAATGCCCTACTTTTCTTCATCTACTCTCTTGCCTGGTTAAATTCACTCATCCTTTAAGTAGTTTGGGTCAGGTGTCATCCTCTTCAGGTAGCTTCCTTTGACCATCAGATGGAATAGTGATCCTGATATGTGCTTTGGTAAACATGTTCTTCTGTCTTCTTAGAAATCTTATGCCTCTTTCTCCTGTGTTTTTAACTTCTCCCTCTCAACTGGACTGCTTCTATCAATAATCAAGCATGCCCCAGTCTCTTCCAATTTCATCAAAAGACTCAGGAACCCACATTCCCCTCCAGGGGTTGCTACATTTTTTCTCCTTCCCTTAATTGAAGAATTTCTTGAAAAAACTGTCTACTCTCTGTCTCTACTTTTTCATCTTCTCTCAACCCATTCCAATCTGGTTCTGCTCTGTAATTCCACCAAAGTGGCTCTTACTTGAATTACCTTTATGTTGCTAAATCCAGTGAACCACTTTCAATAGTTTTCATTGTACTAGACTTATCAGCAGCCTCTATCACTGCTGACCACTGGCCCTCTGTCTTGCTTTACTCTTACCCTGGCTCTGTAATACCACATTCACTTGATTTTCTTATCACCTTTCCAGTTGCCCCTCTTGAGCCTTCTTTGCTGGGTATTCATATTTGTCCTGATCCCTCAGTGCTGCACTCATCCTCTTCACTCATCATCTCTCCTTCCAACAGCTATCTGCCAATATTTGCCATATTTGTATCTCAGCTCAACTTACCACTTCTGAGTTTTAGCTTTGCATATCCAAAATCCACCACGGCCACTCTCAAAGGCAATATGTTCCAAAGTGAATCCATCCTACTCTTCCCCCAACCTGCTCCTTCTCCAGTGTATTTCAGGTGGGAATACTCTCCTTCAAGTTCTAGGTTATTTGTTTTTTTCTTTCTAGTTTATGTTTATTTGTTCATGGATCTATTGATTGATTAGTTGACTGGATATAAGTTGTATTTTTCGAACAATCAAGGAGAAGGCTTTACACTTCATTATCAGCCTAGAAAAACTTCCTGTTTAACAAACATTGCTTCCTCAATTCTCCTTTCGAATGTGATTCATCAGTATTGTCAATGATATATGAATTCTTTGCAAATCCTGAATCTCAAAAACAAAATTATAGGACACACATCTTTTATTTTAAACTATTAACCTTGGAACCATAAGTTTATGGTACTTCTCTGGCACTGAAGGACCCAGATTTAATGCAAATAAAGCAGAGCTCACTTTAAAAAAAAATCAGTTGCTTTGAAATACTTCCAACTATGTGAAAAACAATCACAAAAAGCCTATTTTATCCCCTTTGTGGCTATTGGATGAAGCTGCAGTGGAAGAAGCTACTCAGCTGGGACATATCTTAATCATGATTCTAGCCAAACTCTTAAAAAAACACATCAGCTAGGAAGATCCTGAATACTAATGACAATCCCTTACGTTTGTATAAGCAAACGCATGCATAAAGGATTGCTTCACAATTTGCAAAGCATTTTGCAAAAATTATCTTGAGTCTTGTAGCTGCCCTGCCAGGTAGGCAAGCTTCACTTTACGTTTCACAGATGAGGAAACTGAGGTCCAGAGAGAGGTAAGGTCTTTCACTGTGTAAAGTCATGTAGCTTGTAAGTCTTATTACTGGAGATTGAATTCAGGTCTCTATATTTTGAATTTAGGATTACAGCACCACACCCAACCCCGCCCATCCCATTTCCACCCTGACCCTTGCTCTCTCCTCTGAATACAGGAATCCCAGCAAGTATGCTGCACCATCTCTTCCAGGGAAAAGGATGGGTTGGTTTTAACAGAAGAGGAAAGCATGGAAGAGAGATAAATTTAGGACACTATCATGGAGAAGCATAAAATTGGTTTGGCCTGAAAGTTATGGTTTAAGGAAGGGAATAGAAGAAGGTAAGACTGGAAAAGTTGGCTGGAATCAGAGCAAGAGGGCTTCAAATGTTAGTTAGGCAAAGGAGTTTCTCAGAGCATCCTCATGCCACTGGAAGTGGCACTATAGGATTAAGTCTCCCTGCACTGCAGGATACATATTCAAAAGTAGCTTTCCAGCACAGATTGAATTGACTCCCACACCCAAGATGACCGTCCTGTGGACCCTGTAACCAGGAAAAAATTTCAAAATGGCTCCAAGTTCAGTCTGGAAACTGGAAAGCTAAATCATTGTAGTCTGTGCTCACATTGAACATATCACCTCCCCACTATCTCCCTGCACTCCAGCTCTACCATTCCTTTGTAACTTTAAAAACACTATTTGTATTTAGGGATATGTACCCTGCTGTATTTCAAGCTCTTTTGTGGGCAGGAACTGCACAAGATTCACATGTAATTACCTGCACTCACTGACCCTCAATACAGAGCCTTGCACATGGTGGATGCTCAATGTTAGATGAATAGACCAGTTGATAAAAGGAACCTGGGACCCAGAGAGGTTCAGTGATTAGGTGATGGAGGAGAGGGAGAAAAATGGGGAAGAAATGAGTTTGTAGAAAGATTGTGTTTTAACTCCAAATGGGGTACTCAATAACTGTGTTACTTGGGCAAGTCCCTTTCTTACTCTGATCCTCATTTCCCTTACATGTGAACTGGACAGAATCCAACACTAAGTTTATGGTGTTCTAGTGAAGACTGCATTCAATTTCATGAGATTAATACATAGCTGCTTAAATATATCTGTCACTATATGCTTTCACATTTCTCATAGGTAGTTTTCTGCTTTCTATACTGAGTATGAAGCAGTTCACACACTCAGGTATGCAAAACAATATGTCATTGTCTTTTTTTTTTTTTTCCTTAGAGCAACTTGATTCCCTTTGAGTCCCTATCCAACTGAGCTGGTATTATTATTGGGAATTTCCTCCCCCCAGGGGGTGTGAAATGATTCCAAAGTCTTATGCAAGTCAAGGCTAAAGTCTGTCCTCTCTGTCCATTCTCCAGAAAGATCTGGAGAAAAGATCTGGTCTTTTCTCCAGATCTTCCCATGATTGGCTTTTTTTTTTTTTTCATGAAAGTCTAAGCTCACATGTGTGCTCAGAGAAGGCTTTGAGGACACCCAATATAAAGCAATCACTCTCCCTCTATCACACCATTTTGCTTTATTTTCTATATAGCACACAGTAATCTTATATTTTAACATTTGATGTTTTCTGTTCTCCTCACCCATGGAAGCAATATGTTCTGTGCCTGGAATACAGTCCACTTTGGTTGAATCCATCTCTATGGGCTCTGCCATTGAGCAGCACCAAGTCTTGTTAATAAAGGGACCTGATGACTTTGTCTACAGAATCTCTGCTTCCTTTGTTCTTGCCCTCTCTCCTCTCCCCTAGAGATAACTATGTATTCTCTTCTATAGACTTAGGCCTTTAAAAATGTAGGAAGGGACATTGATTCTGGCTGCTTCTATTTCCAGTTCCTGCCAAGATACTGGAAGCAAGGAATTATAGAGGTGGCCTTTGTATTTGGAGGGGATGTGGTTGGTTCAAGAAGAAAAACCTTAGGAGGACAAAACTTTATTCCAAAATTTCCAAGGTCACTTGATGTTGCAGATACTATTCGTGCCCAGCTTGTATCGCCTTGGCACTCACGTCTCATAAGGCTGCTCTACCAATGCCTGAAATTCTCTGCCTAGATGTAGGGTGGCCAACCATCCTTGTTTGCCTGGGACTGTTCTAGTTTTAGCAACAAAAATTCTGCATTCTGGGAAACATTTCAGTGCTGGCCACTGAGATGGTTGCCCACCATACCTGGGGTAGCCTGGTATTCAGCCTCAAAGCAGGGCAAGCCAGAAGTTTCAGAAAGTTAATTAATGGCCAGCAAGCAGCCCTCAATCAATGATGGACAGGACTTTGGTGGATAAATACCCAGGCTTTTTGTCCTTTGGTAGAGGGTGACTGTAGGTGTACTTTCTGCTGATCTAGGAATTCCTCAGAGGATTAAGCTCTAGTAGTTCCCCAATAGTATCTAATTTGATAAATATAGCATTTATTTGCTGCTTTCTTTTTTCCACCTCCTTACAGGTATTTCCTGGTATTGCTTTCCAAATAAACCACTTGCACTCAAGTCCTTGTCTTACGGTCTGCTTCTTGGGAAACCCAAAGACAAATGACTTTCAAATTGCAGAGCTGGGTTAACACTTGGATTGATGAAATCCCCATCCCGGTATAAAAAGTGTTAAAACAGAATGGGTCCTCTCATTTTGGGATGAAGCTTTCAATAGCATAAAATAGGTGGCAAAAACTTCATGCAGAGGCTTCAAAGGGGGTGGTATAAGGCGGTTTTGTGCCTACTGATCTGTTCAACATCAACTGTTCCTATACCCTTGATGTATGAATTGGGCTAAAAAGAAGGTTTTTATAATGCTGTGGCATTTTCCATGCTCTGCCTCCTCTGTGGATCATCCCAAGACTAATGAGGAGGGCTGCAGAGTCCATCTGAGAAATATATATGCGCTCCGGGACCTTGTGTCTGACCCATATCTGAAGAGTCTTAAGGACAAGAGGTTTTGCTATTTCCCTAGCAGTGGAGCAAACAGAAGTGGCCACTTTGGGGGCAAGTTGCACTTCCCTGGTGTCATAAACCTGGTCAGCCCTCTTTTGATGTGACCAGATGAAGGACTGCTTGAAAAGGGACTTTACCCAAGAGGACTTCATGCTGGGGCAGATGAGGGTGTTGTAAGAGACCCCCATCATGTTATAAGGTTACTGGAGCCATTCTAAGGGGAGTATCTCATGGCTGGGAACTAAAGCCTCAAGCCAAAAACCATGTTAATTAAGCCATTTTGGAAACATTTTTCAGTCCTAGCCAAGCCTTCAGGTGATTTATTCCCTGGCCAAGTGCTTGACCACCTGAGACACCCTGAGCCAAAACCTCCCAGCTAAGCTGGTCCTGGATTCCTGAGCCCAGGAAACATGTGTGGTAATAAATGTTTATTGTTTGAAGGTACTAAGTTTTAGTGTATTTTATATATATATATATATATATATATATATATATATATATATATATAGGTAACTGATACTTCCTTTTAAGAGAGGTGTAGTCAAAAGTTCACCAAAAGTGATCACTGAAGGGTCCACAAAAGCAGCCCATTAAAGTCAGCTTTGAACATTTACCAATCCCGAGGGCACCAATAGAAGATCACAACAGTATCAATCTAGGAGGACCTTTTCTTCTCTCTCCTCCCTCCTATGACTCTGTCCACACCTCCCTACACCCTGGGTTAGCAATCTGGGAAGAAAAGGGGAAATAGGAGACCAGAGAGAAAAAAGATGCTAACCTCCCAAATCTGCAGAAGCAAAGATGCTTTAACTTTCAATGAAATTTGGAATTTTGGGCCATTACATGGGGTTGGGTGTTTTCATTACTGAGATGAAAAAGAGTGAGAGGTAGGGTCAAAAGAATAGCCCTCGATTTCACCTAATAGGCAGAGAGGAAGTAGCCAAAGAGGGGTTTAAATAGAGAGTGGGGGAAAAGATTGAAGGTCCTGTGGAGTTGTCTTCTTTCAGCCCCATCCTGCCATTGGCAAAGTCGATGACAAAGTCCTCCAGAGCCGATATTCTACCTGTCTTTTCAGCATCAGCTCTTCTTTTGTTAGTAGAAGCTTTACTAGTCTCCTTAGTACTTTATAAATATCACCTGTTTTAAGCAAGATCTCTTGGATCCCTGTGTGAGAATTAAACTCTTCCTATTCCATACTGTTTTGGCTCTTTGTGTCTTGGCTGTCCCTTCCTCTTGCCTTTTGTACACACTCCCTTTGTGGTATTTTTAATGCAGTTTCTTAAAGACAAGTAAACTTCCTCTCGTACCAGACAGTGAGCTCACTGAATTTGGATCCTACATGATAAATGTTATAATAATAGATGTTTGAGGACTGATAATGCACAGATTAATGAGACAACCCACTTTGTATTTGAGTTACTACAGATGAAGTCTGGCTTTGCCTCCCAGAGGCTATTAATTGAGTGGGGATGAAAGATTCATAAACAAGGTCCTCTGAACCACCAGAGCCCTGCCCAAAGATGATGACAGGGTATGCACTTGAGGTCAGATGCTGGGGTCATAGGCAGGTCATCAACCAGCGTGCACAGAAAGTGCTGAGCAGACAAACGGAGGTCAGAAGCAGTAGACAGAAGGAGACAGGAAGTCCAAGAAGGGAACAGAATGAAGAGCCAATGTCTGAGAGGCAAACCCAAAACTAGGGTCACAGGGACTCAAGTTTATTCATTGAGTCCCATCAAGTGGCACGCAAACATCCTGTGATGGTTACACAGACCCAAAGCCACACATCTCAATGCTCTTTAGCTTGACTTAAAGCATGGTACCCTGATTTCGGCACAATGGTGGTATCTAGAAATAGGTAGTATTTGGGACTGCAGTCTGCATCAGAAAGGGACACTTAAAGTACACTTGGAGAGCATTTTATAAAAGATTAAGACTATGTTAGTCATTGAAATCAAGAGAGAGTGTTAGGTGGGCTATTGCAATTAATGAAAAGCCAAGGACTTGCTGCCTCAGGCATTGCTTATGAGACTATCCCCAAAAACTTTACAAAAAAAGAGGGGGCGTGCCTGATAAGCTGAGGAACTACGTTTAGTCAACAGGCACACTTAAGATGCAATCCCATAGCCTATCTTGATCCTAATACGAAGTGGGTCAGTTACCCCTCTCCCATTTAATACTCGTCTCAGAAGTGACCAGACCTCAGGTTATCTAAATAGGAAATCAATCAGTAGAACCTTCTGGTGATAAATACCATGCAACGAGCAGCAATATGGAGGTGAGACCATGCACATGAGTTATGCCAACTTCCTTTTGGTGGATAGTCACTCCTGCCATTTTTGCTGTGAGGCTGTAATACCTTGGCTTGGCCTGGGCTTCTCAGATGCTGGTTTCCCAAGACTTCCACCCTCTCCCTTCCCAAAGTGGGGCAGTGCTATTTGCTCTGAAAGCTTCAAACCCTGGCTGGTTAGCAGCCAGCTGCAGCCCATCAAACTCACTGACTAGGCATTTGAAAGGGTGGAGCATTTTTAATGCAATGATTGACAATGGCTTCTATCTCACACACCTGTTGCTTTAAAATCCCCATAAAATGTCAGCAGGGAGTGTAAGTGATATATAGCAGTGATGCTGCCCAGGGTAGGAATGTTAAGTGCTAGGAGATGGGAGTGTCTGAACCTCAGCTACTGGAAAGACAATGAAACAACACCCAATCTAATCGGATTCTAAAGAGAGAGCCCAGCACAGGGGGTTCAGCACAGGCAATCACCGTTAAGCCCTGACTTGTGGTTACTGTGTGACTACCACAAGACTGTCCCTGTCCAATGCAGGGCCAGCTCCTGAGGACCAGATCAGGTAGCCCTAAAGTCATTGCTGGCCACCAGGCAGTTTCCTTGTGGGTCAGAAACTGGCCATGATTGGTTCAGGTTTGAGGGACTCTGAACGCTTTCTCAGTGTCCTACATGTAAGACCTGCTCAGTCGAATGGCTCTGTGATAGTTTCCTTATAGGCAGGTTGCCAAATCCAGGTGGCCCAATACTAAAACAAACCTGAGCACAAACACCCTCGAGCCCAGTGATCTTGTCTGGGTGGCCAAAGGCAGGAGGATGAAAAAGATTCCAGGTGCATCTGAGAGCAAGGGCTGAGGAGTTAGGTACAAAGCCAGGTTACCAAAGTTGGAGGGTAACCTGAGTACATTTTGAAAAGGTGGTCCTCAGTTAGGCAGAGTTCAGAGAGAGGGAGCAGGGAAGGAGCAGCCCTGGAATAATGCTCTAGAAGGCAAGTGGCGAGGGACCCCAGTTCACATTTCATCTCTGGTGTGGTGAGAATGGGCTAATCCTGGGTAGTTACCAGTGAAGAATGGATACTGGGACTTTTATGCTGTGGATTATTAAGTTATTTTAGTTAATAAGTGTCAGGCACTGTGCTGTCTCCTGGGGATACCATAGGCCACGGATGCTCTTCTTGCCCTCACAGTACTAAGTAGATGTTAAGTGAATATTTCTAGTCCAATCTGATGAGTGCTGGGTGGAATGGGAAGTACAGGCAGCTTTGGAAGCCCTCGATCTGAGGGACAAGGCAGGGAATCCTGTGTACTGCAGAAATTATTTCAATTCAGTAAGCATTTATTGAGTGCCTGCTGTATGCCAGGTACTAGAAAGGTATGGGAAACTCTGCCCATTACTGTGAACAAGGACTTAAGGACTGAGTTTCAGTTTCTTTTCATGCCCGTGTCTACAGAAGTAGAATGTAACAAGAGAGTGTGTCCAGGTGCAGGAGTAGTAAAGAGGTCAGAGGGATTATTATAAACCTAAGAGGTTTTTCTTTTATTATTAAATATTCAAAATATACAAAAATGAGAAAATAATAGAATAGATGCACAGGCATATCCATCATCCAGATTTAATAGTCTTCAAGTTGCAAAATTTGCTGTATCTATCTCTCTCTCAACGATTACATCTAAACCTAAATCCTCTTTGCACCAGCCTGTCTCTCTCAGGGGCCAGAGCTCTCCTGAAGTTGGTATCATTCCAAACATTTTAAAAACTGTTACTTCATCTGCTTGACAAATGCCTTCTCCCTATCTATTGCTTGTCTTGCCACTTCAAGTATGCTGGTTTTTGTTGAACGTGCGCTTTAATATATAATGTGTTCAGTCTTACTAATCTCTTCTTTTACATGTGCTTCTTCTGTTTTGATTTAGAAAGTCTTCCCCTACCCTGAAGTCATGAGATCTGTTTCTCTATTGCCTTCTAATAGTTTCAGAGTTTTGCTTTTACCTTTATAGCTTTAAACCTTCTAAAATTTATTTTGTCATGAATTTTAAAGAAAAGATTTAATTTTATCTCCCCCCCACATACATAGATAGCCAATTACCTCGGCATCATTTGGGGATTAGTCCTTCCTTTTCCCACCAACTTCTAATGCCTTTCCTCATATTCATGGTTCTCATATATTTAATATTTGTAAATCCATTTCTAAACACTGTTTTTTTCAGGATTCATCTGTCTCTGTGTCAATACCATATCATTTTAGTTATTATATCTTTTGATAAATAATCATATTTGGTAAAGTAAATCTTCCTCTACCCCTCCATTGGATTGGTCATTCCTGACCCTTCACTCTTTCTTATAAAATTTTGGTATCAACATCTTTAGTTGCATAAAAATCAATTGTAGAGATTTAAAAATTGAATTGTATGAATTTTTATATTACTTTAGGGAAAATGTCATCAATATCCTTGTCTTCTCAAGTATGAATATGATTTATATCTCCATTTATTTACATTCTTTTTTTCAGACAAAATAGACTATTTTTTAGCCTTTTTTTAAATTGAGGTATAGTTGATATACCATATTACAGAAGTTACAGGTATACAATATAGTGATTCACAATTTTTAAAGGCTATACTCCATTTATAATTATTTAAAAATATTGATTATATTTCCTGTGTTGTACAATATATCCTTGTAGCTTATTTTATACCTAGTAGTTTGTACCTTTTACTCCCCTACCCGTATATTGCCCCTTCCCTCTTCCTTCTGCCCTCTGGTAATCACTAGTTTGTTCTCTATATCTGTGAGTCTGCTTCCTTTTTGTTATACTCACTAGTTTATTTTTTAGATTCCACATGTAAGTGATATCATACAGTATGTGTCTTTCTCTGTCTGACTTATTTCCCTTTGCATAATACCCTCCAACTCTATCCATGTTACTGCAAATGGCAATATTCCATTCTTTTTTATGGCTGAGTAGTATTCCATTGTGTGTGTGTGTATATATATATATATATATATATATATATATATATATATACAGTGTTCATCTGTTGATGGATACTTAGGTTGCTTCTGTATCTTGGCAATTGCAAATAATGCTGCTATGAACATTGAGGTGCATGTATCTTTTCAAATTAGTGTTTTTGTGGGTTTTTTTTTTTTTTTTCAGCTATATACCCAGGAGTGGAATTGCTGGGTCAGTTGGTAGTTCTATTTTTTGAGAAACCTCCATAGTGTTTTCCACAGCGGCTGCACCAATTTACATTCTCACTAACAGTGTGTGAGGGGTCCCTTTTCTCCACACCCTCTCCATATCTTCCACATATCTCATTTATATTTTTTTATGTTCAATAAAGTTTTATAATTTCCTCTATAAAGATGTTAACAGATATTCACATATGTTTTAAATTATTTATGCCTAAGTGCCCTATATTTTTGTTGTTATTGTAAATGTTGTTTATGGTTTTCAATTGTTATAGGCCTACAGGTTTATAGCAACAACTGAATTTTATTTGTTGATACAGTAACCTGAAACTATGAACTTTTTTAGTTTCTCTGTAGCTTCTTTTGAATTTTTCAAGCAGATAATTTTACCTCTGTACTTTATAGAGTTTTATTTATTATTTTCCCCAGTTTTGATATTTTGTATTTGCTTTTATTGACTTATTGCTGCGGCTAGGACCTCCAGTACAATCTCTGTGCTACATATAGAATAACTTGTGAGATTTACTTCTAGTTTACTAATTCTTCATTTATATCTTTTCTGTTCTGTTCATTGTGTTTATAATCTCATATTTCTTCTTTGATTCCCTGATTCTCTTTCACATTGGTCTTTGCTTCCATAGTGTCTTAGATTAGATTATGCTAGGTTGTGCTTCAATAACAATCCCAAACTCTTGATGGCTTAAAACAACAAAATTTTCTTGTTTATGTTAAATGTCCTGAAAAATGAGTGGGATGATTTGCTCTACACAGCTCCTCATAAATCCAGGCTGATTGAAGTTATGATTTTTTTTTTAATATTGACATATGTCATGAAGTTTTAAATTTATTTATTTATTTATTTATGGCTGTGCTGGGTCTTCGTTTCTGTGCGAGGGCTTTCTCTAGCTGTGGTAAGTGGAGGCCACTCTTCATTGCGGTGCGCGGGCCTCTCACTATCATGGCCTCTCTTGTTGCGGAGCACAGGCTCCAGATGCACAGGCTCAGTAATTGTGGCTCATGGGCCCAGTTGCTCTGCGGCATGTGGGATCTTCCCAGACCAAGGCTCAAACCCGTGTCCCCTGCATTGGCAGGCAGATTCTTAACCACTGTGCCATGAGGGAAGCCCTTGATTTTTTTTTTTCCTGCATCATCTGAAGCATGAGGGCTCTCAGTCACTGTGGAGGGGAGGAGAGCATGTGTTATGGACTGAATGTGTCCCTCAAGTTCATATGTTAAAGCTCTAACTCCCAATGTGATAATAGTTGGAGATGTTGTCTTTGGGAGTAATTAGAGTTAGATGAATTCACGCATATAGGTCCTGTATGATGGCATTAGCTCCCTTACAGGAAGAGACACCAGAAAGCTTGCACTCTCTCTCTCTCTATCACATGACAGAGCCAGGAGATGGCTGTCTTCAAGCCAGAAAGTGGGCTCCCAGCAGGGAGCTGAATGGGCAGTCATCTTGATCTTAGACATTCAACCTCCAGAACTGTGAGAAAACAAATTTCTGTTGTTTATGCCACCCAGTCTATGGTATTTTTTTATGGCAATCTGAGGCATCTAATACAACAAGGAAAGTCATGCACCAGCTTTTAAGTGCTTTGGCCCAGAGTGACATGCATTGCTTCTCATAACAGACTATTATTGGCCAAAACAAGTCATATTTTCCCACCCATCTATAATGCAGCTAGGAAATATACTTTTCCAGGGGACTAGGAAGGGAAGGAGAACAAGGTATTGGTACATAATGCCAAAGTCTATCAAGTGTTTTATTCCTTTCACTTGTGGGTTCTGTGTATTTTTGTATATTTTAAAATTATATTTAATCTTTTGAATTACAAACAGTTTACCTAATTATCTCTGATTTTTTTTTTTTTTTTTTTTTTTTTTTGGTGGCGGGAGCATTCTGATCTTGCTCTCTTTTTTGGCTAACTCTTGTTTTATAATCATTTTTTTCTTCATGTTTTTAAACTTTTTATTATAAGCTGTTCTTTAGCTGTTTTTCCCTACTTGAGGGAATCCTGTTCAGTCTTGTTTTTCAGAGTATATTCCCATATTTATTTTGTTTTTGTTTATTTCCTTCTACCATATACTCTAAGCATATTACTAGTCAAAGATTTTTTGTTTGTTTGTTTGTCCTTAATCGTTCTTTTTATTTTTTATTGAAGCATAGTTGATGTACAATATTACATAGGTTACAGGTGTACAATACAGTGAGTCACAATTTTTAAAGGTTATATTTCATTTATAGTTATTATAAAATATTGGCTATATTCCCTGTGTTGCACAGTGTATCTTTATAGCTTGTTTTATACCTAATATTTTGTACTGCTTAATCCCCTTCCCCTATCTTGCCCCTCCCCCTTCCCTCTCCCCACTGGTAACCATTAGTTTGATCTCTATATCTATGAATGTGCTTCTTTTCTGTTATATTCAGTAGTTTATTTGTTAGATTCCCCATATAAGTGATATCATACAGTATTTGTCATTCTGTCTGACTTATTTTACCTAGCACAATGCCCTCCAAGTCTATCCGTGTAGCTGCAAATGACAAAATTCATTTTTATGGCTGAGTAGTGTTCTGTTGTGTGTGTGTGTGTGTGTGTGTGTGTGTGTGTGTGTGTGTGTGTATAACCTCTTTATTCATTTGTTGATGGACACTTAGGTTGCTTATATATCTTGGCAATTGTAAATAATGCTGCTAGGAACATTGGGGGTGCATGTATTTTTTGAATTAATGTTTTTGGTTTCTTTTTGGATATATACCCAGGGGTAGGATTGCTGGGTCACATGGTAGTTTTATTTTTCATTTTTTGAGAAACCTCCATACTGTTTTCCACAGAGGCTGCACCAATTTACATTCCCATGAACAGTGTATGAGGATTCCCTTCTTCACACCCTTGCCAAAATTTGTTATTTGTGTTCTTTTTCATGATAGCCATTCTGACAGGTGTGAGGTCATATCTCATTGTGCTTTTGATTTGTATTTCCCTGATGATTAGTGATGTTGAGCACCTTTTCATGTGCCTGTTGGCCATCTGCATTTCCTCTTTGGAAAAATGTCTATTCAGTTCTTCTTCCTATTTTTTAATTGGGTTGTTTGTTTTTTTGAGGTTGAGCTGTATGACTTGTCTATATATGTTGGATATTAACTCCTTATTGGTCATATCATTAGCAAATATTTTCTCCCATTCAGTAGGTTGTCTTTGCATTTTGTCAATCATTTCCTTATGCAAATGCTTTGAAGTTTAATTAGGTCCCATTTGCTTATATTTACTTTTATTTCCTTTGCTTTAGGAGACAGATCCAAAAAAATATTGCTAAGATTTATGTGAAAGAGTGTTCTGTTTTCCTCTAGGAGTATTATGGTATGTGGTCTTGAATTTAGGTCTTTAATCCATTTTGAGTTCATTTTTGTATACAGTGTTAGAGAATGTTCTAATTCCATTTTTTTACATGTAGCTGTTCAGTTTTCCCAGCACCACTTATTGAAGAGACTGTCTTTTCTCCATTGTATATTCTTGCCTCCTTTATCAAAGATAAGGTGACCATATGTGCGTGGGTTTATTTCTGGGCTTTGTATCCTGTTCCATTGATCTATATTTCTCTTTTTGTACCAGTACCATACTGCCTTGATTACTGTAGCTTTGTAGTATAGTCTGAAGTCAGGGAGCCTGATTCCTCTAGCTCCATTTTTCTTTTTCAAGATTGCTTTGGCTATTTGGTATCTTTTGTGCTTCTATACATATTTTAAAATTATTTGTTCTAGTTCTGTGAAAAATGCCATTGGTATTTTGATAGGGATTGCATCAAATCTGTAGACTGCCTTGAGTAATATTGTCATTTTAACAATATTAATTCTTCCAATCCAAGAACATGGTATATCTTTCCATTTGTTTCATCATCTTCAGTTTCTTTCATCAGTGTCTTATAGTTTTGCCTCCTTAGGTAGGTTTATTCCTAGGTATTTTATTCTTTTTGATACAGGGTAAATGGAGTTGTTTTCTTAATTTCTCTTTCTGGTAGTTTGTTGTTAGTGAATAGAAATGCAACAGATGTCTCTATAGTAATTTTGTATCCTATAACTTTACTGAATTCATTGATGAGCTCTAGTAGTTTTCTGGTGGCATCTTTAGAATATTCTAGGTAGAGTATCATATCATCTGCAAAGAGTGACAGTTTTACTTCTTCCTTTCCAATTTGGATTCTTTTTATTTCTTTTTCTTCTCTAATTACTGTGGCTAAGATTTCCAAAACTATGTTGAATAAAAATGGTGAGAGTGGACATTCTTGTCTTGTTCCTGATCTTAGTGGAAATGCTTTTGGCTTTTCACCATTGAGTATGATGTTAGCTGTGAGTTTGTCATATATGGCCTTTATTATGTTGAGATATCGTCCCTCTATGCCCACTTTCTGTAGAACACTTTTTTTTTTATCATAAATGGATGTTGAATTTTGTCATAAAAATCATTTTATGTTACTTGATTGGTGTAAGGATTCCTAAACCCCATGACTAAAATTCAAACTCCAAATACGAGAGATAGACAGACCTAGTGGTTTGGAGTTTTCAAGGAGAAATTTTTTTCCCATTCAGAGTCCAAGTGGGGCAAGCAACCTTCCTTATCACCTCCCTGTTCTGGTAAGCATACTTTTAAAGCACCCTTTCACTGATATTACATCTTTTTGAGAGTCTCAGCTTTATGCAGCTATCTTTGTTCCAACTCTTTACCTTTTTTTCTCTAGCAACTAAACCCAAGCCCCTGGTGTTAAATGCCATAAGCTACATAATCAATGCTGATTTTTAATAACTTTTCTTCATTTCTGACATACGATTTTTTCCTTTATTTCTTATGAAACAATAAAATTAATTATTTTTAATCCACAGTTTCTAAGAATTTTAGTGAGAGTTTGTATGTGTATGGTGTTATTGTAGTTCATAATATTGCCAGAATACTTATAGAGCTTCTAAAAGAAGGAACAAATTGATTATTTAGGCATGGATGAATTATCAAACACCTCTTCTTTATCAGGTTTTGTGGAAGGCTTTAGAAATCCATGTATACATAGAATAATCTCTACTTTTAAATTGTCCCTAGTCTAGTGGGGAAAAAAAGACCAAAAATAATGATTATAATAGAGAATAAATACCAAAAATAGAGAGACAGGTCAAAAGAGAGAAAGGAACTGTTCTCAAAAAGGTAGCTAGAAGGCCAGATCCTAAGTCTTAGAATGTAATTTTTTTTCAACTAATGATATTTCCTTTGGGTTCATTTTATACAAATAATTTTGTATTACTTTTTGTGTCTGAGAGATTGAGGTTCTGAAGTAATAGAACTAACTTATGTCTTAGGCCCCCAAATAGGTGTGAAGCTCATAGAAGCAGCCTGTGTGTTCAGTGTTTCTATATTTGAACTCCTTCCTGCAACTCAAAGAAGCTGCCACTAGGTTGATAGCTTTGGTCTTACGGTTGTAACTGATCAAGCTGGTTAGAAAAGACAGGGCATTTTTATTTTTATTTAATTACATTTTACATTTAAAAAATGTATATAATAACTTAATTAGAGTTAATAATAAAGTTTGCCATAAAATAGAAAACTTTTGATGCCAAACAAATCCATTGCTTTTACATTTTTCAGTGAGATATTTTATTCATTAACTACCAATTTTACTGAGTTATTCAAAATCTAATACTTCATTTTAAAATTTTACCTAACCATACATCATGGACATTTACATTAAAAATATCATAATTTGGAAATTCGTTTGATAATTGCATTTTTTTCTGTTTTGTTCCATTTCTATAATGTTTAGCTAGTAAGCCAGTTGAAATTTTTAATAAGATAATTTTTGCAGAATGTAAAAATAGATGTAGCTATGTCTCATTATTCTCACTGTTAAGTTGTCATTCTCTTATAACTTATCTATGATCAAGTTTTTCTAAGACTTCAGAAGATCATTACCTTTATATTCACTTTTAAAACTTTTTCATAGCCATAAATCCACTCATCCAGATACTGAACCTAGATTCTTATATTCAATGTTCCACAAAGTTTGGTATTGGAAACCCTCATAGGAAACTTCTCTTTAAGTTTCTTTTGTTGTTGTTGTTGTTTTTTTTTTTATAACAGAAACCATCTTTGAGTGTATTTGTTAACTTTTGGGGAAGAAGAGATTCAATTTTTTCCTGTAGAATCTGAGTATTATGCCTTCATCCTCAGTGTAGTAAGTCAGAGTGATCATGGAATACTACATCACTGGCATAGGTGATCTAATTTCATACTAAGAAATATAAGGTAGTTGTTACTGTCTTTCATTCAAAGAGAATGAAAACAGAGAGGACTTTCAATAATGGTGGCTGTAGAAATTCGTTATTCCTTTTACAACAAACAAGTATAAAAGTTGTCAAAATTGTTGAAAATGACCATTTCAAGGCATAAGGAATTGACTAAAGACAGACAAAAAATGAGAAGCATTTATTCTTGGAAACCTGATTGTGGTCCTCTTGCCTGGGTCTGCTCCTTACCCCCCCTCTACCAGATAGGTGGGAAGAACAGTAGCTTTGTCAGCCTGGGATTGACTGCAAAACCAGCAGCTTTACTGCCAGAAACAATTAATTCAAATAGGAATGGGAAGCAAACCTTTTGGCTTTGCCAGCTAAAATGGAAGACTTAATTGGAAATAGATGGGGAAAACCCACATCTGTGCAAGACCAAGGTTGCCATTCCAATTTGGGGTGAGTGACAGACCATTCAGAAACTTATGGAGAGATTGTGGAAAGGACACAGTAACGTAAAGCCTGAGATGAGCTTTTCCACACTTTCCTGCTGTCTGGGAAACTAAAATGCATAGGGGAGACCCAAGAGAACCTTGGCAAAATTGAAAGCCAAGGTACACTTAAGGATTGTATGAAACTTTATATGCATCCCCCAACCCACACAGAACAACTGACAGTGCGTGAAAGAATCCAGATGTTCGACTTCCCAAATAAAAACTCCAAAGCAGTCATTATAAATGTTTAAAGATTTAAAGTAAGCTATATTAAATGAATTAAAGGAAAATATCTTAACAATTAATCAATCAACAGGGAATCTAAGAAAAGAAAAATATATTTTAAAAATAATCAAATGGAAATTCTAACTAGCAAAGTAAAATAATTGATATGAAAAAATTCACCAGATGTGTTCAACAGAACACACTGAGAGTGCAGGGAAAACTAATATCAATGAACTTAAATGTGAATAGAAATTGCTCAAATGAAATAACAGAGAAGAAAAATATTGACAAAAAATGAGCATAGTGTCAGACACTTATAGGACAATGTCAGGTGTTCCAATATGTGTATAATGGAGACTTAAGGAGGGGGGTAGGAATAGAGACAAAATAAAACATTTGGGGATATAATGGTCCGAGCTTCCTAAATTTGATGAAAACCATTAATTTAAAGATCCCCAAGAAGTTCAATAAACCCAGAATAGGAAAAACACAAACATAACCACACCTAGACACAACATAGTCAAATTGCTGAAAACCAAAGCAAAGAGAGAAACCTTGAAAGCAGAAAGAGAAAAACAACTCATCAAATACAAGGAAACAGCAATGCAATTCATGGCAACAAGGGAGTCCAGTAGGCAGTGGAGTGACCTATTCAAAGTACTGAAAGTAAAAAAAGTCAATCAAGAATTCTATACCTCCTTATTTTTCAAAGATGAGAGTGAAATAAATACATTTCCCAAATAAACAAAAACTTAGGGAATTCATTGCCAGCATAATTTCCCTACAAGAAATACTAAAGAAAATCCTTTAGGTTGAAAGCAGATGACACCATGTGGCAACTTTGATCCACAGGAAAGAATGAAAACCATCAGAATATACACAGCTTTGCTTTTTTCATTTTTTACTTTTTTTTTTAAATAAGACAACTATAATTCAGTATTATTGGGTTTATAGCCTATATAGTTGTAATATATGTGACAATATTAGCTACTTTGTACCAATACAGCTTTATTTCCTTTCACCTTCTTTGTGCTATCTTTTGAGGGAATACAGTCAGCATTAACTTGAAGTACGTTGTGATAAGTTACAGATAAATATTGAAATCTCTAGAGCAGCCCCTAAAAATACCTCAAAACCATAGTTAAGCTATCAGAGAAATTAAAATGGTACACTAAAAATATTTGCATAACACAAAAGAAGTCAATAAAGGAGAGGAAAAGGAACAAAAAGTCACAAGACATTTGTAAAAGAAATAGCAAAGTGGCAGACATAAATCTATCCATCTCAATAAGTGCTTTAAATGTGAATAGATTAAATATTTCAACCAAAGGGTATATACTGTCAAACTGAATAAAGAAATCATGATCCATCTTTAAATCTTTTAGTTAAAGATACAAATTAATTGAAAAAAAATTAAAAGAAAAAAACAAACCATGCAAACAGTAATCTTAAGAGAGTTGGAGTGACTTTAATAAGGTCAAGACAAAATAAATTTTAAGACAAAAAAATACTACTAGAGACAAGGAGGGTGATTTCATAATGATAAAAGCATCAATCTGTGAGGAAGATATAATAGTTATAAATGTATATGTACCTAAAAATAGAAGCCCCAAATACATTTTAAGACTGACTGAATTGAAAGAAAAAACAGAGAATTTAACAATTATAGTTGGAGATTATATTAGTTAGGGTCCTCCAGAGAAACAGAATAGGATATGTGTATGTATACACACACATATATAATTATATATATATTCTTATAATATATTACATACAATATATATATATTTATAATAAACAGATTATAAGGAATTGCTCACATGACTATAGAGGCTGCAAAGTCCCAAAATCTAAGTTGGCAATTCCAAAACCCAGGAGAGCTGGCGGTATAGTTCTAGTCCAAGTCTGGAGTCCTGAGAATCACGAGAGCTGGTGGTGTAAGCTGCAATCCAAGGGCAGGACTGATATCCCTGTTGAAGGATCCAGGCACACAAAGTTTTCTATGACTTAGCCTTTTTGTTCTATTTAGATCTTCAATAGATTAGATGAGCCCCACTCACATTAGGGAGAGCAATCTGCTTTGCTCAAGCTACCAATTCAAAAGTTAGTCTCATCCAGAAGTACTCTCACAGACAGACCCATAATGTTCAGCCACATGTTTTGGCACACCATGGTCCAGTCGAGTTGACATATAAAAGTAACCATTGCAGAGATTTCAATACTCCTCTCTCAATAATTGATAACAACTAAATAAAAAAATCAGTAAAAATACAGATGATTTGAAAACCACAATCAACCAACTTGACATTTTCTTTTATTAGCTGCCACATGTGTTACATATGAGAGGGTCAGTCTGGCCTAAATGCACATGGTGGAGATAAACAAGGCAATCAGGTATGTTATCCTGCCAGTAACTTAGAGTACAACCAGACATAGCGATGGAAACATTAGGATTGAGATATGGGCACAGGGCAAGAAAAGCAGTTTATGTTTATTTTAGTGATCAAGGTTACATCTTATGTATCAGCTATGAGTGGTGTCAGCAGCTAGACTGACGTGATACTGAAGACCCTCAAACTATTATGGTAGGTAATATCATTGTACCCAATTATTCACTCCCCTGCTTATAAAAGATTATACATTTATACCTTCAAGGATTATATAGATCTCTCACATTGCCCTGAATTTACAGTGTCTCCCTATGAGAGGAGTATAATTCCCTACAACACAGATATCCTGCTTGACCATGTGATTTGATTTATCCAGTGAAATGGGAGAGAAAGTGATATACCCAGAAACTTTAAGAGCCATTCTGTGACTCAACCTTTCAAGAATAACATGACCCAGATAGGACCTGTTTGTTCAGCCTGGATCCCACACATGGAGCAAAGAAGCAGCTGACCTATAACTTGGAATGGAGCCACAGCTTATCTGAATCCAGCAAGCAGACTGAGTGAAAAATAAGTTTTGTACCACTGCAATGTTTTCTGTTGTCACAGAATAACCTAGTGAAATGTGACTGATAAACTTTGACAATGAACACTCCAATTAATGCCACTACCCCAGTGTGGTAGACATTTATTGGAATGTCTGTCCAGCCACTTTTCTCTGGTGCATAATAGGGTCCTGATCCACAGGCTAGGGCCATGGAAAACACACTGATATTATATCTCGTTATCACCATTTGGCCATAGCTGGTCAAAATGGGCCAAATCCTCTGCTTTGAGAATTTTACCCAAGGCCTGAAGCCTAGAAATTTGGAGCCAATTCATACCCACTGACAAGCATCCAGAAGAGGTCTACAAACTCCTGCTGTTCCCTAGAGAAATCCTTGTTCTTACCCTATTCTGCTGCTTTATTAATTTCTCTTGGATTCCATATGATATCCCAGTATTCTTTAAAAAAACAAAACCCCCAGCTGCATTTAAACCTAAGCCAGTGCTAGCTGATTTGCAAACAAAAGAACCTTAACTAATACATCAAGGACCTAAAACTACCCTCATATTACTTGAATTCATTATTTACGTGTGGGTTTAGCCAAGGCCAGCCCCTGCCAGGGGCTGCTCCCACACTGGCAGAAGATGTGGAAGGGGCCCTGGGCTAAGGGAGTTGGCCACTCCTTTAAGTCTGGCCAGGAACAAAGCAGAGCTTGGAGTTTCCAAATTCCATCTCTGCATTTTAAATCTCACATGACATATTCTTTTTTTCTTTCTTACCACCCTACATAGGGTCCAGGTTTCCAGTAGGCCTGATGCATCCTCTCCCTAGGTCACTAGGACAATGGGTGGGCAGAACATACATGGTACAGAATTCTCTTGTGTGAATGAGTGGTCCCTGGCAGGGTTGTTTTTGGCCAAGTGGGTTCTGGGTATTTTCAGTTACAGTTGCACATCATTGCCTGCAATTTCTTGGTAGTATTCCAACTGAATACATTAAACTATAATTGCCTTTATTAAGAGGAAGAACAGACATGCACTAACACATGGGTTTTGCAAAGTTAGGGACAGCTAACTAATGAAATAAAATTTTGTAAGAACAAAGCATGGAACTTCTTTTATTGGTATATTTACATTTTCTTTTTTTCTGCACATCTGAAGAAAATGTCCTTTCGGCTACCAAATTTTCTCTAGGATACCTGCCAGATTTCTTGGCAAAAAGCTTTAAAGCTGTAGCAGTTGATAGAACAATTATAGGAGGTGCTTCTCCTTCTCACACAGTTCTAGCTAAAGTGTCCCGATCACTCCTTTAAGCTTTAGATCCATCTGTCTAAATATCGGCTGGATATTTCCAATCTGGAGGTCAGTCCACCAGATCTAAACTCAGTTTGGTGCAAACAAAATTCACCATATCTCTCCCTTCCCAGAGCTCATATCTCTATTCCTTCTATATAATCAAGTTGTGTTGTTACTACTATCCACCCACACCAACCAATTAGAAATCTATCATCCTTGACTCTATCCTTTCCATGACATTCCATATCCAATTAGTCACTATCTTCTATTTGACTTTCCAGATAGTTTTTAAGTCTGTTACTTCACTGCCTTAAGAGATGAATTATGCTGAATCATTACAACGGCTCTTTAATAGGTTTCCAGATAAAACACTTACTGTAATACCTCCTCTCCCCAATCAGTTATTCATATTGCTACTAAAGTGATCCTCCTAAAGGGGATAAATTGGATAGTGCTACTCCTGGTAAAGTTTTGAATTTAATACTGTGGGTAATATGGAAACCTACATGTTAAAGTTACATGTTAACATCAACTTTCTTAATAACTAAAAATTTAATACTTAATATTCCATTAAACATGTATTTTCACTTTTTAATTTCTGCTTAAATGTTTATTGCAAAATACAATAAATTAAATGACCATTGTAACAAGTGTGTTTATACTTCTATCTATACACTCTACCTCAGGAACTGTCAGCCTTTTTTTCCCCACACATATATTTCACTTACACTTAATCTATAATTTCATACATTTCCTGCTGACCCACTGACTGGCAGCCTGGCAACTTCATACATCTTGAAGGACAAGGAAAGGACCATGGCATAACTGACTTGTACAACAAGTGGCTGGCAGGCTAAGTAGGATGAATTCTTTCTGCTACTCCTACCTGGGACCAAAAGGAGTTAGATGTCCCTACCCAATCATATCTGAGTATACTGTTTATTCAATGAGTACCAGAGAGAACTTTTTATTTACCTTGCAACTGAAAAGTGTCAAGGAGAAAAATAATTTATCATATCATATGGGTAATTGTGATTATCTTTCATATTTCATCATGTGTTAAAGTGAGAACTTATCTCACACATACTTGACAAGACCGTGGTAGAAACTTGAAGGACAAAGTGATTTTCTACCAGATCCATCCCAGGGCATTGTTATGTAACTATTAATAATAACATCTTTAAAAAATGAAAAATCCAGAACAAATCCTGAACTCAATGGGCTGCTGAGATGGTAGGAATATACTGGAACTTTCTCAGGCAAAGTATGATATATGATCATGCTTTTTATAGAAATCTAAAGGCTTAGATGCCTTATCATGAAATAATGGAGTTGTTTTACAGAGAATATTTGCTTTATTAAAATTCTACTGATCATTTCCCAAATATCAATCATGTAAATCCTAGTTTGCATTTTCCCTTTCCTTTTATTCTCAGTGGAAATCAAATCCTAAAAAAAATCAGTTTCAGCAAACTAATAGTAGAAGGAAAACTCCTCAATCTGATGAAAAGCATCTATAAAAATCCTAGAGCTAATATCATACTTAATGATGAAATACTAAATGCTTTCGCCATAAGATCAGTACCAAGAAAGGATGCCATTCTCACCAGTTCTATTCAGTGTTATACTGGAGGTCATAGCCATTGAGATAAGGCAAGAAAAAGAAATAAAATAATAAACGTTAACAAAGGAAAAGAAAACGGTCTATTTTCTGTTGATGGGATTTTTTGTGTGTAGAAAATCCAATCCCATATTGCCAGAAAGTTTTGTACTTGTGAGGCATGTGATACTTCACTTCAAACTTGGCTATTGACTCTTATGTGTATGGACTATACTAGGACTTTACTAGGAAATGCCAGAGGGAGAAGTGAGAGTTAAGATGTGGATGCTTAGACTCCATTCTAAAGCCTTAAAAATCAAATAATTGCTCAGTTCCTTATAATTTTCAAAGCACATGTATATTCATAATTTTCTGTGAACTTCATAAGCTTCTGTGAAATTTGCGTAGTAAATATCATTATTCCCACATAATAGGTAAGGCAACTGATGTTCAACAAAGTGAAATGATTTATGTGTTTTGGTGCAGCTAGTAAGTTAGCAGCAGTAATTGCTTTGGATTGCAAGGTGGTCACAGGCTAGTGATGAACAGATCAGAGATAGACCTGATTTGTACTCTGACACTTTTTCCAAACCAAATTACTCAGCAGGTACTTATGCATATGATTTGACCATGGCGCTCATCCTTTTATTTTTTATTTTTTATCTTTTGGACTATTGTCCGAGTTGGGACATCTAAAGTGGGAAACTGAATCTAGGCTAATGTTCTCGGACTTGTAAGGGAAAATCCCAACTTGAAATTACTAAGTGAAAATCCTAAAGCTGGAAAACAAAATAGCTTGATGTGTTCTGACCTGTTGGAGAGATCATATCTGCATTTAAACAATAATAAAAATAATTACCCCTCTTGGGAACATAAATTCAGAGTCTAAGGACTGATTTTTAGCTGATAGACAAGTCATTTTAACTAAGCAGGCATAGTACTGGGGAAAAGAGAGCTAGGAATGGGTCCAGAAATTCTGGGTTTTAATTCTGAATCTGCTGTACCATGTAGTCAGAAGTTATGCAGGTCCCTTCTATTCTCTGCATCTCCAATTCCTCACTCATCAGAAGGGCGCCAGATGAGCATAGGCCCTTCTAATTATTATCATCTAGAGTTTTAATATGAGTTTCCTTTTAGGTAATCTGTTTTTGTTTTTCTTAAGGGGCTAACACAAATCAACCCATTCTAATATGGTGAAACATTTTTTTCACAAAATATTCAGAGGAAGAGAATCTGTGGTTATGTAATTTAACCTATTCTTTTTAACCAAGTTAGCATATCATAGTGGAAGAAAATAGGAGCATTGGAGCCGGACCTGACTTCAAATTCTTGTGACTTCATACAAGTTACTCTTCCACTCTGGGCTTCAGTTCGGTTTTTTTCTTTATTGTAAAATAACAAAGTTAGTATCTCCCTTATAGGTGTCCAGAAAATTAAAACCAGTGTAAATAAAATTTCTGGAATATAGTAGATTCTCCCAAGGAGGCTCTTACTGACTGAATATTTGTATCCTTTGCTCCCAAATTCATATATTGAAGCCCTAACACCTAATGTAGTGACGGTATTTGGAGGTGAGGCCTTCTGGAGATAATTATGATTAGATGAGGACATGATGGGATTAGCGTCCTCATAAGAAAAAGAAGAGACAAGAGGTGTCTCTCTCCCTCCCTCTTCCTCTTTCTCTCTTCCCCTCTCCTCCTCTCCTCCTCTCCCTTCCATCATGTGAGGACACAATGAGAAGAGAGCTGTCTGTAAGTCAAGCCGGGAAGCTGTTTCTCACCAGGAACCAAATCTGCCAGCACCTTGCTCTTAGACTTTTCAGCCTCAAGAATAGTGAGAAATAAAAGCCCCTCTTCTATGGTATTTGTTATAGCAGCCCAAGCAGACTAAGATGGTGGCTATTATAAACCAGATGATTAAACTAAGAGAAAGAGATCACCCAGCAAATAGAGTCAGAGCTAAGATGAGAACTTAGGCTGCTTGACCTCCAAACCTCTGGTCCCCAGTGGTGTAATCTGAAAGGCAATTCTGCTCTATCACTGGGTTGTCTGAGAAAAGATGAACCATCTTTATGTACAGTCATTTTCTCCTTTCACAATGTGGAAAATTTAAACCCTTTCGGCCAACAGCCTGCCTGCACACTCTCAGGAGACACAAAGATCCTGGCAAGCACTGTGCTCCAAAATCACCCTTCTCCTATTACACTCCCCCAGGTTCCTCAGTTAGCAGCCCCAGCAGCTCCTCTCCACCGAGCCAGTTCTGGGGTTGGGGCCTAATGCATCACAGGTGGGTCCTGGCTCCAAACTCATTCCAGATGGCCTCACAGTCTAAGCTTCCCAGCAGCCTATTATATTTTGGTGATCCTGGGATCATTAATGATGCTGAAGGACCATGAGTCCTGAGGATGGCAGAGATATGCTCTGAAATAAGGACCCTTGAGAGGCCTTGTAGAGAGGAGCACCCACCGTAATATATGCTTTCACAGGGAGCAAGCATATGCTGACCTTGGTGCTCAGAGGTCACTGTGAGGGGCCCATGGATTTGACATTGTGAACAGTCTGTCTGCTTGGGTCACAGAACAAGCATAAAGGAATCATCTGTGTTCGTACAGAAAATAGCTCCATTGCCTCTGGGCTCTAGAGAGAGTAAGGGTATATCCTTGAACCCTGGTAATTCTTGTACCAGTTATTCCTGGGGGTGGGGGGAAATGACATGCTGGGGCAATTGTTTAGGGGCACAGGGTGAACCTCATAGTTTTTAACCCTGTAACAGCCAGATCACTTAAGGAAGGGTGTAACATTCTGCTAATTGCACCTTTATGTTACTGAATAGCCTCATTCTACAAAAGAATTTCAGCTCCCTTTCTAGCTGGAAACTTCCCATGGCAGATACTAGAAGTTGAGCAAATATCAGGCTATTCAAGAAGCTTTTAAATATATATGTTTTCACAAAAAAAAAAGAAAAAAAGAGAAAAAAAGGAAAGCACATTTGGAATTACCCATGTTTGGGGTTCTTAAGAGCTAAGTCAAAAAAATCTTGAGTCAAGAGCATGGCATTCACAAAGCACCGAGCCAATATCCCTGTGCCATGCGGCTGCTTCCCACTAGCTATCTACCTTACTGCGTTTGTTACTGTGTATATGCCCATGACTCTCTCTCGCCCTGTCACAGCTCACCCTTCCCCCTCCCCATAACCTCAAGTCCCCCTAACCCTAACCCCAATAAAGATGTTAAAAAAAAAAAAAAAAAAAGAACTATATAAAATTAGAATATATAGAATATATTAGAATATAAAATTATAGATTATATAATATTCTATATAAAAGAACTCTGATGGAATTTTATACTTTTTATGCTTTTTAATGTCAAAAAGCAGTACGTATATGTCTAGTGTTCCTACTACATACTTGATTAAATATCTCTCACTCAAAAAAAAAAAAAAAAAAAAAAAAAAAAGAGCATGGCATTTAAAGCCAGTCATTCTTGGACTTAAATCTCAACCTCACCACTTACTAGCTTGGAGAATTTGTTGGAGAAATCTTTCACTTTTCTGGCAGCTACTATTATCTGTGAAATTGGGATAATCCCCGCGTAAAAGGGTGTTTGTTTACTTCCTTGTTCATATATATTTTTTCACCCTCATTCATTCATGCATTCATTATTTATTCTGAGTGCCTGCTGTGTGCCACACACATGCTAAATGATACAAGAAACCTTGTTTAGAAACTGATGTTTTAACTCAACCAATATTTGTGGAGCGCTCATTAAGTGCCAGTTGCTGTGCAAGACGATGGGCAGAGTGTGGTGTCCACACAACATCTGTCCTTAAGGGGGTTAGGGCTTAGTACATATTAAACCAAGTTCCCTATAGCATGACTACTGCTGCAACTGTATGTTCTTGTACATGGAATGTGATTGGGCAGAGCAAAATCTGCTTGACTGGTTCACTAACTCCCTCTAAAGAGAGGACAGTCAACCTGGGTTCTGAGGAGGTGCTGGAAGGAAAGAGCCATGCAGGAGGAAGTTTAGGCTGTGGTCATTCTAGAAGACATCTGAAACCTATAGGAATGCATGCATTCATTCCAAAGACAAATTCCTAAAGTTCTCAATATATATAATTATTTTTACTTTGATACCATTCACATACTCGCTACCAGGAAATAATTTTTAATTCTCCATGCTTTATTCCTGAAACAATTATAACAAAATCATAAGCATTTGATTGGTGAGGTTGAAGTTCTCATCAGCCACTGTGGTGGAAACTGCTAGTTGCTTATCCCAGTCCATTTTCCCTTTTGCCATATGAGCAAAACACTGACTTTGTCTAGCTGAAAGACTGCATTTGCCTTTCAATGCAAAGACAAATGCAGGGAGATGCATTTGTTCCTTTGGCTGAGGGAGATGGTTGGCAATGAAATGGTTATTTTGTTTTTGAGTTGAAAATTTAACATAGGTTGAGAAACAGGTTTGGGGGGATTTGTGCAGCAGGGGAGTTAAAGTGTTATAACTATATAGCATTGGACATAGACCTAAATAAATATAATGTGATTCTATTGTGAGCCTGGGGCTGCAATAAGAGTGCATGAGTGTATCAACCCTTTACATGTATTAAATTTTCACCTCCAAGTGAGCTGCTTTCTGTTTCCACCACTCACTCCCTAGGGCCACACAGTTCATTAGTAACAGGACTAAGATTCAAACTTCAGTTCATTGCACTACAAATTGACACTTGCAAGAGTTAGAATAGTAGGACTTGAGACAATATATTGAAAGCACCCAGCATTAGCCATAGAATATTGTTGGTGTTGAATCTATTACAAGTTTCCTTTTCCCCTCTCTCCTCTTTACTGTGGTATACTGGACTCCAGCAAGATCAAAACAAACTTGTTGGCAATCCATTTGAGTTCGTTTTAGAATGTGTGTGCAGTACGTACTCACACAGGCATGGGTGAGGGAGAGTGGTTGTTTAGAGAATACTGTACAGGTATCAAGAATATGTAGTGCAGCGTCTTGTGTTTACTTGGACTGCAACAGAGCACGTTACAGCATCTCATCACCTGGCCTGGAGACTGAACCCCTTGATTGGGACCTGGTTTCAGTACCCATTAAGAAATGCAGTTTCGGGCTTCCCTGGTGACGCAGTGGTTGAGAGTCCGCCTGCCAATGCAGGGGACATGGGTTTGTGCCCCGGTCTGGGAAGATCCCACATGCCGCGGAGCGGCTGGGCCCGTGAGCCATGGCCGCTGAGCCTGCGCGTCTGGAGCCTGTGCTCCGCAACGCGAGAGGCCACAACAGTGAGAGGCCCGCGTACCGCAAAAAAAAAAAAAAAGAAATCCAGTTTGGCTCATGAGCCAAGCATATCTTTTTTCCATATTTGTCTTTGCAGTTTCTATAGCATACCTTTCGGATGTCTGGGCTGCTGTACAATGTACAAATGATGAGCAAATAGAGGCCTGAGGGTCAGCTATTTAAGCGAGACTCAAACAAGCCACATATGTGTACGGTTCCCATACATACATGTGCATACACAATATAAAATTGTTCCCAATAGCAACTAAAGGAAAAGCAACTAGCAAGATAAGTCGGTGGTCAGTGTTGTGAAAATGAGTCATTTGTCAGCTGCCTGGCCACACTCTGTGCGCGTCCACATCTGTAGATCCTGCCATTGCCTGCCTCCTAGTCTCACGTGAGCACTCATATTTCTGTTTTTCGCCTTCTGCTTTCACTCTTGCTGTCCCCTCCTCCAGGGATGTCATCTATTTTTAACTCCTACACCTTCCAAGACTTGCTTAAGGTTACAGGATCTCTTGTAAAGATCTTCTATCTTTGTTAAATCATGCTTTCCTGGATAGAAGGGATTACATGTTTTAGTAATTGCAATTCCACCCCCCCATCATGTATATTTAAGGATTTTATTTTAATGTAATGTAATGAAATGCTGGTATTAGCAGTATTTGGGAAGAATGTTCACATTATAAAATTTTAAAACAAATGAAATGGAATATTTAACACCTAGAACATATATTTGTAAGTATAGTAAAAAGTCAAGTTAAATGATAGAAATATGAATGTTAAACATATACCATTCTAATAAATTGAGCAAGAGCAACAAACATTGTGCACAAGAAAATATATTCATACAAATTTGAAAATGAAATCTGGATTATAAAAAGTACAATCTTAAAAACAGCATCAATTTTACATTAGTTGGAAAAGCAGTGTTTAATGAGGAACTGGTTGTCTTCAGTTTGGTCTACTCTTGTAGATTCTGATGCAGAGAAAACTATATCAAAGCGAAGGGCTGGATGACTTGAAGATGATGGAGCAAGCTTATAACTATGAAGAACCAAAAATGCTTCCTTTGAAAAATAAGTTTCACTGCTCAAAAAAAAATTGTTCAACTAAGTTCTTAATTTTTCAGTTTCACTACTATTACCTTTGTATTCCACATTTTTGGAAATCTTTCACCTAAAGTAAGAATCACACCTACACTAGAAGCATTCTCTTACTAATTGTCATTTTCTTCTTCCTCACAGTCATTTGCAGATTAAGGAACCAGAGTTCATGTCCTAAATGGGCATAATTTTGTTTGATTTGAAATTTAGATGTACATAACCCTGTGGTTATATGCAAGATATAAATGATTGAGATTCTAGAGTTTATAAAAAAAACTCTACAATAATGATATCACATATATACAAATCAATATTTATTTATATAAAAATAGCATGGTGGTAGGGATTTCCTAAAAACAGTATTATAAGCTCTAGTATCTTATGAATCTCCACACAGGACTTGGTGAATTCATTTCTTTGAATATTTACTATAGACCTTTCAGGGCCCAGGCCTATGCTGCACCCAGATGTGAAGTGGAGCCAGAGCCAGGCCTGCTTGTCCTTGTGCACTTGCTACTTTGGTGGGGGAGCCGGCACTGACCAAACACAAATGTGTATCACTGATTGTGACACTGCTTGAAGGAGAGGAGCAGTGACCACAGAAGAGCACGGCAGGAAACTTAATGTAAATCAAGGAATTAGTGAAAACTATATAAATAGAAATCTGAAAAATTTGATGGAAGTTTGGAAGGTGGGGAGAAAATTAAAATATTCTATGCAGAAGAAATACTATGTGTTGAGGTTTTGAGGCAGAAAGAACTTAAGGTTATTTAGCTCATTTAGGGAACTGAAATAAGGTACTTTTTTTTTCTCCTTTGCAAAGATGTGCTAGGAGACTTGTGTGAAAGGAAGAAAGGAGGTGGAGAGAGGTAGGCTTGAAGGGCAGTGCCCTCCCATTAGGGCTGTAGCTAGTCTACATAGCCTCTGTGCAAATTAGAAAAGGTTCCTTCTCTGGGCAGAAGAAACCCCACCCACAGAAATTGATTAACAGAGCATAGGATGGAGCTTAATCCCAGTATCCCATTGGCCTTTGCACAATGTACAATGATAGGTGATGGAATTAAGTGATATTATTCAATTTGTTTCAGAAATGAGACTTATTAGTTTCCTATTTCTGCATAACAAATTACCCCAATACTTAGTG
The DNA here is from genome assembly GCF_949987515.2 of Delphinus delphis. Taxonomy (NCBI): domain Eukaryota; kingdom Metazoa; phylum Chordata; class Mammalia; order Artiodactyla; family Delphinidae; genus Delphinus; species Delphinus delphis. The sequence goes on from NC_082683.1 coordinate 46,446,043, forward strand.
GTATAAAACCAGAGTAACTACCATCTCTCACAGTTTTTGAGAGTCAGAAGGTTCAAAGTGGATTGGCTAGGCAGTTCTGGGTCAGGAAGTTTAGCCAGATGTCAGCAGAGGCTGCAGGATCCACTTCCAAGGTGGCTCACTCAGAGAGTGGGCAACCATTGAGCTTTGCATGAAATGGAGGAGTTTCCAAGGATGTAGAACTTCTTGTGCTAAATCCAGGAGAGTATCAGGCAACTGGGATGACTGGTTACCCAACTCACTCAACTCATGGCTGGCAAATTAGTGCTAGCTGTCAGTGGGAGGCCTTGGTTCCTTTACAAGTGTGTGCATCATTCTGCTTGGGTAACCTTACAGCACGGCAAATGCTTTGTGCCAGAGTGTAAGAGATTCAAGACACCAAGGTATATGCTGCAATGCCCTTATCACCTAGGGTGGAAGTCAAACATTGTCCCTTCCATCATAGGATATTGGTGACAAAAACCAGCCCTGATTTAATGTGGATAGAGACTATACAAGAGCATCAGTATCAGGGCACAAGGGTCATTAGGGGTTATTCTGGAGACTGCTTGCCATATCTTGTTTGGAAGAGGGAAAAAGTGGAACAAAGAGGCTGGTAGGAGACTCTTAAAATGGACTCTTAGTGGTTTGGACTACAGCACTGTCAGAAGTAATGAAGAAAAGTAAACAGATGTGATGTAATAGTTGGACATGTAATTAATACCTAACAATACATAGCCATCCTTTTGTATTCTTAGAGTCAGGTGTTGGAATAAGCCACCCAATTCAGTTCACTTGTAGTAAGCACCTACTATTGTGCCATATACATAGTTGGGACTGGGAGATTTGATGCATTAGATCTCATTGAGCTCCCCATCTTTCAGATTGTTTAGTAGTTATGTAACTTGCCAGAATCAACAACTGATGAGTGTTGGAACTGGGCCCAAACTCTGGGATTCAGGACAAGAAAGTCCATGATATCTATGTATTTTCCTAAACAGGTAAATATCGCATGCATTTTGAAGATGTAAGCTTTTATTATTTACCTAACAAGCAAAAAATTCGGTTATTTTCATTTCTAAGTAAAGTAGTGTAATTATTTTCAGATGTTAAAAACATTTTATCTAGGGCTTCCCTGGTGGCGCAGTGGTTGAGAGTCTGCCTGCCGATGCAGGGGACACGGGTTCGTGCCCCGGTCCGGGAAGATCCCACATGCCGCAGAGTGGCTAGGCCCGTGAGCCATGGCCACTGAGCCTGTGCGTCCAGAGCATGTGCTCCGCAATGGGAGAGGCCTGTGTACAACAAAAAACCCCAAAAACACACAAAAAAAACATTTAATCTAAACCTGTTCAATAATTTAATACCACAAACTTATGTTATACCCATAGGCCTACCATATGTGGTATATGGTTTAATACATCCAACCTATATCCATTTTATAGGTGAGGAAGCTGAGGATCCAAGAGTCTACATGATGGGCCTATAATCTTAGAGATACCTGTAGTCATTTACAAAGCTCAGACCCAGGGCTCTTTCCACTGTGCTACAATGCCTTCCTCAGAATAATGAGACTTCCTAGGTCAGAGGGACAAAGGGCAGCAGTGAAAGGGGGACCAATCATTTTTCCTCCTAGGTAGGAGATAGAAGTTACGACCATGTTCTTTAGAACCAGGTAGATGAGTTCAAATTCCTATTCCTTCCTATCCTATTTACCAGTCCTTGAGAAAATTATTTCAACTCTTGGAGCCTTGGGTTCTTCTTGAGTAAAATTGGGATCATTACAATTACCTCCAAGCTCTACAAGGTTTAGATGAGTTAGGATATGTTTAGAAAAATATAGATGCCGTTTCTACTGTAAGGGAACACTAGGTTCCCTTTGAGGCAGATTTGCTTAATTTCAGTGTTTCAGTCACTCAATGAGACCAGAGAAAAGACAACATTTCCCTCGGTCTGTGAGCCAAAACTCAGATTAAAATGCCTGAGGGGTTTTGGAAATATACACTTCTTCCCTAAATTACACTACCCGGAGGTACTAGGGTAGATCTCCCAGGCTTGAAGAAATCAACACATGGCCCTTGGTCAGGAGCCTGGCAGTATCAGAGGGTTCTTCACATGTTTATAGACAATATTTTCCTAAAACATTTCTTTCAAGTTTTGGATATTATTGTGCTTTCTTGTATGTTTTTTTTTTAAATCTTGGAATGGATAACTTTATACATTATAAAACTATGAAATTTAATATATACTAAGTTCCTTTTGTAGTATTTTCCAATTTATAAGACCTTTTCACATGGTCTCTTGTTTCATCTTGAAATGCTGTGAGAAATAGGAAGACCATGGCTTAGTTTCATATTACAGATTGATGGACCTGGGCCCAGAGAGAAGTAAAAGTTCTGGAAGGTGATTCAGATGTAGGTGAGAAGGCAGGGGTGGGGGCAGGGGACAACAGAGGAAAGATGTCACAGCTAGGGTTTTAGAAGATGATTTTGGAAAAGTTTGAGATAATGATGGAAGATTGGGGCACAGCTGCTGATTGTGTCTTTGTGTGTGATTGTGTGTGTGTGTGTATTGGGTTGTGGAAAATTGTGTAGATGAGCCAATTGGAGAACAAATTCTATTTATGATGATTTTTTGTGTGCTGTGAATGGGATTCTTACTTGGCATTGATCAGGAGACTTCAGTGAAGATTTAAATTACTTTTTAAATTATTTTTGGATGTTAATCTGATTTCTTCTGATAATGATGCTATAATGGAGGGGATCACAGATTATCTCAGCTTTGTACAAAGTATATAAATATATGAACTCTTTGATCCTCAGGGAGAATCTGGAACTTGGAGGTCCCTCCTGATTGTATTGCACTGTGCCAAGGGTTTATTGTGAGACTGTGTTTCAGCCTTTCCTACCTGTTTCAATGTGGGTATTGTCTCAGTTGCCTGATGTGTAGGAGTCACTCAGCTAGTTTTTGGATTTCTCTGAGAGACTTGCTCCATGTATAGCCATAAATTTGGTGCATCTGTAGGAAGAAGGAAGTTCAGAAACCTCCTATGTCACCATCTTGATCCCTCCCCTTCAAATGCCCAATTTTCAACAAAAGATCACAAGGCATACAAAGAAATAAGAAACATGGACAACTCAAATGAACATAATAAATCTCCAGAAAGCAATGTTAAAGAAATAGAGACTGTGGAATATCTTGACAAAGACTTTAAAATGACTGTCTTGAATGTGCCCAAAAAGCCAAAGCAAAACATGGACAGATAACTAAAAGAAATGAGGAAAACAGTGTATGAACAAAATGAGAATATCAACGTAGAGATAGAAATTTTAAAAAATCTGGAGTGGAAAAACACAGTAACTGAATTGAAAAACTCACTAGAGGGGTTTGACAGCAGAATCAAACAGGCAGAAGAGTCAGCAAACTTGAAGACTGGTCATTTGAGATTATCAAGTCTCATGAGCAAAAAGAATAGTAAATTGAGAAAAGTGAACAGAGCCTATGGGACTTATGGGAAACCATCAAGTAGGCCAAAATACACCTAATGGGAGTCCCAGAAGAAGAAGGAGAGAGAGAAAGCAGCAGAGAGTGTACTTGAAGAAATAATGGCCAAAACTTTCCTAATTTGAGGAATGACATGGATATATAAATACAAGAAACTTAAGGAATAAAATGTATGATAAATCCAGAGACTCAAACCCACATGGAACATTATAATCAAACTGTAAAAAGACAAAGAGTGATTCATGAAAGCAGCAAAAGAAGAATGTTTTGTCATGTACAAAGTATCTTCAATAAGATCATCAGATGATATTTCAGCAGAAACGCTGTAGGCTGAAGGAAGTGGGATGATACATTTAAAGTGTTGGGGAAAAAAGTGTTAACTGAGGGGTATTTATCTGGCAATACTGTCATTCAAAAATGAGGGAGAAATTAAGTCATTCTAGATTAAGACAAAGCTGAGAGAGTTTGTTATCACTAGACATGGTCAAAAAGGACTGCTAAAAACCCTTCAAATTGGAATGAAAAGAAACTAGACAATATCTCAAAGAAATTTGAAAATATAAAGTTCTTCAATAAAGGCAAATACATGAACAGATACAAAAGTCTGTATTATTGCAATTTTGGTTCATAATTTCATTTAAAATTCTCTTATAAAATTTAAAAGACAAAAGTATAAAATAATTATTAATCATATGTTAATGGGTACACAATATATAATGATATAATGTGTGACATCAATAATGGAAGGGTGGATGGAATGGTAAAGGAGTAGAATTTTTGTAAATGATTGAAGTTGGTTTGAGTTTTAAATATTTCTATAACTTTAGGATATTATATGTAATCCCCATGGTAACCACTATGAAAATATTTATAGAATAGACACAAAAGGAAATACAAAGAGAATCAAAACACCTCACTACAAAAATCAACTGAACACAATAAAGGAAGTCACTAAGGGAAGAAATGAGGAACAAGAAAGCTATAAGCCATATAGAAAACAGATACCAAAATAACAAGGCTTTCTCTATCAGTAATTACCTAAAATGCAAATGCATGAAACTCTTCAAAAGACATATGTTGGCAGAATAGATTAAAGACAATATCTGAGTATATGCTGTCTACCAGAAACTCACTTTAGGACACATATAGCTTGAAAGTGAAAAGATGAAAAAAGATATTCTGTGCAAATAGTAACCCAAAGAAAGCAAGGTTGGCTATACTACTAACAAACAAAATAGACTTTAATTCAAAAGCTGTTATAAAAGAGACTAAAAAGGATGTATATAATGATAAAAGGGTAAAGTCACCAAGGAGATAAAACAATTATTTGCATATAGGCACTAACGTTACAACTCCCAAATATATGAATCAAAAAGTGACAGGATTGAAGAGATAGACAGCTCTACAATAATAGGAAACTTCCATACCCTGCTTTCAATAATGGTTAGAACAATTGTATAGAAGATCAATAAGGAAATAGAGGACTTGAATGACACTACTGACTAAGTGGACTTAACCAACATATACAGAACATTCCACACAGGAACTGCAAAATACATATTTTTCCTAAGTGCATGTAGAACATTCTCCAGGATGGACCATATGTTAGGCCACAAAACAAGTTTTCAATAAATTTAAAAGATTGAAATCATTTCTGATCGCAATGAAATAAAACTAGAAATCTATAGAAGAAATATTTAAAACCCACAAATATGTAGAAATTAAACACATTCTTACCCTACCAATAAACCATAGAATAAATCACAAAGGAAATTAGAAAATAGCTTGAGACAAATGAAAATGAAAACACAAGATATCAAAATATATGGGCTACAGCAAAACCTGGGCAGAGGGAAATTTATAGTTGTAGTAGGTTATATTAAAGGAAAACATAGATCTCAAATCAACAACCTAAATTTGTATCTTAGGGAACTAGAAAAAGAAGGAAAAGCCAAACACAGAGCTAAGAGAAGGGAGGAAATAATAAAGGTTTCAGTAGAGGTAAACAAAATAGAGAATAGGAAAAACAGTAAATAAAAATCAATGAAACCAAAAGTTGTTTCTTTGAAAAAATTAACAAAATTGACAACGCTTTGGCTAGATTGACAAAGAAAAAATAACTAATTTCAGAAACTAAAGAGGAGATATTAATACTGATTACAGAAATAAAAAGGCTTATAAGAGTACTATGAACAATTGCACACCAACTAATTGGAAAACCTCTACAAATGAACAGTTTCCTAGAAAACATACCACCCACCAAGATTGAATCATGAAGAAATAGAAAGTATGAGCAGACCTATAAGTAATGAGAAGATTGAATCAATAATCAAAAACTTATCAAAGTAAAACATAAGACCAGATGGCTCTACTGGTGAATTTTACCAAACATTTGAAGAAGAATTAAAGCCAATCCTCCTCAAACTCTAAGAAATTAAAGAGGAGGGATCATCTGCAAACTCATTCTGAAGTCAGCATTAGCTGGATGCTGAAGCCAGAAAAAGACAAAACAAGAAGTAGGACTACAGACCAATATTCCTTATGAATACTGGTGCAAAACTCTTCAGCAAAGACTAGCAAACAGAATTGAACAGCACATTAAAAGGATTACAAACCATGATAAAGGGGGATTTATTCCTGTATTGCAAAAATAGTTCAACACATGAAAATCAATAAAATACACACACTAATAGAAGGGAAAAAAACCACTACATGACCATCTCAAGTGGTAGAGAAAATGCATTTGATAACATTCAACACCCTTTCATGATAAAAAAACAGTCAAACTAAGAACAGAAGACAACTACTTTAATGTAATAAAGGCCATATATGAAAATGCCATTGCTAACATCATAATGGTGAAAGACTGAAAGCTTTTCCTTTAAGAACAGAAGTAAGACAAGGGTGCCCAATTTTGCCACCTGTACTTAACATAATACTGGAAGTCCTAGCCAAAGAAATTAGCCAAGAAAAAGAAAAGACATCCAAATTGGAAACAGAGTAGTAAAAGTATATTGATTCTCAAGTGACATGATCTTATATGTAGGAAGCCCTAAATATTCCATGAAGAATCTGTCAGAGCTAATAAGTACATTTAGCAAAGTTGTGGGATTCAAAATCAATACATAAAAATCAGTTTTATACATATACACTAACAATGAACACTCAAATAAGGAAACTAAGAAAACAGTATCATTTACAAAAACATCAAAAAGAATAAAATACTTAGGAATAAACTTAACCAAGGAAGTGAAAGACTTGTAAACTGAAAACTACAAAACATTGTTGAAAGAAATTAAAGAAGACACTGATAAATAGAAAGACATCCTGTGGCCATGGATTGGAAGACTTAATATTGTTAAGATGTCAATACTACCCAAAGAAATCTGCAGATTCAATGCAATCTCTATTAAAATCCCAAAGACTATTTTTTAGAAATAGAAAAATTCATCCTAAAATTCACACGGAATATCAAGAGACTCTGAATATCTAAAACCATCTTGAAATAGAACAAAATTGGAAGTCATATTTTGATTTCAAAATTTATTACAAAGCTACAGTAATCAAAATAGTGTGGTACTGGGATAAAGACTAATGGAATAGAAGAGAGCACCCAGAAATAAATCTGCACATATTGGGTCAAATGATTTTTGACAAGGGTGCCAAGGCAATTCAATGCGGAAAGGACAGTCATTTCAACAAGTGGTGTTGGAAAAACTGGATATCTACATGCAAAAGAACGGTTCTGGACCTTTAACTTACACCATAAACAAAAATTAACTAAAAATGGACCAAAGACCTAAACATAAGAGCTAAACCTATAGAACTTTATAGGAAAACAGAGAAAAGCTTCATGACATTGGATTAGGCAATGATTTTTAGGATATGACACCAAAAGCACAGACAACAAAAGAAAATAGGTAAACTGGACTATATTAAAATTTAAAAGTTCTGTGCAAAGGACGCAAACAGTGAAAAGACAACCCACAGAATGGGAGAACATATTTGCAAATCATAAACCTGATAAGGAGCTAATATGCAGAATATATAAAGAACTTCTACAGCTTAACAACATCAGGAACAAAAAGCCAGTTAAAAAATGGATGAAGGACTTGAATAAACACTTTCCCAAAGAAACTACACAAATGGCCAATAAACACGTGAAAATATACTCAACTTTATTAATCATTAGAGAAATGTAAAAACCACAGTGAGATACCATCTCACACCCATTTGGATGGCTAGTAAAGAGAGAAAGAAAGGAAGAAAGCAACAGGTGTTGGAGAGAATATGAAAAAATTGGAACCCTTGTGCAGTTTTTGGGGAATGTAAATATTATGGCCATTATGGAAAACAGTATGGCCATTCCTCAAAAATTAAAAATAGAATTACCATATGATCCAGCAATTCCACTTCTGCATATATACCCAAAAGAATTGAAATTAGTGTCTTGAGGAGATATTTGTACATCCGTGTTCATAGCAGCATTATTCCAAATAGCCAAAAGGTAGAAACAATCCAAGTGTCCATAGACAGATAAATGGATAAAGAAAATGTAGTAAATACATACAATGGAATATCAGCCTTCAAAAGGAAGGAAATTTTGACACATTACACATTGATGAACCTTAAGGACACTAAGTGAAGTAAGCCAGTCACAGAAGGACAAAACTCTATGATTCTACTTATGAGGTGCTTAGAGTAGTCAAATTCAGGGACAGAATAGTGGAATGCCAGGGGCTGGAGGGAGGGAGGAATGGAGAATTATTTCGTAGGTACAGTGTTCCAATTTTACAAGATGAAAATAAATATGTTGGTGGATGGTGGTGTTTAGTACAACAATGTGAGTGTACTTAATGCCGAAGAATTGTATACTTAAAAGTGGTTAAGGTGGTAAACTTTATGTAACATGTATTAGATCACACTTAAACATTTTTATTTTTTTAAATTAATTTATTTTATTTTTGGCTGCATTGGGTCTTCGTTGCTGCGTGCAGGCTTTCTCTAGTTGCTGCGAGCGTGGACTACTCTTCGTCACGGTGCGCAGGCTTCTCATTGTGGTGGCTTCTCTTGTTGCAGAGCACGGCCTCTAGGCTCATGGGCTTCAGTAGTTGTGGCTCGCAGGCTCTAGAGTGCAGGCTTAGTAGTTGTGGCGCACAGGCTTAGCTGCTCCGTGGCATGTGGGATCTTCCCGGACCAGGGCTTGAGCCCGTGTCCCCTACATTGGCAGGCGGATTCTTAACCACTGCACCACCAGGGAAGCCCTGAACATTTAAAAATATTACATGAAATTATGTTCAGGACATTCTCATTTTATTAAAAAAACAAACTTTATATATATATATATGTGTGTGTGTGTGTGTTTGCCACGTCCCAGCATGCATTAAGTGCTAATACAGGAGAGTCTAATGAAGAGACTCTTTTCAGAAGAATCTACATGATTAATGGAACTGCTGGATATTACCAACTTACTCTTCCAAATCCACTCTCTGCTCAGCTCCTCTTTGTTCTGTGTCCTAGGATGTAGACCAGAATGGACCACATCCATGATCTTTGTCCTCTGGCTCTGGTTGGGCTTGGCCAATCAGAAATATCTGTTCATGATCTTTGCACATCTTCTATTACATCATTGGCCTTTGTCATATTAATTTGTAAAAAGTTCTTTATAAAATAAATAGCCCAAGGAAATAAATTTCTAAGTACAGAACTTCAGATATGACAGACCAAATTGGGAGAGGAGTAAAGGTTTTCCCACAATTCAAAAATAGAGCATTCCTATGAAGCTTTTCATAAGCTGAAATGGTGTAAAGTGAAGAATCAATTACTTTAGGACACATCTTGCTAACAGATGCACAAAATAAATCAAGATAAAGCACAGATACTCACAGACACAGTTCAAAACTATGGTGGCTTGATGCTGAGATGCCAAGTGTAGTTCCCGGGAAGGGGCTTGGTGGTGCCACTCTGGCTGCTTGGGTTGTGCTCTGCCTCTACAGCAGCTCACAGCAAAACAAATGCTGACACTATTTTTGTTTTTAGTCTTTTTTCCTTTTTTTTTTGTAAAAGCAAAAATCCTCTTTGGATTTCTTTAGGTTAGCAAAAACAGATACAAATGTAGGTCTTTTGTAAAAGTGAAGTGGCATAAAGCAAAAATTGGGGGATACCTGTAGATCGTTTTCCTACAAGATCAGTGCAATTGCTCTACAGCACACTGGGACCCCCCTCAGTGAGCCTCTCTACACTCTGCACCTTCCAGTCCATCCAGGCTAATCTACTTGGTACAACCTGCACAGATATTACTTGTACACATTCCTGTGACACTTCATACTCAGAGGGAACATGGAAAGAATACAATCTGTATATTCAGTTCTGCATCTGTGGATTCAACCAATGTCAGATCAAAAATCGATCTTCAGTTGCCTGAACCCATGGATGCGGAACCCATGGATGGAGGGCCAACTATACTAGGCCATTTTATATACTGGACTTGAGCATCTGTGGATTTTGATATCCACATGGGGGATGGGAGGGTCCTGGAACCACTTCCCTGTAGATACTGAGGGATGACTGTAAGACAAAGACTTATTTGTCTTTGGAGTCAGGAGAACTTGGTTTGATTTGTCATCTTCTAACCAGGTAATCTGGGGCAAGGTATTGTATTCTCTAGTAAAGTGGCTGACAATGTCTACTTTGTAGGTTATGGTGGAACTTTTACAATACATGTGGAAGAACATAGCAGATTGCCTAGTACACAGCAGGTACACAGTGGATGCTACAGGTGGAAAGAAAGAATGAAGGAAGTTACCTAAAGCATAGTCATCCTTTAAGAATCAAAGGAATTATTTCACTTCCTCCAAAAGACTTCTCCAGAATCTCTTCTTGACTTAGATGCAAGAGAAATAATTCAAAGCTAGCCCTTATCTTATTAAATGCTGCTCTTACTAATGCAATACTAATTTTATTATTTTGTGAATAGTGTTTCTCACATTCCCATGCACCATATCTCATTTGAACTTTGTATCTGCCCTCTCTGCTCCATCCCAGTAACTATCGTACTAATTCAGGGCCTCCTCTCCCTCAATTTGCCTATAGTAGTTATCTCCTCATCCTGTCTTATTGCCTCTAGCACAGCTTAGCTGGCTTCACAATTCCTCCACAGCTTCCAGAAGAATTGTGACCTCCTGGCATGGGAAGCCAATGTCTGCTACAAAAAAATCCACATCTGCTGAAACCCTATATCCACTATCACTGCTGGAGAATATGACTTTTGCCTCCTTTCTGCGTTCCAAATCTCACACGAATGCATCTTATTGATGCACAATTCTGGAGGCAAGGGAGTTTGGGAAATGTGGCTCCCAGGCTTCCAGTACCAATGACAAAGGAGAAGGCAAAGCAGCAGCTAGAAGAGAATGGTAAAACAGAAAGCAAAGCCCCACATCGTCCAGAATATCCCTTCCTGATGTTTGGGCCTCAGCAGACTCTTCAGCCTCACCTACCTGACTCTCTATGCCCTAGTCTCACTGAACACCTGGCTCTTTGCTGAGATGCAGCCCAGCTCATGCTCTTCTCTCTCCCGAGAAGACACTTTCTTCTGGCTGGGTGCACTGTGCCCATGCTTCCTCAACACCATACACTCGTGTCATATTTTGTACCCATCATACCCATCAATTGACTTGTCTATCCTCCCCACAGGCTAGAGTTTCTAAAAGTTAAAGTTGGTATTTCTGTGTGTGTCTGTAGCTCAGTGCCTTTTCTATAGTGTTCACTTATCCACAGGAAAGAAAACAGACATTCAACATGTATTTACTGGGCACTGACCACAAGCTAGGCACCATGATGGCCTTCCTCAAAGAGTAAGTGGAGAAGATGAGATCAACCACTGTAAGTTCTCATCTATTAAAAAAAGGTCATGATAATTTCTGCCTCACATTCTTTCTCCTTTTCCAATTAACAAGTGCAAGAGCCATCTCTGGAGCCAGGTTTCTACCTCAGCTTTATCCTTTCCACCCTCCTTAGGCCATGAAGAATAAGATGGTTACCAGAGACCTCAAACTTCTGTCTGCTTATGAAGAGAAATTCATCCACAAACTGCTTCTGCTCCCCAGCATGTGCAAGGCCATTAAAGCACCGGACATAGGTCCCCTAGTGATGGCCAAGCCCTCAGGACACTGTGCCTCCCTGAGCCTGAGGGCCTTGGTGTTTCTAGCCTGTCAAGGTTAATCAGGGATGCCAGGACAAATGAAGTCTGCAGTCCATCAAAGGTGCAGACAGATGTGGTTGGCACTGTGTGGGGCCATAGCTTAGAAACTACTGGAGTCTCATTATGGAGACACATGATCCTTGCGTGTGTTGCTTAGGAGAAAGACTTTTTTTTTTCTCTTCTATGCTTCAAATCGGCCTGCAGCCCTGGGATTGCTCATTAGGAGAGAAATGCAAAAGTACATAAAATCTGATCTTTTCAGATACAGAATTGTGTGTTTACACTTGATGTTTAAAAGCCTAAGGTTTTGGTCTCAGTGCCCTTGGCAGGGAGCAGGAGACATTTATTCAGGTCCTCACTACATAAGTCTGTTTCAGCTCATTTTCCTGCTCTCTATAAAGTAAAAAGGCTGATTCTTAACCTTTTCTCTTGTCACAGATTCCTTTGGAAATCTGACAAAGGCTCTTCCTCAGAAAGTGAATGAGTGTAAGTCCTGCCTTAGCCTCGTTGAAATTTTACTTTTTGTCTCTCACTCTACCTTTACAATAAAACCAGTGGCAGTTTTTTCCCTTCTAGATGCAAATGCCAATAGATCCATGGCTTTTCTGTTTATTCTTAGGAAATATTCCTCCTACGGTCAATTTAGTTCAAAACACAAGTTTAATTCAGAAGTCAGAATATCCAAAATAAGATGTTAACCCAAACTCCAAACTTGAGAGTGAATGTTTCCCCTTCCTCAGTTTTGGGCCAGCTTGGGTGGTAGTTCCTGACCTGAGAGCAAGTGTCCAGGGAGAAGATAATGAGGGGCTGGTGAAGTTCTTACTGGAACTGGCCCAGCTCTCCACCTGTGGCAGATATTTGGCGTGAACTCCTTTTCTCCTAGGCTCTTCCATGGGGCCTTGGAGATACCTGCTAGGTCCCACCTGAGGCTACAGTTCCTGGGATGGGGTCAGGCACATTTTCTTCAGCTGGCTGCTCCCGAATCTCTCCCTCAGCTCTGTGTTTCAGATTCTTGCTCTTGAATTCTCTAGGCCTCTAGCAGAAGCTCTCTTGGGCAGGTTTCAAAACACCTCCAGGCTGCTGTTTCTCTCCCACTTCTGGCCCGAGGAAAGACTCCTGTACCTCTAGTCCCAACAAAGTCCAAAGTACAGGCAGATCTTGGGGCAGCTTCTCTATCCTTTTACCACAGGCAGCTTTAGCTTTCTCAGGTGTGAGTCCTGCGTCATTCTTGTGTCTCCCAAACTCAGGGAAGGCTTAGCAAATTCTTTCAATGGTCCCATGGAAGCTGCCTTGCTTTTAGCCTGGAAGTAAAGAAATGAGCATCCTCATCATCACCATTCCCATCTCGGATGGAGGTAGCTTCTCCCAGATGGTAATAGCTCTGTTTGCAAATCCTTCCTTTTCCTTGCTTCCTTAACCTGTCTTAGGCCCTTGATCTAACCAAGGATCTTAGAGTCCTGGAACTGGGTCTCAGAATCTCTTTTGGTACCTGTTATCTGAGAATATGGAATTCCAAAGGGCTTGAGAGAGACTATCATATTGATGATTCAGGGAAAATGGGGGCAGGAGAATCCTAGCATACTCAACAATATATATAAACCTTTTTGCAGATGGTTTCAAGGATTCAAGCCAACAAATGGGAAGCAGGGCAAGGCTGCTTGGGTTAGGTTTATTGATCCAGTTTTTATTAAGCTCCGGTTACAGATTGGGCATCAACTAAAGTTTACAGATACAGGGATAAATATGTATGGCCCTCTACCTTTTAAAATATGCAAACCAGTTCTTAGAGTGCTCTGTGATAATTGCTATAATGAAGCAGGGAGGTGTGGGGGAAAAAGCACCTAGTTCCATTAAAAGGACGCAGGCAAGATCTCAAAAGAAATAACACTTAAAAGGAGATCCAAGGTGGACAAAGTGGCAGTAGAGGTAGTGGAGGGCATCCTAGGCAGAAGGAACATGTGAAAGGTATAGAATAAGGTAGGTAGAAAGTAGTGTTTGTAGAGCCACCTGATAGAATACGAGGAGGAAAGTTAGTCAGGGCCTTGACTGCTTTGCTTAGGAGGTTCTCCATCATTCTTCCAATTCTCCATATTGCTTATTTGAGCAAACCTCAGATCAGTGACATAGACAGGAAATCATTTTGGAGCGTCTTGCATAGTTTAGGTATGAGATTATGAGAGCCTACTGACAGGGCATTGAGGATGAAATTACTGACAGGGCAATGAGGAGTCAGGTGGAATTGGTAAAACTTGAATGTAGTTGGGAATAAGGGAGATGGAAAATCCAACATGACTGTAAGGTTTGGGGCTTAGGAAATACAGCGGTGATTCTCAGAGAAAGAGAACACAGAAGAAAGGAGCCAATGAAGGGAGGAATGGTAAAAACTAGGGATAAAGACTCATTAGTTTGGGAGCATGTTGAATTTGAGGTAGAGAAGTCCAGTGGGCTGACACATGTGGCTGTGAAAGAGGATCCATGGGTTGACAGGGCTCCAGTCACTACCAGGCTTCAGCCTTCACTTTCAGCTAATTGTTCCACCAGGCTGGCTCAGTATCACAGAGGCAAGTGGAGTTGAGATGTATTTTAAGGGTGAGACATTTGTAAGTCAAGGGTAAGATAGGCCTTTATTCCTTTATTCCATTTTGCCTCCATCATCAGAAGACAATGGGCTGAAATTCACAACAAATTCAAAAACTGATTCAAAGGCCAATTCTTTCTGATGGTAGGTCAAAGCCATTGCTTAATTAATGCCAGTTTAAAATGCCTGGATTCAATCCCAGATTGGATCAGGCCACTTCATTTATTGGTCACCAGAGCATTGGGTTACATGATCAGATCTGGGTCTGAGTCATGGGTGAGGTGAACACAACTGACAGGCCATTTACAGGGAATCCTAAGACCTACAGTGTCCCAGGCAATGATTTATAATCACGTGCCAACCAGTTAATTGCAGAGTATAGATGGGAAGAGAAACTAGGAGCACTGGTTAGAGGAACTGTATCAAACTTTAGCTTTAAAGGACAAAAACAGGAATTGAATCAAGAGGTTAGGAACAGGGAATGGCTTTCTCAATTACCCATGAAGGTAGATCTCTTTATCCACACACACTCAGCTCCTTGTTTGTTTCCCTCGTGGCACTTACCATAAACGTTTTTGTTTCCACATCTGCTTACTGTGACTTCTCCAGTAAACTTAAGGGCAGCAATTTTTAATCTTTTCTACTTATAGACCTCCAGTGCCTAGAATCAGTGACAAGCACATAATAGACACTCATATGTTAGGCCAATTAAGTGGAATACAAGACAGGTTGTAGTTTTGGAGTGAGACCATAAACAAGATGAAGGAGACTACCACCTCTTCTTATCAGGGGCTCACTGTGTCTGAGGTGGGCTGATAGGTCAGCTTGAGGACCCAGGCCAGACCAGTCACTCTATGGTCACTATGCCAGTCAAGTTCCTTCTAATAATGGCCTTTATGTATTAGAATCAAGGACTTTCATTTGGTTTCTATCTGCCACCTTACTCCTGCCCAAATATAATACTTGCATCACCTCTAAAACACCCTTACCTCAATTGCCTATCTTGTTTGTATAACTACTTCCAAGGGTAGGGCCCTCTGCCTCTAGAGTGAGCCTTTTGCTGTATAGATAGCTCTGACTACTATATTTTGCTACAATATTGGGAATATCTGATGTTTATATATTTTTGCCACTCCCAGCACAGTAATTTACTTAAGAAGCCCTGTCTATGCTTGTTTTTATGTACACAGAAATGAGGAAAAGATAAACATCTGTAGCTAGTCCTTAAACAAAGTTTCAAGAGATACTCTTTGACTATGCTTCACTTATTGGAGCTGTGGGAAGTGATAAAATACTTGGCTTTTTCCAATCTTTGAAAGATGCTGTGACCCAGGCACTCCATGATAAACTTAGCAGTGCAGTAACTTCAGGGAATAGAGGACAAGCCAGAGATCGGGGCCAGGAAAGAGGGGAATGAACTTTATATTATCTGGGAAGCAAAATAAGGAGGCGAACCCAAGGCCAACTGCCAAGGGTTGGTGGTTACGGGTCATATCCTAGTCAGGAGGCATTAGGTCATGGTTGGAGGGTGGAATTCAAGCCAGTTAGTGAGGTCTTGATTGATATTTGCCACGTTGACATTTGGTGACCCTAAGAGTTGTAACAGGGACAGAAGTCAACTTAGGAATATTAACTGTGGGGCATTTCAGAATAGTGGTCAACAACAAGACATGGGTGCCTGACAAACTCCTCCCTCAAGCTCCAGAATCACACATACAACCACTGACTGAATCTTTCCCATTTGTTGTCTCCATTCTGACTTGGCCAAAGCCATCGTCACAGACATGGGCTAAGGGAAGAATGCTGCTGCATAGGTGGTAGGTCTGAGCTGTATGATCACTAGCTTGCTTGGACCTTCTAATTCTGCCCATGTTTGATCTGTAATGTGCCATTTCCATCTTTTGATAGAGTGTTGCTGGGCCATTTGATCTTAACACCTGGTGGGTCTGATAGGATTCAGCTCAAGACAGGCAGCTCTGAGCACGTGGTCACTTGGCATTAGAATTCCATCTCTATCAGGCCCCAGTAGCATAACAGGAGTTGTTTTTAAAAATAACACCAAGGAGACAGAATTTCAGAATGGATTACTTTCCAGAAATTACTAATTGCAAACAATCTGATCAGCAAAAGATGAACAAGGAATGTGATGCCATATTCACCTTTTTTTTGGAGGGGGGTTTGAAATATTTTAACTGATGATAGAGTAAAACAGCAAAAATAGCCAACATCTGCTCTTCTACTTTACTAAAGAGAACAATTTTCAAAATATTTATGGTGGTGTAAACATCAAATTGGGTGAAAGAACAATAAAATAAAGTTATAATCTATAAACTAAATTATTTTAATTTTTGCAGGCTCAGAAGAATACATCTTAATGTAATTAAAAAATAAAACTTGTGGATTTGATGTAGAAATATGGTACTTTCAGTAATCATAGGGAAATAGAAGATAATAGGATGCATGAGTTGAAAGTATGCTTCAACTTTCAAAAAAGGAGAGGAAAGTTTTAGTTTTAGCGTTTTAGAAACTACAGTCCAATGAACTCAAGGTCAACCTCCAAGAAATTCTAGAAGGGATTACTAAACAAGTTATTGAGAAATAGTAAAGAAGAAAGAAATAACTATGAGGAACTATTACGTTTAATTTACTATATAAATTCCTTTTAAAATAAAAGTTCTGAGTAAAGTAAATAAATTTAAAAAAATGGTATATAATCATCCGTTGAAAATGACATGACTTCCTTGCTAGAAAACTCTAGAGGCCTGTACTGGGATTATCCCCTGGGACTTGGCACAAATTCCATATGCATCTTTCTTCAGTCCTGACACTTCCAATGTCATAGGGCCTGCCAGATCATATGGCCCAAGCAGCAGGGCTGCTGGTCCTTTAAAAACACACAGAGCCTCATTGGGTGAGCTTGTTTGGAATTGGCCAGGTTGAGAACATGGGAAACAAAGACTACGAGAAAAGAAATCCTGTTCTTGTGTCAGTCTTATAAAGGAAAACACTGGGCAAAGTGCTGACCCAGCTTATCTCCCAGAAAATCCAGCAGACTGACTTCTGCCTTATGGGGTATGGATTCGTGAGGCCAAGTATGGTTCGTAGTGGGTTCTTTGGTTGCTTTTCTAGATTGTATGAAGCTGAGCCACATGAAATCACCAACACCCTACTCTCTTCTCTGCTGACAACTTACACTTTGATTCTACTTACTAAATTTCCTCTTAGGCTCCAGGTTACCAGCCACACAAGCAGAGTCAACAAGTGAAAACTATGAGATGGCCAAGGGCAAAATGTAAGAGATTGACTGTTGTTGGTTATTGTTTATGTCAGGAAATATGCTGGGCACTTTTTACATGAAACAAACACTCAACCCTTATTATGCACAACCATCTCATTCAATCTGTAAGCTCTGTTAAGTTCATTTTACATAAAAGGTAACTCAAAGCTTTAAATGATTTGCTTAGAGTTTTGACCCAGTTCCTGCAGAAAAGAAGCCTGAGTTAAAATTTTTGTGCTAACACCTCCCTGGGGAATAAAATTTCAGGGAAGCAGTAGTGAAGGAAAAGGAGGAGTGAGGCAGGGGAGGAGGAAAGTATATGTAGCTGTGCATTCTGAGCTGCCCTGGCTTGGCAACAAGCCAACTTCCTGTCTTTTCGGTATCTTCGGAGAGGCTGTCTGAAGCTGCTGTGTCTGGACAGTCAGGGATGGCCCCGTGGGGCATCAACTCTCTGGCACTTTTAGGTCGTTCAACTGAAGATATTAGGAAGTTCATCCCATGGTGGCTCAGCTGTGACAGAATGCAATAATGAGGTAGTGGTCTGGGCTCCAGGAAGGCATTGGCAGGGCAAGACCTCAAAGGATCCAAGAGATCCTTGGATCCTTGGATCCAAAGGATCCAAGAGATTAGGCACAATTGCCTCTGCTCCGGATGGTCTTTGCAAGCCCCTCTCTTTGTAGCAACAGTTGAGGCTTTAGAGACCAACTAAAGGTATATGTCCAAGGTCATAGGAACCATGCAAGTGTTCTCTAGGTCTGCACTGTTCAGAAAGCAAGATGAGAGGACAGGGCATTATCTGCATCTCCCACAGTGGGACCCACCTGCGCATGTCTCTTGGCAATCCCATGCCTGTGACAACTGAAAGTCAACTTCAGCAATCATAGCCTGATAAGTGAAATGATGAAAGCTCAGATGTATCTGCTGAGGTGCAGTGAAAGTTTCAAGGGATGTGGGAGGGACACCGAGAGCATCTGCTGCAGTTCTGTGGGGTCCCCAAAGAATAAGAAAAGGATCTCTCTTGCTTAAACCACAACCCCGAGGTCTGCAAGGCTCCAGTTTTGTGCCCACCATTGAAGGGTGGGTCCTCTGTGTCAAAATCATCTGCCCCAGTGCTGAAACCCACAGCATCCAGAAGAGAGACTGCTTTCCTTCTGAGCCGGTGTGGGTCATTTGGTGAAGAGGGTCTGGATCACTCTATTAGGCAAGCACCCTCGGCCTGCTGAAGTGCACATGAGCTTGGGAAAAACCCAGAATGGGTAATGGAGGAAGGGGATGTTAACCATCAGTTACAACCTAGGGACTGTATGCAATAGTGGAGACTGGAGTTTGTTGCACTAACCTACCTGCATTAACTCTCGAGGAGACTGCAGTGGGCAAGGCTCATGGGAGGAGACTACACTAAGCCATCTCAAGATAGAACAGAAATAGTGATGGGGTATGGCCTGTCTGAGACACTTCTTATGCCCTGCCTCCTGTCCTCTGGCCCTCCCTTCACTTCACCCATTGCTGCTGCACCAGCTTTGCACAGGTACAAGTTTTCAACACCTCCTCTGTCTTGCTTTCTGCCCCAGATCTTCCCTGACACTTCAGAGCAGGAGGTCCTTGGGAACTCACTTAATACTCATTCTTGTCCTGCCCAGGACATAGAAGAAGACAACACCCATGGGTAAGCCTTGACTGTTGGGGAATGGAGTTGGACATACTCTCCCCTCCCCCCTCATATCAGTGGCTGCTTCTGAGGCACGTTCTCCATAGTCCCTCAGAGGGTCCCAGTGGGATTGAGCCCCCATTGTTCAGAGGTGACCAGCTCAATAGCACATCCTTGCATTGGCCTTTCCACTTTTGCTTTCTCACTCTTACCATTCCCCTACTCCTCTTTCCTGAAATAATGTTCCAAAATAAATTACAGGCTAGCAAGTCCTTATCTTAGGCTGTGCTTTCTAGGAGAACCCAGGCTAAGATTAGCAGTGTGTATCCAACTCTACGTAACTATCAAAAGCCTGTCTCCCTATCATTATAAGATATATAAACATTTTTAATGGTTGTAACATAAGACAGGCTCTAGAGCCACACTGCCTGTCAAATAACTGCCTGTTCAGTAAACTTGGACAAGTTATTTAACTTTTTGGTGTCAGTTTTCTTATACATAAAATGGTGATAATAGTAATAATACCCTCATAGGGTTATTGAGAGAATTAATATGTTAATTCAGATTAAGTGTTTTGAACTTTTCCTGGCATAGTATAGCTAACACATTGCTCCTGCTATTACTTTATTATAACAGCAAATTGGCTAATTATAATTTTCCCACTGTTTCCACAATTTTTTCACTGTTAAATACCGCACTGTGTGAACCATGTCGGCATGAGAAGGGTCTGCTGACAGCAATGTTCACTGTGCAAACAATCTCTGTGTAAGTCATTTCTGCATTTCAGATGATTTCCTTAGGATAGATTTCTAGAAATTGTATTTCTGGGTCCAAACATGCCTACTGCCCATGCCTACTGCTATGGCAGCACTTAGCACACTCCATTATAATAACCTGTTGTTGCTGAGAACTCCAAGACGCAAGTCCTTGGGGTAGGAGCTAGGCTTCTCATTGTATTTCCGGCACTTGACAAACTTATCAAGCCCTCCTATATGCCAGCCCCAGTGTTAAATAAACACATACTATGGTGTTGATACACATTTCTGAATTGTTTCCCAGAACAGGTGGTGCATCGTTAATGCTCCTTTTAGTGAGCTTGTAGAGTATAAGGATCTAAAATTGATCAGGACACACATGCAGGACATCTAGTTAGAAACTCTCATAAGACAGACATATAATCATACGAACTGAGGCTCAGAATATCTTATTGTAATATAAACTTACCTGTCTACCCCTATGGGAAAAAAAGTAAACTTTTCATATTCCAACTGTCTCCATAACCAAGGGGCAAAAATGTATCCTATAAGAAAATAAACATTTGGCCTTCATAATTAAAAGTCAATATTAGACTAAGACCCCAAATAGGCTAGGTAATTACTTACCTCCTCTTAACTCATGCCTTGATGATTCCTCCCTACATACGGTAGGAGGAACAGCTGCTTCACCAAGGCTCACCTGGTTAGAATTTTTCATGGAGCATGACTTCAAGAAAAAAAGCCCAGTCAAGCAACACTGTGCAAATTAATTTGGGTTTACATGACCACGTGTGTATCCCAACCAGGTGTCTGAAGGAAAATTGAAACATAAAATGCCATATAAACAGAAAAATACTTGGCCATTTTGGAAGCAATAAAATTAGTACCTTCTGGGAAATTAAACTCAGAGTTACAAAAGGATACTAAGTGCAAACAGAATTGATGGAAACAGACAGCATACACAGCTATTAATTTGGAGATGGTGGGAATTTAAAACAGCTTAAATTTGGAGATGGTGGGATTTTAAAACAGCTTACTGTGTATCTTCTGACTGTTTTCCCGATATGTGTACTAGAGACATGGGGATGAGGACACACTCTCTTCCAGATTATAGTCACAATATAGTGCATGTTGTAACAAAATGCAATGGGAGCACAGATGCTGGAGCAGTAAGTTCTGCTTGTCATCAGGGGGTGGTTATGGAGACATTTTACTATAATTATATATGATTCCAGGTATAATGAAGACACAAGATGAGTCATTCTGCTCTTTGGGATACAAAAGCATTTTGCTGAACTCCCATCTCACAGGATGAGAAATTTGCTGCCATTCTAATCTCCTTGAAATTCTTGGGTGTGAGCTTTCTGGGCAGTTTATATTTCTTCTGGTTATAATGGCTGTGGGTTCCTGATTCTAATGAATTAGACCATTTTATCAATCACCTGACTACCCACACATGCATCCATTTTCCACATTACGTCATCCCATACTGAAAACCACCCCATCCTTTACTTCTACAGACAGCAGTCATGCCAGCTGTGCAGCACCAGACCCTTACTGAGGGTCTGGACTGTAGAGGGGATCTCATGCTATAGCATGAAACACAACCTCAACTTGAATATTTAAATATTCTTAAGTTGTTTAACCACTTGGCCACTAGGAGTTTCTGACTGTCAATTTATTACTGCCTTCTCCCCTTTTGACTCTGCTTCTCAATGCTGTTTACTCCCAAATCCCAATACTTGTAGCTTAATTATTCTGGGTTAAAATTTTTAGTTCACTTTTCAGAAATTGAGGTATAGTTGATTTACAATATTATATGTTTCAGGTGTACAAAATAGTGATTCACAACTTTTAGAGATTATACAGTTACTATAAAATATTGGCTATATTCCCTGTGCTGTACAATATATCTTCATAGCTTATTTTATTATTTAAAAAAATACTTATTTTTATTTATTTGGTTGCACTGGGTCTTCATTGTGGCAGGCAGGCTCCTTAGTTGTGGCTCACCTGCTCCTTAGTTGTGACATGCGAACACTTAGTTGTGGCACGCATGTGGGATCTAGACCAGGGATCGAACCCGGGCCCCCTGCCTTGGGAGCTTGGTGTCTTAACCACTGCACCACCAGGGAAGTCCCATATATAGTACTTTATACTTCTTAATGCCCTGCCCCTATCTTGCCATTTCCCCCTTCCCTCTCCCCGCCGTTAACCATTAGCTTGTTTTATATACCTGTGAATCTGTTTTGCTGTATTCACTCGTTTATTTTTTAGATTCCACATATAAGTGATAACATATAGTATTTGTCTTTCTCTGATTTATGTCACTAAGCATAATACCCTCCAAGTCCATCCATGTTGCTGCAAATGGCAAAGTTTCTTTCTTATTTATGGCTGAGTATATATATATATACCACATCTTCTTTATTTATTCATATGTTGATGGACGTTTAGGTTGCTTCCATATCTTGACTATAGTAAATAATGCTGCTATGAACATTGGGGTGCATGTAACTTTTCAACTATTGCTGGACCATATGGTGGTTCTACTTTTAGTATTTTGAGGAACCTCCATACTCTTTTCCATAATGAGTGCACCAATTTACGTTCCCACCAACAGTGTAGGAGGGTTCATTTTTCTCCATATCCTTGCCAATGTTTTTTTTATTTGCAGCTTTTTTGATGATAGCATTCTGACAAGTGTGAGGTAATATCTCACTGTAGTTTTAATTTGCATTTCTCTGATGAATAGTAATGTTGAGCATGTTTTCATATGCCTGTTGGCCACCTGTATGTCTTCTTTGGAAAAATGTCTATTAGTTCTTCTGCCCATTTTTTAATTGGGTTGATTTGTACTATTTGATATTGAATTGTATATGCTGTTTATATACTTTGGATATTAACCCCTTATTGGTCATATCATTTGAAAATATTTTCTCCCATTCAGTAGGTTGTTTCTTCATTTTGTCAATGGTTTCCTTTGTGGTGCAAAAAAGCTTTTAAGTTTAATTAGGTCTCATTTGTTTATTGTTGTTTTTGTTTCCTTTGCCTTAGGAACAGGTCTAAAAAAATATTGCTATGATTTATGTCAGAGTGTTCTGCCTATGTTTTCTTCTAGGAGTTTTATGGTTTCCAGTCTTACATTTAGTTCTTTAATCCATTTTGAGTTATTTTTGTATATGGTGTTAGAGAATGTTCTAATTTCATTCTTTTACATGTAGCCATCCAGTTTTCTTTTATTGTATATAGGGAAGAGACTTAGTGAAGGGACTGTCTTCTCTCCATTTTTTTTTTTTTTTTTTTTGCGGTACACGGGCCTCTCACTGTTGTGACCTCTCCCGTTGCGGAGCACAGGCTCCAGACACGCAGGCTCAGTGGCCATGGCTCACAGACCCAGCTGCTCTGCGGCATGTGAGATCTTCCCAGACTGGGGCACGAACCTGTGTCCCCTCCATTGGCAGGTGGACTCTCAACCACTGCGCCACCAGGGAAGCCCCATTGTTTATTTTTGCCTCCTTTGTTGTAGATTAATTGAGCATAAGTGTGTAGGTTTATTTCTGGGCTCTCTATTATGTTCCATTAGACTATGCATCTGTTTTTGTGCCAATACCATACTGTTTTGAATACTGTAGATTTGTAGTATAGTCTGAAGTCAAGAAATGTAATACCTCCAACTCTGTTCTTTTTTTCAAGATTGTTTTGGCTATTCAAGGTATTTCATGTTTCTAAATTTTAAAATTATTTGTTCTAGTTCTATGAAAAATGCCATTGATATTTTGTAGGGATTACATTGAATCTTTAGAATGCCTTGGGTAGTATGGTCATTTTAAAAATATTAATTCTTCTAATCCTTAAACACAATCTATCCTTCCTTCTGTTTGTGTTGTCTTCAATTTTGTTCATCAGTCAGTGTCTTACAGTTTTCTGAGTACAGACTTTTATATCTTTAGGTAGGTTTATTCCTTGGTATTTTATTCTTTTTGATGCAATGATAAATGGGATTGTTTCCTTAATTCCTTTCTGATAGTTCATTGTTAAATGTATAGAAACACAGCAGATTTATGGTCATTAATTTTACATCCTGCAACTTCACCAAATTCATTGATGAGCTCTAGGAGTTTTCTGGTGGTATTTTTAGGACTTTATATGTACAGTGTCATGTCACCTGCAGTGACAGTTTTACTTCTTCCTTTCCAACTTGGATTCCTTTTATTTCTTTTTCTTGTCTAATTGCTGTGGCTAGGACTTCCAAAACTATGTTTAATAAAAGTGGCAAGAGTAGAAATACTTGTCTTGTTTCTGAACCTAGAGAAAATGCTTTCAGCTTCTCACCATTAAGTATAATGTTAGCTGTGGGTTTATCATATATGGCCTTTATTATGTTGAGGTATGTTCCCTTTATACCCACTCTCTGGAGAGTTTTTATCATAAATTGATGTTGAATTTTGTTGAGAGCTTTCTCTACATCTATTGAGATAATCATATGATTTTTTCCCTTAATCTGTTAATGTGATGTATCATATTGATTGGTTTCTGGATACTGAACCATTCTTATATTCCTGAGATAAATCTCACTTGATCATGGTGTATGATATTTTTGCTATATTGTTGGATTTGGTTTGCTAATATTCTGAGGACTTTTGCATCTATGTTTAGTGATTTTGGTGCATAGTTTGTTTTCTATCTTTGGTTTTGGTATCAGGGAGTTGCTGGCTTCTTAGAATGAGTTCAGAAGAATCCCTTCATCTGCAATTTTTTTGGAATATTTTGATGACAGGTGTTGGTTCTTCTCTAAATATTTGGTAGAATTCACCTGTGATGTCATCTTGTCTTGAAGTTTTGTTTGTTGGGAGATGATGATGATGATTACTGATTAAATTTCATTGCTGGTAATTGTTCTGTTTGTATTTTCTATTTCTTCCTGGTTCAATCTTGGGAGATTGTACATTTCTAGAAATTTGTCAGTTTCTTCTAAGTTGTCGATTTTATTGGCATATGGTTTTTCTTATAACTTATATCACAGAAATTCAAACGATTATAACTTCTTTTATATTTCTTATTTTATTAATTTTGCTCTTCTTTCTTGAGTCTGGCTAAAGGTTTATCAATTTTGTTTATCTTTTCAAAGAACCAGCTCTTAGTTTCATTGATCTTTTCTATTGCTTTTTTTTAGCCTTTATTTCTCCTCTCATATTTATTATTTCTTCCACTAAGTTTGAGTTTTGTTAGTTCTTCTTCTAGTTCCTTTAGGTGTAAGTTTATGTTGTTTGAGATTTTTCTTGTTTCTTGAGGCAAGCCTGTATCACTATAAACTTCCCTTTTAGAACTGCTTTTGCCACGTACCATAGATTTTTGGATTGTTGTTTTAATTTTCTTTTGTCTCCAGGTAGTTTATTGATTTCCTCTTTGGTTTCTTCAGTGAACCATTGGGTATTTCTTATATTGTTTTGCATTCACATGTTTGTGGTTTTTATGGTTTTTGCTTGTAGTTGATTTGTAGTCTCATAGCACTGTGGTCAGGAAAGATGGAAAGATGCCTGATATAATTACAATTTTCTTAGATTTACTGAGGCTTATATTGTGGCCCAGCATGTGATCTATCCTGGAGAATGTTCCATGTGCTCTTGAAAAGAATGTGTATTCTGTTGCTTTTGGATGGAATGTTCTCTATGTATCTATTAAGGCCATCTGACCTAATGTGTCATTTAAGGCCAGTGTCTCCTTACTGATTTTCTGTATGGATGATCCATACATTGATGTAAGTGATATGTTAAAGTTCCCTATTATTATTTTGTTATTGTAAATTTCTCTCTTTATGTCTGTTAATATTTGCTTTATGTATTTAGGTGTGCATATGTTGGGTGCATATATATTTACAATTGTTATAACTTTTTGTTGGATTGATCCCTTGATTATTACATAATATCCTTGTCTCTTTTAACAGTCTTTGTCTTAACATCTGTCTGATATAAGTATTGCTACCCCAGCTTTCTTTTGATTTCCACTTGCACAAAACATATTTTTCCATCCCCTCACTTGCACTCTGTGTCTCTTCAGATCTGAAATGAGTGTCTTGTAAGCAGCATATACACTGCTCTTGTTTTAGTATCCATTCAGCCACTCTTTTGATTGGAACATTTAGTCAATTTACATTTAAAGTAATTATTGATATATATGTTCATATTGCACTTTGTTAACTGTTTTGGGGTTATTTTTGTAGTTCCTCTCTTCTTTTGTGTTCTTAAGATTTGATGAATGTCTTTAATGTTATGTTTTTTAAATTTATTTTTATTGAAGTATATTTGGTTTACACTGTTGTGATAATTACTGCTGTACTGGCAAGTGACTCAATTATACACATATATAAATTCTTTTTTATATTCATTTCGATTTTGGGTTCTCACGGGATATTGAACATAGTTCCCTGTGATATACAGTAGGAACTTATTGTTTATCCATTCTATGTGTAATAGTTTGCATCTACTAACCCCAAACTCCCAGTCATCCCTCCCCCAACCCCCTCCTGCCTGGCAACCAAAAGTCTGTTCTCTAGGTCTCTGAGTCTGTTTCTGTTTCATAGATAGGTTCATTTGTGTATATATTAGATTCCACATATAAGTGAGATCATATGGCATTTGTTTTTCTCTTTCTGACCTACTTCACTTGGTATGACAACCTCTAGGTCCATCCATGTTGCTTCAAATGACATTATTTCATTCTTTTTTATGGCTGAGTAGTATTCCATTGTACGTATCCAACATCTTTTTTTTTTAAACATCTTTATTGGAGTATAATTGCTTAACAATGGTGTGTTAGTTTCTGCTTTATAACAAAGTGAATCAGTTATACATATACATATGTTCCCATATCTCTTCCCGCTTAAGTCTCCCTCGCTCCCACCCTCCATATCCCACCCCTCTAAGTGGTCACAAAGCCCCGAGCTGATCTCCCTGTGCTATGTGGCTGCTTCACACTAGGTATCTATTTTACATTTGGTAGTGTATATATGTCCATGTCACTCTCTCACTTTGTCACAGCTTACCCTTCCCCTTCCCCATATCCTCAAGTCCATTCTCCAGTAGGTCTGTGTTTTTATTCCCATCTTGCCCCTAGGATCCTCATGAACTTATTTTTTTTCCTTAGATTCCATATGTATGTGTTACTATATGGTATTTGTTTTTCTCTTTCTGACTTACTTCACTCTGTATGACAGAATCTAGGTCCATCCACCCCACTACAAATAAATCAATTTTGTTTCTTTTCATGGCTGAGTAATATTCCATTGTGTATATGTGCCACATCTTCTTTATCCATTCATCTGTTGATGGACACTTAGGTTGCTTCCCTGTCCTGGCTATTGTAAATAGAGCTGAAATGAAAATTATGGTACATGACTCTTCTGAATTATGGTTATCTCAGGGTATATGCTCACTAGTGGGATTGCTGGGTCGTATGGTAGTTCTATTTTTAGTTTTTTAAGGAACCTCCATACTGTTCTCCATAGTGGCTGTATCTATTTACATTCTCACCAACAGTGCAAGAGGTTTCCCTTTTCTCCACACCCTCTCCAGCATTTATTGTTTCTAGATTTTTTGATGATGGCCATTCTGACCAGTGTGAGATGATATCTCAGTGGAGTTTAGATTTACATTTCTCAAATGATTAATGACGTTGACCACTCTTTCATGTGTTTGATGGCAATCTGTATATCTACTTTGGAGAAATGTCTATTTAGGTCTTCTGCCCATTTTTGGATTGGGTTGTTTGTTTTCTTGATGTTGAGCTGCATGAGCTGCTTGTAAATTTTGGAGATTGATCCTTTGTCAGTTGCTTCATTTGCAAATATTTTCTCCCATTCTGAGGGTTGCCTATTGGTCTTGTTTATGGTTTCCTTGGCTGTGCAAAAGGGTTCAAGTTTCATTAGGTTCCATTTGTTTATTTTTGTTTTTATTTCCATTTCTCTAGGAGGTGGGTCAAAAAGGATCTTGCTGTGATTTATGTCATAGAGTGTTCTGCCTATGTTTTACTCTAAGAATTTGATAGTGTCTGGCCTTACATTTAGGTCTTTAATCCATTTTCAATTTATTTTTTTGTATGGTGTTCTAATTTCATACTTTTACATGTACCTGTCCAGTTTTCCCAGCACCACTTATTGAAGAGGCTGTCTTTTCTCCACTATATATTCTTGCCGGCTTTATCAAAGATAAGGTGGCCATATGCACATGGGTTTATCTCTGGGATTTCTATCCTGTTCCATTGATCTATATTTCTGGTTTTGTGCCAGAACCATACTGTCTTGATTATGGTAGCTTTGTAGTATAGTCTGAAGTCAGGGAGCCTGATTCCTCCAGCTCCGTGTTTCATTCTCAAGATTGCTTTTGTTATTCAGGATCTTTTGTGTTTCCATGCAAATTGTGAAATATTTTGTTCTAGTTCTGTGAAAAATGCCAGTGGCAGTTTGATAGGGATTGCATTGACTCTGTAGATTGCTTTGGGTAGTAGAGTCATTTTCACAATATGGATTCTTCCAATCCAAGAACATGGTATATCTCTCCATCTCTTTGTATCATCTTTAATTTCTTTCATCAGTGTCTTATAATTTTCTGCATACAGGTCTTTTTTCTCCTTAGGTAGGTTTATTCCTAGATATTTTATTCTTTTTGTTGCAATGGTAAATGGGAATGTTTTCTTGATTTCACTTTCAGATTTTTCATCATTAGTGTATAGGAATTCTAGAGATTTCTGTGTATTAATTTTGTATCCTGCTACTTTACCAAATTCATTGATTAGCTCTAGTAGATTTCTGGTAGCATCTTTAGGATTCTCTATGTATAGTATCATGTCATCTGCAAACAGTGACATCTTTACTTCTTGTTTTCCAATTTGGATTCCTTTTATTTCATTTTCTTCTCTGATTGCTGTGGCTAAAACTTCCAAAACTATGTTGAATAATAATGGTGAGAGTGGGTAACCTTGTCTTGTCCCTGATCTTAGTGGAAATGCTTTCAGTTTTTCACCATTGAGGACAATGTTTGCTGTGGGTTTGTCACATATGGCCTTTATTATGTTGAGGAAAGTTCCCTGTATGCCTACTTTCTGCAGGGTTTTTTATCATAAATGGGTATTGAATTTTGTTGAAAGCTTTCTCTGCATCGATTGAGATGATCATATGGTTTTTCTCCTTCAATTTGTTAATATGGTGTATAACATTGATTGATTTGCGTATATTGAAGAATCCTTGCATTCCTGGAATAAATCCTACTTGATCATGGCGTATGATCCTTTTAATGTGCTGTTGGATTCTGTTTGCTAATATTTTGTTGAGGATTTTTGCATCTATGTTCATCAGTGATATTGGCCTGTAGTTTCTTTCTTTGTGACATCTTTGTCTGGTTTTGGTATCAGGGTGATGGTGGCCTCACAGAATGAGTTTGGGAGTGTTCCCCCCTCTGCTATATTTTGGAAGAGTTTGAGAAGGATAGGTGTTAGCTCTTCTCTAAATATTTGACATAATTCACCTGTGAAGCCATCTGGTCCTGGACTTTTGTTTGTTTGAAGCCTTTTAATCACAGTTTCAATTTCAGTGCTGGTGGTTGGTCTGTTCATATTCTCCATTTCTTCCTGGTTCAGTCTCAAAAAGTTGTGCACTTCTAAGAATTTGTCCATTTCTTCCAGGTTGTCCATTTTATTGGCATAGAGTTACTTGTAGTAATCTCTCATGATCCTTTGTATTTCTGCAGTGTCAGTTGTTACTTCTCCTTTTTCATTTCTAATTCTATTGATGTGAGTCTTCTCCCTTTTTATCTTGATTAGTTTGGCTAATGGTTTATCAATTTTGTTTATCTTCTCAAAGAACAAGCTTTTAGTTTTTTTGATCTTTGCTATTGTTTCCCTCATTTCTTTTTCATTTATTTCTGATCTGATCTTTACGATTTCTCTCCTTTGGCTAACTTTGGGGTTTTTTGTTCTTCATTCTCTAATTGCTTTAGGTGTAAGCTTAGGTTGTTTCTTTGAGATATTTCTTGTTTCTTGAGGTAGGATTGTATTGCTATAAACTTCATTCTTAGAATGGCTTTTGCTGCATCCCATATGTTTTGTGTTGTCATGTCTCCATTGTCATTTGTTTCTAGGTATTTTTTGATTTCCTCTTTGATTTCTTCCAGGAGCACTTCATTATTAAGTAGTGTATTGTTTAGCCTCCATGTGTTTGTATTTTTTACAGATTTTTTCCTGTAATTGATATCTAGTCTCATAGCATTGTGGTCAGAAAAGATACCTGATATGATTTCAAGTTTCTTATATTTACAAAGGCTTGATTTGTGACCCAAGGTATGATCTATCCTGGAGAATGTTACATGAGCACTTGAGAAGAATTTGTATTCTGTTGTTTTTGGATGGAATGTCCTATAAATATCAATTAAGTCCATCTTGTTTAATGTATCATTTAAAGCTTGTATTTCCTTATTTGTTTTCATTTTGGATGATCTGTCCATTGTTGAAAATGGGGTGTTAAAGTCCCCTACTATGAATGTGTTACTGTTGATTTCCCATTTTTTGGCTGTTAGTATTTGCCTTATGTATTGATGTGCTCCTATGTTGGGTGCATAAATCTTTACAATTGTTATATCTTCTTCTTGGATCGATCCCTTGATCATTATGTAGTGTCCTTCTTTGTCTCTTGTAATAGTCTTTATTTTAAAGTCTATTTTGTCTGATATGAGAATTGCTACTCCAGCTTTCTTTTGATTTCCATTTGCATAGAATATCCTTTTCCATCCCCTGACTTGCAGTCTGTATGTGTCCCTAGGTCTGAAGTTGGTCTCTTGTAGACCGCATATATACAGGTCTTGTTTTTGTATCTATTCAGCAAGTCTATGTCTTTTGGTTGGAGTATTTAAGCCATTTACATTTCAGGTAATTATAGATATGTATGTTCCTATTCCCATTTTCTTAATTGTTTTGGGTTCGTTACTGTAGGTCTTTTCCTTCTCTTGTGTTTCCTGTCTAGAGAAGTTTCTTTAGTATTTGTTGTAAAGCTGGTTTTGTGGTGTTGAATTCTCTTACTTTTTGCTTGTCTGTAAAGGTTTTAATTTCTCCATCAAATCTGAATGAAATCCTTGCTGGGTAGAGTAATCTTGGATGTAGGTTTTTCTCCTTCATCACTTTAAATATGTCTTGCCACTCCCTTTGGTTTGCAGAGTTTCTGCTGAAAGATCAGCTTTTAGCCTTATGGGGATTCCCTTGTGTGTTATTTGTTGTTTTTCCCTTGCTGCTTTTAGTATGTTTTCTTTGTATTTAATTTTTGATGGTTTGATTAATATGTGTCTTGGCATATTTCTCCTTGGATTTATACTGAATGGGACTCTCTGTGTTTCCTGGACTTGATTAACTATTTCTTTTCCCATATTAGGGAAGTTTTCAACTATAATCTCTTCAAATATTTTCTCAGTCCCTTTCTTTTTCTTTTTCTTCTTGGACCCCTATCATTTGAATGTTGGTGTGTTTAATGTTGTCCTAGAGGTCTCTGAGACAGTCTTCAGTTCTTTTCATTCTTTTTTCTTTATTCTGCTCTTCAGTAGTTATTTCCACTATTTTATCTTCCAGGTCACTTATCCATTTCTGCCTCAGTTATTATGCTATTGATCCCTTCTAGAGAATTTTAAATTTCATTTATAGTGTTGTTCCTCATTGTTTGCTTGCTCTTTAGTTCTTCTATGTCCTTGTTAAACGTTTCTTGTATTTTCTCTATTCTATTTCCAAAATTTTGGATCATCTTTACTATCATTATTCTGAACTCTTTTTCAGGTAGACTACCTATTTCCTCTTCATTTGTTAGGTCTGGTGGGTTTTTACCTTGCTCCTTCATCTGCTGTGTGTTTTTCTGTCTTCTCGTTTTACTTAACTTACTGTGTTTGGGGTCTCCTTTTCACAGGCTGCCGGTTCGTAGTTCTCGTTGTTTTTGCTGTCTATCCCCAGTGGCTAAGGTTGGTTCAGTGGGTTGTGTAGCCTTCCTGGTGCAGGGACTAGTGCCTGTGTTCTGGTGGATGAGGCTAGATCTTGTCTCTCTGGTAGGCAGGTCCACATCTGGTGGTGTGTTTTGGGGTGTCTGTGGCCTTATTATGATTTTAGGCAGCCTCTCTGCTAATGGATGGGTTTGTGTTCTTGTCTTGCTAGTTGTTTGGCATAGGGTGGCCAGCACTGTAACTTGCTGGTCGTTGAGTGAAGCTGGTTCTTGGCATCAAGATGGAGATTTCTGGGAGAATTTCGCCGTTTGATATTATATGGAACTGGGAGGTCTCTTGTGGACCAGTGTCCTGAAGTTGGCTCTCCCACCTCAGAGTCACAGCACTGACTCCTCGCTGGAGCACAATAGCCTTTCTTCCACATGGCTCACAATATAAGGGAGAAAAAATAGAAAGAAATAAAGAAAGAAGATAAAATAAAAGAAAATAAAGTAAAATAAAATAAAGTTATTAAAATAAAAAATAATTATTAAGAAAAAAATTAAAAATTTAAAAACAAAAATAACAAACAGACAAAGCCCTAGGACAAATGGTAAAAACAAATCTATAAAGACAAAATCACACACAGAAGCATACACATACACACTCACAAAAAGAGAAAAAGGGGAAAAAATATATATATCTTTGCTCCCAAAGTCCAAGTCCTCAATTTGGGATGAGTCATTGTCTATTCAGGTATTCCACAGATGCAGTGGACATCAAGTTGATTGTGGAGATTTAATCCGCTGCTCCTGCCGCTGCTGGGGATAATTTCCCTTTCTCTTCTTTGTTCGCACATCTCCCGGGCTTCCGCTTTGGATTTGGACCTGACTCTGAGTGTAGGTCGCCTGAAGGCATCTGTTCTTTGCTCAGACAGGACAGGGTTCAAGGAGCAGCTGATTTGGGGGCTCTGGCTCACTCAGGCCGGTGGGTAGGGAGGGGTACGGATGCAGGGCAAGCCTGCGGCAGCAGAGGCCAGCATGACGTTGCACCAGCCTGAGGTGCACCGTGTGTTCTCCCGGGGAAATTGTCCCTGGATCACGGGACCCTGGCAGTGGCGGGCTGCACAGGCTCCTGGGAGGGGCGGTGTGGATAGTGACCTGTGCTCGCACACAGGCTTCTTGGTGGCAGCAGCAGCAGCCTTAGCGTCTCATGTCTGTCTCTGGGGTCCGCGCTGATAGCCGTGGCTCGCACCCATCTCTGGAGCTCCTTTAAGCAGCACTCTTAATCCCCTCTCCTCATGCACCAGGAAACAAAGAGGAAAGAAAAAGTCTCTTGCCTCTTTGGCAGGTCCAGACTTTTCCCCAGACTCCCTCCCGGCTAGCCGTGGTGCACTAGCCCCCTTTAGTCTGTGTTTACGCAGCCAACCCCAGTCCTCTCCCTGGGATCTGACCTCCGAAGCCAGAGCCTCAGCTTCCAGCCCCCGCCTGCCCCGACTGGTGAGCAGACAGGCCTCTCGGGCTGGTGAGTGCTGGTTGGCACCATTCCTCTGTGTGGGAATCACTCAGCTTTGCCCTCCACACCCCTGTTTCTGCGCTGTCCTCCATGGCTCCGAAGCTCCCCCCCTCCACCACCCACAGTCTCTGCCTGCGAAGAGGCTTTCTAGTGTGTGGAAACCTTTCCTCCTTCACAGCTCACTCCCAGAGGTGCAGGTCCTGTCCCTATTCCTTTGTCTCTGTTTTTTCTTTTTTCTTTTGCCCTGCCCAGGTAAGTGGGGAGTTTCTTGCCTTTTGGGAGGTCTGAGGTCTTCTGCCAGCGTTCAGTAGGTGTTCTATAGGAGCTGTTCCACATGTAGATGTATTTCTGATGTATCTGTGGGGAGAAATGTGATCTCCGTGTCTTACTCTTCTGCCATCTTGAAGCTCCTCCCTGTATCCAACGTCTTTATCCATTCATCTGTTGATGGACATTTAGGTTGCTTGCATATCTTGGCTATTGTGAATAGTGCTGCTGTGAACATAGGGGTAAATGTATCTTTTTGATTTATAGTTTTGTCTGGATATATGCCTAAGAGTGGGATTGTTGGATCTTATGGTAATTCTCTTTATAGTTTTCTAAGGAACCTCCACACTGTTTTTCATAGTGACTGCCCCAACCTACATTCCCACCAACAGTGTAGGAGGGTACCGTTTTCTACACACCTTCTCCAGCATTTGTTATTTGTAGATTTTTAAATGGTGGTCATTCTGACCAGTGTGAGTTGGTAGCTCATTGTAGTTTTAATTTGCATTTCTCTAATGCTTAGCGACATTGAGCATCTTTTCATGTGCCTATTGGCCATGTGTATGTCTTCTTTGGAGAAATGTCTATGTAGACCTTCTGCCCCGACTGGGCTGTTTTTGTTGTTGAGTTGTGTAAGCTCTATGTATGTTTTGGAAATTAAGCCCTTGTAGGTCACATCATTTGCAGATATCTTCTCACATTCCATACGTTGTCTTTTTGTTTTCTTTATGGTTTCTTTTGTTGTGCAAAACGTGTAAGTTTGATTATGTCCCATTTGTTTATTTTTATTTCTATTGTCTTGGGAGACTGACCATTGGTATGATTTATGTCAGAGAAAGTTTTGCCTATGATTTCTTCTAGGAGTTTGTAATGTCTTATATTTAAGTTTTTAAGGCATTTTGAGTTTAGTTTTGTGCATGGTGTGAAGGTGTTTTCTAACTTCATTGATTTACATGCAGCTGTTCAACTTTCCCTGCACCACTTGCTGAAGAGACTGTCTTTTTCCCATTTTATATTCTTGCCTCCTTTGTGAAAGATTGACTATAGGTGTGTGGGTTTATTTCTGGGCTCTCTATTCTGTTCTATTGATCTGTATGTCTGTCTTTGTGCCAATACCACACTGCTTTGATTACTCTACTTCTGTAGTATTGTTTGAAGTCTGGAAGCGTTATGCCTCCTGCTTTGTTCTTTTTCCTCAGGATTGCTTTGGCAATTCAGGGTCTTTTATGGTTCCATATAAATTTAAGAATTATTTGTTTTAGTTCTGTGAAAAATGTCATGGGTAATTTTATAAGGATCACATCAAGTCTGTAGATTGCTTTGGATAATATGGCCGTTTTAACAATATTAATTCTTCCAATCCAAAAGCATGGGATATCTTTCCATTTCTTTGAACCATCTTTAGTTTCCTTTATTAATGTTTAATAGTTTTCAGCATATAAGTCTTTCACCTCCTTGGTCAGGTCTATTCCTAAGGTTTTTTTTTTTTTTTCTGGTGTAATTTTAAAAGGTATTTTTTTTTTTTACATTCCCTGTCTGCTATTTCATTGTTAGTGTAAAGAAATGCAACCAATTTCTGTATGTTAATCTTGTATCCTACTACATTGCTGAATTCATTTATCAGTTCTAGTAGTTTTTGTGTGACATCTTTAGGGTTTTCTACATATAGTATCATGTCATCTGCATATAGTGACAATTTTACCTTTTCCCTTCCAATTTGGATACTTTTTATTTCTTTTTATTGTCTAATTGTTGTGGCTAGGATTTCCAATACTATGTTGAATAGAACTGGTAAGAGTGGGCATCCTTGTCTTGTTCCAGATTTTAGTGAGAAGGCTTTCAGCTTTTCATGGCTGAATATTATATTGGCTGTAGGTTTGCCATAAACAGCTTATTATATTGAGATACGTTCTGTCTATTCCCACATTGGTAACTCTTTTATCATGAATGGATATTGAATTTTGACAAATGCTTTTTCTGCATCTATCGAGATGATCATGTGGTTTTTATCTTTTCTTTTGTTGATGTGATATTTCACATTGATTTGTGTATGTTGAACCATCCTTTTGAACTTGGGATGAACCCCGCTTGGTCATGGTGTATGATCATTTTTATGTGTTGTTGGATGTGGTTTGCTAGTATTTTATTGAGAATTTTTGCATCTATATTCAAAGATATTGGCCTGTAATTTTCTTCTTTGGTGATATCTTTGTCTGGTTTTGGTATCAAGGTGATGTTGTGTTCATAGTGTGTAGTTGGGAGTGTTCCATCCTCTTCAGTCTTTTGAAAGAGTTTGAGAAGGATAGGTATAAGTTCTTCTTTGTATGTTTGGTAGAACTTGCCTATGAAGCCATCTGGTCCCAGACTTTTGTTTGTAGGGAGGGAGTTATTTATTTATTTATTTATTTTTACAGATTCTATTTCACTTCTACTTATTGGTCTGTTCAAATTATCTATTTCTTCTTGATTCACTTTTGGTGGGGTGTATGTTTCTAGAAAGTTGTCTATTTCTTCTAGGTAATCGAATTTTTTGGCATATACTTTTACATAGTATTCTCTTATCATTTTTTGTATTTCTATGGTATTGGTTGATATTTCTCCATTTCTTATCTTGTTTATTTGGGTTTTCTCTCTTTTTTTCTTGGTGAGCCTGGCCAGAGGTTTGTCAACTTTGTTTACCCATTCAAAGAACCAACTCTTTGTTTTATTTATTTTTCCTATTGTTTTTTATCTCTATTTTATTTATTTCCTTTCTGATCTTTATTTTTTCCTTCCTTCTGCTGATTTTAAGTTTTGTTTGTTCCTCTTTTTCTAATTCTTTTAGGTGGTAGGTTAGGCTTTTTATGTTAGATTTTTCTTATTTTTTTGAGGAAGGCCTGTATCACTATGAACTGCCCTCTAAGAACTACTTTTGCTGCATCCCATAGATTTTGTATGGTTGTGTTTTCATTGTCCTTTGTCTCAAGGTATTTTTAAATTTCCTTTTTGATTTCCTCATTGACCCATTAATTTTTAGTATCATGTTGTTAGTCTCCATGTAATCATCTTAACAGCAGTGGCAGCCCACATACCCTCTTAGTATGGTGGGGGACAGCAATTGGCTCCTACTTGTGGTTTTCTAAGTGGTGGTGGCAGCCCATACCTGACTCTGGAGCCTGCAATGGCAGTGGCAGCTTGTGCCCAACCCCGGAGCTCATGTAGGTGCTGTCTTGTTGCCTGAGATTGGTGCATGGAAAGAAGCTCCTATGGCAATCCTGTCCCTCTCCTTGCATACCCCCAACAATGGTGCCTTGCCTCCCTGGCAGTCCCAGGCTTCTTCTGCTTACAGTCTCATTTGCCACACTCCAGCCCCTTCAGGCTCTCCCTGAGCAGCCAACCTCAGTCCTCTCCCTGGGTCTGACCTCTGAAGCCCAAGTTTCAGCACTCAGCTCCTGCCCTCACTGGCAGAAGAGCATCTCAGGCTCGGAAGCGTGGGTGGTAGTACTGACCATCTGTGAAGGTCATTCTCTGTTTTGCCTTCTGAAGACTGGTTGCTGTGTTTTTCTCCGAGGCTCTGAAGATCCCCCTCCATCCAAGCTGATCTCCCTTCCAGTGAGGGGACTTCCTGGGGTGCAAGAATCTTTCCTCTTTCACAGCTCCTTCCCTGGGGTGCTGTTTCCATCCAGATTCCTTTCTCTCTCTCTCTTTATTTTTTTTCCTTTTTCTTTTGTCCTACCCAGTTACATGAAAATTTTCTTGCCCTTTCAGGAGTCTGAGGTCTTCTGCCAGCGTTCTGTAGATGTTCTGTATGAATCATTCCACATGTAGATGTATTTTTCATGTATTTGTGGGGGGAGGTAAGCTCCACGTCTTACTCCTCTGCCATCTTGATCACTCTCTTAGTGTTATATTTGGATTTCTTTTTCTTTTTTTGTGTGTATCATAGATTTTTGGTTTGTGCTTACCATGAGGCTTTTACATAGCAGTCTATATACATACATGTGATAGTTTAAAGTTGCTGATCTCTTAATTTCAAGTGCATTGTAACAACCATACATTAGTACTCTCCTCCTCCCATGATTACAGTTTTTTGACATATTTTACATAATTGTTTTGTGTTTCCCTTAACTGCTTATTATATATAGATGATTTTACTATTTTTCTTTTAACCTTCTTACTAACTTTGTATGTGGTTAATTTTCTACCTTTCCTGTATATTTGCCTTTACTGATGAGTTTTTCTTCTAGTGATTTTCACATTTCTAGTTGTGGCCTGTTCTTTTTTGTTTAAAGAAGTCCCTTTAAATTTTTCTTGTAAAGTTGATTTTGTGGTGCTGAACTCTTTTAGCTTTTCCTTTCTGTAAAACTTTTGATGTCTCTGTCAAATCTGAATAAGAGCCTTGCTGGGTAGAATATTCTTGGTTGTAGGTTTTTCCTTGTCACCATTTTAAATATGTCATAACACTCTTGCCCTGCAGAGTTTCTGCTGAAAAGTTGGCTGATAGCCTAATGGGAGTTCCCTTTTATGTAACTTGTTACTTTTCCCTGGCTGCTTTTTAATATTCCCCCTTTATCTTTAATTTTTGCCATTCTAATTACGATGTGTTTTGGTGTGTTCTTCTTTGGGTTGACCCTGTTTGGAACTCTCAGACATCCAAGTCCAGGGAGCACAGTTTATTTTCCCAGGTTAGGGAAGGTTTTAGCTATTTTGTCTTCAAATATGTTCTCTGCCTCTTTCTCTCTCTCTTCTCCTTCTGAGACTCCTATAATGTGAGCATTAGTACACTTGATATTGTCCCAGAGGTCTCTTAAACTGTCCTCATTTCTTTCATTCTTTCTTTTTTCTCTTCACCATTAGTGAATATCTACTATTCTGTTTTCCATCTTGCTGATTTATTCCTCTGTATCATTTAGTCCACTGCTGATTCCTTTTAGCATAGTTTTCATTTCAGTTATTGTATTCTTCATCTCTATTTAATTGTTCTTTGTATTTTCTAACTCTTTATAAAAAGCTTCTAACTTCTCACTCTGTGCACCCATTCTTCTCCAAGTTCTTTGATCATCTTATTATCATTACCCTGAACTATTTCTCAGGTAGATTGCCTATCTACACTTTGCTTCGTTTTTCTGGGGTTTTATCTTGTTCCTTCATTTGGAACATATTCCTCTGTCACCACATTTTGCCTAACTTGTTTTTATTCCTATGCATCTGGTAATTTGGTTATATTTCCCAACTTTGAAGAAGTGTCCTTTTGTAGGAGACATTCTATATGTCCCAGCATTATACTCCCCTCTTGTCATGAGAGCTATATGCACTAGGGGTGTCCACTATGTTTTGTAATATGTCCCCTATATTACTCCTTATGTTTTAGAGGGATGACTACTGTAGGTGGTCTGGTGGCTTGTTTAGCTCCTAGTCCACTGGTTACCAGGCTCTGCCTTCTGCAGAAGCTGCTAGCTGGTGAGGCTGGGTCATGAAGTGGCTGGCTGTGGAAGCCTGGGGGGCCCTGAGACTAGTGCTGGCCCACTGGCAGGCAGAGCCAGGTCCTGAGGTCTGGCTGCAGGGGCCAGGGGTCCCAGAGCTGGTGTCAGACCACTAGTGGATGGGACCAATTCTTTACACAGCTGGGGTGTCCCAAAGCTTGTGTTAGCCTGCTGTTGGGTGGGGCCAGGGCCCAGCCTGTCCCAGGGCTGGTGCTGACCTGCTGGTAGATGGGCTGGGTCCACAGGCTCTGGGTCTGTTGTTTGCCTGAGCCTGGTGTCCACCCACTGATGGGTGAGGTTGGTCCTAATATTAAAGCAGGGTGACTTTTGGATGGTGCTTGAGATTCTGGGGCTGGTGCCTGCGTATTAATGGGTGAATCCAGGTTCCTGGCTGCAGGATCCTGGAAGTCCTGGTTCTAGTGCCTGTGCACTGGTGTGAGGGGCTGGGTCCTGGACCACCTGGTGGACAGAGCTATGTCCAGGGGTGTCTGTGAGGTCTTAAGGCAACCTCTCTGCTGGTGAGTGGGGCTGTGTCCACATCCAGTTAGTCCCAGAACTGATGCCTACAAACTGTTGGGTAGGGGCAGGGTTCGGTCCTGAAGTTAATAAGCTAGAGGGAGGATTCCAAAAAGATTCTTGCACCAGTATTCATGTGGTACAATGAGCTCCCCAAAATGGCTTCTGCCAGTGTCTGCATCCCCAGGGTGAGCTTCAGTTGCCTTCTGCCTCTCTGGGAGATATTCCAAGATATGAAAGTAGGTCTAACCCAGGTTCCTTTCAAATGACTGTTTCTGCTCTGGGTCCCAGAACATGTGATATATTGTGTGTGCCTTTTTGGAGTGGAGTCTCTATTTCCCCCAGCCCTCTGGGACTCCCTAAAGTAAGCCCTACTGATCTTCAAAGCCAAGCATTCTGGGGAGTCATCTTCTCAGTGCAGGATCCCCAGGCTGAGGAGCCTGAAGTGGGGCTCAGACCCTTCACTCCTTGTAGAGAACCTCTACAATGTAATTGTTCTCCAATTTGTGGGTTGCCTATCTGTGTGCATGGGATTTGACTATACTGTAACTCTGCCCCTCCTACCCGTCTTGCTGTGGTTCCTTCTTTATATCTTTTGTTGTAGATCTTTCTCTGGTTCCAGTCTTTATCAATGGTTATTCTGTAAGTAATTGTAATATTGGTGTGCCTGTGAGAGGAGGTGAGCTCAGAGTCTTTCTACTCCACTGTCTTGGCTGATTCCAACTCACTGTCCATCAAATGTAGGATGCATTTGTGCTTGTTTGGCTTTGAGCAATCTTGGGGTGACAGAGTCATCAAGCTGTGTTGGCATTTGGGGGTGGACCTCCAGCTATTTCACTTTTATTTTTATAGATATCTTTTGGGGGTCTATCATGGTAGTTTATTTTTTTTTAAATGGGTGCATTATTAGGTATTTCAGGGGATAATGGTATAATATGGAAAAGAACAGGAACATTGATAAGAGTTCTTTGTGATCCCAAACACTAAATCTTTTCTGAGTTGTGTAACCATGGACCAGTTAGCAATATCAGAGCCTCTATGCCCTCAAATTAAAAATGGGGACACTACCAGCTATCTCATAAGGTTGTTGGATGAGTTAATGAAATGGTTTGTGCAGGCATTCAGGGACAGACAGGGATAAAACATGGAGAGTTTAGAGAAAGACTGAAGTAATCTGACAAGTGTGGCCTGATGAGCCTATAGACAAATGGACTTTTGTATATTTTTGTTTTTGTTTTTGTTTCTTGGCATACTCTCACTCTTTCAAGTCAAGTTAGTTGTAAACATTTTTTTTAATAGGATATTTCACATGAAAATCTGGTGTTCAGAATTTTTAAAAGTCAGAAAAGCTTTTAAAAAATCAGACTTGCCTTC
This sequence comes from Delphinus delphis, assembly GCF_949987515.2. Classification (NCBI taxonomy): domain Eukaryota; kingdom Metazoa; phylum Chordata; class Mammalia; order Artiodactyla; family Delphinidae; genus Delphinus; species Delphinus delphis. The sequence continues at coordinate 46,487,078 of NC_082683.1, forward strand.
TTCTGGTAACTGTTAGCTGGGGCTTTAGTAACAACTGCCCCAGTATAGTGGGTTGGCTTTAATCAGTTTTGCTAGCTGCTGGCCTCCATCAACTTTTGTGTCTGCAACTCCTATTTGAGGTGCCATTCCAGGGGCCATGCTGCTGAAGGCAAAAATAGAACACCTGGTGTGATGAGAATGTGGGCAGTCATGAAGATATCAGGACAAAACAACTGAAACTGGGATTCTCCTGGAATGTCTGAAATACATGGTTTCTAGAATGATATAATGATGGGGGATAAAGGATAGTCAGATGTAGGGATGGAATGGAGATTAAAAATTTAGATGAGGGCCAAGCTCAGCAATCCTACAACAGGCCTGGCTGACCTATTCAGGGCAGTTTTTACAGTAACAACAATTTTAGTTTTCAGGGTCTAGGAGCCTATCATTTCCTTCTTGTCCTGTTTCCTCTTATCAAAACACAATTTCGGCAGCTAGAGAATGCAGGTAGGTAGGGACCCCTCTGTCTGCTTATTTCTTTCATATGTGGGTTATTTAATTTTCCAAGGGGCCCTAGGGTTTGGGAAAACTACTTGTCCAGTGTAATCACCTATGAGCTAGTATAAACTCAAGCTTTACTGTAATTTATTAGTCACTGACACACCAAAAGGAAAAAAAAAAGGTTTAAAGAAACTAAGAAAACAGCCATTTGAGATTTTAATCTGAGGTTTGCTTGAGCATGTTTGAGGTTTAAAAAATAAAATAGTAGATCCATTTCCATCAACGTCCACACAATATCCTGTACAGATATTTTAAAGCTGATATGGTTTGTGTAAGACCACATTTCCAAAAGAGCCCAAGGATGGGTTTCAGAAGCTCTCCCCTGATCCCCTGATCATGAGAGGGTGTTTGAAGCCCTCTCATGAGAAATCAAATCTTTGGGTCTGTATTAGTCTTGCTGTGTAATCTCCAAATTACCCAAAATCTCTTTTAGAGGGGAAGTTGGTATGTCCTAGGGCAGATGAATGTCTTTTCTATAAGCTGAAGAGCTGTCACATTAGTGTTTAGTACTTTCTTAAAAATCTCCAACTTCCTCCTTTTAAAGGGTAGGGAAATGTAGGCCCAAAGAAGGAATTCATTCAGCAAGACACCAAACCCTTACTTGGGGCACTGTGATATAGTGGGAAGAGAACCTTTGTCCTCATGGAGCTTAAAGATGGGGGGGATGAGACAGATAAATAAGTAAATGTAAAACTATGACTGGAATGAGTACTACAGAGAAGTGTATCCATAGGAATGTTTAATCTGGGCTGGTAGAAGGTCTTTGAGGAAGTGATGACTGGAGATCTTAAGAATGAATAGGTATTCACTAGGCAGATCAAGTCAAGTCATGGGGCGGGAAATATCCTTCCAAGAGCACAAGAGTTAGATTCAGATCATGGGCAGTGGCAGAAGGAATGCTCTGTACAGTGTTCATTACCCACCATCCCCCCAACATATCCCTCCAAACAAGTTTAATAATGTTGTACTCCTGCTTCTAATTATCTTTAGACATTTCTGTGCAGTGTGCTAGCCTAGTCATTGCAAATACTTGATTACTTTTAGTCCAAAGTCCAGGGTCTGTTACAGAATCTATGATTGCTGAGAATTCTGCCTTGTCTTCCTTATTTGCTTACTTTTGGGTGGAAGTGCTAATGGACAGAAAATCTTTCCAAAGATTTTCCAAATCTTCTAAACCTGCAAAGAGGAAAAAAGAGGAACTCCCTGACTGGACTTTAATTCAAAATTTTTTCCCTCTAAGTTGGTTGTCAGAGGAAGTCCATGACCAATGAAATGATGTGCAGATTGCTCCCACATTCAAGCGCATCCTGCTCATGTTGCTATATGGGATTAGAGTAACTGGAAAATAGCAACAACCAGAACTGTGATGAGAGGCACCTGGACATCTTGGCTGCATTTTTGTTGTAATGATCATTGGATGGTTCATTAGTGAGGACGTTAACAAGATTAAGCAAATGTTTCTGCTGAATGAGCTCCAGTCAAAATTATATTGCTTTTGGCTAAAGACATCACAAAACACATAGAGCAAATGGTAGTTATAATGTATTTTAATAATTGTATTGAAACAGTCACATTCAAAAAGTCATACTAACCTTGTTTAAAGAATTAGGTCCACAAAGAGAATCAGACCCATATGTTGTTTTGTCACCTAAAATGTAATGCTGAAAATGGTCTTTGCTCTTATTTTAGAAGAAATTGATATAAAGTATATAGATAAACATGTACATAGTAATATCTGGTAATAGATTACTTTTCCTGAGATAGTAGATACTAGTTAAAATCAAAGTCACCTCAAGAAAACTGTGGTCATTGTTCCAAATTCTCTGGATAGGATTAAAGTGAACGTAGTATAACCCAAATAAAATTGAGATGCCTAGTAGTCCAGACTTAGAAAGATGTCGCATTAAAAAATAAATGAGTGAATAATTTCACCTTATTTTAAGAAGTCTTTCAAAAATGCAAAAGGGAGAGGTCCCTTATATGGCATATCATCACATTTCCTAAGCTTTTCTTTCCCCATCTTTCTCACATGCAAAACAGTTGTTTGGAAGGTTTGGAAAGGGAAAGGATACTGTCAGATTCTCTCTAAACCTAGACTTCATTGGCTCAAGGAAAACTTTCACCTGAGAATAAATAGTTCATGGTAGAGAAGATTTTTATCTCCCCAGCTACCTCCCACATGGTTTCCTAGCAGGAATTTTATCACTTTGTTTCTTTTTCAGCTACTTAGGCTGCCAGATCCCATGCCATGAGGCATAATGTTTCATCCTAGATTATAAGTAGCAGGAAGAGCCCCAAGCTCCAGGCATGAAGCTAATCAGCCTTGTTGTGGGGTGGCAGCCCTGTCACTCCTAAGGCAAGTGACTGGTGAGCCTCAGGTGGGTGCTGGGGTGGTTGATCAATCCTAGGAGAACCAGCTGCAATGAGTCCGGGAAGTAGGTAACGTCAACGGACTCAGAAGGATCATGCAATTTCTGATAAAATAAGTCTGCCATAACTGGATGCAGAGAATATTCCTAACTCCTTCCAATTATTCCTTCACGTTTGTTGCCAAACTGATCTTTTAAATAACTTCTCCTGACTCAAACTTCTTTTTATTGAAGAATAGTTGATGTACAATATTGTATATGTGTACTAGTGATTCACAATTTTTAAAGACTATATTCCATTTATAGTTTTTATAAAATATTGGCTATATTCCCTGTGCTGTACAGTATATCCTTATAGCTTATTTATTTTATACATAGCAGTTTGTAACTCTTAGACCTCTAGCCCTATCTTGCCCCTCTCTAATTACCTCTCCCCACAGCTAACCACTAGTTTGTTCTCTGTATCTGTGAGTCTTCTTTTTTGTTATATTCACTAGTTTGTTGTATTTTTTAAATTCCACATATAAGGGATCAGGGTATTTGTCTTTCTCTGTCTCACTTATTTAACTTAGCATAGTGCCCTCCATGTCCATCCATGTTGCTGCAAATGGCAAAATTTCCTTCCTTTTTATGACTAAGTAGTGTTCCTCACATATATGTCTTCTTTATCTAGTCATCTGTTGATGGACACTTAGGTAGCTTTCATATCTTGGCAATTGTAAATAATGCTGCTTGAACATTTGGGTGCATGTATCTTTTTGAATTAATGTTTTTGTTTTTTTCAGATGTATACCCAGGAGTGGAATTGCTGGGTCATATGATAATTCTATTTTTAGTTTTTTTTTGAGAAACCTCCATACTGTTTTCCATAGTGGCTTCACCAATTTACATACCCACCAGCAGTGTAGGAGTGTTCGCTTTTCTCCACATCCTTGTCAACAATTGTTATTTGTAGACGTTTTTTGATAATAGCCATTCTGACAGGTGTGAGGTGATATCTCACTGTGGTTTTGATTTGCATTTCCCTTATGATTAGCATCTTTTCATGTGCCTCTTGGTCATCTGCATTTCCTCTTTGGAAAAATGTCTGTTCATTTCTTCTGCCCATTTTTTAATCAGGTTGTTTGTTTTTTTGATGTTGAGCTGTTTATATATGTTGGATATTAACCCCCTACTGGTCATAACATATGCAAATATTTTCTTCGATTCAGTAGGTTGTCTTTTCATTGTGTTGATGGTTTTCCTTTGCTGTGGAAAAGCTTTTAAGTTTAATTAGGTCTCATTTGTTTATTTTTGCTTTTATATCCTTTGCTTTAGGAGACAGATCCCTGCCCACACCCCAAAAAAATATTGCTACACTTTAAATAAGTCTCCCAGGCCTAGAGTAGCTAATGAATATGAAGCCTAGTCCCTTTGGCTTTGAGACCTACCACGTATGGACTGAGAGCTCATCTGGCAATTGAATTTGTGGTGGAATGAAGTGGGCATCAGCACACATGCTTATTGAATGATGGCTCATTTCCCTCAAATAGGTCCAGAGCTTTCCCATCAGTGCTCACTCCATCCCCATATTCTCCACCCACTCAACACTTCTCTTCCCTCAAAGTCCATTTCAGAAACCTGGAACAGAATAAATTCACATAAATGTGTTACTTCAAGAGATGCAAATCGCTCACTTTGACTAGCTTCAGAGTCATGGTTAGAAAGGGGACTATGACTTTGGTGAAACAGACTCAAATCAACTTCCTGGGGGAATGACCAATATACACGATGAAACATGCTGCATAACATCTTTGGGACTGAGAGACAAATAGAAATACCTGAGTACCAGAGCCTGACAGGCCTAGCTCTAGGAGGAAAAGCTAGGTAATAACTAATGATAGCCTGGGGTTGAAAGGAGACTTCCAGAGTGGTGTTTCTAGCTTACTGTGACCATCCGACACCACTCATGATTGTCTTTTGTTATCCTCCCAGACCAGCCAGTTTAGGAGGTGGAAGACAAGAGGGTGGTGAGATTCTGCATAAAAGTACTGTGATTCCTGGGCGTTAGCTAGCCTGAGTAACCAGCAGGAACGCTGCAGTGGCAAGAGGCCTCTACAGTCTAATCCAGGTTCAATATTGGCTTTTCTTCTTACTAAGTGACCTTAGGTAATTTATCCTCTCAGGATCTGTTTCATTACCCAGCAAACAAAGCATCAGATTCTCCTCCAACATCTGTTAAAGGGAGAGCAGAGGATGAGATGATTTCTGTATTGTTTGAACTGGGGTGCCTTGTCTTAATCCTAGCCTGGGTTCCCTAAAAGCAGAGCCAGAGAGGATTCTTGTGAAAGTGACTTAGTGATTGAATGTCCAGAGGAGGAACCTGTATGGGAAGTGACGGAAGCAGGATAGAGCAGGAGAAGTTCACAGATGTTATTTCAACTGAAGTCACATCTCAGCCTTTGTTCTCTGAAGAGCACTGGAGGATGAGTGGTATCACAGAGTTGTCCCACATTGAGGGGTGATCCTACTTCCACCTCTTGGTGCCCAGACCCATGCATCTTACTAGTGGGAACCTAGAAGCATATAAAGGATATTGGTTCAAGTGTGTCCAGAAGGATAGTGCCCCCTGCTTGATGGTATCTCAAGCTGGCACTTCAGCTGCATCTTTTAAGTGGTTGTTTCACTACTCTACTAGGCCAGCAACTTCTGAGTGGTATGTTATATGGTGTGGTCATTGAGTTCTTTGAGTCCAATAGACATGCACACATGTAGATTTGAGCTTCACTCATGGTGCCAAGTGCCTTAGGTCAGGTTCCTTAAGTACAGGGATTCTTATGCAGGTGGTTGTGGAGGGAGGACTTTCAGGAGAAATTTGTATGTAGGTGAGGGAGCAGGTTAGGACAGGGGAAGGAGGTAAGCAGAGATGTGGCTTCAGCTGAAGCCCATTTCAGCATGTCTCTAAGGGAGCTCTGGAACTGAATGGCACCATAAAATTGTCCTATTCTGAGGCAAGGGATTGGTGCTTTTAAATCAGTCATTGGTCTTGGGCCACCCTTGCGGATGGCATTTCCAGGAGAGGTGCTCCCATCAGCTGAGGGCAATTTCCTGGAGAAATGTACATCTATGAGCTATTAGTATCTCACACTCACATAAGCTGGGTGGGTCCCCAACAATTGACTCTACCATATCTTGTAATCCTCCGTGAAAGGTCTGGATTAACTTGAAGATTGTCACAGTCACTAAGCTTGACATTACCCCACCCAAACTTCCAAATCTAGGAAATCTAGCCAGCTGTCTGATTTGAGTATCTCTACTCTTTCACTGCAACTTCTGTCCACCTAGTCAATGTATTTGTTGAACCTTGACTATAGCAGACATCATGCAATGCTTTGGGGATATGAAAATAAGTCAAACAATCTTGCTCTTATAAGCACTCTATTGCCGGCATTTTATAGACAGCATGAGCTAAGATTTTATATAGCAACTCAAGTCTCATAGTCTACTGTAGTCACAAAACCAATCATTGGAATAGGGCATTAAATCTTATAGCCACCAGATGTTTCCATATCCCTGCCTGTGATGTCTGTCTCTATCAGCTTTCTGTTCTGATCATTCTGGATGATCTGACTGCTCTGCTGAGGCTGACTCTGCTGATGAAGTCAGCATAAGTAGGCATGATAGCAGCTTACATTTGGGGGCACTTTAAGCATGCTAAGTATTTAAAATGATAAACAGTTTTCATCAACTCTAGAAACTACCATATAATAAAACTTCTCAAAGAATGGTCCACTTCAAATACCTGAGGGTACTTTTTATAACACAGGGTTTTGGGGGCCTTGCTGCAGAATTAGTCAGAATCTATAGGGTTGAGAAATCTGCATTTTTAAGCACTCCCTGAAATTATGTACACTAAAGAATAACTCACTAGAAAATAATTTATACTCTCCTTTTAGTGACAGATGACAAAGATTAGATGCAAGTGGTTCATTTGGGAGGTGTAGGGAACACTGGCAGGTGGATGAAGAATTGACACAGGGAATACAGTCAATAGTGGATGTATTAAGCCAGCTACCACTGTAGGTGGCTGGAGCTTAATCTCAGAAATGGTAGCATACATCTCTCAAGATTAACCAAGGATAGCAGAGAATGGGGATATAATACCCCAGCTCTCTTGCCTCTCAGCTGGGGTAAGGATTGCCTCTGGGTTGGTGATCAGTCTCCATCATGCCCAGCCTGCCACGCATGTGCCTGCAGAGCAACTGTCTGGAAATAGTTGAGATGTAGATACTAGAAGATGGAAGCTGATGGGAGCATAATAATACAGTAAATTCTGAGGGATAAAGGGGGTACTGAATGTCTGCCTCATTCTCTACCCACTGTATTCTAGAGAAAGTATTAATACTTCTTGTACTGACTCAATATTTATACTTATGAGGGTCATATGGGCAATAAAATCTAGTTTAAAGGGGGAGGAGATCAAGAGGACTTGTCTTGAAGCAGTCTTGGCATGGTAAGCAACCTGTCTTGTCTTAGGTGGTATGTTTCTTCAGTAAGGCCTGAGGGCAGGAGGAATCTGAGAATATGGTTGGCAGTAAAACCCACCCCCTTGAAGCTATGACTTTGTGATCCTGCTGTCTATAGTCAGGATTCTTTAAGTTCCTTACTTAAGATCATACAACCTGTACATGGTAAAGCCAGGATGCAAACACAAATCCATCTGATGTGAAAACCCATGGTACAATTATCGTTTATGAAGTATACCATAGAGCAGTGGTTCTCAACCATGGTAGGGGTGGTAACAGTGCTCCCCAGGGGACATTTGGCAATGGCTGGAGATATTTTTCGTTATCACAACTTGGAGGGATGTTGCTGGCATCTGCTGGGGCTCTCCTGTGCATTATAGGATGTTAACCTCTACTCACCGAAGAATTACCTTGTGTAAAGTGTCAATGGTATGAGGTAAAGAAAGCCTTCCTTAAAGGTTAAGGGCATGGGTCTTGGCCCTACTACTTAGTAGTGTTATTTAAGAAGCCCAATGTCCATAGCCCAAACTATGACACCAAGTCTCAAAAAAGCTAACATTTGTAAAGCATCTAGTTCACTGTCTTTCAGCTCACCCTAGTAGTAAAGTCAACCTCTCATGAAGGAAGGGCTATTCAACTAAGATGCTTTGAGTCACTCTGTATAAACACTACCAAATTTAGCTGTAAGGTAAGAATGGCAGTAGAGGGGAGAGAATATGTACTTTGAACACTTTGCTTTTCAAGTGCACTTGACCATGCCTTGGTGTCAGTGCTTAGCAAGAAGGTAATACATTAGGGAAGGCAGTTGAACCTCGACTGTGTTGCTGTCTCTCCATCTCACAGAATCTGTTGGCGTCCAAGGCTCTGGAATCTTTTCACCATTAATCATCATTGCACAGACTAGAAAGAAAATGACACTCTCCCAAAAATCAAAATCCATGGATTTTGTTAAGTCTTCACCAACTGTTTTGTATTTTATCAGCCTAAACACAGAAAAGTCTTTTCAACAGATGGATTACATCAGATTCTGTAAACATTGTAATTGTTTGGCAGGATTACTGCTTATGCTGAAAAATGTAATTTGCAACGATACACACAGATGACATATTTTTCCCCAATGCACACAGCAACATAGTTTATGCTGTAAATGAGGCCCCATCATATGCCTTCTGCACAGTGCTCATTAGCTCATCAAATCCAGAATTAAACAGCAATTATCTCCATCGTCTCAGACTGCTGTTTCTGCCATTTTGCTGTTTCATGGGAGCTTAAGTAATGAAATAAAGCACATTCGCTGTCCCTTTCTTCCCCACATATTCACAAAGAGATCCTGGAAGACAGCCAAGTGACACAGTGGTATAATGAAATCAGCCCTTTTAATTAGATGTGGGCAAAACAGATATTTTACTTTACTAAAAGATAAGCATCCTGTAGTTTGGGCAGTTTCACAGTCATTGCCCAAGGAAATTTACAAAGACGCTGGTCTAGCTTACAAGGAACTCTTCTCAGATGATTGTTCTAGGAACGAATCAGAGGGCTTGGGAAAAGAATCATCTTAACTTACATAACTTCATTAGCCTCCCATTTTTAGAGTATTTTATTGCTAAAATCAAGGAGGGAAGAAATTGCAAGGAAATCAATCTCAGGCACGCTGCCAGTAGGAGGAAGACAGGCAAACCCAGACTTGTGGAAAGTTCAGGGCTAAAGGAAGAGCCCTCCAGTTGAGACTTCATCAGAACAATTGTGGGTTTATCATGTTGATAAATGAATGCTTCCTCTCTGCCAGGCACTGGGCTAAACTTGTCATTCCTTAGGTTGAGGCTTAAATGATTTTAAATGAGGACATTAAAGATGAGGGGCTTTGATAACTTGCCCAGTCACAAGGGGATTCGAACTTAGTTCTGACAAAATTTGAGCCACTGAACCTGTGCTGAGGCAGGTTGCTCACATTTCTAAACCTATTTTTGACAAATCTTCAAAGAGAAACCTGATGTTTCTAAAATGTATGTAGTCCGCTAGGAAGAAATTGTTTTCTTTTCCCTGAATACTCAGAACTGAGGAATGGAGAAGAAGCAAAATCTTAGTGGGTTTGGGAGAGAAACAAAAGATGGTGGTTAAAAATAAAGCCATCTTGAAATATTTTCTTAAAGTTTTCTTCTCTCCAATTCTGAAAGAGTACACAGCCACAATTTGTCTTAGTAGTGATTACTTTGGATTGAATTTTTTTTTCTTTATGCTTTTCTATCTTAGTTTATTTTTTGACTTTGAACCTTAGAATTGGATACTTTTGTAATCAGATAACACTGAAGTAATAGTGTGCGCAGTGATTGCAACTTTCTCTGGATGAATAAAAAACATTCTGCAACATTTTATAACATGTACAAAAATTGTAAGTCACAGTTCAGTGAATCAAAGCAACATAAAAATCTTTGTGTTACTATACCCCTCACAGAGTTCAAGGCATTAGCAGGCCAGGAAATCCCTTCCTGACTACTATGGGTCACTACCCACTTGTTCCTGACCTTGTAACTACTATGCTGATCTCTAAACTATTGAGTTCTGCCTGATTTTGAGTTTTGTGTAAAGACAACACTTTTTTTTTTTTTTTTTGCGGTACGCGGGCCTCTCACTGCTGTGGCCTCTCCCGCTGCGGAGCACAGGCTCTGGACGCGCAGGCTCAGCGGCCATGGCTCACGGGCACAGCCGCTCTGTGGCATGTGGGATCTTCCCAGACCGGGGCACGAACCCGTGTCCCCTGCATCGGCAGGCGGACTCTCAACCACTGTGCCACCAGGGAAGCCCAAGACAACATTTTTTACTCAACATTGCTTGATTGATTCGTGTTGCATTTAACTATAGTTCATGCATTTTCATTATTGCATAATATTAACAGATTTAGCAAATAAAAATTCAATATATCCAGTTAAATTTGAATTTCAGAAAAAAACCCAAATGTTTTAGTATGTCCCATGCACTATTTGTGATATGTTTAAATTTCAGGTAAGTCATTTAACAATGTAAATAATATCCTTATTTTATCTGGCAATCTTAATTTTATGACTTACAAATTTATCTAATACTCTACTTTTGGAGTGTTTTAGCTTTTGGCTACTGTATATATGTTGCTAAGAGCATTCTTATACATGTATTTTAATTGTTAAAATTTTAAAACAAGTTCTTTCTTCTTCAATACATGAGTATATGCTTTTATTAAAAATGTGATCAAATTATAGTATCAAAGTTTTTCATACTCTGAATGTTAAATATTTTTATTGGGTGGGTAGTATTCTTTCAGGCCACTGGAAATTAAGTTATAGTAAAATTATGGTCCACTTCGTTGGTTATTTAGATACTCAAGCCCAGTTCTAGAAAAATACTCTGTGGAGTTTAAAGAACACTAGAGAAGTAAAAGAAAATGAAGAAGTAGTTGCAGAACAAGCAAAATAGAATCAACTTGAGATTTGCTTTGGCTCTTTTCTAAAGAACATAAACATCATTGGAGGTATATTCCCAAGGAAGTAGGAATGGAGAGAAAGAAGCGGGGAAGAGAGGAAGGAAAGCAATTGAAAGTGGGGCATTACCGAGCTGGCCATGGCTTCGAGGAAACTTTACAGCGGTTGTTTAATCACAGGAGAGGTCCCTGGAGAGGCATCTGGGTGGTAATGCTCTCACACCTCCTGGTTGGAATAATCCACCTTGCTGTTAGGACATTGAGGAAGTCAGAATCTCTGTGGTCACAATCTAGTCCGACCTGGGCAGTGGAGCTGCCTGCGACCCACACAGGAAGGTGAGGAAGGGTTTGCAGGCAGCCATTCCTTGCCTGAGGAGAGAAGGGAACAATCAGTTAATGATAGAGGGTGAGACAATGGCTGTGCTGACCTGGGCTTTGCAGTCATAGATGGGCGAAGTCGTCACTCTGGCTGTCCCAGCTGGGAGACCAACCAAGCTTCCAGGGTTCAGAGGGCTAGTGGTGACTGAGCCAATCTGGTTTGGCACCTACATCAGACCAAATCCAAGAAGGAAGTGTTAGCTGGGGAGCACATGCTGATTTAAGGGGAACACACAATAACATAGGAAACCAAAAACCGGCTGTGGCCATATGAATAGTCACACAAATAAGAAACCTACCCTCTATTTGTATTTCTTTGCTTTAATATAATTTTCCCCAACGTTTTATTTTGAGATTGATAAGCATAGAAAAGGCTAAAGAATGATACATAAAACGCTCATGTTCACAACCTAAATTCTACAATTAATATTTCCTTTATTACTTATTTACCATTAATTCAACATATTTAACACACTCAAGTTAACTTTCAGGATCAGATATTTTACCTCCAAATACTTCACCATGTAATTACCAAAAGGAGTTCAATATTTGTTTAGTTTTCGTTAAAATTTACATTCAGTGAAATACATAAAATTTGAAGTCCTGTGTAACGTAGACTTTAATCATGTGTATTTCCCTCATGACTAATGCTTTGGGACATTTTTTTTTCATGTGCTCATTGGCTATTCCTAGAGCTATCTTGTGAAGTTTCTATTAGAATGTTGTACTGAGTTTTTGTTGTCTTTTATTGTTGAATTTGAAAATTCTTTATATATTCTGAACATTAGTCCTTTGTCAAGTGTATATTTTCCAAATAATTTTCTCCTAGTTTGTGCCATATTTACTCATTTTCTTCATGGTATCTTTTGATGAGAATGTTTTAAATTTTGATGTGGTTTAGCCTATTCATTTTTCATGTTATTGCATCCTGTGGTTCTGTCTAAAAAGCTTTCTCTCTCTCAGTGCCTATCTCCAAAAAGTCTAAGGGAAAATATAGTCAACTAAACCTTCTAGAAGAAAATTTAGGATAAGTTTAGTTGTATAATCCATCTGAAATTAAGTTTTCTGTAATAGTGTGAGACAGGAATTGAGGTTCATCTTTTTCTAAATGAATTTCTAGTGGGCCCAGCACCATTTATTGAAAAGACTATTCATTTCACTGTGGTTCTTTTGTCAAAACTCTAATTGCAATTAAGTATGGGCCTATTTCTGGGACCTCTATTTTCATTCACCTATATTTGTTGATCATTATGCCAGTGTTTGAGTCCTCAGCTTCACAATCATGGTAGCCATGAAAAATAGGCTAGGATTGATAGGGCAAAAGGGGATTGATACTCCCTGAAAAGCTCAATTTCTAGAGAATAGTCTTTATTTGGCAAGACTTTGACTTTGCAAAGAATAAGCTCCTGGTGCAGTCCAACTGCCTTTTCCCTAGAGCATTTTTAAAGAACAATTGGCAGCAATCATTTAGCATCACATGGCCTGAGGTGGTGAAAACAGTGGGTATAAATAAGCTGATCAACATTAAGGAAAAGCTGGGAGTAACATGTCTACAGGGAGTTTGGAAAAACTACATAGTCCTGGGAATCTAGGCCATACAGATGTGTAGAGCTGTGCATGCTCCAGCGTTGTGTGCATGCTAAAAGACCTGAGAATCCCTTACTTCCGGCTGATAAGGAGAATATATAGAGAATATATATTCTGTAAGTTATAGAATACTATAACTTAATTTCCTGTATAAGCAGGAGTGAAAGCTAAGGTAGAGTTGTAAAGTACCTGCCAGAGCATTGATGACTTGCTTCTAAGCATACATCAAGCCTCTCTGCAGAGGTTGGGGGACTTATTGGTTCAAAGCATTAAGATCTGTTCAGTCATTAGCTGACCACTAAACTAACCAAGCAGAGAGTTCAACGACCAAACATTTAAAGTGATGGTTCTTCCATTTATCATGCATAGTAAAACCCAGAGGAATTTAAACTGCAGAATCCCGGACTCAGTCCTCAGAGATTCTCAGTCAGCACATCTGGGATAGAGTCCAGGGATCCGTGTCATCTTGACTGCTCAGAAGTTTGACTACCTCTTCAATAGGACAAATATAGCGCATCAGTGATACAGATGGCTCATGGAAAGTATTTTTCTAAATGGAACCATAAGTCTCCATTATGATTTCTTAGTCTATGCAGTAAGGGCAAAAGAGTTTGCCCTAATAGGGAGGGAGCTGATGAGAATGATGAGGAAGACTCAGATGATTTCCGCTCTGGATATATTGAGGCACTTACAGGTTTTGTGAAGAGATTGGTGTCAAACAGGTAGAGGATAAAGCTATGTCAAACCCCAGACTCACAAGCAATCAGGTAGGGAGCAGTGTTTGAAATTATGGTAAAAATTACCAAAGGGGAATCAATAGGTTCCTGGCTGGCCCACATTAACTTTTTGCTCTGTAAAAGGCAATTAAACACTCCCCTGAGACAGTACTTAGTGAAAATGATGTGCCTTTGAAGGCCTTGGTCCTCAATATCAGGATCACCTGCCTGTTCCATTGCTGACTTGCCATTAAAGATAGTCATTTGAAACCGAGGACTAACCTGATTAAAACAAGGAAGGCAGGTTAGGTTTGGCAGGCCTAGTCACTTGTTTTCAGTTGGTTTTACACTCCCACTAGCTGCCTTATAGATAAGCAACTGTTACTATAGTGACTTAAAGTTGTTTTTTTCGGAACGTGGAGCTGGACCTTGCTCAGTTCAGACCTGTTGAGAACACCGACCATTCAGCTGGACCTGTGTGTCTGATGGATGACCTTTCGACATTAGAGGCTAAAAACTCTACCTTCATAACTCAAGTTCAGAAAGTGGTGGCCTTAGCACATTCTATGAAGAGCCACGAAGCTCTGCTATGCTTCCGCAGCCCACCGATTAATTGACTTTTCCTACCTCCAATCACCTTTCCCATGCCTCAGACAACCCTGCTTCTTCATCCCATAAATTTTCCTAAACCCTATCTTCGGGAAGGTGGATTTGAGATTTGTGTTTGTGTCTCCTCGCTTGGCTGTAATACGAATAAAACTTTTCTCGGCTGCCAACCTCTTTGTCTCCGGGTTTGGCTTGTCATGTGGCCTGCAAATGAACCTCTTTCAGTAACACGTTTGGTGTGCCGGCCAACAGAAAATGTCTAGACGGGACTTTTGTCCTTGGTTCCTCAGTCCCTTGCTGATGCTGAGAGCCTGGGGACAAGTCCCAGCAGCTACAGATGGTGATCACGTGTCCCAGGGACCATCCCTGAGATTTCCCCAATGCAGAGCCACTGACCTTTGGTGTATAGTTTTGCTTTACAGCTGAGAAATGGTTTCTGTGTTTGGAAGACTTCTTGTGAGTGAATAACCTCATTAAAACGTGCCCGTGCCAAAACTGTCTAATAAGCCTGATAAGATTGTACGTTGGAGTCCCTCCTTGGTGAGACTTTAGTCAGGCTAGAGTCCAGACCCCTGTGTTGGAGTCCCAAAGCTAGTATGATGGGTAGAGGCCCACCCTACCAGAGACAATATGAAAGCTGGGAGCTGCTGAGGTTCTCAAACCTGGGTTAGAGTCATGGAGTTTTAGACTCATTTACCTATGTTTTTCTATGTCTGATAGCCAATTCTTAACAAATAAGACTCTTTGGGGGCTCACTTTCTTGGTGACTATAGAAAAACTCCCTTAGGAATTAAACTTATGAATGTCTTTTGACTCCAAAGAAAAGAGGCAGTATTCCCTCTGATCTTTTGGAACATTCCCAAGTGACTGGGGAATTTATGGAGGTGTTGGGGTTCCTGCCCATGATGTGAAACGACCTCAGAGGGACTCACTTTTAAGAGAACAATCCTTCTGGGCCTTCATCATTCACAGCGAAGCAGTCGACATCAGCAGCTCCTCTGGGGCTTACTCTCCTGAGTTCTGTTGGCACTGGAAAATTTCTGCAAATATTACCAAGACAGACACTTATAAAGGCTTTGTTTGCTGAGGGCATGTGGAAAAAAACCCTGCAAAATGGGAAATGTTAATTCATTCCCCCTTGGAGCTCTCTAGGTTGCATTCTCCAAACCTGGACAATGTTTAGCTATGAACCCATAAAAAGAAAAAAAGATGTTTTGGTAACACCCCATGGCCGGAATATTTTTTTAAACTCGGGAGAAAACATGGCCTCAAAATGGATCCTTAAATTACAATTTTACAATTAGATTTTGTTAATGGGAAAAAAATGGGATGAAACATCTTACATTCAACTTTATTGTTCTTGTACTAGAATAGACCAAAGAAAACGTAAGGTTATTGTTCAACAAGAAGGAAAGGCAAAGAAACCTGTTTTGCCTGATTCTAATGAAAAGGAGGGTAACTTGCTGTCAGTTGTTGAACATTTTGACTGCTCTTCCTCCACCTGCGTATGGTGGCCTTACTGATTCTGTCACCAGCAAGTGAGCCACAACCCCAGGCTTGGGCCCCCCCCAGTCCTTGGAGGGTTGAAAAATAAGAATGGTCTTCCCCTCTCACACCCATCAAGGTACTCAATTTGGCCAGGGAGCTACCCAAAACCAGGCAAGGCATTATTCATTAAGGCAAGTCCAAGTGGAAGGAGGAACTCTGAGACTGGGCGGCTGGTGGGATTGATTTGTCTCCATTCCTCCTTTTCAAATTTGGATTTATTTAATGGAAAGAATATGCAAACTTATTTAGATGATCCAAAAAGAACAAATATCTTTTCTACCCACAACTCAACCTGGGCAGATGTTAGAAACTTAAATTTCCTCCTTATTTCAGAAGAATGTAGAATGAGGATATCCTGAGACACCAGAAAACTTCGATATGACATTCCATGGTCTAAGTGCCTCTGACATACAGAGGAAGTTACAAAGGGGAGCAAGGGGCCTTGGGGAACCTTATGTCTCAACTGGTTGAAACTGCTTTTCAAGTTTTTAATGACAGACTAGGTTCAGGAGAAAAGGGAGCCACAAAAGATGAAACAGGCTGCTCTGCTGGTGGCTTCCTTGACACAGGGCAATGTTGGACCAAACTGAGGTCCCCCACAAGGGACCCAGCAGCAGGAAGAATTCCCCAGGGCCCCAAATGGGACCCCACCAATGTGCAGATTGCAAACAGCAGTCATGCTGGAAGAAAGAGTGTCATATCTTGAGTGAAGCTCCTGAATAAGGAGAACTATGGGGGAAATGTCACATGTCTGAGCTGACTGAGAATGACAGTGACAAGGAACAACGGGGCCCAGGGGTTATTTTAAATCCTGCTGAGTCCCTTAATATTTCCCTTATGGAGCCCTGGTTGACTATGAATGTCAGAAGTCAACTTTTTGACTTTCTGATAAATATGGGGGCCACCAACTTGGTTCTAAATACCCTGGTTTTCTGGACTTTCTTCTGAGATTATGTTAGTAACTGAAGTGTCTGAAGAAACTCTGAAAAACCACGAGAGCAACCTTGCGCATTGCAGGCTCTGTTGTTCCAATCCCAAAAGGAATACCCTCATCACTTCTGGAAGAGATACCGCAGCGCATGAGGTGGGAACTATGGACTGATGGGAGGCTGGGGAGAGCAAAATCAGCTACACTTATATGGGTCAGACTCAGTCCTTGGGCCAAAATTCCAAACTGAAATGCAGTACTCATTAAAGGAAGGGACAGAGCATGGAATTCAGCCTCTGCTAAGAGTCTTTCTTCAGTATGTTAGTGCACCCCTGCCTGTCTCCTGATAATACTCTAATTTTTCTGGCCCAGAAACCTGGCATAGATGCATACTGGTTGGTATAGGAGTTGAGAGCAATTTATTTAACTGTGGAAGATATTCATCCAGTGGTCCCTAACCCAGGACCACTCTGAAACTCTGAATCCCAAGAGTTGCTTGCTTTTGAATGGGAAGATCTATATACAAGAGTTAAATAAACATCAGTACTGCTGGCAAGTACTTGCTCAGGGATTTGAAAGTACCCCCCTTCCATGTATTTGGGATAGTCGTGGCAAAGGATTTGAGGCACCTTTAACAAAATGAGGGAGCTCTGCTCCAATATGTAGATGATATTCTGATTGCCAGTAAAACAAAGGACACATTTGACCAGAATACAGTTTTGACTTTGAACTTTTTGGCTGAACAAGGTGTAGGATGCCCAAGAAAAAGGGACAGATCTCCCAGCCCCCTGTTAAACACTTGGGCTTTGAATTCTCCAAAGGACAGAGAAAGTGGCTCCCTGACAGAAGGGAAGCTCTAGCCAGGGCTGCAGTTCCCACTACCAGGAGACAATTGCAGGGATTCTGGGAACAGCCAGGTTCTGCCACATTCCAATCTCCAACTTTGGCCTCATAGAGAAAGCCCTTTATGCAACTCTTAAAGGAGGAGTTAATGAACCTGTAGACTGGACTGGGAAAACCATAAGGCACTCCCAGTTATCAAAGAAAAGTTATTAACTGCCCCGGCTTTAGGCCTTCCAGATATCAGGAAGCCTTTGACCTGTTTGCTCATGAGGGACAGGGAATCAGTCTTGGAGTATTGACTCAATACTTGAGCAACATAAAGAGACCTGTTGCCTATTTCCCAAAACAGTGAGACAGAATCACTAAGGGACGTCCAGTTTGCCTTCAAGCCATAGTGGCTACTTGTGACCTCTTATGAGAAGCAAAAACAATTTATACTGGGACAACATACCACTGTGTATACCCCTTACTGTACTTCCCCTCTTAGAACAGAAGGGAGGCTATTCATCAACCTCAGGAGGTTAGAAGAATATCAGACTATATATATATTATTGGATAACCCTAATGTCACTTTGAAGGCAGCCTCAACCTTAAACCCAGCCATGCTGCTTCCCACTAGTAGTGAGGAACATGTACCTGATTATATTCACATAATTGAACAAGTCTATCCCAGCTGCCCCTCCCTGAGAGACTTGCCTTTGGAGAATCCAGACCTTGAGCTGTTCACAGTTGAGAGCATCTTTATGGACCAAGGACAACACAAAGTTAGGTATGTGATGGTGACCCATCAATAGATACTGGAAGCAGAAGCCCCCCACAAGGTATGTCTGCACAAAAGACCCGAATTATAGCACTGACCAGAGCCCTCCATCTAGGTAAGGATAAGAGAGTATTTTTCACTTATTCTAAATATGCTTTTTCAGTGGTCCATGCCCATGGGGGATTTGAAATGAGACAGGACTGTTAACTGCAGGGAAGAAGGACCTTAAGCATGTGAAAGACATTTTAAACTTATTAGAAGCTGTCATGGAAGAAAAGAACTGGCCATTGTACATTGCCCAGGGCATTCAAGATCAGACTGATCGCTTAAGGGAAAAATCAAGCAGAACAGGCCAGGAAGCTGGTGGCCAGGACCAAAACACATAGATCCCCATGTTGGCCCTGACTCCTGATGTGGATTTGACAATACATCATCCAAAGTATTCTCCTGAGGACTTAGGAAGGGCCAATGAATGGGGATTTGATTAGAGTTCTGACCATCCTCAGGACCCCTACTATAGGTACAGCAAGGAAGGATGGATTTATAATGGACAAGACCCTGTATCTGAACATCTTCTGGAGGATGTCATAAATCTTATACACCAGAGCACCCACTATGGGAGGGACGCCACCCTCCACTGGATTCAGAAGTTCATGATAGGACCAAACATGCAAAGGACTATTCAAAAGGAATACAGAAATGAATGGTATGTGCTATAAACAATCTAGAAACTGGGCCACCTCAAGTAATCAGAGGAGTTCAGGCCCGAGGCACTGGACCTGGAGAAAACTGGCTGATTGACTTACTGTGATGCCAAGAACCTCTGGAAATTTTAGGCACATACTAGTATTTGTGGACAGTTTCACTGGTTGGGTAGAAACTTTTCCTTCTGGTCCAGAAAGGCTTTCGAGGTTGCAAAATCCTTACTAAAAGAAATAATTCCTAGGTTACCTGCTTCGGGTGAGGTGGCCCCTAAAAGTAATCTCTAATTTAGCCCATAGGAAATGTTATATGGGAGCCCTTTTCTATGTTCTAGAATTGAGTTAGGAGACCCAGAGAGAACTGATATCTTAAGGAACTAGATGCTGTCTGGTATGTACCATTATTGGGAGCTACTGTAACTGCTTTATATCAGTTTGCTTCCAGCAGGATGATATTTCTCACAGATGCTCTTCTGTCCAACTTCTGTCCTGGAGACTGGGTTCTACTGAAATCGTGGGAAAATAAGCATCTAGAAAACCAGCTCTATCCTTGCTGGGCCAGAATTTGAGGTCCTACTCGTGACCCATTCCTCGGTGATATTAAAAATGAGTCAAGCCATGGATTCATCACACTTGAGTTAAGTTGGCTCCACAAGGATCATCAGTGACACCTCTTATCTACAGAAACGTCTCAGAGAACAGGACCCATGCTGTAGGAGAACAGCACGACCATAGTCATCCCAACATTAGCTGGCTCCACACCTCCCTGAATGGACAAGTGAACCCCTGATAGGTCTCAAGTTGCTATTCAGAAGGCAGTTTCCTAAAGCAACGAGTAACTCACTTGTTAGATTACTTGCTTGACTCTTCTAAATCCACATGTTGAAGTAGAAAAATGATTGCCCTTCTCTTTTTTGTCATGCTTCCTTGTTGGCTTTGACTCCTCCCTTCCTCCCCCCCTCCCCCCCAGCTTGGAAGGACAATTCAATGACTAGGATTTCCCAAGCATTGGCAAAGGCAGGTAATCTTTCTCAGTGCTGGATATGTCATCCAAAACCACCTTCCTCACGTGATCATACTAGTCCCTTTTTTGTGCCTATAACAATTTTTTTCAGCATCCCTAAATTTACTTTGACATAAAAGCAAAAGCCTACAAGTGTAACCAATAAAGTTAGAGTGGTTATTCAAGGCCCTTTATCTTCTGTTCGTTGTTTATTCCTAACTCCCTCTTGCCCCCAACCCAGACTAGGATAATGATCTCTGTAGAAAAAAATGTAAACCAAAAACTTACTCCCACCAAAACCAGACCTTTTCTGATGGGGAAAACTAGGCTTTTCTGTTTACTAAATGGCATTATTCACTTCTCTCCCCATTGTCCCCTGCTCTTATTTTCTAGTCCAGGAATGGTATACTCCAACATCAGGTTACGGGTTCTCTCAATTTTGTCAAGGTTTCAAAATGGAGACGTTATATTTTCAAGGAGTAGGCCAACCTACTCCCCTATCAAGCTGTAAACTACACTACTCTTCATGTGTAACTCAGTGACCACTAACTTGAGCAAGTTCTAGACCATCTCCGTAAGAATGAGAGACTCAATTCCAAAATATGTCTGACATTTTCTGTGCCTCCTTAGGACACATCTTTGCAGTTCCAGTGATCACCTTAGGGTCTATACATATTGAGACAATTGGAGAATTGGAGGCACCTCCCTACTAGTGTACTTAATCACTCCCCTTTCTGTCCATGACTCCAATGAGACTTAGCATTCGACTAGTTCTTTTGAATTGTTCTCAAGAATAAGAAAGGCTGCTTACTTACCTGGATATCAAGAGGATGGCTTTCCGTACATGTTTTGTAGAGTACTTTTACCACGGTGGGGAGTCAGATCACATGAGCAACTGATTGGGACCTTTTCCATTACCTTAGGCATAACAGCACATGAAGATGCCTTAGCTACTATGCCCATCAGAAGGAAATTGTCTCTCTCGACAAGGTAGTCCTAGATAACCACAGAGCTCTAGGTGACATCCTGGCTGAACAAGGTGGAGTTTGTGCTGTTGCTATTACCTCCTGCTGTACATGCTTTAATGCTTCGACTGAAATAGAAACCCATATAGGCAAAATAAGGCAACAAGCTACTTGGCTACAACAGGTATCACCAGAAGTGCCGGGTCCAGACCGGTTTTCAGGGTAAAGCTCCTGGATTCCACAAGGGAAAATCTAATCTTCAGCGACTATTAAAGCTTGGGTTATTGATACTTCTCATCCTTTTAGTCCAGTATTTGCTTATAAAATGAGCTCTTAGATGTTGTACTGAACAAGGCAGGACAATTCTAATAATGTAAAATGTCAACCTGAAACCTGGAACCAGAGACTATTTCCAAGTGAACGCTAAAGAGTTTCATTCCTCAAGCCCTTGTTAGGCCTAAGCCCTTTGCCACCAGGATGTAGCCAGAGGGGTCGTTTGTGCATTCCTCATTCTTGAGAGATTCAGGGAAAGACAAGGGCACACCGAAACCCAGAGCTAACCTGATTAGGCCCACCAAAACTAAACTGCCTCTCTTGCTTTTAGATGATTTTAAGCTAAACTCCCACTAGCTTCCTTATAGCAACACCTCTGATATTTGAGTCCTTATAGTAACCCTTGCTCAAGTTGCTTTTCAGGAACTTGGAGCTAGATCTTTCCCAGAGCAGACAGGTTAAGACCACCTGCCATTCAACCGGGCCTGAGTATCTGATGGATGACCTTTTGACCACCGGGGGCCAAAAGCTCAGGTGTGCTACCACCACACCTTTTTCTGAACTTGTGTCTTATGAAAAGCCCTGAAGCTCAAGCAGTCTTGCACATACCACCTATTACCTCACTTTTCTTACCTCCAATCACCTTTTCCCATGTCTCAGACCATCCTGCCCCTTTACCCTGTAAAGTTCTTTAAACCCTGTATTCAGGGCCATGGCTGGAGTTGAGATTTGTTTTCACGTCTTCTCCCTTGGCTGCCTCATGAATGAAACGCTTCTCAGCTACTAAACTCTACTTGTCAGAATTTAACTTGCTGCTCC
This sequence comes from Delphinus delphis, assembly GCF_949987515.2. Classification (NCBI taxonomy): domain Eukaryota; kingdom Metazoa; phylum Chordata; class Mammalia; order Artiodactyla; family Delphinidae; genus Delphinus; species Delphinus delphis. The sequence goes on from NC_082683.1 coordinate 46,509,070, forward strand.
TCTGGTAAATGAACCTGGTACAGTAACACACAAACCAGGCAGTAGAAAAAGTCAAGATAGATCTTTGCCATGGTTTGTCACCCCTTGTTCATACTGAGAGCTGCTGTGGATGAGTCACAGCAGCTGCAAAGGTCAGGGAGGAATCCCTGGTCCCCAGAACCATCCCCAGGATTTCCCTAGTACAGAGCTGCCCACCTTTGGTACCCAGTTTCCCTTTGTAGCTGAGAAGCAGTTTCTGTGTTTGGAAGATGCCCTTTGGGTGAGTAACCTTGTTAAAATGCACCAGTTACTAAATTGTCTAATAATCTTGTCAAGATTATGGGTTAGAGTCCCATCTTGGGCAGACTTTTGTCTGGCTAGAGTCTGGACCCTTGAGTTGGAGCCCCAAGGCTAGGGTGGAGGGTTAGAGGCCCACCCTATGAGAGAAACCATGGAAGATGGGAGCTTCTGACCTTCTCAAACCTGGGTTAGAGTCCCAGAGTTTTGGCCTTGTTTATCTATGTCTGTTTCTGATTGTCTTATTTGTTCAAAATTGGCTATTTAGGGGTCGAATTTCTTGGTGACTGTAATAAAAGTACCTGAGGAAATAACTTTAGGAGGGTTCTTTGACTCCAAAGAAAAGAGGCATTGCTCCCTCCAGTCTCTTGGGAAGTTCCAGGTGACCAGGGAATTTATGGAAGTGTTAGGGCATCTGCCTGTGACGTGTAACAACCTCCTAGGGACTCTTTTTTTTTTTTTTTTTTTTTTTGCGGTACGCGGGCCTCTCACTGTTGTGGCCTCTCCCTTTGTGGAGCACAGGCTCTGGACTCGCGGGCTCAGCAGCCATGGCTCACGGGCCCAGCCGCTCCGCGGATGTGGGAATCTTCTCGGACCCGGGCACGAACCCGTGTCCCCTGAATCGGCAGGGGGACTCTCAACCACTGTGCCACCAGGGAAGCCTGGGACTCTCTTTTAAGAGAACAATTCTTCTGGGCCTTCATCATTCCTGGCAAAGCAGTCGGCAAAGGCAGCTCATCTGGGGCTTACTCACCTGAACTTTGCTGGTGCTGGAAAATTTCTGCAAATACTACCCAGTCAGCCACTTACAAAGGTTGTGTTTGCTGCAACTGCATGGAAAAAGCTCTCCAAAATGGGAAACGTTAATTCCATTCCCCTTTGCAGTCCTCTAGGTTGCATTATCCAAAACTGGGCAATGTTTAGTTATCAAGCTGTGAAAATAAAGATGGTATTTTTTGTAATACCACTTGCCCACAATATTCTTTAGACTCCAAAGAAAAATGGCTTTGAAATACAATTTACAATTAGATTTAAATAGTAAATAAAAAGAAAAATGGGGCAAAAAATCTTTTACAGACAAACCTTTTATGTTCTTGTACCAGAATAAATGAGAGCAAAGAAAAGATTATGGTCCAACAAGAAGGAAAGAGAGAGACCTGTTTTGCCCGATTCTAATGAAAAGGGGGAGGACTTGTTGTCAACTCAGTTAAACCCTTGGATTGCTCCTCCTCTACCCCCATATGGTGGCCCTGTTGACTCCCCATCATGACCTCAGACTTGGGCCCCCTTCCCCAATCCCTGAGGGTCCAGAAATAGGAATGGTCTCCCCCTCTTATCCCCGTAAGGGTACTCAGTTTGGCCGAGGAGCTACCCAAAACCAGGCAGGGCATTATCCATTAAGGCAAGTCCCAGTGGAGGTATGAACTCTGAGACTGGGCAGATGATGGGGTTGATTTGGGTCCATTCCTCCTTTTCAACTGTGGATTTATTGGACTGGAATATGCCAACTTATCCACATAACCCAAAGAGAACCAAAAAACCTTTTGAACCCACAACCCAACCTGGGAAGATATTAGAAATTTATTAAATTCCCCTATTTCAGAAAAATGTAGAGTGGTGCTAGAAAAAGCTAGGGAAGAGGCAGATTGGCTTCATGCAGATACCCCCTGGCAACCTGGTGTGTGCTGCAGCAGGCACAGCTATACCAGCAGTGGATCGTAATAGGGATGTGAATGCAGGACGTAGACCAAATTGAACATTTACAAGATTGTATTCTTGCAGGGCTATAAAAGGAGGTGCCCCAAATAGAGAAGTCCTATAAAGTACAGGAGGAAAACAAAAGCCAAAGGAGTGTTTAGAGTTTCTCGAAAGATTCTTTGAAGCCTATAGTCAACACACCAATTTTTTATATATATATATATATATATATATATATATATATATACCAACTATATATATAAATATATATACCAACTATATATATATATATCCTGTGACACCAGAGAACTCCAATATGACATTCAATTGTCTAAGTGCCCCTAACATATAGAGGAAGTTACAAAAAGTAGAAGGAGCCTTGGGGAAGCCTATGTCTCAACTGGGTGAATTTGCCTTTCAAGATTTTAATAACAGAGACCAGGTTCAGGATAATAAGGAGCCACAAAAGATGAAACAGGCTGCTCTGCTGGTGGCTGCCTTGACCCAGGGCAATGTTGGGCCAAACTGAGGTCCCCCACAAGGGACCCAGCATCAGGAAGAATTTCCCAGGTCTTCATGTGGGACCCCACCAATGTGCAGATTGCAAACAACAGTCACACTGGAATAGAGTGTCATATTTTGAGTGAAGCTCCTGAAGGTGGTGAACTATGGGGGAAACACCACATGCCTGAGCTGACTGAGAAAGACAGTGACCAGGAATAATGAGGCCCAGGGGTTCTTTGAAATCCCACTGAGTCCCTTAATATTTCCCTTATGGAGCTCCAGCTGACTACAAATATGAGAAATCAACTTTTGACTTTTTGATCAATGTGGGGGCCACCCACTCCGCTCTATATACCTCTATATACATTTTCTAAACTTTCTTCTTGACTATATTAATAACTGAAGTGTCTGGAGAAATCCTGACAAAGCTGTTTCTGCAGCCCTTAGATTGTCAGATGAGGAAGACTCATCTGAAGCATAATTTTCTGTACATGCCTGCATGTCCCATTCCTCTTCTAGGAAGAGATTTACTAACCAAATTAAATGCAAGTGTTACCTATGCACCTGGACAAATGGACACCAAGTATCACCAGGGCAGGCTTGCGCATTGTAAGCTCGGTTGCTACAACTCCAAAAGGAATAGCCTACAACACTCATGGAAAAGATACTGCAGCACGTGAGTCCAGAAGTATGGACGGAAGGGAGGCGGGGAGGAATGAAAACAGCTGTACCTCTACAGGTCAGACTCAGTTGAAGGAAGGGGGCAGAGCAAGGAATTCAGCCCCCGCTAACAGCCTTCCTTGATTATGACTTAGTGTGTCCCTGACGGTCTCCTTATAATAGTCCAATTTTAATTTTCCAGCAGCCAGGCACAGATAAATACAGGTTTGTACAGGATTTAAGGGCAATGAATCAAATTGTGGAAGATATTCAGCCAGTGGTACCTAACCCATACACTCTGTTCACCATGGACTTCAAAGTAGTGAGCAAACAGAAGTCCCCAAAGATGCCTTTTCCTGCATATCCCTGAGCTTTAATTCCAAGAGATTTTTGCTTTTGATTGGGAAGATCTAGATATAAGAGTTAAACCACAGTACTGCTGAAACTACTTCCTCAGATATTTGAAAGTGCACTTACTATATTTGGCAAAGTCTTGACAAGGAACTTGAGAGACATTTAACTAAATGAGGGAGCCCTGCTCCAATATGTAGATGATATTCTGATTGCCAGTAAAACAAAGGACACCTCTGACCAGAATATGATTTTGAATTTGAACTTTTTGGCTAAGCAAGGTGTAAGGTGCCCAAGAAAAATCTCCAGCCCTCTGTTTAATACTTGGGCTTTGAACTCTCACAAGGACAGAGAAAGTGGCCCCTGACACAAGGGAAGCTTTAACGAGCATTGCAATTATCTCCTGGTGGTGGGAACTGCAGGGATTCTGGTAATGACCAGGTTCTGCTGCATTCCAATCTCTAAATTTGGACTCATAGCAAAAGCCTTTTATAAAGCTCTTAAAGGAGGGGACTATGAAACTCTGGACTGGGGAATGCCATAAAGGTACCTGTGTCTATTCAAAGTGACAATGGCTGAGCCTTTGTGGCAAATATAACTCAAGCATCTGGTGGCTTAGATATTGGTTGGAAATTATGCGCTTCGTGGCAATTGCAATCTACTGGCAAAATGGAGAAGATGAATCACACTCTTAAAGACTTTAGTTAGGATTTGTCAAGAGCCAAATTTGCCTGGGATTAAGGCCTTACCAGGGACCCTGCTTCGGGTGATGGTGGCTCCTAAAAGCAATCTCTATTGAGCCCCAGTGAAATGTTATATGGGAGCCCCTTTCTATGTTCTAGGGTTGATTTAGGAGACCAGAGGGTACTGGAATCAAGGAACCAGACACTGTCAGGTATGTACCATCATTGTGAGCCACTGTAACGGCTCTACCTAAGTTTGCTTCTAACGGGTTGATATTTCCCAAAGATGCTCCTCTGTACCACTTCTGTCCTGGAGACTGGGTTCTATTGAAATCATGGAAAAATAAGCATCCAGAAAAGCAGCTCCATCCTCACCGGATCACAGTTTGAAGTGTTACTCGTGACCCATTCCTCAGTGATATTAAAAATGAGTCAAGCCATGGATTCATCACATTGAATTAAGTGGCTCCACAAGGATCCTCAGGGTTACTAGGTCCTATTTACGGAAAACTCACAGGGAATGGCAACCACCCTGTAGGAGAACATCACGACCGTCATCACCCCAACCCTGGCTGGCTCCACACCCCAGACACTGACCTCCCTGAATGGTGAACCTCTGATAGGTCTCAAATTGGTATTCAGAAGGCAGTCTCCTAAAACAAGGAGTAACTCCCTTGTTTGATTACATGCTTGATTCTTCTAAATCCACACGTTAAACTAGAAATATGATTGCCCGTCTCCTTTTTGTCATGCTTCCTTGTTGTCTTTGACCCTACGCCCCCTCCCCCAGGCTTAGAAGGACAATTCAACGATTAGAATTTCCCAAGTGTTGGCAAAGGCAGTTACTTTCTCAAGTTGTTGGATAATGTCATCCAAGCCCTTCTTCTGCACATGATCATACTGATCACCCTTGGTTGTGCCATTAACACATTTTTCAGCTGTCCCTCACTTTACTGGGACATATACTCAAAAGCCTACAAGTGTAACCTATAAAACTAGAATGGTTACTCAAGGCCCTTCATCTTCTGTTTCTTGTTTCTTCCTAACCCTCCCTACCCAGACAAGGATAATGGTCTCTGGAGAAAGTGTAGAAACAAAAAGTTTAAACTGCCATCAGAACCATATCTTTTCTGTTGCGGAAACTAATGGCATCTAGTAAAGAAGTGAGCCTACTCAGTTCTCATCCCTGGCTTATTTTCTAGTCCTGGAGACGTACACCCCAACATCAGATTACAGGTTCTCTCAATTATGTGAGGTTTCCAAAAGCAAGACTTGGTATATTTTCAAGGAGTGGGTCAACCTACTCCTCTCTCAAGCTGTAAAGTATAGTACTCTTCATGGGTACTAACTTGTAGTGAACCCTAACTTGAATAAGTTCTAGACTCTCTCCTCAAGAATGAGACATCCAATTTGCAAAATATGTCTGTCATTTTCTGTGCTCTCTCAGGATACATCTTTGCAGCTCCAGTGATCAACTTTGGGCCTATACACGTTGAGACAATTGGATAATTGGTGGTACCTCCCTACTAGGGTACTTAGTTGTTCCTTTTCTGTCTGTGACTCCAATGAGACTCAACATTGGACTAGTTCTTTCATATTGTCCTCCAATTTAAAATGGGCTCCTACCTACCTGGATATCAAGGGGATGGCTTTTGGTACATGTTCTGTAGAGTACTCTTACCATGGTTGGGAGTCAGATCATATGAGCACATGATTAGGAAACTTTCCATTACCTTAGGCATAATAGCACATGAAGATGCCTTAGCTACTATGCCCATCAGAAGGAAATTGTCTCATTAGACAAGATAGTCCTAGATAACCACAGAGCTCTGGATGACATACTGGCTGAACAAGGTGGAGTTTGTGCTGTTGCTAATACCACCTGCTGTGCATACATTAATGCCTCTACTGACGTAGAAATCCATATAGGCAAAATGAGGCAACAAGCTACTTGGCTACAACAGGTACCCCCAGAAGTACCAGGTCCGGATTTGTTTTCAGGGTGAAAGTCCTGGATTCCACAAGGGAAGAAAATCTATTCTTCAGGGACTGTTAATGCTTGGATATCTATACTTCTCATCTTATCTATATTTTGACCTGGTATTTGCTTATAAAACAGGCTTTTAACTGTTGTGCTAAAGCTGTTGAATGAGGAATGGGACATGACAATTCTAATAATATAAAATGTTAGCTGGGAAATAGAGACTATTTCCAAATGAACGCTAAACAGTTTTGTTCCTCAGACTCTTGTTAGGCCTATGCCCTTTGCCATCAGGAAGTAGTCAGAGGGGGCTTTTCCCTGAATCCCTCAAGACAAATGAACAAAGACAAGGGGGCATTAAAACCCAGGGGTAACCTGCTTAGGCCTGCCAAACCTAACCTACCTCTCTTCCTCTTAGTGGATTTTAAACTGAACTCCCATTTGCATCCTTATTGTAAAATATATTGGATATATGGGTCACTATAGTAAGGATTGCTTAAGTTGTTTTTCAGGAACTTGGAGCTTGTTCTTGCGCAGTTCAAACCAGTTGAGACTTGGATCATTTAAGTGGCCTGTGTGAATGTCTGATGGATGACCTTTTGACCTCAGAGGGCCAAAGGCTCCACTCTCAGAACACACCTTTCTCTGATCTTGTGTCCCATGAAGAGCCATGGAGCTCGATTGTGCTTGCACAGACCATCAGTCACCTCACCTTTCTTACCTCCAATCACCTTTCCCCACACCTCAGACCACCTTACCTCTTATCTCATACATAGCCTAAACCTGATTTTCGAGAAGGTCCATTTGAGATTTGCTTTTGTGTCTTCTCCCTTGGCTGCCTCCTGCATGAAACTTCTCAGCTGCAAACCTCAGTGTCGAAGCGTTTGGCTTGCTGTGCATTTGGCAAACAAAACTGGTTTGGTAACAATTTCATGCTAATCTCATTTCTAAAACAGTTGTGAACTGATTACATAATTTCCTTTAACTTTTATTGTAAATGGCTATTTCAAGTGATTTTCCTTAACGTGTAGCTTAGCAAGAATCATTGCTTTTCAGTCATAAAATTTTAAATGTAGATATTTATTCAGACACTGTTTTGAGTTTAAAGTTTCCTTCTATAATATTTTCATTATAGAACATGATAGGTACATATAGAACATGTGTATGGTTGTTGCAAAGCAGTTTCTTAAGAAAGCAGGCTGAGGTGGAGATTTGTTTGCAGAATGTTTCCTGGGACGTGCTCTCAGGACCAATGCCCACTGGGGGAGGAGAGGTGGCAGAGTGGTGCAGAGGGAGAAGTGGATCTATGCTATAGTACATCAAAGGCTTTAGCCAATCCTACAGAGAATTCTGAATCTGGAATGACCTTTCAGAGTCAACCTAAAGTGGAGCAAGAGTCCTGGCACTTTTGTGTCTATTCTTAACAGTCACTGAATGCAGGCTGGCTCAGGAAGTAAGTATGATCCTGGGCTGGTAGCTCTTTTCAGCCAAGGGCAAGGTGAAGATTCAGCTGGACATATTTAGCTGGCAACATTTCCAGAAGCTGAGGGAATTATGCCTAATCCTGAATTGGGGGTGGGTGCGAGAATGGGGCATCCAGATGGGACAACATCCACTATAGTTCAATCCATATGCTACTTGGATGAAATTGCCTCATAAGGTCTGGAAGAATATTCTGTTGGACTTCTTTCCCTTAGGGAACAGAAGCGTTAGTAGAACCTACAGTCCCTGCATCTGGTCTCAATGATATTTATTATACAATTCCTCCCACCCCCTTCTAGATTTCCCTCACCCTTGACTAGCTCCTCTGCTGACCTTTTTATTTAAGCTACAATAGGGTAGTAGTGGTGGCCAAAGCCCTGCTGGCAGGAAAGACTGAGGGTCCTCTGTGTCAGGTTACCATGCCCTTCTCAGGCTGGGGTTGTTATACCTGCCTTTTCACCATCACAATTTATCAAAGAAATACTAAGAAGTGCCAAAGTTGTCAACTAGGCTCCATACTTATTGTATCCATTTTGTACCAGCAGCCCTACCTTCTCCTGACAATCAGGTCCAGGATGTTAACTCTTCTTGTCTGCTGACCTCTTAGCACCAGGGCATGGAAGTTGCTTTGTGCCAGTCGTAGCTTGAGATATAATGGGATTCTTGCTATGTTCACTAACGGAAGCACTACCATTCAGGCAACCATGTTCCCTTCTACAGAACTCAAAGCTGCAAAGACTAGAAATACAAGTTACCAAATTTAGTAATTAGGAGAGATAGAAATGGGGTCACCTTTACTTTTACCCCTTGGCTCCTGGACCCAAGGATTTTACCTATTGGTGATATAGCACCATACCATGGTTGTTGATTTAGTTTGCATGTGCACTCTGGTGATGGGGTACCAACCTCCAGCATGATCGTTTTTTAAGCTGGGCTCTCAGATGTACTTTACACAGGCCATTCCATCACTTCATCAAGCCTGGAGCTCTGGGTGGTACAGTATGGTATAGGACCAAGAAATCCCATGGTCATATGCTCACTACTATCCTACTTTGCTATAAAGTGGCTCTCTTACTCCATGTAATATTCAAGATTCTCTGCCACTGGATCAAACACCCTGTAGGCCTTAGGATAGGAATATTGGTCAAGGCCCTGCTGGCAGGAAAGGCAAACCTATGCCTGGAATATGTGTCCATTCCTGTCAAAATGAACTGCCAAATGACCAGTTGGTCTCCAGAGATGTTGCCATATTCTGTGGCTGGTATTTTGTATGTTAGGCAGAAGCAGTAGCTAGACCAGCACTGGTGAATGGGAGTCAGTAATTTTGGATTCATGCACAGCTTCCATCTCTGTCATCATAAATAATCCACTCATGTGCATATTGGTAAAACATTGAGGTCAATGATGTGAATGGTTCTTGTCAACAGGCAGAACCATTCTGTCTACCTTATTGTGTAGTGTTCTGCGGTAGATGCCTTTCTTGTGGGTGTTAATACAAAGGTCCTCATCATTATGCCCACTCCCATAAATATGTCCACATGCCTCTTCCCCAGAACTCTTTGCCCCCTTGTCTTCTAAACTTTGTTTCCAGGCCCTACATGAGCTACCCAGGTCGTTTTTCACGATTCATGATTTCATGTATATTCTGAGTTCCTTCTTTTTCCAAAGCGTTAATCTAGGTACACCACTCAAAGCCCTGCCTACTTGGAGGTTTTTTATCTCTAGTTTCTGAGTTTAGCTGGATATAGTAGCAGTCCTTTGTTTTAGCTGCATGTGAGATGACATATTTGGGTGCAACCTTCCATCATTTTACTTTTGTCATCTGGTGAATAAATCCCCTACATGTCTATAGATGTGACTTGAAGGAGAGGTATAGTGAAACGTCTGTGGATGACATGACAGTCTGGGCCACATAATTGTATAGCTTACTTATGTTTGGTCCTGGATGTACAAGTTCCATTTCATGATAGATTACTGCTAACCTACCTGAATTTGTGACTTGCTGAATCTGACAGACCCCATCAGGATGGGCAGTTCTGGCCACAGACTCCCTTGGGGTCCTGGGATAAGATGCTTAATTTCTACTAAGTTCAGTTGAATACTAAAAGGTATGTTTCAATGGTACATAGTTCTCTGATACAGGAGGCCTGGCCTTGTTCTATGTTGTGATTTTACTAGACCATGCCATTAATTTTACATATTTTTCCTTCATCATAGATACCACTAATACCATAGGACATGCCAGATTGTATGGCCTGAGCAGCAGGGCCCTTTCCTACTCCAGGCACCATTCAAAGCTGGCAGCCTTTTCTGTCATCTGATATATAGACCAGAATGTTATTACCAAAGGAGCATGTACTGCCTCTGGAACATGAAGAGGTATATCAGCCATTGATTGTATTTCTTTCTTCATGGTGAAGATGGTCCTTTACTTTGAGGCTATACCCTGCAAGCCACTGGACTCCTAAAAACCTCCCTGAAATGATAATCTCTTGAATCTTCCTGTGTTTTAAACTCTTACCCTCTGGTGTGCCTCCAATATATTTTCCACTTCTAGTTTATCTGGGCCAATTGTGATGTCATCAATATAGTATAGAAAAGTACTGAAATGTTCTGCAAAATTTCCAGATGTATCAGTCTTTTCAGACTATTTTGACAGAAGGTAGAATAGACATAGCCTTAGGAAGACAATTATATACACGGATAGCCTTGTTGCAGGCCTTTGTACCTGAGGTGGTAATAACCAGCTATAGCAAAATACCTCATATAATACTGAATTGTATTTAAGTAATCCACTTTATCCAGGAACTTTCTTCAGAAACCTGGATTTCTAGGGACCAGACTGACAGTTTAAGGGAAATATGTTGGAAAGATGCATTTTTTCTGTTTTTTTTTTTTAGTGGTGGTACACTTTCTTTCAAGGATGTAATATTTGGCCATTAGAGATGAGCTTTAGAAATTTCCCTTTTGTCACTTGCATGATGTAAGTTCTTACCCAAGTTAAGAAAATGGTATTAGGGTTCTGCCAATGACAAAATATATTCATTGCATTTACACAGTCAGGTCCAGGGAATTGATCATTGATTGGGTAGGTCCATGGATACTGAGTCTGTCAGGACTCAATTATCTGACCCAACATGTAACCTAACATGACAATGATTATGCTTTGTATCTCCAAATATCAACATTGTGAGGGCCAGAATGCATTTCTAGTAATTTACAAGAGGCTCTTATCTCCTACAGAAAAAGAGCAGAGGCCCAGAAGCTAGCTTAGAGACAAAGCTCAAAACACATTGCATGCTCAACTATAGCAGGTCTCTATGCTAAGGTGAGGGCTCTGTTTGGAAAAACATGGGGCCCTGAAACATCAGATGGGGACATCTGTGTGGGTCCTTAATGATTTTAGCTCTTCAAACTCCCCTGAGCCTTGAGAACCAAGGAGGAATTGCCTCTCAAACATGCACCTCACAAATTTACTTCTCCACGAAAGAAATAGTCCCTGTAGATGTGCTGCTTATATTTCCTTTCAAGAGAATGATATACGAGGAGATTAGATGGTGTGGACATCCTCCAGCTGCTGTCTCTCCCAACTGCAGGATCCATACAAGGAACAATCTTTTTGGGATGCTCCCAACTAAGGACTGAGCATGGCATGGTTATAGGAACATTGCCATTCCCCTCTGGTGCAGGACTCTTACAGGCAAATTTGAGAAAATTTTGGCCAGTGGGGAGCCCCAGTCAGAACTGCACTGTAGTCTGTCTCCTCTTATCCAATCCTCCTTTCTTTTTCTCCTGCTTCAGATGTCAGACCTGCACTGCATTTCAAAGTCTCTTCCCCCCAACTCCTGCTCCCATATCCCTGTTATCCTTACAGTTTTTCCCAAAGTATTTCCATTCGATGCCTGCTTCTTGGAGGAGCCAAACGAACACGCTTCTTCTAATCTTATGGATGCTGACTTTGACATATCTTCTCAGATGATTTGAACTTTCTAGGTGACATATCTTGTTACCTGGCTTATAGGTAATGCCCAGGCTGGCTGACCTGGGAACCCTTGTCAATTCTCACATTAACCACACTCAATTCCTCTGTGGCAACCCATCTAAGCCTCACAGACATGGGAGGTAAAAGATGATTAAAGACCATGTCAGCATGCCCCAAGATCCTATTACTCTCAAACAGCCCCAGAGATATACTAAGAGTCTCTGAATATTTTCTACAAAGGCTTTCACTCAGTGATTGGAGTCAGAACAGTACAAGAAACAGGACAGACAAATTCAAGTGATCACAGTGTCATACTTAAAAGCAGCTTATGTACAGCTGTAGATTAAGCTGTTCCAGGGTGAAAGGCTGGTAACTTGCATGTAGGATTGATGGGCATGAACCAACTCCTTTCCTCAGGTCCAAGGCTTTGATGATCAGGACTTTGGAAGAATAAGTGGACACTTTAATACAAGTGTGGGAACCATTATCTTTTTATCCATAATTCTCTTGAATCCCACAGTCCTACTTCAGAGAGGGCATTGATGAGGGTCCAGCTGCTGCTGAGATCCATCTCTACACTAGTGTTGAGGTGATGCCTGCCAAGGGCTGCTTTCCAGTGACAACAGGGCTGGGCCACTAAGGCCCACCCATTTTGGGGGATTCAGGGGACCCTACTAGGAGGAGTGGGACAAGAAGCAGTCTCCAAGACTAGATTTTAGAGTTGGATCACTTACCAACTTGCTGGTAATAATGTCCTAATCTCTTTCCTTAGGTGGACAAAAGATAATAGGAACATCTCCTGCCAGTGGCTAACTCTCACCGTGGCAAATTGGGAGAATGTGTGAGAAGAGAGTACATTAAATGGTCTTATGTACCAGAAATCTTGCATGGAATCTTATCTAGACCTACCAATCATTTACCAAAGTCCTGATGGTCTTGTCTCCCTAACGTGATACTATTCTGGTCCCTTTAAGGTTTAGTGAGTAAACCTGGGACCAATGCTTCTAACCCATCTAGGATGTACTGCAGACTGCCAAAACCTCAGCCCACTCACAGCCTAAATTTGAACTGAGCTAGTATCTCTCTCTTCAACTCCTGATTACAACTTTGCCACTAATAAGACAAGAAAAGGGACAATTGAACGTGAGTCCAGGACCAACCCCAGCTTCAACCTAGGTCTTTTGCCTTAAGGCCACCCTTGATACTTCTATTTCTCAGATTCTTGGAGAGCTTCAGGCTTCAAAGTGAATGGACTTGGCCACCACACTATAGGATGATTTTTGTTGCTTCTTTAAGACAAGTATTTATTGGTATTTAATGCTTTCTTAATATCTAGGATTCAAATATATAGGATATATAATATCTACAATATACAATGTTAGTTTTTGATAGCTTAGAGTATGGTCAACATTTAGCTTAAAGTGCAAGGTATTGCAGAGTGCTCTAGAAAACATTCCGGAGAAATACTAGTAATTACGGTTCCAATGACATATTCCCAAGTGGAAACTGAAGGCTAAAACCGTTTCATTCTCAATAATCTTTCTGCAGATGCCTTTTCAAACTCAATGAGAGAATTGTCTATGGGTAATTTTTGCCCTGCTAATCAACAATGGCCTGGGTGAGAATTTCTCAAAGCTGTCCTGAACTGAGACTCCTTCTACTCAGTATTTCTCTCACATTCTCCTAGCCAATGAAAGAGTACAGCAGGGTAACTGCAGCCTGGCCACTCCTGTGATTCAGGACTTGATTTGGGGCAATCATAGACTGTAGTATACATCTGAAAAAGTTTTTGTTCAGCCAATGGGGAATCTCAGTCAAAGTCTCCTGTGCAATTCTTCTTCTTTCTCTCTCCTGTTTCAGGTAACAGACAACCTGAAACAGGTTGCAACATATTCCAGAGTTTCTCCCCACCCACTCTTTTCCCTTCTCTACTTCATCCATAACAGATATGGCTGATACACTGCCATAGGTTTACCTATTCAAGGGTGAACTTATCTTCTTGACAGTATAATCCAGATTGCTTTTTATAGTTGTAAGTATCTGAAGTTCCTCAGAAAAGGCTCCATCGAGACTCAAGGAAATCTCTGAAAATAGATGGAAACTCAGGCAACGGTAGAGAAAAGGTAAAGTTGCATTGTGTCAGGAGTTCAATGTGTCTAAGTTTGAGTTCCTTCCCTCTACACTACCCACTCTTTCCTTACTTTACACTATCAGCATCTAAATTCTCATCTCAGGCTCTGCTCCTGGAAGAGCCCAAATCAAGGCATTTAAAATTAGAGTACTAAATATGATCATTTTTCTTGTAGGATGGGAGTTGCAAACATGCTAATAGTCTATTCTGTTTAGTAAAATAGATTTATAGTCTTCCACATGGATTTTCTGGCTACAAGAACAAAATCAGCCAGCTCTGTTCCAAAAACATGAAAAGCACTGCCAACAATGGCCCAGACCTAGCCTTGAAAATAAGTTCTCAGGTATGGACACATCCTAAATAAGCCAGGGACTGAAGAGCAATATCCTTTAAAGGCTTACCAATTGGTGCACATGATGCCAAAGCTTCAGCCTCTGAAAGCCTGGATTTGAATGGAGCTAATGTGTCTCTTGTAATGTAAATCACAACTTTGCTACTAACAGGACAGAACAGGGAACTATTGAACTTGAGTCCAGGCCCAACCCCAGTCTCAGTCTTGGTCATTCTTTTTCTTCAGGCCACCCTTGATCCTTCTGTGTCTCAGAACCTCAGAGAGCATCATCAGGTGTCATGTTATGGGGTTAGGTCACCATCAAGTAGGATGACCTTGGTGTCCCTTTTTTAGACAAGCCTTTAAATGGTATTTTCTTAGTTTCTAGGATTAAAATACAGCATGATGATTACATATAATCTCTATTATATAGAATTTAAGTTTTTGATAACCATACCTCAAGCTAACCTTTTTAAAGCACAAAGTACATGACTTTGCAGACAGCTATTAATTCATTTTTAGAAGTACTACTAATTCTAGTTCCTATGAAATATTCCAAAATGGAACAAACTTATTTCCCCTTGAGGTTCCATTCGTGAAAATTCTTCTGCAGATGCCTAACACATTCTTCCATTCTTTTACTTGCACCTGACCATCTATATATTCCTTATAAAAAGTTTTAAGTTCTAAAGCAGGAATGATGTTATTCGCTGTATTATTTTAAATTTTATTTATTTTTGGCTGCATTGGGTTTTCGTTGCTGCACATGGGCTTTCTCTAGCTGTGGCGAGCAGGGCTACTCTTTGTTGCAGTGCACAAGCTTCTCATTGCAGTAGCTTCTCTTGTTGTGGAGCACGGGCTCTAGGTGCGTGGGCTTCAGTAGTTGTGGCACATGGGCTCAGTAGTTGTGGCTCGCAGGCTCTAGAGTGCAGGCTCAGTAGTTGTGGCACATGGGCTTAGTTGTTCCGTGGCATGTGGGATCTTCCCAGACCAGGGCTTGAACCCGTGTCCTCTGCATTGGCAGGTGGATTCTTAACCACTGTGCCACCAGGGAAGCCCTACGCTGTATTTTCTTATGCGCCGGATAGTGATGAGCATGGAGAAAATGTTTATAAGTGTGGAATTATACATGACTTGGTGAACAAGGTTCTGGCCTATCCACTCTTGTGGTCTCTGGCCTTTTGGAATTCTCAGAAGTCAGTCAAAACAATGTAATATATATTTACCATAAAGGTTTATAATCTGGAGTTCATAATACAAATACATCTTAATTTTAGAGAAAGTTCAGGCCTTCCAATATCATGTGGCATCTGAAATCCTACTATTCTGCTCAATCTAAGTATTCTTTCTGAATCTGAAAGATAGAAAAGTTGTCATTGCTAAGCACTTCAAAAATTGGCACCAACTTGGACTTATTGTCCATAAGCAACCTTATTAATGTGGAAAATTAATATTATCTTGGAAAATACTATGATTTCCCAACCTTCATAATGGTGAAGAACATGATCTCATATGTATTCAGTCACACGTATGATTAGATTTGTTAAGGGAAGGCAACATATTGGGTAGACCAAATCACTTAACCTTGTAAAAAAAAAGATACATATATAATGTAAACTGAACTTTGATTTTTTGAATATCACCATAATATATGTGCATATACCAATGTATATTAAGAATCACATTTGGTTGTCAGTGACCTCTCAGTGAAGAAGGATATGAACATTTTCTGCTTATGCTACCACTGTGCTATGTTAGTTACATCTTTAGCATCTCTACAACACGGGATCTGTATAGGTAGTTCTGAGATACAGCAAGAAAAAGTCAACATAAATCTAGGAAAACATCTAATAGCACTGTTTGGATAAGAGTCGAAATGCTTTAAGAGTCTAATTCTTGAAGCACTACTTGGAGACCAGACTGAGTGGATGCGGAGCCCTGGAGCTGGGGAACTAGAGGGCGGATCTTGAATGAGATGCTAGACATTGCTCATGAGAAACCCGAGGAGGATACTAAAAAGAGAGCTACAGTTTTCCTGATGCCTGCCACCAAGTTTCTTGAGGGCCCAGCTGTTGGGGGTCTGTGGTTGAGTTTTTAAGCAGGATCAAGTTACAAAGCGCCACACACCTATCCACAGGGGCTCTGATATGAGCCCCCAGATCAAGATCTAGCCGGGGCTTCTGGGAAGATGGTGGAAGAGTAAGACGTGGAGATCACCTTCCTCCCCAGATACAACAGAAATGCATCTACACATGGAACAACTCCTACAGAACACCTACTGAACGCTGGCAGGAGACCTCAGACCTCCCAAAAGGCAAGAAACTCCCCACGTACCTGGGTAGGGCAAAAGAAAAAAGAACAGAGACAAAAGGATAGGGACAGGACCTGCACCAGTGGGAGGGAGCAGTGAAGGAGGAAAGGTTTCCACACACTAGGAAGCCCCTTCGTGGGCGGAGACTGTGGGTGGCGGAGGGGGGAAGCTTTGGAGCCATGGAGGAGAGCACAGCAACAGGGGTGCGGAGGGCAAAGTGGAGAAATTCCCGCACAGAGGATCGGTGCCGACCTGCACTCACCAGCCCGAGAGGCGTGTCTGCTCACCCGCTGGGGCAGGCGGGGCTGGGAGCTGAGGCTCGGGCTTTGGTCGGGGTGCTGGGAGAGTACTGGGGTTGGTGGCGTGAACACAGCCTGCAGGGGGCTACTGCACCACGGCTAGCCGGGAGGGAGTCCGGGGAAAAGTCTGGACCTGCCAAAGAGGCAAGAGACTTTTTCTTCCCTCTTTGTTTCCTGGTGCGCGAGGAGAGGGGATTAAGAGCGCTGCTTAAAGCAGCTCCAGAGACGGGCGCGAGCTGCGGCTAACAGCGCGGACCACAGAGACGGGCATAAGACGCTAAGGCTGTTGATGCCCCACCAAGAAGCCTGTGTGCGAGCACGGGTCACTATCCTCACCTCCGTTTCGGGGAGCCTGTGCAGCCCACCACTGCCAGGGTCCCGGGATCCAGGGACAACTTCCCCGGGAGAACGCACGGCGCACCTCAGGCTGGTGCAACGTCATGCTGGCCTCTGTTGCCGCAGGCTCGACCCGCACTCCATACCCCTCCCTCCCTGCAGCCTGAGTGAGCCAGAGTCCCTGAAGCAGCTGCTCCTTTAACCCCGTCCTGTCTGAGCGAAGAACAGACGCCCTCTGGCGACCTACATGCAGAGGCCGGGCCAAATCCAAAGCTGAGCCCCGGGAGCTGTGAGAACAAAGAAGAGAAAGGGATATCTCTCCCAGCAGCCTCAGAAGCAGCGAATTAAAGCTCCACAATCAACTTAATGTACCCAGCATCTGTGCAATACATGAATAGACAAAAAAATCATCCCAAATTGAGGAGGGCAAGATTTATGATTTTTTTGAGAGCAAGATTTTTGATTTTTTCGCCTTTTCCTCTTTTTGTGAGTGTGTATTTGTATGCTTCTGTGTGAGATTTTGTCTGTATAGCTTTGCTTCCACCATTTGTCCTAGGGTTCTATCCGTCCATTTTTGTTTTTCTTTAATTTTTTTTCTTAATAATTATTTTTTTATTTTAATAACTTTATTTTACTTTATCTTCTTTCTTTCATTCTTTCTTTCCTTCCTTCCCTACTTCCTTCCTTCCTCCCTCCCTCTCTCCCTCCCTACCTCCTTTCTTTCTTTATTCTTTCTACTTCTACTAATTCTTTCTTTCTACTTTTTCTCCCTTTTATTCTGAGCCGTGTGGATGAAAGGCTCTTCGTGTTAGAGCCAGTAGTCAGTGCTGTGCCTCTGAGGTGGGAGAGCCAACTTCAAGACACTGGTCCACAACAGACCTCCCAGCTCCACATAATAACAAATGGCGAAATCTCCCAGAGATCTCCATCTTAAAAGCAGCAGCCAGCTTCACTCAACGACCAGCAAGCTACAGTGCTGGAAACCCTATGCCAAACAACTAGCAAGACAGGGACACCACCCCACCCATTAGCAGAGAGGCTGTCTAAAATCATAATAAGTCCACAGACACCCCAAAACACCAACACATGTGGACTTGCCCACCAGAAAGACAAGATCCAGCCTCATCCACCAGAAAACAGGCATTAGTCCCCTCCACCAGGAAGCATACACAACCCACTGAACCAACCTTAGCCAGTGGGGACAGACACCAAAAACAACGGGAACTACGAACCTGCAGCCTGTAAAAAGGAGATCCCAAACACAGTAAGATAAGCAAAATGAGAAGACAGAAAAACACACATTACATGAAGGAGCAAGGTAAAAACCCACCAGACCTAACAAATGAAGAGGAAATAGACAGTCTACCTGAAAAAGAATTCAGAAAAATTATAGTAAAGATGATCCAAAATCTTGGAAATAGAATAGACAAAATGCAAGAAACATTTAACAAGGACCTAGAAGAACGAAAGATGAAACAAGCAATGATGAACAACACAATAAATGAAATGAAAAATACTCTAGATGGGATCAATAGCAGAATAACTGAGGCAGATGAACGGATAAGTGACCTGGAAGATAAAATAGTGGAAATAACTACTTCAGAGCAGAATAAAGAAAAAAGAATGAAAAGAACTGAGGACAGTCTGAGAGACCACTGGGACAACATTAAATGCACCAACATTCGAATTATAGGGGTTCCAGAAGAAAAAGAGAAAAAGAAAGGAACTGAGAAAATATTTGAAGAGATTATAGTTGAAAACTTCCCTAATATGGGAAAGGAAATTGTTAGTCAACTCCAGGAAGCACAGAGAGTCCCATACAGGATTAATCCAAGGAGAAACATGCCAAGACACATATTAATCAAACTATCAAAAATTAAACACAAAGAAAACATATTAGAAACAGCAAGGGAAAAACAACAAATAACACACAAGGGAATCCCCATAAGGTTAAAAGCTGATCTTTCAGAAGAAACTCTGCAAACCAGAAGGGACTGGCAGGACATACTTAAAGTGATGAAGGAGAAAAACCTGCAACCAAGATTACTCTACCCAGCAAGGATCTCATTCAGATTTGATGGAGAAATTAAAACCTTTACAGACAAGCAAAAGCTGAGAGAGTTCAGCACCACCAAACCAGCTTTACAACAAATGCTAAAGGATCTTCTCTAGGCAAGAAACACAAGATAATGAAAAGACCTACAGTAACAAACACAAAACAATTTAGAAAATGGGAATAGGAACATACATATTGATAATTACCTTAAATGTAAATGGACTAAATGCTCCCACCAAAAGACACAGATTGGCTGAATTAGTCTTCACAAGACCCATATATATGCTGTCTACAAGAGACCCACTTCAGACCTAGAGACACATACAGACTGAGAGTAAGGGGATGGAAATAGATATTGCATGCAAAGGGAGACCAAAAGAAAGCTGGAGTAGCAATTCTCATATCAGACAAAATAGACTTTAAAATAAAGACTATTAGAAGAGACAAAGAAGGACACTACATAATGATCACAGGATGGATTCCAGAAGAAGATAAAACAATTGTAAATATTTATGTGCCCAACATAGGAGCACCTCAATACATAAGGCAAATACTAACGGCCATAAAAGGGGAAATCGACAGTAACACATTCATAGTAGGGGACTTTAACACCACTTTCACCGATGGACAGATCATCCAAAATGAAAATAAATAAGGAAACACAAGCTTTAAATGATACATTAAACAAGATGGACTTAATTGATATTTATAGGACATTCCATCCAAAAACAACAAAATACACTTTTTTCTCAAGTGCTCATGGAACATTCTCCAGGATAGATCATATCTTGGGTCACAAATCAAGCCTTGGTAAATTTAAGAAAATTGAAATTGTATCAAGTATCTTTTCCAACCACAATGCTATGAGACTAGATATCAATTACTGGAGAAAATCTGTAAAAAATAGATACACATGGAGGCTAAACAATACACTACTTAATAACGAAGTGATCACTGAAGAAATCAAAGAGGAAATCAAAAAATACCTAGAAACGAATGACAATGGAGACATGATGACCCAAAACCTATGAGATGAAGCAAAAGCTGTTCTAAGAAGGAAGTTTATAGCAATACAATCCTACATTAAGAAACAGGAAACATCTCGAATAAGCAACCTAGTCTTGCACCTAAAGCAAATAGAGAAAAAAGAACAAAAAAACCCCAAAGTTAGCAGAAGGAAAGAAATCATAAAAATCAGATCAGAGATAAATGAAAAAGAAATGAAGGAAACGATAGCAAAGATCAATAAAACTAAAAGCTGGTTTTTGAGAAGATAAACAAAATTGATAAAGAATTAGCCAGACTCATCAAGAACAAAAGGGAGAAGACTCAAATCAATAGAATTATAAATGAAAAGACAGAAGGAACAACTGACACTGCAGAAATACAAAAGATCATGAGAGATTACTACAAGCAACTCTATGCCAATAAAATGGACAATTTGGAAGAAATGGACAAATTCTTAGAAATGCAAAACCGGCCAAGAATGAATCAGGAAGAAATAGAAAATATGAACAGACCAATCACAAGCACTGAAATTGAAACTGTGATTAAATTTCTTCCAAAACAAAAGCCCAGGACCAGATGGCTTCACAGGCGAATTCTATCAAACATTTAGAGAAGAGCTATCAGCTATCCCTCTCAAACTCTTCCAAAATATAGCAGAGGGAGGAACACTCCCAAACTTATTCTATGAGGCCACCATCACCTTGATACCAAAACCAGACAAGGATGTCACAAAGAAAGAAAACTACAGGCCAATATCACTGATGAACATAAATGCAAAAATCCTCAACAAAATACTAGCAAATAAAATCCAACAGCACATTAAAAGGATCATACACCATGATCAAGTGGGGTTTATTCCAGGAATGCAAGAATTCTTCAATATACCCAAATCAATCAACGTGATACACCACATTAACAAATTGAAGGAGAAAAACCATATGATCGTCCCAATAGATGCAGAGAAAGCTTTTGACATAATTCAACACCCATTTATGATAAAAACCCTTCAGAAAGTAGGCATAGATGGAAATTTCCTCAACATAATAAAGGCCATATATGACAAACCCACAGCCAACATCATCCCCAATGGTGAAAAACTGAAAACATTTCCACTAAGATCAGGAACAAGACAAGGTTGCCCACTCTCACCACTCTTATTCAACATAGTTTTGGAAGTTTTAGCCACAGCAATCAGAGAAGAAAAGGAAAGAAAAGGAATCCAAATCAGAAAAGAAGAAGTAAAACGATCACTGTTTGCAGATGACATGATACTATACATAGAGAATCCTAAAGATGCAACCAGAAATCTACTAGAGCTAATCAATGAATTTGGTAAAGTGACAGGATACAAAATTAATGCACAGAAATCTCTGACATTCCTATACACTAATGATGAAAAATCTGAAAGAGAAATTAAGGAAACACTCCCATTTACCATTGTAACAAAAAGAATAAAATACCTAGGAATAAACCTACCTAAGGAGAAAAAAGACCTGTATGCAGAAAATTATAAGGTGCTGATGAAAGAAATTAAAGATGATACAAATAGATGGAGAGATATACCATGTTCTTGGATTGGAAGAATCAACATTGTGAAAATAACTCTACTACCCAAAGCAAACTACAGATTCAATGTAATCCCTATCAAACTACCAATGGCATTTTTCACAGAACTAGAACAAAAAATTTCACAATTTGTATGGAAACACAAAAGACCCTGAATAGCCAAAGCAATCTTGAGAATGAAAAACGGAGCTGGAGGAATCAGGCTCCCTGACTTCAGACTATACTACAAAGCTACAGTAATAAAGACAGTATGGGACTGACACAAAAACAGAAAGATAGATCAATGGAACAGGATAGAAAGCCCAGCGATAAACCCACACACATATGGTCACCTTATCTTTGATAAAGGAGGCAGTAATATACAGTGGAGAAAAGACAGCCTCTTCAATAAATGGTGCTGGGAAAACTGGACAGGTACATGTAAAAGTATGAAATTAAATCACTCCCTAACACCATACACAAAAATAAGCTCAAAATGGATTAAAGAACTAAATGTAAGGCCAGAAACTATCAAACTCTTAGAGTAAAACATAGGCAGAACACTCTATGACATAAATCACAGCAAGATCCTTTTTGACTGACCTCCTAGAGAAATGGAAATAAAAACAAAAATAAACAAATGGGACCTAATGAAACTTCAATGCTTTTGCACAGCAAAGGAAACCATAAACAAGACCAAAAGACAAACCTCAGAATAGGAGAAAATATTTGCAAATGAAGCAACTGACAAAGTCTCCAAAATTTACAAGCAGCTCATGCAGCTCAATAACAAAAAAACAAACAACCCAATCCAAAAATGGGCAGAAGACCTAAATACACATTTCTCCAAAGAAGATATACAGACTCCAACAAACACATGAAAGAATGCTCAACATCATTAATCATTAGAGAAATGCAAATCAAAACTACAATGAGATATCATCTCACACCAGTCAGAATGGCCATCATCAATAAATCTAGAAACAATAAATGCTGGAGAGGGTGTGGAGAAAAGGGAACACTCTTGCACTGCTGGTGGGAATATGAATTGGTACAGCCACTATGGAGAACAGTATGGAGGTTCCTTAAAAAACTACAAATAGAAGTACCCTGTGACCCAGCACACCCACTACTGGGCATATACCCTGAGAAAACCATAATTCAAAAAGAGTCATGTACCAAAATGTTCATGGCAGCTCTATTTACAGTAGCCTGGAGATGGAAACAACCAAAGTGTCCATCGTTGGATGAAATGATAAAGAAGATGTGGCACATATATAGAATGGAATATTCCTCAGCCATAAAAAGAAATGAAAATGAGCTATTTGTAATGAGATGGATAGACCTAGAGTCTGTCATACAAAGTGAAGTAAGTCAGAAAGAGAAAGACAAATACCGTATGCTAACACATATATATGGAATTTAAGAAAAAAAATGTCATGAAGAACCTAGGGGTAAGACAGGAATAAAGACACAGACCTACTAGAGAATGGACTTGAGGATATGGGGAGCAGGAAGGGTAAGCTGTGACAAAGCGAGAGAGAGGCATGGACATATATACACTTCCAAACGTAAGGTAGATAGCTAGTGGGAAGCAGCCACATAGAACAGGGAGATCCGCTCGATGCTTTGTGACCGCCTGGAGGGGTGGCATAGGCAGGGTGGGAGGGAGGGAGATGCAAGAGGGAAGAGATATGGGAACATATGTTTATGTATAACTGATTCACTTTGTTATAAAGCAGAAACTAACACACCATTGTAAAGCAATTATACTCCAATAAAGCTGTAAAAAAAAAAAAAAGGAAGATGTAACCAGGTGGATTTCTGGCGAGAGCTCTCTCCTTGGTTTGCAGATGGCTGCCTTCTTGCTGTGTCCTCACAAGGCAGAGAGAGGGAGCCAGCTCTCTTGTGTCTCTTCTTATAAATGCACAAATCTCAGTGGATTCGGGCCCCACTTTACAACCTCATTTGATCTTAATTACTTCTTTACTCCAAATCCAGTCACATTGGGGGTTAGGGCATCAACATACGAATGTTAGGGGGATAGAATTCAGCCCATAGCATTCTCAAAGACCACTTGTGGGAAAGAGGAGATTTTCACAATGTTCAGTGTTCACTGAAGCCACAAAACTGTATATGGTATGATTTAGATGTTGTCTAAAAAAAGAAATTAGAAGAAATATATGTGTCTAAAGGAAGACAAGAAGACTTTATAGCATGTTAAAAATGGAAATAAAGTTGCTCTTAACTTTCTT
Source organism: Delphinus delphis (assembly GCF_949987515.2). NCBI lineage: Eukaryota > Metazoa > Chordata > Mammalia > Artiodactyla > Delphinidae > Delphinus > Delphinus delphis. The sequence continues at coordinate 46,532,959 of NC_082683.1, forward strand.
TATACTTTCTATAAAAAAAAGAGTAATTCTTTTCATCAATTTGAGGGATATAAGTTTTAAGATGGACATCTTCAGAATCGGCAAAGCAAGGAACTGTTTTGTGAAGCACTGATGCCACATCCATCCCTGAAACAGGCATTGATAATTCAACCCAGCATTCTTCTCCAATGCTTAGAAAAATATTGGACTCTCCCCACATAGAGTGTTATCTACCACTGGCCCATGAGATGAAGCATGCTTACCCTTCTCTTGCCTTAAAAGCCAAATAGGGAGATGGGTAGAAGATGGCGGAAGAGTAAGACGCGGAGATCACCTTCCTCTCCACAGATACACCAGAAATACATCTACACGTGGAACAACTCCTGCAGAACACCTACTGAAGGCTGGCAGAAGACCTCAGACCTCCCAAAAGGCAAGAAACTCCCCACGTACCTGGGTAGGGCAAAAGGAAAAAAGAATAAACAGAGACAAAAGAATAGGGACGGCACCTGCACCAGTGGGAGGGAGCTGTGAAGGAGGAAAAGTTTCCACACACTAGGAAGCCCCTTCGCGGGCGGAGACTGCGGGAGGCGGAGGGGGGAGCTTCGAAGCCGCGGAGGAGTGCACAGCAACGGGTGCGGAGGGCAAAGCGGGGAGATTCCCGCACAGAGGATCGGTGCCGACCGGCACTCACCAGCCCGAGAGGCTTGTCTGCTCACCCGCCGGGACGGGCGGGGCTGCGAGCTGAGGCTCTGAGGCTAGGGTTTCGGTTTCGGACGGAGCGCAGGGAGAGGACTGGGGTTGGCGGCTTGAACATAGCCTGAAGGGGTTAGTGCACCACAGCTAGCCGGGAGGGAGTCCGGGGAAAAGCCTGCACCTGCCGAAGAGGCAAGAGACTTTTTCTTCCCTCTTTGTTTCCTGGTGCGTGAGGAGAGGGGTTTAAGAACGCTGCTTAAAGGAACTCCAGAGACGGGCGCGAGCCGCGGCTAAAAGCGCGGACCCCAGTGACGGGCGCGAGCCGCGGCTGAAAGCGCGGACCCCAGAGACGGGCGCGAGCCGCGGCTGAAAGCACGGACCCCAGAGACGGGCGCGAGCCGCGGCTGAGGGCGCGGACCCCAGAGACGGGCGCGAGCCGCGGCTGAGGGCGCTGACTCCAGAGACGGGTGCAAGCCGCGGCTGGAGGCGCGGACCCCAAGGCGGGCGGGAGACGTTGGGGCTGCTGCTGCCGCCACCAAGGGGCCTGTGTGCGAGCGCAGGTCGCTCTCCACTCCCCTCTTCCGCGGAGCCTGTGCAGCCCGCCACTGCCGGGTTCCCGGGATCCGGGGACGACTTCCCCGGGAGAGCGCACGGCGGGCCTCGGGCTGGTGCAGAGTCACGCCGGACTTTGCCGCCGCAGGCCCGCCCCGCATTCCGTGCCCCTCCCTCCCCGCCGCCGGCCCCCGTACGCCAGAACCCCCGAATCAGCGGCTCCTTTAACCCCGTCCTGTCTGAGCAAAAAACAGACGCCCTCCAGCGACCTACACGCAGAGGCAGGGCCAAATCCAAAGCTGAGCCCCTGTGAGCTGTGAGAACAAAGAAGAGAAAGGGAAATCTCTCCCAGCAGCCTCAGAAGCAGCGGATTAAAGCTCCACAATCAACTTGATGTACCCTGCATCTGTGGAATACATGAATAGACAGCCAATCATCCCAAATTAAGGAGGTGGACTTTGGGAGCAAGGTCTATGATTTTTCTCCCTATTCCTCTTTTTGTGAATGTGTATGTGTATGCTTCTGTGTGATATCTTGTCTGTATAGTCTTGCTTCCACCATTTGTCCTAGGTTCTATCCGTCCATGGTTTTTTCTTAAAATTTTTTTTCTTAATAATCAATTTTAATTTTAAGAACGTTATTATACTTTACCTTCGTCCTTTCTTTCTTTCTTTCTTTCCTTCCTTCCTTCCCTCCTTTAGACAACGAATCATCCCAAATTGAGGAGGTGGTCTCTGACAGCAAGATTTATGATTTTTCCCCCTTTACCTCTTTTTGTGAGGGTGTATGTGTACGCTTCTGTGTAAGACTTTGTCTGTATAGCTTTGCTTCCAACCTTTGTCCTAAGGTTCTATCCGTCCCTTTTTTTTTTTTCTAATTAAGAATTTTTTAATTCAATAACTTTATTATACTCTATTTTATTTTTACTGTATCTTCTTTCTGTTTTCCCTTCTTTCCCTCCTTCCTTCCTTCCTCCCTCCCTCCTTTCATTCCTTCTTGCCTTCTTTCCTTCCTTGCTTCTTTCTTTCTTCCTTCCTTCCTTCCTTCCTTCCCTCCTTCCTTCCCTCCTTTAGACAACGAATCATCCCAAATTGAGGAGGTGGTCTCTGACAGCAAGATTTATGATTTTTCCCCCTTTACCTCTTTTTGTGAGGGTGTATGTGTACGCTTCTGTGTAAGACTTTGTCTGTACAGCTTTGCTTCCAACATTTGTCCTAAGGTTCTATCCGTCCTTTTTTTTTTTTTTTCTAATTAAGAATTTTTTAATTCAATAACTTTATTATACTTTATTTTATTTTTACTGTATCTTCTTTCTTTTTGTTTTTCCTTCTTTCCCTCCTTCCTTCCTCCCTCCCTCCCTCCCTCCTTTCGTTCCTTCTTGCCTTCTTTCCTTCTTTGCTTCTTTCTTTCTTTCTTCCTTCCTTCCTTCCTTCCTTCCCTCCTTCCTTCCCTCCTTTCCTTCTTTCTTTCCTCATACGTCTACTAATTCCCTCTACTTTTTCTCCCTTTTATTCTGAGCCGTGTGGATGAAAGGCTCTTGGTGCTCCAGCCAGGAGGCAGGGCTCTGCCTCTGAGGTAGGAGAGCCAACTTCAAGACACTGGTTCACAAGAGACCTCCCAGCTCCAGATAATATCAAACGGCGAAAATCTCCCAGAGACCTCCATCTTAACACCAGCACCCAGCTTCACTCAACGACCAGCAAGCCACAGTGCTGGACAACCTGTGCCAAACAACTAGCAAAACAGGAACACAACCCCACCCATTAGCAGAGAGGCTGCCTAAAATCATAATAAGGCCACAGACACCCCAAAACACACCACCAGACGTGAACCTGCCCACTAGAGAGACAAGATCCAGCCTCTTCCACCACAACACAGGCACTAGTCCCCTCCACCAGGAAGCCTACACAACCCACTGAACCAACCTTAGCCACTGGAGACAGACATCAAAAACAGGAGGAACTACGAACCTGCAGCCTGCAAAAAGGAGACCCCAAACACAGTAAGATAAGCAAAATGAGAAAACAGAAAAACACACAGCAGATAAAGGAGCAAGATAAAAATGCACCAGACCTAACAAATGAAGAGGAAATAGGCAGTCTACCTGAAAAAGAATTCAGAATAATGATAGTAAGGTTGATCCGAAATCTTGGAGATAGAATGGACAATAGAATGGACAAAATGCAAGAATCAGTTAACAAGGACCTAGAAGAACTAAAGATGAAACAAACAATGATGAACAACACAATAAATGAAATTAAAAATACTCTAGATGGGATCAATAGCAGAATAACTGAGGCAGAAGAACGGATAAGTGACCTGGAAGATAAAATAGTGGAAATAACTACTGCAGAGCAGAATAAAGAAAAAAGAATGAAAAACTGAGGACAGTCTCAGAGACCTCTGGGACAACATTAAACGCACCAACATTCGAATTATAGGGGTTCCAGAAGAAGAAGAGAAAAAGAAAGGGACTGAGAAAATATTTGAAGAGATTATAGTTGAAAACTTCCCTAATATGGGAAAGGAAATAGTTAATCAAGTCCAGGAAGCACAGAGAGTCCCATACAGGATAAATACAAGGAGAAATACGCCAAGACACATATTAATCAAACTGTCAAAAATTAAATACAAAGAAAGCATATTAAAAGCAGCAAGGGAAAAACAACAAATAACACATAAGGGAATCCCCATAAGGTTAACAGCTGATCTTTCAGCAGAAACCCTACAAGCCAGAAGGGAGTGGCAGGACATACTGAAAGTGATGAAGGAGAAAAACCTGCAACCAAGACTACTCTACCCAGCAAGGATCTCATTCAGATTTGATGGAGAAATTAAAACCTTTACAGACAAGCAAAAGCTGAGAGAGTTCAGCACCACCAAACCAGCTTTACAACAAATGCTAAAGGATCTTCTCTAGGCAAGAAACACAAGAGAAGGAAAAGACCTATAATAACGAACCCAAAACAATATAGAAAATGGGAATAGGAACATACATATCGATAATTACCTTAAATGTAAATGGACTAAATGCTCCCACCAAAAGACACAGATTAGCTGAATGGATACAAAAACAAGACCCTTACATATGCTGTCTACAAGAGACCCACTTCAGACCTAGAGACACATACAGACTAAAAGTAAGGGGATGGAAAAAGATATTCCATGCAAATGGAAACCAAAAGAAAGCTGGAGTAGCAATTCTCATATCAGACAAAATAGACTTTAAAATAAGGACTATTAAAAGAGACAAAGAAGGACACTACCTAATGATCAAGGGATCGATCCAAGAAGAAGATATAACAATTGTAAATATTTATGCACCCAACATAGGAGCACCTCAATACATAAGGCAAATACTAACAGCCATAAAAGGGGAAATTGACAGTAACACATTCATAGTAGGGGACTTAAACACCCCACTTTCACCCATGGACAGATCATCCAAAATGAAAATAAATAAGGAAACACAAGCTTTAAATGATACATTAAACAAGATGGACTTAATTGATATTTATAGGACACTCCATCCAAAAACAACAGAATACACATTTTTCTCAAGTGCTCACGGAACATTCTCCAGGATAGATCATATCTTGGGTCACAAATCAAGCCTTGGCAAATTTAAGAAAATTGAAATTGTATCAAGTATCTTTTCTGACCACAACGCCATGAGACTAGATATCAATTACAGGAAAAGATCTGTAAAAAACACAAACACATGGAGGCTAAACAATACACTACTTAATAATGAAGTGATCACTGAAGAAATCAAAGAGGAAATCAAAAAATACCTAGAAACAAATGACAATGGAGACACAACGACCCAAAACCTGTGGGATGCAGCAAAAGCAGTTCTAAGGGGGAAGTTTATAGCAATACAAGCCCACCTTAAGAAGCAGGAGACATCTAGAATAAACAACCTAACCTTGCACCTCAAGCAATTAGAGAAAGAAGAACAAAAAAACCCCAAAGCTAGCAGAAGGAAAGAAATCATAAAAATCAGATCAGAAATAAATGAAAAAGAAATGAAGGAAACAATAGCAAAGATCAATGAAACTAAAAGCTGGTTCTTTGAGAAGATAAACAAAATAGATAAACCACTAGCCAGACTTATCAAGAAAAAAAGGGAGAAGACTCAAATCAATAGAATTAGAAATGAAAAAGGAGAGGTAACAACTGACACTGCAGAAATAAAAGAGATCATGAGAGATTACTACAAGCAACTCTATGCCAATAAAATGGACAATCTGGAAGAAATGGACAAATTCTTAGAAATGCACAACCTGCCAAGACTGAATCAGGAAGAAATAGAAAATATGAACAGACCAATCACAAGCACTGAAATTGAAACTGTGATTAAAAATCTTCCAACAAAGAAAAGCCCAGGACCAGATGGCTTCACAGGCGAATTCTATCAAACATTTAGAGAAGAGCTAACACCTATCCTTCTCAAACTCTTCCAAAATATAGCAGAGGGAGGAACACTCCCAAACTCATTCTACGAGGCCACCATCACCTTGATACCAAAACCAGGCAAGGATGTCACAAAGAAAGAAAACTACAGACCAATATCACTGATGAACATAGATGCAAAAATCCTCAACAAAATACTAGCAAACAGAATCCAACAGCACATTAAAAGGATCATACACCATGATCAGGTGGGGGTTGTTCCAGGAATGCAAGGATTCTTCAATATACGCAAATCTATCAATGTGATAAACCATATTAACAAACTGAAGGAGAAAAACCATATGATCATCTCAATAGATGCAGAGAAAGCTTTTGACAAAATTCAACACCCATTTATGATAAACACCCTGCAGAAAGTAGGCATAGAGGGAACTTTCCTCAACATAATAAAGGCCATATACGACAAGCCCACAGCAAACATCATCCTCAATGGTGAAAAACTGAAAGCATTTCCACTAAGATCAGGAACAAGACAAGGGTGCCCACTCTCACCACTCTTATTCAACATAGTTTTGGAAGTTTTAGCCACAGCAATCAGAGAAGAGAAGGAAATAAAAGGAATCCAAATCGGAAAAGAAGAAGTAAAGCTGTCACTGTTTGCAGATGACATGATCCTATACATAGAGAATCCTAAAGATGCTACCAGAAAACTACTAGAGCTAATCAATGAATTTGGTAAAGTAGCAGGATACAAAATTAATGCACAGAAATCTCTGGCATTCCTATATACTAATGATGAAAAATCTGAAAGTGAAATCAAGAAAACACTCCCATTTACCATTGCAACAAAAAGAATAAAATATCTAGGAATAAACCTACCTAAGGAGACAAAAGACCTGTATGCAGAAAACTATAAGACACTGATGAAAGAAATTAAAGATGATACAAATAGATGGAGACATATACCATGTTCTTGGATTGGAAGAATCAACATTGTGAAAATGACTCTACTACCCAAAGCAATCTATAGATTCAATGCAATCCCTATCAAACTACCACTGGCATTTTTCACAGAACTAGAACAAAAAATTTCGCAATTTGTATGGAAACACAAAAGACCCCGAATAGCCAAAGCAATCTTGAGAACAAAAAAAGGAACTGGAGGAATCAGGCTCCCTGACTTCAGACTATACTACAAAGCTACAGTTATCAAGACGGTATGGTACTGGCACAAAAACAGAAAGATAGATCAATGGAACAGGATAGAAAGCCCAGAGATAAACCCATGCACATATGGACACCTCATCTTTGATAAAGGTGGCAGGAATGTACAGTGGAAAAAGGACAGCCTCTTCAATAAATGGTGCTGGGAAAACTGGACAGGTACATGTAAAAGAATGAAATTAGAACACTCCCTAACACCATACACAAAAATAAGCTCAAAATGGATTAAAGACCTAAATATAAGGCCAGAAACTATCAAACTATTAGAGGAAAACATAGGCAGAACACTCTATGACATAAATCACAGCAAGATTCTTTCTGACCCACCCCCTAGAGTAATGGAAATAAAAACAAAAATAAACAAATGGGACCTAATGAAACTTCAAAGCTTTTGCACAGCAAAGGAAACCATAAACAAGACCAAAAGACAACCCTCAGAATGGGAGAAAATATTTGCAAATGAAGCAACTGACAAAGGATTAATCTCCAAAATTTACAAGCAGCTCATGCAGCTCAACAACAAAAAAACAAACAACCCAATCCAAAAATGGGCAGAAGACCTAAATAGACATTTCTCCAAAGAAGATATACAGACTGCCAACAAACACATGAAAGAATGCTCAACATCATTAATCATTAGAGAAATGCAAATCAAAACTACAATGAGATATCATCTCACACCAGTCAGAATGGCCATCATCAATAAATCTAGAAACAATAAATGCTGGAGAGGGTGTGGAGAAAAGGGAACCCTCTTGCACTGCTGGTGGGAATGTGAATTGGTTCAGCCACTATGGAGAACAGTATGGAGGTTCCTTAAAAAACTACAAATAGAACTACCATATGACCCAGCAATCCCACTACTGGGCATATACCCTGAGAAAACCGAAATTCAAAAAGAGTCATGTACCAAAATGTTCATCGCAGCTCTATTTACAATAGCCCGGAGATGGAAACAACCTAAGTGCCCATCATCGGATGAATGGATAAAGAAGATGTGGCACATATATACAATGGAATATTACTCAGCCATAAAAAGAAACGAAATTGAGCTATTTGTAATGAGGTGGATAGACCTAGAGTCTGTCATACACAGTGAAGTAAGTCAGAAAGAAAAAGACAAATACAGTATGCTAACACATATATATGGAATTTAAGAAAAAAAAAATGTCATGAAGAACCTAGGGGTAAGGCAGGAATAAAGACGCAGACCTCCTAGAGAACGGACTTGAGGTTATGGGGAGGGGGAAGGGTGAGCTGTGACGGGGCGAGAGAGAGCCATGGACATATACACACTAACAAACGTAGTAAGGTAGATAGCTAGTGGGAAGCAGCCGCATGGCACAGGGATATTGGCTCGGTGCTCTGTGACAGCCTGGAGGGGTGGGATAGGGAGGGTGGGAGGGAGGGAGACGCAAGAGGGAAGAGATATGGGAACATATGTATATGTATAACTGATTCACTTTGTTATAAAGCAGAAACTAACACACCATTGTAAAGTAATTATACCCCAATAAAGATGTTAAAAAAAAAAAAAGCCAAATAAATGATTATACCTTTATTGCAAGTTGTGGCATCCTTGGACTTGTGTAGGTGGATGACAGCCTCCAGCAGCCACACCTCCAGGATCTACTGCAACATTCATGTCAAGACCATGTCCTTCCTAGGTTGTTCCCAGTCTAATGCCCAGCACAGAACTCTGTACAATCTAACTCTAACGCCTCCTGTTGGCCCGGTGAAAACTTTCTTAAAGATGGCACACAGTCAGAGGCTCTTCTTACTGTCCTTCCTTCTTTGACCCTTCAAAAGTTCAGCTCTGCATCCCCTTCTGAAGGCTCTCCCACCCTCAGAGAAGGTCTTCTCAGAAGACCCTGACTGAAGCATTGGTACACGAAAGGTGGTAGGGTTAAATAGGCAGGAGTTTATCCTTTTGGTGCCAATGTTGATAATTCCAGCACAGGATTTTTTAGGCTGGCAGTAGTGATCAAGATAAGAAAAATAACCTGCAAGGGGCAGATTCCTCTTCCAGGTTCCTTTCAGGTACTCGTATAGAATCCCAAAACACATTTTAGGGGTCCATATTTCTCTTCACTAGAGCCTGCAAAGAATGACTTTGAGATCACATAATGGATCTCTTGCCCTACCTGAATATGACTGAACACATGATCAATTTACCCAACAGTCTTGTCTCAATAATCACCTCTGATGCAGTTAACATCAGTTTGTTTAGCAGTTGCTCCACACATCTGGATACTGAAAACTATATACAAAGCTCAGAGTTTACATGAAAAACCTGGAATTGCTACATTAAGAAAATTGCCACCTCTAAAGAAAATTCAGGGGCAGTGTACTAATTCTAAATTTTATGACCAAAAGGAAACGGAGTACATCAGATGGATTTCTGTAGGACTTCAAGGATACATGAAGATATAATTATTGGAACCTGGCTGAGAAACTCTTTGGTGTTGTATGGGAATTAATCTGAAAACCTCCTCAGATTCTTCCACCTCTGTCACCTGTGACATGCAGCCTCACACTCAAAAGGAGAGCCCAGATGCTGCCCATCATCTCCAACATCCTTGGTCATGGCTCGTTCAAGATGAGGTCAAGCTTTGGCATGTTCTGTATCACACTATTCCAGGCAGGAGATGAGGCAGCTCCAGACTCAGACCTGATCCTTGCAGGCCCAGAGAAAATGTGGCACTTCTCACCAAATTCAGATTCAAAAGAAGCTTGGTGATGGGAGGTGTGAAGTCTAGTTTCCCACTGTTCTGTTTCAGTTAGAAAAATATTTCAAAATGGGTTTAGCATAACTGCAGATCATGTAGAGAAAACGGAACCCAGTCTTCTATCACACAGCCATAAATTCAAGAATTTAAGGATTAGTAGTGATAGAAACAGAAATTTAAGAACATATTCATCCCTAAAGGAATACCTTACTTTACATGGCTTGGGGGGAAATCACTTTCACCATGTGTTAATCCCCAGGATGAGCTGATGGGCTTTGTATTTAGAAGTAGCAACAAACCATTAATCCTTGATAGAGGCACAGATCTCACCAAAAAGAAACAAGAAGGCTAATCCCACCAAGGGAGAACAAGGAAGCTGATCCAGTACTTTCTTCTGTCCAGAGTGGGGAAATCTAACACAGATATAAAAGAAAACCATAATTTGGGTTCTAAGTATTTGGCTACCATAGCAAGGTGCTCAGGACAGTTACAGCAACACTTGGGGCCTGGATTAGCTGAGGGGGCAGGTACATGAATAAAGGAGGAGGAGACCAGGATCTCACTCAACAGATCAGAAACCCTCCAGCGGATCACCACAAAGAAGCACTTAGTTCAAGGAATTGTATTTTTGCATAATTTTCTATGTTCTTATATTTATTGAAGAGTAGAAGAGTGTTTGCTAACATCAGAAGTCTGAATTTGAAAGACTGCCTAGCTGAGGAGTGATGGCTGATGGAACTTACAAGTAGTTTGTTCCCTCCTGGCACCAGACTCAGGGGTAGCTAGATTTCTCAAATGGAAAGATGACAGAAATGTTATTTGGTTTACTAGAAAAAATGAATATTACAAAGCTGTGGTCAGAAAGTGACCAATTCCAAACTCCTGAAAATTCAGCTTTATGCAGTATTGAAAATTTACCACCCATGGTGACAAGTATCAATTACAGGGAACGGGTCTGATGGATGACTGCCTCTGCTTCCCATCTTCTGGGAATGTCTGGGAGCAGTTCTGCTTCTCTCTCAGGAAGATGTCAGCAGATCTGGCTCATGTCTGCCTCCTCTACAAAGCTATGTGTTTGTTTGCTCCCCTTCCTTTCAGTGAGTTCAACCCTGACCAACCTGGCATGCCTGACTCCCTCTTTATCCTGTTCCATTTATAGTCTCTGATGGACTAGAGCATTTATGTTCAGTATATATTGAACTTCCTGATGGCAGGGATTTCTTTTGAGTCCACTGAGTGTCACCAGGACTCAGTGGTATTTGACACATAGGCACCCAGTGATTGACTGAATCTTCATCATATACAACAAGACTTAAAAATTAGGTCTAACTAGTCTTTGCCAGTTCCTTTCAGGATGCAGTATTTGATCTTCTATCTTGACCAAAGTCAAGGATTAGAGTCTTCCATTTTGCTCTTCTCCATTAGGACAGTTCGTATCCCACAAGCTAAAAAAAAACGTAATTTGAAGTGTGCCGGAGACCAACCATTTTCATACTGATTATGCAGTCAGGTACCAGGGAAATTACCACTGGAGCGGTCTGCAGACAGTGAGGCTTGGCCAGGACTCCACTGATTACATGGTCTCAACATCTTCTTTCATTAATGATGTGGTCCAACATCTTCCAATTTCCACCTTATTTAAACAGGAGTGCCATGATTATGCTGTGGATCTCCAGATATAAATGTTGTATTGGGACCTGCGCTTAACCATAAAATGTTTTGGAAAAAAATATCAGTATTGATGTCCCAGCTATGCAGGATTAGGCCCTTTGGGGAAGAAGTGGGAAATCATAACCAGGTACACTTGCCATAGTGTTAGAGGGTCTTTCATCCAGAGGATGATCATGCTCTCCTTAGTCCTGATTTCTAGGTCTGAAAAGGGGCTCACATCTGGAAACTTGGCAAGAGGTCATGCCCATTATGACTGCCCTGAGCCTCTTCCATATTTGATTTCTTCTGGTTATATATGCTGAGCAATATCTTTGGTAGTCTGTACATCATTCTGTCTTGCCCTTAGGGATGTCTTGTTCTATTTGCCATTTTCTAAACTCTTATGTCAGCCCTGTTGATCTTGCCTCTCATAATAGTTGTCCATCCTTCCTTGTGATGGTTAAGCACTGCCACCTATTTTCTATTATTCTTGATAGTATCATCCTCACTGACTTTGAAGAGTCTAGATTTGTAATGTAATTTCTTACTATCAACCTAAACCTACAGAGAACAGCTACCACTGTGTTTCTCAATAACTCTAGTTCCTTCCCAACAGTATATTTTGTATTGCTTCAGTAATGAGTGTCCACTGGACCTATCTTGGGACAGTCATCTGGTGGGTTTTACTTTTGTTTTCTTTTTTTTTTTTTTTTTTTTTTTTACTAATTTATGTATTTATTTTTGGCTGCGTTGGGTCTATGTTGCTGCACATGGGCTTTCTCTAGTTGCGGCGAGCAGTGGCTACTCTTTGCTGCTGTACACAGGCTCTTACTGCGGTGGCTTCTCTTGTTGCAGAGCATGGCCTCTAGATGTGCGGGCTTCAGTAGTTGTGACTCACAGGCTTAGTTGCTCCGCAGCATGTGGGATCTTCCCAGACCAGGGCTTGAACCCGTGTCCCTTGCATTGGCAGGCAGATTCTTAACCACTGCACCACCAGGGAAGTCCCAATCTGGTAGGTTTTATATCCCTACATTCCAACATCCCCACTTCTGTTTTCTGATGCATTTTTTCACTTCAAAGTCTAGAACCTTAACTGGGAGCTGTGAGGCTTAACTGATGCTGGGAGGCTTCTCTGTTGATCCCTGAAATCAGACATTTACTTCAAGATCTGTAAACTCCCTCCTCCTATGATTGTAATGATAGCAAGTCCAAGAGGGGGTCTGAATTTATGATATACAATCTAATGTAAGGATCAGGGCCTTTCAAGCCAGTCTGGTTCTTTAACTGGATAGACTGAAGTGCAGATAATCATCTAAAAATCAAGGTATTTCATGAGATGAAACTGAACTGTGGCTTTCAGACATATTCTATTATGGAAATCAAGAATAGACTTAATTATCTGGTTTTTACAATCCCTACCATGACTATAGAAGCATGTTCTCTCAAATGTTGGATAGAAGAAAAAAAAAACAAAACAAAACAGGTAAAGTGAAGGAGAAAGAGTCCAGGTTCCCTCTCAATAGATCAGAATGCTCCAATGTATCACCACGGAGAAGAGCAAAAGCACTTAATTCAAAAATGGATTTCATGTTTTCCTGCACGCTTAATAAAAAGTTGAAGTAGAAAAGCATTTGCTAAGCAGCCTAACAAGTCAGAATCTGAATGATTATCCAGTCAAGGAATAAACTGGCAGTGGATCAATTTAGTAGCTAATTCCCTCTGGGCACCAGCCTCAAGGTAGTTGGATTTTTTCAAATGGATGGATAACACACACATTCATTTTGCCTAGTATAGCAGATGACTAGAAAACTTAGGTCAGAAAGTGATGAATTTCAAATTCTTCAGGTATCAGCTGTTTATATTTTGCATAGAAAGTTGAACAACCATGGTGACAATTCTCAATAATGAACAAAAACAGATGGATAACAACTCCAACCTCTCATCTTCTGGGAATGTCTGGGAGTTGTTCTGCTTCCTGATCATGAAGACGCCAGAAGACCTGGCTCTTGTCTGCCTCTTCCTAATAACTACCTGCTTACTGATCCCTCTTACTTTTGGGTCAGAGTCCCTTCATTGAATTCAACCCTCAATGCCTGTTTTAAAACTTTTATTATTACACACTGGCATGCCTGACTCTCTTTATCTTACTCCATTTATAGTGTGAACACTCTAACTGATGAGAGAATTTACCTATGTTCAGTCTATATTACATCATGCTTGATGGCAGAGGTATTTCTCTCGCATTCACTGAGTATCTCACAAAAATTCATAGGACTTACAGTGATGAGTGAAACATAGTGGGCATCCATTGGTTGAAACCTTATCTGATACAACAGGACCTGAAAATTAGATCTAACTTATTCCTTCCAGGATGCAATATTTGTTTTTCTATCTTTGCCATTCAAGGGTAAGTTTGAGAATCTTTCATTTGGTCATTTCCATGATGATAGTTCTTTCCCACAGGCTGAGGAAATAGTATTAAGGTTCTACCAATGACTGAGCATTTTTGTTTCAATTACACATTCTGGTACCACGCCTACATTTTAGCTTCTTCACTTTTTTTTTTTTGATCTCTTTCATTCACCTCATTGACTAGAACCTTAAATTATGCTTGAAGAAACTATTAATAACTTTAATCAGGAATATCTCAAGATCTGTAAATTTCCTTACCCTGGGATTATCATGATACCAGATCAAGAGGTGGTCTGGGTTGATGTCATATGAATTTCTCTCGGGAACTCTTTCGGTCACCATGTCCAGATAATCACAATGATCAATCAACTGAATTATATACTGGAAAGTTTTGTCTCTCCAGGAATGTTCCAGAGAGGCAAGGATGCAATGTTAACCCTATTCTCTTTGAATAGGGATCATAAGTTCCTAGAGTAAGAAGTCAGATAACCATGGCCAGTTTTGGAGGATGAGCAGCAGTGGTTAAATAAAATTATGGCATGTTATGATTCTAGAATAAGGATTCTTCTAGTGTCTTTCATGTAAGCTACTTGGTAAGCACATGGTTTCATTCCTGTGGAGTAAAAATTTGGATTTCTGAAGAGACTCTCCCTGTATTATTATATTATGCTCTCAATAAATGTTCTTGATTTATCCAGCCGCTGGTTAAGAATAACCTCACCAGGCTTCCCTATGTTATGGTTTTCCATAGCTGAAGACATAGGAACACTTGACTGTACTGGTAGACTCAGCAAGAGAAGGTCCTGTAAGGAGGGTAATTATAACCTCCAGTTCCCACACCTCTAGGTTCCTTGAAGCATTCATACCAAGGCCACTCTCTCCCCAGGCTACTCACAGCCAATGATTAAGCATGACTCGTTACTACATCTGGGGCTTTCCTGCTCTTTGAAATACTATCTACGTTTATGCCATGGCCACATCTCCCAAGGGCTGCACCTAAGGACAACATGGCTGGAATACTAAGGTAGACCATTTCTTGGTTAACAGGGTAACTTTTGATAAATCAAGTGCTCCCAAACAGCATTTTCAAACCTTCCTTAAACTGTGTAGCTGTCTTGGATACCTCTATGCAATCTTTTCTTTCTTCACTGGGGTCTCACCTACAACAGACTTTTGGCTCTCCCTGCCTTCCCAGTCTTCTATCATATCTCCTTTCAGGCAAGCAGTTCCCTCCAGATCTTTGCACCTTTAATCCCATTTGGCATCTGTTACTTACAGGACCTGGTGTTATACAAACTGATGTAAATACTAAGGTTGAGAAAAATACTACCATTTCTTGCAGTATTTTCAGTTTGTTGTGGAAACATGTTTTACCATGCCTAGTTCTTACATGGTTTAAAACCAATACCAGATTTCTGTCCTAAATTACAGTTTTGTATACCTTCCTACCATTGTTTCAAGCCAATTTGGTCCTTTCAAAGGGTAAAAAAGTACAGATAAACATGTAAAAATTAGGATATTTTACAATGTGAGATCGAACTCTGAACTGCATGCCCACAGTCATAGTGACCAGCACAACCTACAATGGAAATCATGAATGGTTTTAATTGTCCAGATACACAATTCCTACTCTGAGTACAGAAGTGACTTCTCTCCAACAACTGAGAATACAATGGGACACTTGGGATCATTGTGAACCCCTAAACTCAACCTGTGATCTATTTGCAAAGGGACTTGAAGCAAATGATGTCCCTGTCACAATACCCTGTTCTGAATCAGGTTTACTTGCTGTTAATCCAAGATCAGTGATGGATACAGAATCTTCCAGACATTTTATATTTCATATTTCATACACAGAATCTTCAAGATTGCCAGTTCTTCTTATTTTAAAGAGGACTGCAAGGTGAATTCAAGGCAAGGGCACAATTATCAATCTTATTCCTTGGAATGTAACACAGTATTTCCCACCTTCTAAATCCTCAGTAATACCTGTGGTTTTAAGTTTGGTTGATTCTGTTAGTTTCAAATAGCCAAAAGCAACTGATAGGGGCCCAGTGATTTGAATTCATTCTAGGACTGGTGAGCACCTTTAGAAAACTCTGAAAATATAAAGTCTTGTGTTAGAGATACTCACTAATAAATGATTGAGGAGAGATGTGACATGTGACATGTGAAACAAGAAGATGCTGTTTGTGATCTGGTCTTCTAGGGAACATTTCTTAGCATAGTTTTATAGTTTTCAGAGTCTAAAGCACCTCAGCTGAGGCTCCAGGCAACCTCAGGGTATGGACTCTGAAGCTCAGAGAAGGGGAGAGCAAAGGTAAAGGTGCACTGTGTCAGGACCTCACCATGTACCTTTATATTGAGGTTCATCCCTTCACACTACCTACTTTAGCTGCTTTAAACCACCTGCCCCCGTAACCTTGTTTCAGGCTCTGCTCCTGTGGAAGAACTCATACTAAGGTAACCACAGTTTGGAATACTAAGTATGACCATTTGTCTTTGAGGAATGGGATTATAGACAGGCCAGTAGTATTCTATTCTGTCTAGTAACAATAGGAAGAAGTTACATTCTTCCATGTGAATTTTCTGGCCATAGGGGCAAAAGTCAGCCAGGTTGATTCCTGAAACATTCCATCCATTGCCATCAGTAACCCAGGTCAAGCTTTAAAAATCAGCTCTCAGGCGTTGGACCCATCCTGGATGAGCCATGGGATAGGACACTATAGACTAGAGATCAGTTGGTATACACGACCCACCAGAAATGATGCAAAGCCAAGAGTCTTTCTATATATTGTATATGTATATACTGTGTTAATCCAGTTTGGATTAACCTTCCAGTTTTTCTAAATTGTCAACTGGTTTATAAAGGTCACCAGAAGTGTGATGTTACCACTTTTGCTTACTTTATTTTCAGACTTCACCTCCAGACAGAATATTTACCATGCCCTAGCAGTGATGCCATGAGGGCTTCAGTGGAAGAAACTGCATCCACTGTATAGTGGACACTGATCCAGTGCAGGATCCTTCCACAAAGGGCTTGCTGCTTCTGGGTGTGGTACAGGCAGCTCTTATAAACCCCTTTATGGATTGTCTCAGCTGCAGAGGGCCACTTCATGCCTAAGGTCATGTATCTTCCCAGATTGACCTGCATCCAGTGACCAACCTACCTGGCAAGATAAAGGTATGGCCATGTAAATTCATTCAGAACAAATCAAAAAGTCATTCTAGCTCTAGGGCTTCCCTTGTGAATGGCTGAGGCTGTTTTGGGATCTATGCCTCTGGAACGGTGTAGAAGGAAGCAGGAAAGGGCAGAGGGAGAACTTGTGGTACAATGTTACCCAAAAGACATCTTGCATATCAGTATTCATCTCTGATCTGCAACCTAGGGGGAACCCAAGTTGCAACAGTACTAGGAAGAGTGAAC
Source organism: Delphinus delphis (assembly GCF_949987515.2). Lineage (NCBI taxonomy): Eukaryota > Metazoa > Chordata > Mammalia > Artiodactyla > Delphinidae > Delphinus > Delphinus delphis. Next base: position 46,550,044 of record NC_082683.1, read on the forward strand.
AAGAGAGCAGTAATTAGATGGGATTTTGGTATTACATCACTTGCCAACTGGCTTACAATGAGAATCACACCACTGATGGTAGGTAGAAAACAAGGTCCCTTGCACAGGATGGTGGTCTAGTTGTTCACTCTCCCAATTTGCCAGTGAAAGTATGTCAGGAGAAGAGAGTACATTAACTGGTACTACACATGAGCCAAGCAATCTTGCATGGAATCCTAACTAGATCTCTCAGTCACTACCCAAATTTCTGACAGCTCCCTTAAGGTTTCTATATCTGTAGCATACCACTACTCTGGTCCCATTAAGGTTCAATCGTCTCCCCTGGGATCCTGCACTTCCAGTCCATCTAGGATGTACTGAAGCCTGCCATAACCTCAGCCCTCCAACAGCCTGGTTTTGAATGGGGCTAGTACATGTTCCTTCATTCAGATTACAACTTTTCGAATAATATTGAGAACAATGGGTGATGGAACTTGAGCTCAGACCAACCTAGCCTTAGTCCAGACCTTCCTTTCCTTAAGGCCACCTTTGGTACTTCTATTTCTCAGAGAGTTGAAGCCTCAGTCTTCAAAGAAAGGGGGTTAGGTCACCAAATAGGATGATCTGTTTGTCCCTTCTTTTAGTAGAGTAGAATGTGGTCAACGTTTTAAAGCTTCAAGTGCATTGTATTACACAGCTTTTAAAGTTATTGTTTAGAAGTACTAACAATTCTAGTTTCCAATGAAATATTCCAAATTGGCCAAGGCTAAAATGACCTTGGGATGGAAATAGGGATGGAGAAATCCATTCAGGGATATTTCTCACGTCAGCATATCACCAGGATCTACGGTGGTTTGCTGATACACGGTACGTACCCACTGATTGAATCCTCATCTTGTGCATCAGGATCTGGCAATTAAGAAAAATACTGCATTTAAAGAATAAAGGCCCACAGTGGGCTGAAAATACTTAAAGGATATATCCCCTTCAAATTATGAAAATTGTTCAAAGGAATTAGTGACCAATCTGTGGTCTGTTGTCACCACTTGTGATTCTAAACTAGTAAGTATGTATATCCTTCAAAAATCAGAATCATGGTTCAACCCCTATCTCAAATTTTTTTTACAAAACTTCACAACTATTGATTGCAAAGCACATCTTCTCTCTGGCCATGACTGGTAAAGAGCCTATACCCAAGAGTCAGTAGTTAATGAATTAAGTGATGTTCAGGTAAGAAAGAAAAGTTAGGTCAAATATAGAATTGAGAACTTAGAAGATGGCAATTGGGCTACGTCTATGGCATGCTCAGAATCTGTCCATTCAACTCTTGCTGCTTACAGCTTATGAGTAGATTGGCTGATAATACCATTTCAGTGTAAGAGATCACCAGTGTATGGTCTCAAGGAGTCTGAAATCTCAATCTATCCTTCAACTAGCTATACGTTAGAGTCACTTCATTATTTGTAGCTAAACATATCCTCATATTCTGTTATCCATATATTTATTTTTAAATGTGAATTTATATGTATATTAAGTATCCCTGACCCCTTGTACCAAAATCAAGGGGCTGATACCATGTCTTTTTCAACCATCCCTAGTATCTATGCTTTGGACTGGAATAAATTTCTTGCCTCTTGTGGCTGTAGTTACTTGGGTTCACATAGCAAGCTGTTCCCAGGGAAGCTCTAACAAGCCCACTTAGCAACACTTATCTCATGGTATGTGTTTTGGTGACCATCCTCCTTTTATCACTGCACACACTAGATCACTTATGCTAGCTATTCACAATACTACAGGGCTCATTTTTTCCAAATGAGTAGCAGCCTTGTGGTATAACTCAAGTCTAACTACTGTAATGCCTTAACACTGATTTTTCCTAGATACTATCACACTGGGGATGGATGTAGGTATTTTCCAACTGTGCCATTGGCTGGTGTCAAGGGTAATCTTTCCCTAAGTAGCTCAAGGAACATGGATTAACTTGGTCAATCTTCTCTATGGATGAGACACTGGCTGTGATAGACACCAAGACACACCACCTAGATCCCCTCCCTTGGAGGGCTTACTGCCCAGCTGTAGAGAAGGTACTCAGTAGACAGCCTTCAGCCATCAACTCCTCCAGGGTGAAACGCTGCAGCAGGGAGCTATGCCACCTAACGTTAAACCCTTTAGGTGAGCAGCCCATGTCCAGTGACCAAGCAGAAGAATTTATATAAAAGTTTTTCCCTCAATGGGCTGAAAGGGTCAATTCCAGGAGGTAATTATCAATTCAGAGATCCCTCTCCCTGCCAACTGGGAATTTGGAGCTAAAATCTATGTTCAGTTTTGACAGCCCCATGTTCTAGTCTAGACCTGTGCAAAGAAATCCTGTCTGGCCACTTTGCTCAATTTACCATATGCAGTAGTTCTTGGCAAGTCAGTAACACTGTCATGTAGTGTCTCCCACTCTAGCTTATGTGGCAGCCATAGAGGTACCCTCCTCAGATCTCCCCTCCAGAAAAACTGACTTCCAGGTGCAGCTCCTCCAGGATCCAATAGTGTTCAAGATGAGGCCATGTTCTTCCCAAAAGCTCCTACCCAGTAATTGGGCACTGTGGGAGAAGTAGGGCCTGGTCATTTCCATTCAGAGAAGATTCTTCTAGAGGCAGTCCTTATGCTGGAGCTCCCTGTTGGGCTGCCTGAAGCTTTCTAAGTTGGACTGCAGTTCTGAAGTCCTCCCTATTTGAGTCCTCCTCCCCACTTCTTTTCACAAGTGTTAGACCTATAAAACAGTGTAAAGGTGTAAACTGTGTAAAGGTTCTCTCTACCTGATCCTGTCCCTCCCTCTGTCTTTTAGTTGTTAACCTCAATAAAACCTTTGAACTTCTAAATTCCTTCTTGGGTCTGAAACAGCTTCATAATTTATTCTGATCTGGTGAAAGAAATTTCAGATTGTTTCCAGTGCTCCCATGAAGGCCCTGGAGTGAGGATACTCCCACTGAACTACTGGATCCTCGTCAGGACCTGGAAGATTTTAACCCAACCCGTGTCTTCTTGGTTATGAGAGAAAATAAAACCCAATGACTCATGTGGCAATGCCAGATGCTAGCCGATGTAAGGAACAGGCAGTTCGAGGTGGGTCCCAAGGAATCTTTAATAGGAGACAGGATAAAGTAGCCTCTCTGAGAACTACCAAAGTCAAGAGAATTCCCTCTTACAGAAGAGTGCTCTTTTCCAAATCTGTGCAGAACTCATTGCTGTCTGACAGGATTTATTTCAGTTATATACAAGTTGAAAGTATCTTATGTATTCAAGACTATTAGGGATACTTCAGTTATCCCTTAACAGGTCAAGATCTCATGGAACTACAGGATCAGTGTGAGCTCTTATTTGCTCCTTGGCAATATTTAAGTCTAGCAAGCTCAGTTCTTCCATCCAATGGTCTGTATAGTCCTAAAATAAGACACAACCACCTCTACTCCAAAGAGAGAGGACCTGGGTCACTAGTAGCTACTGATGACCTGTGCTAAGGGATAAGGGGGACAAGAGACCTAAGTGTTCACACAATTGTTAAAAACTAAGGATTATTTCCTAATATAACTTGAAACACCAACATTTTTAGTTTTAACAGTTACCTCAGAATTCAAGATGTGGTTTATCTATAACTGATACCAAATTTTTATTTATTAAAGGAACAGGTGCCAGAGATTTCTATGAATAAATGGATTTTTGTTCCTCTACTGCTGCCCTCCACCCAAAGACAGCCACCAACTTGGATTTCAGAGAGTCAAGATTCCCACTCCAACCCCATTAGTACATGTGGCTCAACTTTATGGCTAATATAACCTATATGAAGAAGTATATACCAACTCAGGCTGATGTTGCAGCACTGATGCAATCCATAGCCCACCAGATGCCAACACATACCATGAAATGCAGGGCGATGATATGCTTATTTTTATAGTGGGAACACTGTTAAGTGTAGGCTTTATTAAACATGTAAGGACATCATGGAAAGTAGAGCCATAAATGAGAGATGATGCCAAGATTGACTTATTTGTACATGAAGAGAATAGTGAACATAAATAAGCTGAAAGACCCTCACAGTATCAAAGAAAGGAAGCCAAGTCTTCCCTTTTGCTGGATATGAAACTTTGGGATAAAAAATAAAGATTAGAGGAGCACATCAAAAATGTTCAAGCAAGTGGTTTAAGAGATTCTTTCAAACTAGTCCCAGTAGGATATGACAAACTGAAGATAGAGTATATGGCAGCTGAAGCTGGAAAGACAGGTTGCAAGAATGAATAAGCTTTTCAGAGTTATTTGCAACCTATTGATATGGCTACCTTTAGGAGGGTCTAAACTTATGCTTGAAAATTGCACTTGAGTTGCTAAGACTGTATCAGAAAGCTATTATGTGCTTATGCTGGATATATTCTTCTTGCCACTCTGTAACCTGCTTTCTGTTCCCTGTTAGGAGGCTAACCTCTAACATTTTTTCTACAGGACTGCTCAGTTATCTGATTTGGGTCAGGGGGGAGTCTTAGCAAGATGTCAACAGGGAAAAGGGGAATATCAGGGCAATTATTCCTTTGGCACCCCCTGGTGAACAGAAGTTTCATCCATCAACAAAAGGTTCCTATTTCTCACAAGGTAGCCAACTCCTCCCTCTAGAATCTAGTATACACACCTCCTTTTTCCTGTAAGCCTGTGGTGGTACATCTTTGGTTGTTAAGTCTTTGATTACTACTAGCTCTGGTTTATTGCATTCTCCTCTGCAAGCTCATCCCTTTGTCAATAAGAGCTTCACTGAATTGTCCCAATTTGACTATGCTATTTGCTTTTTCTTGTAGTCCCTGACTAATACAGTGCCAGGCTGAGATAATGTTCTCAGCCCTCATGTGGTGTGGTTACTGCTTATTCAAGGTCAAGTAACAACCTCTAAGCCTTTAGTTTCTTTCCTATACAATTGTGGTAACAGTCATTGAAGCATTGTTCAAATCTCCATACTTTTTCCCATGGTTCTCTTGGTTCATTCATTCTGCATTAATGGAATTATCAGCAGTGATTACAGAGCAGTATCATTGGGGAACAGGGTAGGACTATTTACTGGGTAAAAGAGAGATTTTCAAAAATTGAGAATTGAGTGGATAAGAATCAGACAATTTGGATTCTGTATAGAGAAGGAATATTTAAACTTTCATAAATTATCACTTGTTTTGAAAGTCACTAGTAAACATTTAATGTTTTATTTGCATAATCAATACCATTAAGATAAATAGTATCAGCTTCTAATATATTCCTTTTCAGGTGAAAAGCCTATGTATATGTTTAGAACCATCATTTAATATTATGCAAAACAGAACAGTCCAAGTGATGTTCAGCCTGTCAGCTTGCTCAAAGATCCTTCCCATGTAGATCTTCCTTACAGGCTGGTGTCTCTATTTTCCTACCCATGAAAATGTTAAATGTGTAGTTTTTTGTTTTTTTTTAAGGTGTAGTTCTTGAGTATGGAAAAGGCTGAAGCATAGAATTGAGTTCTCAAATCTGATCTATCACAGTTGCCTGAACCCTTGGCTAGGTTATTTCACTAGACCTGTGTATCAAGAACACTATACAATTTAAGAACAAGGAATTCAACTCAGATCCACACAGGAGAAGGATCCAGAGTATACACAAGGCCTGGCAGTTGTAAAGACAACACCTCCAAATCTCTATCATTGGAAAACAGTCATGAAGACTTGGAGTAACAAGAAAGGGCAGATTTGCAAAGTTTGAAATCTCAAGAACCATCATCCTTATTGTCCAAGCTAAAGATCAGAGAAAAGCAACTCAGAAGCCAATCCCAGAGCCCTCAAAGAGGACAGTTGAAGAATGTCTTCAAAGTGATCACAATAGCAGTTCTTCCTGAGGTTCAGAGGGCCTCATTATGGTTCAGCTTGGTCCTCCACCAGGTCTGATGCTTTCTCTTTACAGAGGATACAACACTAGAGCCAGTCATCAAATAATTCAAGGGTTTACTACTGGCTTATGTATACAGTGGGAGGGGAGTCATGCAGAGAGGCGGCACCACCAGCAAGATGGCTCTCTGAAGATAGTGGGTAGGAAGACCCTAGTCCTGGGACAGAATATGTTTCATCTTAAAACTGGCAGGATTTTTGAAAAATGCCAGAGGCTGACTAAATTCTGACAACCTGTCCTACTTGGGAGGGTGAGAAAGGAAAATGATCAGAGGGGCAGGGTGAGTTACCCTGGTGTGAAGTTTAGCCAAAATGTGGTTTTACTGTGAGTGACTTACTGCTTCTAATTCTTTCTGCAGCATCATGCATCTTCATAGTAGAAGAGTTTCCATGGTGATGAAGCAGAAGCAGTTTAAAGAGTTAAAAGAGAAACAGGAGACAACTTACCACTTACCAGTTCAGGACCCTGGTAAGAGTGACTCACCTAGGAAAGGCCCAAAACAAGCAAGATGGAAGTCCTCAAGAGCAGAAGGTAGAGGACTTCCCAGGTATAAGGGCCAGGGCTCAGCATGGCTGCCATCACACCATCTAAGTGGGGGTGGTAGTGGTGGTGGAGACCAAGAGATAATTACCAGAATGAGCTGGTCTACTCGCCAATTCCCCATGAGCCAAGGACCCTGGAATGCAAGCCTCTTGCCAAGGATGCCTTCAGAACATGAAGATATAATTGTACTCATAGGAACTCCTTTTTCAGAGATATAAAGCTTAGTCTGGTCATGCTGGCCACATAGCTGAGACTCCAGTTGTTGCAAAAAAATATTAGAGAATGTCACTTCTGACATTCACTGGAATGAAAGCTATTCTGTAATGATTATATTTTAATCTGGGAAGTTTTCCAGTCAAAGATAAAAGAATCATATGGCAAAACTATTAGGCTTCCAAGAGCTACAGGAAGCCATGGTAGGAGATATTCCATCTACTATGGGAGGGATTCATTTATACTTTGTTTTCTCATCACTTAAGTAGCAATTTCCCTACACTTATTTCTTCAAAATCCCAATTTATCCACACATTTTCATTCAACAGCCAAAGTCTTCAGAGACTAGATGAGTTGGGTGGAGGGTACATGAGCTTTCAAAAGTGAAGGAGAGGCCAGTTCACCTCAGACCAGAAGCTTCAAAGACCCTCCACAGCACTATTGAGGTCTACATGTTATTTGTATGCTTTTTCTGTTTTATATTTTAACAAACAAGAGAAGTAGTGTTTGATAGTGTGGCTTGGGAAGTTTGTCTACAGGTTTGTCTAAACTCACCTAGCCAATAGAAGTGTCAATTACCCATGGAAACTTCTAATAGCATTTTCCTCCAGGCACCAACCTCAAGGTAGCTGGGTTTCTTGAATGGAGGGTGTCAGCCACACATTTGGTTTTCACTAGTAAAGCAAATGAGTAGAGGACTTGGAGTCAGAAAGAGGCTTATTCTACATTCACATGTTAGAGTAGCTGGACTGTATTGGATTTAGATTCAAACTGGTATTGTGAACATGGGCTGCTGTTATCCTAACCCAGACATCAGAAGTTGGAAATATCTAAAATGAGTCAATAAAAGGCCTCAGAAATATTAAGTCTAGTTTGAGGCATAAACCCTGCTTAGAACTACAGAGAAGTTCTAAGAGAGAAGTTCTACAGAGAAGATAAAATAGTGTTTAATATTTTGGAGAAGAGAAAGCCATGTACTCCTGGTAGCCACCACCACAGGTTGGGAGAACACTAGGGTTCTAGGCCTGGAGGGGGTAGAAGCTAGGAAGCAATGATTTTAGGAACAACCAACAAGGACATATGTACAACTTCCACATTAGTGAGCACCAACAAGGGAAAGATTTGAGACTGGGAAATGGAGAGCCTAGATAGTGGAAGCCTTCTGGGATTGAAGACTATAGGACTGCCCAAGGCTCTTCTGGAAGAGCAGTTGGTACAGGGAGTTACACGATGATGTTCATAGCTATTAAGAGAACTCCAAAAATAGTAAAGAGGAAGTATTTCATGAGAATAGCTGAAGCTTGGGCATCTTACTCCCTCCAAGAACTCCCAGGGTGAACATTCTAGTACAACTCCCCTTAATATCTATATAAGACCCAATGATTAGGGCCTTCTGGATGTAGCTTTGCCACATTGTCCTTGAGCTCCAAGGAAAAAATAGAACGTTTGGGAATCTCTCCAGAGTTTTGGACTAGAATTAGGATGTCCCCAAAATGGTTTCCTAATAACCTATCTTAGACCACTCACAGTGCATCAAGTGAGCCCAAGAGGAAATGCAGAAGCCTAACATCTAGCCCTGAGCAACTCTTCTACTCATGGCCCACAGGGCTTTATCTCCTGCTTGTTAGCTGAGCCTGATAAATTGCCACTTTACGGCCAGTGTTAGACCACTCACCTATGGGACAGTTACTAAGTTCACCCTCTTAAGACTCTGCACAACCCTTATAGATTGCCCTCAGTTTTAATCACATCACCACCACTCAGATTCCAGGATAGCACATGGTTTTATTCCAGGGTCAGGATTTTGTACTTGCACATGAGTCTGTTCAGGCACTTATAAAGTATCTCCTATCGCCCAAGACATGGCCACCCCATGCCAGGCTTTCAGCTACCTGCCACAGAAAGAGTTCCCAAACCTGTCATCCTAACACCAACCAGGAAAGCTTGTCATAGGTCCAAACTCCAGGTGTCCATGTCTTTACCTACAGGAAACAGCCCTCTGTGACATTTACTCTTAGCATGTAACATCCTGGAAATTTTCTTCTCCCTGCTAGCAAGACATTTAGGATTGTTCTGTCCTCTGAGGTAGTGGTAGTTGTTGGTGTCTTTTTACCACTGATCTACCTTCTTTTAGGTAGCCACTGATCATGTAACTGATTTATATCTGTGCCCAGTAAATTTTTTGAGTGCATAAACAGGAAGCACTAGTCTTTTCAACTGAGATTCTCAAAATATGAGAATGTCTCAATTTTCTACTTAGGAAAGTTTGGATTAGGAGACTTTGTCAATCACTAATTTTACGGTCAAAATGATTGACTGCTAGACCTATGTTTTTCAGGCTGAAGCTACACTCTTCCTTCTGAAAGGGGTTGAGAAGGAGAAATAATTATTGCTGGGTAGGACTCTGAAAACTTACAACAGAAGAGGAGGTGGTTACCCAAAGGATGCAGATATCCCAGCAAGATGAAGGTATGAGCCCCACAAGGTATCTCCTGTCATAGATGCAGGCTTTGTCTGTGCTGCTGGTTTCAATCATAATTAGGGCTTCTACCAGTATACACCTCAGATGAGCTTTGACAGAGGGTTACAAATGCCTTTTCTCCATTTACTTTCTCCTGGTTTTCTTAAGAAAAAGTCCAGAATTAGGCCTTATAGTGAAGAGACATGGAATCTCAAAGCTGGTTGAACTAATTGGATAGGAATGAACTATCTCAGTGTGTCCAACACAGAAGTCTATGTATCCAATTGGCACAGTCAATAAGGTATGTTGGCAAGATAAGATGTACTCAAGGTTCAAAGGACACTCACGAATCTCATTTAGCACATGCATGAGACAATCTTTAAGACTGAATCCTAATCCTATGAAGGTACTAAATAAATGCAACTACAGCATTTAGAGCGATATGCAAGACAATCATGGAGTTTCCAGTGGGATGGAAACATTTATGTATATCCACCTGCTCAAGTTTAGGATCCATTAACTCAGTACATTAGTCTCACACCATGGACATAAATGACACTAAAATTTTAGTAGGAAGAACTGAAGTGTTATATCTTATGGCCCAACCTTAGATGCCTTGATCAAAGATTAAAAATGCTGATCTGTCTTGCAAGGCAGCAGGTTACATATCATCAAAAGCCTGCAAAACCCAACTTGCAAACTATTGTCAGGAACCAATGAAGGAAATGATTTCACACACATCATAGTAACTACTGTTTGTAGCTCTTTAAGGGATGCTCTTCAGTCTAGCATGATGTGTATAATTGGTTAGTTTGATAAGGCTACCAATATTCCTCAGACTGAACCATTAATGACATTCTTATTCCATAGGGATGAGTCATATGCTGCTGAGCACTTCTGCCCCCAAATGAAATTCTCAGACTAAAAAACTAGAATTTCATTCCATGAGAACAATGGTCACTTCCACTTTTCAAGAAATATAACTATGTACGGCATTTACAAGCTCAGTGTAAAGCCATGTTCTGAAAGGGTCTGCCAAAAGTCTTGCTTAGACATTCTTGCATTTCTAACTCTGTCCAAACCTAGCTTTCAGTATAGGATTAACATGACCATCTTTTTTCATATATTGTCTGGGCTGTTCTCTGATATTAAATATCAGAGATATAAAATATCTCTGATATTCCAACACCAACTGGGTGTCCAACAACTCAATTGACACCTTTTACTTGGAGTTATTGTCAGATAAAAGTTAAAGGACCCTGTCCCAGAAGACTGCCCCCATTTCAGGCACCAGTCACAGGTTGAAGTGCAACCCATACTTCTGTCCAACTTGGCTATAAATTGTTTTCCTATTCTCCCCTCCCTCAGGTTCAATAATTTGCTAGATTAGTTCATGGAACTCAATACTTAATGCTTCCCAGTTTATTATAAAGGATATAAGTCAGGAATGGTTAAACTGAAGAGATGCACCGGGTAAGGTTTAGGGCAGAGGGAGTGGCACAGAGTTCCCATGCCCTGTCTGGGCATGCAAACCTCCAAGCATTTCCACGTGTTCACCAATGCAGAAGTTCATCAGATCTCATTATTCAAGAGTTACAGAACTTAATCTCCAGCCCCCACTTCCCTTTTCTGAAAGTCACTAGGTAGAGATGAAAGATCCAACCCTTTAATTACTTCTTTCTGGTGACCAGTCCCCTCCTAAGGTTGTTTAGGGGGACTATTCTAAGTCACCTCATTAGCATGAACTCAGCTGTGATCAAGAAGGGTTGGTAGGAATAACCGAAGACACTCCTATCACTCAGGAGATTCCAAGAGTTTTAGATTTGTGCCAGGAACTGGGTACAGAGACATAAAAGTATTTGACCATGCATAGTCTAAGTGGTTTCTTTCATTTAAATACCATATACCATGAGATAAAGTCAAACATTTTTGTATGTTTCTCTTACTAAAGCCGGGTATGTTTTCCTTCTACTCAAAACCTAATGCTGGCTGTTAAACAGAATTTATACATTGCATTTTAACCATAAAATGCAGAGAAAACCCTAAACAAACATGATGATGTACATACACCCATCAATAAAGGAAAAAGGTTTAAAGGGCTGTAATACTGAAGATGGATGAAGGTGTCTTTAAGAAAAGGGAATACTGAGTGTTGCAGTGACATTAACTTGTTGCACACTCTATCATTCCAGAATGTGTTATTAAGGCCTGTAATAAAAAAAAAAAAAAAAAACCTACCTCAGTGTTTAGATGGCACTTTTCCCAAGAAAGGGCAGGATCCTGGAGGATCAAGCGCTCAAGGAAAGGGCTACATGGATCCCTAGTTGAGGAAGGAAAACTTTGAAGGGCTCCTCTAGGCTCCGAGACAGCTGAGCTGGCTTTAGGGACAGCTAAGTGGAGATCCTCATCGACTTCCAGAGCACAGACAAATGTTAGGCAGCTTTAGAGCCACAGTTAGAAATAAAGGCTCTTAAACTCTTGTTTTTGAAGTGATGGAAGTAGAAAGAAGGCACTAGGAAGAGAAGCGATTTTATGAACACACAAAAGGACAAAATAGAAGCACCTACATGTGCTCAACAGCCTGAACCTTTGTAAGAGAAAGAAATGAACAATTCTTATCAAGACTGTATACCAAACATTAAATTGTCACTATAGATAGAGATCAGATCTGTATTGAAATACAAACTTTTCTCCAACATGGATGGTGTGGAGTTATACCCACAAGAGGTCAAAAACAGAAGGCCTAGAATTCCTAGTCGTTTATGTATCAGCAGCTATCTGGAAAACTTGTTCCTGGTTTCACCTAAGGAATGAATTCCTAGCCCTCAGGCAAAGTCTATTGGTTGTCATGGCCCCTCCCTCATTTTCATGCCCAAGAATTGGCTCCTTCTGTTCAAAATTCACAAGACAAAAAACTAAGTGACAGGGCAATTTACATGAAAATTCAAGAAATTTTAAGTAGTAATTTTTTTAAGTAGTAATTAATTAAGTAGTAATTTTTTAAGTAGTAATTTTAAGTAGTAATACTTCTGCTGAGAAAAGTTGTCTTTCTGGGAGGTGCTCTATTTTGAGGAATAAACTCTAAGCTTTAGGATAAAGTAAAAGGTTTTAGTTATAGCTGCATCGTTAACATTTTCTTATAAGAGCTTTGAATAGAAAAAGGGAACAGGATCAATGGCATCTATACAACGATGTAAGCCGAAGTGCAGAGTAAAAGAGAAAACGTGATGGCAGGAATAAAAAAGCTTATAAAAAGGAAATCTTTAATCCCATCAAAGATATAGGTATAAGCAGGAACAGGAAGCAGGATGGACTATGGGCCCACATGTCTTTAGCCAAAGCCTTAGTTTCGAACCAAGCCCACAGGGAACAGTGTTTGGACTACAGTCTCTAGGCCAATATGCTGAGTCTTTCTATAGTCACATGCAGTGATTAGATAAAATGTTGCCGCCCTCAACCTCCAAAGGTACTGAGAGGTGCCCAAAGCCAATGCATGTGGTTTGCAGGTATACCTGCCGCTTTCTCATTACCTGAGCTCAGACTGACCTAGAGTGAAGGAACACAAATGCCAGAACTCAGGGTTTTCAGGCAGTGAAGTTATCTGCCCTTAAGACCTTCACAAGGTCCACTAAGACATAGCTTTCCTGGATAGGGACTTTGGTTTCACTTACTGACACTGCCTGAACTCCATATACTCCTACCTCTCAGCAACAGGGAACTCAGCAACTAACTGGTGTCTGTCTCACTCCTTGTTTTACCTGATTTTCTGTGATTCAGAATCAGCAATTAGGATCCATCTTTGATTCTTCAAACTGAAACACCACTGGCAGCAGAAGTTGCTAAGCCACATGCACCTATATTGGTATCTGGTCGAAGGTAAACTTTTGAAACCAATCATGTAGAATATTTCCCACATCAAGGGCCTCCTCTTGCTAGAAGCTACCCACATACCACAGACTACTGACCAAAGCTGCCTGGATGCCTAGGAGACAGAGCACCCCCAGGAGACAGCCGTGTCTTCCTAAATGTGGGCCTGCAACCTAGTCAGAGTGGACCTGGGCATCCCTGTACTCTGAGATCTACCAATTACCTCCTCCGCAAATTCCTGGGATCCTGTTGACTCCAATTAGAATCATACAATTTCTCACATAAATTATAATTCCCAAATCCAAGTTGGGACTCTTAAATATTCTTTTCACATTTCCACCTGCCCCAGGTTACTAAGGTTTATGAGGATGGGGAATGGAATTTGTTAGAAAGGATCACGTAAGTGATAAGACCTCAATGGTTCTGGCAGTGTGAGAGTTGGAAACCTGTATCCAGACACTTCAGCTACTTCAGTCTAGTTTGAGATTAACTATGAATAAGGTCAGGACTATTGGCAAGACATTTTCTAGTAATAACTGGGGAACAAGTGTTCACAAAAACACTCTTTAGGAAAATGGGATGAGGGAGAAGAACAGTTCTACACAGGGTGATTCAGTGGCTCTCTGAGATCAAAGGACAAGAACAAGGACTGGGGAACAGAAGTGAAGTTCAAAGACCACACATGATCCAAACAGCTCACTCTATACTAGTGACCCCAAGAGCAGGAAGATAAAGAAGGGATGCAATTTCTGGTACAAGAACATCTGGGGATAAATGATTTTGACCTATTCAAATGCAGACCCTAGGGATTTTGACTGGAGCCACTGTAGGAAGACAGATGCTAGAAGCTTTTGTCTGAAACAGGGAAATAGTAAAGTGAAAGATGAAGAGGCTTGAGGAGAGTTACAAGAAAATTAGTATCAACCCAGGAAGGATTGATAAAACACTTCTGGAATAAAAGGATCTTTACAATGAAGTATTGACTTTTCAGCATCTGATATCCAAAAATAGCAGCTGGAAGACAACAGAATCAATTCCAAGTAGTTAAACTGGTAGCTGTGGGTTATCTGATTTGCTAGGGGCCAGGCTCAGAACAAGAGAAGCTCTGCAGCTCATCCAGGTTGTGGGATACCCTCCCTGATCCTAATGCTCTGCAGATCCACTGGGGTTTGAGGTTTCTGTTGGAAAGAGGATGCTAATGGAGTCTCCGGCAAGCCCCAAGATGCATGTCCTAATCGTGTATACCAGTGTGCTCCATTTGAAAAGCCACTTCAGGATTGTTCCTGGGCCCCTGCAGACTCTGATACACCAACTAACTATGCAACATGTGTGGCCCGTCAAGAACTGGGTGCCTGATGATCCCAGTGGTGACAAAGTTTGAACATGTGTAACAGAAATACATTAGGTAGCAATAGAAAAGTCTAATCAGCCCTGCACAGGTAAGCAAGTTGTTACAAACTGTACTCTTCTGGCAACAGATATTGACAGTTATGGTTGCATAAGATTTATTGGGGAATCAACACCTGTGGTGTAAAAGTAGAGGAAGCTGGATTGGGTATAGAGTGCTATCAGACCATCATGCTAACCTAACAGTCTCTGCCAGCCCCTCACAAAGCTTCACAGCCGGTTAGCTGAGTCTTGCCTAGGGTTACAATGGTACCATTGTACACCATCACCATATTGGGTCATTGTCTGGGGTTTGTCCTGAGGGGAACGTATCCCTGGCGATCACCACTTTGCTCACTCATCTCTTAGAAGCCTCCCACTTGAGCCCCTCTCAGCAATAGATACTCCAGCTCCCTTTGCACCTCAGGTACAATTCCTAGGTGTATTCTATACCATTTCCCAGAGTTTTCTTAGGTTAGTTTCCAGTGGCGGCTGGCATAATAATACACCAATACTAGATGTCTTCCTCTCCACCTTTCACTTCCCTATTCTACCAGCTTTCCCACATCTCCCAAATAAACTACTTGCAATCAAATTCACATCTTCAGGGTCCATTTACAGAATAAGCATCATATGGCTTCTCCTGTATGATGGAAATAGGGCAAACCTTCTCTCACTTCAGAAAAATGTGAGAACAAAGACTTCTTTCCAACCTTCAAAGTAGTCCTAGTTTGCCAATCGAGTTTTCTTCCATGCACTCATGAAAACTCTGTCAAGATTTGCCAGTCCATTATTGCCTGATACACCACCAATGCCTGTCCTAATGGGTACTAAACAGGACTTCTAACGACAGACATAAGTAGAATTTATTTAGTGTTCAGTTCCCTAGGAGGGAAACTAAGGGAGACAAGAACAAGTAGAAAGGACACTCTTCTGTTTAATGGAAAGAATAAGATAGTAAAGTGTTAAATGATTGTGTATTAATAAAATCCACATTAAGAGTTTTATCCTCCAATGTGATTAGACCTTAAAATTTCAGTAGAATTGAAGGGAAATGGTATCCAGTTAGTGTTGAGAATTATGGAGGAGCTCACAAAAGCATCAAAGCAACTTAGAAGTGACAGATGTCTCATAGGTCAAAAAGCCCATTAGAAGAAAATGAAAGACTTTACAACTTCCACTTCTGGTATTACAGAAGACTAGATATTCTAGAAAAACTACAAACACCTAAAAGGTTGGGCATTTTTATTTAGGGCTCAGCTAAACTGGCAAGTAAGCATTGTACTTAGCATTCAAGGACAACTAGGTTCAAAGAAGCAAATGCTAAAGCAAGGATCTGCTCTGGGAGTTTGAGCTGCAGTTGACCAGAGTTTTGGTTCATACAGGCAGCACTGGGCAAAACCCCAAGACAGTTAGGGTCCACACAAAGTTCAGAAGTTGAACTAGAAGAACCAGCTCAAACCTGAAGTCATGACAAAACATATCTTTAGAGAGAAGGAAGCCAGCTTTCATTAGGTAGAAAGGGGAACCTGCCTCTTAGCACTAGGTGGGAGTGAGAAAAACTCATGGACAGCTAAAATTAACTGTCAAAAGCAGCCACAAATAGAAAATTGAGTTGTTCTGGGGTGGAGTCAGGGAAAGATGACACAGGTGATGTGGTATGTCATTGGTATGCCATTGCTACCACCTCTAAGCCAGCTACCACTTCGTGGAACAGAGAGCTCTCCACCGGTAGTAACTATGTGCCTTCAGAGGCTGGCCAGCCATTGCTCCTTCACTGCATGAGAAGATGCAGGAAAGGTGATGACCTATGGCCCATGGTCGGGTAGGTGCCAGTCCGTGATGGAAGCCATGGCCTCCAAGGCAGCAGAAGCTTCATGGTAAGGGGCTGACTCCTGGAGAGCTATGTTGGAGGCATTTGGGGAAGGCAGTGTGGTGAGAATCACTGGAAAGTACCCAGATGGAGAGCTGTGTGACTGGTGTGAAGTGACAGTTCTCTAACTCTCTGTCAGGCTCACAGATGCCAGCCTGACTTCTAAGTGATTCCCACTATCCTCCCAGCTCTCATGCCTCTTCTCCAACTTAGAAAGAGACAGAGAGAAAGAGAGAGAGAAAGAGAGAGAAAGAGAAAGAGAGGGAGAGAAAGAAAGAGAGAAAAAGAGAGAGAAAGAGAGGTTGTGTACCACCGAGAGCTATCCCCCCACACCGTCACCCAAGTTGGGGTAGAGTGGTCACTATGGGGACCTCCATAGCTTCTTGTGTACATACAGGTACACTGGGTCTTCTGGGATTCTGGCCCAAACCCCCTCCCTAGTGGCTCTCAGATTCTAGTGCACTCTTTTGTTGCTCCAGAGGCCAACTCCATCCCAGACAGTAAGCAGTCTCAACACAGGACTAAACACCCACCTGTTGTGGTTTATGACAGATGGTCTACCTCCATACTGATCTTTTCCTGCCTTTCTGAACCTCATTAACAGGTGAGACTTCAAGCTATATGCCCCAGTCCAGGCTGGCTTTCTGTTCAGATCAGGCAAGTCAACTTTGCAATTCAAAGTCCAAAGGCCATTACTATGTCTGTATGATCTTCAGTAACCACAATTCTGTTGGATGCAGTTGGCACACATTTTGAAAGTGTGAATCATTATGAACTTTGACCCAGATGATCCTCAGACACCTACAGAATTTAGTTATGTTTACAAACAAAAATCTACCTTTGAAACATGTTGATATTGCCTTTTATCTTTTTAAAAAATGAATATTTTACATAAGTGCACCATCTCATTCTGTTTACTCCCTTCCCCAGAGAAGACACTATCCTGAGGTTAGTCCTTCCCATCTATGTGCTGATTTTTTCTACATGTTTGTATATGTTGACAATTGTATAGTATTACTTTTCAGTGTAAATGGTATATTGTAGAAGTTTTACAGTTTGCTTTTTCTTCCAAATTATGTTTTTTATTTAATCTTCTTGGGTTGGAGTGATCTTATTCTTCGTGACTTATCATGCTATATCTTTAGTCTTTTAATAAGCTACAATAAAATTTGTTTTCTTTTCCAAATAAAAAGAAAGTGGTTTGCCTTTATTCTTGTCTTCTATGTTCCCAATAGAAGCAAATGCAGATGTGGTCTGGAGCATACCTTAAACAGACCGCAAAATATTTCCACAGATAAAGCTTTAAAAATGCCAAGAAAAAGACACTGTAGCTAACAGGCAGCAGGAAAAACAAAAAAGCAAACAAGACAGAATCAGGCATAGAAAATCTACTGAAATAAGATAGAATAAACTTCGAATACTAAAAAGCAAAAATACAATCAAGAATCAGGCATATTTGAGAAGAACCAAGTAACTTCCTAAAGTTGTACTAAGATGTCAATTTACAGTTATACTGGTATACAATGCCTTAAAGGATTGATTCTCAGTGGAGTAGGTATAGCCACTAAGTCTTGGAAATACATGGAGGGATGTGTTGTCATAGTAACTGGAGGATGCTATAGACATAGTCTGGAGACAGCCATGTTAGATGTCTTTCAGGGCACATGACAGAAGTCCTATAGAAAAAAGAATTTTTGTCCACATTCCACATGACTAAGTTGTCTCAGGCCTTGAAGTAAGGGAGAAAACCAATTATCCAAGTCTAAAATCTAACTCCATCTCACATAATGGAGATGGGATGGTTTTAATACACGTAGAATTTTCCAGGAACACAACTACTATGTAAATTGAAGGTTGCATATTGTTATATGGAAAATTTTGCTCAGAATTAAGTTAATGTTTCTGAAAGTCACACCATTTATAGCCAACACACTGTGACTTCACCTGTCATATTTTTAGGAAGTGAACTTCGAGGCATTTACAAGTGATACCATTTCACACCCACAGGATTGGCAAAAAGTCAAAGAGAACAAAGTGGTGGTGAGGATGTGAGATATGGGGAGTCCTTTTTTTTTATAACACCTCCCACACTGTTTGTGGGAGTATAAATGTATTGTCATGAGAGCTAAGAGTAATCAAATATTTTCTGCCAGAGGCAAGGGATATGAAACCACAAATAGTCTGTGATGGGTGCAAATGGACCCGGGAGGGTATTGGTAACTTTGAGGGTTCCTTTAAGGCTTTAATGCTTTTTTAATCTATGGAGGGTTCTTTGAGATAAGCCATTCTCACTTCACCCCCAACCTGAGGGCCCAAGTTGTGCATTGCAGAATATGCTCAGACCTGAATGCCTTAATAAGACTCAAAATTAAGCTGTGAAGATTTTTTTTTCAGTCTATGACAAGTTAGTGGAGACAAAGTTTCAAGTTTTCCCACCTTTGGTGACCACTGATTGACAGTTTTTGCCAAAGCTTCTTTTTAAAAAAAAAACAAAAACCAGAAGCAGGGCTTTCCATCTCAGTTTGCTTTAGAGATTCTTGTTAATTCAGAGACTCAGTTACTCTACACAGAAAAAGGAATTCACTGTAGAGATAGTATCCAAAAAGTGAGCTCTATTTAAGCTAAGCATAAACACCAACACCAGAATAAGTTCAACACAGCCAAAAGTTAGGAGTTCATGGACCCAATGGGACCAATGTTACACTACTTTATAGAAGAGCTGGCTTCTCTTTCCATGTGAGATGGTCTAGGACAGTATAGCTTCATGAAGCAGGAACATTTCTTCCAAAGGCATAGCATCAGCTTGTCCTAGTTTCCACCTGCCTCCTGACAATCTCAGTTGCAATCTATTACCCAAGCAAGTCTGGATGGACCTGAGAGATTAGTATACACTGACAAGGATCAAAGCAAAGATCTAGGATAACAGTGCTTAGAATATAAACAGATCTGCTTAATGTGTGGGGAGACTGGGCTTTTAGTGAATGGGTGATAGTATGTATTCTAACACTGTACTCAGTTCAGACATTCTTAGAAGGTAGCATTCCCTCCTATTGATGGGAGAACTGAAGAGTTAACGTAACTTTGCCAAAGCCACATGACTGCTAATTGTCAGAGTCAAGTTTCAAGTCTTTTGAATTGAAAGTCATGAAAATCATTTTTCTAGTGGGAGGAAAGTTTTCATTTTTTTTTAAAACAAAGTTTGTATGTTCCTTTTATTTTGAAATGGAACAGATTTTAACACACCTTTAAAAGAAAAGCAATGCTTTTACTGTCATCCTAAGACATTCCTCACCGAGACCCACTACTCTAGTTCTCTTTGTTGACCTGCTATTTTTATTCAAGAAAACATGACTTGCCCACAAGTCATCTTAGTTATCTCCTTGTAGAGTCATGCCTTGTGCTCACATTTAAATGGGTTGTGCTCTATGACTGGCTTCCCCACTTTTCCTGAGCATTAGCTCTTCGTAGGTCTAGGTTCTCTCCTGGCAATGTTCAAAGATTTTAATTCTGTATCTAGTACTGTACAGTATTGCTATATTATACAAATATATACTGAGATCATTAGTGGATAACTTGGTTTTATAGGATTTTTAAAAATATATTTATTTATTTTTGGCTGTGTTGGGTCTTCATTGCTGCATGTGGGCTTTCTCTAGTTGCAGTGAGCTGGGGCTACTCTTTGTTGTGGTGCACAGGCTTCTCATTGAGGTGGCTTCTTTTGTTGCAGAGCACGGGCTCTAGGCATGAAGGCTTCAGTAGTTGTGGCTCGCAGGCACTAAAGCACAGGCTCAGTAGTTGTAGCACACGGGCTTAGTTGCTCCGCAGCATGTGGGATCTTCCCAGACCAAGGATCAAACCCATGTCCCCTGCATTGGCAGGTGGATTCTTAACCATTGTGCCACCAGGGAAGTCCTAGATTTATAGTTGTTTTAACAACATTGTCATAAAAATAATTGCTGGATTGTTATGTTTATGGGTGTTTTAGTCATGTTTGAAGAAACTGGTTAGGGTTTTGGACAGGCTGGGAATGCTTTAGTTTTCCATTTAAAATATTCTGATTCCTGTCATCCAAGTATTTTTATCCATTGTGTTTTCTAGAGAGAGGATTATTATTTGATAAAAGATGAAAACACGCATTGTTTCTCAGGGACAATACTAGAACACATAATGATGCAGTCATATGCTTGCACCCGTATGTTGGAACTCCAGGAGGTGACACTACAAATGCAGACCAATATAAATGCACTGAAGTGGCCACAAATAACCCTAGTGGCATTCGTTATCATTAAGATGGCTTTGAAGTGTACTTTTCAAAACTACCAAAAGCCAAACTTGTCTGAGATGTTGCATTCTTGGAGAACGTAACCAGTATGATAAAGTTCCAAGCTCAGATTTTAAACAGTTTTTCACCTGTATGTAAAGTTATGCACTGAATTGGGCTGTTAATTACTGAGATCCTGAGATCTAGCACTCTGCAGTTTCTGGAGCCCAGTCTACTAATTGCCAGTATTGGTACAATGATTGACAACTAAAATGGCCCCCATAAGTTTTCAAAATGTCCTGAATAGAGTATGACACTGTCCTTTTTGGAAGTCTCTGCATTACGCATTCATCATCGTTGAGATCTTAATTCCACAGTCCATGATTTGAGATAGGACCAAAATGCCAGAGTTGCAGTTGACACAGCACTATGAGGTTCCTCACTGTCATCCTGGGATCAAAATATATAGGGAATAACTATATAACTAATGATTTATTGCATAATTCATGAGCTTCCAGAGCCAGTATGCCTTTGATGTGAGTGCAGAGTAGTAAAGAGAAATAGCTTTGGTGTTACATAATATGTTTGAATCCAAGCAGTATGAAGAGAGGCCATTTCCTTACTGTGTTCAACCTACTCATCTGTCAAGTGATCATGTTAATATCATCAACTACATGGGTTTGTGACGATACCCTACAATGCCTGGCATAGAGAACAGGAATGTTAAGTTATTTGCTCCTTTCTAGGCTGGTGCAACCATGTTAGGTAACATTAATACAATACGTATTATCCAGTAACTCATACAACAAACTCAAGTTCCCCTAAGAAAGTGATTCATTTTTTTTTTTTTTACATCTTTATTGGAGTATAATTGCTTTACAATGGTGTGTTAGTTTCTGCTTTATAACAAAGTGAATCAGTTATACATATACATATGTTCCCATATCTCTTCCCTCTTGCATCTCCCTCCCTCCCACCCTCACTATACCACCCCTCTAGGTGGTCACAAACCACCTAGCTGATCTCCCTGTGCTTTGCAGCTGCTTCCCACTAGCTACCTATGTTACGTTTGGTAGTGTATATACGTCCATGCCACTCTCTCACTTTGTCACAGCTTACCCTTCCCCCTCCCCATATCCTCAAGTCCATTCTCTAGTAGGTCTGTGTCTTTATTCCCGTCTTACCCCTAGGTTTTCATGACTTTTTTTTTCTTTCTTTCTTAGATTCCATATATATGTGTTAGCATGTGGTATTTGTTTTTCTCTTTCTGACTTACTTCACTCTGTATGACAGACTCTAGGTCCATCCACCTCACTACAAATAACTCAATTTCATTTCTTTTTATGGCTGAGTAATATTCCATTGTATATATGTACCACATCTTCTTTATCCATTCATCTGTTGATGGAAACTTAGGTTGCTTCCATGTCCTGGATATTGTAAATAGAGCTACAATGAACATTTTGGTACATGACTCTTTTTGAATTATGGTTTTCACAAGGTATATACCAAGTAGTGGGATTGCTGGGTCGTATGGTAGTTCTATTTGTAGTTTTGTAAGGAACATTCATGCTGCTCTCCATAGTGGCTGTATCAAGTTACATTCCCACCAACAGTGCAAGAGTGTTCCCTTTTCTCCACACCCTGTCCAGCATTTATGTTTTCTAGATTTTCTGATTATGGCCATTCTGACCAGTGTGAGATGATAGTCTCATTGTAGTTTTGATTTGCATTTCTTTAATGATTAATGATGTTGAGCATTCTTTCATGTGTTTCTTGGCAATCTGTATATCTACTTTGGAGAAATGTCTATTTAGGTCTTCTGCCCATTTTGGGATTGGGTTTTTTTGTTTTTTTTGTTATTAGCTGCATGAGCTGCTGGTAAATTTTGGAGATTAATCCTTTGTCAGTCACTTCACTTGCAAATATTTTCTCCCATTCTGAGGGTTGTCTTTTGGTCTTGTTTATGGTTTCCTTTGCTGTGCAAAAGCTTTTAAGTTTCACTAGGTCACATTTGTTTATTATTGTTTTTATTTCCATTTCTCTAGGAGATGGGTCAAAAAGGATCTTGCTGTGATTTATGTCATAGAGTGTTCTGCCTATGTTTTCCTCGAAGAGTTTGATAGTGTCTGGCCTTACATTTAGGTCTTTAATCCATTTTGAGTTTATTTTTTGTATGGTGTTAGGGAGTGTTCTAATTTCATACTTTTATATGTACCTGTCCAGTTTTCCCAGCATCAATTATTGAAGAGGCTGTCTTTTCTCCACTGTATAGTCTTGCCTCCTTTATCAAAGATGAGGTGACCATAGGTGTGTGGGTTTATCTCTAGGCTTTCTATCCTACTCCATTGATCTATCTTTCTATTTTTGTGCCAGTACCATACTGTCTTTATTACTGTAGCTTTGTAGTGTAGTATAGTCTGAAGTCAGGGAGCCTGATTCCTCTAGCTCCATGTTTCATTCTCAAGATTGCTTTGGCTATTCAGGGTCTTTTGTGTTTCCATACAAATTGTGAAAGTTTTTGTTCTAGTTCTGTGAAAAATGCCATTGGTAGTTTGATAGGGACTGCATTGAATCTGTAGATTGCTTTGGGTAGTAGAGTCATTTTCACAATGTTGATTCTTCCAATCCAAGAACATGGTATATCTCTCCATCTATTTGTATCATCTTTAATTTCTTTCATCAGTGTCTTATAATTTTCTGCATACAGGTCTTTTGTCTTCTTAGGTAGTTTTATTCCTAGATATTTAATTCTTTTTGTTGCAGTGGTAAATGGGACTGTCTTCTTAATTTCACTTTCAGATTTTTCATCATTAGTGTTTAAGAATGCCAGAGAATTCTGTGCATTAATTTTGTATCCTGCTATTTTACCAAATTCATTGATTAACTCTAGTAGTTTTCTGGTAGCATCTTTAGGATTCTCTATGTATAGTATCATGTCATCTGCAAAGAGTGACAGCTTTACTTCTTCTTTTCTGATTTGGATTTCTTTTATTCCTTTTTCTTCTCTGATTGGTGTGGCTAAAACTTCCAAGACTATGTTGAATAACAGTGTGAGAGTGGGCAACCATGTCTTGTTCCTCATCTAAGTGGAAATGTTTTCACCATTGAGGATGATGTTGTCTGTGGGTTTGTCATATATGGCCTTTAATATGTTGAGGAAAGTTCCCTCTATGCCTACTTTCTGCAGGGTTTTTATCAGAAATGGGTGTTGAATTTTGTTGAAAGCTTTCTCTGCATCTATTGAGATGATCATATGGGTTTTCTCCTTCAATTTGTTAATATGGTGTATCATGTTGACTGATTTGCATATATTGAAGAATCCTTGCATTCTTGGAATAAACCCCACTTGATCATGGTGTATGCTCCTTTTACTGTGCTGTTGGATTCCATTTGCTAGTATTTTGTTGAGGATTTTTGCATCTATATTCATCAGTGATACTGGCCTGTAGTTTTCTTTCTTTGTGACATCTTTGTCTGGTTTTGGTATCAGGGTGATGGTGGCCTCGTAGAATGAGTTTGGGAGTGTTCCTCCCTCTGCTCTATGTTGGAAGAGTCTGAGAAAGATAGGTGTTAGCTCTTCTTTAAGTTTTTGATAGAATTCGCCTGTGAAGCCATCGGATCCTGGGCTTTTGTTTGTTGGAAGATTTTTAATCATAGTTTCAACTTCAGTGCTTGTGACAGGTCTGTTCATATTTTCTGTTTCTCCCTGGTTCAGTCTTGGCAGGTTGTGCACTTCTACGAATTTTTCCATTTCTTCCAGGTTGTCCACTTTTTTGGCATAGAGTTGCTTGTAGTAATCTCTCATGATCCTTTGTATTTCTGCAGTGTCAGTTGTTCCTTCTCCTTTTTCATTTCTAATTCTATTGATTTGAGTCCTCTCCCTTTTTTTCTTGATTAGTCTGACTAATGGTTTATCAATTTTGTTATCTTCTCAAAGAACAAGCTTTTAGTTTTATTGATCTTTGCTATTGTTTCCTTCATTTCTTTTTCATTTATTTCTGATCTGATTTTTATGATTTCTTTCCTTCTGCTAACTTTGGGGTTTTTTGTCCTTCTTTCTCTAGTTGCTTTAGGTGCAAGAGTAGGCTGTTTATTCGACATGTTTCCTGTTTCTTAAGGTAGGATTGTATTGCTATAAACTTCCCTCTTAGAACTGCTTTTGCTGCAACCCATAGGTTTTGGGTCGTCAAGTCTCCATTGTCATTTGTTTCTAGGTATTTTTTTATTTCCTCTTTGATTTCTTCAGTGATCACTTCGTTATTAAGTAGTGTATTGTTTAGCCTCCATGTGTTTGTATTTTTTACAGTTCTTTTCCTGTAATTGAAAACTAGTCTCATAGCGTTGTGGTCGGAAAAGATACTTGATACAATTTAAATTTTCTTAAATTTACCAAGGCTTGATTTGTGACCCAATATATGACCTATCCTGGAGAATGTTCCATGAGCACTTGAGAAAAATGTGTATTCTCTTGTTTTTGGATGGAGTGTCCTATAGATATCAATTAAGTCCATCTTGTTTAATGTGTCATTTAAAGCTTGTGTTCCCTTATTTATTTTTATTTTGGATGATCTGTCCATTGTTGAAAGTGGGGTGTTAAAGTCTCCTACTATGAATGTGTTACTGTCGATTTCCCCTTTTATGGCTGTTAGTATTTGCCTTATGTATTGACGAGCTCCTATGTTGGGTGCATAAATATTTACAATTGTTATATCTTCTTCTTGGATCGATCCCTTGATCATTATGTAGTGTCCTTCTTTGTCTCTTGTAATAGTCTTTATTTTAAAGTCTATTTTGTCTGATATGAGAATTGCTACTCCAGCTTTCTTTTGGTTTCCATTTTCATGGAATATCTTTTTCCATCCCTTTACTTTCAGTCTGTATGTGTCTCTAGGTCTGAAGTGGGTCTCTTGTAGACAGCATATATATGGGTCTTGTGTTTGTATCCATTCAGCCAATCTGTGTCTTTTGGTGGGAGCATTTAGTCCATTTACATTTCAGGTAATTATCGATATGTATGTTCCTATTCCCATTTTCTTAATTGTTGTTTGTTATTATGTTTCTTAATTGGGTTTGTTATTGTAGGTCTTTTCCTTCTCTTGTGTTTCCTGTCTAGAGAAGTTTCTTCAGTATTTGTTGTAAAGCTGGTTTGGTGGTGCTGAATTCTCTTAGCTTTTGCTTGTCTGTAAAGGATTTAATCTCTCCATCAAATCTGAATGAGATCCTTGCTGGGTAGAGTAATCTTGGTTGTAGGTTTTTCTCCTTCATCACTTTAAATATGTCCTGCCACTCCCTGCTTGCTTGCAGAGTTTCTGCTGAAAGATCAGCGGTTAACCTTATGGGGATTCCCTTGTGTGTTGTTTTTCCCTTGCTGCTTTTAATATGTTTTCTTTGTGTTTAATTTTTGATAGTTTGATTAATATGTGTCTTGGCATGTTTCTCCTTGGATTTATCTGTATGGGACTCTCTTTGCTTCCTGGAGTTGATTAACTATTTCCTTTCCCATATTAGTGAAGTTTTCAACTATAATCTCTTCAAATATTTTCTGAGTCCCTTTCTTTTTCTCCTCTTCTTCTGGGACCCCTATAATTTGAATGTTGGTGCATTTAATGTTGTCCCAGCGGTCTCTGAGACTGTCCTCAGTTCTCTTCATTCTTTTTTCTTTATTCTGCTCTGTGGTAGTTATTTCCACTATTTTATCTTCCAGGCCACTTATCCGTTCTTCTGTCTCAGTTATTCTGCTATTGATCCCTTCTAGAGTATTTTTAATTTCATTTATCATGCTGTCCATCATTGCTTGTTTCCTCTTTAGTTCTTCTAGGTCGTTGTTAAATGTTTCTTGCATTTTCTCTATTCTATTTCCAAGATTTTGGATCATCTTTACTATGATTATTCTGAATTCTTTTTCACGTAGACTGCCTATTTCCTCTTCATTTGTTAGGTCTCGTGGGTTTTTACCTTGCTCCTTCATCTAATGTGTGTTTTTCTCTCTTTTCATTTTGCTTATCTTACTGTGTTTGGGGTCTCCTTTTCGCAGGCTGCAGGTTCGTAGTTCCCGTTGTTTTTGGTGTCTGTCCCCACTGGCTAAGGTTGGTTCAGTGGGTTGTGTAGGTTTCCTGGTGCAGGGGACTAGTGCCTGTGTTCTGGTGGATGAGGCTGTATCTTGTCTCTGTGGTGGGCAGGTCCACTTCTGGTGGTGTGTTTTGGGGTGTTTGTGTCCTTATTACGATTTTAGGCAGCCTCTCTGCTAATGGATGGGGTTGTGTTCTTGTCTTGCTAGTTGTTTGGCATAGGGTGGCAAGCACTGTAACTTGCTGGTCGTTGAGTGAAGCTGGGTCTTGGTGTTGAGATGGAGATCTCTGGGAGATTTTCACCATTTCATATAATGTGGACCTGGGAGGTCTCTTGTGGACCAGTGTCCTGAAGTTGGCTCTCCCACCTCAGAGGCACAGCCCTGATGCCTGGCTGGAGCACCAAGAGCCTGTCCTCCACACGGCTCAGAATAAAAGGGAAACAAAAATAGAAAGAGGATAAAATAAAATAAAGTAAGATAAAATAAAATAAAGATATTAAAATAAAAAATCATTATTAAGAAAAAAAATGTAAAAAGTAAAAAAAAAAAAAAAACTGACGGACAGAACCCTGGGACAAATGGTGAAAGCAAAGCTATTAATCCGGAGCTTTAATCCGCTGCTTCTGTGGCTACTGGGAGAAGTTTCCCTTTCTCTTCTCTGTTCACACAGCTCCCGGGGCTCAGCTTTAGATTTGGCCCCACCTCTGCGTGTAGGTCGCCGGAGGGCATCTGTTCTTCGCTCAGACAGGACGGGATTAAAGGAGCCGCTGATTCGGGGGCTCTGGCTCACTCAGGCCTGGGGTAGGGAGAGGCACGGAGTGCGGGGCGGGCCTGCGGCGGCAGAGGCCAGCGTGACGTTGCACCAGCCTGAGGCGCACCATGCGTTCTCCCGGGGATGTTGTCCCTGGATCACAGGACCCTGGCAGTGGCGGGCTGCACAGGCTCCCCGGAAAAGGGGTGTGGATAGTGACCTGTGCTCGCACACAGGCTTCTTGGTGGCGGCAGCAGCCTTAGCATCTCATGCCCGTCTCTGGGGTCCATTCTGATAGCCATGGCTCGCACCCGTCTCTGGAGCTCCTTTAAGCAGCGCTCTTAATTCCTCTCCTCGCGCACCAGGAAACAAAGAGGGAAGAAAAAGTCTCTTGCCTCTTCGGCAGCTCCAGACTTTTTCCCGGACTCCCTCCTGGCTAGCTGTGGTGCACTAGCCCCTTCAGGCTATGTTCATGCCGCCAACCCCAGTCCTCTCCCTGCGATCTAAGCTCCGAAGCCCGAGCCTCAGCTCCCAGCCCCCGCCCGCCCTGGCGGGTGAGCAGACAAGCCTCTCCGGCTGGTGAGTGCCCATCGGCACCGATCTTCTGTGCGGGAATCTCTCCGCTTTGCCCTCTGCACCCCTGTTACTGTGCTCCCTTCCGTGGCTCCGAAGCTTCCCCCCTCTGCCCCCCGCAGTCTCTGCCCGCGAAGGGGCTTCCTAGTGTGTGGAAACCTTTCCTCCTTCACAGATCCCTCCCACTGGTGCAGGTCCCGTCCCTATTCTTTTGTCTCTGTTTTTTCTTTTGCCCCACCCAGGTACATGGGGAGTTTCTTGCCTTTTGGGAGGTCTGAGGTCTTCTGCCAGCATTCAGTGGGTGTTCTGTAGGAGTTCTTCCACGTGTAGATGTATTTCTGATGTATTTGTGGGGAGGAAGGTGATCTCCGTGTCTTACTCTTCTGCCATCTTCTCAAATCTCTCTCTAAGCATATTTTCTACTTTGTTTCCTTGCTTTGTATCCCTAAGGTTTCGTATTTCCAAAAAAAGTATTCCCTTTGTTATGACTGGACAATATTTTTTTCAAAACTTTTGGTAACCACGAGGAAACCTGAACATTTGCCTGTCTTTTCTTTTTTTCTTTTTTTTTTTTTACTAAGTTTAGGATAAGCTCATCATTGATCAAAACCAAGTTAAACTTTCAAAAAGGTGAAAGGCATCTGTTTTACATTATCTTTATGGCTTGCAATATTTGACTGGTATTTCTATTGTGGTATAAATATTTGAGGAGAAACGTCCATGGTCTTCTGCTTCCCAGAACTATAAGAACACCAACTGGGATCGCTGTCAGTCCTGGGGGGACAGTTTGCCTGTGAACAATTGATTAGACAGCTGCTCTGTTCAGTTTTACGTGAACTGCATGTCAGATAATGCCTCATATCTTATTAGGGGCCTCCCATTTCCATTTGGAGAGTTTCAAAAATTCAATATCCTGGAATAATCTGCCTTCTGAGCAGGAAAAGAACAGGTAATATTTTCCATCCTTTTCATCGATGAGCCAAAAACTCAAGGTGCAAATGGGATAAGACCTTTAAGGTTCTTCTTGTTGCATTTCATGTAACTATTACTTTCTTCTGGCCCCCAGAAAGAAGAATCTGAACCATGACAAAAGTCACACAAGGCTCTTGGCATTCAAGTGTCTCTAGCTTTTCAACCTTCAATGGACTATTGATTGTTCCCAGCATCATTTATCATGCATCTTTATAAATTACCTCTTCCTAGTTTTGACTAGTATTTATCCAAAACTAACTCACTGGCAGCCTCTAAGGGGCCTTCTCACCAAACAAAAAAACAAAGCTCTTTAGTTAAAACTAACCTTCACTGCTGTGCAGTGTTACTTGTTTGGTTAACCTTAAGCTGTTCTACCCTGTATGAATACAGGCAGTAGGCTTGGCTTTTTCCTGACTAACCACTTTAAATTACCTCTTTCATGGAGCCTTGTGCTTCAGAGTAAATACAGATTCCTGAGACACTGCAGCCTATATTTCCATGTAAGAACAGAACAAGTAGTAGCCAACATGATTAGCTGGATACAACCTTATGAATATAACAAGTCAGAAAAATTTGACTTTCATCTGGAAGAGCTTTCAGTGATCTAAAGTGTTCTGGGGAATTCTACCATAGTGGAGACAAGCAGCAGGAATCAACATTTCTATACTCAATAATCTAACACTCCCAAATCAATTCTTGTGACCCTGGAAGTGTGCCAAAATGTTTCCTTTAAGAGAACCTACAGAAGGGCATGCAGCTTGTTGCATCTTCAACCATCCACCATGGCATCACCTGCTGCCCTTAGCCAGAGGCAGAGCAGTGTGGGCTCAGAGCCAGGCAACTGCTGTGTGACACAGCTCCTCAAACGGGCAAGCTTCGCTCTGGAGCTCCATTGCCTAGCCAAGCCTTTCTCAGAACTGAGCTATGGTCAGATTCTTCCTACCTAATCCTGCACTTCAATCACATGAGTCAGAAGTACAGAGTGTGAAGGCTTTCTCTGCTTATTCCTGTTTCTTCTGTTTTATAGCCATTTCCCTTAATTAGCCTCCAATGCTATCTTGGCTTCTGAAGATCTGAACTAATAAGGGAGGTATGGGAATGGTATGAGAAGACATGCAGTAGAATAGTTTGGGGACTTGCTGCTTGGCCAGAAAGGACAACTCCACCCAGGGTTAAGTGTAAGACAAAGATAATCCATGTCACAAGGTGGTGGCACAGTTGAATAGCTAGCCAGTTGTGGCCTGGGAAGATACTCCATGAAAGGAAAGTCCCTAGCCAGTGACATGTTTCAGGTATTTAAATATTGGGAGACAACCCACACAATGGGAGAAAACATTTGAAGTCATAAATAAAGCATTAATATTCAGAATACATAAAGAACTGCAACAAAAATTATATTAAAAGACAGGCAAAGGACTTGAATAGATGTTTCTCCAAAGAATATATATGGATGGCTAATAGGCACAGGAAGATGTTCAAAATCACTAGTCATCAGGGAAATGCAAATCCAAAGCCCAATCAAATACTACTTTACACCCATGAGAATGGCTTTAAAAAAAAAGAAAAAGGGAAACTAAGTTTTGGCAAGTATGTAGAAAAATTGGAATGCGGTGCGTTGCTGGTAGGAATATAATGGAGCAGTGACTATGGAAGAGTAAGCAGAATTACTGTGTGACCAGCAATTCTACTCAAATATAGCCAAAGGAATTGAAAACAGGGATTTGAACAGATACTTCTGAGCCAGTGTTCACTTGCGGCATTGCTCACAATAGTCAAAAAGGTAGAAACTCAAGTCTTCATTTATAGATAATTGAACAAAATGGGGTATATGTTTTTGGCCTGCAGAGACTCCCAGAACTTCACTGAGACCTGGGACTCTTCCTGATCTTCCTTCCCCTTCTTCTGCATGCATCAGTCCAGCACAGCTTTGCACAGGTTTTCCTCTTCTACCCTTGCTCGCTCCCCTTCTTTCACAAAATGTTTCCCCAGTGAGTCAATCCATGTTGGTCTCTGCTTCCCAGAAGATCCAAACTGATATTAGACTTAATGTTCTCAAACTCTGATTTAAGATACTATTGGCAAACGATTGCCATAGAAATAGGTGTTCTTAAGCACTGCTTAGCAAAAAGATCTGTAAAGGTAAAATGGGAGCTTTGTTGATTCCATTTAGTTACTGCTGCCTCTTAACAGTAGAGATGGCCAACAGGCACAGGAAAAGATGCTTCAACATCACTAATTATTAGAGAAATGCAGATCAAAACTACCAGGAGGTACCTCCTCACACCAGTCAGAATGGCCATCGTGAAAATGTCTACAAATAAAAAATGCTGGGGCTTCCCTGGTGGCGCAGTGGTTGGGGGTCTGCCTGCCGATGCAGGGGATGTGGGTTCGTGCCCTGGTCTGGGAGGATCCCACATGCCGCGGAGTGGCTGGGCCCATGAGGAACGGCTGCTGAGCCTGTGCGTCTGGAGCCTGTGCTCCGTGATGGGAGAGGCCACAGCAGTGAGAGGCCCGCGTACAGCAAAAAAAAAAAAAAAAAAAAAAAAAAAAAAAAAATGCTGGATAGGGCGTGGAGAAAAGAGAACCCACCTACACTGTTGGTGGGAATGTAAGTTGGTGCAGCTACTATGGAAAACAGTATGGAGAGTTTGCAAAAAACTCAAAATAGAGTTGCCACATGATCCAGCAATCCCACTCCTGGGCATATATCCAGACAAAACTATAATTCAAAAAGATATATGCACCCCAGTGTTCATAGCAGCACTATTCACAATAGTGAAGACATGGAAACAACCTTAATGACCATCAACAGATGAATGGATAAAGATGTGGTATGTATACACAATGGAATACTACTCAGCCATAAAAATGAAACAATGCAGCAACCTGGAACTAGAGATTATCACACTAAGTGAAATAAGTCAGAAAGACAAATACCATATGATATTACTTATATGTGGAATTTAAAATAGGACACAAATGAACTTATCTATGAAGGAGACTCAAAACAGACTTGTGGTTGCCAAGGGGGAGAGGGTTTGGGGAAGGGATGGATTGGAAGTTTGGGATTAGCAGATGAAAACAATTATATAAAAGGGATAATCAACAAGTTCCCACTATATAGCACAGGGAACTATATTCAATATTTTGTGATAAATGATAATGGAAAAGAATGAAAAATAATTTATATAAGTATAACAACCACTTTGCTGTATAGCAGAAATTAACATTGTAAATCAGCTATACTTCAATAAACTTAATGGGAGATTTTAGACCTTTTATGATATACACACAATATTGTTTTTCCTTCTAAACACTCCTTTTGCTGTATCCCACAAATTTTACTTGAGTTATTTTCATTTAGCTCAAAATTTTTTAAAAATTCGAGAATTCTTTGAAGCCCATGTTTAGAAGCGTTTAATCTCCAAGTATTGATGTCTTCCAGATTTCTGTTGATTTCTTTAACTCCATTATGCTCTGAGAACACACTTTATAGTTTCTTTTCAATTTATTAATGTTGTTTTAACAACTCCAAATGTAGTCTTAATGAATGTTGTGCATGACCTTTAAGAATGTATATTCTGCTGTTGCTGGATTAAGTCTTTTATAAAAGTCAATTGGATTCAGTTGACTGATATTGCTGTTCAGTTCAACTATGTCCTTCCTGATTTTCTGCCTGCTGGATCTGCTAATTACCTATAGAAGGATGCTGAAGTCTCCAAATAGAGAAATCCATTTCTCCTTGCAGTTGTATTGGATTTTGCTTCTTGTATTTTGATGCCCTGTTAGGCATACGCACATTAAGGACTGTTCTGTCTTTTGGGAAAATTGACTCCTTTGTTATATAATGCCTCCTCTGAGTTTTTTCTTGCTCTATCGTCAGCTTTGTGAAGTGAAAATAGCTACTTTAATTTTCTTTTGATTAGCGTTAACATGGATATTATCGACCCCTTTATTTTTGAATTATGTATTCAAATTGAAATATGTATTCAAATTGAGTTTCTTATAGACGAGACATGGTTGTCTTTAGGTCCACTTTGACAGTCTTTTAATGGGTATATTTGGACAATTGGCATTTGGTTTTTAAGCTGGATTAATACTTGTTGCTGGTTTGTATTAGTTGCCTTTATTCTGTTTTTCATTTTTATAATCCACTCTGCCTTCTCTAGTTTTAGTTGAGCATTCTGTGTGATTGCTTTTTCTTAGTGCATTATAATTCTGATTTCAGTGATAGCTCTTGAGATCACAGTATACATTTACAACAGATCCCACTCTTTGAAAGAACACCATACCACTTCATGGGTAGTGCAATTATCTTACAGCAGTGTATTTCTAATTCTTCCCTCCTGTCTTGTATTTGTCATTCATGTCACTTATCCATAAGTTATAGCTGCCAAATACATTGTTATTTTGAACAATCTGTTCTGTTAGATTAACATTTTACCTTATACTCTCTAATGCTGTTTTCTTATATATCTGAATGACTCATTTTTACTCCTTTCTGAAGAATTCTATGAACATTTCTTTCAAGGCCAGTCTACTGGCAATAGATTCAGTTTGTCTTCTTCTTCACTTTTGAAGAATAGTTTCACCGGATACTGAATTCTAGGTTGTTTTTCCTTTCAGTACCTTAAGTGTTTCACTCCATTCTTGTCTGCATGGTTTCTGAAGAGTCCAGAGTAATTCTCATCCTTGCTCCTCGTAGACAAAGTATGTTTTTCCTCCTCATTTCAAGATTGTCTACAGTTTGATTATATGCCTAGTTGTTGATATTTTGGTATTTATCCTGCTCGATGTTCTGAGTTTCCTGCATCTGTGATTTGGTGTCTAGCCTTAATTTTGGGAAATTCTCATTGTTCCTTCAAATATCTTCTGTTTCCTTCTTCATATTCATATCATGTGCATGTTACACTATCTGTAATTGTCCTGACGTTGTGATATTCTGTTCTGTCCTTTTCATTTTTTTCTTTATATTTCAGTTTTGGAAGTCTCTTTTGACATTTCAAGCTCACTGATTCTTCATTCACATCTACTCTATTGATGAGCCCAAAAGCATTATTTCTGTTAGTCTATTTTATTTCTAGCCTTTCCTTTTGATTCTTAGTTTCCGTTTCTGCTCACGTTACTTGCCTTTTTTGCATGCTGACCACTCAGAGCCTTTAGCATATCAGTTTTAAATCCCCAGTCTGTTAATTCCAACATCCTTATCATTATCTGAGTCTAGTTCTGATATTTGCTCTCTTCAGACTGTTTTAGCTTCCTTTGCTTGTAACTTTTTGTTGAAAGCTGAACATTATGAACTGTACAAAATAAAACTGAGGCAAATAGGCCTTCAGTGTGAGGTTGTGTATCTAGCTAGGGGTTACACTGTTTACTGTAATTTTGTGTCAGACTAAACTTTCCTCTGATGTCTTTTTGTCTCCTGTTGTCTCTGGGATTCCCAGAGACTCATTAAATAAGGTCCTAGATGTGTAGTTTTCAACTGTGTTCCCTGGCTCTTACGTTGGAAACCTAATAATGTAGTGCTATGTTGTGAGGGACGGGGAAGCATTCTAGAGTTCTGTGGTCCTCTGATTAGGTCTCAGCATTTTAGGGAGCCCGTAACCTTCTGTGCTCCTCACAAATATCCCCCTCCCCCCTTATGTGAAGCAGAAAGGCTAGAGGGGTCTAGAGTTGGGTATTTCCTTTCCCCTTAGACAGTTAGGCTTTGGTAAGAGTTTCTCTTGAAGGCAGGCCTTGTTAACACAACACACTGACATATTTCAAGGTAGTTACTGTCTACCCCTGCACTTCCTCTGCTGAAAGAATATGGAACTTTTCTATCTTCACTGGGAGAACCTGGTAGGTCTCTGGAGGTAAAACTCACTGAAGCATGGGTCCTCCAAAACTGGGCCCCCTTTAGACTCTTAAACTTATTCATACCAGCAGTCACCAGTTAGTTTAGGTTTCCTACTCCAGTACTGGGTCCTGTGAAGGTTTCTGCTATAGAGTCTCTGCTTGGGTAAGCAGTAGTTTTGTGTGTGCCTGTCTCTCCATTTTGTGAGCAACAGTTTCTTCTATTGTTTCCAATCAGGGTTCTTGGTCTCCTTAATCAATAGAAATTGATCAGAGGTCAGACAAGAAATTCGGGCAAGGCTTTGGGGCCCCTGCTGCAGCATGGGGGAGCGAGAGCAAACAGGTTCCCTTGCTTGCTCACTCCCTGATGGAGGGATGAGCTTGTTCCTTATATGGGGTGAGGGTATGGGTGTGTCCAGGGGTTGGGCTGGAGGGGTGGCTTAGGTGGTTTGCCCACCCCATAGGTGGTGTGTGCAGGGGGCATGCACAATACGCTGTTTTTGCTCCCAACCCCCTGCTTTTGCTCCAGACCCTTCAAAAGTGACAGTTGAGTTTTCTGGTCTTTTTGTATCTTTTGTCTAGAATTTGCCCTAACTGTGTATGCATGCAGTTATTTTTAGTTCCATATAGTTTCTTTGTATTTTGTTGCTCGAGTAGAGGTGTGCCCTGGTGCAAGCACTGCGGCAAAGGGTCCCAGGTCCCAGCCTGTCTATGACTTTAGCTTGATGGACTTATGAATAGTTACCAATTTTCAGTTTGTTCAGTTTTACTAGTTGCGTGCATGGATTGACCACTTCCAAGCTCCTTACATGATGGGGGACTTCTAGCTTGGCACTACTACCTAAACCTTTGAAGACATCCCCATCCAGGAGAAAGTGCAACTCATCCACAAGAGTCACGATTTGTAACAGAAAGGTTTAAAAAACTCTTTTCACCAAGATGGGTTATGTTACAAAGCTCCCATTACAAGAATAGCCTGTTTTGTGCTTGGAACCAGGTGGACTATGAGTTTGACAGTGAACTTACACCCACTTTGAACACTGGCATCTGCTTTCGGGGAGCCACCTTCCTAATTAGGATAGGATACCACTCTTGGTTAGACAATATTTTCCTCCATATCTCAAGAGACTAAATTCTAACAGTGAGAAAAATCAGTCCAGTAGCACTGGCCATAGTTGTAGCTTCAAAGGGAACAAGACATTACGTGGCATTTGACAGCAAGTTGCCAAGTATCTTGATTTAGCATGGGTAAGTTGTGTTTAATTATCTGTAGAGAATTGGTTCTCCTGAGATTCTTTTAAGCACAGCAGCATGATCAGACAGCTTCTGGTCCAATGGGAGGAAGAAGAGGAGAAAGCAGGTGCTTATTTGGCTTGGACCTCAAGTTTAGACATTTGAATGGTCTTACTGTACTTGGTGTCAGCTGTTCTTTTCCTTAGGATATTTCCATTTCAAAGAGACCCCAAACCATGCAGGAATGTTGGGTATGTCTTGTGTTACAATCTTTCATTGCTACATCTGGGGAAACAGCTAAAGCTAGAATTGATCTTGTCCTCAAACTTCAATGGGCCTGTCACTCACATATTAGCAGAACAGTAAAGGGTGGGCTTGAGTTTTCCCAAATTCAGCTCAGTAGGGAAGCTTAGACAGGTATGCAGGAGCAAAGGTAGCCAGCTAACTGCTTATGGGTTCTGGAATATGGAGACAGCTTGCCTATTTTGAGGCAGTTGCTAGGTTCCTTATCTTCAGTGAGGCGACACAAGTAGTTATCACACTGTCATAGACCTGTTCTGTGTTTGTTCTGTATATGTCTTCTTCAGGCACTGGCATTATGACACAAGCTCTGGTGGCTACACTTAGGTATTCGTACCTTTCTCTGCTACACTCAATTAATGTTAGAAGTTTAAAGTAACTAAACTGAACAGAAACACCAATTTTGAGCATCTACTTATTCAGAGTAGCAACCAGGCAAGGAGTTCCTTGCCATCACAGAATTCAACTTGTTTAACAGATATTGCCAGATGTAACAGTAGAGTTTGAGATTAATCCAGTCACACAGTACTTTGAGTTGCATTGAGATCCAGTTTCAAAGCCCATACTTATCATACCCCTAGCCTTCGATGACCACAGAAAGGCTGAGGAGGTAGTCACCTTGGAACTGGATGCCAAAGTGTGAGGATGCCAGGGAGAGGAGGTAGAAAGCTTTATAAGCAAAGGCAACAGCTTGACCTGAGGCACAGGATTGAGTTTACGGCATACTCAGGTCAACGTGGCTAGCTTCTAGCCTGGAGCCAACTACAGTACAATGAAAGTAAAGTGGACCCAAGGTTTTAAGAACAGAGATGAAAGCATTTTACTACCAGAAGGTAAAGACAGCTTTTAGCACTGAGCATTTAAAACTGTTTCCAATACTCTGGCTTCAGATTTTGTCTCTTGCCATTAAAGTGAATTTCAGATTGCCCCCCAATTCCTCCTCCAGCCTCGTTCTTATCAGCCATATTTAGCCTTTCTTCACACTTGGTATGTGCTCGGTTAAGTTCTACCCAGCTCCTAAAACCCAACTAACAGCTCACTGCTTCCCTAACTTGCTTTAACCTGAGCTTTTCTTCTCAAATCCTTTCATACAATCAACAGTTAATGTGTTTACATCAAGTTCAGTCATACAACCATTTCTCCTTCACATGCTCATGGGAAGTACTGTACTAGGCACTTGGTATTTGAAATATGTAGCTATTCTAGATGACTATAAATGTTTCCAGGCAGCTTTCTAGAGTCTACTCAAGCAGCAATATTTGAGTGCTTTGAATGTTTAGCTGTTGTGACTATTGTAAGAAATTTGCCCAGTTTCTGAAATCCTTTTAAGTTTCCCCTCCCCCTCCAGCAGCTGAAGTTTACTTGCTTGACTATAGCCCAGATGTCCCTTATTTGGCAAATAACCACCTCCATACAATCTGTTCACTTTAAAACCTTCATATAGGTGATAAGAAAAATGACTCCGATTTCCATGGAGGTCTATAAACTTGTTATAAGTCTTACAACACCTCATGTCATGAGAATCAATTCAGTCCTCAAATAGTTTTACCAGCTGGTCACCCCAATTCTACTTGGCTGAAATAAATCACTGGATTGGAAGAGCTCTTGGCCATGGGCTATGGAAACTTGAGTCTGTGCAAAGTGGGGAGGCAGAGTCAGAGGCAAAGTCAACTTCTTCCTAAGAGCTTTCACACTAGACATCAAAACTATTGGAAGGCTTTATCCCCTTAAATTATGCTCATTTGTCTTGAGATTCTGGATTTCTAAACTACCATTTCTCAAACAGATTAGAGAAACCTTCCCAAGATTATAGACAGGACTGCTCGACTCAAATTGTTTTAATTAGGCTTGTGCAAGTACCCGGAGTCACAGCTAAAGGTGATTCACTTAACAGCCCTCCCACTGAAGGAGGGCCTAGCAAGCAGCAGGCCCCTACATGTTGCAAAACAAGGCCTCTTTAGTGACTTCAGCTGAGCTACTGGCTGATCGAAAGAGGCACAATTTCAGAGTACTTGATTCAACAGAATGAAATGCCAGAGCTTTTAGGATTCAAGACATAGGGTAAAGGAGTGACCTAATGATATGCAAGTTAAAAAGTTTACTCTCAAAATAAATCTAAGTAGTTGACGGAAGCAGCCTATACATGCACCTAGCCGGTTAACATGCCCAGTCCCAAATGCTTGTTTCCATGTTTATTGACTTGCCGTTCAGTAGTCTCCACTTAAGCATTAAGGCTAGCCCTGAACTTAGAATACTCCAAATAAACCCACATTCAGACACTTTACTCCTTTACATGGTATCTGGATGTTATTTCACATCCAACTCTCCATATCTTCATTGGTAAAGTCTAGTGAAATTAAGTAGGCTGCTCCTCCAGAGATGCTCAACCCTTTTTCTCTCTCCCTAGAAGAGTTGTCAAGTGTAGCTTATCCTGCTTCTCTCTACTCAGTTGGTACTTGGCCATTAACTACTGTTGAATACAAGTGGGTTCTAGTAGCTTGTCGGCATTAGCCCCACCATTTTATCTGGTCAGGACTTCAGCAGAAAAGTTGAGCCCCAAAAGCAGTACGGTTAGTCACAATCCAACTTGAGCTCTTGTTTCTTCCCTACTTGGGAAGTGCTAGTCCTAGTGAATAGGATGCCCCCAAATGATGTGCTTGGCTCCCAATGCACGCTGGGGCCTTGAGTCTTTGAGAAACCCCAGTACAGGAGAACAGAGCTCCATGAACATGTATGTAGTTAGAAACAACCTTCCTGTAAGAGGAACAGCCTGGACTAACCACAAAAGATTTTTCTAAGCTGGGGGGCAGGCACAGACGATCAGTTTGCAAGTTCAATTTTTAGAAGAGATAAAGCCTGACCTTTCCTATCATTGTGTTTCATCCAGAGAGCATCTCCCCAGAAGCATATTTCTCCTGCAAAAAGACATGGTGAGCACTGAGAGAGGGGCCCCTCTTCAGGGGATTAGAAAAGAGGTCCTGCAGGCAAGCTTCCACCTTGGTCAAAGCGGATTAGACAAAGTCTGAATGGAGAGGAGAGAGGAGTCATTTCAGAGTTGTGCAGCCTTCACATGTTTAGAGAACTACCTTCTTCAGAACCGAGGTAGAGGGATGAGGTGAAGAGCTAACTCTCCTGAAGAGGCGAAAACGCTTTGTAAGGAAAGCCAAAGTGAAAAGAGAAGAGTCTTTTTAGTAGAACAGTCTTCTAGGTCCTGGAGATAGGACTGAGAAAGCTCTTACAGAAAGAAAGCAGATGCCATTTCTTCACCACCCTCCATCCAGTTCCCCCCTCACCCAACCGCCATCTGATTACAAAACTGCTAACTTACAAAAATCAGCAAGATGCCCACCCTCCAGAGTAGAGTACAGCAGCACCCCTCACCCCCTCGCCCCCTCGCCCCTCACAGCACAGCTGGTGCCCAGCCTCTGCTTTTAAAGGCCAGCATCCTTGGCGCGTGCTTGCTAAAGAATGAAACATCGTCAGGAAGAGGAAAAACACCTGTCCTCCCATCTCTCTTCTTGCTCTCCACCTCAAAGACCCCCCCACCCCGCACGTCATCAAGGAAGAAGAGAGGAAGCTGAGAGTAACTGAGGCAGCAGCTTTAGGAGGTGGCATAGCTGTGCACAGCCGTGCTGCCTCCTCCTCCTTTTTTTTCACCTTTACCTCAAGCCCTGCCTTAATATTTATGCTGCAAAGTGTCTAGGGAGGGGTAGTTCTCAAAAAGTAGCTCTGAGGACCTTAGTGTTATTTTACCAAATGAATGCAAGATTTCTCCTATGGGTATCTCCACTTGTAGATAGAATTGCCAGATTTAACAAAGAAAAGAACAAGATGCCTAGTTACTTTTGAATTTCAGACAGTCCACAAATAGTCTTGTAGTATGAGTATGCTGCATACACGCTCTGCCGTCCTATTTGGGATGTATCTGTAGTGTGAAATTACTTATTGTTTATCTGAAATTCAAATGTAACTGAGCATCCTATATTTTAATCTAGCAACCCTACTCGTGGGGCCCCAGGCCACCCAGAATACTCCCGCTCTCAGCCAAATGCTGGTTGAGTTCTTTGCGATGGTAATGAGGGAAACCAGCCAAGAAGACCTATTGCTGCTGCTCTATTGCATCTGAAAGTTTGAACCACCAAGCAGATCCAGTTCCATTCTGCCCTGAAGAAAGTTGCCCTCACCTCCGGCTGGCTTGAGAGAGTAGTCCAAAACCTGAAGCTGTCCCTTGAGGAAGACTTGGTGTTAAACATCCTGTATGATGTGGAATAGATTTAGCCTCCTCCATGGTTATTAATTTCCCCAGCTGTGAAATAACCCAAACTCAGTAATGATGGCTACTATTCACAGAGCCAGACCCTTCATGCTCGTTATTTCTAATTCTCTCGACAATGCTGCTCGTTAGGCATTATGATCTTTATTTTACAGGTTTACATTTTACAGAACTCAGAGAAACAAAGAGCCATGAATAAGAGCTAGGATTTAAACCCAGACCCACTTGATTATAAATCTTGGGATCTTTTCAGTTCTTTATAACCACTTCTCTAAGTTTTTCTGGGTTGTTCATACATGTTTGTTAGGTTGCTTGCTTGTTTTTTGTTTGTTTGCAATTAGGTAATACGTGTGATACAAAAATTAAAAGGTTTAAAAGGGTGACAAATAAGACTCCCTCCCTGGTTGTCTTCTATCCACTCAGTTCTCCCAGAGACAATCAGCCAGTTAATAGTTTTCAGTCTTTTTTCTCTTCCACACAAAGTGTACTTTTATACAAATTTTTCTGCATTTCTCTTTTTTTCTATTGAAGATCTTTGCATTTCAGTTAACATCAAAGTGTCTATTTTAATGGCTGCATATAATTCCATTGTATAGATGTACCATAATTTATTTTACCCAGTACTTTATAGAAGTAAAATAGGCTTCTCTCCCATCTGTTGCCTTTTTTACAGACAATGCTTTAATAAATATCTTTTTATAACCTTATATTTGTACGTGTGCTATCCATGGGATGCATACTTAGGAATGGAATCACTTGAATCTCTGCCAGTCTGATAGGTGAGTAAAAATAGTGTCTCATTATGGTTTTAATTTGCATTTACCTTATTATAAATATGACTGAGGATCTTTTCCTATGGCTGAGCCTTTCACTTCATTTTCATTTCATTTTTCATTTCTCTTTTTGGAATTATCCATCTGGGTTGTCTGGGACCCCAGGAATGAAGATGTCACATGAATAAATATCGAATAAAATAAATATTTTACGGTTGGTAAAATGTCAAGTTGTTAGACCTTTCCTTATTAATTTGTAGAAGCACTTCATAGTCTCAAAAAATACCCCTTTGCCTGTGATTCGAGTTTTAAATATTTGTAGGTTGTCTTTTAACTTTGTGCCTTGTAATTTTTCTAATTCAGGGTTTTTAATTTTTAGAGTTATGACTTCAGAATTTTATATCAAACTTAGACTTTCTCTATTTC
Source organism: Delphinus delphis (assembly GCF_949987515.2). Taxonomy (NCBI): domain Eukaryota; kingdom Metazoa; phylum Chordata; class Mammalia; order Artiodactyla; family Delphinidae; genus Delphinus; species Delphinus delphis. Next base: position 46,591,776 of record NC_082683.1, read on the forward strand.
AAGGTTATAAAACAAAATCTCCATTTTTTTTGGCTTACACTTCCATTTTTAACAGTATTTAAATATTTTGACTAGTCATAAATTTTTGTCATCTGCACCTCAAATATTTTCTTCCAGGTTATAATTTTCTATTGCCTTTTTATAATCGATTATATGGTTGTTCCAGGTTATTTGCCTCCTACCTCTTCATAAGAGAAGTTTAATCTTTTCTTGTTGACCTGCAGTGCGTCCTACCCAGGGAAGGAGTCCATATCTCATGCCACTGAGGTGTACTTGGCAAATGATCACCAATGTTTTTACAAAATAAGATCATGTTACACATTTGGTTTTTGCTTGAAAGGACATCATTATTTTCTCTCTTGCTCTTTTCTCTTTGCCACAAGAATGGCTTGTCCCAAAAAAAGGCTGGACCAAGGTTAAAACTGATACACAGCCACCAAGAAGTAATGTGAGTGAGAAATAAATGTCTACTGCTATAAACAACTGAGATTTTAGGGTTGTTTGTTACCTCAGCAAAGCTAGTTCACATTTTAATTGTGTCTATGTTTAATCTTTGTATCATGAAGTATAACATACATCCAAAAAAGGAAACAAAACAAATATTCCCTGCCATAAATCACCACTATGTTAAACCCGATGTTACCAACACCACCCAGGTCAAAAAGTAAACTATTGCCAGCCCTCAAAAATAAGATTATACCCTTTCCTTATTGTTATGAGCTGAATTGTATACCAGCACCACCACCCCTCCCCGGCCCAAATTGAAATGTTGAACTCCTAACCCCCAGTACTTCAAAATGTGACTGTATTTGGACATATGGCCTTTAAAGAGGTAATAAAGTTAAAATGAAGTCATTAATGGGCCCTAATTCATATGACTGATGTCCTTATAAAAAGAGGAAATTAAAAAAAAAATTTAAAAAAAAAGAGGAAATTAGGACAAAAATATTCACAGCAGAAAGACCAGGTGGAGACATTGGAGAAAACAGCCATCTACAAGTCAAGAAGAAAGGGCTTGGGCTTCCCTGGTGACACAGTCGTTGAGAGTCCTCCTGCCGATGCAGGGGACATGGGTTCGTGCCCCGGTCCGGGAGGATCTCACATGCCACGGAGCGGCTGGGCCCGTGAGCCATGGCCGCTGAGCCTGCGTGTCCAGGTCCTGTGCTCCACAGCGGGAGAGGCCACAGCAGTGGGAGGCCCGCGTACCGCAGGAAAAAAAAAAAAAGAAGAAAGGGCTCAGAAGAAACTAACTCTGTTGACATCTTGATCTCAAACTTCTAGGCTTCAGAATTGTGACAAAATAAATTTCTGTTGTTTAAACCACCCATTTTGTGGTGTTTTCTTATGGCAGTCCTAAGAAACTAACACACCCATTATATTGGGTTCCTCGCTACCCATTATCAATAATCTCTATACTTACTTCCATCACTATAGTTTGTTGCTTGGTTTTTTTAATCTTCATAGAAATATGATCATACACTTTGTGTGTGTGTGTGTGTTTGTGTGTGTCTTGTGCTCATGATTATGTTTGTGAGATTCATCACTTTCTTTGCTATAAAAATACAGTTGATCCTTGAACAACACAGGTTTGAACTGCATGAGTCCACTTATATGTAGATTGTTTTCAACAAATACATTTTACAGTACTACATGATCCAGGGTTGGTTGAATCCATGGATGCTGAACTGCGGATACCAAGGGCTGACTATAAAGTTATACGCACATTTTTGACTGTGCAGAAGTTCAACATCCCTAATCCCCATGTTGTTAAGGTTAAACTGTATTCCACCGAGTATTAACCCATTCTACTGTTTGTGAACTTTTGGGTTGTTTCCAATCTGAACTTGTTATGAATAATACTACTACAAAATTCTTGAACACATCTCTTGGCGTTTATGTGCATATGTTTCTGTCGGGTATGTATCAAAGAGTAGAATTGCTGGGTTATAGGGTATGTATACATTCAATTTTGGTAGACAATGTCAAATAGTTTTCAAAATGGTTTTAATAATTTATATCCCCACCATAAGTTCAGGAGAGTCTCTGAATTTCTACATCCTTGCCAACATTTATAATTATAAGACTTCTTGAGGTTTTTTAATTCAAGAATTTAAAATGCTTTCTCATTATGGTTTGAATTTGTATTTTGTGATTAAAAGGGAAGTTAAGTACCTTTTCATATATTGTTTGGTCATTAGAATATCCTCATCTGCAAAGTCTTTGTTCATGTTTCTATTGGATTGTTGGTATCTTTCTTACTGATTTGTGTTCTTTCTATATTGTGGAAGTGAGCCCTTTGTTGTTTACTATGATATAAATATATTCTTTCATTCAGAAAATGTAAACTTGTCCCCTATTTACACCATGGTAAAAAATCAATTCCAGATAGATTGTGGGCCTAAGTAAAAAGCAAAACAAAACAAAACAATACAACTCTCAAATGATAATATGGAAGAGTATCTTCATGACTGATTTAGGGAAAGTAGGGCACAAAAACTAGGCTGATAAATTTGATCATAACAATATTATGATATTGTTCACCCCAAACCACCATTAAGAGGATGAAAAGGCAAGCGCACAGAAAGGAGGGGATATTTTTGGAGATATTTAAGGGAAGTAAATCCTCATTTTCATAGGCAGAAGATAATGGATAATATTTAAAGTTGATTCATTAAGAAATAGTAAAACAAACGTTGGTTAAAGATTGAAAAACACAGAAGCACATAATAGATTTCTGGGAATAGCTGTTTCTGGGAATAGGACTGGACATGAGAATTGGTGGGAAAGAGAAGAACTCTTGGTTTTCATTGTAATCTCTCTATATAATTTGATTTGTTAATTATGTGCATATATTACTTTGATTTTTTAAAAAGATACTCTTAAAAGTATAGTATTTCTTAAACCCTAACTGAAGTACTTCTGGATTAGAGAATGAAGACACCTCCCCAGAAATGTAAGCGTGTCCTAAAACTGCAATGATAAACTTAAAAATGCTTTCAAAGATTGTATTTTATAGTAAAATCACAAGAATTTTGTATTCTTCCTCATAATCATGTTAGTTTAACTGAAACAAGCCTTTTATTTAAAGTACTTACATATTCACTCAAGCCATCAAGTAAATTTCATGCTCAGGAAGGTACAGCAGGTTTACTCTTTGGCTTCAAGTAGCCCCAGGACACCCCTGAGAGCCCCCTGGAGCTGTAAGTAACCCAGTTTGAGAAGGATATTTCTAACTTGTTAATGCTGCCATAATGGCTAAATATATTATAGCTTCCAGATGTTGTATCTACTTCAGATGTTAGATAGGGAGCATGGGAGAGCGTAATTGAAACAATGTTCATCTTGCAATCAGAAGATCTATTTGAGTTCAGACTGGGACCTTACTTTGGGCAAGTCACTTTAAATCCCATGACTTTAACCTCCTCAACTATAGAACAATCCTAATAAGTACTTATTTTTTCTACTACCCCACAAAGTTGTTCTGTGGCTTATGTGAGAAATTATTTTGTAAACCATGTAACATGTGTCTTCCAGAGTATTGGCAGTCAAATTTTAATGCCAATATTTTAAATATAAGTTGGTTACTATGATATGTATTAGCATCTTTATAGTCTCTATCTCCTACTCCAAGGAGTTTACATTTGACCAACGAGTGAGTTCTATTTGATAAACATTTATAGCATCCTCTCTACATCAGGCTATGTGCTAGGAAGAAATGTGCATTATAGATTTAGTAGAAATGCCTTTCATGTGAGCATACATGCTGCATATTTTCTTAGTTGTGTTTCCTTGGTGAAGTCATTTCCCTTTTCTGGGCTCCAGTTTCTTTATCTATACAATGGGGATGTTGGGACTTTGCACATAATTATAATTTATTGAGTTCCAATATCCTATATTTACCAGGACTCTTTAATGTCTTTTTAAAAATCTGCAGCAATTATTTATTGAGTACCTTCTCCGTACTCAATATATGAGTTAGGGTTCAACCGGGAAGCACTCCATATTGAGCTCAGAGGAAACCAGTTACATGGGTGAAAGGGCTAAGAAGCCAAACACCGGGCAGAGATGGACCCAGACAGACTAGTGGCCAGAGAAGAGACACAACCAGGGCCAGAGACACTGTGTAAGTCAGAGAGGGGAGGGAGGATAACCTGGATTTTTCTTTTTCCTCTGCCTCTTATCTCTGACTTGCACCTTCTGGGGCCCAACCCGGTGAGAACTTTCCAACCAGTAGCCTGGGAAATTCAGGAGTCATAACCAGTGATACAAAACAAAGGGTAAGGAATGGATCTGAGCACAAACAGCACACAGACTGGCCCTCTCACTATGGTGCTTGGTACTCCAAAGAGCTTATGATGTACTGGAGGAAACCAAACGCATAATGATGAAGCAACAAAAATTACAATAATAATAGTTGTAATGTTTCATGCATATATGTTATCTGAAACATTGACATTTTTGTCTTCATTTTTCAGATGAGGAAACAGACTAGAGAGCTAACGTGCATAAATTTATAGAGCAAGTAAAAATGAAACTGAATTGGAACCTACAACACCTGCCTCCAAAGGATGTAATTTTCTTCTGTACGAATTAGATGTTCTCAATAAGAGGAGTGTTCAGAGAACAGCAAAGTCTCTATTTCCTCATCTGAGAAATGGGATTTGAAACAGCTCCAATATTAATTCTTTATCATTACAGCTTAGAATCATCTAGGAAGACTTTATAGAAAAGGTGAGATCTTTGGGGGTCTTGAAGGATATGTAGGACTCATAGTGAAAGGGTATAAGTAAAGTTCCTTTTGTTTTCCCTCTCTGAGAAATCTCTTCTCTCTCTGCAGATTTCATTTGCGTTTTGAACAATGAAACCTAATATTGCTTCCAGGAACCCTAATGAGCCCTCCTAAGTTTATGCTTAGGTATGCAAAGCAGTTGTCACATCATACAGCTCTGGGGCCTTGGGGGCATCCCAGAGAGTGTCCTGGATTCACTTCCCATCCCCAGTGCCTTGCACCCTGAGAGGTACCTGCATGTAGACATTAGCTCTCCTGGGCAACTGGATTTCTATTGGCCATACATCTGAGAATTCTCAAGAACACTGTTTATTCCTTGAGAAATCTGGAATGAATTAAGCTGAATAAATTGGCTCTCAACTTGGCTGTTTCAAATGGCAGCAAAGAAATAACATATGCTGCTTTTCCCCCTTTCTCTTTCTTTCCTTTTTTTCTTTATGGAAGGGGAAATGAAAACACACCCATATCCACACAAAAATTAGATTTGGTCAAACCATGCTCCACTTCTCCAGCAAGTGGAAACCTTTGATCAGAATATTTAGGTGTCTCTGAAGAGTGTTAGTATAGCAAGAAACCTGGGGAATTCATTCTAATGCATGTCCACAACCTGTGCAGCATAAATCTAAGTTGAATGGCCGTGTCTACAGAGCCAATCTGTAGCTGAGTTGCTAGGGCTACTGATGCAGTAAGCAAATACAACAAAGAATTTTCCCTTCTTAATCCTCTGCAGATATTACCTTTCTCCTCAATGCCAAACATTCATCAAAAGAAAACCATATGGAGACTTTGAAACATTATTCAGAAAAAAAATAAAAAGAAAAAGAAAGGATAAATAATCGAGGCATAATTAATCATGATTTTACCTGACACATGCATGATTTTAATTGTTTAATCTCAGTTTACAAATAATTAATGATAACAATGATAAGTGCACTTTTGAGCACTCTGCTAAGTCCTTAGCATGTACTGCCTCATTTGTATGTGACAATAGTCTCAGAATCAAAATACTATTATTATCCTTACCTCATAGATGATAAAACTGAGCCTTAGAGAGTATAAGTAAATTTCCCGAGCTAACACATTTAGAAAGTAAAGGAGCCAGATTTCGACATTAAGTTTATCTGTCTTGCCCAGCTCTTAACCCTATGTGATGGACATGGAGATGTGCTGCCCAGATTCCCCTTCAAGAAAGGATTTGTTGCCCCAGCTGCTGGGGCTGCTGTCAGCAGACAGAATTCAGCTGTCAGCTCCTTCGGGGTCAACTCAGCTGCAGAGTGTTGCCTCACCCAAGGTCAAACCTTTCCCAGGGCTGCTCGCATCCAATGACTAATGGCAGTCCTAGACACGTGCATACATCGTATTCCATGGTCAAGCTGGAGCCTTTCCTGTCACCTGGTATATGACCAGAGAATTACTCTGAGGTGTGGAGAGTGATGCCTTTAGAACCTAAAGAATCCTGCCAAGTGTTTCTGCTTCCTTCTTTACGGTAGCAGGTACAAGACCCAGGAGTCTGTCTTTTAATTGGAGTGCATGCCCCAACATGCCCTTGACCACTGGATCCCTAAGTACTTTACTGAAGTGGCAGATCTCTGAATCTTTGTAGGTTTTATTTCACATCTTCTGGAGCACTTTTGTCTTCCCAAGGCCTCCAGTGTACTAGATACTCGTTGCTCATTCCACTCGATCCACATGCTGTCATCAATATGATGTTCCATGTCATGTCCTTGAGGTTCAAATCTCTTTAGACTATATTATAATTGACAATGGACAAATTAACATGGACGTGGCAAAATTGTACATGAATATTTTGTCTCTTCCATGTGATGCTGACTTTTAAAAATCTTCTTTTCTGATTGGAATAGGAAGGAACACATTCACCAATTCAAGCCTCCTGAGGCTCTATTAATCTTCTCCATCAAAGATACCACCTTTAACACAGCAGCAGCACTGGGACCACTCCTTGATTGAGCTTGCAGTAGTCTACAGTCACTTTCCAGAATCTATTTGCTTTCATCAGGGACAGTATTAGTGAATTCAATATGATAGTGTCCTCTACTCCTACATCCCTGAGATCCTTAAGGTGACATTCATCTCCTCCATCCCATAGGAAACTGATACAGTTTTTGATTTGCTATCTTAGGGTGATGAAGGCATGTTACTGTAACTGCCAGGTATGTCAATCTATTTATACATTCAGAGGCTGGGGAAATGACAACCAGGTAAGCCTGTGGACCAGTGGACTGATTGTTAGCCAACCTTTGGCCAGGATTCCATTTGCAGGGCTTTTATATTTCCCCACTGTAATACAGGATCTGTGATAATTCTCTATGTCTTTTGGAGTTCCCCTTTCCCTAATCAAGTAAATGGCTGAAGTCCCCTTTGGGGAAAGCCCGTGGGAATTAACACAGTATACACTTGCAGGTCTTTCCTCACGGTGACTGAGCCACATCTTCAAGTCAACAAGTTCTCAGCCTAAAAACTGTCTCAGGTATGGGAACTAGGCAAAGGATTTGAACATTTTATTAGGACAATCTTCTTCAGTCTCTTGCTCCTCTATTCTTGCTTTCTTTGCATCATATATATTAAGATTAAGTGGTATCCTCATTGACTGCCCATCTATTTTGCCCATTAGGATGTGGTGTTATATTAACAATCTCCACTGCTGGTTGCCATTTCAACTTTACAAGTAATATGATAACTGCAAACTTGTGGCTTCAGGTAGCTAACCACCATCACCTGAGCTCTATTGCTCCATTTGGGGATGGAGGGTAGCATCATACACATTACTATCAACAAACCAACCTCTATGACAACTCTCCTACCTCTGTGACAAGTCTATAGATATTCAACAACAAAGAGGCTTTCTTACCTCATCAGAGAAGAGAGAGCCTTTGTTCTGTGGGTCTCAGAGTAGAAAAGCAGCATCATAGACTGGATATGTTTCCTTTTGTTTCCAACTGTCCCAAAGAGATAGGCATCAGGTCTGTCCTTTTATGGAGTCAGTTGGAAATGGTTTTCACTTTTGTGTAATTAGTTAAAAAATAAGAGCCAAGTAGAATACTGGATCAAATTAGAGATGGCTGGTATTCAGGGAAAGATTTGAATCTTTCCAACAACAACAACAAAACAATATACAGAAAAGAAAATTACAGGCCAATATCCCTGATGAACATAGGTGCAAAAATCATCAGCAAAATATTAGCAAACTGAATTCAACAATACATTAAAAGGATCCTACACCATAATCAAGTGGATGTAAGAATGGTTCAACATCTGCGTATCAATCAATGTGATACAGCACATAAGAAAATGAAGGATGAAAATTATATGATCATCTCAATAGATGCAGGAAAAAGCATGTGACAAAAGTCAACAACCATTCATGACAAAAACTCTCAGCAAACTAGGTATAAAGGGAATATACTACAACAAAACGAAGTCCATTTATAACAAGCCCACAGCCAACAACATAATAATAAAAGGCTGAAAGCTTTTTCTCTAAGATCAGTAACAAGAAAAGTATGCTCACTCTTACCACCTTTATTCAACATAGTACTAGAAGTCCTAAGCAGAGCAATTAGGTAAGAAAAAGAAATAAAAGGCATCCAAATCAGAAATGAAGAAGTAAAATTGTCTCCATTTGCAGATGGAGACAAATTATGACATAATATTATAAATAATAAATAAAGACAACCAAAAAACACTACTTTTTTTTTTTTTTTTTTTTTTTTTTTTTTTTGCGGTACGTGGGCTTCTCACTGTCATGGCCTCTCCCGTTGTGGAGCACAGGCTCCAGATGCACAGGCTCAGCGGCCATGGCTCACGGGCCCAGCCACTCTGCGGCATGTGGGATCTTCCCAGACTGGGGTACGAACCCATGTCCCCTGCTTCGGCAGGCAGACTCTCAACCACTGCGCCACCAGGGAAGCCCGCTTACTACTAATAAACAAATTCAGTAAAGTTGAAGGATAAAAATAGAACAATATACAATAATCAGTGGTGTATCTGTACATTAACAACAAACTATCAGGAATTAAGAAAGTGATCCCATTTACAATTGCATCAAAAAGAATAAAATACTTTGGAATAAATTTAACTAAGGAAGTGAAAGATCTGTATACTCAAAACAATAAGATATTGATGAAAGAAATTGGAGAAGCAACAAGTAAATGGAAAAATACTCTATGCTTATGGATTGGAAGAATTAATGTTGTTAAAATGTCCATACTACCAAAACAATCTACACATTCAGTGCAATCCCTATGACAATTAGAATGACACTTTTTCACAAAAATAGAACAAATAATGCTAATATTTGTTTGAACCTCAAAAGACCCTAAATAGCCAAAATAATCTTGAGGATAAAGAAGAATAAACCTGGAGGTATCACACTTTCTGATTTCAATCTGTATGACAAAGTTGTAGTGATCAAAACAGTATGGTATTGACATAAAATCAGACACATAGATCAATGGAACAGAATAGAGAGCCTAGAAATAAACCCATGTATATATGGTCAATTAATGTATGGTCAAGAATATATAATGGGGACAGGATAGTCTCTTCAATAAATGGTTTTAGGAAAATTAGATAGCCACTTGCAAAAGAATGAAACTGTACCCCTATTTTACACCACACACAAAAATCAATTCAAAATGGATTAAAGTCTTAAATTTAAGACCTGCAACTGTAAAAATCCTAGAAGAAAACAAACATAGGGAATAATCTCCTTGAAAAAAGTTTAGGCACTGATTTCTTGATCTGACACTAAGAGCAAAGGCAAGAAAGAAAAAATTTAAAAAGAGGGACTACATCAAAGTAAACAGTTCCTCCACAGCAAAGGAAGACATCAACAAAATAAAAAGGCAACTTACAGAATGGGAGAAAGTAATTGCAAATCATATATCTGATAAGGGGTTAATATCCAAACTATATAAAGAACACACAAACACAACAACAAAAACAAAAATCTGATTTAAAAATTGGCAGAGAGTGTAAAATAGATAGCTAGTGGAAAGCAGCTGCATAGCACAGGGAGATCAGCTCGGTGCTTTGTGTCCACCTTGAAGGGTGGGACAGAGACACAAGAGGGAGGAGATATGGGGATATATGTATACATATAGCTGATTCACTTTGTTATACAGCAGAAACTAACACACCATTGCAAAGCAATTATACTCCAATAAAGATGTTAAAAAAAATTAGGCAGAGAAACTGATGTTTCCAAAGAAGACAAACAAATGGCTACAGGTGCATGCAAAGGTGCTCAACAGCACTAATCAACAGGAAAATGCAAATAAAAAAATAATGAGATGTTATGTCACACTTGTTAGAATGGTTATCATCAAGAAGATGAGATAAGTGTTGGTGAGGATGTAGAAAAGAGGGAACGCTTGTGCACTGTTGGTGGGAATGTAAATTGGTGCAACCACTATGGAAAACAATATCAAGCTTCCTCAAAAAATTAAAAATAGAACTACCATATGACCTAGCAATTCCATTTCTGAGTATATAACCAAAGGAAATAAAAACAGGATCTTGAAAAGATATCTGCACTCCCATGTTCAGTGCAGCATTATTTACAATAGCAAAGATATAGAAACAACCTAAGTGCCCATCAATAGATGAGTGGATAAAGAAGATGTTGCATATATCTGTATCTGTATCTATATCTATATCTATTACCTATATCTATACCATACACACCAATGTAATATTATTCAGCCATGAGGAAGAAGGAAATCCTGCTGTTTGTGACACGTTGACCCCTAAGGGCATTATGCTAAGTGAAATAAGCCAGAGAAAGACAAATACTGCATGCTAACACTTATATGAGGTATCTGAAAAAAAAAAAAGTCAAAGTCAGAAACAGAGACTAGAAAAGTATCTGCTAGATTCTGGGGCATGGGAGAAATAGGGAAAGGCTGGTAGAAGACTACAAACTCAGCTCTAAGATGAATAAATTCTGAGGGTCTAATGTATAACATGGTGACTATAGCTGACAACTCTATTGTATAGTTGAAATTTGCTAAAAGAGAATTTAAATGTTCTTACTAAAAAATTACATATATATAGAAATATGTGAGGTGATAAATGCATTAATTAAGTAGATGGGAGGGAGGAATGCTTCACCATGTATACGTATATCAAATCATTATGATGTACACTTTAAATATCTTACAACTTGTCAATTATAGCTCAATAAAGCTAAAAAATAGTCTAACATTTTAAATAAATGTTTGTGAAAAAATGTACAAATCTTTAAAAAAATATATGTAAAAACTAACTACATTTCAAACTTAAGATTGGTTCCAAAATTCAAACTTTTGTATTAAAATCAAATTGCTTTATAACTATATTTATAATTTAGTAGAAAGATGACCAAAAAAACCCTTCTTTCATAGTTATCTTTTATTGGATAGCCCTGAGTCTCACTAAGGAGGGGCGTTTCCCGAGTTACCTTAACAAGGTGGGAACTCATAACACTTGCATTGTTTAATCTGTGTTCTCCACTTATCTTCAAGCTCCCTAAGATAAAGCCCACGTCTATCCTGTTCACCTCTATTTCACCATGTCTAGTATAATGCCTGGTACCTGGTCTAGCATAATGCCTAGCAATATTTATTTATTCATTCATTAATTCATTTATTATTAATAAACACTGGATGAGCAAACAATAGATGCATAGATTAACATATTCCATCAAATCAAATTTAGATTCTTAGTCATCCATTGCCTAATGGGTGTCTTTTCTCCATCTTGGTCACAAATAGATATTATCTCTTCAGCCCTTTAAGTGGAAGAAATCCCAGAGGATGTAATTTTTACTCAGGGAGCCAAAACAGGAAGGAATACATTAAATGTGAGCCATTGGGAATCCTGCCCACCTCAGGACATTGGTAGTGTTTTAATGAGACAGACCCATATCTACTTCCTTTGCTCCATCCACTTCCCTCTTATAGCATGTATCTCTGTGGAATCACATTCTCAGCAACATGTAATGCTAGCCTTTCCATCTAGTGACCTTTTCCAAGTTTCTTAGTTTCGACACTGCCCATATACATAGTGTCTTTTGTGAATTGGTCTTAGCCTTTAGAGGCACTGAGTCCTTGTTTCCTTTTTGGGCAACTTCTAAGTCATGAGCCTTGTCTTAGAAAACTTACAGCTCTTCATCTTATCATCTCATTTGATACTCCAATGGTCCTATGAGGTAAGAGACCAGATGTTATGCATGGAAAGACCAGTGAACCAGAGATAAGTCAGAAGATAAGGATGTGCATTTCTCTCTACTATTTATCAGCTGTGTGATCTTAGGCAACCCTCATGACACTAATAAAAAGCAATGCATTTTATTAGACTCAAAACCCAATGAATACTTAATGAGTGTCGTTTATGCATGGTTCTAGATACTGGAGCATGGTTCCAGATACTGGAGACACAGTGGAACATAAGACAGGTAAGGTCTCTTTTCTCACAGCTTTCATTCTAGAGTGGTACAGACAAACAGAAAGGTGACAAATAGATAAGAAAATTTTGAATATTAATATGTGTCATCAAGAATAAATTTTTAAATAGTGATGGATTTAACTGTGACCAGTAGAAGTTATTTGAACTGGGAGGTCAGAAAACTCCCATCCCTTGAAGTGGTGAAATTTTCCATATTTGAAGAACAAAAACAGAGTCAGACATATGAAGATTCAGGTGAAGTGTTTTCCAGGCAGAAGGAACAGATATTTAGAGGTGATTACAAAAGTTCTGAGATGGTACAAGCTGAGTTGTGTCTGATAATTCTTACCTTCAGTAACTCTCAATTTACAGAAGATACATCTAAGGCCTAGAGCAGTAAAGCAGCTTGCTCAGAAGTAGAGGCTGAGATCTTATAAAAGGTTTCTTGTAAGAGATTCAGATCCATAACTTCAGACTAAAGAGAATAATTTTCACTGCTTAAATTCATAGATACCTTAGTTTAGACCCTCAGGACTCTGCCCCTGGATTGTTTCAGTTGATTTCTAATTGGTCCCTCAGCATCCATATCCACCTCCTTGCCCCTTCCCAGCCCAACCCTATTTCATCTTATGTATTGAAGATGGCCAGAGTTACGGTTATAATACACAAGTCTAATCTTGCCCCCCACCACTTTTTTTGGCTTTAAACACTTTCTGTTGCTGCCAACAGCCTAAAGATAAAGTCCAAGCCCTCCAATTCATTATTCAATCTATTCCCAAGATTTTCAACCTTGTCTCTTACCTCCACTTTTCCTCACATTCTCTTTTTAGCCTCAATAAATAAAATGCCATGTCATTTTATGCCTCCACTTCTTTAAACATACTGTTCTCCTTTGTTAGTAAATTTTAATCACCTATTAATTACTCTCTCAGCTGATATTTAGTGTGTAAAGTGCATCACTCCCTTATCTATGCCAGCATAACACTTTTGCTCTATTATGGTAGTTTCCATTTCTGTTTCAATGGGTTCATTTATTTGACCTGTTAGATTATGAGAACCCAAAGGGCAGAAAACACATTTTTTGGTATGTCCAATACTCATCCTTCACTTCTGATTTAGTTTTTGATTCATGGGTAATTTTAGAAGTGCATTCTTTAATTTACAAATATTTGGGAATTTGTAAACTATCTTATGTTATTGATGTCTAATTCAATGCCTCAAAACCAGATAAAATGCTCTGTATGATTTTAATCCTTTAAAACTTTTTTAAAGAATACTGCAGTAGTATGGCATATGTTCTATTTGGTGAATTAATATGTACACTTGAAAAGAATGTATTCTATGTTGTTGGGTGGAGTGTTTTATAAATGTAAATTGGGTCAAATTTCTTGAAAATGTTTTTCAAATCTTTTATATCCTTACTAATTTTCTTTCTACTGTTTTATCAATTACTGGGAGAGAAGTTTTGAAGTTTTATCAGTTTTGCCTATATATTTTGAATTTTTCTTATAAGGTACATACACATTTAGTAGTTATGTTTTCTTAACAAATTAACCCTTTTATTATTATAAAATGTCCCTTTTTATCCTTGATTATATTTCTCGTTCTGAAGTCTTTGTTATTAACATAGTCACTCCAGTTTTCATAGGCTTAGTGTTTGCATGGTATATCCTTTTCTATCATTTTACTTTCAATCTACCTCTACATTTATATTTAAAGTAGGGTTCTTGTTAGACATGCACTTGGGTCTATATTATCCAGTCTGATATCTTCCACATCTTAGTTGGACTTTGTTGGCCATTCACATATAAACTAGTTATTGGCAAATTTAGGTTTAAATTTACGATAAGCTGTTTGTTTATATTGGTCCTGTTTTTTAATTTTTTCTACTTTCCCTTTTCCTGAAATCCTTTGGATTGAATTAATTTTAGTATTCTATGTTGTGATGATTTAATTTTATGTGTCAAGTTGGGCCATGGGCTGTGGTGTTCAGATAGTCAGTCAAACATTATTCTGGGTTTATCTATGTAAGTTCTTTTGGATGATGTTAACCTTTAAATCAGTGGACTTGGAGTAAAGCAGATTGCCCTTTATAATATGAGAGAACCTCATCAAATTAGTTGAAGACCTAAATAGAACAAAAGGACTGGCCTCCCTCAAGCAGAAGCAAAGCAGACTGCGTTTGGACTTCATCTACAACATTGGCTCTTCCTCTTTTTACAGAAGCCTGCTGGCCTTTGGACTTAGTCTGAAACATTAGCTGACCTAAGTCTCTAGCCTGCTGGCTCACTCTACAGATTTTAGGCTTGCCAGCCTCTGTAATTGTATGAACCTATTCCTTATAATAGCTTACATTCTCTCTCTCTCCCTCTCCCTTTCCCTCTCCCTCTCTCTCTCTCTCTCTCTCTCTCTCTCTCTCTCTCTCTCTCTCTGGTTTTGTCTTCTTTGGTTCTTTGACTTTCTATGGTTTCTAGGGTTCTAGTTTTCATCTAATTTGGAAAAATTTGGGGAATAATTTCTCCAAGTATTTTTTCTTCTTGCAGTCTCTTATTTTGGATCCCCAATTACATGCTTGTTGGGTCACTTGATATTTTTCTGGCTGTGTTTATTTTCTGTCTTTCTCTCTGTGCTTCAGCTTTCATAGTTCCTATTAGTATGTTTTCAATCATTGATCTTTTTGTCTATTGTGTTGAGTCTGCTATTAAGTCCAACCAATGACTTTTTCATTTTAGATATTAAGTTTTTGTTTCCAGAAGTTCCACTTGGATTTTTTTCGTATCTCCAATTTCCCTCTTTATTGTGTTCATATTTTCATACTTTCCTTTACATCCTCTGACATAAATATATATATATTTAAACAAGTTATATATATGTTTAACAAATAAAACATATATTATATATATATATATATATATGTTTAAATAAGTTATTTTATAAGTATATAAATCTATAAGAATTTATTTAAGGTCCTTGTCAGCTAATGCTGTCATAGCTGTGATTTCTGAGTATGTTTGTATTAGGGTTTTGTTCCTATTCAATATAGGTTATATTTTTCTGCATCAGGCCTTCTGTACTAATTTTTTTATTAAGACTTTACATTTTTAGAGCAGTTTTATGTTCAAAGGAAAATTGAGCAGAAGATACAGAGATTTCCCACGAACCCCTTGTTCTCATACATACATAGCTTCCTTATCAGCCTTCCCCACCAGAATGCTACAATTGTTACAACTGATAAACTTGCATTGATGCAATATAATCACTCAATGGCCATAGTTTATATTACAGTTCACTTTTGTTGTTATGGATCTATGGGTTTGGGTAAATCTATTATGACATATATTGATCATTATAATATTTTAAAGAGTATTTTAATTGTCTTGAAAATCTATATGCTCTATATTCATCTCTCCCCTTCACATACACCCCTAGCAACTACTGACCTTTCAGCTGTCTCCATAGTTTTGTCTTTTCCAAAATGTCATATTGTTGAAATCATGCAGTATGTAGCCTTTTCAGATTGGCTTCTTTCACTTAGTAATATGCACTTAAGATTCCTTCTCCAACACTCTTTTCTTTCCTTATGTATATCTGAGTTTCTGCCCTATATCGTTTTTCTTCTTTCTGAAGAATTTCTTTTATAATTTCTTGAAAGGCAGGTCTACTGGCAACAAAATCTCAATTTTGTTTGTCTGAGAAAGTCTCTATTTCTCCTACACTTTTGAAAAATAATTTCACTGGATACAAAATTCTAGGTTAGTGGGGTTTTATTCTTTCAACACTTTAAATATTTTACTCCACTCTCATTGTTTGCATGGTTTGTGAGAAGTCAGATGTAATTCTCATCTTTAGGTAGGTATGTTTTTCCTCTGGCTCCTTTCAGGATACTTCTTTATCTTTGATTTTCTATAGTGTGAAATGCTATATCTAGGTGTAAGCATTTTTGTTTGTTTTTATTTGTTTTTGTTTTTTACATTTATCCTGCTTGGTGTTCTCTGAGCTTCCTGGACCTGTGGTTTGGTATCTGACATTAATTTGGGGAAAATCCCAGCCATTATTGTTTCAAATATTTCTTTCTTCTTTTCTCTCTTTCTTCTCCTTCTGGTATTCTCATTATGCATATGTTACACATTTTATAGATGTCCCACAGTCCTTGGATATTTTTTTCCAGTCTTTGCTCTTTTTGCTTCTTGGTTTTCAAGGATTCTATTGATATATGCTCTAGATTAGAGATTCTTTTCTAATCCATGTCCAATCTACTAATAAGTCTATCAAAAGCATTCTTCATTTTTGATAGCTTTTTTTTTTTAATCTCTATCATTTCTTTTTGGTTCTTTCTTAGGATTTCCATCTCTCTGCTTATATTGCCCTCTTCTTGAATGCTGACTACTTTATCCATTAGACCTCTTAGCATATTAATCATAGTTGTTTTAAATTCTTGGTCTGATCATTCCAGCATCTCTGACATGTCTAGTTCTGATGTTTGTTCTCTCTTTCCAAATTGTGTTTTTTGTCCTTTAGTATGCCTTGTAGTTTTTTCTTGACAGCTAGACATGACATACTATGTAAGAGGAGCTGCTATAAATAGGCCTTTAGTAATGTAGCAGTGAGGTCTGGGGAGAGGGGAGGCATTCTGTAGTCCTTTGATTAGGCATGAGCCTCCAGCAATTCATCAGTTATAGTTCAGCTTTTCCTACCCGACAATAGTTCCTAGGCAGTATCCACTTGTGAGTCTGCTCCAGTAAGCTGTGACTCCCTGTAATCACTTCTCCAATCTTGGGAGAAGTGATTTGCCCTATGTCCTCCCATCTTATTGATCCAAGAAGAGTTGATTATTCAGTCTGTTCAGCTTTTTATTTGTTGTTGGGAAAGGAGTGGAGACTTCCAATCTCCTTCCTTATGGAACTGACAACTAGAAGTCTGTGTACTTTGATTGGCTGATGTATACTGGGAGTGTCACATTGTTGAATGTCTGGATTTGTTGCCTCCCTTTAAAGAATGTTGGGATTTATTCTGCAAGTGGCTAATATTACTTTCAAAGAGAACGGACTTGAGGACATGGGGGGGAAGGGGAGGCTGGGACAAATTGGGAGAGTAACATTGACATGTATATACTACTACATGTAAAATAGATAGCTAGTGGGAAGCCGCTGTATAGCACAAGGAGATCACCTCAGTGCTTTGTGATGACCTAGAGGGGTGGGATGGGGAGTGTGGGAGGGAGGCTCAAGAGGGAGGGGATATAGGTATACATATAGCTGATTCACTTTTTTGTACAGCAGAAACTAACACAACACTGTAAAGCAATTATAGTCCAATAAAGATGTAAAAAAAACAGCAAGCAGCTTTAGTTTTTGAGGCTTTATTTTTTAACTTTGTTAGAATGGATCTAAGGTATTTTTTCTCAACTGGACCATGCCTCTTCCTGGTCTGAGCAAATGACACAGCTGTTCCATTATGTCTCTCCATTCTGGCTGTTTGGTACTTGAAGAGAGCTCATGTGAGCTCTGAGAATTTTGCAGGTTATACACTCCCAGTTGTTCTTTGTCCTTACTCATAGAATTGTATCCTACACATCAGTGGTTTTGTATTGAGAATATAATAAAAGGTAACCTTTTCCTCTGCATAGCTCTCTACTCTCCAGGACTCTTCTTTGCAAATTTCAGTCCTCTTTATTGGAAGAGTTGTTTTACAGTTCCTAAATATGAAACTTTTTTTTTAATTAATTTTTTTCACTTTTATAGTTGTTTACAGTGAAAAAGTAAGTCTGCTCTTAGTTACTCCATCATAGCCAGTAGCAGATATTCAGAAATCACAAGCTTTTGAATGTTAAGTAATTTGAGTTAAAATAATATCTGTGTGATTTTATTTTGCATTTCTCTGATTATTAATATAAGTAAACAACTTTTTCTAAATTTATTGGTCATTTGTGCTTCTTCTATTCATATCTTGGGCTATTTTTAAAATTAGGTTGTCTTTTTCTTGTTGATTTATATGAATACTTTGAATATTCTGGTGCTAATTCTCTGCAAGTTATATTATTGCATATATTGGCTCCAAGTATGTTGTTAGTTTTCTCACTTTACAATGTATTTTGTTTAATAGAAATTTTATTTTGTTTTAAATGTGGATAGCTATATTAATTATCTATTTATTTTTATTTAATACTTCTTTGATTTCTTCAAAAAGTTTTAGAATTTCACTCTTCATATTTATAACTTAAATCCACTTATAATAACTGATTTTGTGTATGGTATGAAGTAGAAAACTAATTTAATTTTTTCCTTCAAGTATATACAATAGCATCCATTCCATTTATTGGAATAATCCTTTTTACTCTATTGGTCTACAATACTACACTTGTCATATATCAAGTTTCCATGTGTAAATAGTTCTGAGTTCTTTATTATTTTCATTGGTCTGATTGTTCATGTGGATTTGTGCTAATTCCACATGGTTTTAATTACTAGAGCTTTATGATTAAGCTTCATATATGGAAGAATAAGACCATGAACTTTGTTTTTCTTATTTGTTCTTTAAAAGTTTCTTAGCCATTTGCATGCAGTGAAAAATATTGTTAAGCTTTGGTTTTGAATTTATAAATTAATTATAGAGAATTGACATCTTTACTCTATTGAGTCTATACAATCATGAACATAATATATATCTCCATTTACTCAGGTTTTCTTTATATCCTTCAATAATTCTTTATAAATTTCCTAATAATGGGCATGAATACCTTTTCATTAAACTTATTCTTTTTTTTTTTTTTTTAATTTGGTACATGGGCCTCTCACTGCTGTGGCTTCTCCCGTTGCAGAGCACAGGCTCCGGACGCGCAGGCTCAGCGGCCATGACTCACGGACCCAGTCATTCCACGGCACATGGGATCTTCCCGGACCGGGGCATGAACTCGTGTCCCCTGCATTGGCAGGCGAACTCTCAACCACTGTGCCACCAGGGAAGCCCTAAACTTATTCTTATATGAGTTAAAGATTTTAATCACTATTTGAATGGGATTTATATTTTTCTATTACATTTTTCTGATTGTTGCACTTGTACAGAAGTGATTTTTGTTATTTATCTTACATTTACTATCTTTGCTAAATTATTTAGTTATCTAATATAGTGTCTATGGATCTCTTGAGAGTTTTGCAAGATTATATTGTCTACAAATAAGGACAGTTGTCTCTCTTCCTTTCTAATCTGTATTCCTATTTTTTTCATTTTCTCTTTTAATCATATTGTGGAGGACCCTTTACTACAATATGGATTAGAAACAGAAATAGTTCTATTGTTTCACCATCAAGCATGATGTTAGGTAAGTTCTGATAGATACTTTCATCAGATTAAGGAAGTTACTTTCTAATCAGAGTTGATTAGGAGTTTTTTCATTTTGAGTGAACATTAAACATTTATTCTACATCTACTGAGATGATTGTTTATTATTTTTCTCTTATAATATATCAACGTAGTATACTGTATAATAGATTTTCTTTTTTTAATTAATTAATTTATTTATTTTTGGCTGCATTGGGTCTTTGTTGCTGTGCGTGGGCTTTCTCTAGTTGTGGCAAGGGAGGGCTACTCTTCGTTGCGGTGTGTGGGCTTCTCATTGTGGTGGTTTCTCTTGTTGTGGAGCACAGGGTCTAGGCATGTGGGCTTCAGTAGTTGTGGCTTGTGGGTTCTAGAATGCAGGCTCAGTAGTTGTGGTGCAAGGGCTTAGTTGCTCCACGGAATGTGGGATCTTCCTGGACCAGGGATCAAACCTTTGTCCCCTGCATTGGCAGGCAGATTCTTAACCACTACATCACCAGGGAAGTCCCTGTATAATAGATTTACTGATGGTGAACTGTTCCTTCTTCCTGAGTAAATATTACTTGCTCACGATGTCTTTGTAAAAAGAAAAATAAAAACCCTCAAATCTACATGTCCATATTTTATTTAGTATTTTTGGGTCTGGACCTGTTTTTACTTTATATAGGGATCATTAAATTGTACTCCAACTTTCTTTAATGCCCACTGGTTTATTTTAGATTTCTACTGTTCCTTGAGTCCACTTTGGTAAGTTATTT
Source organism: Delphinus delphis (assembly GCF_949987515.2). NCBI lineage: Eukaryota > Metazoa > Chordata > Mammalia > Artiodactyla > Delphinidae > Delphinus > Delphinus delphis. Next base: position 46,612,083 of record NC_082683.1, read on the forward strand.
TCTTCCTGAAATGTAACCATTTCAACTAAATTTGCAAATAAAGTCACATTAAACTAATTCTGTGTAGTAGTTCTTTATGGTAATTAAGTCTTTCAGAGATATTTGGGATTTTTTTTTACAGTGGTTTGGGGCTCTATAAATTTTTTTCATGAAAGTCGTATAAGAGTGAAAGCTCTACCACCCTTCCTTCACAACACAGCCAAACCCTGTGACATCTTCACATAGACTATGGCCGAAACTTCTATCCTGTGGAAACATGGCCTGATGATCTAGTAGTGTAGAGGTATGCACTATTGTCTCCTTTTAACAGATAAAGAATTTGAGGCTCAAGGAGTTTAAGAAAGCTGACCAAGTTTAAAACCGACTTAGTGTGGAGTTAGGTCTTTTTAAAATACACAGCTCAAGCCCTTTACATCACAGTGGCCTTTCTCAGTGTATAGTCTGACAGCCACCTCCAGCAGAATCACCTATGGCATTTGATTAAAAACTCTCATTCCTGAGCCCCACCCCAGATATAGAGAATCAGAGTCTCTGGGGGCTTAAGGCCTGAGAATCTGCACTGTAAACAGATTTCATAGATGATTTTTACCCACTAAATTTTGAGGACCTCTGTACCAATAGTGGCTTTCTTACTAAGCCACTCAACAAAGTAGAATACTTAACAAGTCATTTCCTACTGAATTGCCATCACTGGTGGCTGGCTTTCCTGGTTCAGGAAATTATAACCAAAGTTATAATGCACTTACTCCATTAAAAAGAAAAATGTAGTGCTGTCTTCAGTGTAAATATTCAAAACAGGACATTTTAGCAACTAGCTAAGAGCCCCAAATGCACACATGGCACCAGGAAAGGAGTTGCACAAACTTGGGGTCATGGAAAGATTAGCAAAGGAAATGAAGTAAGAAAATGGATGTAAGATTGAGACTGTTGCAGAGCTCTATATTACAATAAGAAATATTATACCAAGGTTCCAGTGAAGAAGTCTGTAAAAGTCTTTCTAAGTTAATTATCAGCTAAGAGATTTTTCTCTTTTATCTGTGGTTTGGTTTAGGTCTATCTTTTGCATTTGTTTTTGCCCTGGATTCTTGGAAGTTCCTGTATATTGATTTTCTAGAAAAGGATTAAAGAAAAACAATCTCTTCTTCATTCTTTACCTTTACTGACAATTGCCACCCTCTGTGCTCCTTCATTTAGTACTGATTCAACATCTTATTCATACTTTCATTCAGCAATTGATTTTGAGCATTGGACAATATGCTGGATGCTGCAGCCCCTGCCCTTGGAGATGCCATAATCTACTGGGGGAAAAATCATAAATAATTACAATCAAAAGTTAAAAATGCTAAATAAAAAAGTGTTTCTCTGCCTGAGAGAATTGACATGTTTAAAAGGACTGGAGAGAAGAATAAAGGTGAATGATTTGAGTACTAGACTGCCTGGGTAACAATTTTGTCTCTACCACTTACTACCTGTGTGCCCTTAATCTATTTGTTCCTCAATTACTTCATCTGTAAAATGGAAACAATAGTAGTGTTGACTTCATAGGGTTGTTTGTCATGAGATTAAATGAGCTGATATATGTAAAGTGCTTAGAATAAATAGTTCTAGGTATATAGTTATATATAGATGTTAGTTGTTACTGTTGTATTATTATAAAAGGGTTCAAGAAACACCTGTTATATTCCTCACCCAAAGAATCATGTGAACAATAGCCCAGAGACATGTGAAGGACTGTGATATCCAAGCAGTGACAAGACGTTCTGTGTGTAAAGTTCAAGTCTGCATTGTGTGCACATGAGTGTTGTGTGCACGTGGTTGCGTGCATGTGAGTTTAGAGTGTGGTCTGGTTGTAGCGGGAAGGATGTACCAGTGGACCATAATGTTGGGTAGCTTGGTTAAGACCTGATGAGGAAGGGACATGAGTGACATCTGGAGAGGTAATATCTCACAGTGGGCCCACAGCCTAGAGTCTGGAACCAGATAACCTGGTATGAATCCCAATTTTCCCGCTCACTAGACAAGTGGGCTCGGCCGGTTACTCTCTGAGCCTCACTTCCCTCATCCGTAAGGCGCAGATACTCTTAGAGCATCTCCCACATCAGCTGGTGAGGAGCAAGTGCATTAATATGTGCAAAGTGCTAAGAACTCTCTGCCTCATATATTGTAGCCTGGATTTATACATTAGTCGTAATTATTAAGAGTTTGCCCCTTATAACATAGGCACACACACAAAAAATCTACAGCAATGTTCAAATAGGGGATAATATGATCAGAATTTTCATGTCCCAAAATTAATGGAACCATAATAAATAAGCAAATAAACATAATAAAGAAAAAAATAAAATAGTTATTTTCCTAAAGTGGGAGAGAAAAAAAAATCTTTAAAGACTGGATCCTCCTAGAGGCCAAGACAGAATGTACACTCATCAACTCTGGGTTTACCCAGCCTAGGATTTGGGGTCTACAGTGCAGTCCATCAAGACTGCACAAACTGTGCTGTCGGACCCAGAACAAGGAAGGTGACAGTCCCACATTCCTCTCCGCTGGTTCCAGCACACTTACTTAGTGTGAGGGGCAGTTCTGGGAAGCATGCAGAAAAGGCAGAGGCTCTCCAGCTGTGCTCAGAGAAGAGCAGCCCAGACAGTGAGGAGGTTAGAAGCCATTTCACGACAGGCGCAGTGAGGGAACAGGGATGTTTAACTGAGAAGGTAGATTGGGAGGCAAGCCTGGTGCCAGGATATGATGGTCGCCCTTAATATAGGAAGGGTTGTCATGTGAAAGAGGCATAGGCTAGTTTTGTTTGGCTCCAAGGGATGGAAAATAAACCAAGAGATGAAAATTACAGAGATATGGATTTCTACCCAGCTTTTAAAAGGTAACAATTTGGTCAGCTTTTATTGATCACATTCAATATCTCAAAAACTGACCTAAATACTTTACCTAAATTATCTCAGTTAATATCATAAAAACCCCATGGGTTATGTACTGTTATTATCCACATTTTACAGATAAGGAAGTAGAATTATTAGGTAATTTACTCAAAGTCACATGGGAAATAAATGGCAGAGCAGAGATTGGAAATTCACTTTTAGGAAACATGCAACACTGCCTCTGCACAAGCCATACAAAGTGGAGTGAGATGACTCAGCAGATCCCACACTTCCTTCTCCCTTCTCTCCTGCCATCAATGAGTTCTGTTGTAGGCCATTTCATACATAATTTCTAAAGTGAGGCCTTCCTTGTCTAGGTTAGTTTACCGTATTAGAGTTTCCTGTGCTACAGTGTTCATTTCACTTTATAACATTGATCAAACTTTGTATTACTTGTTAGTTTTCTACTTTTTACTGGACTCTTAAGCCATCTTGCTCACCATCATGTCTTAGTGCCTAGACTAGTGTCTAGCTCAGAGCACAGGCTCAGTAACTGTGCTAGTCAGAGTTCTACACAGAAACAGAACCAATAGAGGGTGTGTCTGTCTGTCTGTCTATCCATCTATCTTTATCTTTATATTTCTCTCTCTCTCTCTTAGAGTTAAGAACAACACAACACACCCACATTTCTTAAGTAGCTTCAAGAGGGGAAGAGAGAGAGAGAGAGAATATTTAAGGAACTGGCTCTCACAATTGTAGGGGCTGGCTAGTCTAAAATTTGCAGGGCAGGTTGGCAGGTTAGAAATCCAGTGAAGAGGTGATCTTGTAGTCTAGATTCAGAAGGCAGTCTGGAGGCAGAACCCCTTCTTCCTTAGGGGACCTCCTTCAACAGATTGGATGAGGCCTACCCATATTATGGAGGGTGATCAGCTTTACCCAAAGTCTATTGATTCCTATGTTAATCACATCTTAAAAATACCTTCACAGCATCTAGACTGACGTTTTACCAAACACCTAGGGTACTAGGCTAGTACACTAGTCTAGCCAATTTGACACAAAAATTAACCCTCATAGTAACTATAACTACTTTTTAAATAAATGAAGAGTAAGTTACCCAATACGGGAGATGTCCAAGTTAAGATGGGCTGAGATATTGTAAAGGCCATTTAAATATATGACCAAATTAGATTAATTTTAAGATTTCTCTATTTTCTTTATTTCATGAGTTTAGGAATGACATATCTCACTAGAGAATTTTTAGAAGGGGATAAAATAATTTTAGCATGATTCCAATGGATGCCAAGCTATTCCTCTTTTTTTTTTAGAATTTATTTGTTTGTTTATTTATCTTTCACTAGTTGCAGCGAGCGGGGGATACTCTTGGTTGCTGTGCGCGAGCTTCTCACTGTGGTGGCTTCTGTTGTTGCAGAGCATGGACTCTAGGCGTGCAGGCTTCAGCAGTTGTGGCTCATGGGCTCTAGAGTGCAGGCTCAGTAGTTGTGGTGCATGGGCTTAGTTGCTCTGCGGCATGTGGGATCTTCCCAGACCAGGGCTCGAACCCGTGCCCCCTGCATTGGCAGGCAGATTCTTAACCACTGCACACCAGGGAAGCCTCTATTCCTCTAACTTCTATACAATGTATTTATCGTTATACATAAAATCGATAATCTGGATTTTTTTCTTTGGATGAATTATTCTCTAAGCAACTTTTTATGGAGTGCCTACCTATATACAGGTGCTATTGTAAACAAAACAAACAACAATCCCTACCTTTGGAGAGTTTATATTGTAGTAGGAGGATGAGAAGAAAAACAATAAAAACTAAGTAAACTACAGAGAATTTCAGATGATGACAAAGTACTATGGAGAAAAATAAACTAGGGAAGAAAATAGGAAGCACTGGGGCCCAGGAGGGAGCAGGAGAGTGCCATTGTCAACAGGGAGGTCAGGAGGGCCTCAGTAGGAGGTAAAATTTGAATAAAAAGCTAGAAGAATAGGAGCCAGAGTAAGCCATGTACGCATTGGGGAACAGAAGAAACATTTCAGGCAGAGGAAACAGCAAGTGCAAAGGTTGGGAGGCAAGCTTCCCATGCTAGAGCAAGAATGACAAGAAGACAGATGTTGCTGAAGAGGAGAAAGGAATAGACGCCAAAGCCAGAGGAGTCACAGGGACTAAAGAGTGTAGGGCCTTATGGGGTTATTGGAGGGTTATAAAGGTTTTGACTCTGACTCAAAGAAAAATGGGAACCACTGGAGGGTCTTGAGTGGAGAAGGACATGGTCTGACTTACATTTTTCAAGGACCACTCTGGCAGTAATATGGAGAATGTGGCTGGAAGCTACATATATTCTGGGTCTATCCAAGCAGTTGTACATAATTTCCCAACCCTTAGTTTTCTACCACCCTCCCATTTTATAGGTTGTTCTTTTTGTTTTGTTTTAAACAAGTTCACTGAATTATAATTCTCATAAACTGCATGTATTTAAAGTGTACAAATTGATAAGTTTTGACATGTACGTATACCTGTGAAACTATCACCATATTCAAGATAATGAAATATCCATCACCTTCAGAGTTTTTCATTTGGTGTTTTTATTTAACTAATTGCATGAGGCAGCTGGTACTTTAAAAGTGGGGTGAGGTGGGCGGTGTGTGGAGTAAAGGCAGTGACCATTTGTTCTATATTCTTGGCAAAAATCTGGACATCATCCTATACAACTGTTAAGGGGGGTTTCCTCCTTCTTTGCTTACTTTAGGAATACCAAGAAGCATATTTATAGGGTCAATTTCAACTATTCTAAAACTTTCATTGCATTTTGAAAGGTGTGGCCTACAGTTCTGAGCAGAAAGAGAGAGTGACCCATGTTTTATGTGGCAAATATTTCTTGCCAAGATTGTTTAATGGAAGCACATCCAGTCTTTTGCAATTATTTTGGTCCTGTTATAGGGAAAGTAGGCTATTTGGTTTGGAATTGCCTACGTTTCTGACAGACAAATATAAGTCAATTAAAATGGATGAAAAGATGTGGTAGAAAGAGAAATTATTTCCCCTGCTGAGGAATAAAGACATTCCAACTTCTGCATCATTATACTTGGCAGTAATCCCACCCCCCTTGAAGCTAATTAAGAAATATCAGTGCTTTGGTTTTGATTTCCTTAATTCTATCCTTGATTCTCCTCCCACCTCACCCCTCGTCCCCAAAGATCAATATATTTTCTTACTAGGTGAGAGGAAATTCCTGAATAACTTAATAATATACCTTGCCAGCATTATCCACTGCACCTTGGAATTTCCTTCTGCCCAGTGTGCTGCCTCTCCAAGTCCTTTCTCACCTCAGTCAGATAATGCATGCTTCTCCCCTTACTTTGCACTGACTCCTCAAGAATCTCATGACGTTTATTATTGCCCAAATAGCCAAATAAGGATTGATTTCCTCAAGTCCACATTCATCCACCCATCTATATATTCATCTGTAAATTTTTTGTTCAATAATTACTTACTAAATACCTCTTGTATCAGTCAGAGTTCCAGCAGAAAATACATGGAGCATACAAATTGGGTGATTTGAAAAAAAAATTTAATATAGAGATGATGTACAAAAGCATAGTGAGTGTAGGGAGCCCAGGAGGAACCAGTGTAATCCTGGATACAATGACCATAAGGTTCATTACCACTCCTAGGTCTAAAGGGGCAAAGGGGGAGAGTTAAAAGAACCTTAAAGAGACAGGGAAAGGGAGAGACTGACTAGACAGAAACCTTGGCCTGTGGCCAAGGGATGCAGCCAACCGACAGCATTGTGACTGGGAAGAAGCCTAGGGAATAAGTACCCTGACCTTACTCTCCTCCTAATTTCTTAACATGTTCACCCTTGACAAAATTCATGCAGAAACAGGGCAAAGGGAAGCCTACTAATACTAATCATACAGGTCAGCCTTTCCAGGGAGAGAGCCTCGTAGACAGTGGATATGGAGGGGCGAGCAAAGGATATCCAGCTCTCCTGCTTTGTGACAAACAATATGTATTGAACTGCTTACCAAACAAATATAGTTAGATATCCTACAGGAACCTCAAACTCAACAGGTAGAACACTGAACTCTTTTATCCCCCAAAACTTACTCTTCTCCCGCCATCACCAATCCTGGTGCCACCATCTGCTTAGGCACCCAAATTAGAAGCATTGGAAACTTGGGTTTCATTCCATACTCTTTCTCCCTCTTATGCTCCTGCCCTTCCACCCTTGGTTATGTCACCAAGAACTACCATTTTACCCTTAAAATGTTCACAAATCCATATTCTCCTCTACATCCCTATTATCATTGCCCCTGGTGCAGGCTTTTGCATCTTTTACCTGGTTTAGTGCACAAGCCACTTGACACGCTAATTCGTTCTCCACATTGCCACCACAGTGACTTTCTAAAACATGTCTTCTTACTTGTTTATTGTGTCTCTCCCACTAGAATATAAGCTCCAGTAGGGTAGAAATCATGTCTCTTTTGTTTACTGCTCTATTCTTAGCATGTATGTATGGCATTAGATGGGTACTCAAATATTTGTTGAATTTGAATATGCCACGTCACTCTGTCTAAAACCTCAGTGACTCCTGTTACATATAGAATCATGTAATCATTATTAGTATTACCAACAAATATTTATTGAGTACAGTGACACAGTTAATGCTCACAACTGTGAAGTAGGTACTATTACTATCTTCAGTTTATATTTGAGGAGAATGGAGATCAGAGTCACATGGTTAAATAAGGAAAAATTCGTAAGACCTAGAAGAGAGCAGAACCATAGATGGAAGGAGCTTGGGTCTCTGAATCACTGTGGAGGACTGCCATCTAAACTCTTGTATTAAATGGTTATATGAGAAAGAGTTAAGCTTCTATTGTGTTGAGCCTCTCATTATTTGAGCATTGCTTTTATGTAGTTAACCTATCATGACTACTGTAGCTACTACTCAAGAAGAATTTGCATATTAAAAATCTATGAAGAAATGATATAGCCAATAATATTAGCAAATGGGAATTAATTTTCTTTGGTTTAAATAAAAATAACATGGGGAGGTGGAGGGGGGAGCTTCGGAGCAGCGGAGGAGAGCACAGCAACAGGGGTGCAGAGGGCAAAGTGGGGAGATTCCCGCACAGAGGATCGGTTCCAACTGGCACTCACCAGCCCGAGAGGCTTGTCTGCTCACCCGCCAGGGCGGGCGGGGCTGCGAGCTGAGGCTCGGGCTTTGGTCGGAGCGCAGGGAGAGGACTGGGGATGGCAGCGTGAACACAGCCTGCAGGGGGTTAGTGCACCACGGCTAGCGGGGAGGGAGTCCGGGGAAAAGGTCTGGAGCTGCCGAAGAGGCAAGAGACTTTTTCTTCCCTCTTTGTTTCCTGGTGCGCGGGGAAAGGGGTTTAGGAGCGCTGCTTAAAGGAACTTCAGAGACGGGCGCGAGCCACGGCTAAAAGCGCGGACCCCAGAGATGGGCGCGAGCCGCGGCTGAAAGCACGGACTCCAGAGACGGGCGGGAGACGCTAAGGTTGCCGGTGCCACCACCAAAGGGCCTGTGTGCGAGCACAGGTCACTATCCACACCCCTCTTTCGGGGAGCCTGTGCAGCCCACCACTGCCAGGTTCCCAGGATCCAGGGACAACTTCCCCGGGAGAACGCACGGCGGGCCTCAGGCTGGTGCAACGTCATGCTGGTCTCTGCCGCCACAGGCTCTCTCCGCACTCTGCGCCCCTCCCTCTCCCAGGCCTGAGTGAGCCAGAGCCCCGAATCAGCGGCTCCTTTAACCCCGTCCTGTCTGAGCAAAAAACAGAGCCCCTCCAGCGACCTATACGCAGAGGCGGGGCCAAATCCAAAGCTGAGCGCCTGAGAGCTGTGAGAACAAAGAAGAGAAAGGGAAATCTCCCCCAGCAGCCTCAGAAGCAGCAGATTAAAGCTCCACAATCAACATGATGTACCCTGCAACTGTGGAATACATGAATAGGCAATGAATCATCCCAAATTGAGGAGATGGACTTTGAGAGCAAGACTTATGATTTTCTCCACTTTTCTTCTTTTTGTGAGTGTGTATGTGTATGCTTCTGTGTGACATTTTGTCTGTATAGCTTTGCTTCCACCATTTGTCCTAGGGTTCTATCCGTCGGTTTTTTAAAATTTTTTTCTTAATAATTAATTTAAATTTTAATAACTTTATTTTCCTTTTCTTTCTTTCTTTCTTTCCTTCCTTCCTTCCTTCCTTCCCTCCTTTAGACAACGAATCATCCCAAATTGAGGAGGTGGACTTTGAGAGAAAGATTTATGATTTTTTTCCCCTTTTCCTCTTTTTCTGAGGGTGTATGTGTATGCTTCTGTGTGAGATTTTGTCTGTATAGCTTTGCTTCCACCATTTGTCCTAAGGTTCTATCCGTCCCTTTTTTTTCCTAAATAATTATTTTTTTAATTTAATAACTTTATTATATTTTACTTTATTTTATTTTACTGTATCTTCTTTCTTTCTTTCATTTTTCCTTCCTACCCTCCTTCCTTCCTTCCTCCCTCCCTCCCTCCTTCCTCTTTTCTTTCTTTCTTTCCTTCTTTTTTTCTTTCTTTCTTTCTTTCTTTCTTCCTTCCTTCCTTCCTCCCTCCCTCCTTTCTTTCTTTCCTTCTTACCTTCTGTCCTTCTTTTCTTCTTTCTTTCTTTCTTCCTTCCTATCTTTCTTTCTTACTTTCTTCCTACTTCTACTAATTCTTTCTCTCTACTTTTTCTCTTTTATTCTGAGCTGTGTGGATGAAAGGCTCTTGGTGCTGCAGCCAGGAGTCAGGGCTGTGCCTCTGAGGTGGGAGAGTCAACTTCAGGACACTGGTCAACAAGAGACCTCCCAGCTCCACATAATATCAAATGGTGAAAATCTCCCAGAGAACTCCATCTCAACATCAGCACCCAGCTTCACTCAAAGACCAGCAAGCTACAGTGCGGACAACCTATGCCAAACAACTAGCAAAACAGGAACACAGCCCCACCCATTAGAAGAGAGGCTGCCTAAAATCATAATAAGTCCACAGACACCCCAAAACACACCACCAGATGTGGACCTGCCCACCAGAAAGACAAGATCCAGCCTCATCCACCAGAACACAGGCACTAGTCCCCTACACCAGGAAGCCTACACAACCCACTGAACCAACCTTAGCCACTGGGGACAGATATCAAAAACAATGGGAACTACGAACCTGCAGCCTGCAAAAAGGAGACCCCAAACACAGTAAGATAAGCAAGATGAGAAGACAGAAAAACACACAGCAAAATGAAGGAGCAAGATAAAAACGCACCAGACCTAACAAATGAAGAGAAAATAGACGGTCTACCTGAAAAAGAGTTCAGAATAATGATAGTAAAGATGAACCAAAATCGTGGAAATAGAATAGAAAAAATGCAAGAAACATTTAACAAGGACCTAGAAGAACTAAAGATGAAACAAACAATGATGAACAACACAATAAATGAAAGATACTCTAGATGGGATCAATAGCAGAATAACTGAGGCAGAAGAATGGATAAGTGATCTGGAAGATAAAATAGTGGAAATAACTACTGCAGAGCAGAATAAAGAAAAAAGAATGAAAAGAACTGAGGACAGCCTCAGAGACCTCTGGGACAACATTAAACGCACCAACATTCAAATGATAGGGGTTCCAGAAGAAGAAGAGAAAAAGAAAGGGACTGAGAAAATATTTGAAGAGATTACAGTTGAAAACTTCCCTAATGTGGGAAAGGAAATAGTTAATCAACTCCAGGAAGCACAGAGAGTCCCATACAGGATAAATACAAGGAGAAATACGCCAAGACACATATTAATCAAACTGTCAAAAATTAAATACAAAGAAAGCATATTAAAAGCAGCAAGGGAAAAAATAACACACAAGGGAATCCCCATAAGGTTAACAGCTGATCTCTCAGGAGAAACTCTGCAAGCCAGAAGGGAGTGGCAGGACATACTGAAAGTGATAAAGGAGAAAAACCTGCAACCAAGATAACTCTACCCAGCAAGGATCTCATTCAGATTTGATGGAGAAATTAAAACCTTTACAGACAAGCAAAAGCTGAGAGAGTTCAGCACCACCAAACCAGCTTTACAACAAATGCTAAAGGAACTTCTCTAGGCAGGAAACACAAGAGAAGGAAAAGAACTATAATAACGAACCCAAAACAATTTAGAAAATGGGAATAGGAACATACATATCAATAATTACCTTAAATGTAAATGGACTAAATGCTCCCATCAAAAGACACAGATTGGCTGAATGGATAAAAAAACAAGACCCATATATATGCTGTCTACAAGAGACCCACTTCAGACCTAGAGACACATACAGACTGAAAGTAAGGGGATGGGAAAAGATATTCCATGCAAATGGAAACCAAAAGAAAGCTGAAGTAGCAATTCTCATATCAGACAAAATAGACTTTAAAATAAAGACTATTAGAAGAGACAAAGAAGGACACTACATAATGATCAAGGGATCGATCCAAGAAGAAGATATAACAATTGTAAATATTTATACACCCAACATAGGAGCACGTCAATACATAAGGCAAATACTAACAGCCATAAAAGGGGAAATTGACAGTAACACATTCATAGTAGGGGACTTTAACACCCCACTTTCAACAATGGACAGATCATCCAAAATGAAAATAAATAAGGAAACACAAGCTTTAAATGATACATTAAACAAGATGGACTTAATTGATATTTATAGGACACTCCATCCAAAAACAACAAAATACACATTTTTCTCAAGTGCTCATGGAAAATTCTCCAGGATAGATCATATCTTGGGTCACAAATCAAGCCTCAGTAAATTTAAGAAAACTGAAATTGTATCAAGTATCTTTTCCGACCACAACACCATTAGACTAGATATAAATTACAGGAAAAGATCTGTAAAAAATACAAACACATGGAGGCTAAACAATACACTACTTAATAATGAAGTGATCACTGAAGAAATCAAAGAGGAAATCAAAAAATACCTAGAAACAAATGAAAATGGAGACACGACAACCCAAAACCTATGGGATGCAGCAAAAGCAGTTCTAAGAGGGAAGTTTAGAGCAATAGAAGCCCACCTTAAGAAACAGGAAACATCTTGAATAAACATCCTAACCTTGCACCTAAAGCAATTAGAGAAAGAAGAACAAAAAAACCCAAAGTTAGCAGAAGGAAATCATAAAAATCAGATCAGAAATAAATGAAAAAAAATGAAGGAAACAATAACAAAGATCAATAAACCTGAAAGCTGGTTCTTCAAGAAGATCAACAAAATAGATAAACCATTAGCCAGACTCATCAAGAAAAAAAGGGAGAAGACTCAAACCAATAGAATTAGAAATGAAAAAGGAGAAGTAACAACTGACACTGCAGAAATAAAAAAGATCATGAGAGATTACTACAAGCAACTGTATGCCAAAAAAATGGACAACCTGGAAGAAATGGACAAATTCTTAGAAGTGCCCAACCTGCCAAGACTGAATCAGGAATAAATAGAAAATATAAACAGATAAATCACAAGCACTGAAATTGAAACTGTGATTAAAAATCTTCCAACAAATAAAAGCCCAGGACCAGATGGCTTCACAGGCAAATTCTATCAAACATTTAGAGAAGAGCTAACACCTATTCTTCTCAAACTCTTCCAAAATATAGCAGAGGGAGGAACACTCCCAAATTCATTCTACAAGGCCACCATCACCTTGATACCAAAACCAGACAAGGATGTCACAAAGAAAGAAAACTACAGGCCAATATCACTGATGAACATAGATGCAGAAATCCTCAACAAAATACTAGCAAACAGAATCCAACAGCACATTAAAAGGATCATACACCATGATCAAGTGTGGTTTATTCCAGGAATGCAAAGATTCTTCAATATACCCAAATCTATCAATGTGTTATCAATGTGATATCAATCTACCAATACACCATATTAACAAATTGAAGGAGAAAAACCATATGATCATCTCAATAGATGCAGAGAAAGATTTTGACAAAATTCAACACCCATTTATCATAAAAACCCTGCAGAATGTAGGCATAGAGGGAAATTTCCTCAACATAATAAAGGCCATATATGACAAGCCCACAGCAAACATCATCCTCAATGGTGAAAAACTGAAAGCATTTCCACTAAGATCAGGAACAAGACAAGTTCGCCCACTCTCACCACTCTTATTCAACATAGTTTTGGAAGTTTTAGCCGCAGCAATCAGAGAAGAAAAGGAAAGAAATCCAAATCGGAAAAGAAGAAGTAAAACTGTCACTGTTTGCAGATGACATGATACTATACATAGAGAATCCTAAAGATGCTACCAGAAAACTACTAGAACTAATCAATGAATTTGGTAAATTTGCAGGATACAAAATTAATGCACAGAAATATCTTGCATTCCTATACACTAATGATGAAAAATCTGAAAGTGAAATCAAGAAAACACTCCAATTTACCACTGCAACAAAAAGAATAAAATATCTAGGAATAAACCTACCTAAGGAGACAAAAGACCTGTATGCAGAAAATTATAAGACACTGATGAAAGAAATTAAAGATGATACAAAAAGATGGAGAGATGTACCATGTTCTTGGATTGGAAGAATCAATATTGTGAAAATGACTCTACTACCCAAAGCAATCTATAGATTCAATGCAATCCCTATCCAACTACCACTGGCATTTTTCACAGAAGTAGAACAAAAAATTTCACAATTTGTATGGAAACACAAAAGACCCCGAATAGCCAAATCAATCTTGAGAATGAAACACGGAGCTGGAGGAATCAGGCTCCCTGACTTCAGACTATACTACAAAGATACAGTAATCAAGACAGTATGGTACTGGCACAAAAACAGAAAGATAGATCAATGGAACAGGATAGAAAGCGCAGAGATAAACCCATGCACATATGGTCACCTCATCTTTGATAAAGGAGGCAGGAATGTACAGTGGAGAAAGGACAGCCTCTTCAGTAAGTGGTGCTGAGAAAACTGGACTGGTACATGTCAAAGTATGAGATTACATCACTCCCTAACACCATACATAAAAATAAGCTCAAAATGGATTAAAGACCTAAATGTAAGGCCAGAAACGATCAAACTCTTAGAGGAAAACATAGGCAGAACACTCTATGACATAAATCACAGCAAGATCCTTTCGACCCACCACCTAGAGAAATGGAAATAAAAACAAAAATAAACAAATGGGACCTAATGAAACTTCAATGCTTTTGCACAACAAAGGAAACCATAAACAAGACCAAAAGACAACCCTCAGAATTGGAGAAAATATTTGCAAATGAAGCAACTGACAAAGGATTAATTTCCAAAATTTACAAACAGCTCATGCAACTCAATAACAAAAAATAAACAACCCAATCCAAAAATGGGCAGAAGACCTAAATACACATTTCTCCAAAGAAGATATACAGACTGCCAACAAACACATGAAAGAATGCTCAACATCATTAATCATTAGAGAAATGCAAATCAAAACTACAGTGAGATAGCATCTCACACGGTTCAGAATGGCCATCATCAAAAAATCTACAAACAATAAATGCTGGAGAGGGTGTGGAGAAAAGGGAACACTCTTGCACTGCTGGTGGGAATGTGAATTGGTTCAGCCACTATGGAGAACAGTATGAAGGTTCCTTAAAAAACTACAAATAGAACTACCCTATGTCCCAGCAATCCCACTACTGGGCATATACCCTGAGAAAACCGAAATTCAGAAAGAGTCATGTACCAAAATGTTCATTGCAGCTCTATTTACAATAGCCCAGAGATGGAAACAACCTAAGTGCCCATCATCAGATGAATGGATAAAGAAGATGTGGCACATATATACAATGGAATATTACTCAGCCATAAAAAGAAATGAAATTGAGCTATTTGTAATGAGGTGGATAGACCTGGACTCTGTCATGCAGAGTGAAGTAAGTCAGAAAGAGAAAGACAAATGCCGTATGCTAACACATATATATGGAATTTAAGAAAAAAAAATGTCATGAAGAACCTAGGGGTAAGACAGGAATAAAGACACAGACCTACTGGAGAACAGTCTTGAGGATATGGGGAGGGTGAAGGGTGAGCTGTGACAAAGCGGGAGAGAGGCATGGACATATATACACTAACAAACGTAAGGTAGATAGCTAGTGGGAAGCGGCCGCATAGCACAGGGATATCAGTTTGGTGCTTTGTGACCGCCTGGAGGGGTGGGATAGGGAGGGTGGGAGGCAGGGAGATGTAAGAGGGAAGAGATATGGGAACATATGTATATGTATAACTGATTCACTTTGTTATAAAGCAGAAACTAACACCCCATTGTAAAGCAATTATACCCCAATAAAGATGTTAAAAAATAAAATAAAATAAAGTAAAAATAATACATTAAAAATATAACTCCAAGAGGTTAATAAGATCTCCAAAGAGGTAAAGAATAAATTATATCCATATAAATAATGTTATTAAAAGAAAACTAGGAAGATATATAAGATGGGGATATGGGAATGTGAAAATGAATAATTCTGAAAGTCCAACATGGCATATATAGCTGTTGATCCATTCATCTACTGAAGGACATCTTGGTTGTTTCCAAGTTTTGGCAGTTATGAATAAAGCTGTATAAACATCCCTGTGCAGGTTTTTGTGTGATCATTAAAGAAAAAGCTGAATAAATATCCGTGTGCAGGTTTTCTTAGTTTTGTAAGAAATTGCCAAACTGTTTCCCAAAATGTTTGTACTATTTTGCATTCTACCCAGCAATGAATGAGAGTTCCCATTGCTTCGCAATCTAATCAGCATTTGGTATTGTCACTGTTCTGATTTTGGCCATTTTAATAGGGGTGTAGTTGTATCTTGTTTCAATTTTCATTTCTCTGATGACATATGATGTGAAGCATTTTTCATATGCTTATTTGCCATCTGTATATCGTCTCTGTTGAGGTGTCTGCTCAATTTTTTGGTCTATTTTTAAATTGAGTTTTGTTTTCTTATTATTGAGTATTAACAATTCTTTGCATTTTGGGGGTAACAGTTTCTTAATCAGATGTGTCATTTGCAAATGTTTTCTCCCAGTCTGTGTCCTGTATTCTCATTCTCTTGACATTGTCTTTTGCAGAGCAGAAGTTTTAAATTTTAATGATGTCTACCTGATCAAGTATTTCTTTTAAAAATCAAATTCTGAGGACCTTCAAGATGGCAGAGGAGCAAGATGTGGAGATCACCTTCCTCCCCACAAATACATCAAAAATACATCTACATGTGGAACAACTCCTACAGAACACCTACTGAACACCTACCTTAAACTTCCCAAAAGGCAAGAAATTCCCTATGTACGTGGGTAGGGCAAAAGAAAAAAGAATAAAAAGAGACAAAAGAATAGGGACGGGACCTGCACCTCTGGAAGGGAGCTGTGAAGGAGGAAAAGTTTCCACACACTAGGAAGCCCCTTCACTGGCAGAGACAGGGGGTGGGGGGGTGGGGGAAGCTTTGGAGGCACGGAGGAGAGCTCAGCAGCAAGGGCGCAGAGGGCAAAGGGGAGAGATTCCCGCACAGAGGATCAGTGCCAACCAGCACTCACCAGCCTGAGAGGATTGTCTGCTCACCCACCAGGGTGACTGTGGGCTGGGAGCTGAGGCTCGGGCTTCGGAGGTCACATCCCAGGGAGCAAACTGTGGTTGGCTGCGTGAACACAGCCTGAAGGAGGCTAGTGTGCCACAGCTAGCCGGAAGAGAGTCTGGAAAAAACTCTGGACCTGCGTAAGAGGCAAGAGACCATTGTTTTGGGGTGCGGAAGAAAAGGAGATTCAGAGCATCGCTTAAGGGAGCTTCAGAGATGGGTGCAAGCTGCGGCTATCAGCGCAGACACCAGAGACAGGCATGAAATGATAATACTGCTGCTGCAGCCACCAAGATCCTGTGTGCAAGCACAAGTCATTAGCCACACCTCCCCTCCCAAAAGCCTGTGCAGCCCACCACCGCCAGAGTCACATGATCCAAGGACAACTTCCCAGGGACAACACATGACATGCTGCAGGCTGTTGCAACATCACGCCAGCCTCTGCCTCTGCAGGCTCACCCAGCACTCCATACCCCTCCTTCCCCCTGTCCTGAGTGAGCCAGAGCCCCTTAATCAGCCTTTCCTTTAACCCCCTCCTATCTGGGCAAAGAACAAGTGCCAGAGGGCGACCTGCATGCAGAGGCAGGGCCAAATCCAAAGCTGAACCCAAGGAGCTGGCGAACAAAGAAGAGAAAGGGAAATTTCCTCATGCAGCCTCAGGAGCAGTGGATTATTTCTTCACAATCAACTTGATGTACCTTGCATGTGTGGAATACAGGAATAGACAACAAGTCATCCCAAAATTGAGGTTGTGGACTTTGGGAACAAATATAGAGTTGGCATTTGCTGTATGTGACTGACTAGTTTCTGATTTTTATGTTTATATTAGTTTAGTTTTTAGTGCTTCTTATCATTGGTGGATTTGTTTATTGGTTTGGTTGCTCTCTCCTCTTTTTTTAAAATTAATTTTTTACTTAAATAATTTTTTTTAATTTTTAATTTTAATAACATTATTTATTTTATTTTTTCTTTCTTTTTTTTCTCCATTTTCTTCTGAGCCGTGTGGCTCACCGGGTCTTGTTGGTTCAGCTGTGTGTCAGGCCTGAGCCTCTGAGGTGGGAGAGCCGAGTTCAGGACATTGGACCACCAGAGACCTACTGGCCCCATGTACTATCAATTGGTGAGAGCTCTCCAAGAAATCTCCAACTCAACGCTAAGACCCAGCTCCACTCAACAACCAGCAAGCTACAGTGCTGAACACACTATGCCAAACATCTAGCAAGACAGGAACACAACCAGACCCATTAGCAGAGAGGCTGCCTAAAATCATAATAAGTTCACAGACAGCCCCAATACACCATCAGACACAGTCCTGCCCAGCAGAAAGACAAGATCCAGCCTCATCCACCAGAACACAGGAACCAGTCCCCTCCACCAGAAAGCCTACACATCCCACTAAACCAACATTTGCCACTGGGAGCAGACATCAAAACAACAGGAAATATGAACCTACAGCCTGTGAAAAGGAGACCCCAAACACAGTAAGTTAAGTAAAATGAGAAAGCAGAGAAACAAACAGAAGATGAAGGAGCAAGGTAAAAATTCATCAGACCAAACAAATGAAGAGGAAATAGGCAGTCTACCTGAAAAAGAATTCAGAGTAATGAGAGTAAAGATAATACAAAATGTTGGAAAGAGAATGGAGAAAATACAAGAAACATTTAACAAGGACCTAGAAGAACTAAAGAAACAATGATGAACAACACAATAAATGAAATTAAAAATTCTCTAGAAGGAATCAATAGCAGAATAATGGAGGCAGAAGAATGGATAAGTGACCTGGAAGATAAAATAGTGGAAATAACTACTGCAGAGAAGAATAAAGAAAAAAGTATGAAAAGAATTGAGGACACAGTCAGAGACCTCTAGGACAACATTAAACACACCAACATTCGAATTATAGGGGTCCCAGAAGAAGAAGAGAAAAAGAAAGGGACTGAGAAAATATTTGAAGAGATTATAGTTGAAAACTTCCCTAATATGGGAAATGAAAAATTCTACCAAGTCCAGGAAATGCAGAGAGTCCCATACAGGATAAATCCAAGGAAAAACTCACCAAGACACATACTAATCAAACTATCAAAAATTAAATACAAAGAAAAAATATTAAAAGCAGCAAGAGAAAAGCAACAATAACATACAAGGGAATCCTCATAAGGTTAACAGCTAATCTTTCAGCCAAAACTCTGCAAGCCAGAAGGGATTGGCAGGACATATTTAAAGTGATGAAAGGGGAAAACCTACAACCAAGATTACTATACCCAACAAGGATCTCATTCAGATTTGACGGAGAAATAAACAACTTTACAAACAGCAAAAGCTAAGAGAATTCAGCACCACAAAACCAGCTTTACAACAAATTCTAAAGGAACTTCTCTAGGCAGGAAACACAAGAGAAGGAAAAGACCTACAGTAACAAACCTAAAACAATTAAGAATATGGTAATAGGAACATACATATCAATAATTTAAATGGAAATGGATTAAATGCCCCAACCAAAAGACATAGACTGGCTGAATGGATATAAAAACAAGACCCGTGGGCTTCCCTGGTGGCAAAGTGGTTGAGAGTCCGCCTGCCGATGCAGGGGACACGGGTTCATGCCCCGGTCCGGGAAGATCCCACATGCCGTGGAGCGGCTGGGCCTGTGAGCCGTGGCCGCTGAGCCTGTGCATCCAGAGCCTGTGCTGCACAACAGTGAGAGGCCCGCGTACCGCAAAAAAAAAAAAAAAAAAAAAAAAAAAAAAACAAGACCCGTATATTTGCTGTCTACAAGAGACACACTTCACACCTAGGGACACATACACACTGAAAGTGAGGGGATGGAAAAAGCATTTCCATGAAAATGGAAATCAAAAGAAAGCTGGAGTAGCAATTCTCATTTCAGAAATATAGACTTTAAAATAAAGACTGTTACAAGAGACAAGGACGGACACTACAAAATGATCAAGGGATCAATCCAAGAAGAAGATATAATAATTGTAAATATTTATGCATCCAACATAGGAGCACCTAAATACATAAGGAAAATTCTAACAGCCATAAAAGGAGAAATCAACAGTAACACAGTGATAGTAGGGGACCATTTTTGTAACAAATTTATTTGTTATTTATTTATTTTTGACTGTATTGGGTCTTCACTGCTGCACACAGGTTTTCTCTAGTTGCAGCAAGCTGGGGATACACTTCGTTGCAGTGAGTGAGTTCTCCTTGCTGTGGCTTCTCTTTTTGTGAAGCACAGGCTCTAGGTGCACGGGCTTCAGTAGTTGTGTCACACAGGCTCAGTAATTGTCCCTCACGGGGTCTAGAGCGCACAGGCTCAGGAGTTGTGGTGCACAGGCTTAGTTGCTCCATGGCATGTGGGATCTTCCTGAACCAGGGCTCGAACCCATGTCCCCTGCACTGGCAGGTGAACTCTTAACCACTGCACCACCAGGGAAGCCCAATAGTAGGGGACTTTAACACCTCACATCCAACAGTGGACATATCATCCAAAATGAAAATAAATAAGGAAACAAAAGCTTTAAAAGACACATTAAACAAGGTGGACTTAATTGATATTTACAGAACATTCCATACAGAAACAACAGAATACACTTTCTTTCCAAGTCCTCAGGGACATTCTCCAGGATAGATCATTTCTTGGCTCACAAATCAAGCTTTGGTAAATATAAGAAAATTAAAATCATATCAAGTATCTTTTCCAACCACAAGGCTATGAGAATAGATATCAATTACAGGAACAAAATGTAAAAACTACAAACAAATGGAGGCTAAACAATACGCTAAATACTAAATAACCAAGAGATTACAGAAGAAATCAAAGAGGATATAAAAAAATACCTAGAAACAAATGACAATGAAAATATGATGACTCAAAACCTATGGGATGCAGCAAAAGCAGTTATAAGAGGGAAGTTTAGAGCAATACAATCCTACCTCAAGAAATAAGAAACATCTCAAATAAACAACCTAACATTAAACCTAAAGCAATTAGAGAAAGAACAAAAAAAACCCAAAGTTAGCAGAAGGAATGAAATCATAAAAATCACATCAGAAATAAATGAAAAAGAAATGAAGGAATGATAGCAAAGATCAATAAAACTAAACGCTGGTTCTTTGATAAACAAAACTGATAAACCATTAGCCAGACTTATCAAGAAAAAAAGGGAGAAAACACAAATCAACAGAATTAGAAATGAGAAAGGAGAAGTAATAACTGACAGTACAGAAATGCAAAGGATTGTGAGAGATTACTACAAGAAACTTATGCCAATAAAATGGACAACCTGGAAGAAACAGAGAAATTCTTAGAAAAACACAACCTTCTGAGCCTGAACCAGGAAGAAATAGGAAATATAAACAGACCGATCACAAGCATTGAAAATGAAACTATGATTAAAAATCTTCCAACAAACAAAGGCCCAGGACAAGATGGCTTCACAGGCAAATTCTATCAAAAAAAGAGCTAACACCTATCCTTCTCAAATTCTTCCAAAATAGAGCAGAGGGAGGAACACTCCCAAACTCATTCTGTGAGACCACCATCACCCTGATACTAAAACCAGACAAAGATATCACAAAAAAAAGAAAATTACAGGCCAATATCACTGATGAACATAGATGCAGAAATCCTCAACAAAATACTAGCAAACAGAATCAAACAGCACATTAAACAGATCATACACCATGATCAAGTGGGGTTTATCCCAGGAATGCAAGAATTATTCAATATACACAAATCAATCAATATGATACACCATATCAACAAACTGAAGGATAAAACCCATATGATAATCTCAATAGATGCAGAAAAATCTTTTGACAAAGTTCAACACACATTTATGGTAAAAACTCTCCAGAGTGTAGGCACAGAGGGAACTTACCTCAACATAATATAGGTCATATATGACAAACCCACAGCCAACAACATTGTCAATGGTGAAAAACTGAAACCATTTCCACTAACATCAGGAACAAGACAAGGTTGCCCTTTCTCACCACTGTTATTCAACATAGTCTTGAAAGTTTTAGCCACAGCAATCAGAGAAGAAAAAGAAATAAAAGGAATCCAAATTGGAAAAGAATTAAAACTGTCACTGTTTTCAAATGACATGAAACGATACATAGAGAATCCTAAAGATGCTACCAGAAAACTTCTAGAGCTAATTAATGAATTTGGTAAAGTAGCAGGAAACAAAATTAATGCACAGAAATCTCTTGCATTCCTATACACTAACGATGAAAAATCTGAAAGGGAAATTAAGAATACACTTCAATTTACCATTGCAAAATAAAGAATAAAATACCTAGGAATAAACCAAACTAAGGAGACAAAAGACCTGTATGCAGAAAACTATGACAGTGATGAAAGAAATTAAAGATGACACAAATAGATGGAGAGATATACCATGTTCTTGGATTAGAAGAATCAACATTGTGAAAAGACTATACTACCCAAAACAATCTACAGATTCAATGCAATGTCTTTCAAACTACCAATGGCATTTTTCACAGAAGTAGAAAAAAAAATTTCACAATTTGTATGGAAATACAAAGGACCCCGAAGAGCTAAAGCAATCTTCAGAAAGAAAAGCAGAGTTGGAAGAATCAGGGTCCCTGACTTCAAGCTATACCACAAAGCTAGAGTAATCAATACAGTATGATACTGGCACAAAAACAGAAATATAGATCAGTGGAACAGGATAGAAAGTCCAGAGATAAACCCATGCACATATGGTCATCTTATCTTTTATAAAGGAGGGAAAGTATACAATGGAGAAAAGACAGCCTCTTCAATAGGTGGTGCTGGGAAACTGGACAGCTACATGTAAAAAAATGAAATTAGAACACTCCCTAACACCATACACAAAAATAAACTCAAAATGGATCAAAGACCTAAATGTAAGGCTAGACACTACAAAACTCTTAGAGCATAACATAGGCAGTACACTCTATGTCATAAATCATAGCAAGATCCTTTTTGACCCACTTCCTAGAGAAAAATAAACAAATGGGACCTAATGAAACTTCAAAGCTTTTGCACAGCAAAGGAAACCATAAACAAGATGAAAAGGCAACCCTCAGAATGGGAGAAAACATTTGTAAACAAAGAAACTGACAAAGGATTAATCTACAAAATATAAAAGCAGCTCATGCAGCTCAACATCAAAAAAACAAACAACCCAATCCAAAAATGGGCAGAAGACCTAAATAGACATTTCCTCAAAAAAGATATACAGATTGCCAACAAACACATGAAAGGATGCTCAACATCACAATGATTAGAGAAATGCAAATCAAAACTACAGTGAGGTATCACCTCACACCAGTCAGAATGGTCATCATCAAAAAAATCTTCAAACAATAAATGCTGGAGAGGGTGTGGAGTAAAGGGAACCCTCTTGCACTGTAGGTGGGAATGTAAATGGATACAACCACTATGGAGAACAGTATCAAGCCTCCTTAAAAACGTAAAAATAGAATCACCATATGAACCAGCCATCCCACTACTGGGCATATACCCTGACAAAACCATAATTCAAAAAGAGTCATGTACCAAAATGTTCATTGCAGCTCTATTTACAATAGCCAGGACATGGGAGCAACCTAAGTGTCCATCGACAGATGAATGGATAAAGAAGATGTGGCACATATATACAATGGAATATTACTCAGCTATAAAAAGAAATGAAATTGAGTTATTTGTAGTGAGGTAGATGGATCTACATTTTGTCATACAGAGTGAAGTAAGTCAGAAAGAGAAAAACAATACCATATGCTAACACGTACATATGGAATCTTAAAAAAAAAATGGATCTGAAGAGTCTAGGGACAAGAGAGGAATAAAGACTCATAGAGAATAGAGAATAGAGAATAGAGAATAGAGAATGGACTCGAGGACATGGGGAGGAGGAAGATTAAGCTGGGATGAAGTGAGAGAGTGGCACGGACATATATACACTACCAAATGTATAATAGATAGCTAGTGGGAAGCAGCTGCATAACACAGGGAGATCAGCTCGGTGCTTTGTGACCACCTAGAGGGGTGGGATAGGGAGGGAGGTTGAAGGGGGAGGGGATATAGGGATATATGTATACATATAGCTGATTCATTTTGTTATACAGCAGAAACTAACACAATTTAAAGCAATTATAGTCCAATAAAGATGTTAAAAAAATTCAACTGAGTAAAGATCTTATTGGCTGTATTTAAGCATTCATGAATCAGGCTACATCCAACCTAGCAGATAGAAAGGAGCTCCAAGGAATTGAACAAAATGAAAGACTTTCATAATCAGAAGGAGTAGAAATAAGAAAGTCATACTAGGCCCAAAACAGGTTATTTATTGCTAGATTAGTTTTCTTTAGGGGATAGCAGAGGTCTATCAGGTAGATTACCTAAATAGTGCTGATCAGGTGAATCCTGATTGACTGGTTTAAGATTCCATTTCTGGGAGAGTCAAAACTGTAATTAAGTCTTGGTTTGGTGGCCTGCAGCTTCACATAAGTTACTCATTTTTGGACATGGTGATTTATTTTTAACAATTCTTTCCTGAATCATGCCTTTGATGTTGTATCTAAATAATATCTCTTAAAATTTAGTTTTAAATCCTCTTTACAAGGGTGAAAATCTTCTTTAGACAACATTGAATACAGAAATGATGATTTAACTAAGAATATTTGAAAGTCTTCAACATATCCTATATATGTCCTGTAGGATTATATATCCTGTAAAAGTCCCAAAAGACAAAACTAAAACAAATTCTACAGAAGAATTATTTAAGATATATTGGATAAGAAATGTCCAGCAAGGTGAATCTTTTTTAAAAAGTGAGCACAAATATTAAGAATATAAATACAAATACGTCCATGTCCAGATATGTCAAAGATAAAAAAAAAAATCTTTAAAGCCAACAGAGTAAACAAATAGAAAGATTACCTACAAAAATGGCAATCATTCTGATAGCAGACTTCTCATCAACAACAGCAAAGAACAAAGACAATGGAGTAATATCTTCAGCATGCTGAAGGAGAACAGTCTTAAAATAAGATACACATAAGATACAAAATCATTATTCAAAAGTAATGAGGAAAAAAATAATTCCAGACATACAAAGGTTAAGATCTTTACTAAAAGAAGTGGTAAAAACTATAGTTCAGCAAGAGGAAAGGTTTTATACTAGGAACATGAAAATAGTATAACAAAATATTGATGAGACTTTTTTTGGGAAAAACACATAGACAAAGTAAGTCCTGAATTATTGTATAAATACCATAAAGTTAGCAGTTGTCTCAATATTAATTTGTAAATATATCATGATACTGATCAAAAATTTCATAGCTTTTTTAAAAAATGAAATTTGGCAAGATGACAATAAAATCCAAGTGAGAGAATAAGAACAGAGGATAGCCAAGATAATTTGAAGAAGATGAAGAAGAATGTGATTGCACTTGTCCTACCAGCTATTAAGAAATATTTTACTTCTCTCCTTCCAATTTGAATATCATGTTTTTTGTTTTTTTTTTTGTCTGATCGCTGTGGCTAGGACTTCTAATACTATGTTGAATAGAAGTGCTGAGAGTAGGCATCCTTGTCTGTTCCTGAATTTATCAGAAAGGGTTTCAGCTTTTCACTATTGAGTATTATGTTGGCTGTGGGTTTGTTGTAAATAGCTTTTATTATGTTGAGATATGTTCCCTCTAATCCACTTTGTTGAGAGTTTTTATCATGAATTTATGTTAAATTTTATCAAATGTTTTTCTGCATCTATTGAGATGAACATGTGGTTTTTGTCTTTCATTTTGGTAATGTGGTATATCATATTAATTGATTTGTGTATGTTGAACCACCTTTGCCACACTGGAATGAATCCAACTTGATCATGGTGTATGATAATTTTTACGTATTGTTAGATTCAGTTTGCTAATATTTTGTTGAGGATTTTTGCATTTATATTCATCAAAAATACTGGCCTGCGACTTCCCTGGTGGTGCAGTGGTTGAGAGTCCGCCTGCCGATGTAGGGGACACGGGTTCATGCCCCGGTCTGGGAAGATCCCACATGCCACGGAGTGGCTGGGCCTGTGAGCCATGGCCGCTGATCCTGTGCATCTGGAGCCTGTGCTCCACAATGGGAGATGTCACAACAGTGAGAGGCCCGTGTAACCACCAAAAAAATAAATAAATAAAAATAAAAATACTAGCCTGTAATTTTCTTTTTTGTAGTGTCTTTTTCTGGTTTTGGTATCAGGGTAATAGTGGTTTCATAGAATAAATTTGAGAGTATTCCCTCCTCTTTAATCTTTCAGAATAGTTTGAGAAGGATAGGTATAAGTTCTTCTCTGTATGTTTGGTAGAATTTCTCAGTGAAACCATCTGGTCCTAGACTTTTGTTTGCAGGGAGTTTTGTTTTTGTTTTAGTTTTTGTTTTATTACAGATCCTATTTCCTTTCTAGTGATTGGTCAATTCAAATTGCCTGTTTCTTTTTGACTCAATTTTGGCAGGCAGCATGTTCCAAGAAACTTGTCCATTTCTTCTAGCTTGTCTCATTCATCGGCATATAACTGTTCATAGTATTATCTTATGATTTTTTGGTATTTCTTCAGTATCAGTTGTTATTTCTCCTCTTTCATTTCTTACTTTGTTTATCTGGGTCCTCTCTCTCTTTTCTTCTTGGTGACACTGAGTAAAGTTTTGTCAATTTTGTTTATCTTTTCAAAAACTAATTCTTGGTTTTATTGATCTTTTCTATTGAGTTTTGAAGGGAAGAGGTAAGATTGTCATTATTTGTGATGATATGATACTCTATATAGAGAACCCAAAAGATTCCACAGAAAAACTATTAGAATTAATAAATGAGTTCAGCAAGGTTGCAGGATACAAGATTAATATACAGAAATCTGTTGCATTTCTTTAAAGAAACAATGAAGTATCTGAAACAGAAAGTAACAAAACAATCTCATTTAAAATTGTATCAAAAAATAGAATACCTAGGAATAAATTTAACCAAGGAGGTTAAAGACCTATATGCTGAAAACTATAAAACATTGAAAACTATAAAACATTGATAAAGGAAATTGAAAATGATTCAAACAAATGGAAAGATATTCCATGATCTTGGATTGGCAGAATTAATATTGTTAGAATGGCTATAGTACCCAAAGCAATCTACAGACTTAATGAGATCCCTATCAAAATACCAATGACGTTCTTCCCAGAAGTAGAACAAATAATCCTAAAATTTATTTGGAACCACAAAAGACCCAGAATTGCCAAAACAATCCTGAGGAAAAAAAACAAAGTTGGAGGCTTAACCCTTCCATATTTCAGACAATATTACAAAGCTACAGTAATCAAAGTAGCTTGGTTTTGGCACAAAAACAGACATATAGATCAATGGAACAGAATAGAGAGCGCAGAAATAAACCCACACATCTATGGTCAATTAAACTATGACAAAGAAGGCAAGAATATACAATGGAAAAAAGACAGTCTCTTCAACAAGTGGTATTGGGAAAGCTGGACAGCTACATCTAAATCAATGAAATTAGAACATTCCCTCACACCATATAAAAAAATAAGCTCAAAATGATATAAAGATCTAAATGTAGTACATGACACCATAAAACTCTTAGAAGAGAACTTAGGAAAAACATTCTCTGACATAAATTGTACAATATTTTCTAAGGTCAGTCTTGCAAAGGAAAAGAAATAAAAGGAAAACCAAATGGGACCTAATCAAACTTCAAAGCTTTTACACAGTAAGGGAAACAATCAACAAAATGAAAAGACAACCTATGGAATAGAAGAAGATATTTGCAAATGATACAACCAACAATGGATTACCTCCAAACTATACAAACAGCTCATACAACTCAATATCGAAAAAACAAACAACCCAATCAAAAATGGGTAGAACACCTAAATAGATATTTTTTCAAAGAAGACATACAGATGGACAATAGGCACATGATAAGATGCTCAACATTGCTAATTATTAGATAAATTCAAATCAAAACCACAATGAGGTATCACTTTATACCAGTCAGAATGGCTATCATTAAAAAGTCTACAAATTATAAATCCTGGAGAGGGTGTGGCGAAAAGGGAACCCTCTGACACTCTTGTTGAGAATGTAAATTGGTGCAGCCACTATGGAAAACAGCATGGAGGTTCCTCAAAAAACTAAAAATAGAGCTACCATATGATCCAGCACTCCCACTCCTGGGCATATATCCCCAAAAGATGAAAACTCTAATTCAACAAGATACATGCACCCCAATGTTCATGGCAGCACTATTTACAATAGCCAAGGCATGGAAGCAATCCAAGTGCCCATCAACAAATGATTGGTTTAAGATTTATATATATATATATATATATATATATATACACACACACATACACACACACACACACACACACACATACACAGGGCATATTAGCCATAAAAAAGAACGAAATTCTGCCATTTTTAGCAATATGGATGGACCTAGGGATTATCATACTAAGTAAAGTAAGTCAGACAGACAAAGACAAATATTATGTGATATCACATATATGTAGAATCTAAAAAGTAATACAAGTGAATCTAGATGTAAAACAGAAACAGACTCACAAACATAGAAAACAAATTTATGGTTACCAAAGAGGAAAGTGGGGGGAGGAATAAATTAGGAGTATGGGATTAAGAGATACAAACTACTACACATAAAATAGATAAGCAAAAAGGATTTACTATATAGCACAGGGAATTATATTCAATAACTTGTAATAACCTATAATGAAAAATAATGTGAATGTACATATTATATATATATATACGAATCACTTTTCTGTTGACATGAAACTAATACAATATTGTAAATAAACTATATTTTAATTTTAAAAAGACATATTTTAAAGGCATAGACATGAAAACTGTGGAATATGCCCAGAAATAGACAAGTATAGCCATGGAACAAATTACAAAGCTCAGAAGCAGATCCAATAATTGATGGGAACTACATATGTAACATAGATGCTGTCTCATGTCAGTGGAGGAAGAATGAATATATTTGTTGTGTTTTTCTTTGCATATACATTTGAACTTGGAGGGACAAAATTGGAAGTCTTAATCTTGTCATAGATCAAGCTATCATTCCTTATCAATATTTAATAATAATATGACATATCAATAACTGTTTCTCTCATTCCTTGTTTTATCTCTCACTTGATTGGAAACTCAGAAATCAGGGAGAAAGGAATTAACTGTGATTAAGTATTAACTTAATCTTAAAATCTTATCTGTAAAATGAGGATAATAGTATTACTACTTCAACAAATGCTGTGAGATTTAAATGAGTTAATGCATGTTAAATGCTGAGAGCAATCCTAGCTCAATAAATGTTCACTATTATAATTATCACACCACACTCCCTTGCTTGTCAGACTATTTTGTTGGTGGTGCAAAAAATCCTGGTCAGATTTTATGGACCCCAGTCATTTTGTCACTTACAAATGATTTAGAATAAGAAGTAGATATCATTGTAACCCATATCCTTACCTATCACCAGCTTTATGTATTTCAAGACAGGAAGCTGGGACCACTTTAACCCTAATTTATCTAGACAATGTAACAAATTTCATGACGGGGCCACTGTGCCCATTATGGTCAACAAATTTCTTTCCTGGTTCTGTGCTCCAAGTCACATATCCACATTAAGCTATACATAATTATTTTCCATCCATACATGGTATTTAGACCAAAACATAAAATGTCCTTCCCACATTTGTCATTTTATCAAACTGCATATATTTTTCCCCTAGCTTATTTTATGCTTTTGGAAATAATTTGCATTATTCCATTTATCACATTATTCCATTCTACACCATTAGGAATAATGAAGTAACTGGGACCCTCTGAGAATCAATGGAAATAAATTAATTTGACACTTCCTTTCTCACTGAAGGTCGGGATTGTTGTGATGTATCTATTAGCTATCATCTTGATGCCTGGGAGCAAGTGTGGGCTTGAGAGCATTATTTGTGTTGGCTTGTATTTCACTGCACTATACTTTGAGTACTATACTGTGCTTTGCTTCCTTAGCAACATCAATGCTTTCTGTTTTCAAAAGCAACACATTCAGTATTCTTAGGAGGACCATCTTCTTGGATAGTACATTCTTAACAAGTGAACTGATTGGAAATTGATCACAGAGTATATCCAATTACATATATTTTTTAATGTCTGATATGTCTATTAAATAGGTTAAAAAGATACATAAAACATAGTCTCTGACCTTGGGTGTCAGAGAAATCTAGAGAGAGCTAGAAAAAAATAGATATTTGTTCAAGGTATACATTCAGTACAGGGAAGAAAGTGAGTTACTTTTCAAGGGACATCGGGCAAGGCTTCACAGAGAATTCTCAGCTGATAATAGGGTTTAAAGGATGAATACAAATTCCTTAACCAGACTGAGTCAAAAAAGACAACATGTTCAAAACTATTGAATTATGAAATAATATACTGTTTCTCAAAATTAAAAGACTGTACACATATTCACTAAAACTTTATTACTGACTATAAACACAAATATGTACATTTAAAATATAAATATTTTATGCTGGTTAACTTGCTGCATAAAAAAATTACCTCAAAACTCAGTGGCTTAAAACAACAGTAATTTGTTATTGTTCATGTGTCTGCAAGTCCACCGGAGGTCCCCTGACAACTGATCTGGGCTGGGCTCAGGTAGGGCAATTCTGTTCTATGTGCTTCTCAACCGCCTCCTGTGACCAGTGTGCTGCCTGAGCATGACCTCATGGCGATGGCAGACATGTAAGAGGGCAAGAGGAAACACTGAAGTTTCTTAAAACCTAAGCACAGTACTACTTCCACCTTCTGTCATTGTCCCAAGCAAGTTACAGGGCCAAATCTCAAGTCAAGTGTCAGGGAAGTACACTCCACCCATGATGAAGCAATGGGAAGGGTGTACATGCTGGGATGGGTGAAGAATCAAGGCTATTAATAGAGTCTACTTTAGACCTCCAGCAAGGACTTGCTGCAGCCTACAACAAAAGGCATAGAAGGAGGTCTGCTACTAAAAGACCTGTCTAAATAGACGCGTTACAATAGAAACCCCAGGCCAAGGGAAACTTATAATCAGGTATGGGCATGAGTTCCGAGATTCCTGACAGTCAAAAGGAAAAAGAAAGAGGGAAAAGAAAATTTTCTTTGCAAAAGGGCAAAAGGAAAAATATGTCTGAGAAGGAAGAACATTAATTTGTGATAGAAACTAAGTACGTACACGTATATTGAACTCACCAGCACATTTACTATATATGCATGCATTCCCAAACATTGTGTGGTTAGAAAATGGGCTATTATGTATAACAAGATACATTCTTAATCTAAACAATCTTGTATGAGTCCATCATTCATTCTTTATCTCTCTCTCTCTCTCTTCTTCCCCCCAACTCCTGCAAATATGGCATAACCTTTGTGTATAGGGTCCGTTTTAACTGTAAGGAACAGACTATCCCTTTTACCTCTAAAGAATCCCCTATTTTTCAGCCAGGAGAGAGCAGACAAAGATAACAGGCAGATTGTTTTCCATCTCCAGTGTCTGACTGGATGACAAAGAAGTCTGTTACTTTAGCCAAGTTGTCTGCCAACATTTCACTTTCTTCACTTGTTGTTTGTTGCCTGGTCGCAAGGAAAAAGCAAAACAAAACAATCTTCAGCAAAATCTGGACCCTTTAGCCCCCACTTAATAAATATTTGAGTCAATATATTGCTTCACATCCTGTGTGGGTTGGTATGAAAACCTGTTTCGCTATCTTATACAGAAACACAAATATATGCCTTTGAGCTGATATCTGAAACAATGGTGATGCCCTGTGTGTGTGTGTATACTGTTTTAAACTTTCTCAAACAAGTGGCAACATGGTGAGGTTGAAAGGTTTTAGTCTATGACAGCCTCTGATTTTATTGCAGTTACTTACTCTCTGTGAACCTGAAACATCAGTTAATATATTTGAATCTTAATTCCTTCATTTGTAAAAGTGACAACAATAATATCTACCTCAAAGCACGGTTATGAGGATTAACATTGAGACCGTGTGTGTGTGTGTGTGTGTGTGTGTGTGTGTGTGTGTGTGTCTGCCGGGATGAAAGTTGTAGCACGTATTGGGTATTTAGCAAATGTTTGACACCTTTCCCATATGAAGTCAGAAGGATTATGCCTTATTCATTCACTAAGCACATGACAGATTAACAGATTAAGTTAACAGATTAACTTAAACCAAGAAAATAAGAAGACTGAGCTATGAAATAATCAAGTACATTTTCAGTAGTCACACAGAGGAGACTCAAGACTAGAAACTACATTTCCTAGTTCCTGGTTCTCAAACTTGTTATTCCATTGTTATACTTTCCATTCATTCATTCACTCATCCATTGTACATTTGCACCCACTCTGTACTAAATACTCTGCTAGACACTGTACATTTAAATAAGTAAAAGAGACTTACCCTCAACTAGCTTACAGTCTATAAGGCTACAAAAAGAGAAGAACAATTATATTACCCTGTAATAAAGCTTATAACAAAGGATTTGGTAAGAGATCAAGGAGAAAAGAGCTAAAGTGATTTTGAGAAAATACCTGTGTCCATGGTTCTCTTTCTGAGAACTTCTTATAAACCTCTAGTTCTGTTGGGACCTGGCTGTTAATAAATGACACATCTTTCAAAAAGGTTAAACTGACAATTGTCTGAAAGAGTATTTTGTATGTTAAATCTATAGCAGTAGGTTTAAGACAAAATTAGAATGAATGGAACATTAAAAATTTGATATTTCCCATTAACTGGAATCTTTGATAAGAAAAAGATATTGTCATGCCAAATCTGTAGGCACTCTGTCGCTACTTTAACTGTTGTCTCCCTTCTACCTTCCCCAATCCCACCGTCCCTTCAGCTGACCTCTGCCCGCTTACTCTTGATGGCTAAATTTAGGTGTAACCTCTTCTAGCTCTTGTGGGACTTTAATTATCTATTTGGCTATCTTCAAAGATGTTTTGCATCTGAAATAATTGTAATCAGGTCTACCATGTACAGTTGTTTAGACTTCATACTACACATTGTAATCTATGTGAATGGCACCCCTGGCTATTGTGAAGCATACAACCTACACAGCTGTACCAGGCGTCCCTAAATTAAATCAAGCAGAGAAATTTCCTCTTCTCTCAAGGGCCTCTCTAATTTTATCAAACTCTTTTTAAAAAGTAATTATTGAGATTTTTGAAAATTGAAGTACAGTTAATTTACAATGTTGTGTTAGTTTCAAGTGTACAGTGAAGTGATTCAGTCACATATACATATATATTCTTTTTAAGTTTCTTTTCCATTATAGGCTATTACAAGATATTGAGTATAGTTCCCTGTGCTACACAGTAGGTCCTTGTAGGTTATCTATTTTATATATCGTAGTGTGTATATGTTAATTCCAAACTCCTAATTTATCATCCCCACCCCCTGCTATCCCCTTTGGCAGCCATAAGTTTGTTTTCTATGTCTGTGAGTCTATTCTGTTTTGTAAATAAGTTCATTTGTATCACTTTTTTAGGTTCCACATATAAATTATGTCATAAGATATTTGTCTTTCTCTGCCAGACTTACTTCACTTAATATGACCATCTCTAGGTACATCCATAGAGATATACTGTGTATATATACCACATATTCTTTATCAATTCATTTGTTGATGGTCATTTAGGTTGCTTCCATGTCCTGTCTATTGTAAATAGTGCTGCTATGAAAATTGGGGTGCATGTATCTTTTCAAATTAGAGTTTTCTTCAGATATATGTTCAGGAGTGGGATTGCAGGATCATATGGTAACTCTATTTTTTATTTTTTAAACTACTGAAAATGCACACTATAAGAAATAAATTCATGCAAAATAAACAAGTGTACATCTCTCTCATCCTCTACTTTTCTAAGCTCCTCCCCAGAGGTAATCACTATTAACTATTTCTTATTTCTCTTTCTCCCCTGTACAGTGTTAAGTTTCAGTAGTAATTAACCTTTGAAATATCCTCACTTTCATGTCATTTACACGTTACTTATTACATCCCCATTATGATCACTCTCCTGACTCCAGACACACCTATCCACCTTCCACATTTCTCGTGTCTCAAAGCACTTAAAACTTACATCCAAAAACAAATCCATGATCTTTCCCTGCAAGATTTTACCCTCTTCCAGTGCTCCCTAGCTCAGTGAATTCACTACCATCTACCCAATTAAACAAGTCAGAAACCTAGGAGCCATCTCAGACACCTTCTTCTTCCTCACCCTGACATCCTTCCCATCCTTCAAGTTCTGTCAGTTTTACCTCTTCCCTTTCTCCTCAACTTATCTCTCTTTCTACTTACACCACCACCAACAATCCAGCTACCATTATTTCTTATCTGAACTATTGTTATAACTTTGTTACTCATACACTGATATCCAATATCTTACCCTGATTCATTATACACACTGCAGTCTGAAAGATCTTCTGGAAATACAAATTCAATATGTCACCTCCCTTCTTAAAAACCTTTGCATGTCCTCCCATTGTTTGTAGCACAGCCTAGGAGACCCTGTGACCTGACCCCTTCTAAACCTCCTAACCACATCTTCCCAACACTCACTGTTTCAGTCTTCTCATTTTAGTTACTCTGTTCCTCTTTCAATTTGCTGCTTCTTATTAAAATTATGCACCAAATTATTAGTCTTTGTAACACATTTCAATGAAGACTGCTAAACAAGATTTTCTGTCTCTCCTCTCATCCAGGGATTCCCACTTGGTCTCCTTAGGAGTTCATTCCATTCCAGTCTTTCAATGCATCAGCGTGGGCACTTGGGGATGGCCCAATCTGGAAAACTTTATGGAATGTGCACCTCATGCTATAATTGTCTAAAGCATAATATAATAGAGGAACAAATGTTATGCAGCAGGTTTGTGAAAATAACATTCATTTCCTTCTCACTACGGAGGAAGGCCTTAACTAGGTAAGACTAATGGAACAATTTCTGTTTTGTTCTGGTCTTAAGTCATCACTACATCACTCAAGTTCTTCTGATCTCCTTCTGGGTCTTTCCCCCATTATACCTAAGACAACCTCATTCTGAGGTACTGATGATTTGCAGCAGAGCTCTTCACACTATTTTACAGAAATTTCTTAACATTTGCTCATGCTGTTCTTTAGTGTTTACTTCAAACATTGAAGTTTCAATAAAGAATTGATAAGGAGGCTTTGCTTCCAAGACACTAACAGGTGATAGGTAGAAAGTTACTAATTAGCACATCTTGATTCTGAATATAGGATCCAACAGATTTTTTTGTAGTCTGGGTACTCAGCCCAGCTGCCTCATTATTTTTCTCTTAGGATTTAGTATGTGGTTGTCTGTCTCCCTGTCTTAAAAACATTTCTTTTGGTATGGCATGAAAAAGTACTGTAAGACTCCTTGAGTTAGGAAGGTAAGTTCCTGACTGAAGTCCAAGATTAAAACAGAATCCTTCATTGGGGAGATACCTGGACAAGATTATATTTCCCATACAGCATCATTAAACATCCTCTTTGTTGCCCTAGTTCACGATTTTTTTTTATTGTTTAACCAGTACGTGTTGACAGACTTGTGGGTTGCAGGTCTGTCTGACTGCCAAGTGCACATTATTTCCGTCAAGGTACATTCCATTATATTCTCTAGGAGGAAAAGTTTTAAGTGATGCCAAGTGAGAGATTACTAGTTACATTTCTACCTGAATCTGCCATTATTTTAAGGATTAATTTCTTTCCCTCCAGTTAGCTAATTGTTGTTATTCACCTCTGGTTTGGTATACCACATTTTCTGCCTTTCCAAATCTTACAGAATTTTCAAGATCTAATTTCTTTTTTCCAGCTAATATGCACTCCTTGCTGTTTTGAAATTTCATCGACTTTGGAGTTTGTTTATTTTTAATTTATTTTGTTCAGGAGAGTAGTTAGTGTCATTTGACAACAACCCTATAATTATCTAGTTTCTTGGATGGTTCTTTCTTTTTATTTAAATTGTTAATAACCTGCCAGATTAATAATGATTTTCCCTGAAGGCAGAAGCTAGTTTCTTCTCACAGTGGGAGGACATGCAAAGGCTTTTAAGAAGGGAGGTGACATATTGAATTTTCTTCTATTGGATCCTCAGGATATAGCCAAAAACCTGGGCACAGATTTGGCATTTTATAAATAGTTGCTGCTTATTGTAACTTCAAGTGAAAAAATACCCATCGAGTCATAGTCCTAAAGCATGCAAGGTGATGAAAGCTGGAAGAAGGCAGAGTGGTTTGTGATAAGCAATATAGTATATAAAGTGTACAGAGGCGTTAAAAACATGGATTTTAGAGCCATACAGACCCCAGTGCAAATCCTGGCTATGCCACTGGATAATTATGTGACATGGGTAGGGACTTCCCTGGTGGCACAGTGGTTGAGAATCTGCCTGCCAATTCAGGGGACACGGGTTTGATCCCTGGTCTGGGAGGATCCCACATGCTATGGAGCAACTAAGCCCGTGTGCCACAACTACTGAGCACAAGTGCTACAACTACTGAAGCCTGTGCATTCTGGGGCCTGTGCCCCGCAACAAGAGAAGCCACTGCAATGAACCCATGCACCGCAACGAAGAGTAGCCCCTGCTCGAGGCAACTAGAGAAAGCCCGCACACAGCAACGAAGACCCAATGCAGAAAAAAAAAAAATTATGTGACCTGTGTAATTTAATTGACATCTCTAAGCCTTTGTCTTCTCATCTGTAAAATGCAGATAGTAACATCTGTCATATGGAGTTGTTACGAAAACTGAGTGAGATAACGCATGAAAGTCTGAGCGTAATATCTAGTTCTTAGTAAACACTTAACAAACGGTATATGTCTTAATGTTACTTATTAGTAGTATCAATATTAGTACTATCAGTATTAATGTCAATATTGAAAGAGTGATGCCTTTGCATTTGCCTCTTATTCTGACAGTTATTATTTATGTGACCTTTGTCAGGTAAGGTCCTTTGAGATGCAGATGACAAGACGGGATATACAAGAGACTTATTGCGGGAATGATTATGAAGGATAAAGATGGGGGGAATAGGAGAGGGTAGGTGATGTAGGTCTTCCAGCTTTAAAAGGAGAGTAGAAATTAAGGAGCATCAGATAGAATCTCTGACTGCCATTCTGAGTATGGCCAGGCCAATGCCGAGCCTCTGAGCAAAAGTTGGAGGAATTCCACATGGGGCAGGAGTGGACTGCCTTTAGTGCCACTGCTGTGCTCAGTCATGACCTGGGAGCAGCCTGAGTGAAGTGTGGCCTTGGCATGAATGTCAGTGTAGCTCTGAAGATGCAGCAACAGCATCATCTACACTACGTGCAGCAGATTTTCTTAAAAGGAGATCTGAACAATGTACCTCCATGCCAAACACTTGGTCTTAGACTCATTATTCTGTCTGTTAGAATCTTACGTTGTCATCTGTGACATGAGGAACACAATAAGTATTCCATGGAGACAGTGCAATATTTCACTTAGATGATCTACGTGGAGTATCTGGAACACAGACAAGTGCACAGAAAATGTCCATTCCTTTCCTTTCCCCCAGTTGCATCTTCTGTCTTTAACTTCTCATCCCTTAAAGATAGATTCCCAATCTTTCCTGAATACCTCCAGTGTGAAGTTTCCACCTAATAGATAAATATCTTAAAATCTTCACTTTTGCTTTGGTCATCCAATCTTTTGGCCAAACATACTAGAATCAAATTATTCATATAATGGCTCTGGCCATCTTGTTCCTTTATCTAGACAGAAACAGTCTCACCAAAGAAAACACAATAAAAAACAGAGAAATGAAGAGCAATTCATATTGTGGCGTTACATCTCTCTTTACTTGAGGGAATAAAGCTTTCTTCTCTTTGAGATTAAATACTTTATGAGAATGTTATGTTTTGTCCTATTCAAATCATTGGGGCACACTCAAGAAATAAAACTATTTAGGTCAGAGAATATGAGTTGAGGGGAAAGATCACTATCTTGAGTCTATTGGAGTTCTTAGAAAAAAACTCTTCTGAATTCTAGCCCACCAATAGACCACACAAAGGGGCAGAGGTTGAAATAATTACATATTACACAGAGAAATTGAAAAAGAAAACATCAGTAATGGGATTACAATTCTACAGGAGAATTTTTTACAAGCTATGGCAAGCAAAGGCAGTTTTTAAATGATTCTTCCTATACACAATCTTATAAACATTGCTCTTCAGAGAAACACATTTGGCTTTTGCTTCTGCTTGATTTATAACCTTGTGATAACAAAGGTGTTGTGTAGCCTCAAAAGCTTTTCATGGAGAAGCTTTCCCTCTCCCAGCTCCAAACACCACCAGTTTAAATTGGTTATGTTCCAAAAGTTTCACAAGGTTGTGTGGTTGTCTTTGGGTGCCTTGACAAATAAACAGAAGAAATAGTTTAATATTATTCTCTCGAGAAAGTTTCTCAATAAAGGATCTTTGTTCCATGGCTGACTTAGCAAGGCCAATCCTGACTGTACCAATTCATTCTGGATATTTATTTGAATTGAGCATTGTTGAGCTCCATTCTATGACATGGAAGATACAGCACTCAGGTTCCTCTGATGGCCTGTTGATGCTCTAAGTGGTCAGACTTCCTGCTAAAGATATTCTAAAGTTCCTTACCACTTACAGAAAAAAGACAGATTATTTGGCCTAAGCTTCTCTTCTATTTAGAAAATAATCTTTTTTTTAATGTCTCTACTTAGTAAACATATTGAAAAATACAATGAACAACATAATAAGCACACATGTATCCAAAATCCAGCCTTGCCAAATCTTAACATTTAGCTGTGACTGCATCAAGTCTTTTCAAAAATGACACTAATAATTAGAGCTAGAGTTGTAGGCTTCTGTGATACCCTCCTTCATCCCACTCCCTTTCTGCCCTTCCCAGAAGTAAACCATGTCCTGATTTTTTTTTCCCTTGTCACTGAAAATTTATATCTTATAATTATTTTTTGAATTTAATTTTATTTATTTTTTTATACAGCAGGTTCTTATTGGTCATCAATTTTATACACATCAGTGTATACATGTCAATCCCAATCTCCCAATTCATCCCCCCACCCCCCCCCCACCCCCCACCGCTTTCCCCCCCTTGGTGTCCATACGTTTGTTCTCTACATCTGTGTCTCTAATTCTGCCCTGCAGACTGGCTCATCTGTACCATTTTTCTAGGTTCCACATATATGCACTAATATACGATATTTGTTTTTCTCTTTCTGACTTACTTCACTCTGTATGACAGTCTCTAGATCCATCCGCGTCTCTACAAATGACCCAATTTCATTCCTTTTTATGGCTGAGGAATATTCCATTGTGTATATGTACCACATCCTCTTTATCCATTCGTCTGTCGATGGGCATTTAAGTTGCTTCCATGATCTGACTATTGTAAATAGTGCTGCAATGAACATTGGGGTGCATGTGTCTTTTTGAATTATGGTTTTCTCTGGGTATATGCCCAGTAGTGGGACTGCTGGATGATATGGCAATTCTATTTTTAGTTTTTTAAGGAACCTCCATATTGTTCTTCATACTGGTTGCATAAATATACATTCCCACCAGCAGTGCAAGAGGGTTCCCTTTTCTCCACACCCTCTCCAGCATTTGTTGTTTGTACATTTTCTGATGATGCCCATTCTAACAGGTGTGAGGTGATACCTCATTGTAATTTTGATTTTCATTTCTCTAATAATTAGTGATGTTGAGCAGCTTTTCATGTGCTTCTTGGCCATCTGTATGTCTTCTTTGGAGAAATGTCTATTAAGGTCTTCTGCCCATTTTTGGATTGGGTTGTTTGTTTTATTAATATTGAGCTGCATGAGCTGTTTATATATTTTGGAGATTAATCCTTTGTCCATTAATTTGTTTGCAAATATTTTCTGCCATTCTGAGGGTTGTCTTTTCATCTTGTTTATGGTTCCCTTTGCTGTGCAAAAGCTTTGAAGTTTCATTAGGTCCCATTTGTTTATTTTTGTTTTTATTTCCATTACTCTAGGAGATGGATCAAAAAAGATCTTGCTGTGATTAATGTCAAAGAGTGCTCTTCCTATGTTTTCCTCTAAGAGTTTTATAGTGTCCAGTCTTACATTTAGGTCTCAAATCCATTTTGAGTTTATTTTTGTGTATGGTGTTAGGGAGTGTTCTAATTTCATACTTTTACATGTAGCTGTCCAGTTTTCCCAGCACCACTTATTGAAGAGACTGTCTTTTCTCCATTGTATATTCTTGCCTCCTTTGTCATAGATTAGCTGACCACAAGTGCATGGGTTTATCTCCAGGCTTTCTTTCTTGTTCCATTGATCTATATTTCTATTTTGGTGCCAGGACCATATTGCCTTGATTACTGTAGCTTTTTTGTGTAGTCTGAAGTCAGGGAGTCTGATTCCTCCAGCTCCGCTTTTTTCCCCCAAGACTGCTTTGGCTATTCGGGGTCTTTTGTGTCTCCATACAAATTTTAAGACATTTTGTTCTAGTTCTGTAAAAAATGCCATTGGTAATTAGATAGGGATTGCACTGAATCTGTAGATTGCTTTGGGTAGTAGAGTCATTTTCACAATATTGATTCTTCCAAGAAACCAAGAACATGGTATATCTCTCCATCTGTTGGTATCATCTTTAATTTCTTTCATCAGTGTCTTATAGTTTTCTGCATACAGGTCTTTTGTCTCCCTAGGTAGGTTTATTCCTAGGTATTTTATATTTTTTGTTGCAAAGGTAAATGGAAGTGTTTCCTTAATTCCTCTTTCAGAAGTTTCATCATTAGTATATAGGAATGCAAGAGATTTCTGTGCATTAACTTTGTATCCTGCAACTTTACCAAATTCATTGATTAACTCTAGTAGTTTTCTGGTGGCATCTTTAGGATTCTCTATGTAGAGTATCATGTCATCTGCAAACAGTGACAGTTTTTCTTCTTCTTTTCCAATTTGTATTCCTTCTATTTCTTTTTCTTTTCTGATTGCAGTGGCTAGGACTTCCAAAACTTTGTTGAATAATAGTGGTGAAAGGGGACATCCTTGTCTTATTCCTGATCTTAGAGGAAATACTTTCAGTTTTTCACCATTGAGAATTAGGTTTGCTGTAGGTTTGTCATATATGGGCTTTATGATGTTGAGGTAGGTTCCCCCTATGTCCGCATTCTGGAGAGTTTTTATCATAAATGGGTGTTGAATTTTGTCAAAAGCTTTTTCTGCATCTGAGATGATCATATGATTTTTATTTTTCAATTTATTAATATGGTGTATCACATTGATTGATTGATTTATATTGAAGAATTCTTGTATCCCTGGGATAAATCCCACTTGATCAAGGTGTATGATACTTTTCATGCATTGTTGGATTCTGTTTGCTAGTATTTTGTTGAGGATTTTTTCATCTATATTCATCAGTGATATTGGTCTGTAATTTTCTTTTTTTGTAGTATCTTTGTCTGGTTTTGGTATGGGTGATGGTGGCTTCATAGAATGAGTTTTGGAGTATTCCTTCCTCCTCAATTTTTTGGAAGAGTTTGAGAAGGATAGGTATTAGCTCTTCTCTAAATGTTTGATAGAATTCACCTGTGAAGCCATCTCTTCCTGGACTTTTGTTTGTTGGAAGATTTTTAATCACAGTTTCAATTTCATGACTTGTGATTTGTCTGTTCATATTTTCTATTTCTTCCTGATTCAGTCTTGGAAGGTTATACATTTCTAAGAATTTGTCCATTTCTTCCAGGTTGTCCATTTCATTGGCATAGAGTTGCTTGTAGTAGTCTCTTAGGATGCTTTGTATTTCTGCAGTGTCTGTTGTAAATTCTCCTTTTTAATTTTATTGAGATGAGTCTTGCTAATGGTTTATCAATTTTGTTTATCTTCTCAAAGAACCAGCTTTTAGTTTTATTGATATTTTTCTATTCTTTTCTTTGTTTCTATTTCATTTATTTCTGCTCTAATCTTTATGATTTCTTTCCGTCTGCTAACTTTGGGTTTTGTTTGTTCTCCTTTCTCTAGTTCCTTTAGGTGTAAAGTTAGATTGTTTATTTGAGATTTTTCTTGTTTCTTGAGGTAGGCTTGTATAGCTATAAACTTCCCTCTTAGAACTGCTTTTGCTGCATCCCATAGGTTTAGGATTGTTGTGTTTTCATTGTCATTTGTCTCTAGGTATTTTTTAATTTCCTCTTTGATTTCTTCAGTGATCTCTTGGTTATTTAGTAATGTATTGTTTAGCCACCATGTGTTTGAGTTTTTCATGTTTTTTTCCCTGTAATTCATTTCTAATCTCATAGCGTTGTGGTCAGAAAAGATGCTTGATATGATTTCAATTTTCTTAAATTTACTGAGGCTTGATTTGTGACCCAAGATGTGACCTATCCTGGAGAATGTTCTGTGCACTCTTGAGAAGCAAGTGAAATCTGCTGTTTTTGGATGGAATGTCCTATAAATATCAATTAAATCTATCTGGTCTATTGTGTCATTTAAAGCTTGTGTTTCCTTATTTATTTTCATTTTGGATGATCTGTCCATTGGTGTAAGTGAGGTGTTAAAGTCCCCCACTATTTTTGTGTTACTGTTGATTTCCTCTTTTATAGCTGTTAGCAGTTGCCTTATGTATTGAGGTGCTCCTATGTTGGGTGCATATATAGTTATAATTGTTATCTCTTCCTCTTGGATTGATCCCTTGATCATTATGTAGTGTCCTTCCTTGTCTCTTGTAACATTCTTTAAAGTCTATTTTATCTGATATGAATATTGTTACTCCAGCTTTCTTTTGATTTGCATTTGCATGGAATATCTTTTTCCATCTCCTCACTTTCAGTCTGTATGTGTCCCTAAGTCTGAAGTGGATCTCATGTAGACAGCATATATATGGGTCTTGTTTCTGTATCCATTCAGCAAGCCTGTGTCTTTTGGCTGGAGCATTTAATCCATTCACATTTAAGATAATTATTGATATGTATATTCCTATGACCATTTTCTTAACTGTTTTGGGTATGTTTCTTATGTCCTTTTCTACTCTTGTGT
Source organism: Delphinus delphis (assembly GCF_949987515.2). Taxonomy (NCBI): domain Eukaryota; kingdom Metazoa; phylum Chordata; class Mammalia; order Artiodactyla; family Delphinidae; genus Delphinus; species Delphinus delphis. The sequence goes on from NC_082683.1 coordinate 46,654,729, forward strand.
TTCCTACTTAGAGAAGTTCCTTTAGAATTTGTTATAGAGCTGGTTTGGTGGTGCTGAATTCTTTTAGCTTTTGCTTGTCTGTAAAGCTTTTGATTTCTCCATCGAATCTGAATGAGATCCTTGCCAGATAGAGTAATCTTGGTTGTAGGTTCTTCCTTTTCATCACTTTAAGTATATCATGCCACTCCCTTCTGACTTATAGAGTTTCTGCTGAGAAATCAGCTGTTAACCTTATGCGAGTTCCCTTGTATGTTATTTGTCATTTTTCCCTTGCTGTTTTCAATAATTTTTCTTTGTCTTATTTTTTGCCAATTTGATTACTGTGTGTCTCAGCATGTTTCTCCTTGGGTTTTGCCTGTATGGTACTCTCCACACTTCCTGGACTTGGGTGGCTATTTTCTTTCCCATGTGAGGGAAGTTTCTGACTATAATCTCTCCAAATATTTTCTCGGGTCCTTTCTCTCTCTCTTCTCCTTCTGGGACACCTATTATGCAAATGTTGTTGCATTTAATGTTGTCCCAGAGGTCTCTTAGGCTGTCTTCATTTCTTTTCATTCTTTTTTCTTTATTCTGTTCAGCAGCAGTGAATTCCACCATTCTGTCTTCCAGGTCACTTATCCGTTCTTCTACCTCAGTTATTCTGCTATTGATTCCTTCTAGTGTAATTTTCATTTCAGTTATTGTATTGCTCATCTCTTTGTTTGTTCTTTAACTCTTCTAGGTCTTTGTTGAACATTTCTTGCATCTTCTTGATTTTTGCCTCCATTCTTTTTCTGAGGTCCTGAATCATCTTCACTATCATTATTTTGAATTCTTTTTCTGGAAGGTTGCCTATCTCCACTTCATTTAGTTGTTTTTCTGGGGTTTTATCTTGTTCCTTCATCTGGTACATGGTCCTCTGCCTTTTCATCTTGTCTATCTTTCTGTGAATATGGTTTTTGTTCCACAGGCTGCAGGACTATAGCTGTTCTTGCTTCTGCTGTCTGCCCTCTGGTGGATGAGGCTATCTAAGAGGCTTGTCTATCTTATAATTTTTAAAAACACTTTTTTTATTATAAGAATTTTGTTTAAGCCATCAGACTACCACCCTTTATTTTATTTTTTATTGAAGTATCATTGATTTATAACAGTATATTAGCTTCATGTGAAAACACTCTTCTAAACTTATACAAATGTGGATATTTATCTTCAATCACTCTTATGATCACAAGAGATGGAAAGTATAAGCAAAATGTACTGACAAAGGTATTCCTAAAATTTCTATCATTCAGAGTCAACTTTTCAACTCTTGTCCTGATTTTGATGTGCATCATTCCTGCACATGTGTTTATATTTCTGCTATGTATAAAATATATACAAAAACAATTCATGGTATTTTCCAGGTTTTAAAAGGTACATAAATATTATATGCTATGTATTCAACTAAAATTTATGTTTGCATGTGATGTGAGAGATATATTTTTATTTTTCTTTCCTAATAAGTAATTTTTACATCCTTTCTCCATATGTAGGCTATAATGCATTCTCTCTCTTTTATCAATTTGTTCAAGTTGTTGAATTTTATCAGAAGTTTTGTCTTCATCTATTGAGGTGATCATCTGATTTTACGTTTTCTTCTTGGGTCATTTGTGATAGCTATATTTTTCTAGGATACGGTCCATTTATGCTAAGTTTTTGAATTACTAAGCAAGGCTTCACACATAAGGTAATATTTGTGCAAAGGCCTGAAAACAGTATCTGAGGAAAAATTATACAACCAGAGGAAACTGCAAGATCAAAAGTTCTGAGGTGGAAACATGGTTAGTGATTGAGGAACAGTCAAGATGGAGGTATGGCTGGAGCAGAGTGACAAGGTAGAGAGTTGAAGGGGATGTGTTCAGAGAGTTAACAGGTGCAAATCACATAGGGCTGTATCAGTCATTGTAAGTACTTTAATCATTAATGGGAAGCCATTGGTTGGCTAAGCAGAGTGTTGACATGACATGAACTGACTTGCACCTTTTAAGGTTCAGATGTTGAGAGCAAACTGTAGAGCCAAGGGCAGAAGCAGGAAGGTCTGGTAGGAGGCTACTGAAATAATCCTGGTGAAAGAAAATGGTGGGTTGGATTATAGTCACAGTGGTGAGTGACATTAGTGAGAAAAATGGGACAATTTTAGCTATCATCTTTCAAATATTAATTCCCCTGCCATTTTTATTTATCATTTTGAATCCCATCTTCCATGTCTCCTAAATTTTTTAATGTTTATCTCTCTGTAGTATATTCTTGGTAATTTCTTCAGGTCTATTTTCCAGTTCACTAATTTTTCTTCAGCTTATTTCAGGCTACTATTTATATTATGCATTGCTTTTAATATCAATGACCGTATATTTTATTTATATATTCTTTCTCAGATACATATTTTTAATGGTTTGTTACTCCTATCTCATATATGTGATTTCTCTTTTTTTAATGTCTTTAATCATTTTTAAAGTACTTATTTCATAGTTTCTATTATCTGAGGTTTTAGGAGGTCTACCTCTTTTTTACTGATCATCTACCTCCCTCTAATGATTGTTCCCTCATTATTATGTGATTTTTCTTTGTGACCTATTCTTCAGTGGGGCATTAGCTTGAAAAACATTTTATAACTATTTTTGATGGTGTGTCTGGCCAGAATAATTTTGCACTCACTTCTTCCTGGAGCTACCAAAATAACACATGTCTGGAATCCCTTTTCTGTTAATTTCTCAGCTTGCAGCTTTCCAAGTCACTCATGTAGCATTTATTCAAATTCCAAATTCAAGTGCAACCAGGACTTTGGTAACAAATAATCAGAGAAGACAATTTTGTTTTTATCTCCAGGCTGACAAACAGATTTTATTTGTGAATGTCTATAACAGCAGATGAATATTTTTAAGCCCTATACTTTCTTTTCATAGCCTTTGGATGGCTCTTACTTTGGGGGATAGATATCAACCATCTATCTCCAACACTCCACACCTAATGTCTCATTCATTGTCCCCTTAGGTACATAACAGTCAAGATCTTTGTTAGTCCCAGGGTCAGCTCATGAGCTTACTAGTGAAGTTTGCAGAATTTTTGTTTTTTGGTTCCTGTGGATTTTCCTTTCTAGTCGATTCAGCTATGCATTTAAAGGATGTTTGTTGTGTTTTATGGAGATGTCTAATGTAACATATTGATAAAAATGGACAGTGAACTGTCTTGCCTTTCATAATCTGTTACTAACTTATCTTTCTGGTTTCATCTTCCATTTGTCACCACAGTAGCTTCATAAGTTGGCCAAATTGATCAATTATAACCTTGCTCCTTCTGTTGTCTTCTCCTGGATTTCTTCCCTTAATCCCTTGCTAATCTCTTATGTCCATATATTCCTCATATATTATGGCCCTGCTTAAATGTCACTTCTTTCAGGAAGTCTTTCCTCATCCAGCAAAGAGAAGTGATATTCTCTCCTATAGTGTCTTATCTTTACTTCTTATGTATTGGCTTCCACATCCATTGTGCCCATTTTTATGCTCTTACTTTCTCTAACTCCACCCCACTCCTACATTAAACTGTGGTCAATTCATTTTGTATATATCCCATATGTAGCACTATGCCTTTTAGAGTCTGAGAGCTTATTAAACAAAATTGAATTGAAGCAGAGTTTCAAATAGAAGCTGTATTATGAACGTATTATAGAATGGGATTAGTATATATCTAGCGAATACTTAGATTAGATATCTTAAATGCATTCCAATCTTAAAACCTAATAAAAATAATAATTGTCTAAATGGTTAAACCTATTGTTTTTCGGGCACTCTGCTAGTGCTACTTATATCATCTCTAATTCTCATGACAATTCTGAAAAACAGAAGAGGTTAAGGTAGTTGGTCAAGATCAGAGAGGTAGGAAGAGGCAGAGCTGAGACTTGGATCTAGATCTATCTGGCTTCCAAAGACAACAAAAAGGAAATGTACATAAAAACTAAAATAGAAAATCTATATGCTTTATTGAAGATAAAGTTGTTTGCTCCATGTGGATGATCGGAAATGGTGGACCAAAGTAGAAGGAGCTGGAATGATGCCACTTGTGAAGGCTCAGCTCCACCGTCACCCCCTCCAGAAAGGACTGACTCCACCTCCCTGGTTAGTTTCCTCCTATTGGATTTCCAGTCCTCTCTGTATTTACCTTAATTGTTGCACTTTTATCACTTGATTTTAAAAGTCTGTTTATGGGGTTGTCTTTACACTAGGCACTGACTGACTTGTAAACAGGAACTTTATTTTTTTGCTCTGATAAGGAAAAGTCTTCTTATCAAAATGTTTACATATAATATCCTCGTTTTGATGATTCACAATGCAAATTAGTAACTAAACGTTCTAAGAAGTTATTCAGAAAAGATATTTGTTTGGCCTTAACTAAAGTAACATTTCCCAATCTTACTTGACCACAGGATCTTTTTTCTCAGAACACTTATTAGCATATTTTGTGAATTGGATGTTCCAGAAAATAAAACTTAGGAAATAGTGTTCTTACATGACTTTCTTGAATGTTCCCTTTCTCCTCATTTTTGGGGTGACAGGTACATAGTGACAGTGATAGGTGAATAATGGAACTCTCTAATTTTATAATATAAAAGGGATTGTCCTCATACCAATTGCTAAAAGAAATCATGCTGTGTAGCAAGAGGTAAACTCAAAGTTATTAAAGAAAACTGCTGTCTTGGCAAGAGAACGTACTTGTTATTTCTATTTTTGAGGTAACCACACCTGTTCTAGGGATTTGGGAGGGCAGAATCCCTAAACCCAAATTTGCTCTTTGCTTTTATTTCTCCTTTAGAATGTGACTCTGTTCCTTCAAAAGCATGGGCTTCTTTGTCCACTCTTTCTGTTGAAGCACATAAATCCAAGTTTATGGCAGCTGTAGTATTTAGAAATACAAAATACAGGGGAAGGAGTTCAATAGTTTTCTCAAGGCTAATGGCAGCCAAGGGCTGAGCCCTGTGTGTTGTAAATGATAGGACTGTCCAGAGGAAAAAATCCTCTGTAGGCAGTTTTTATCCCCTTTTAAATTTTTTGGTTTTAAAGAGTGGAATCTTTCAGTAGCAGAAACAGTTGCAATCAAACCCCACCTGTTTTTTATATCTCACAGCTCCTCAGGGAAAAAAAGAAAATGAAGATGACCTGGGGAAGAAGAGGGGTAGTGATGCCAAGTTCCTAGCAGCACTGTTTTCCGGAAGACTTACTATGCAGAGGTGCTTTTCTTTTTATAACCATTTTGGTGTCTCTTGCCCCATGAAATGACTCTTGAAAAGTCCCCTTTTCTACAGCCATAAATGCCTCTACTATGACCCTCAGGAAAATAATCGTAAAACACACTCATGTGAGGAATTCAATGTTATTTTTCTCATGGGTCCCTGGTACACTATGTACACAGGCACAGGCCTACATTTAATACCAAGACACTTGGAAGTAGTGCACCCCAAGATTTTCAGTGCTGAATGTAATTATAAAACACTTACGGAAGCAGAGTTACAAAGATGTTTTTATCCTCAAAGTTGTTGTTTTTGTTTTATTAACTGTTCATGGTAAGGAGGCAGTAACTGTGCATGGTAAGGAGGCAGACTTCTAAATCAAAAACAAAAGTCAGTTTAAAAATAATGCTGGTAATATTCTGATAAGGGAATAGTAGCATTATTCAGTATCTATCATGAATCAGCATTCTGTATTTTACTCCATTAAATTCTCACATCATCCCTAAAAGGATAATTGCTATCCTCATTTTACAAATGAGGAAAATACATCTTGGAGTTAAGAGGTCACAGAGCTACAAAATAGTGGAGCCAACCTTTGAAAACAGGTCTGAAAGATCTCCAAGGATGCAACAGGAGGTGTTGGTGGGTAGGGCAGTTTTAGGTCAAGTTACCGAGTGAGGTAACATCTGCATAAAGACCTTAAGGGCATCAGCTCAGAGTCTGTGTGCAAAGGCATTACCAAAGGACATGGGAACACTGGGCACGAAATCGTGGGACCGTTAATGCAATCCATCTAACACACCAAGCTAGTTGGCAAGGGGTGAAGTGGCACAAAAAGAGACTGGGGGTGTAGGCAGGGTCCGGACAACACAGGGCCTTGTGGAGTGTGCTCAGGGGGTCTGGTTTTTTTAAGGCTGAGAAGGAAATCCTGGTGGTGGCTAGGACTAGCTGATACCAACAAAAGCACAGACCAGTGGGCAGAGTTGAGCTATATTGTGTCCATTGAATGGATGGAATTGGTGACATTTTAGTTTTGGGGGCTGAAGAACTCAAGGATGATAGTTGGGTCTCTTACTTGAGTAAATGTTCGATAATGGCCTCTTGCCTGAGCTATAGAAGAACAGGGAAAGACAGGGAATTTCAGGGTAGGAATCTAGAGTTCTGTTTAGGGCACTGACTTAGCCAGTGTCCTGATAAGGAAAGCAGAAACTACTAGATATTTGACCCAAAGAGGAATTTGTTGCTGGGAAATGGTCACAGAGGTCTGGTTTGCATTGTAACTTTCATGGCCCTAGGCACTGTTGCTTTCATGGGCCCCTTCCTCCATACATTTTTTTCCTTCCAATTAAAAAAAATAAAAATAAAACATTTCTAAGGCCCTAAACTGTTAATGGGCCTGAGGCACTGTGCCTGCTGTGACTAATGGGTAAGTCAGCTCTGACAAAGGTGTTGAAAGGATTTGTAAGCAAAGGGGGATGGGACATTACACGGAGGTCAGGAAGCTGCTGCCACCAGTGAGCTAGGGCTCAGGAGCCACACTTAACCACTTGGTGCTGGAAACGCCAACTCCTGCTGCTAAGTAGGAGCCTTCATTGCTCCCTCTAGTGCTGTGGTCACCTGTACTGCTGATATTACCGTCACAGAAACTGCTGAAATCATGGCAGCTGTCACTGAGCAGAAAACACCAGGGTTGCCATTGCCAGAGATACTGCCAGGAGCTCAGTAGCTTTTCGTTTCTTCCCCTTTCTCATCTCCATGTAATACCTTTAATTGGCAGAACCTGACATGAAGTCTGCAGGTTTGGGAGTGTGAGAGTTGTCATTTGCAGGGTTCCAGTCCTAGCAGGGGTTAATAATCAACCAATAAATATCTGGCACATGCATGTTAAGTTTGAGATGTCTGTGAAACATGCTAATGGAAATGTTGAGTGAGATCACTTTTAAGGCAGTGTAGAGAAAGAGGAGTTGGTCAACCGAGACTAAGAACTAAGATCACCAGATTAAGGAGGAGAAAATGGCAAAGGAGATTGAGAAGTTAGAAAGGAAAAGCAGACAACTGTGGCAGCTAGAAAGGGTGGATGATCAGCTGTGTTAAATCCTGCTGAAAGGTTGAATAAGACAAAAACATAAAGGTGACATTGGATTTCACATCATGGATGTCATTGGTAACTTTGACAAAGGCCATTTCAACCAAGTGCTATGCATGGAAGCCAAAATGGCTTCATGTTTTCTGATTTATTTTATGAAAAACCCTGTGATATGTGGATCATATCTACGGAGTGGTGGAATAAAATTTCCAACCCAGGTTTCTGATAAATCCAGTTTTCTTTCTACTATCTTAAAAATTCTTAAAATAATCACTGTCCTTCCTTCACAAGCAATGACATTGAAAAAGAAAAGGTTCCAATCCTTTCTTGCAGAACTTCTGGCCACGTGAAACTTGGTCCACATTGAATTGCAAATTAAAAAAATATACTTAGATACAAAATTCCACAGCCTCTAGGATTTCTCATCAAGAGGCACTTTGAGTGTGTACAGATGGAAACCAGGAGTGGATATGGTCTTCCCATTACCACCTCCCCCAACACTTATTTTATCATCCTTCCCTTAAAGAGCAGGGAATATTTTGTGTTCTCATTCCTTTATTTTAAGGCAACAGCAGGGAACTTTAGATCATATCTGTCAGCTAAAAATTCCAAGGAAGCTGTCTGCATGCTAGTCAGGCTCAGAAGATGAAAGGTCAAGTAATAACTGGTGAAGTGATAGGAACTGCAAAAGAGGAAAATGAAAATCTATTGAAAAATGGGGAGTTACTGTGGAAGGCTAAGTAGCTAAGAAGGGCCCTAAGGGAATATTCCCAGCTGTTTCCAGAAAGTCCATGGAATCACAGCCTGGAATGAGTGGCACCCACAGAAATATTAAGACAGAGAGGAAGATTCCAGGAAGAATGACGCTTGATCATCTCTGAGGCTTTAAATCATCTGGAGAAAACCAGGCACATTCCTTCTGCCAGTCCCTAAATTTGTCTCTTGCCTGGATTGTTGCAACAGCCTCCTTATTGGTCTCTCCACCTTTGATATAGCTCCCCAGGGTGACTCTCTCCACAATAACTAAGGTCATCTTCCAAAAGCACAAATCTAACCACCTCTTTAAAATCTCCAATGCTACCCATTGCTCTCAGGATAAAACACAAATTCCTTAACATAGCTTACTTCTCTTACCTTCTCCACCCCTCTCCCAACACACACACACACACCCCTCTAATATTCCAACTATAATATAATATCCTATTGGTTCTATTTCATGTAGAGATAAGGATATAGAAGTTTTTTGTTTTTTTTTTTTAAAAAGCAATGTCTTGCTTTGGGACATAGCTGATGAGTGACATGGCTAGCACTAGAACAGTAGTTTTCTGCATCTGATGCAAAGCAGCAATATCGAGTAGGCAATTCTGGTGCCTGCTTGAGCTTTGCGTTCTTCAGTTTGTCTTATTCCTCTTCTCACTTCTGCTAACTTCACTTTTGGCTCCTTCATTTCATCTCTCACTGAGCAGTTGATCCTTTTTCTTCTAGGATGTGGTAAAGGCAGGATGAAATTTTTCAGGCTGAGATCAAAATATCAGCAGGTTTGGTTTCTTCTGAGGCCTCCTGTCCTTGGCTTGCAGGTGGCTGCCTTCTTGCTGTGTCCTCACATGGCCTTTCCTCCATGCACATGCATCCCTAGTTTCTCTTTGTGCGTCCAGATTTTCTCTTTTTATAAAGAGACCAGTTAGATATAAGGACACCAGTCAGATTGGGTTGGGATTCACCCTACTGCCTCTTTAAAGACCATATTTCCAAATATGGGGGTGGGGTGGGGTTGGGTGAGGGACACAATTCAGTCCATAATACTTACTAATGGGGTTTGTGTACCTGTTGGATATTGTACCGTTTCTCAGACCTTGGATCATATTGGACATTGCCACCTTTCACATCAGAATTTGTGCATAACAAGCTTGACTCCAAAATAACGGATAAAAGCATGTTTTCAAAAAGATCTGACATCATCAAAAGGAATGTAGCACAATCTAATGTTGAGACTGAGAATTACCTCAAACTAGTACTTTGCACGGACTGTAAGACATGTCAAGCATCACTGTGTTTCTTTGAAAACTTAAGATATCCTGAGTTGCTCCTCTGACTGCTGTGGTGGCCCAGGGTACCTTAGCACACAGTTTGAGAACCCTTGTAATAAGTGACTTACATATCTATCACATTTGATCTTACCAATAATTCAGAGTTAAGTATAGTCCATTGTACTATTTATGAGAGGAGGAAACTGAGGCTAAAACTAGATATGTCAGTTCACTAAGGTAGTACAGTTAATAAATAGTGAAATTAGGTCTATTTGCCTCCAATGCTGAGTTGTCTCACACTACAGCTGGGACAGATAGAGTTGATTAATATTCTGCGTCCAGTCCCACCTCCTTTCAAAGTACCTTCCTATACTGCTAGAAGCTAAGTTACAAACCATTTTTTCATACTCCTTTGCAGCTAGGGTTCAGGATGCAAATTAAATGTGCTCACATGAGATTTTAAGATAGGATTAGAATAGAGGTCATCGTCATGCTTGACTCTTGGGCAACGCCATTCCTACAACTTGTCTCCAGGTTTGAGTGTCAAGATAGTTACAGCACTGAGCAGATTCAGTGCTCCATTGCCTAGTCGCCAAATTTATGGAGGTCAAGAGCAGCTGTGATGACAGCAATGGGAGCTTCCTGATCTGGCTTACTGACTCTTGCATTGCAGTCATTGAGGTAAGTTCTGGAACTCAATAGTTTCAGTAGCTACCCCCAAATTCCTCACTTTTTGACTGCAACAAAACGAACAGCTCTGGGGTGTGGTGGGGGAGGGTCATTCTTGTGAGGTGTTTGAACATTCCTGGATATACAGCTACTGTCCACACTTCCAGCCTTTTTAACATTTTAGAAAGCCCTAAATTCCCTGTGAAGATATCTTTAAAAATCCTTAATATACGTTTCCAACACCTAAGTCTGAGTGATATCATTATATCGCACATAATATAATATGACTTATGAGAAAATAGCTGCAATATTTGTTTTAAAGAAATAAAAAGCATAAAAGAGCATTCCAGCCATCATGGCCTGTGTGTTTAGAAGGCTCAGACAGGATGAAATTCATGACCAACTCAAAAAGACATAATTAACTTCTATGTAAAGTCCAATGGCTATAAAAGCAAATTGTGGGGACCTTCAAGATGACAGAGGAGTAAGACGTGGAGATCACCTTCCTCCCCACAAATACAACAAAAATACATCTACATGTGGGACAATTCCTACTGAACACTGGCAGATGGCCTCAGACTTCCAAAAAGGCAAGAAAATATCCACATACTTGGGTAAGGCAAAACAAAAAACAAAAAACAGAAACAAGAGAAGAGGGACAGGACCTGCACCTCTGGGAGGGAGCTGTGAAGGAAGAAAAGTTTCCACACACTAGGAAGCTCCTTCACTGGCGGAGACAGGGTGTGGGTGTGGGGGAAGCTTTGGAGCCATGGAGGAGAGCGCAGCAACAGGGGTGCAGAGGGCAAAGTGAAGAGATTCCCGCACAGAGGATCAGGGCAAACCGGCACTCACCAGCCCGAGAGGCTTGTCCACTCACCCACTGGCCGGGACGGGTAGGGGCTGGGATCTGAGGCTCAGTCTTCAGAGGTCAGACCCCAGGGAGAGGACTGGGGTTTGTTGCATGAACACAGCCTGAAGGGGGCTAGTGTGACACAGCTAGCCAGGAGGGAGTCCAGGAAAAAGTCTGGACCTTCCTAAGAGGCAAGAAACCACTGTTTCAGGATGAATGAGGAGATTCAGAGAACTGCCTAAACGAGCTTCAGAGACAGGAGTGAGCCATGGCTATCAGCACAGACACCAGAAACGGGCATGAAATGCTAAGTCTGTTGCTGCAGTCACCAAGAATCCTGTGTGCAAGCACAGGTCACTATCCACACCTCCTTTCCTGGGAGACTGTGCAGCCTGCCACTGCCAGGGTCCCGTGATCCAGGGACAACTTCCCCAGGAGAACACACGGCATGCCTCAGGCTGTTGTAAAGTCACGCCAGCCTCTGCCTCCACAGGCTCGTCCAGCATTCCGTACCCATCCCTCCCCCCAGCCTGAGTAAGCCAGAGCCCCCTAATCAGCCTCTCCTTTAACTCCCTCCTGTCTGGGTGGGAACAGATGCCAGAGGGCAACCTACATGCAGAGGCAGGGCCAAATCCAAAGCTGAAAGCAAGGAGCTGTTCGAACAAAGAAGAGAAAGAGAAATTTTTCCCTGCAGCCTTAGGAGCAGCAGATTAAATCCCCACAATCAATTTGATGTACCCTGCATCAGTGGAAACCAGAACAGACAAAGAAACAAAACAAAATTGAGGCGGTGAATTTGGGAGCAACTGTAGACTTGGGGTTTGCTGCATGTGACTGACTAGATTCTGATTTTTATCTTTATTTTAGTATAGTTTTTAGCACTTGTTATAATTGGTGGATTTGTTTACTGGTTTGGTTGCTCTCTTCTTTTTTTTAATTACTATTTTTAATTTTAATAATATATATTTTATTTTAGTAACTTTATTTTATTTATTTATTTTTCTTTCTTTTTTTTCTCCTTTTTCTTCTGAGCCATGTGTCTGACAGGGTCTTGGTGCTCCAGCCGCATGTCAGGCCTGAGTCTCTGAGGTTGGAAAGCTGAGTTCAGGAAATTGGACAACCAGAAACTTCCCAGTCCCATGTAATATCAATCACTGAGAGATCTACTAGAGATCCCATCTCAACGCAAAGACCCATCTCCACTCAATGACCAGCAAGCTCCAGTGCTGGACACCTTATGCCAAATAGCTAGCAAGATGGGAACACAACCTCACCTATTAGCAGAGAGGCTGCCTAAAATTAAAATAAGTTCACAGACACCCAAAAAAACACCACTGGACATGGTCCTGCCCAATAGAAAGAAAAGATCCAGCCTCATCCACCAGAACACAGACACCAGACCCCTCTATCAGAAAGCTTACACAACCCACTGAACCAACTTTATCCACTGGGGGTAAACACCAAAACCAATGGGAACTACAAACCTGCAGCCTGGGAAAAGGAGATCCCAAACACAGGAAGTTAAGAAAAATGAGAAGACACAGAAATACACAGCAGATGAAGGAGCAAGGTAAAAACCCACCAGACCAAACAAATGAAGAGGAAATATGCAGTCTACCTGAAAAAGAATTCAGAGTAACAAGAGTAAAGATGATCCAAAATCTTGGAAATAGATTGGAGGAAATATAAGAAACATCTAACAAGGACCTGGAAGAACAAAAGAGCAAACAAACAATAATGAACAAAACAATAAATGAAATTAAAAATTCTCTAGAAGAAATCAATAGCAGAATAACTGAGGCAGAAGAACGGATAAGTGACCTAGAAGATAAAATAGTGGAAATAACTGCTGCAGAGCAGAATAAAGAAAAAAGAATGAAAAGAATTGAGGACACAGTCAGAGACCTCTCGGACAACATTAAACACACCAACATTCGAATTATAGGGGTCCCAGAAGAAGAAGAGAAAAAGAAAGGGACTGAGAAAATATTTGAAGAGATTATAATTGAAAACTTCCTTAATATGGGAAATGAAAAATTCAACCAAGTCCAGGAAACGCAGAGAGTCCCATACAGGATAAATCCAAGGAAACACTCACCAAGACACATATTAATCAAACTATCAAAAATTAAATACAAAGAAAATATACTAAAAGCAGCAAAGGAAAAGCAACAATAACATACAAGGGAATCCCCATAAGGTTAACAGCTGATTTTTCAGCCGAAACTCTGCAAGCCAGAAGCAAGTGCAGGACATATTGAAAGTGATGAAAGGGAAAATCCTACAGCCAAGATTACTCTACCCAGCAAGGATCTCATTCTGGTTCGATGGAGAAATTAAAAACTTTACAGACAAGCAAAAGCTAAGAGGATTCAGCACCACCAATCCAGCTTTACAAAAAATGCTGAGGGAACTTCTCTAGGCAGGAAACACAAAAGAAGGAAAAGACCTACAATAACAAACCCAAAACAATTAGGAAAATGGTAATAGGAACATATACATCAATAATTTAAATGGAAATGGATTAAATGCTCCAACCAAAAGACATAGACTTGCTGAATGGATACAAAAACAAGACCCACATATTTGCTGTTACAAGAGACACACTACAGACCTAGGGACACATACACCCTGAAAGTGAGGGGATGGAAAAAAGATACTCCATGCAAATGGAAATCAAAAGAAAGCTGGAGTAGCAATTCTCATATCAGACAAAATAGAGTTTAAAATAAAGACTGTTACAAGAGACAAAGGACACTACATAATGATCAAGGGATCAATCCAAGAAGAAGATATAACAATTGTAAATATTTATGCACCTAACATAGAAGCACCTCAATACTTAAGGCAAATGGTAACAGCCATAAAAGGGCAAATTGACAGTAACACAATCATAGTAGGGGACTTTAACACCCCACTTTCACCAATGGACAGATCACCCAAAATGAAAATAAATAAGGAAACACAAGCTTTAAATGACACATTAAACAAGATGGACTTAATTGATATTTATAGGACATTCCATTGAAAAACAACAGAATACACTTTCTGCTCAAGTCCTCATGGAGCATTCTCCAGGACAGATCATATCTTGGGTCACAAATCAAGCCTTGGTAAATTTAAGAAAATTGAAATCATATCAAGTACCTTTTCCAGCCACAACGCTATGAGACTAGATGTCAATTACAGGAAAAGATCTGTAAAAAATACAAACACATGGAGGCTAAGCAATACGCTACTAAATAACCAAGAGATCACTGAAGAAATCAAAGAGGAAATCAAAAAATACCTAGAAACAAATGACAAAGAAATCACGATGACCCAAAACCTATGGGATGCAGCAAAAGCAGTTCTGAAAGGGAAGTTTATAGCAATACAATCCTACCTCAAGAAACAAGCAATATCTCAAATAAACAACCTAACCTTACACCTAAAGCAATTAGAGAAAAAAGAACAAAAAACCCACAAAGTTAGCAGAAGGAAAGAAATCATAAAAATCAGATCAGAAATAAATGAAACAGAAATGATAACAAAGATCAATAAAACTAAAAGCTGGTTCTTTGAAAAGATAAACAAAATTGATAAAACATTAGCCAGACTCATAAAGCAAAAAAGGGAAAAGACTCAAATCAACAGAATTAGAAATGAAAACGGAGAATACCTGACCCTGCAGAAATACAAAGGATCATGAGAGATTACTACAAGCAACTCTGTGCCAATAAAATGGACAACCTGGAAGAAATGGACACATTTGTAGAAAAGCACAACCTTCCGAGACTGAACCCGGAAGAAATAGAAAATATAAACAGGCCAATCACAAGCACTGAAATTGAAACTGTGATTAAAAATCTTCCAACAAACAAAAGCCCAGGATCAGATGGCTTCACAGGCAAATTGTATCAAACATTTAGAGAAGAGCTAATACCTATCCTTCTCAAACTCTTCCAAATATAGCAGAGGGAGGAACACTCCCAAACTCATTCTACGAGGCCACCATCACCCTGATACAAAAACCAGACAAAGATGACACAAAGAAAGAAAACTACTGGCCGATATCACTGATGAACATAGATGCAAAAATCCTCAACAAAATACTAGCAAACAGAATCAAACAGCACATTAAACAGATCATACACCATGGTCAAGTGGAGTTTATCCCAGGAATGCAAGGATTCTTCAATATATGCAAATCAATGAATGTGATACACCATATTAACAAATTTAAGGATATAAACCATATGATAATCTCGATAGATGCAGGAAAAACTTTTGAAAAAATTCAACACCCATTTATGATGAAAACTCTCCAGAAAGTAGGCATAGAGGGAACTTGCCTCAACATAATAAAGGCTCAGTGGTTCTCCATCATTCCTGACTTCAGCCTGGAGCTCCAAGGGGGGCTGCACCTAGAGTCCCAGCCTTACACAGATCCTCATTCCCCCTTAGTGGACCCCACGCCTCATTTGAGTTTTAACCTTCTCCTGTCCAAGAAAGAGAGAGAAAGCCAAAGATAGCCTGACCCTGCCCTTCCAGCTCAGCTTGGAAAAACAGCAGACTCTACTGCGTCCTGGGCTGCGCCAGGCTACCAGCCACATTTTCTATGAGCCAGATGGCCTGGACCAAGAAGACCCAGATGATGACCTAGATGTTTAACTGGCCAGGAGATTTGACTAGACTGTAATTGCAGAAGAGGGAGACCATGGACCCATAAACATCCTTCCATTGTTTGCATTGGCCTTAGCCTGTCTCTGCCCCATTTTTTTCCCTGTGTCTGTGGAGGCCCTGCACTGTGACGCATGATCCAAGGAGCAGCTTAAAGTTAGGAGAGAAAGTGAGATGTGGGCATAAGGGAAGATGACAACACCAACCCCCAAGCCTAATAAAATCTTTATTTTTTATTTAAAAAAATAATGACAAAAATATGACAAACCCACAACCAACATTGTTCTCAATCGTGAAAAAGTGAAACCATTTCCATTAAGATCAGGAACAAGACAAAGGTGCCCACTCTCACCACTATTATTCAACAGAGTTTTGGAAGTTTTACCCACAACAATCAGAGACAAAAAGAAATAAAAGGAATCCAAACTGGAAAAGAAGTAAAACTGTCACTGTTTGCAGATGACATGATACTATACATAGAGAATCCTAAAGATGCTACCAGAAAACTCCTAGAGCTGATCAATGAATTTTGTAAAGTAGCAGGATAAAAAATTAATGTGCAGAAATCTCTTGCATTCCCATACACTAATGATATTAAATCTGAAAGAGAATTAAGGAAACACTCCCATTTACCACAACAACAAAAAGAATAAACCTACCTAAGGAGAAAAAAGACCTGTAGGCAGAAAACTATAATACACTGATGAAAGAAATTAAAGATGATACAAACAGATGAAGAGATATACCATGTTCTTGGATTAGAAGAAACAACATTGTGAAAATGACTATACTACCCAAAGCAATCTACAGAGTCAATGCAATCCCTATCAACTTACAAATGGCACTTTTCACAAAACTAGAACAAAAAATTTTCACAATTTTTATAGAAACACAAGACCCTGAATAGCCAAAGCAATCTTGAGAAAGAAAAACGGAGCTGGAAGAATCTGGCTCCCTGACTTCAAATTATACCACAAAGCTACAATAATGAAGACAGTATGGTCCTGGCACAAAAACAGAAATATAGACCAGTGGAACAGGATAGAAAGCCCAGAGATAAACCCATGAATATATGGTCACCTTATCTTTGGTAAAGGAGGGAAGTGTATACAATGGAGAAAAGACAGCCTCTTCAATAAGTGGTGCTGGGAAAACTGGACAGTTACATGTAAAAGAATGAAATTAGAACACTCCCTAACACCATACACAAAAATAAACTCAAAATGGATCAAAGACCTAAATATAAGGCCAGACACTATAAAACTCTTAGAGGAAAACATAGGCAGAAGACTCTATGACATAAATCACAGCAAGATTATTTTTGACCCACCTCCTAGAGAAATGGAAATAACAATAAAAATAAACAAATGGGACCTAATGAAACTTCAAAGCTTTTGCACAGCAAAGAAAACCATAAACAAGATGAAAAGATAACCCTCAGAATGGGAGAAAATATTTGCAAATGAAGCAACTGACATAGGATTAATCTCCAAAATTTACAAACAGCTCATACAGCTCAATATCAAAGTAACAACCCAATCCAAAAATGGGCAGAAGACCTAAATAGACATTTCCCCAAAGGAGATATACAGATTGCCAACAAACACATGAAAGGATGCTCAACATCACTAATCATTAGAGAAATGTAAATCAAAACTACAGTGAGGTATTACTTCACACTGGTCAGAATGGCCATCATCAAAAAACCTTTAAGCCATAAATGCTGGAGAGGGCGTGGAGAAAAGGGAACCCTCTTGCACTGTTGGTGGAAATGTAAATTGATACAGCCACTATGAAGAACAGTATCAAGGTTCCTTAAAAACCTAGAATTAGAACTACCGTATGACCCAGCCATCCCACTGCTGGGCATATACCCTGAGAAAACCATAATTCAAAAAGTGTCATGTACCACAATGTTCATTGCAGCTCTATTTACAATAGCCAGGACGTGGAAGCAACCTGAGTGTCCATTGACAGATGAATGGATAAAGAAGATGTGGCATATATATATGCAAAGGAATATTATTCAGCCATAAAAAGAAATGAAATTGAGTTGTTTGTAGTGAGGTGGATGGACATAGAATCTGTCATACAGAGTGAGGTAAGTCAGAAAGAGAAAAACAAATACCGTATGCTAACACATATATATGGAATCTAAAAAAAAAAAAAATGGTTCTGATGAACCTAGGGGCAGGACAGGAATAAAGATGCAGATGTAGAGAATGGACTTGAGGACATGGGAAGGGGGAAGGTTTTGCTGGGGTGAAGTGAGAGAGTGGTATTGACATATATACACTACCAAATGTAGAATAGCTAGTGGGAAGCAGCCACATAGCACATGGAGATTAGCTCGGTGCTTTTTGAACACCTAGAGGAGTGGGATAAGGAGGGTGGGAGGGAGACACAAGAGGGAGGGGATACAGGATATACGTATATGTATAGCTGATTCACTTTGTTATACAGTAGAAACTAACACAACAATGTAAAGCAAGTATACTCCAATAAAGATGTTAAAAATAAATGTAAAAAAAACCAAATAAAATAAAATAGAACAGGTACTGCAATCATGGGATAGATAGCAATTACAAAGGTTAAAATGCAGGAATTCTGCAACATGTACATGAGAAGCTGGAAAAATCACTTAGAATAAAAAACTTGCTGTGTGAAAGCCATAGTTAAGGGTCTTGAATAAATGCAAGCTCATATAATTTGGTGAAAAAAAAGAATGAGCCAGTGACCTCAGAATCTATATCCTATATATTGATCAAAGGAACCTAATTAGGGCACAGTATATAAATAAGACCTGATTGAAGGGACATCTGTTGCTCAAGGTGGCCCAATTTTTAATATGGATTCCTGCATTTGTTCAAAGTCATTGGTCGTAGCTTAGTGGCATTTTTGAGCTCATTGCCCTCATTTCATTTAACCTTTCCTGAGAACATTCACAATTATTATACTCATATATTCAGTTCTATATACCAATTCATAGATAATTCCACGTTTACCTACATTCTTAGGGAGAGTGTGCATATGCTATTGACCTTACTTTTTTTTATTTTTATTTATTTATTTTTTTCTTTGCGGTATGTGGGCCTTTCACTGTTGTGGCCTCTCCCGTTGCGGAGCACAGGCTCCGGACACGCAGGCTCAGTAGCCATGGCTCACGGGCCTAGCCGCTTCAAGGCATGTGGGATCTTCCCAGACCGGGGCACAAACCAGTATCCCCTGCATCGGCAGGCGGACTCTCAACCACTGCGCCACCAGAGAAGCCCTGACCTTACTTTTTGTTCCAAACTTTCTGCTCTTCGTTTTTCTATGTTAAAATATAAGTTTTCTTTTCATAAATATTATATAAACTATTTTCTAATATATTAAAAAATAGACAAAATTGAGTTATTTGTAGTGAGGTGGATGGACTTAGAGCCTGTCATACAGAGTGAAGTAAGTCAGAAAGAGAAAAACAAATACCGTGTGCTATATGGAATCTAAAAAAAATAAATGGTTCTGTTGAACCTAGGGCCAGGGCAGGAATAAAGATGCAGACGTAGAGAATGGACGTGAGGACACAGGGAGGCGGAAGGGTAAGCTGGGACGAAGTGAGAGAGCGGCATTGACATATATACACTACCAAATGTAAAATAGATAGCTAGTGGGAAGCAGCCGCATAGCACTGAGATCACCTCAGTGCTTTGTGACCACTTACAGGGGTGGGATAGGGAGTGTGGGAGGGAGAAGCAAAAGGGAGGAGATATGGGGATATATGTATACATATAGCTGATTCACTTTGTTATACAGCAGAAACTAACACACCATTGTAAAGCAATTATACTCCAATAAAGATGTTAAAAAAAAAAAAAGGACATTGCTAGGAAAGTATTGGGCTACTTCCTGTTTATGATTTTAGGATTCATTGAACAGTTTAGATGGATGATTTCAAAAAAATAAAAACTTTTCCATGTTTACATCACTAGCTTTATTTGTTGGTAAACACACACACACACACACACACACACACATATACATATATACACCTAGATGGTGAACTTTTTAATTGAAAATAATAATTATTATTATAATTAAAATAATTACCTTATTTTACTAAAAACATGAGGAAGGAAAGAGAGTCTATTTTAACACAAAATAGATTAATAAATCAAACTTGGCTGAGTATCAAAAGAGCAAATTCCTCCTGATAAACCTAAATTTAAAGAACTCCCGAAGCTTGTATAGTGTCCTGAATTTGGGAAATTATCTTTCCCAAAGGACTAATCCCAACAAAAATAACTGGGTCGTGCCTTCGTAACTGCTTCCATCAAGGAATGGGGAAGACTCTGTTTAATATCCAGTCTTAATGTCATTCAGACACAAGTTTGCCTTATAAATCAGAAAAGGCAGCAGAGATGTTTCTGTCCTGAGGTCAGCAGTATTAGTTAGAGCTCTGGCAAGAAAATGAAAGGCACACTCAAAAAGATAATTGAAGAGGGTTTAATGAAATGTCTATTTACACTTAAGGTCAGGGGTAAGGGAACCAACATGTGGTGGTGAAAGACTCAGGGACTAGCAATAGTGATTTGCTGCAGCTTCTGCCAGGCATACCCTCTTTTCCCTGTCTATTCAGAACTAGAGGCCATTGCTGCCTATAAGTTCTTAATGGGCAGACAAGAGTGATGTTACTGGAACATGGTGAGATCTTTAGCCATGGGAGAGAGTAAGCCTGGCAGGAGCTGTAGCCATAGGTGGAGAAAGGCAGCTACTGATAATCCAGCAGAGCAGTGGAGCTGGCAAAGACATACAAAAATAAAAGTCCCAAAGCCCATTTTACATGGGGAAAGTTCCAGATTTTGCAGTAAAACAAACAAACAAAACTTAATTCAATACGACATACTGATCAAATTTTCCTGGGCTTGTTACTTATGTGTTCTGAAATTGTCCTCTCGACTTTAAAATAGGAATAATAGTGCCAAGGATGTCAGAGGGATCAACGGGAAAACTATATCTAAGAGTGATCTGAAAACTATGAAACTCAAGAGAATGCCATTTATTTTAATCATTATTTCTATTGTGTTATCTTCATTATCATCATTGTTATTATTATCTTCAGAGACACTCATTAACTTCAAAAGAATACTTGAATAAGGCATCTTATGATCAAATATGATATTTTTTTTACATGCCAGAATATTTCATAGCTTAGTCCCTGCTGGCTACCAATATTTAGATATCAGGGATCCATGAACTAAGTACAGTAAAGTTTTCAGAGATTAATAGAATACTCTAGTCTTAAAAGAAGTTACAGAAACACAAGTGAAAAGTCCCTTAAATCTTTGTCTATGTGAAAACTTGGAGAGATGTTCATTCAGTGGGTCCCTAAATCTAAGGTAGCAAATATGGCACAACCATTGCCACTCCCACCTCATGCACCCATGGTAGACATTGCAGAGCCCAGAGACAACATTAGAACCCAGATAACATTAGAGCTAGAGATAACATTAGGATCTTCCTTAATACAGCATTCCAGGAAGCCATTAGTGAGTTATTGATTGGAGGTGGCACATGAGATGAATCATACCCACTATCACTGGACATTCAACTGATAGGCAGTGTGTTGAAACTGATTGAACCCTAGGGTATTGGTTTGAGCTTCATAGTTGATAAAGGATTCCAATAAATTAGAGAAAGTCCAGAAAAGAGCAATCGATTTAGTTGAAGGTTTTCCTGAAAACGGAAGCCTTAGGAAGGATAAGCGTAAACTCTTCAAGTATCTGCAAGGCTGTGTGCTAAAGAGGGGACAGCCAGATTCATTGTGACCCCAGAGAAAAGAACTAAAGCCATAGGCAGAACTGTCTGAGTGCCATCTATCAGCTCTTTGGCATCCAGAGCTAACCATCATGGTGTAACTTTTAAAAATACTAAGTTCAGTTGAGCCTGGCTGAACATCTACCAGGGGTGTTTTGAAATAAAATAATTCTTGATTCAGGAGAGTGGGGAAGCTAGATGACTAGTAACATCCATTCCAGCTGTAAATGTTCACAGTTCTAGGTCATTCTAGATGTTCAGTGGTGCACACCAGTTCTCAGAGAGCAGCTGTAAAGGAAAGCCATACCGGTTCACTTGGAGATCTTCAGATGGGTATAGAATTGGCAAAGTCCCATTCAATCCATTTGCCAGCTTTATTTTATAATGTGTCAGCCAGAATGCCTGTAGCCAATATTTTGTGCCCCAGAAAGGAAAACCCACAATGCATTAAATTATCAATGATGCTGCCAAAAAGGAATTTCACTCTCAGATCAAATTTGGATTAAACGTAGTACATCCAGGGCATTAGTTGGTTTTTTGGTTTTTTTTTTTTTTAAAGATGTTGGGGGTAGGAGTTTATTAATTAATTTATTTATTTTTGCTGTGTTGCGTCTTCGTTTCTGTGCGAGGGCTTTCTCTAGTTGTAGCAAGTGGGGGCCACTCTTCATCGTGGTGCGCGGGCCTCTCACTATGGCAGCCTCTCTTCTTGTGGAGCACAGGCTCCAGACGTGCAGGCTCAGTAGTTGTGGCTCATGGGCCTAGTTGCTCTGCAGCATGTGGGATCCTCCCAGACCAGGGCTCGAACCCGTGTCCCCTGCATTAGCAGGCAGATTCTCAACCACTGCGCCACCAGGGAAGCCCCCAGGGCATTAGTTTTTACTAATCTAAAAGACCTGTTGATGTGCTAAGAATCAAATTCCCCCCTTTAAAGGTCTGTCTGATATAACACTTGAAAGTTGAGATGAAATCAATCATTAACAGTGTTTAATATTCTCTAACTTCTAGAAATATAATACTGTCAAGGGGCTGAGGTGTGAAAACTGGCCCAAGGTCAGTTCTCATATTAGATGAAACCACTTTGAAGTATCATTTTCTTCTCCCTATTCAGTTTAGCCATTTCTTCAATATATCACTTTATCCATCACTACTTATTTAAATTAAAAACTTCACCTGATACTTGGGTCTCTAGGTGCATGTAGGGACAAAAGGGGACATAGTATAACATACACATGAAGAACAAAGATTCTAGTTCCCAATTTCTGTATAAAATGACCAAGCAGGAAAAGAGGATTTAGATATCTCCATCTGTAACGCCTGGGTATCTCTCTAAATGCGAGCAAACAAATTTCTACAATGCTGACTCAGTTGCGGACAACCTTGAGGACATCCATTCTGTCTTTTTTTTTTCTAACATCTTTATTGGAGTATAATTCCTTTACAATGGTGTGTTAGTTTCTGCTGTATAACAAAATGAATCAGCTATACATAAACATATATCCCTATATCTCCGGAGGGTGGGAGGGAGATACATCCATTCTGTCTTATTTCTGTTTCCTTAACTCTCAACGCAATGCTTGGAACACAGCGGGAATCAATAGTCATGTAGCGACTTGAATAAAACACAAACTACCAAGTTCTCCCTTCCCTGTCCTCCTCAGAGTGTTCCACACGTGCAATTATCTCGTTTGTTTTGTTTTTCCCTTCTTTCTTATATGTGTGTCTCCCACACTAGCCTGTAAGCTCCTTGACAGCGCAAAGGATGACACCGTATGTCACTGATTCCAGCGTCTAATGCAGTGCCTGGCGGGCAATCATTTAATGTTTGTTGAAGGAATGCTTTCTGCAGTGAGATCACACTCACAACACTCAAATAGGCTTTACGGAAGCCTGGGTCATAAAGAACAATGGCTTTCAGAGTGGCTGGAGTCCTCAATCAACCATTTACTCACCATATAACCTATGGAAATATATTTATCCCTCATGATTTCAACATCCTCATTCGTAAAATGGAAGAATAGTAATTTAAATATATGATGCCTATAATTTACACAGCACTTTCATACATATATTCATTCCATTCAGTTTTCATCTTCCCAGTTACAGCGTAGGTACTCTAGGGAAGACAGTCACGTGACAAGTAAGAGTAAAGACTTTAGAGTTGGGTTTTGTGGTTTGAAACACAGATTTGATTCATTAGATATTTGATTCATTAGATTTGATTCATGAGATATTGGGAAACTTACTCCTATTTCCATGCCTCAAGTTCTTCTTCTATAAAATAGGGATATTAATAGTACCTAATTCACAGATTGTCACATGTAGAGCATGTAGAATGGTATCTGGTGCATGTATACAGAAAATTTAGCTATTAATATGACTATTATTGTTATTTCTACATCTCTCCCTTCCTTTAAATAGAACCTGAAAATTTTTATATATCATTTAACCCAACATCTAGCTGCTCAAACCGGAAATCATCATCTTCCTCTTCTATTCTAATGACATTTTCTTGATAAAGTGATATTGGCTCATATTATCTTTTTATTAATTTGATGAGCTCCACAGCTAAATTTCCAACTCCTCTAGTACTAGACCACTTTGCAAGATCACTTAGGTCCAATATTAGCCCTGAAATCTAACCTCTCTACAGTGAGACCCATCTCAATTAATTTCTCCTCTATCTTTCCAGTCACTCTGATTAAATATTTCAAAATTGTCTTCACCTCTTTCCTCTCCCTAACAAATGTTTATCTCAGCTTCTTAGCCTTTCTCCACAGTGTCTCCCAAATCCATCCTTACTTTGTCCTACTACTGGAAGCCTAGTTTAGATCACATCAACTTTCACCTGGGCAATTGCATCAGCTTCCTAACTGATCCTTCAGCTTGTTGCCCCCCAATTTCATCCTCTATTCCACAGCCAGACCAATCTTTCCAAAGTACTCCTTAAATATCATGAACCTCTCCTCAACACCATTCAGTAAGGCTCCAGATTGCTGGCCATGTAAAGGTGAAACTCTTCAGGTTAACATCCATAGTCCCCTTAACCTGGACCCCTTTGTCTTTCTAGGTTTTAACTTCCAATAAAAGATGTGAGGGGAAAATACTAATATTTATTTTAGAGTCTATCAAAACTAGGATGATGCTAATCCTTTCTGCCCCATTTTGATTCCCATGTATTCACCAGCATGTCTCTTCCAACAGACGTAAGAACTGCAGCAGGTCACTTCTCCTTTCAGAACAGACGTGATGCCAGACTTAATCCCCACTGCCCTTTGTAGATCTCCTCTTTCACTGGCTGTCATTTTTATCTGTCATATCTGCCTTCACGGTCTGCCTCCGTTTCCTTGCCATGACTCACTGGATCAGTGACGGAATTTCAGACTACTCAGATGGGTCATGATCTAACTTTCCTTTAAGGTACCACTCATGAACTGCTTATGGACTCTCAACATAGAAATTATTGGCAAAATGTGCCTCTTCGAACTTCTGGGACATCACTAGAGCTAGATGCATGTTGAGATTTCTACAGAAGCACTGAAAGGTGGGTGTCATCACCCTGTTCTTAATGGAAACTCGGGCTTGGGACAGTAAAGGACCTTGTTCGAAGACACACAGCTAGTAAGTAGCACATCCAGAATTGGAGTCCAAGTGGTTTGAGGTGAAATCCTATGCTATTTTCCAAGTACGTGCTTCTTGCTCAGTTAGTGAACTAGGTCACTTTGTTCTACATACTTACATACTTCAGTAGTAAACACAATATATCATAATAGGTGTGGTGGTGAAAATTCTTTTCTGTACTTCTCTCCCCATTCCTAATCCCTCCAGAATAAAGTGAACTCTGACTTCTCAGAAGAAAAGAGCAGAAATCATCGCCTTACACTATGGAGGCAGCGTGACATATAGAAAGAGAAAAGGCTTAAGAACCAGACCAGACAAATCACAGCGTACTAGCTTGATGACCCTGAGCAAGTTATTAACTCCCCGGAGGCATTTTCTTATGTAGAAAGTGAGAATAATATTTCTTACTTCACTGGGTGGTAGGGAGTGAAAACTATATTTTTAAAGACCTAGAAAAATCATCAAATGTTAACTCACCATGTCTTCTATTTCCTAAATGACTATCTCCTACTGCTGCCAATAAAGATTTTTTTTTTTTGTTTTTTTGTGGTACGCGGGCCTCCCACTGCCGTGGCCTCTCCCATTGCGGAGCACAGACTCTGGACGCGCAGGTTCAGCGGCCATGGCTCACGGGCCCAGCCGCTCCGCGGCATGTGGGATCCTCCCACACCGGGGCACGAACCCGTGTCCTCTGCATCGGCAGGCGGACTCTCAACCACTGCGCCACCAGGGAAGCCCAATAAAGAATATTTTTAAAGAAAGAACTTATTCTTCCCATAAAATTCTAAATCTTTCCATTATAGTCTTCCAAAGAAGACTGAATTCAGCTTTGTTTTGAGGGTTAACACCTTCATATAAAATGGCATTTATTGAGAAGAACCGTGGTCAAATCAGAGACCTTGATTCCTTTTTGTGGATTTGTTATTCAAGGAAGGCTAGAACCCACTAGCTGCCAAAGCCATGAGTAAAGCAACATTTCAAAAGCTAAACCGTCTTCCCACATAAGGAGCAATACAATTCCAACCTCAGAGTTATCCAACCTCAGATGGAGAGAAATGAAATAGAAATACGAGTTATATAAGTGAGGAGCCCAGAGCCAGTTTGCAATATTTTCCAAGAATTTCTTTATATAAGCCATGGAAAAAACACTGAACAGTTATTTTGGGCCCAACAGTGTGTGTGGCAGAGCACCTCACAAAGTTTTCTGATTCGTTTTTACTGCTATTTTATTATACAATCTGTGTTGTATAAATTTCTCAAAGTCAATTAGATTCAGAAGGTCTCTGACACATGATCTCAAGCAATATCCCACTCAGGGCAGGCCTCTCATCCTCAGTCTCCAAGGGCTGAATATTTGCCCTCTGCATGAGGGAAGAGAAATAGTGGGAAGAAAGACAAGAATGGCAATAGATGGTTATGAAACAGTGTACCTCACAGGGTATTAGTAATATTATATGAGTTTACAGCACTCTTTATTCATCTAAATATTAGTTTCTTTGAGAAAACTGGCATTGAATTTAGTTCTAATAATACTTTGCCAGGCTACACTCCTTCGTAAGTTATTTTTCCTCTGCCTCTCTGCTAGTCAGTGTCCTTGAATAGGTTGCCACCCTACACCCTCTTCTTCTCTGATGCTTCTTTACAACGTATTCGTATTTATTAATTTAGCCTTTAACTTTTCACTGGTAATTCTTAAATCTCTGTCTGCAGTTCAGAACTCTCTCGAGCACCAGAAGTCATAGATTCTATTGATTTCTGAATATCTTCACCTGTCATTAAACAGAAAACTTCAATAATCAGTCCAAATTGAACTCATCAGATTTACCTCTAAACCTCTTTCTCCTCTTGAATATTAGTCAAATAAAAGTATAATAAACCTCATGGGCTTCCCTGGTGGCACAGTGGTTGGGAGTCCACCTGCTGATGCAGGGGACACGGGTTCGTGCCCCGGTGTGGGAGGATCCCACATGCCGCGGAGCGGCTGGGCCCGTGAGCCACGGCCGCTGACCCTGCGCATCCAGAGCCTGTGCTCCACAACGGGAGAGGCCACAACAGTGAGAGGCCCGTGTACCGCAAAAAAAAAATAATAATAATAAACCTCTAATGTTTTTACTTAGTTTTTTTTTTTTTTAACATACCTAAGTTCTGGAGTCAAAGCAGAAATCTAAACCATAATTAAAGAGAGTAAGAATTCTCCAAAAGTAACTGCAACTAGCAAACACCCAGAATCTGATTAATTTACAGCAACATGTTTTTCTTCTTTTTAATAAACTTTTTGAAGTATAACTGATGTTCAAGTGGCCTCCTTTTCCAGAACATAGTGGAATAACAAGGGACATATTTGCATTACTCCCTTAAACAACTTGAAATCCATGAAAAAATAAATATGAAAAACCTTTTCAGACATTGGACAATAGGTAGCACAAGACTGAGATAAGGGAAACAAACAAGGTGAGTTTTATGATTGTCCAGCCTAGAGTGGCAGAACAGGTAGGGAACACTTAGATAGGTCAGAGCTTGGCAGGCAAAGGTGGTTCAAATTTGAGAGACACAGTACTAGAGTGTGGGGAACTCCAGAGATCTGCAGAGGGGTCCTTCAAATTCTTGGCTGAATACCATTCTATGCTTGCATGAAAGGAAATTACTCAAAGCCAGGAAAGAGCCATACAGAGGACTGAAAGAGTGTGTGTGCCAACCAAGCAGAATAGAAATACATTGTAATAGTTAGGGCATCAGGTCAAGTTCTCAGAAGAGTATCATCATAATGGTGGGGCTAAGCTAGCTCTAGACATAAAGGTACTCTGGACATGCCTTAGGAAAGCTTAAAAGCAAACAATTGATTCCAAATAACTCAACTGCATGCCAGAACAAAATCCTACATTACATAAAGGAATATAACAAAACTCAGCACTGAACAATGTAAAATGACAACGTCTGGCATCTAATATAAAATTAACAGATATTCAGAGGAGCAGAATAATATAGAAAATAATCAGGGGGGAAATTAATCAATAGAAACAGACACTTAAAAGACAGACATGATGAAACTAGCAGACAAGTCTGTTAAAACACATGTTCTATATATTCAAGAAGATGGCAGAAAACATAAAGATGATAAGAAGGAAAATGCAAGAGATAAAAATAAGACTCAAATGAAATGTATAGAAATAAGAAAAGCAATATCTGAAATAAAAAATATATGGATCATATCCTGAAGAAGAAAAATTAACTTGAAGATCTAACAGTTGAAACTGCCCAAACTGAAGCTCATAGAGAAAAAGAAACAGAGCATCAGGACAGAAAAAACAAAACATTCTTCAAAATGAAAAACATTGTCTAAAAAAATTCAGACCAGCAAAGCAGTATGAAATTCACATCCAGCAGATCTGCACTGTAAGATTTGTAAAAGGAAATTAAGCAGAAGAAAATGTTACCAATTGGAGATTCAGATCTAAACAAGGGATTTAGCCCCCAGAATGGTCAATATATGTTTTCTCATTGTTAATATCTGTAAAACAATTAACTTAAAAAACAATAATAATAACATTAAATTGCAGAGTTTAAAGCATAGATAGAGGTAAAATTAATGACAATACTAGAACAAAGTATATGAGAGGGAAATTGAAGTACGCTGTTGTACAGTTCTTAAACAATACATAAAGTGGCATAATATAATTTGAAGGTGGACTGTAATAAGTTAGAGAAGTATATTGTAAACCCTAAAACAACCACTAAAAAATGTGAAGCAAAGAGATTAAGCCAATAGTGGAGAAGAATAAAATACTAAAAACTTCATTCCCAAAGAAGGCAGAAGGGCTTCCCTGGTGGGGCAGTGGTTGAGAGTCCGCCTGCCGATGCAGGGGACACGGGTTCATGCCCCAGTCTGAGAAGATCCCACATGCCGTGGAGCAGCTGGGCCCGTGAGCCATGGCCACTGAGCCTGCACGTCCGGAGGCTGTGCTCCACAACGGGAGAGGCCACGGCAGTGGGAGGCCCGTGCACCACAAAAAAAAAAAAAAAGAAGGCAGAAAAGAGGATAGAAAGGAAGAATAGAAAACAAATTGCAAGATGGCCATTTAAGCTCACCAAGTTGATAGTTACATTAAATTTAGATGGTCAAAATGCTCCAACTAAAAGAGGGTGATTTTCAGACTGAATGCAAGAAATCCACTTTTAATATAACTACATAGATACTCTAAAAGTAGAAGGATGTAAAAGACATGCCATGTTTACACCAAACAAAGGAATACTGAAATGATTATATTAATATCAGGCCAAGTAGATATCAGAAGAAGGAATATTACTAGAGTTAGAGAGGAGTATTTTATCAAGTGACAAAAAAGATTACTTCATCAAGAAGGTATATCAATCTTAAAAAAAAATGTATGCAGGTAAGAACAGAGTTTCAAGAAAATATGAAGCAAAACCAAACAGAATTGAAGGTAGAAACATAAACATCCACAATTGCAGTTGGGAGTTTCAAAACTTTGTTCTCAGCAACCGATAGAAGAAATTCACCAGGATCTACAAATCTTTAACGATACTCTCAACCCACTTGACCTAAATGAAATTTATTGGACACTCCACTCCAACAGCAGAACACAAATTTTGCAGTGAGATAGATCATAGTCTGGGCTACATATCAAGTCTCAATAAATTTAATCATACAGAATTTATCTAACCACAAGGAATTTAAACTGGAAATGGATGTCAAGAAGATATCTGAAAAATCTTCAAATCTTTAGAAATTAAATAACACACTTCTAAATAACCCATGACTGAAAGTAGAAGTAAGAAGAGAAATTAGAAACTATTTTCAACTGAATGAAAATGAAAACACAACACATCAACACTTATGGACTATGGATAAAGCAGTTCTTAGTGGGAAATTTATAGCACTAAATGCTCACATTATAAGGCTCTTGAAATGATCTAAGATTCTGTTTAAGAAACTAGGGGAAAAACAAATTTACATACAATTAAGTACATTCATTTTAAATGCGCAGCTTAGTAAGTTATGATAAATGTACACAATCTATGTATATATCACCATAATCACCCCCAAAAGCATCCTTTGAAGCCAGACTATCACTACCACCACTGTCACTGATACAAGCTGAGGGTGACAACTGATCTGTTCTTAGTCATTATAGATTACTTCATTCCTGCTCCAAGAGGAAATAGCTTCTTGTTCCTAACATTCACAGAATCATGGGGGCATATGTAAGACTGGGTCTTGAAGTGTGGGATCTAAGGAGGTAGAATACAAGACTGCATAGGTGAGCATTTATTGACTCAAGATTCAACATTCTTGCAAGTATATCTGTAGCTAGTTCTAATTCAAAATCTTGGGTCTGCAAAGGACAATAGTGAGATGGAGATGCAAGAAAATGATAAGAAAGCAAGGAAAGTGAGAATATTAAAATGGATTTATTAGGTGAGAACAGAATTTCTACCATCTATGTTCCCAAGGAAGGTCGAGAGGATATTTATTTTATTAAGGCAACATACACTAGCAAAAATGCTATTGGCATCTTTGAGAAATTTAGTGGTGTCTATCTTTTATAGGCCAGGGTACACAGGGGAGATGCTGCTGGAATTGCAGAGGCCAGAAAACAATATCCAAACATCGCAGATAAGGTGGACATAATTATCAAAATGGGCAGCAATATTGGAGTGGCATTAAGGAGGCTTTGGCTTGCAGGGATCTGTGGCAATAGCTAATACATCATGGAATTCCTAGGGGTGAAATAGGTGGACAACATACTAGGATGATGTTCAACTTGTACAAGATAAAAAACATTTGAAAGCAAAAATCTGATTTCATCTTCTGCCATGTAAAACTATGGTCCTTCACCTAGTTTTCAGACCTAAGGCTGTTCACAGAACTAGGCTCCATTGACAGAAGACGCCGGGTCCCCTTGATAAAGGTCTTTAACCATATCACAGCAAGAGTATGTGGCAAATACTCTGCTTATTTGTCCATAAACATGTGCCATTTGCCTGGCAATGGGGTATTGGGAAAAAGAGAATACCTAGAATTTCCAAGGCATATTGAATAATAGGTCAAAGCTGACACACAGATACAAGGCAGCTTAGGTTTTTCCCCCAAAGCAGAGCCTGAGACAAGAGATTTCTTGTAGGTAGTTTATTTAGAGGAAAAAATGTCAAAGCATCAGAGTGGGGGCAATGGGAATGGTGAAGCAAAGAAGGAGGGAAAACCAATGTAAAGTTGTATTATCAAGCTGGTCCTGAGTGTGGGCAACTGTGGCTTGATCCCGTTAGGGACCCTCTGAAGAATAATTTAGAATGCATCTCCAAATTGTCTACCAAGGAATAAAAGATAGGAATATTTACCTACCAGTTCTCCTCCCCCATTTGCCAAGGGTTACCTAAATGATGTTAGTCTCTTCACATATCCTTTTTTGTTCTTTGCATCAGAATGACATGACAGTGTTTCTGCAAGTATCCCAAAAGGCAGGTCAGAGAATCCCAGGGGCAGAAAATGAGACACTCAGTGCCGCTGTAGCAACAGGGACAGAGCTTGTTTCTTAACCCTCTTACGAAGTCTTGCATAGATTATGGCTGGCGACCTCTTTGAAGGAGACTCTGTGAAAAGTTGGACTCGCATTTCCCCTCTCTCAGGGATGAGATGAGGGCAACATTTGGCTTCATATTGCAGTATGGGAACCAGATATGATAGAAGACACTAGAGGATCTCAGGTACAAGGGATGGACTGTATTAACTCCCTCTTATACAATACTTTAGATCCCCTTGGCGTCATCTACCTCTTATTCCAGCAAGCACTGTTCTGTGTGGTCTCTGACTTAATGCCAGTGTAATCTGGCAGAGTCTCACCTCAGCTCTGCACCATGTGCCTGTCCTCTCCTGAAGCTTCCCTCTGATCTGAGGCATGGGATGTGCTGGCACCACACTCAGTGCCCACACAAGCAAAGTCCAGAAGTGAGGCAAAGTTAACGCCCCTTGGAGGTGAAACTTTAACAAATGATGGATAGAGAAAATGGATAATTTCTTCTTCTTGTCTCCCTGATCATGGATAATCTGGAAACGTATCACATACGATACTCAATCAGTCCTGCGGGATCAGACAGCTAGTAACCTCTAGCTCTAACCCACTCGATAACACATCCTTTTGTTATCTTTCTCTGCTTTGCTTCCCAGTGTGAAAGAGCTGTTACATGCTATTGTATGGGATAGAATACAATCCCATAGGAGGATTCTATTGCTTGCATTTCCTACCAAGTCGCTCATATATAACCCAAATCTCAAGCTCTGAATTCTGGGGAATTCAGATTAAGCAAGGAGGGTGACAAAATTATCATTATTTCAAGATGATGATTGTCTGTCCAGAAAGCCAAAGAGACAAAGCAACAGCAACAATGAAGCTTTAGGACTAGGACTCAGTACATTGACTCATGATAAAAATATACAAAAATTAATAGGTGTTCTATATGCCAGTAATAACTTAATAAAAATTGAGTTAATAGAAAAGGTACTCAACCTAAGGAAGACGAAATGACTATATTCTGGGCCATAAAAGACATGAATTATTGGGAAGACATACCATTTTCCAATATAGAAAGCTTAATGTTATAAATATGCAAGTTCTCCACAAATTAATCTATAAATTTAATAAAATCCTAATTAAAATTCTAATTCTTTAGCCTAACGACTTAATTCCAAAATATATTTGAGAGAATAAACTCATGAAAATAGCCAGGGATATTTTTAGAAAGAGTAATAAGAGATGATTAACCCTAACAGATAGGCAAGTTTGATATAAAGCTATAGTTTAAAAATTGTACATTACAGCTGTAGACAGTCCAGGAACCCAGACCAAGTAGAGACAGATGTAATATATGTTAAAAGTGGCATACCATATCAGAGGGGAACTAGTGGATAGTTTTTAATAATAATAGCACAATTGGCTAGTCACTTGGGAAAAAATGCATTTCCTATCACCCTTCACAGAGAAATAAGTTCCAGATGTAGTAACAGCATCTTAGTTTGTTGTGTGTTCTTCCATAACTTTATTTTGGCATTTGCTTTTTTTTTTTAACATTAAGGATTGCTTGGATATAGTGTTCTCTGACTTGCTTTCTTCATTTATTGATAGTTACCTCTGGGGAGTAGAATGGAACTGAGTTTGAGAGTGATAATAAAAGGGAGTTTATCATAAATTAATTAGTTCATTCAACAAGCAATTACTGAGTGCCTGATACGTGCTGGACATTATTCTTAGTGCTGGGGATACAGCTGTGAAAAACAACAGTAACTCTGCCCTCATGATGCTTGCATTCTGGTGGGGAGGAGAGAGACCATTAACAAAATAAACAAGTAAAATATACCATGTGCTAAGTGGTGAAAAATGCTGCAGAGAAAAATAAAGCAGAAAAAAGGATAAGAAGGCCAGGCTTCACTGAGAAAGAGACATATGAGTAAAGACATGAGAGAGGTGAGGGAGAGAGCCAGGTGGATAGGGGCTATATGCCCAGGCAGAGGGAACAGTGCGCACAAAGGCCTGAGGCAGAGGGAACAGTGAGCACAAAGGCCTGAGCACAAAGGCCTGGCACGTTCATTACCCTGGCAGGGGCGCTGCTCCTTGACATTGTCTGGAGAGAGACTAGTAAGAAATGAGATCAGGAAGATAAGGCATAGCTTGCAGGGTCTTAGAGGTATTTGAGGACTTGGTGTTTCCTCTGAATGAGAGAGACAGTTGGAAGGTTTTAAGCCAAGGACCGGTATGATCTAACTTAGTTTTCCTTAACAGGATTACTATGTGGGTGCTATGGGGAGAAGAGGGTGAAGGGAAACCAGATAAGACGCCACTGCAAACCTAGAGGAGAGAGATGACAGTGGTTGGGATCAGGGTAGTGGCAGGGCAGGTGAGGTATGGTAGTTGGGATATATTCTGAATGTAGAGCTGGCAGGATTTGTTGACTAGCTGGATGAAGGCTGTAAAAGAAAGAGTCAGCAAGACTTTATTATGAGCAATCAGGAAGGTGGATTTTCTGTTAGCTGAGATGGGAAAGATGATGGCAAGGGTAAGTTGTAAAGGAGATATCAGGGCTTAGTTTTGGGTCTGTTAAATTTGAGATCTTTATTAAATGTCCAGGTGGAGATATCAAATAGCCAGGTAGATATATTACCGGAATTCAGGTGACACGCCAGGAATGGACATGTACATTTGAGAGTCATCTGATCACATTTAAAGCCATGAGAGTGAATGAGATAACCAAGGGAATGAGGGAACATTTCAGTGATTCTTGTCATAAATATTAAAATTTTTAAAATAAAATTATATTTGTGTACTATTTGTACAATTTTAAAGACTAGTAAAGAACTAGAAGAAAATATATGAAAAATTTATATAATTATCTATAGAGTAAAACAGTCTAGGCTTGATACCAAAGATAGAATTATAAAAGAAGTCACTAACAGACATGATTACATAATAATGTTTTATGTCCTGTGAATCACATATGGCATATATAAAAATCAACCAGTAAATTATGCAAAATTAATGCCAATGTGTATGATATAAAAACAACTAACCTTAATATGCAAACATTTTTTGCAAATCAGTAATATTTCAGAAAAAAAGTAAGTAAAGATCTGAACTCAAAATTTATAAAGAAAAAATAGAAACTATCATTAAATATACAGGAAATGTACAAACTAAAATAATAACATTTTCGCCTAAGTTGAAAAAAATCTATCTTTATGTGATACCACCTAGTTTGGTCAGGGGTGCTAAGAAATTATACTTTCATGGTAAGATTATATTAAAGTTCCTGAGTGGCAAAGTCTAACAGAGCCTTACATGGCCCATATTCTTTGACTAGAAAGACCACCTCTTATAATTTATCTGAAAGAAATGCTTTTGTTTATGGTTTATGATTCATTCAAAAGGAAGAGAATTACAATATTTTAAAATAGTAGAATAGGAGACATTAACTCAAGGGAGAGAAGCTTAAATAACTAATATTACAGAACTGACTAAATGAATTTTGCTACATCCATGTGGTATGCCAACATAAGTATGAAAATCATATTGTAGAGTGATAATTATAAAAATATTTGTGGGTGCATGTTTTACTTGTAAAATAAACAAAATTGATAACAAAACCAAGGGTAGCATAGCTTTCCATCTTAAAATAATTATAACCCTATAATCTGCATAGAAAAATCTGAAAGAACAAATATCAAACTTGGTTTTTTCTGGGTAGTGGAATCACAAGCGATTTTATTTTTCCTTTTCTGCTTAATTATATTTTCTCAGTCTTTTACAAAAAAAGAGCATTTTTCTAATTTTGTATGATTGAAAGAAGAAATCAAAATAATAAGGAGCAAAAGAAGATCCAACAGTCCTGGTTGCCATCCAGTATTATATAATCCTGGAGTGCTTCAAAACCACTCAGCTGTGTGCTGACAGCTTGTGCAATGTCTGGGATGAGAGTTACAGAACATCTTTGTCCCAGTGAATTGGATGGCTGGGCACACAAACAACCCACCCTTTATTTTATTTATCTGTACTCTGACAGTGTTATTTTCCCTGCCATCATCATTTTGCTTTTCTGTTAAGAATTCAAATCATTTTACTATGTACTTAGCATACTTTATAGCATCCATGCAAATATCCTTGAGTGTTAATATTTCGTTTGACCAATGAGGAAACTGAGGCACAAAGACACAGAGTAACTTGCTCAGTGTAATTGACAAGTAAGAAGTAGAGCTAGATTTCAAAAGCTTGTCTTTCTATCTCCAAAACTTTGCTTTTTCTTCTATAGTTTTTCCCTAAAGAGTGGGAAAATATGATTTAAATGATAGAGGGACATCAATTAAATGGCAATAAATCTTAGTGTGAAACAGTTTGTCTCTTTTCAGTTATATTTCAAACCTGACTACATGGAGGGAAATGTCTCAGTTTTGTAAGAGTCTATCTATAAAACCTTTTCAATATTTGCTGATTCTCCTTTTTTAATAATAAATGAGCAGATCTAATGTTCAGAGCCTATTTAGAATTTAATAATGTTGCTTGGTCTCACTGTATTCAGTTTTATCTTCTATTTAGAGCAAGAGATATTTTTTTCCGTGTATAGTTGTAATACAAATTTTGTCTTTAAATAAATTTAAATTTTTCATAAACAGATTTAAAGAAAATATTCTAGCATTAAGAGTGCAAGTAAGCACACCAACTATTTTATTTTTAAAATTTACTTATTTATTTATTTATTTATTTTTGGGTGTGTTGGGTCTTAGTTGCAGCACGCGGGATCTATCGTTGTGGTGCGTGGGCTCTCTAGTTGCAGTGCATGAACTCAGTAGTTGTGGCATGCAGGCTTAGTTGCCCTGCAGCATGTGGGATCTTAGTTCGACCAGGGATCGAACCCATTTCCTCTGCATTGGAAGGCGGACTCTCATCCACTGGCCCACCAGGGAAGCCCCCCAACTATTTTAAAAATTTCAAAGGTTAAATGCAAATGGTTGGAGCTTGGAAAATATCTGAACTATTACGTGCTGCCTCTTCTCACCATTTTAGGAATTTGAAATAGGACACAGTTAACTTTTATTAAACTCTTATTGTGTCTCGGTAGTTTCTCTGTGTGATCCCACTTAATTCTCACAGTTGTTCTGTGAGATTGGTATTAATACACCCAGTTTGCAAATTTGGAAATGGAGGTCCTGCATGGATATGCAACCTAAGGGCATCCAGCTAATAAATGGTGAACTTGAGATTTGAACTTAAAGTCCCAGGTTTCCGAGGACTCAGTTTTAGACCATGCTATTCAAAGAGGGATAGCTAATTTGTTTGCTTTTTGTAATTCTATTCAAGTGCAAAGTCATGAACATGTAGTAAATCCAAGAGAAGTTCAATGTTGGGAAGACTACTGTGGGCCAGGGTTGACAATAATGGCTTTGCAAAGTGGATGTGGCTGATTTAGGCTTCTCTGAAGAACAGGTTAGGCCCTGGAAGGAGATTCAAGTGCACTTCCCATGAAACGATTGAGGTGACTTCCATACCACTAAGGCCAGCTTCTGAAACACAGCATCTTACAGCCCTTCTGCTTTATCTCTGCAAATGCCCAGGGAGGGTCAACATTCTAAGTTTCTATCAACACTTCACACCTTACTGTGAATAAATTTTTAGTACTTTGATGACAGCAAGTTGGAAATGGAAAGCATTCCAAGATCCAAGAGGTCATCAAAACACAAACACTACCAAACAGGCAGTGTGAAAGCAGTGAAGCTGAGTCTCAAGTTTGTGCCCATTTTGATAATTGCCAAGTCAATACCTGCTTGGCTGTGTAAAGGGTTTTTTACCACAGTTGCCCAAATATCAGTGGTATTCTCTACAAAATATCAGGACAGCTGTCTGGCTCTTATAAATTTTCTAATATATTTCTTACTGGCATAATATCAAAAAAGAGTCTGAAGACTTTTAGGACCTTACAAAACACATGGCTAAAATTTCTGACCAAGCTTTCTAGCCTGTGTGCCTATAAAATTCTGCTCATGGAAACAACCCTCACGGGCCTCTGTTGGCCAAGGCTTTGTGTGTATTATTGGGAAGATCACTTTCAGCCCCAGGGAGGTCACAGTGTTGACCTGACATGTTTCCTATCCTTTCCGCTCTTTAGCTGGTCATTTAAGACATTTAAACTTGACACCTCAGATCCTTTCATCCTGAAAACCAGATGTGCTCAGCTGGAGAGAGGAAAGAGCACAACAGAATTCAAACTCTTCATAGTGAAGAGGGCCGAATTGACAAGTAGGCCAGGGTTTGTCTTTTCTGCCCGCTCCCTGACCTCTGCCTCCTTCCTATTCCCAAATTGGCTTTTCAGCCTTCCACCTAAAAAGAGGACCATGTTTTCTCAAATCCCCAGGTCTTAGTGGCCCACAAGACCCATCTATTTTATCTCTGAGGTGTTTGTTTAATATGCTCCTATCTCTATACCACCGTGGCCCCTGACCTCATCCCATCTTCCTCTATTACTGCCCTAGATTATGAAATAATCCCCTATTTCTCCCCCTCAAAGACAATTCTCTTCATTCTAATAATGTTTATCAAAAAGGTCACCATCATGAAGATCATGGCTCCCATTGCTTGAGGGGCTGCCGCCAATGTGATTCATGTGAACATTTTACACACATGGTTTCTTCTCTCCTCTTTTTCCCCACTTCTGCAGTGTGCCCATCACCATAGCTACCATGAACTGCCTTCAGTTCCTTGGGGTACCTTACATAGTCTACCTCGTGACCTGCCGCAAATCACTGTTACAACTCAGGACTCTGTTTCCTCAATTGTGTAATGAAGAGATTCTATAATATCTAATGTTTATTAAGCCCTGTGAGTTAAAATTGCTGAAAAGGTTTTCTCCTTCTCTACCTTATAGGGCTCTGTGTGCTCCTGAAATGAGAGAGGGGAACAGTGAGTCAGATGTTTCCCCTGTTCACTACTTAGCCGGCTCCTGGCACATCTTCTTTTCCAAACTTTCTCAGATGTTCACCATTCTCTCTGAAGTCTCAGGCTCTGACTGCATTGGATTGAAAAGTGTGATACACCATTGGGGTCCATATGGTTTTATATTTGTTCCAGTGACCTCATGTAGCTGAGTTGTGTGTCCCTATGTCCTTCAAGGTTAGTGATATGCCTTATACTTTTTCTATATCTACTCACAGCATCTATCATAGAGGTAGGGGAAGACAAATGGGAAGTAAGATTTACAGCATCACAGTTAAGAGAATTAACTCTGCAGCCTGTCAGCTTAGGTTCAATTTAAATCCTAACTTTGCCATTTACTGGCCATGTGACCTTGGGCAAGTTACTTAATCTCTCTGGTCTCAGTTCTACTTAATAGGTTATTATGAGGATTAAGTTAGTTAATACAAGTAAAGTGCTTAAAATAGTGTCCAGAACATAGTTAAGTGTTATTGAGGTATTTACTATTACTTTTTATTAAGAATTTATTCCATTCCAAGAATTATGCTAGAAGCACTAGATAATAGTTATAATAAAAATCATAATAGATACTAATTATTGAGTACTTGCTAGATGCTTTCATTCTTTTTATGATGATTCCCAATTCTTAACAGTAATGTGTCTCATTTTACAGATGATAAAACTGGGGCTGAGAGTATTTCAGTACCTTGTTCAAATATGAGAATTAATAATATGTTTTTGAAATAGACTCGCGGAAATAGAAAACAAACTTATGGTTACCAAAGGGGATAGTGGGGTGGGGAGAGATAAATTAGGAGTTTGGGATTAACATATACACACTACTGTATATAAAATAGGTAAACAACAAGGACCTACTGTATAGTACAGGGAGCTATAACATATAACCTACAATGGAAAAGAATCTGAAAAAGAATATATATCTCTCTCTCTATGTGTGTGTATATATATATATATATATATATATATATATATATATATATATGTAACTAAATCACTTTGCTGTATACTTGAAACTGATACAACATTGTAATAAATTAACTATACCTCAAAAAATAAAATAAATAGTATGTTTTTGAAGCCAAGACTAAGACCTAGATCAGTCTGAGTCCAAACTCATATTGTTTCTATCATATCTACAATACCATGACTATTTCTCATCTAATTGCTTTCAATTATTATTATTATTTTCTGCTGAGACATGCATAGAAGATGAAGGTCACAGCCTGGCATTCTCCCTTGTGCTGAGCAGCCACAGAAAGAATGTTGTCTGTGGGTTATGACCAATTCAACATCCCTCTCTCCCTCCCTCCCCTTCACACACC
Organism: Delphinus delphis; assembly: GCF_949987515.2. NCBI lineage: Eukaryota > Metazoa > Chordata > Mammalia > Artiodactyla > Delphinidae > Delphinus > Delphinus delphis. The sequence continues at coordinate 46,694,485 of NC_082683.1, forward strand.
ATAGCTGTAATACCATCCCTTTTCCTCCCACTCAAAAAAGCATTCTGTTAAGGTAAGTAGAGTGGTATTTTTACAGGGTTAACCTGACTCCACCATTGTTATGTATGTGATGGCCTCCCAGACTTTTCCCACTTCAAGGGTCACCTTCTTCAGAGTACCACTTAGTTTACCACTCAGGGTGGTCTCCCACCACTGGAAGTCCCTGCTTGTTTTGAAGTTGTCTCCACCTGAAACTCCTGGACCACACTCCCCATTGAGACAGTGCTGTCCCCCCTACATTAGCAGCAGTGGATGCAGGTAGGCTCCCCAGTGCAGCCCCTTACCTCTGTTCTCCATTACACCACCTTAAAGCCCTCACTAAAGGTTGAGCAGTTCTCTGAATGAAAATCAGAATATGGCAGCATGAAGCAGGGAGGATGGGCAAAGGACAACAATAACAAACACCACCATGTCCCAACACGACTATCAGAATATGCCTGATAGATCTCTAACAAATGAGACATTTCTACAGTCCATCTCTCCTTTAGTGAGTCCTGCTTACTGGCAGAAACTTCTTTACTCTTAGGTCTAATTCTAAGTCTCAGACAGGACTGGAAGGAAGGTATGATGAGCATCTAAAATCCTCAGGCTGAACTAACACCCCGGGGTAGAAGATTAGAGGTTGTTCTTCCAGTAGCATCACTTAAAAATAAATTACTCACACTCTTTTGTACTTAGGTATCAGTAGCCAACCTCTTGTGGTACGCCTCTGAATTGACTTAATTACACCGGGGCGTTGCAACATGGTGGCTGAGATCTGATTTCTCAGACACAAGCTAGGGATTCAGGGACTGCTTCTTCTCCAGCTCTTGTTATCTATGTTTGAATGTCTTTCTGGAAGGATGAAATGTTTTTTTTCCTCATAGTTTTATTTACGTTTTATTCTAGATCACTTTGGAAAAATTGGCGCTTTTTCTTGGTATTTTCACATAGTCTCCATGGGAATAATTTTAAGGGCTGTATGGAAAGTTACCTGAACAAGTTTCCTTCATCATAGGCTTCTAGTCTAAGACTTAGAGACCTTTCATTCTTTTATTTATCTTTGTGACTCTAAGGAAGAAAGATAATCATCTTCATGCTGTTTCCTTAGAGCTATACTTTGAAGACCTGCTAACTGAAAACAATGTCTCACTCAGATTTGCCTTGGAAAATGTTAAAGCAGAATATTTCCATCACTGCCGTCCTATGGAACAACACTCAGGGAGCAAACCTCCCTTCTGGGTTTCATGAGCAAACTTGTGGGTTTTTTTGCTTGTTTTTCCTTGTTGTTGCTCTATATAATTAGAGAATCCCTGAGTTTACAAATGGCATATGCATTGTCTAGTCTAGTCTTTATACATTAGCAATATCCTCTAGTACTGGAGAACTTACTATCAATACTTTGGTGTCAATATATTCTATTGTTGGATGGTACTTAACATTTTAATAGTTCTTAGTATATAGTGATAAGAAGACTGCTTTTGTAGAACTTCCATTCCTGGATCCTATTTCTGACCTTGAGGCAACATCAAAGAAATCTACTTAATCAAACCATAGTAGTTTTTCTCAAAGGTGTGAGATACTGATTTTATTTATCTCATTAGAGTACCTTATACTTATATAGAGCCATAATATATATTAACTCATCTAATTCTCAAAGGCTTGTAAGGTAAATATGACTGTTTCCATTTTACAGGTGAGCAAACAAATTGAGATATAGTTATCCTATTAACATGTGTTTAATGTGAAGGCATGGTGATAAGAGGGTGTAGAATGTTGTATGGAACAAACATGGTCTCTTATCTGTGTGAAGACTGCAATCTAGTCAAAACTCAAAAGAAATATGTCTACATACACAGACAAGTGCTAGGCAAAAAAAAAAAAAGAAAGAAAAAGAAAAAAGAGCAAAGTGCCCTAAGAGAACTTCCAGGGTTTGGGAGCAATGGTTGAAAACTGAGTGTTCAGGGAAAGGCCTTTCTGAAATTACATTTAAATATAACATGGAAGACACAGGAAGAATTAGTCAAAGACTGACCTAGAGAGTTAGGCCAGCAAGTAGGAAGATCTAAGGTGTTAAAGAGTTTGACATGGTGAAGGAACTTCAGGAAGGCCAAAGTGATGGAGGCCAGTGATCAAATGGGAGAGTTGGACAAGAAGAGGTTAGAGAAATAGGCATGTAGGGTGTCACTGGATATTGAAAAGTCGATGCTTATTTTAAGACCAATGGAAGCAGAATTTTATGCAGGGGGGTGACAAGATCTGATTTATATTTTGAAAAGTTCCATCTTGCTACACTGTGGACAGTGGATTAGGGCAGGGTGTAAGCGGTGAGTGGAAGGAGAAAACTTATGAGACAAGTGCAGCAATTCAGTAAAGAGATAATGGCAGATGTAATTACAGTGACAGTGGAGACACAGAAAAGCTGATGAATTAAAGGGCTATTTGCAATGTAATTTGTATGGGGTTTGATAATGAATTGGCAAAGAGTAAATGAGAAATAAAAGATGAATCCTGTTTCTGGCCTAAGCAGCTTCTGAGTTGTCATTTACTGTAATGGAGGAAGACCAGAGGAGGAACAAATGTTAGGGATAAAGGAGGCAAGAGTTTAGTTTTTCAGGAAACATAACTTTTATTTTTGAAGTATAGTTAATTTACAATATTATGTTAGTTTCAGATGTACAGCAAAGTGGTTCAGTTATATATATTTGCTTATCAGATTCTTTTCATTATAGGTTATTATAAGATATTGAGGATTATTCCCTGTGCTACAGAGTACATCCTTGTTTTACATATAAGAATGTGTATCTGTTAATCTCATGCTCCTAATTTATTCCCCCACTTTTCCCCTTTGGTAACCATAAGTTTGTTTTCTACAGAATACATAACTTTTTAATGAAATCCATTCTTCCTAGATCTAGATGGATTTACAATTCATTGATTTGTTCATTCTGACAAATATTTTTGAGGATCTCCTTGGTTCCAGAAACTATGTTAGCCAATGGAAACGAGCGTATAAGATAGGATCCTTGTATATAAGAAGCTCACTATCCACTTTTGGGAAAAAATGATAAATCAATGATTAGAGTATAACATGTTAAATGTTGTGATCAAGATATACAGAAGGTGCTAAGGACACTGAGAACATAGGTAACTCTAATACAGAAGTCAGGGAATATGTATTTGTTACCATTGTGACAACTCAGCTTGGGGCCATCATGAATGTCTTCACAGGAGAGGCCTGGAAACATGGATAGGAGCTTTCCAAAAAGACGAGGGGTATAGGATGATTCCAGAAAAACCCAAATGCAAGAAAGCACAAAAGGCTTCTTCAGGAAGCTATCTGGTTCACTGTGCTGGAATGTAGGCTGCAATGGGGAAAATGGGAGAAGAAAGGTAGAATGGCATCAAATCATGGAGGAAATTTTGAAGCATATGACGAAGTTTGAACCTTGTCTTTTAGGCAATGAGGAATCATGAAAGGATTTTATGAAGGAAAGTGTCATTGACAGGTTTCGTTTTTTTAAAATTATCAACCTCAGTGTGTATGGAAGATGGGTAAGTAGAGGAAAACATTGAAGGTTGCTGCAGAGAAAGAAATGATGAAAAATAAACTAGGGAACACTGGCAGTGAAAAATTGAGAGAATTAAATTAGAAGGTTTTCAATTTGAAAACATTTGTTAGTTCCTGAGATATAAGAATTCAAAGGATAATGAAAAAGGTACATCTGGAGACATCTTCAAGATGACAGAGGAGTAACACATGGAGATCACCTCCCTCTTCAAAAATAGATCAGAAATACAACTACATGTGGAACAAATCCTACAGAACACTGACTGAACGCTGGTAGAAGACCTCAGACTTCTCAAAAGGCAAGAAACTCCCCACGTACCTGTGTAGGGCAAAAGAAAAAACAGAGACAAAAGAATAGGGACAGGACCTGCACCTCTGGGAGGGAGCTGTGAAGAGGAAAAGATTCCACACACTAGGAAGCCCCTTCACAGGCAGAGATGGGGGTGGTGGGGGGGAAGCTTTGGGAAGCCATGGAGGAGAGCACAGCAACAGGGGTGCAGAGGGCAAAGCAGAGATTCCCGCACAGAGGATCAGTGCCAACCAGCCTGAGAGGCTTGTCTGCTCACCCGTTGGGATGGGTGGGGGCTGGGAGATGAGGCTCCGGCTTTGGAGGTCAGATCCCAGGGAGAGGACTGGGGCTGGCTGTGTGAACACAGCCTGAAGGGGGCTAGTGCACCACAGCTAGCCAGGAGGGAGTCTGGGAAAACCTCTGGGCCTGCCAAAGAGGCAAGAGACCATTGTTTCAGGGTGTGTGAGGTGAGGGGATTTAGAGCACCACCTAAATGAGCTCCAGAGATGGGCACAAGCCGAAGCTATCAGTGTGGACATGAGACGGGCATGAGATGCTAAGGCTGCTGCTACAGCCACCAAGAATCCTGTGCACAAGCACAGGTGACTATCCACACCTCCCCTCCCAGGAGCCTGTGCAGCCCACCACTGCCAGGGTCCCGTGATCCAGGGACAACTTCCCCGGGAGAACACACAGCGTGCCTCAGGCTATTGCAACGTCACGCCAGCCCCTGCCGCCGCAGGCTCACCCCACATTCTGTACCCCACCCTACCCCTGGCCTGAGTGAGCCAGAGCCCCCTAATCAGCTGCTACTTTAACCCTGTCCTGTCTGAGTGAAGAACATATGCCCTCAGGCAACCTACACGCAAAGGCGGGGCCAAATCCAAAGCTGAACCCCAGGAGCTGTGTGAACAAAGAGAAAGGGAAGTCTCTCCCAGCAGCCTCAGGAGCAGCAGATTATATCTCCAAAATCAATGTGATGTACCCTGCATCTGTGAAATACCTGAATGGGCAACGAATCTCCCCAAAATTGAGGCAGTGGACTTGGGGAGCAACTGTAGACTTGGGGTTTGCTTTCTGCATCTAAATTGTTTCTGGTTTTATGTTTATCTTAGTTTAGTATTTAGAGTTGATTTGTCTATTGATTTGGTTGCTCCCTTCCTTTATATTTTTTTAATATATAGATATATATATTTTTTTCTTTTTCTCTTTTTGTGCGTGTGTTTGTGTATGCTTCTTTCTGTGATTTTGTCTGTAAAGCTTTGCTTTTACCATTTATCCTGGGTTCTGTCTTTTTTTTTTCTTTTCAGTATAGTTTTTTAGCACTTGTTATAATTGGTGGATTTGTTTCTTGGTTTGGTTGCTCTCTTCTTTCTTTCCTCCTTTTTTATTACTTTTTAAATTTTTAATAATTATTTTTTATTTTTTAATAACTTCATTTTATTTATTTTTTTTCTTTATTTATTTTTTTCTCTCTTTTCTTCTGAGCCATGTGGTTGACAAGGTCTTGGTGCTCTAGCTGGGTGTCAGGTCTGTGCCTCTGAGGTGAGAGAGCCAAGTTCAGAACATTGGGCCACCAGAGACCTACTGGCTCCACATAATGTCAAATGGTGAAATATCTCCCAGAGATCTCCATTTCAACACTAAGACCCAGCTCCACGCAATGAGCAGCAAGCTACAGTGCTGGACATCCCACGCCAAACAACTAGCAAGACAGGAACACACCCCAACCATTAGCAGAGAGCTGCCTAAAATCATAATAAGGTCAGAGACTCCCCAAAATATACCACCGGACGTGGTCCTACACACCAGAAAGACAACATCCAGCCTCATCCACCAGAACACAGGCACCAGTCCCCTCCACCAGGAAGACTACACAACCCACTGAAATAATCTTAGCCACTGGGGACAGACACCAAAAAAACGGGAAACACAAACTTGCAGCCTGCAAAAAGGAGATCACAAACAAAGTAAGTTAAGCAAAATGAAAAGACAGAGAAACACACAGCAGATGAAGGAGCAATGTACAAACACACCAGACCAAACAAATGAAGAGGAAATAGGCAGTCTACGTGAAAAAAAATTCAGAGTAATGATAGGATCCAAAATCTTGGAAATAGAATGGAGAAAATACAAGAAATGTTTAACAAGGACCTAGACCAACTAAAGAGCAAACAAACAATGATGAACAATACAATAAATGAAATTAAAAATTCTCTAAAAGGAATCAATAGCATAATAACTAAGGCAGAAGAATGGATAAGTGACCTGGAAGATAAAATAGTGGAAATAACTGCTGCAGAGCAGAATAAAGAAAAAAGAGTGAAAAGAATTGAGGACATCCTTACAGACCTCTGGGACAACAATAAATGCACCAACATACGAATTATAGGGGTCCCAGAAGAAGAGTAAAAGAAAGGGACTGAGAAAATATTTGAAGAGATTATAGATGAAAACTTCCCTAATATGGGAAAGGAAATAGTCAATCAAGTCCAGGAAGTACAGAGAGTCCCATACAGGATAAATCCAAGGACAAACACAGCAAGATACATATTAATCAAAATATCAAAAATTAAATACAAAGAAAAAATATTAAAAGAAGCAAAGGAAAAGCAACAATAACATACAAGGGAATCCCCATAATGTTAACAGCTGACCTTTCAGCAGAAACTCTACAAGCCAGAAGGGAGTGGCAGGGCTTCTGGCTTGCAGAAGTGATGAAAAAAGTGATGAAAGTGATGAAAGGGAAAAACCTACAACCAAGATTACTCTATCCAGCAAGGATCTCATTCAGATTCGATGGAGAAATTAAAACCGTTACAGACAATCAAAAGCTAAGAGAATTCAGCACGACCAAAGCAGCTTTACAACAAATACTAAAGGAACATCTCTAGGCAGAAAACACAAGAGAAGGAAAAGACCTGCAATAACAAACACCAAACAATTAAGAAATGGTAATAGGAACAACATATCAATAATTAACTTAAAAGTAAATGGATTAAATGATACAACCAAAAGACATAGACTGGGTAAATGGATAAAGAAATGAGACCGGGGCTTCCCTGGTGGCGCAGTGGTTGAGAGTCTGCCTGCCGATGCAGGGGACATGGGTTGGTGCCCCGGTCTGGGAAGATCCCACATGTCGTGAAGCGGCTGGGCCCGTGAGCCATGGCCACTGGGCCTGTGCGTCTGGCGCCTGTGTTCCGCAAAGGGAGAGGCCACAACAGTGACAGGCCCGCGTATTGCAAAAAAAAAAAAACAACAACAACAAGACCGTATATATGCTGTATAGAAGAGACCCACTTCAGACCTAGGGACACATACACACTGAAAGTGAGGGGATGGAAAAAGATATACCATGAAAATGGAAATCAAAAGAAAGCTGGGGACGAGGGGAAGATGGCGGAAGAGTAAGACACGGAGATCAACTTCCTCCCCAAAGATACACCAGAAATACATCTATACGTGGAACAATTCCTACAGAACACCTACTGAATGCTGGCAGAAGACCTCAGACCTCCCAAAAGGCAAGAAAGTCCCCACGTACCTGGGTAGGGCAAAAGAGAAAAGAATAAACAGAAACAAAAGGATAGGGACGGGACCTGCACCAGTGTGAGGGAGCTGTGAAGGAGGAATGGTTTCCACACACTAGGAAGCCCCTTCGCAGGTGGAGACAGCGGGTGGCAGAGGGGGAATCTTCGGAGCCGTGGAGAAGAGCAGAGCACAGCAACAAGGGTGCAGAGGGCAAAGTGGAGACGTTGCCGCACAGAGGATTGGTGCTGACCGGCACTCACCAGCCCAAGAGGCTTGTCTGCTCACCCGCCGGGGTGGGCGGGGCTGGGAGCTGAGGCGCCGGCTTCGGTCTGAGTGCAGGGAGAGGACTGGGGTTGGCGGCGTGAACACATCCTGCAGGGGGTTAGTGCACCACGGCTACCCGGGAGGAGTCCGGGGAAAAGTCTGGACCTGCCGAAGAGGCAAGAGACTTTTTCTTCCCTCTTTGTTTCCTGGTGCGCGAGGAGAGGGGATTAAGAGCACTGCTTAAAGGAGCTCCAGAGACGGGCGTGAGCCGCGGCTGAAAGCGCGGGCCCCAGAGACAGGCAAAAGACGCTAAGGCTGCTGCTGCTGCCACCAAGAAGCCTGTGTGTGAGCACAGGTCACTATCCACACTCCCCTTCCAGGGAGCCTGTGAAGCCCGCAACTGCCAGGGTCCCGGGATCCAGGGACAACTTCCCCGGGAGAACGCAGCATGACGCGCCTCAGGCTACTACAATGTCACACCGGCCTCTGCTGCCACAGACTCGCCCTGCACTCCGTACCTCTCCCTGACCCCAGTCTGAGTGAACCACAGTCCCCGAAGCAGCTGCTCCTTTAACCCCGTCATATCTGAGCGAAGAACAGAAGCCCTCCGGAGACCTCTACGCAGAGGCGGGGCCAAATCCAAAGCTGAGCCCCGGGAGCTGTGAGAACAAAGAAGAGAAAGGGAAAACTCTCCCAGCAGCCTCAGAAGCAGCGGATTAAAGCTCCACAATCAACTTGATGTACCTGCATCTGTGGAATACATGAATAGACAATGAATAATCCCAAATTGAAGAGGTGGACTTTGAGAGCAAGATTTATTACTTTTTTCCTCTTTTCCTATTTTTGTGAGTGTGTATGTGTATGCTTCTGTGTGAGATTTTGTCTGTATAGCTTTGCTTCCACCATTTGTCCTAGGGTTCTATCCGTCCGTTTTTTTTTCTTTAAAACAAAGTTTTTTTTCTTAATAATTATTTTTTATTTTAATAACTTTATTTTATCTTTATTTTACTTTATCCTTTCTTCCTTCCTTCCTTCCTCCCTCTCTCCCTCCTTTCTTCCTTCCTTCCTCCCTCTCTCCCTCCTTTCTTCCTTCTTTCTTTCTTCCTTCCTTTCTTTCTTTCTTTCTTTCTTTCTTTCTTTCTTTCTTTCTTTCTTTCTTTCTTTCTTTCTTTCTTTCTTTCTTTCTTTCTTTCTTTCTTTCTTTCTTTCTTTCTTCTTTTTCTCCCTTTTATTCAGAGCTATGTGGATGAAAGGCTCTTGGTGCTGCAGCCAGGAGTCAGGGCTGTGCCTCTGAGGTGGGAGAGCCAACTTCAGGATACTGGTCCACAAGAGACCTCCTAGCTACACATAATATCAAACGGCGAAAATCTCCCAATGATCTCTATCTCAACACCAGCACCACCTTCACTCAACAACTAGCAAGCTACAGTGCTGGACACCCAATGCCAAACAACCAGTAAGACAGGAACACAACCACACTCATTAGCAGAGAGGCTGTCTAAAGTCATAATAAGTCCACAGACACCCCAAAACACACCACCAGACGTGGACCTGCCCACCAGAAAGACAAGATCCAGCCTCATCCACCAGAACACAGGCACTAGTCCCCTCCACCAGGAAGCCTACACAACCCACTGAACCAATTTTAGCCACTGGGGACAGACACCAAAAACAACGGGAACTATGCACGTTCAGCCTGCAAAAAGGAGACCCCAAACACAGTAAGATAAGCAAAATGAGAAGACAGAAAAACACACAGCAGATGAAGGAGCAAGATAAAAACCCACCAGACCTAACAAATGAAGAGGAAATAGGTAGTCTACCTGAAAAAGAGTTCAGAATAATGATAGTAAAGATGATCCAAAATCTTGGAAATAGAATAGACAAAATGCAAGAAACATTTAACAAGGACCTAGAAGAACTAAGATGAAACAAGCAATGATGACCAACACAATAAATGAAATTAAAAATACTCTAGATGGGATCAATAGCAGAATAGCTGAGGCAGGAAAAAGGATAAGTGACCTGAAAGATAAAATAGTGGAAATAACTACTGCAGAGCAGAATAAAGAAAAAAAGAATGCAAAGAATTGAGGACAGTCTCAGAGACCTCTGGGACAACATTGAACACACCAACATTCGAATTATAGGGGTTCCAGAAGAAGACAAAAAGAAAGGAATTGAGAAAATATTTGAAGAGATTATAGTTGAAAACTTCCCTAATATGGGAAAGGAAATACTTAATCAAGTCCAGGAAACACAGAGAGTCCCATACAGGATAAATCCAAGGAGAAATACGCCAAGACACGTATTAATCAAACTGTCGAAAATTAAATCAAAGGAAACGTATTAAAAGCAGCAAGGGAAAAACAACAAATAACACACAAGGGAATCCCCAAAAGGTTAACAGCTGATCTTTCAGCAGAAAATCTGCAAGCCAGAAGGGACTGGCAGGAAATATTTAAAGTGATGAAGGAGAAAAACCTGCAACCAAGATTACTCTACCCAGCAAGGATCTCATTCAGATTTTATGGAGAAATTAAATACTTTACAGACAAGCAAAAGCTGAGAGAGTTCAGCACCACCAAACCAGCTTTACAACAAATGCTAAAGGAACTTCTCTAGGCAAGAAACACAAGAGAAGGAAAAGACCTACAATAACGAACCCAAAACAATTAAGAAAATGGAAATAGAAACATACATATCAATAATTACCTTAAATGTAAATGTACTAAATGCTCCCACCAAAAGACACAGATTGACTGAATGGATACAAAAACAAGACCCATATATATGCTGTCTACAGAGACCCACTTCAGACCTACAGACACATACAGACTGAAAGTAAGGGGTTGGAAAAAGGTATTCCATGCAAATGGAAACAAAAAGAAAGCTGGAGTAGCAATTCTCATATCAGACAAAATAGACTTTAAAATAAAGACTATTAGAAGAGACAAAGGACACTACATAATGATCAAGGGATTGATCCAAGAAGAAGATACAATAATTGTAAATATTTATGCACCCAATATAGGAGCACCTCAATACATAAGGCAAATACTAACAGCCATAAAAGGGGAAATGGACAGTAACACATTCATAGTAGGGGACTTTAACACCCCACTTTCACCAATGGATAGATCATCCAAAATGAAAATAAATAAGGAAGCATAAGCTTTTAATGATACATTAAATAAGATGGACTTAGTTGATATTTATAGGACACTCCATCCAAAAACAACAGAATACACATTTCTCTCAAGTGCTCATGGAACATTCTCCAGGATAAATCATATCTTGGGTCACAAATCAAGCCTTGGTAAATTTAAGAAAATTGAAATTGTATCAAGTATCTTTTCCGACCACAACGCTATGAGACTAGATATCAATTACATGAAAAGATCTGTAAAAAATAAAAACACATGGAGGCTAAACAATACACTACTTAATAACGAAGTGATCACTGAAGAAATCAAAGAGGAAATCAAAAAATACCTAGAAACAAATGACAATGGAGACACGACGACCCAAAACCTATGCGATGCAGCAAAAGCCATTCTAAGAGGGAAGTTTATAGCAATACAGTCCTACCTTGAGAAACAGGAAACATCTCGAATAAACAACCTAAACTTGCACCTAGAGCAATTAGAGAAAGAAGAACAAAAAACCCCCAAAGTTAGCATAAGGAAAGAAATCATAAAAATCAGATCAGAAATAAAAAGAAATGAAGGAGACGATAGCAAAGATGAATAAAACTAAAAGCTGGTTCTTTGAGAAGATAAACAAAATTGGTAAACCATTAGGCAGACTCATCAAGAAAAAAAGGGAGAAGACTCAAATCAATAAAATTAGAAATGAAAAAGGAGAAGTAACAAATGACACTGCAGAAATACAAAAGATCATAAGAGATTACTACAAGCAACTCTATGCCAATAAAATGGACAACCTGGAAGAAATGTACAAATTCTTAGGAATGCACAACCTGCCAACACTGAATCAGGAAGAAATAGAAAATATGAACAGACCAATCATAAGCACTGAAATTGAAACTGTGATTAAAAATCTTGCAACAGGGCTTCCCTGGTGGCGCAGTGGTTGAGAGTCCACCTGCCAATGCAGGGGACACAGGTTCATGCCCCGGTCTGGGCAGATCCCACATGCCGCAGAGCAGCTGGGCCCGTGAACCATGGTTGCTGAGCCTGCACGTCCGGAGGCTGTGCTCCGCAATGGGAGAGGCCACAACAGTGAGAGGCCCACGTACCGCAAAAAAAAAAAAAAAATCTTGCAACAAACAAAAGCCCAGGATCCGATGGCTTCACAGGAGAATTCTATCAAACATTTAGAGAAGAGATAACACCTATCCTTCTCAAACTCTTCCAAAATATAGCAGAGGGAGGAACACTCCCAAAATCATTCTACGAGGCCACCATCACCCTGATACCAAAACCAGACAAGGATGTCACAAAGAAAGAAAACTACAGGCCAATATCACTGATGAACATAGACGCAAAAATCCTCAACAAAATACTAGCAAACAGAATCCAACAGCACATTAAAAAGATCATACACCATGATCAATTGGGGTATATTCCAGCAATGCAAGGATTCTTCAATATACCCAAATCAATCAATGTGATACACCATATTAACAAATTGAAGGAGAAAAACCATATGATCATCTCAATAGCTGCAGAGAAAGCTTTCAACAAAATTCAACACCATTTATGATAAAAACACTGCAGAAAGTAGGCATAGAGAGAACTTTCCTCAACATAATCAAGGGCATATATGACAAACCCACAGCCAACATCATCCTCAATGGTGAAAAATTAAAACCATTTCTACTAAGATCAGGAACAAGACAAGGTTGCCCACACTCACCACGCTTATTCAACATAGTTTTGGAAGTTTTAGCCACAGCAATCAGAGAAGAAAGGGAAATAAAAGGAATCCAAATCGGAAAAGAAGAAGTAAAGCTGTCACTATTTGCAGATGACATGATACTACACATAGAGAATCCTAAAGAAGCTACCAGAAAACTACTAGAGCTAATCAACGAATTTGGTAGAGTAGTAGGATACAAAATTGAGGTGCAGAAATCTCTGGCATTCCTATACACTAATGATGAAAAATCTTAAAGTGAAATCAAGAAAACTCTCCCATTTATCACTGCAACATAAAGAGTAAAATACCTAGGAATAAACCTATCTAAGGAGACAAAAGACCTGTATGCAGAAAATTATAAGATACTGATGAAAGAAATTAAAGATGATACAAATAGATGGAGAGATATACCATGTTCTTGGATTGGAAGAATCAACATTGTGAAAATGACTCTACTACCCAAAGCAATATACAGATTCAATGCAATCCCCATGAAACTACCACTGGCATTTTTCACAGAACTAGAACAAAAAATTTCACAATTTGTATGGAAACACAAAAGACCCCGAATAGCCAAATCAATCTTGATAAAGAAAAGTGGAGCTGGAGGAATCAGGCACCCAGACTTCAGACTATACTACAAAGCTACAGTAATGAAGACAGTATGGTACTAGCACACAAACAGAAAGATAGATCAATGGAACAGGATAGAAGCCCAGAGATAAATCCACACACATATGGTCACCTTATCTTTGATAAAGGAGGCAGGAATGTACAGGGGATAAAGGACAACCTCTTCAATAAGTGGTGCTGGGAAAACTGGACAGGTACATATAAAAGTATGAGATTAGATCACTCCCTAACACCATACACAAAAAAAGCTCAAAATGGATTAAAGACCTAAATGTAAGGCCAGAAACTATGAAATTCTTAGAGGAAAACATAGGCAGAAGACTCTATGACATAAATCACAGCAAGATTCTTTTCCACCCACCTCCTAGAGAAATGGAAATAAAAATAAACAAATGGGCCTAATGAAACTTCAAAGCTTTTGCACAGCAAAGGAAACCATAAACAAGACCAAAAGACAACCCTCAGAATAGGAGAAAATATTTGCAAATGAAACAACTGACAAAGGCTTAATCTCCAAAATTTACAAGCAGCTCATGCAGCTCAATATCAAAAAAACAAACAACCCAATCCAAAAATGGGCAGAAGACCTAAATAGACATTTCTCCAAAGAAGATATACAGAGTGCCAACAAACACATGAAAGAATGCTCAACATCACTAATCATTAGAGAAATGCAAATCAAAACTACAATGAGATATCATCTCACACCAGTCAGAATGGCCATCATCAAAAAATCTACAAAAAATAAATGCTGGAGAGGGTGTGGAGAAAAGGGAACCCTCTTACACTCTTGTTGGGAATGTAAATTGATACAGCCACTGTGGAGAACAGTAGGGAGGTTCCTTAAAAAACTAAAAATAGAACTATCATATGACCCAGCAATCCCACTACTGAGCATATACCCTAAGAAAACCATAATTCAAAAAGAGTCATGTTGGGGCTTCCCTGGTGGCACAGTGGTTGAGAATCTGCCTGCTAATGCAGGGGACATGGGTTCAAGCCCTGGTCTGGGAGGATCCCACATGCCGCAGAGCAACTAGGCCCGTGAGCCACAACTGAGCCTGTGCGTCTGGAGCCTGTGCTCCGCAACAAGAGAGGCCGCCATAGTGAGAAGCCCGCACACCACAATGAAGTGTGGTCCCTGCTTACCACAACTAGAGAAAGTCCTTGCACAGAAATGAAGACACAACACAGCAAAAATAATAAATTAATTAATAAACTCCTACCCCCAACATCTTTAAAAAAAAAAAAGAGTCATGTACCACAATGTTCAGTGCACCTCTATTTAAAATAGCCAGGACATGGAAGCAACCTAAGTGTCCATCTACAGATGAATGGATAAAGAAGATGTGGCACATATATAGAATGGAATATTACTCAACCATAAAAGGAAACGAAATTGCATTATTTGTAGTGAGGTGGATGGACCTAGAATCTGTCATACAGAGTGAAGTAAGACAGCAAGAGAAAAAAAAATACCATATGCTAACACATATATATGAAATCTAAAAAAAAAAAAAAAAAGTTTCTGAAGAACCTAGAGGCAGGACAGGCATCAAGACGCAGATGTTGAGAATGGACTTGAGGACAAGGGGAAGTGTAAGTGTAAGCTGAGACGAAGAGAGAGAGTGGCATGGACTTATATATACTACCAAATGTAAAATAGATAGCTAGTGGGAAGCAGCCGCATAGCACAGGGAGATCAGCTCGGTGCTTTGTGACCACATAGAGGGGTGGGATAGGGAGGGTGGGAGGGAGACGCAAGAGGGAGGAGATATGGGGATATATGTATATGTATAGCTGATTCACTTTGTTATAAAGCATAAACTAACACACCATTGTAAAGCAATTATACTCCAATAAAGATGTTAAAAAAAAAAAAGGTACATCCTACTGATGGCAGTCCTGTGGGTGGGAGGGGCAAATAATCTGTAGATCCTGGATCACAGACTCAAACTATTTCTTGAATCTCAGTGGCATTCTAACACCTGCCTTGACTCTCTCCTCCTCATTTCTTATCAAGTCTCCTGTCCTACTACCTTACAGCTGCTGGCTGGACCCACTTCAGGTGGGCCCATTAGCTGTGCAGCACCCTTTTCGTAAAGGGAGTGCCTGGTACATAAATATCTTGCCTGTCTGAAGATATCCATGGCACTGAGCACCTTAAGGATCAAGACTATGCCATCTCCATGTTTTTGTGCTCACTGGGTGAAAGAGCTAATGAACTAAGGCATGCTCAGTAGGTGCCTTGACTACCTACAAATCCATTTGCATCCGAGATAGCAAAGACAATCAAATTCTGAATTTCTACTTTGAAGAATTCATCCCCCAATAGTAAATTTGATCTTTAAAAGTAATTATTCCAGTATTACAGGTGAGCACTAATAAAATACATGTGATAATAATAATCCGAGCCATTTTTTGGCCATCCAGAGCCAAAAGTTATTGTGGTAGGAGGATACTACATGAGATTTGAAGTGGATGACCAGAACTGTCCCTTGCTAGGAACTATATGTCTGGGGCCAGACATATAATTGCCTGAGCTTTATTTTTGTCATCTGTAGGGTGGGTGGGACCACTGCATTGCTGCTCACAGAGTTTTGCAATGTCTTAAAAATGGGGGTCAAAATCACCATCATCATTCCTCACACAGTTGTTTTGTGACTCCTTAAAATTTTTTTTTTTTTTTTTTGCGGTACGCGGGCCTCTCACTGTTGTGGCCTCTCCCGTTGCGGAGCACAGGCACCAGACGCACAGGCCCAGTGGCCATGGCTCACGGGCCCAGCCGCTCCGTGACATGTGGGATCTTCCCAGACCGGGGCACCAGCCCGTGTCCCCTGCATCGGCAGGTGGATTCTCAACTACTGCGCCACCAGGGAAGCCCTATGAATCCTTAACATTTTAAATGTAATATTGGTAGCTCATGGGCCATTTCAATTGACGTGGCATAAGTAGTTAGAGAAGGCTTAGGAGTTTGTTTGAAAGAGTAAAGACGTTAGTTTCAAGCAGGTTTTAATCCTGATTTCAGAATCTTAAATTGTGTGTCTTCAGACAGGTACCTAATTTCTCTAGTCTCATTTCTATCACATGTTTTAAAAATATTAATTTTACTAGATTATGAAATTTTAAAAGTAGTCAGTATATGTTTACGGAACCGTCTTTCCTGATCAACTCCTCTTTCTGATCAATATCTCTTTTTCAACCTAATAAAGAAATCTAAGGAGTGTGTTTTCAGCAATTTTTATGAAAGACATTTATTAGGCTATAAAAAACAATGTTAACATTTTTACCCACTTGTTGGGACATGGTGTTCTATGATTTTTTTTTTATGGGTAAGCTTGTTTTCCTTCATCTTTTTTTCCTCTGCTACACTCGAAGTCAGCCCAAATATGGTAACAGTAAATCATTCAGATTGGGTTAATACATGTTGTTATAGGTTTAGATACCTCTCAGTCCCCTTGCTCATCTCTGAGACAGAGAGGGAATTAGCCAGACCTTCATTAGAATCATTGCTTTGCACGTTGAACCTTTGAGTGCCATGTAATATGATCTCTATTTTCCTTACCTTTCAGAGCTCTGGCTCCAGAGAAACCACAGCTCTGTTGGTTTTTGTGCAACAGACCACAATGATGTTTTTTAACTTTGCTTAATTTTCCTTCCATCTGTTTTATTCTCCAAAAGGCACTTGTTGCTTCTCCATCTCCCGTCACTGAATGCCAAGCTTGGTAGGTTTGTTTCTTTCCTTCTTCAGTTGGGCCAAAATGCCTCCTCTGCATGTGGCTTTGACCTGTCTTGTGGACTCATCTTCCTGGACTCTAGGCCATGATTCTCTTGGGATCGCTGAAGTTTTATAATTTCATTTATGGTCATGTGGTGGTTTCCCAAATGATGAAAACTTATTTTTTAAATCAGCTTTGAAATGTTCCATCTTGAGGTAAATTTCATAAAATGCCGTAAGAACTGAGATTTCAGTTGCCTAATCTTTCTCTTTTATACTACATAACCAGTGATCTACCCAAAGCACGAGAGGCTATATTAGAACCTGTTCAGAATAATTCCTTTAAAGGAAGCAACTTTAATTGCTACAAGCTCTCTGAGCACCATGATCTTGAATACAAATATGGGTTGGGTCAATATTGAGAGAAATTCCAATGTGTGGATATCTCAGTTAATAGAAGTAGCGTGGTATAGTTCAGTGGTCTCCAGACCATGGCACATTTGATGCCAGGAGCATAAAAATTGCTTAAGGTGGTTCACAGCAGTAAATAACATTGAAGCACACAGTGAGAAAATCATTTCATTTTCTGTTCTCTGTAATAATTATCAGGGACCATCTCTCAGTATGTAACTGGCCTTGAACACCTTTCTGGAATTTCCTAATCCCTCTTTTTAACTCAGAGAGAAAAAAGGCATCAAACTCAGAACCTCAACAGAAAACAACAGCATATAGCTAGAATTTAGTAATGTTGCTTAGTTTAATTGTAGTTTGCATGGTTGCCTTTTACCTTTTATGATTGCCTTTGTGCTGCACTTATTTTCTATTCATAATAGTAATATAAAGTGTCCTTATAAAACATATTTCTGTGAGTAAAAAATATGAGCCAATTCAAAGTAAAATACATAAAAAAATACTAGTATAAGTGGTACACATATATAGTAAAGATATTGAAAGTGACACACAAATGACTGAAGTTAGGAAAATGTCATTACAGTTGAATGAATGTGAATTGGCACGCAACCAGAGACCTGATTTTAATCCTACCTCTCCTGCTTGTTACCCATATTTATAATATGGTGGTATTTGTAGTATTTGTAAATAACTTACTCATTTACTCGGAGCCTGTGTTTCCTCACCTTTAAAACAGGGGGAAAGATCTACTCTATAAGATTATTTTAAAATAAAATATGATAATATATGAGCCCAGCCTAGTACCTGATACAGAGTAGAAACTCAATAACTGGTATCTTTCTTTTCCCTTTTATTATTGCTTTACACTTGTAACTAAAGAAAAAAAAATAAAGTATTGACTAAGGATAATAGAACTATGTACCCTTTCCTAGACAGTTAATATATATTTTAGTGAGTTACAAAAATATGTTGCTGTCATTGCAACATGGACCTACAGTTGACTGCTAATTATACCTCAAAAAGCTTAGGAAAAATTCTTAAGCAAGAGTTGCTGAGGAAAAGGCAGTGTCAGGGTTCCCATTTGAGTCATGTGACCCACCTCCACTGTTAAGTGCTTCCTTCTGCAACACCTCCCTTTACATCCAAAAGGTACCTCTGGAGCACTTCCTGTCTCAGAGTGGCACAGTCATTCACCCAGATCTGCAAACCAGAAAGCTGAGGGACAGGGTTGCTCCCCACTCTTCTTTCTCTCTCTCTCTCCCTCTCTCTCTCTCTGTCTCTCCAGCTCTCTCTCCCTCTCTCCACCTGTTTCTACCTCTCTCCCTCCCTCCATCCTCTACAATCCTAGGCATATTCCATCATCAAGTTCTGTCTAATTAACCTTCTAAATACCCTTCACACTGATTCTATATCCACCACTTTCTCCTTTATCTGTCTTGCCCATGGCAGTAACTTCCTAGAAGATCTACCATATTCCAATCTCTCCACCTCATTCTACCTTTCCCCCTCTAGGTTCTCCCAATCCTTCAAATGTTATGTAAGATATGTTCCCTGCCTTCTCAAGTCTTATCACAAGCCACCTTCCCCTATTGCACTATCATCCATCCTTTATACACATTATGCTTCCTCTTGGCAAGCTCTATGTCCTTCCCATCTCTCTGCCCTAGTTCCCATTTAGCTACTACTCATCAGATCAGTGGTTCCTTCCTCTGCATAATCTTTCCTGATCTTTGTCCAAAACCTTCAATTAGGCCAAGGTTCTTGGTTATACATTTTCTTTCCTTCATAACATTTATCTGTGGTTAAACTTTAAAAAAATTCTTTGTTACTTTTCTCCCTACTAGACATAGTCCATGAGAGAATGATTATGCCTGGCTTTGCTCAGCCTTTGGTCCTCAGTACCTAATACAGTGACTGACACATAGTAAGTAATCAGTAAATATTTGTTGAATGAATGAATCAATTACTTGACCTCACCAAACTGGAATTTTTTTTTGTTTTCATATTTTTAAAAAAATTTATTGTAGTAAAATGCACATAACATAAAATTTACCATTAGTAACATTTAGTATATTACACGGTTGTGGAACCATCACCACTATCTAGTTCCAGAATATTTTCATCACCCCAAAATGAAACCCCATACCCATTAAGCAGTCACTCCCTATTCCCTCTATCCCCAGACCATGGCAACCACTAATCTGCTTTCTGTCTCTATGAACTTGCTGACACTGGATAGTTCATATAATTGGGATCATCACCACATTGTTTTGCAGATGCCAATGGGAGTGTCTATCTCCCAATCTAGATTTACCTTTACCATTTCATAACCTATCAAGTAGCATGATGCCTTGCATGTAGAAGGTATGGAATAAATGTTTCCTGAAATGAGTGTTCTTTTCTTTTCTAACTTATCATGCCAAAATATACACAAAATATATTTTTAGTGCTGAAAGTAAAGATTTTGCTGTATTTTCCTAGGAGGAAATTGAACTGAAGAAATATAGTACATTTAATGCTTTAGTTTTTATTATTGTATTGTGTACCCAATTTACTTCCAAAAATAGTTTTGAAGCCAAAAGACAATATGATTCTGGGAAATTTAATAAGATATTAAAACAGAAATAGAGTATCAAAAACTATTAAGGCAAAAGGGGAAACAAATCTATTAACCACTTATGCCAATAGATAATTACCACAATTAAGGACATCACTGAGCTTTCTGCAAATGAATGTAAGAATAAAAAATATTATTATATGATCTTGAAAAGAATCATATCTATTTTAAACAGTGATAATTTCCTTTAATGATTCCAAAAGAAATATGCAATTTACTTTTTCATTCCTAAGTATTTATAAGTTATGAACTTGGGTTAGCAACGACTTTGCAGAATGGATTTAAAGGTAAATAGTTTTTAGCCCTACTTTCTAGGGGTTAAAGTTAGTATCTCTTCCATAAGGACATTCATGATGAGGTATCCACTAGTGCTAAAAGCTTAAGAGTCCATGCACGAACCTGGTGGAGATATTTACTTACTCAGATATCAAATCTCTATTCTATAAGCTTGTCAGACAAGCCACAATTCAAAGAAATTCCAGAGTAGCAAGTTTGCTAAGCTGAGCAATTTTGAAAATACCCACTTTCAATCACAGCAGTGGGCATAGTTTGGAAATGGGTTTCTACGAAGGCTGGTTTGAACTGCAGGTCAAGCAGAGTGACGTGTGATCATTTATATATAGGCAACATGATCATTTGTCATTATTTTGCATCACCTGGCAAAGACTGAGTCCAAAAGAGTCCACCTGTTAGACATTATATTTTGATCAAAAATCAGATCACGTACACTGGTGCTTGATTGGAAAATTTACCCATGAGTCTGCAAAAATGGAGTACAGTTAAAGCTATTTTCTGTATTTGCAAAACACAGACCTTCCTTTTCTGTAGCTTGGCAGAATGCAAATTTAATGGAAGGTTCTCGTGGGAAACTTTCAGATTTGTTAAGCATTTGATGTTAACTAAAAGCACTCTGAGTCAATTGAGAGGAGCTGTAACTGACCAAATTAGAGCTTCTGGTGTACTTAGGAACAATTGCAAGGTTATTTTAGGGAAGCTGGTCTGTAAGGTTTCCTGATTTCTTTTGTCAGCACATCACCCCAGCCTTAGGGTTGGATTAAATTAAGGCCCTCCATGCACGCTTCCCCTCCCATCCTGAGAATGATGGTAAAGGTCATAGCCACTAAAGCCACAGGGGCCTCAATGACATCCTATTTTAGTGTTAGAATTCCAAGAAGGCTTTTGCTAAAATAAACATCAAGCACTTTTAAATAAACTAAACTGATTATTAGCTGACATGCTTTTTTTTCCCTCTTGAGAATGATCCATTGAAATCCAAGTCAAATGCATCCATACATTCAACAAGTATTTACTGAGCAGACCCACTAAGTGGCAGGTACTTTACTTGGGACTAGCAATTCAATAATAAAGACTGACAAGGTCAGGACATTTAAGGAACTTACATCTTAGATGAGTCATGCATTCACTTAGTCATTGAAAATGCATTCGCTGAGTATCTACTATGTTCTAGGCACTGCTCAGCCCATTAGAAAATATCACTGAACAAACTAGAACAAGCCTGCATTCCAGTAGGAAGGGTCAGATAATAAGTAATAAATATAATTAATAATTAAATATAGTATGATGGAAGATGATAAGTGCTATGGAATCAAGAAAAAATGGCAATCAAGAGAACAATATTAAATAAGGTGCTCAAGGTTGGGCTTACTGAGGAGGTGCTATTTGAACAAAGACTGAAAGGAGTTGGGGAAGTGGGCCATGCTGACAAGGAGCAAAGAGAATTCCAGGCAGTGGGAACTGCCAGTGGAAAAACTCTATGACAGAGGCAAGCCTGGTACATTTGAGGAACTGCAAAAGAGGCCAGCGTGAGTGGAGTGGAGTGAACAACGTGGAAAGTGGTAGGAAATGAGATTAGAAAATAAGCAGAGCCAGGTAGGAAACTGAAGGGACAAGTGGTAATTCATACAAAGCCTTGTAAGCCATTGAAAGGACTTGAGCTTTTATTCTTCGTGAAATGCAAATCAGAGGAGAGTTTGATCTGATTTGTATTTTTCAAGGATAAGTCTAGCTTCTATGTTGGGAGCATACCTTAGGGACTATCAAGGCTCAAAGCACAGAGAACTATTAGGAAGCTACTGGAGGAATCTTGGCTAGGGGCCAGGATGGTTTAGACCAGAATGGTAGTGTTGAAGGTGGTGGGAAATAATCAAGTTCTGGAAATATTTTAAAGGTAGAGCCAACAGATTTCCTGATGGATTGAATGTGAGATGGGAAATAAAGACACATGCCTTCATTCAACCAACTATTCTTTCATTCCTTGACTCATTCCTTCACTCACCTATTAATTTACTCAGCAAGTAGCAGCTGAACCCTTTCGTGGCAGGCACTGACAGTATGGAGGTAATGCACTGTCTCAGCTCTCAAGATGTTCACAGTCTAATGGAGAAGACAGGCGTAAAAACAAAATGTGCTATAATAGATATATGGAACCAAAGAGAGAATGATCAGTTCTGCTCAGAAAAATCAGGAATTTAGGCACAAAGGAAGAGACATTTGATTTAGGTCTTAAAGGAGGAGTGGGTATTTGTCAGCTGGTTAAAGCTGGGGAAAGCATCCCAGGCAGAGGGAACTACAGACAAAGAGGCAGGAGACAGTTTCACAAATTTGAAAATCCAAAAGTACTTTGGAGTGGCTGGTACACAGGGTACAAAGGTGAGGATGTAGAACAAAAAGGCTGGAGAGAGACATAGTATCCAATTTCAGATGAACTTAGACATCAGGCTAAACATGGTGGCCACTTTCCTTTTGGTGACGAGAGGTCATAGTAGAGGTTTAAGTAATGGAGTGGCATGGCCAGATTTGTGTTTTAGGAAAATCACTAATTCAATAGGACAAATGTATTGGAAATGTTTATAGAAATTTATTAACAGCATAGAAGGGCTTAGTAATTTTGTGAGAACAAGTTTGGAAAAAATACAGAATCATAAACCTTTTTAACTGTGTATTAGTCAGAGTTCTCTAGAGTAATAGAACCAATAGGTTCTATTACACACACACACACACCACACACACACACACACACACACACACACGTATATATGTAATATATGCATATACATATCTCTTTGTATGTCTCTTTATAGATGATATATTTTTATATATCTTGATATTATATATACACATATACATATCTATACGTGGCTCATGCTATTATGAGGCTGTGAAGTCCCATGATCTATCATTTACAAGCTAGAGATTCAGAGAATTGGTGGCGTAATTTGTAGTCTAAGTCTGAAGGCCTGAGAACCATCATCACCAATAATATAAGTTCCGGTCCGAAGGTCAAAGAAGACTGATGTCCCAGGTCTGCAATTAGGCAGAGAGAGAGAACTCTCCCTTTCTCTTTTGGTTCTATTCAGGTCCTCAAAGGATTGGATGATGCCCACCCACATTGGAGAGGGCAATCTGTTTTACTTAGTCTACCTATTCAAATGCTAATCTCATTGGAAACATACCTATAGACACATTCAGAAATAATGTTTGACCAAATATGTGGGCACCCTGTGGCCCAGTAAGGTTGATACATAACATTAACTATAATACCCCATCACTAAGTACATATCAATCAGCAATAAGAGCAAAATTATTTCATCCTGAAATATAAAGCTGCCTTCTCTCAAAAAACTGGAAATGTCCACTTTAATCCTAGCAGTGAGCCATTTTTTGACATTTATAACATGAAAGGTTCTGTTGTAAGTTGACTTTGTAAGACATAACAGTAATGTGTTGCTCCCCTCCAAAGACATGTAAATGTAAAAACAGGTTCTGGAAACTGACAGGTCTGGACATAAGTCCCAGAGTATTTTCTTATGAGTTCAGTGTTCCTCCAAGTATGGTTTCCAATCAATTTGGAATAAAATGCACATAGGAGTCCCAGTTGAAACTTACTAAATCAGAATCTTTGCATGCAGAGCCCCAGAAACATTATTTATCAACACTTCATTCATGGTTATACACAGTAGAATAGCTATGCAACCTCAGGTGGTTTATTTCTCTGGCCTCAGTTTCCTCATCCACCTAATGAGTATGACACTATTGTGTATCTCACAGGTTGTAGAGAGGAGTAAATGAGACAACTTTTTGCAAGATTTAGCACAATTCCTAGAATCTACTGGGCAGTTGATAAATAATCTATAATCAAGTAACTAAAATACGAAGTTAAATATTGTTAGTATTGTAATGGTACAACAGCAACAACAAAAAATATAATTATAGAACTGATGAGACAGAGTTCAGTTTGGAAATGAGGAGAGCTTGAAGAGGTGTCATAGAAGGTTCCAATCTTGGTTCATGTTCCTTATGCCTGCAACATCCTTCCTCACTTTCTGTACTGATGAATAACTTCTAATCTGACACCAAACCCATTCTGATCAATATGGCCAAATAAGAAGATGTGGAGCTCACCTCTTCCCATGAACACATGAAAAATACATCCACATATGGAACAATTCTCACTGTAAACCAACTAGAATCTGGCAGAAGGACTCCTAGAAAACAAAGGTGGTAAGAAAGATACATACATGATCAGGTAGGAAGGGAAGAAAAGTAATTGGGTCAGGACTTTGGCCCCTGAGAGGAGACTCAGAGGAAAAGGGAGATTATACAGGCAGACATCTGCCTTGGGGAGTGAGCAGGTTGAGCCACAGACTGGGCGTTCCACTCCTGGGGTCTTATGCAGAGGAGACAAGCTCTCTTGACTAGTTGGAGAACAGCTCCAACAAATAGAAGGGCTGTAAGAAGCCTGGAGGAATGATTGCATGCTTGTTTGTCCCCAAGGCAGGGTGGAGAGAGGTCTGCTCCCATGATTGCTTCACTGTGCACCCTAGTTGGACCTGAGTGAAAGCTCTGGCCTCACTCACTCCACAGCATAGTGAGGCACTAGATCTGGGGCTGCCAGGATCTGGGAAAAGAACTGAACTTGGGATGCAACAATGACCCAGTCCTGGGGTGGAGCTTGGATGGGGCAGTGGTGGCCAATGTTGGCACTCACTCAAGCAGTGCCATAGAAGCCACCCAGATCTCTGACAGCAGCCACTCTACCACAACTAAATTTCCAACACATGCTGAGAGTCCATGCAGGCCACCACCAGCCCAGCAGAGCAGCCCCACAACAAGGCTGGGGCAGTGGAGGCAGGGGGAAGTCATCAGCAAAGGTGTCAGTGTGGGGAGAGGGAAAAAAAAAAAACAAACAACACTTAAAGAAAACACAGCCAGCTTTAGCCAGACCCTGAGGGCTTCTGCTCTAGTAATTTAGGAAGAGACGCTACCCATGACAGGGTGGTGACAGCCACTGAACAGAGAGGAAGTCCTGCCTCACACTCAGTGCCAGCTCTAGCACCTCCATCTCCAGTTCCCACCCTTACCAAGGTGATAGCTGCCAGCAAACCCTGAGAAAAGACATGAATAGAGTCCACATCAAATCCAGGCCTCCCACCAAAGGCATTGGGTACACACTGTCTGCATAGGGATGCTCCCACATGAGAACACTCCTTTAAGATCACTGTAGGTAAGTATTTCACCTAAATTCATAGAATCAGAGAACGTTAAGGAAAATTAAAAGGCAGAGGAACTACTCTCAACTGAAAGAGCAAGAGAAAATCACTGAAAAAATAATAAGACAGAAATAATTTATCAGATGAAAAATTCAAAACATTAGCAATAAAAATGTTAATTAGGGAAAAGAATTAATCTAAACATGGATTATATCAAAAGGGAACCAGAAAATATAGAAAAAGACCCAATCAGAAATGAACAATTCAATAGTTGAAATAAAAACCACACTAGGAAGAATGAATAACAGACTAAGTGATACAGAAAAACACATAAGTGATCTGGAATATAGAATAATGGAAATCACCCAATTAGAACAGGCATAAAGAAAAAAGAAATTTAATGAAAGCAATTTAATAGATCTGTATGATAACATTAAACATTCCAATATTGACATCATAGGGGTTTCAGAAACAGAAGAGAGAGGGGATCAAAAATGTATTTGAAGAAATTATGGCTGAAAACTTCCTAAACCTGAAGAAGGAAACACATATCCAGCTACAGGAAGCACAGAAGGTCCCAAATAAGATGAGCTCAAACAGACTCACACCAAGATATAGAATAATTAAAATGGCAAAAGTTAAAAAGAGGTTTCACCCTCCCAGACTATACTACAAAACTACAGTAATCAAAACAGCATGATACTGGCACAAAAACAGAGATCAATGGAACAGAATAGAGAGCACTGAAATAAACACACACAATTGACCCTATGGTTAATTAATCTATGACAAAGGAGGTAAGACTATACACTGGAGAAAAGACAGTCTCTTCAGCAAGTGGTGTTGGGAAAACTAAACTGCTACATGTAAAACAATGAGATTAGAAAATTTTCTCACATTGTATATAAAAATAAATTCAAAATGGATTAAAGACCTAAATGTAAGACCTGAAACCATAAAACTCCTAGGAAAGAACAGAGGCAGAACACACTTTGACATAAATCCTAGCAATATTTTCTTGGATCTATCTCCTAAGGTAAAAGAAATAAAAGCAAAAATAAACAAATAAGATCTAATTAAACTTAAAAACTTTTGCACAGCAAAGGAAACCATCAACAAAATGAAAAGACAATCTATGGAATGGGAAAAAATATTTGCAAATGATATGACCAATAAGGGGTTAATATCTAAAATATATAAACAACTCGTACAACTCAATATCAAAAAAACAACCCAAACAAAAAATGGTCAGAAGACATATATAGACATTTTTCCAAAGAAGACATACAGACAGACAACAGACACATGAAAAGAGGTTTAACATTGCTAATTATTAGAGAAATGGAAATCAAAACCACCATGAGATATCACCTCATACCTGTTAAAATGGCTATCATCAAAAAGTCTGCAAGTAACAAATGTTGGAGAGGATGCAGATACAAGGGAACCCTTGTACACTACTGGTGAAAATGTAAGTTGGTTCAAGCAACAATGGAAACCAGTATGGAGTGTCCTCAAAAAACTAAAAATAGAACTATCCTATGATCTAGCAATTCTATTCCTGGGTATATATCCAGAAAATAACAAAAATACTAATTCAAAAAGATTTGTGCACCCCAATGTTCATAGCAGCAGTATTTACAATAGCCAAGATTAGGAAGCAACCCAAGTGCCCATCAACTTACCAATGGATAAAGAAGTGTTGTATATTTATAAAACACTATATATATATATATATATATATATATATATATATATATATATATATATATAAAATGGAATATTACTCAGCCATAAAAAAGAATGAGATTCTGCCATTTGTACCAATGTGGATGGACCTAGTTAACATTATGCTTAGTGAAATAAGTCAGACAAAAACAGATACTGTATGATATCACTTACATGTACAACCTAAAATATAATACAGGGCTTCCCTGGTGGCGCAGTGGTTGAGAGTCCGCCTGCCGATGCAGGGGACACGGGTTCGTGCCCCGGTCCGGGAAGATCCCACATGCCGCGGAGCAGCTGGGCCCGTGAACCATGGCCATTGAGCCTGCGCATCCGGAGCCTGTGCTCCGCAACGGGAGAGGCCACAATAGTGAGAGGCTCACATACCGCAAAAATAATAATAATAAATAAAATATAATACAAACGAATATATATGAAAAACAGAAAAACAATCACAGATATAGGAAACAAACTAGTGGTTACCAAATGGGAGAGGGAAGCAGGGAGGGGAGAATTAGGGTTATAGGATTAAGGGGACAGCAGGACAAGATGGCAAGAGTAGAAGGAAGTGAGTTCACCCCTTCTAACAGAAATACCAAAATCACAACTAACTGTTGAACAACCACTGACAATAAAATGCTGGAACCTACCAAAAAAGATAACCTACATCCAAAGACAAAGAAGAAGCCACAACAAGATGGTAGGAGCGGCGCAATCCCAATGAAATCAAATCCTGTACACACTTTGTAGGCGATCCACAAACTGGAAAACAACAATTATACCACTGAAGTTTTCCCAGAGGAGTGAAAGTCCTGAGCCCCACATCAGGCTCCCTAGCCTGAGGGTCTGGCAATGGGAGGAGGAGCCCCTAGAGAATCTGGCTTTGAAAGCCAGCAGGGTTTGATCGCAGGAATTCTGTAGGACTAGGGGAAACAGAAACTCCACTCTTGGAGGGCACACACAGGGTCTTGTGCACAGCAGGGAAAGAAAGCGGTGACCTCATAAGAGACTGGGCCAGACCTACCTGCTAGGGCTATAGGATTAAGAGATATAAACTACTACATATACCATAGATAAGCAACAAACATATTGTATAGCACAGGGAATTATAGTCATTATCTTGTAGTAACTTTTAATGAATTATAATCTGTATAAATACTGAATCACTATGAAACTAATATAATATTGTAAATCAACTATACTTCAATTAAAAAGCAAACAAACAAAAAAACAAACCCAGATACTTTGCTCCAGCAACACTTTCATCTAGGCTGAGCAAGTGGCGATCCCTCCTGAGCCACCACAGCACTCTGACATTGCACTACTCTGTGCTATGCATGGAATGGGGGCGGTCAGGATGGCACTTCATGGCCATGTGGACATGCTCTGCCCATATCTATCACTCCTCTTAGACTGTGAGCTTTTGAGAAAAGGACCTGATCTTCCATCTTCATTTTATATCCTCAGGGCCTCTCATACTATTTGATGCAAGCCTGAGTACTCCTTAATATCTGTTGACCTGAACTGAGGTCAAACCTCATTGTGGGCCTGATGATTACTTAGGGATCTGAAATAAAGAGATGCGGGATAGGATATTCCATATAGGCTATGGCAATGAACAAAGGCATGGCAGAGGAATAGGGACGTGTGTGTGTGGAGGAAATACAGCAAAAAGATGATGTCTGATAGTGTGTGGTCAGGGTACAGCATGTGTAACTGAATGGGCTATGAGATAAAGGTTGGCAGAAGTGTTGGTTAAGAAGTTATACTCCATATAAAATGATCATCTGTTGGTGGGTTGGATAAAGGGGTGGCATGATCAACGCTGTGTTTGGAGAAATATCTGGAGGATTAGCGTGAAAGTGGAAGTAGGGAGATGATTTCAGAAAAACTGTTCAAGCAGAAATGAAACACCTGTTAAAGCTCAACATCACTAATCATTAAAGAAATGAAAATCAAAACTACCAAACTACAACTACTATAAAAACTACCTCACACCAGTCAGAATGGCTATCATCAAAAAATCTACAAAAAATAAATGCTGGAGAGGGTGTGGAGAAAAGGGAACCCTCTTGCATTGTTGGTGGGAATGTAAATTGATACAGCCACTATGGAGAACAGTAGGGAGGTTCCTTAAAAAACTAAAAATAGAACTACCATACAACCCAGCAATCCCACTATTGGGCATATACCCTGAGAAAACCATAATTCAAAAAGAGTCATGTACCACAATGTTCATTGCAGCCCTATGTACAATAGCCAGGACATGGAAGCAACCTAAGTGTCCATCGACAGATGAATGGATAAAGAAGATGTGGCACATATATACAATGGAATATTACTCAGCCATAAAAAGAAATGAAATTGCGTTATTTGTAGTGAGGTGGATGGACCTAGAGACTGTCATACAGAGTGAAGTAAGTCAGAAAGAGAAAAACAAATACAGTATGCTAACACATATATATGGACTCTTAAAAAAAAATGGTTCTGAAGAACCTAGGGGCAGGACAGGAATAAAGACACAGATGTAGAGAATGGACGTGAGGACATGGGGAGGGGGAAGTGTAAGCTGGGACTAAGTGAGAGAGTGGCATTGACATATACACACTACCAAATGTAAAAATGTAAAACAGATAGCTAGTGGGAAGCAGCTGCATAGCACAGGGAGATCAGCTTGGTGTTTTGTGACCACCTAGAGGAGTGGGTGGGATAGGGAGGTTGGGAGGGAGACTCAAGAGGGAGGAGATATGGGGATATGTGTACACGTATGGCTGATTCACTTTGTAATGCAGCTGAAGCTAGCACACCATTGTGAAGCAATTATACTTCAATAAGGTTGTTAAAAAAAAAAATGTTTGGGCTTCCCTGGTGGCGCAGTGGTTGAGAATCTGCCTGCTAATGCAGGGGACATGGCTTCGGGCCCTGGTCTGGGATGATCCCACATGCCGTGGAGCAACTAGGCCCATGAGCCACCACTACTGAGCCTGCACGTCTGGAGCCTGTGCTCCGCAACAAGAGAGGTCCACGCACCGCGATGAAGAGTGGCCCCCGCTTGCCACAACTAGAGAAAACCCTCGCACAGAAATGAAGACCCAACACAGCAAAACTAAATAAATTAATCAATAAACTCCTACCCCTAATATCTTCTTAAAAAGAAAAAAAAAAAAGTTTGTCCACATCAGCTTGATACAAATTAGCTGGCCCTGACTCAAAAACTTTTGCAAGACCAATAAATGAAGACTGAGAATGTTTCTTGGAGCCTCATTTATTTTGTTCCATCATGTTTCGTAATTGTTACTGTTGATTGTCCTCTTCTAAAACCAACCAGGTCAGGTTGGATGAGACCACTGGATTTTTCTCATTCTGTTTAGTAATGTTTTGCTGTGTAATCTTGAGACTACATCTGAGAAGCTGGAAATTACTCAGGTGATTTTCTTATTCTTTTTTAAAAGAACAAAGACAATACTCTCTTTTTATTCATCAGAGAAAGCCCTGCTGCTATTAGTCTGTGCAAACAGTTTACTGAAGCTTGGAATTTAGCACTCAGGGAATTGTTTAAATTGTATTGGAGCATCACATCCTCCCCTGGTGTCTTGCCAAAGGAAAGAATTCAAGAAATACTTATTGAAATAATAAGTTAATAATTCACTACATACACAGGTTATTCAGTACAGACCCCAAAAGAGTTATGTCTTATTATTGGGACTAAACTAGCCATAGAGGAAAGGTAATCTAGGTTTGTCCTAAAATAAAACAAAATAAAACAGCAAAAAATTAAAAAATAAGCTTCAAAGTTATCAAGTTATTTAGCAAGTAACACAACTCTCTGCCAGAATAAGTCCAATATTTTTTAAAGAAATATAGCAAAATCCAGCATTCGACAAGGTGAAATTCAGAATACCCAGCATCCACTCTAAGTAACTAGGTAGGCAATAAGGCAGAGAAAAAATTTTAAAAAGGCTTATAATCCACAGAAAAATTTGTCAATAGAAATAAACCGAGAAATAACATAGGTGATGGAACCAGCAAACAGGAATATTAAAAGAGCTCTTACAAATATGTTCAATATGTACAAAGCTTTAAAGAAAAATGTGAATACAATGAGGGAACATATTTTTAAAAGAACCAAATGTAATTTCTAGAGATTAAAAAATACAATATCTGAACTATAATTTTCACTGGATGGGCTTAGTAGAAAATTAAACTTTTTCCTCAGTGGAAGAAAAACATTGTTGATTCTCAACATTATTAGTCATCATGAGATAACACTACACAAGCTAAAATTAAAAAGATTAACAATACCAAGCATTGTTGAGTATGTGCAGTAACTAGAGCCTTCATAAATCACTGCTATTAATATAAAATCTACAACATTTTAGAGAAAATTTTGGTGGTTCCTTAAATAACTAAACACGCAGTTACTGTACAACCTAACAATTCAACCCTTGGGTGTTTATCCATGAAAAATGAATATATCTGCCACAAACACTTGTAAAAAATTATTTCTGGAAGCATTATTCCTAATAAACCAAAATCTGGAAACAACAAATAAGTTCATGAAAAGGCAAATAGATAAACAAATTGTGGTATATCTATAAAATGAAATATTACTTAGAAATAAAAAGCAATGAACTATGATATAGGTAACAACATGGATAAATCTCAAAAACATTATGCTGAACAAAAGAAGCCAGACACAATAGTATATGCTATATGATTTCATTTATTCAAAACTCTAGAAAAAACATATATTTTATAGTGACAGAAAACAGATCAGTGATTGCACAGGGTCAGGTGAAGGTGGGAAATTGAATAGGAAGAGATACAAGAGGTGATGGAAATATTTTATATATCAATTGTTGTGGTAGTTACATAAGTATACAGATTTGTCAAAGCTTGTCAAATTGTACACTTTAAATGGGTGCATTTTTTGTATGTAAATTATTCCTCAGTAAAGTTGATTTAAAACAATATAAAATTATGTTGTCATGTATCCAAGTTTGTTCAAGAAAACCCAATGTAGTTATTAATAGTGTATCTCTTTACACTATGTCAAGATTATAACCCTACATATAAGTGACAAAGGGCTTATAGGCTTAATAAATAAAGACAGACAACCAATAGAAAAATAGTCAGGACACTCAAAGAGGTACTTCACAAAAGAGGACATCCAAATGGCCACCAAATGTATAAAAAATAATCAGGGAAATGCTAATTAGTATCTCAATTCCATCATACACCCATCAATATGATTAAAATTAAAAACACTGATTATGCCAAGTGTTGCCAAACTTGTGAAGCAAGTGGAATTCTCAATTACTGCCTATGAGTCTGTAAATTAATGTGACTGTTGAGAAAATCTGTAATTGCCTATAAAAATTGAATATAAACATATCCTATGATGCATCAGTTCCATACCTAATCATATATAAATCTGAAGTGCATGGGTGCATTAAAGTATCTGTATAAGAATGTTTAAAAACCATTATTCATAATTGTGTCAAATTGGAAACAACCAAAAGCCCATAAACTGTATTAATTGATCAATGAGTTGTAGTTGATTCACATAGTAGAATATTTTATTCAGTAATGGTATAGGAAGCCAGGATAGTGATTACTTTTAAAGGAGGGTGGAGTAGTAATTGGGAGAGGGGGACTTCTGAGATAGAGATCATATTCTGTTTCTTGACCTGGGTTGTGCTTACATAGATATGTTCAGCTTATGATAAATAGTTTAGCATTATACTTAAGTTCATGTACTTGCTTCATGCATATTTTATGCTCATATATTTAAAAATTAGAGATTAAAGGATGGCAGATCATCATCAATATCTCTTATGTCTAGTTGACTTTTTTTACTTTCAGTGTCTGTTCTTCTATCAGTAGATCATATCATAAACCACAAAAATAATTCTCTTCAGAAAAATTCTTATCTTAATCAGTTTTTGTTTCTGACATTATGTAAGTCAGGTTACCTGGAACAATATTTCTGATAAAAACAATGTACAAACTTGAAGTAAATATGAATAAATATATTTTAAATGCATTCTTCATACATCTATGTATGTGTAGAATTATATTACTTGTAGCATACAAATGCTTTTACTAAGAACAATTATAAAAGCTAAATAAATTTTAAAATAGCTTATGAAAAGGTATCAGAAAACCACTAAAGAAACAAAGACTTTGGCAGCCAAAATTATGAAAAAGGAGAACCACAGAGAGGTGGGATGATACACTGTATCTGATCTTTCTTTAGGGACAATTTCCACGTCTGGTTTGAGAGTAAGAGGATGAGAATCTGGATAAAAGATCACTGTCGATGGTCAGAGAAACCAGCAGAACTTTCATGGGAAAACACATGGCCAGTTTTCCTTTTTAGACATTTGCCAAGTTCTGAGACTATGCAGAAAGCCCCTGAAAAGGAGACTGGAGTTTTTTGCAGTCTTTCCATGTTGAAAAGACCAATATCAGAATTTAGCACCCATTAGAAGGAGGGACATTGGTGAACACACTGGGATTTTAGTTGAAAGTCCTAAGGATTTTAGTTGAAAGTCCTAAGGAGCTATGCCCTAGGAACAAAGGCCAAGCAGGGTAGATATGTACTTTCCAAATAGCAACCCACATTTAACTCAGATAAATATTTGGTTGGACTTACATGCTCACTCCCCACTCTCTATGCCTAGTACACAAAAGGGTAAACTATCTCTGGAGAAAAATGCCATCATTTGTATGGTTTGTTATACACAATGTCTGACATTCAGTGAAAACTTACTAGACATGTTTTCAAATAGGATACTACATCGAAAACCAACAGTGAAAACAAAACAAAACCAAAATCAGATGCACAGGCGATCCAGATATTGGAGTTAATCAGGCAAGGTTATTAACTGTGATCAACATCTCCCCAAATTACAGAAAAAGATAGGTAAAAAAATGACGTGATAGAGAATTTCACCAAGAATCAAGCTCTAAAAATGGATTGCTGAGCTGCCAAAAATGAAGAAATTTGAAGAAGACAAACATAAAGGTAAAGCTGAAATTGTGGGATATAATATGCACGCTATACATTTTCATCATGTATAAAATGTTTCTGCAACATTTTGGTGGCTTTAAACTTGTTTGGTTTTGACAATTGTGCAATGTATAGGAATCAAGAGATTGAAGTTTAGGGTGTAGTATGGTCTGAATTGTGACCCCACCTAAAATTCTTATGTTGAAGCCGTGTCCCCCAATGTGACTTCATTTGGAGACAGGGCTTTCAGGAGGCAATTAAGGTTAAATGAGGCCATAAGTGTCCTAATTCAATAGGATTGCCAGCCTTATAAGAAAAGAGAGAGTTTAATCTCTCTAGTCACCATGTGAGGACACCATGAGAAGGCAGACATCTCCAACCAGGAAGAGAATTCTCACCAGAAACCAACCATACTGGCACTCTGAACTGACCTCCAGCTCTAGAAATGTGAGGAAATGAATTTCTGTAGTTTAAGCCACCCTATCTGTGGTGTCTTGTTATGGCAGCTTGAGAAGACTAATACAGGGTATAGGCAAAGTTAGAAATTTAATAGGAGGTTGGGCCCACTTATAAATCTAGACCATCAGAGAAATACACCCTCAGTGGAAGGGTAAATGAAGAATAAATAAACTTCTTAGTAGAGGAGAGCAAGGAGACATGCCTGTGATTTGATTCATAATCCAAAGGAAAAAAGAAAGAGAATGTTAATACAAGTCAATTATCAGATGAATTTTTCAATCCAAATTTCTGCTACTTTGTAGGCCGAAACACCTAATGAAAATAATTTAGTTTGAAGTGGTCTTGAGTTATAGCGAACTAAAACAATTAGCAGAACCATATGCAAACCTTCTCAGAAAATATAAAAACTCAGTCCATGCTGCTAAATACTACCACACATAAAATTCCAAGAAAAGCATGCTCCAAGTAAAAGACAAAAAAACAGAAAGGAAACAGAGTACTGAGAATGAAAGTCAACATGAAAAGTAGATAGAAGAATCAGAACTATAATAACTTCACATATTAGAACTATTCAATATTTATATAAAATAAGAATGTTTAATATTTTCCAAAAAGTTTAAAGAGGCTTAAATATAAGCAAGGAATAAGAAATGGGGGGAAATGACTAAGTATATTTGGAAAAGTACCAAAAATAAGTTATGAAAATGGAAAATATAATTATTAAAATTAAAACTTTAATGAATGTTTTTTCTGCAGAAAAAATTAGTGGACTAGATGATTAAGCCAAAAATGTTACCTAAAATGAGCCCAGAGATATGAAATTAAAATAAAATAAAAAGGAAAAATATGAAAGAGAGATTAAGGTGTATAGAAGATATATTGGAAAGGTCTAACATATGAATAATAAGAGTTCCAAATAGAAACAAGAAAAAGAAAGGAAATAATATTCAATTATATAATGGCTGAGCATTTTTCAACAAGAGAAATAAAGGAAATGATATTCAATTATATAATGGCTGAGCATTTTTCAGAATGTGGAAGAACAAACAATATACTGCTCATAGAAGTATGAATTTTGGCACACATTTTGGTATAATCTAATAGAGTTAAATGTGATTATTCCTTATAACTCATTAATTTTACTCCAATGATCTATACCTTAGACAAATTCTTACACATGTACATTACAAGATATGTCCAATACTCTTCATAGGAGCGCTTGCTGTTCATAATAATTTGTGAGGTATATTCATACAGTGGAATACCACACAACAGCAAAAATAAATGCATTATCAAGGATTAAACTTGAAAACATTAGAAAGCAACTCAAAAGAATACATACCATACAATTTCATTTTATGAAATGCAAAACAATAATCTTTATAGAAATCTATATATCAGATGGCCCCACACACAAAGATCACTATTGTTAAGTTATTATTGCATGCCTACCCAATCTTTGTTCTATAGTCCCATAAATAAATAACTAAATAAATAAATAACACACACACACACACACACACACACACACTCTCATTATACACCACATATTACATCCACACACAATTTTTTAAAAGTTTGCGACCATACTATATATATTTTTATAACCTTCTTGATTCACTTAGAATAAATTATAAACAGTTTCTCATGTCAAAAAAAATCTGTAAATGATTTTATTGGCCACATAGAATTGTAGCATATGGATGTACCATACTTAACCAATCTTTTACTATTCAACATTTAATTGATTCAAACATTCTTCCATAATAAGTAACATTGAAATAATGCATATCCTTATACATAAATTTTTATGTTATGTCATTTTTTATTTCAATAGGACAAAGTCCTCTCAGTAGAATAGCTTGTTGAATGCTTATTACACTATACACTGCCACCAGCAATATGAAAGTAATCACATCCCTAATAGCTTTTCTAGATACTAATGCTTATTTAATTTTTATCAATTTGATAGGTGAAAAATGGCATTGAGCTGTTTTAACTTATTCTCCTTTTCGATCTCTAGTGAGATTGAAACTTTTCATATATAAACGGGTCTTTTTATTCTTTTATAAATAGCTTGCACATTTATTTTGCCTACTTGTATATTTAACTTACATATTTATCTTGTCTATTTTTCTTCTGGATAGGCAGCTTTGCAAAAACAATGTGAAACATATGTGTGTATGTGTATATGTCTATGTGCATTTGCTGAAACAATTTTGTAATAGACTATTGTTTTCTAGCATCAGATTTGGCCAGGCCTCCATGCCAGGTAAACCAAGAAATTGTCACTTGCCTTTTTTTATTTTTTTATTTTTTTGTGGTACGCAGGCCTCTCTCTGTTGTGGCCTCTCCCGTTGCGGAGCACAGGCTCCGGACGCGCAGGCTCAGCGGCCATGGCTCATGGGCCTGGCCGCTCTGCGGCATGTGGGATCTTCCCGGACCGGGACACAAACCCGTGTCCCCTGCATCGGCAGGAGGACTCTCAACCACTGCGCCACCAGGGAAGCCCACTTGTCTTGTTTTTGATGCTGTTGCCTGCCATGCCCTTTTGGTGAACTTTTCCACATACCCTGGGGCCACTAGGCAGAACTTCTTTCTCATGCTGTAGGCCAGGAATTAACAAACTGAAAAGGGGGGCAAAGTCTTGCCTGTCACCTATTTCTGTATGACTTTCAAGCTAAGAAAACATTTTAAATAGTTGTGGAGAAAAATGAAAAGAAGAATCATGTTTCATGACATGAAAATTATGTGAAATTCAAATCTCAGTAACCATAAATAAAATTTTATTGGAACACAGATATACTCTGTTCTATCATCCATGGCTGCTTTCATGCTACAATGGCAGAGGTGAATAACTGCTACAGACACCACTTAGTCAGCAAAGCCTAAGATACTTATTATTTGGCTCTTTACGGAAGAGGTTTGCTGGCCCTTGCTCTAGATTCATACCTTCAAAAGGAATAATAAATAACATATTCCATCTCTAATATGTCTCTTCTTCATCATTAGCTCTCACCTATATTAGGGCTGTTAATGGGATTTTGCCATAAAGTCTTTTACTTATTGCTATAATGCTGGACATCTTTTTCAGAAAGAATAGATTTGAGCCATTTCTTATTTCAATCCAACTCCAGAAATTCCTTGAGGCATCTGCAATATAAAAGGCATCCTTCTTTATTTTGGCTTTGTGCATCTTTTTACCTATTTTAAATTCTTTTGACCATTTTAATAACAGTTTGGTAGTAAGAAGAAATTGATCTTACTTAGCTCATGGCTATTTATGTAGTAATTTAAATGGGGGTTTTAACCAGGGATATCACACACTCTACGACTGGTATGGATCCTCTCCCATCCCATGATAATCACTATTGTTTGAGAATGTGTTTGGGAATGGAAAACAAGTTAGGAAGCAATGATCAAAGTTTAAGTGAAAGAGATACCTGATTCCTTACCTAAGTTTATCTCACTAATATTTTGCAAGGGAGAAAGAACAGTATTTCTGAATCACTGGCTAGCAATTGTTTTCAGTTAATTGTTAAATCCAATGACTAGTCTGAGTAAGAAAGAAACACCATGTCCTTAGCCCATGGCAGTGTCCTCCACACTGTTTAGTAAAGTGCAAATCCCATAGATGTAATAATTGGTATAGACAGAACCAGATTGACGGTATGCCAGACTGAGGTTACTTGGCTCACCAATATATAAGGCACACTAAAGCATCAGTTAAAAAAAAAAATGAGATTGAGAAAATGTTACCTACAAGAGCTTATCTCAAAGAAAATACTAGATGTGCCTGAAAGGAATACTTTGATAAGTCACCTGGATCATTCTTAAGTAACAAAACATGATTACTAAACTTCCTTCTAAGGATGGTGGGTCCATTTTGCAGCAGGACTATTGTTTTGCTAAGGGAGTTATGTGAATAAATAGTTGTAATCCTCCTTCTCATCTTTCTCCCTTGAACCTTTAAGAGATGTTCTTAAAATAGATTTTTATATCAGTTTGAATGGGCATCAGCTTTTCAGCCTGCAAGTCACCCACATAGCATACCAGTTTGGGGAAAGGAGATCTCCATACAAATCTATTGAAATACCCATCCTGGCACTTTAACCTTCAGTAAAGGAGTTTGATGGGCTATTGTTTCCCACAGAATCATAGTACAAAATACTTTAAAATAACATTGCTCCCAGGCCATATTTAACAGTGTTACATGAGAAAATCATGACATGGCCCAATGGGAAATCAATTTTCATTTGCATCCCTTTCTGCAAAATCAGTATCTTTTAATAACAAGATCATTGGCAAGAAGGAAGGGTACACCAGACAAACGCACATTTAGAGAGACAAAAAATGGCTCCCTGGAGTTAAATCATGCAGACAACATTTTGTAAAGCGTGTTGAAATAAAATTAAAGACTATGCTCAAAGTCAGTCAAGTGCTATTATAGGGAGTAAAAGCTGTCAATAGGTTCAAAGGTAGTTTCGTGTAAGTGTTGATGCTGGAGCTGCTGCAGCCATTTTGCAACCCTGCAGAGACAAGCTTGAGGAAAAAAGTCAACTGAATTACAAAATAACAAATGAGTAGGGGTGCTCGCGTTGGGCTGGTATGGTTTTACTTGGGGCTGTGGGAACCTGGTAGTGCAGCTGCAGCCTTGACGAGGCTGGCAGGAACCAAGTGGAGGGACGAGCCAAGGACTGAGGTGAAGAAACTGATGCTAATAAAAGGTTATATAGATTAACTGCTGAACAATCATCGACAGGAAGACACTGGAACACACCAAAAAAGATAACCCCACATCCAAAGACAAAGGAGAAGCCACAATGAGATGGTAGGAGGGGCGCAATCACAATAAAATCAAATCCCATAACTGCTGGGTGGGTGACTCACAAACTGAAGAACTTATACCACAGAAGTCCACCCACTGGAGTGAAGGTTCTGAGCCTCATGTCAGGCTTCCCAACCTGAGGGTCCAGCACTGG
This sequence comes from Delphinus delphis, assembly GCF_949987515.2. Classification (NCBI taxonomy): domain Eukaryota; kingdom Metazoa; phylum Chordata; class Mammalia; order Artiodactyla; family Delphinidae; genus Delphinus; species Delphinus delphis. The sequence goes on from NC_082683.1 coordinate 46,734,118, forward strand.
GAGGAGGAATTCCTAGAGAATCAGACTTTGAGGGGTAGCGAGATTTGATTGCAGGACTTTGACAGGACTAGGGGGAAAAGAGACTCCACGCTTGGAGGGCAGACACAAAGTAGTGTGTGCATCGGGACCCAGGGGAAGGAGCAGTGGCCCCATAGGAGACTGAACCAGACCTACCTGCTACTGTTGGAGGGTCTCCTGCAGAGGTGGTGGGGTGGGGGGAGCTGTGTCTCACCGTGAGCACAAGGACACTGGCAGCAGAAGTTCTGGGAAGTACTCCTTGTTGTGAGCCCTCCTAGAGTCTGCCATTAGCTCCACCAAAGAGCCCAAGTAGACTCCAGTGTTGTGTCGCCTCAGGCCAAAAAATGGACAGGGAGGGAACCCAGCCCCACCCATCAGCAGACAAGCAGATTAAAGTTTTACTGAGCTCTGCCCACCACAGCAACAGCCAGCTCTACCCACCACCAGTAACCCCCCCCCATCAGGAAGCTTGCACAATCCTCTTAGATAGCTTCATCCACCAGAGGGCAGAAAGCAGAAGTGAGAACTACAATCCTGCAGCCTGTGGAAGGAAAACCACATTAACAGAAAGATAGACAAGATGAAGAGGCAGAGGGAAGGATGAAGGAACAAGATAAAACCCCAGAAAAACAATTAAATGAAGTGTAGATAAGCAACCTTCCAGAAAAAGAATTCAGAACAATGATAGCGAAGATGGTCTAGGACCTTGGAAAAAGAATGGAGGCAAAGATCGAGAAGATGCAAGAAATCTTTAACAAAGATCTAGAATAATTAAAGAACAAACAAACAGAGATAAACAATACAATAACTGAAATGAAAAATATACTAGAAGGAATCAATAGCAGAATAACTGAGACAGAAGAACAAATAAGTGATCTGAAAGACAGAATGGTGGAATTCACTACTGAAGTACAGAATAAAGAAAAAAAAATGAAAAGAAATTAAGACAGCCTAAGAGACCTCTGGGACAACATTAAACACAACAACATTCACATTATAGGGATCCCAGAAGAAGAAGAGAGAGAGAAAGGACCTGAGAAAATATTTGAAGAGATTATAGTCGAAAACGTCCTAACATGGGAAAGGAAATAGCCACCCAAGTCCAGAGAAGAGAGTATAGCCACCCAAGTCCAGAAGCGCAGAGAGTCCCATACAGGATAAACCCAAGGAGAAACGTGCCGAGACACACAGTGATCAAATTGGCAAAAAATAAAGACAAAGAAAAATTACTGAAAGCAGCAAGGGAAAAATGACAAATAACATACAAGGGAACTTGCATAAGGTTAACAGCGGATTTCTCAGCAGAAACTCTACAAGACAGAAGGGAGTGACATGATATATTTAAAGTGTTGGAAAGGAAGAACCTACAAACAAGATTACTCTACCCGGCAAGGATCTCATTCAGATTCGATGGAGAAATCAAAAGCTTTACAGACAAGCAAAAGCTAAGAGAATTCAGCACCACCAAACCAGCTCTACAACAAACACTAAAGGAACTTCTCTAAGTGGGAAACACAAGAGAAGAAAAGGATCTACAAAAACAAACCACAAACAATTAAGAAAATGGTCATAGAAACATACATATCGATAACTACCTTAAACATGAATGGAATAAATACCCCAACAAAAAGACACAGGCTCACTGAATGAATATAAAAATAAGACCCATATATATGCTGTCTACAAGAGACCCACTTCCAAACTAGGGAAACATACACACTGAAAGTGAGGGGGTGGAAAAAGGTATTCCATGCAAATGGAAATCAAAAGAAAGCTGGAGTAGCAATTCTCATATCAGACAAAATAGACTTTAAAATAAAGAATGTTACACGAGAAAAGGAAGGACACTACATAGTGATCAAGGGATCAATCCAAGAAGAAGATACAACAATTATAAATACATATGCACCCAACATAGGAGCACCTCAATACATAAGGCAACTGCTAACAGCTATAAAAGGGGAAATCTACAGTAACACAATAATAGTAGGGGACTTTAACACCCCACTTACACCATAGACAGATCATTCAAACAGAAAATTAATAAGGAAACACAAGCTTTAAATGACACAATAGACCAGGTATATTTAATTGATATTTGTAGGACATTCCATCAAAAACAACAGATTACACTTTTGTCTCAAGTCCGCACAGAACATTCTCCAGGATAGATCACATCTTGGGTCACAAATCAAGCCTTGGTAAATTTAAGAAAATTGAAATCATATCAAGTATCTTTTCTGACCACAATGCTATGAGATTAGAAATCAATTACAGGGAAAAAAATGTAAAAAAAACACAAACACATGGAGGCTAAACAATACATTACTAAATAACCAAGAGATCACTGAAGAAATCAAAAAATACCTAGAGACAAATGACAATGAAACACAACGATCCAAAACATATGGGATGCAACAAAGGCAGTTCTAAGAGGGAAGTTTATAGCAATATAACCCTACCTCAAGAAACAACAAACATCTCAAATAAACAATCCTACCCTACACCTAAAGGAACTAGAGAAAGAAGAACAAACAAAACCCAAAGTTAGTAGAAGGAAAGAAATCATAAAGATCAGAGCAGAAATAAATGAAATAGAAACAAAGAAACCAATAGCAAAGATCAATAAAACTAAACCTGGTTCTTTGAGAAGATAAACAAAATTGATAAACCATTAGCCAGACACATCAAGAAAAACAGAGAGAGGAATCAAATCAATAAAATTAGAAATGAAAAAGGAGAAGTTACAATGGACACCACAAAAATACAAAGCATCCTAAGAGACTACTAAAAGCAATTGTATGCCAATAAAATGGATAACCTGGAGAAAGGGACAAATTTTTAGAAAGGAATAAATTTCCAAGACTGAACCAGGAAGAAATAGAAATATGAACAGATCAATCACAAGTAATGAAATTGAAACTGTGATTAAAAATCTTCCAACAGAGGCTCCTGGGGAAGATGGCGGAAGAGTAAGACGCGGAGATCACCTTCCTCTCCACAGATACACCAGAAATACATCTACACGTGGAACAACTCCTGCAGAACACCTACTGAAGGCTGGCAGAAGACCTCAGACCTCCCAAAAGGCAAGAAACTCCCCACGTACCTGGGTAGGGCAAAAGGAAAAAAGAATAAACAGAGACAAAAGAATAGGGACGGCACCTGCACCAGTGGGAGGGAGCTGTGAAGGAGGAAAAGTTTCCACACACTAGGAAGCCCCTTCGCGGGCGGAGACTGCGGGAGGCGGAGGGGGGAGCTTCGAAGCCGCGGAGGAGTGCACAGCAACGGGTGCGGAGGGCAAAGCGGGGAGATTCCCGCACAGAGGATCGGTGCCGACCGGCACTCACCAGCCCGAGAGGCTTGTCTGCTCACCCGCCGGGACGGGCGGGGCTGCGAGCTGAGGCTCTGAGGCTAGGGTTTCGGTTTCGGACGGAGCGCAGGGAGAGGACTGGGGTTGGCGGCTTGAACATAGCCTGAAGGGGTTAGTGCACCACAGCTAGCCGGGAGGGAGTCCGGGGAAAAGCCGGCACCTGCCGAAGAGGCAAGAGACTTTTTCTTCCCTCTTTGTTTCCTGGTGTGTGAGGAGAGGGGTTTAAGAACGCTGCTTAAAGGAACTCCAGAGACGGGCGCGAGCCGCGGCTAAAAGCGCGAACCCCAGTGATGGGCGCGAGCCGCGGCTGAAAGCGCGGACCCCAGAGACGGGCGCGAGCCGCGGCTGAAAGCGCGGACTCCAGAGACGGGCGCGAGCCGCGGCTGAAAGCGCGGACCCCAGAGACGGGCGCGAGCCGCGGCTGAGGGCGCGGACCCCAGAGACGGGCGCGAGCCGCGGCTGAGGGCGCGGATCCCAGAGACGGGCGCGAGCCGCGGCTGAGGGCGCGGACCCCAGAGACGGGCGCGAGCCGCGGCTGAGGGCGCTGACTCCAGAGACGGGCGCAAGCCGCGGCTGGAGGCGCGGACCCCAAGGCGGGCGGGAGACGTTGGGGCTGCTGCTGCCGCCACCAAGGGGCCTGTGCGCGAGCGCAGGTCGCTCTCCACTCCCCTCTTCCGCGGAGCCTGTGCAGCCCGCCACTGCCGGGTTCCCGGGATCCGGAGACGACTTCCCCGGGAGAGCGCACGGCGGGCCTCGGGCTGGTGCAGAGTCACGCCGGACTTTGCCGCCGCAGGCCCGCCCCGCATTCCGTGCCCCTCCCTCCCCGCCGCCGGCCTCCGTACGCCAGAACCCCCGAATCAGCGGCTCCTTTAACCCCGTCCTGTCTGAGCAAAAAACAGACGCCCTCCAGCGACCTACACGCAGAGGCAGGGCCAAATCCAAAGCTGAGCCCCTGGGAGCTGTGAGAACAAAGAAGAGAAAGGGAAATCTCTCCCAGCAGCCTCAGAAGCAGCGGATTAAAGCTCCACAATCAACTTGATGTACCCTGCATCTGTGGAATACATGAATAGACAGCCAATCATCCCAAATTAAGGGAGGTGGACTTTGGGAGCAAGATCTATGATTTTTCTCCCTATTCCTCTTTTTGTGAATGTGTATGTGTATGCTTCTGTGTGAGATCTTGTCTGTATAGTCTTGCTTCCACCATTTGTCCTAGGTTCTATCCGTCCATGGTTTTTTCTTAAAATTTTTTTTTCTTAATAATCAATTTTAATTTTAAGAACGTTATTATACTTTACCTTCGTCCTTTCTTTCTTTCTTTCTTTCCTTCCTTCCTTCCCTCCTTTAGACAACGAATCATCCCAAATTGAGGAGGTGGTCTCTGACAGCAAGATTTATGATTTTTCCCCCTTTACCTCTTTTTGTGAGGGTGTATGTGTACGCTTCTGTGTAAGACTTTGTCTGTATAGCTTTGCTTCCAACATTTGTCCTAAGGTTCTAGCCGTCCCTTTTTTTTTTTTTCTAATTAAGAATTTTTTAATTCAATAACTTTATTATACTCTATTTTATTTTTACTGTATCTTCTTTCTGTTTTCCCTTCTTTCCCTCCTTCCTTCCTTCCTCCCTCCCTCCTTTCGTTCCTTCTTGCCTTCTTTCCTTCCTTGCTTCTTTCTTTCTTCCTTCCTTCCTTTCTTCCTTCCCTCCTTCCTTCCCTCCTTTAGACAACGAATTATCCCAAATTGAGGAGGTGGTCTCTGACAGCAAGATTTATGATTTTTCCCCCTTTACCTCTTTTTGTGAGGGTGTATGTGTACGCTTCTGTGTAAGACTTTGTACAGCTTTGCTTCCAACATTTGTCCTAAGGTTCTATCCGTCCTTTTTTTTTTTTTTCTAATTAAGAATTTTTTAATTCAATAACTTTATTATACTCTATTTTATTTTTACTGTATCTTCTTTCTGTTTTCCCTTCTTTCCCTCCTTCCTTCCTTCCTCCCTCCCTCCTTTCGTTCCTTCTTGCCTTCTTTCCTTCCTTGCTTCTTTCTTTCTTCCTTCCTTCCTTCCTTCCTTCCCTCCTTCCTTCCCTCCTTTAGACAACGAATTATCCCAAATTGAGGAGGTGGTCTCTGACAGCAAGATTTATGATTTTTCCCCCTTTACCTCTTTGTGTGAGGGTGTATGTGTACGCTTCTGTGTAAGACTTTGTCTGTACAGCTTTGCTTCCAACATTTGTCCTAAGGTTCTATCCGTCCTTTTTTTTTTTTTTTCTAATTAAGAATTTTTTAATTCAATAACTTTATTATACTTTATTTTATTTTTACTGTATCTTCTTTCTTTTTGTTTTTACTTCTTTCCCTCCTTCCTTCCTCCCTCCCTCCCTCCCTCCTTTCGTTCCTTCTTGCCTTCTTTCCTTCTTTGCTTCTTTCTTTCTTTCTTCCTTCCTTCCTTCCCTCCTTCCTTCCCTCCTTTCCTTCTTTCTTTCCTCATACGTCTACTAATTCCCTCTACTTTTTCTCCCTTTTATTCTGAGCCGTGTGGATGAAAGGCTCTTGGTGCTCCAGCCAGGAGGCAGGGCTCTCCCTCTGAGGTAGGAGAGCCAACTTCAAGACACTGGTTCACAAGAGACCTCCCAGCTCCAGATAATATCAAACGGCGAAAATCTCCCAGAGACCTCCATCTTAACACCAGCACCCAGCTTCACTCAACGACCAGCAAGCCACAGTGCTGGACAACCTGTGCCAAACAACTAGCAAAACAGGAACACAACCCCACCCATTAGCAGAGAGGCTGCCTAAAATCATAATAAGGCCACAGACACCCCAAAACACACCACCAGACGTGAACCTGCCCACTAGAGAGACAAGATCCAGCCTCTTCCACCACAACACAGGCACTAGTCCCCTCCACCAGGAAGCCTACACAACCCACTGAACCAACCTTAGCCACTGGAGACAGACATCAAAAACAGGAGGAACTACGAACCTGCAGCCTGCAAAAAGGAGACCCCAAACACAGTAAGATAAGCAAAATGAGAAAACAGAAAAACACACAGCAGATAAAGGAGCAAGATAAAAATGCACCAGACCTAACAAATGAAGAGGAAATAGGCAGTCTACCTGAAAAAGAATTCAGAATAATGATAGTAAGGTTGATCCGAAATCTTGGAGATAGAATGGACAATAGAATGGACAAAATGCAAGAATCAGTTAACAAGGACCTAGAAGAACTAAAGATGAAACAAGCAATGATGAACAACACAATAAATGAAATTAAAAATACTCTAGATGGGATCAATAGCAGAATAACTGAGGCAGAAGAACGGATAAGTGACCTGGAAGATAAAATAGTGGAAATAACTACTGCAGAGCAGAATAAAGAAAAAAGAATGAAAAGAACTGAGGACAGTCTCAGAGACCTCTGGGACCACATTAAATGCACCAACATTCGAATTATAGGGGTTCCAGAAGAAGAAGAGAAAAAGAAAGGGACTGAGAAAATATTTGAAGAGATTATAGTTGAAAACTTCCCTAATATGGGAAAGGAAATAGTTAATCAAGTCCAGGAAGCACAGAGAGTCCCATACAGGATAAATACAAGGAGAAATACGCCAAGACACATATTAATCAAACTGTCAAAAATTAAATACAAAGAAAGCATATTAAAAGCAGCAAGGGAAAAACAACAAATAACACATAAGGGAATCCCCATAAGGTTAACAGCTGATCTTTCAGCAGAAACCCTACAAGCCAGAAGGGAGTGGCAGGACATACTGAAAGTGATGAAGGAGAAAAACCTGCAACCAAGACTACTCTACCCAGCAAGGATCTCATTCAGATTTGATGGAGAAATAAAAACCTTTACAGACAAGCAAAAGCTGAGAGAGTTCAGCACCACCAAACCAGCTTTACAACAAATGCTAAAGGATCTTCTCTAGGCAAGAAACACAAGAGAAGGAAAAGACCTATAATAACGAACCCAAAACAATATAGAAAATGGAAATAGGAACATACATATCGATAATTACCTTAAATGTAAATGGACTAAATGCTCCCACCAAAAGACACAGATTAGCTGAATGGATACAAAAACAAGACCCTTACATATGCTGTCTACAAGAGACCCACTTCAGACCTAGAGACACATACAGACTAAAAGTAAGGGGATGGAAAAAGATATTCCATGCAAATGGAAACCAAAAGAAAGCTGGAGTAGCAATTCTCATATCAGACAAAATAGACTTTAAAATAAGGACTATTAAAAGAGACAAAGAAGGACACTACATAATGATCAAGGGATCGATCCAAGAAGAAGATATAACAATTGTAAATATTTATGCACCCAACATAGGAGCACCTCAATACATAAGGCAAATACTAACAGCCATAAAAGGGGAAATGGACAGTAACACATTCATAGTAGGGGACTTAAACACCCCACTTTCACCCATGGACAGATCATCCAAAATGAAAATAAATAAGGAAACACAAGCTTTAAATGATACATTAAACAAGATGGACTTAATTGATATTTATAGGACACTCCATCCAAAAACAAAAGAATACACATTTTTCTCAAGTGCTCACGGAACATTCTCCAGGATAGATCATATCTTGGGTCACAAATCAAGCCTTGGCAAATTTAAGAAAATTGAAATTGTATCAAGTATCTTTTCTGACCACAACGCCATGAGACTAGATATCAATTACAGGAAAAGATCTGTAAAAAATACAAACACATGGAGGCTAAACAATACACTACTTAATAATGAAGTGATCACTGAAGAAATCAAAGAGGAAATCAAAAAATACCTAGAAACAAATGACAATGGAGACACAACGACCCAAAACCTGTGGGATGCAGCAAAAGCAGTTCTAAGGGGGAAGTTTATAGCAATACAAGCCCACCTTAAGAAGCAGGAGACATCTAGAATAAACAACCTAACCTTGCACCTCAAGCAATTAGAGAAAGAAGAACAAAAAAACCCCAAAGCTAGCAGAAGGAAAGAAATCATAAAAATCAGATCAGAAATAAATGAAAAAGAAATGAAGGAAACAATAGCAAAGATCAATGAAACTAAAAGCTGGTTCTTTGAGAAGATAAACAAAATAGATAAACCACTAGCCTGACTTATCAAGAAAAAAAGGGAGAAGACTCAAATCAATAGAATTAGAAATGAAAAAGGAGAAGTAACAACTGACACTGCAGAAATAAAAGAGATCATGAGAGATTACTACAAGCAACTCTATGCCAATAAAATGGACAATCTGGAAGAAATGGACAAATTCTTAGAAATGCACAACCTGCCAAGACTGAATCAGGAAGAAATAGAAAATATGAACAGACCAATCACAAGTACTGAAATTGAAACTGTGATTAAAAATCTTCCAACAAAGAAAAGCCCAGGACCAGATGGCTTCACAGGCGAATTCTATCAAACATTTAGAGAAGAGCTAACACCTATCCTTCTCAAACTCTTCCAAAATATAGCAGAGGGAGGAACACTCCCAAACTCATTCTACGAGGCCACCATCACCTTGATACCAAAACCAGGCAAGGATGTCACAAAGAAAGAAAACTACAGACCAATATCACTGATGAACATAGATGCAAAAATCCTCAACAAAATACTAGCAAACAGAATCCAACAGCACATTAAAAGGATCATACACCATGATCAGGTGGGGTTTATCCCAGGAATGCAAGGATTCTTCAATATACGCAAATCTATCAATGTGATAAACCATATTAACAAACTGAAGGAGAAAAACCATATGATCATCTCAATAGATGCAGAGAAAGCTTTTGACAAAATTCAACACCCATTTATGATAAAAACCCTGCAGAAAGTAGGCATAGAGGGAACTTTCCTCAACATAATAAAGGCCATATACGACCATCCCACAGCAAACATCATCCTCAATGGTGAAAAACTGAAAGCATTTCCACTAAGATCAGGAACAAGACAAGGGTGCCCACTCTCACCACTCTTATTCAACATAGTTTTGGAAGTTTTAGCCACAGCAATCAGAGAAGAGAAGGAAATAAAAGGAATCCAAATCGGAAAAGAAGAAGTAAAGCTGTCACTGTTTGCAGATGACATGATCCTATACATAGAGAAGCCTAAAGATGCTACCAGAAAACTACTAGAGCTAATCAATGAATTTGGTAAAGTAGCAGGATACAAAATTAATGCACAGAAATCTCTGGCATTCCTATATACTAATGATGAAAAATCTGAAAGTGAAATCAAGAAAACACTCCCATTTACCATTGCAACAAAAAGAATAAAATATCTAGGAATAAACCTACCTAAGGAGACAAAAGACCTGTATGCAGAAAACTATAAGACACTGATGAAAGAAATTAAAGATGATACAAATAGATGGAGACATATACCATGTTCTTGGATTGGAAGAATCAACATTGTGAAAATGACTCTACTACCCAAAGCAATCTATAGATTCAATGCAATCCCTATCAAACTACCACTGGCATTTTTCACAGAACTAGAACAAAAAATTTCGCAATTTGTATGGAAACACAAAAGACCCCGAATAGCCAAAGCAATCTTGAGAACAAAAAAAGGAACTGGAGGAATCAGGCTCCCTGACTTCAGACTATACTACAAAGCTACAGTTATCAAGACAGTATGGTACTGGCACAAAAACAGAAAGATAGATCAATGGAACAGGATAGAAAGCCCAGAGATAAACCCATGCACATATGGACACCTTATCTTTGATAAAGGTGGCAGGAATGTACAGTGGAAAAAGGACAGCCTCTTCAATAAATGGTGCTGGGAAAACTGGACAGGTACATGTAAAAGAATGAAATTAGAACACTCCCTAACACCATACACAAAAATAAGCTCAAAATGGATTAAAGACCTAAATATAAGGCCAGAAACTATCAAACTATTAGAGGAAAACATAGGCAGAACACTCTATGACATAAATCACAGCAAGATTCTTTCTGACCCACCCCCTAGAGTAATGGAAATAAAAACAAAAATAAACAAATGGGACCTAATGAAACTTCAAAGCTTTTGCACAGCAAAGGAAACCATAAACAAGACCAAAAGACAACCCTCAGAATGGGAGAAAATATTTGCAAATGAAGCAACTGACAAAGGATTAATCTCCAAAATTTACAAGCAGCTCATGCAGCTCAACAACAAAAAAACAAACAACCCAATCCAAAAATGGGCAGAAGACCTAAATAGACATTTCTCCAAAGAAGATATACAGACTGCCAACAAACACATGAAAGAATGCTCAACATCATTAATCATTAGAGAAATGCAAATCAAAACTACAATGAGATATCATCTCACACCAGTCAGAATGGCCATCATCAATAAATCTAGAAACAATAAATGCTGGAGAGGGTGTGGAGAAAAGGGAACCCTCTTGCACTGCTGGTGGGAATGTGAATTGGTTCAGCCACTATGGAGAACAGTATGGAGGTTCCTTAAAAAACTACAAATAGAACTACCATATGACCCAGCAATCCCACTACTGGGCATATACCCTGAGAAAACCGAAATTCAAAAAGAGTCATGTACCAAAATGTTCATCGCAGCTCTATTTACAATAGCCCGGAGATGGAAACAACCTAAGTGCCCATCATCGGATGAATGGATAAAGAAGATGTGGCACATATATACAATGGAATATTACTCAGCCATAAAAAGAAACGAAATTGAGCTATTTGTAATGAGGTGGATAGACCTAGAGTCTGTCATACACAGTGAAGTAAGTCAGAACGAAAAAGACAAATACAGTATGCTAACACATATATATGGAATTTAAGAAAAAAAAAATGTCATGAAGAACCTAGGGGTAAGGCAGGAATAAAGACGCAGACCTCCTAGAGAACGGACTTGAGGTTATGGGGAGGGGGAAGGGTGAGCTGTGACGGGGCGAGAGAGAGTCATGGACATATACACACTAACAAACATAGTAAGGTAGATAGCTAGAGGGAAGCAGCCGCATGGCACGGGGATATTGGCTCGGTGCTCTGTGACAGCCTGGAGGGGTGGGATAGGGAGGGTGGGAGGGAGGGAGACGCAAGAGGGAAGAGATATGGGAACATATGTATATGTATAACTGATTCACTTTGTTATAAAGCAGAAACTAACACACCATTGTAAAGTAATTATACCCCAATAAAGATGTTAATTAAAAAAAAAAAAAAAAATCTTCCAACAAACAAAAGCTCCAGGACCAGATGGCTTCACAGGAGAATTCTATAAAACATTTAGAGAAGAGCTAACACCCATCCTTCTCAAACTCTTCCAAAAAATTGCAGAGGAAGGAACACACCCAAACTCATTCTATGAGGCTACCATCACCCTGATATTAAAACCAGACAAAGATACGACAAAAAAAGAAAATTACAGACCAATATCACTGATGAATACAGAAGCAAGAATTCTCAACACAATACTAGCAAACAGAATCCAGCAGCACATTAAAAGGAGCATACACCATGATCAAGTGGGATTTATCCCAAGGATGCAAGGATTCTTCAGTATAAACAAATCAATCAATATGATACACTATATTAACAAATTGAAGAAGAAAAACCATATGATCATCTCAATAGAAGCAGAAAATGTTTTGACAAAACTCAACACCCATTTATGATAAAAACTCTCCAGAAAGTGAGCATAGAGGGAACCTACCTCAACATAATAAAGACCATATTCGACAAACCCACAGCAAACATCATTCTCAATGGGGAAACACTGAAAGTATTTCCTCTAAGATCAGGAATAAGACAAGGATGTCCACTCTCACCACTATTAGTCAACATAGTTTTGGAAGTCCTAGTCACAGCAATCAGAGAAGAAAAAGAAATAAAAGGAATACAAATTGGAAAAGAAGAAGTAAAACTGTCACTGTTTGCAGATGATACGATACTATATATAGAGAAACCTAAAGATGCCACCAGAAAACTGCTAGGGCTAATCAATGAATCTGGTAATGTTGCAGGATACAAAATTAATGCACAGAATTCTCTTGCATTCCTTTACACTAATGATGAAAAATCTGAAAGAGAAATTAAGGAAAAAATCCCATTTGCCATTGCAACCAAAAGAATAAAATACCTAGGTATAAACTACCTAGAGAGACAAAAGACCTGTATGCAGAAAACTATAAGATACTGATGAAAGAAATTAAAGATGATACAAACAGATGGAGAGATATACCATGTTCTTGGATTGGAAGAATCAATATTGTGAAATGACTATACTACCCAAAGCAAACTACAGATTCAAGGCAATCCCTATCAAATTACCAACAGTATTTTTTACAGAACTAGAACAAAAAATCTTAAAATTTCTATGGAGACACAAAAGACCCTGAATAGCCCAAGTGGTCTTGAGGGGAAAAAACGGAGCTGGAGAAATCAGACTCTGTGACATCAGACTACACTACAAAGCTACAGTAATCAAGACAGTATGGCACTGGCACAAACACAGAAATATAGATCAATGGAACAGGACAGAAAGCCCAGAGATAAACCCACGTAACTATGATCAACTAATCTATGACAATGGAGGCAAGGATATACAGTGGAGAAAAGACAGTCTCTTCAATAAGTGGTGCTGGGAAAACTGGACAGCTACATGTAAAAGAATGAAGTTAGAACACTTCCTAACACCATACACAAAAATAAACTCAAAGTGGATTAGAGACATAAATGTAAGACCAGACACCACAAAATTCTTAGAGGAAAACATAGGAAGAACACTCTATGACACAAATCACAGCAAGATCTTTTTTGATCCACCTTCTAGAGTAATGGAAATAAAACCAAAAATAAACAAATGAGACCTAATGAAACTTCAAAGCTTTTGCACAGCAAAGGAAACTACAAACAAGGCAAAAAGACAACCCTCAGAAAGGGAGAAAATATTTGCAAACCAATCAGCGGACAAAGAATTAATCTACAAAATATACGAACAGCTCATGCAGCTCAACATTTAAAAAAAAAAAACCCAATCCAAAAATGGGCAGAAGACCTAAATAGACATTTCTCCAAAGAAGACATACAGATGGCCAAGAGGCACATGAAAAGCTGCTCAACATCACTAATTACTAGAGAAATGCAAATCAAAACTACAGTGAGGTATCACCTCACACCTGTTAGAATGGGCAACATCAGAAAATGTACAAACAACAAATGCTGGAGAGGGTGTAGTGAAAAGGGAACCCTCTTGCACTGTTGGTGGGAATGTAAATTGATACAGCCACTATGGAGAACAGTATGGCAGTTCCTACAAAACTAAAAATAGAACTAACATATGACTCAGCAATCCCACTACTGGGCATATACCCAGAGAAAACCATAATTCAAAAAGACACATGCACCCCAATGTTCATTGCAGCACTATTTACAATAGCCAGGACATGGAAGCAACCTAAATGCCCATCGAGAGACAAATGGATAAAGAAGATGTGGTACATACATACAATGGAATATTATTCAGCTTTAAAAAGGAATGAAATTGGGTCATTTGTAGAGATGTGGATGGATCTAGAGACTGTCACACAGAGTGAAGTAAGTCAGAAAGAGAAAAACAAATATCATATATTAACACATATATGTGGAACCTAGAAAAATGGTACAGATGAACCAGTCTGCAGGGCAGAAATTGAGACACAGATGTAGAGAACAAACATATGGATACCAACGGAAAGCAGCTGGGTTGGGCGTGGTGGTGTGATGAACTGGGAGATTGGGATTGACATGTATACACTGATGTGTATAAAATGGATGACTAATAAGAAAATGCTGTATTAAAAAAATAAAATAAAATTCAAAAATAAAAAACATGGGCATCATCAGAAAATCTACAAACAGCAAATGCTGGAGAGGGTGTGGAGAAAAGGGCACCGTCTTGCATTATTGGTGGGAATGTAAATTGATACAGTCACTATGGAGAACAGTATGGTCGTTCCTTAAAAACCAAAATTAGAATTATCATATGACCCAGCAATCCCACCACTGGGCATATACCCAGAGAAAACCATAATTCAAAAAGACACATGCACCCCAATGTTCATTGCAGCACTATTTACAATAGCCAGGACATGGAAGCAACCTAAATGCCCATCGAGAGACAAATGGATAAAGAAGATGTGGTACATATATACAATGGAATATTACTCAGCCATAAAAAGGAACGAAACTGGGTCATTTGTAGAGACATGGATGGACCTAGAGACTGTCATACAGAGTGAAGTCACTCTGAAAAAGAGAAACGAATATCGTATATTAATACATATATGTGGAACCTAGAAAAATGGTACAGATGAACCGGTTTGCAGGGCAGAAATTGAGACACAGATGTAGAGAACAAAGTTATGGACACCAAGGGGGGAAATGGCCGGGGGTGGGGGGAGGGTGGTGGTGTGATGAATTGGGAGCTTGGGATTGACATATATACACTAATATGTATAAAATGGATAACTAATAAGAACCTGCTGTATAGAAAAATGAATAAAATAAAATTCAAAAACTGTCAATGTTTGTGTGTGTATACAGATATACATATACATATATACATATAGCTATAGATATATAGCTATAGATATACAGATACAGGTACAGATATAGATAGACATAATTATTCCAGAACAAACAAAAAATCCAACAAGACCTAATGATATACACAGAAGAGGACCAGGACCACAAAAATAGAAACCCATGAAAAAGAGGACTTAAATTGGACCAGACAAGGGCTACCTATTCTTTTAGTCATACTGGTTAATATTAATCAATTAAGCATGAAGAAACAGATCTCTTTCTACAAGAGACCTAGAGGAAAAGAGTAGAGATATTTAGAAAGAGATAGGTCTTTAGTTTTGAGTTCATTGCTCGTACATTTTTTAAATGTTTCATTCAAGTTCACTCAATTATTTTTAAGGAAAACTTTCATCATCCTCATTATGTCCCAGGTTAAAAGATTCTGTAGAAAACAATGTAAATGTAATTTAAGGATACTGGTTAAACAAACTTTGGTACACAGGAGTCTAGATTCTAGCTATGGGAATACTAGATTCTTTTTAATATGCTCTCTTGATGTGATTTCTGCCTGACTATGCTACATAATTTACTATGATACTACTGAAATTTAGCATCATATATTCTAAACAAGCACTAAATACTTAGGGGAATTTAAAATTTTTTTTTCTTTTTTTTACATTTTGACTTACATTTTGGCTGAACTTAATTTTCTATATCATCTTCCACCCACCTCCACCTTTTGCCCTCAAACCAGGTTCCAATTTCCACAGGTTTTAATGAGTTAGTACCTAACTTAGGGCCAACATTTCCACATAAACCAATCAGACTGTGAAATCTAGGTTATCCTGATTGCCTTAGTGTCTGGACCTTACTTTATATCAATAAAACTTTTCAACTTGCTGATATTTGGATAGCTTATCATGATAGATAATGAAGACCAAACTCCACGAAGACACCAGACTCTGATATTTACAAGTTGCGAACCTTGGGAAGGTTACTTGACATTCCGAGCCTTTGTTTCCCCATCTGCAAAATACCTAGCTCAAAAGATGGTTGTGAGGATGAAACAAGCTCTTCTATGTGTGATACCTACCACAGTGCCCACCCAGTTGCTGATACCTTCTTACTAACTCACTCTCTAAAAGGACTGCTGCCACAGATCCCTGAAACTGGAGTCCCAACATGAAAGCCTGAATTGCCGGACAAGGTCAAGTTCCTTCTGACTTGTAGTACTATCTGCTTCCTGCAGTTCCACAAGGAGTCCTGAGAATTTGCTCAAATGAGACAGTATTATTTACCATAGAGGAGTAACACAATAAAGTTGATCACCAACCTCCTTTTCCTTTCTTCTAGACTGTGGTCTCCAGAATATAACCTATAGATAGAGGTAGAGGATGTCCTTTTCTATATCCCTAGCAAGTGGCTACTTCACATTAGTAAATATTTGCTGAATAAGTAAATGCCATTTTCACCTTATCGATGAAGTTCCATGACTAATGATGCCTATTGGGACTAAGCATGAATTCTCTATGCCCCTTTATATATTGAACGTGACATCAATGCCCTCCCAAAGATTAGCCCTAAAGCTAGAACAGTTTTCGAAAATTCACCCAACTCTTCTGTAGCCAGTTCCACCTTCTTTCCTCTTCTCACTGACCCTGTATTCCTAAGACACTTGCATATCTTTAAACTGTGTTTACTTTAATGGCAGCTCCCTTAAGATCTTTCCCATCCTCTACCATGTAATAGAGGTATTTCTCTATGTGTTACACCTAAATACTAAGCAGAAAGTTCTTTGAGATTACGATTGGGCCCTCATTTAAGCTGCTTTTCAATAAATAATTATTGCATTTTGACATCCTTGGCTTGGGGCCTTCCCAGAGATATTATTCCCCCAGAAGTCATTGCTATATTAGCTCTGAAGTTAGGACTGATTTAGAGGGATTTAGGCCATATGTGGATAGATGGGAAGAAAGGAGGGTTTTAAGGAAAATTTCACAAGCAAAAGAGGGATATTTGCACAGATGTTTAAAACAAGAACCATGAAAACAGGTTTCTGAGGTCAAATAAAACATTGGATTAAACAAAATTAAATTCTTTATTGCAGAACATCTCAAATGCTATGTTATCATGGATTGTGAAATATACAAAGTTTCCTAACTCGATTTGGCCACGAAAGCTTTTTTTTTCTTCCATGAAGAATCTAAAGGGATTAGTGGGAAATGCTGCTCTGTGTATCTATCCTGCTCATGATGGTTTCTTGTTGCCTATGGGAGGATAGTCTTGACAAGATGAATCAATTCCTTCTGAAGGAAATCTTGTAATAGCTCCCTTGACCCTTTGTCCTCTCAGTTCACCAACCCATCTTCATAGCTAACTAAACCTCAACCTAAGTCACTGCTCTCCTATGTTTTCTTTCTCATTATCTGGGTTAAATAACTGCCCCAGATTCAAGGTTTAATAGATGGGAACAAACAATGTTATTAAAGACAACACAGCCACCATGTTTCCCCTACTTTACTTCATAAACATGCTTAATCTGGTCTTCCAACTTTAACCACAACAGGCTGATAAACTTCTAGCATTTTACGTGAAGGATGCTGAGATGTTTTCTTTTTCCCTATTCATTTATTCAACAAATATTTTTGAGGGCCTGCTATATGCCAGGCACTATTTTAGGTTTTTAAGATACACCAATAAACGAAGAAAGACTGCCTTTGTAGAGCCTACACTCTAGCTGGAAAAGGGAGACAGACAATAAAAATAAGCCTAGTAGATGAAAATACTCTGTATGATACCATAATGGTAGATACATGTCATTATACATTTGTCCAGACCCATAGAAGGGTCTTTATACCAAGAATGAACCTTAATGTAAACCATGGACTTTGGATGATGATGATGTGTCGGTTTAGGTTTATCAGTTGTTACAAATGTATCACTATGGTGGGGAATGTTGATAATGGGGGAGTTGATGCATGACTGGAGGCAGTGGAGTACATGGGAAAACTCTGTACCTTCCACTCAAGTTTTGTGTAAACCTAGAACTGCTCTAAATAACAGTCTATCAAAATTTAAAAAGCCTAGCAAATAAGCAAATAAATAAATATGTCATAAAGCATACCTACTATGTGAAATAAAAAACAGAAAGTTAGAGGTGGAGTATAGGTTGAAATTTTAAATAAGGTGGTCTCATGGAGAAGGTAGCATTTTAGCAAAATCTTTAAAGAATTGAGAGGTACACACAGGAAAGACAGAAACACAGCAAAGCTCAGGTGCCACGGGAACACACGTCAAAGGAAAACTCTCCAATCCGGAGATTAGGAAAGGCTTTTTGGAGGTAATTCCTGATATGAGTTTTAAAAGGTGAATAAACATTAATATAAAGCTTATTTTTTTCCATTCCTGATACAATGGTACTTAGAAGATGAACTGACCGCTAAGTGAGTAGCTACTTTGGGAGCACAATTTTATGCAGAGCTCTTTTACATACCACCTGTCACTCAGTAGCGTGAGAGAATCCTAGTCACTTACTGCCTCAGAGTTCACTTTTTCCCATTTGATAACCAGAATCAAGAAAAACAAAGTATTTGAAAGTGCTTAAAAGATATAATCAATAGAAAAGTTATGGGAGCCTAGCTCTTGTGTGTTTTTCACAAGGTGAACTGCAAGCGATATTTCAATTTGTGGACCTGGGGCTTTGCATACTGTCTTTTCCCAGGGGAACTGCAACTGCGGGGAGAGGGGGGAAGAAAAAAGAAAAAGCTGCCTAGTTGAAGGAAAGAGAGAGGGATCCAGAAGTGAAATTTCCAGCAGGCATCCCTACAGATGGAGGGTGAGGGAGGAAGCAAGTATGTAGTTTTCCATTTAGGTGGCCAACTTGGCCTCAGCCTGTTACCAGTCATGAGGCTGAAGCTAAGTGCTTCGTCAGTGTCTGCTCCTTCAAAAGAACTGCCATGGTAACCACAGTGCCCACAGGCTTTGCTGAAAGCCTTTTGAGTTTCAGCGGAAAGAAAGGGCCATGTCAAACAAATGCTGATTCCCTCTCCTCTAAGTGTAGAGTCTGTCCAAACCTGGGAGCTCTATTTTGCAGTCTGGAGGCTTCTCTTGTCCTAAAAGCCTAACCTTCAATTTGAAAATGTTCTGAAAGCTTTCCTCAAAATGAAAATATTTGTTCAAATCCTCAGAATGCAATAAGAAAATATCCTTCTAGCAAAAGCAATGACTTAGCATTTTGGGGTTGGCACAAAAGTAGGAAAACATAGCAGAGGGAATCACAGTCTGTCTGGCTATTGGCTGGGTCTTGCTTCTGAGGATTAAATCGTCTTATGAACTTGGCTTACCTTCTCTCTTGATGGTTCTTGGATAGTGTACCCAAGACCTCATATTTTTATGTGCCCTAATTTACTTGGAGAATCTTATAGAGACTCACTACAACACACCACAGAGACTAGCTTCCACAACCCCTTTATTTTTGAGATGGGGAAACTGAGGTCTTTAGAGGTTTTATGATTTCCCTCCAAGGCCACACAGTTAGTGTCAGAGCTGGGGATAAAACCCAGTCTCCTGACTCTTTCAACTACCTCACATTATCTCCTCCTCTCAGAAACGTTTTTCCCCTATGACGCTTTTTATTCCTAGGTCATATGATGAAATTTGTGTTAATGTTAGTAAACGTTCTTGGAGCAAACTCCAGAGGAAGTAGTCTCAAGTGTGTACTCTTTAGGGAAGCATAACACATGAATGAGAAACTAGGTGGTCTGAAAGAGGAATTGTAAATGACACTTATTTCAAGTTCTCAGCCATATAGAGTGATAGGGGCCAACTTGCTTAACCTCTCTGTTTCTATGTTTGCAAAGCCAGGATGATCTGTTTCCATTTACTAGTTACTCTGTGATGTATTTGAAATCAATGATGGTGGTGAGTGGCATTTGGGGGGTGGGGAAAAAGGAATCCTTACACCCCTGGTTTTGCTTTTAGTAGGTGTAATTGTGCTGTACTCTGTCAGATTCCTCCCCCATGTTAAAACTGCACTTCCTTCCCTTCCTTGTAGTTAGACCCACTCCTGCTTCTGCCTAGCCAGATCCCTGAGTTATGCAATATTTTGTATACTTAATTCAACCATTCAAAAAACGTTTGCACATTGCACCATTGTGTTAAGTGCTAAAGTCACAAATGGTTTCTTATTCAACATTCAAAGATTGCATTTATTCAGTGTCTACTACATAGCAATTCCTGGGCTGGGTGCTGAGAATGGAAAGTTAATTAAGATTGAAACTTGAACTTGAGAAACATATCTCTAGTGGGAGGCATAAGGATGAACAAATAATACTTAAACTGAATTCAGGTTTATCGTTACATTATCATGCTTTTTCCTAATAAAAAATATGTAAATGTTATTCAATGTCTCCCATGAGTTTATGAGCATGATAAGATGCCGCATTTTCAAAATAAAGATAAGGAAGCTATGATATTAGACTGGATGGTATTGTCCTCATTCTCTTTCTGTAATTTCTACAATGTTGTTAGAACATTCATGGACCACATTTCAACTCTTTGCAGATGCAGATGAAGAAACACTGCTAGGACTCAAGCCCAGTCCCTAACCTTGGAGTCCTCCTAGCATCTAAGATTCTGTGTTGTCATCTACTATTTTATCCACTTTATGGGTATAACTGCTAGTTTACCCACTTTAGTGGCCTCTGAAACTTCCCCCTAGCTTGGATGAATATACTATTGCTCACCATTGCCAACAGATACCTTGTTCTACCTGCCAGCCTGGGTCTCTTTGAACTTCCTTCAGTGTTCTTTGCCATTAATGAGGCTACGCAGAACTGGATTCTAGGATATTATGTATTCCCCAAAGAGAAGTAGACATGCAAGATGGTATCACGCGTGTACTTCAGGAACATCAACTGAGAGTTCCCTTTAAGATTCAGAAGTTGTTCTTCCCCATGGAAGCATTAAGCTGAGCAATAATAGGAAAGGAGGAATAAGAAAGAAGATACGGGTGACTACATCTGGTGTTATGCATTTTGTAATTGTGCATTAAGAAACTTCTAATCCTACAGACTTGCTTTTAATAAAAACCAGATACTTTTGAGGTTTTATCTCCCAGGAAACCTTCCAGCATCATAAGAAAATTTCCTACATAACAAGAAAAAATGAGGCATGAGAGTCTGAGCAATGGGCTAGTGTCAGCAATGATGAAATGACTTTAAGGCTTAGAAGTGTGGATTTTTCCAAACCAGGTGGGGGTATTTATGAAGGCATTAGAGGGATAACATCTGGAGAGAGAGCAAGAGCATTCAGAATGGAAGTGTGGAAATGTCTCCCAAGCTAGATGGGGCAATAACAGAGAACCAGGGATCACGTGGTTGAAAGAACCTAGCCCACACTGTTTCGTTAAGGGTCTGAAATTCCCTGGGCAGGGACACTACAGGGCAGCTATGCTGTTTCTTATTGACTGTTGCTGTTTTTCATGCCATGTGAATGTGACCCTAGAACCAAAGCAACGGTTCTGCTTTGAGTCAACTTTAGACACATCCTCATAGAACAAGTCAAACCCAAAACCATGACTCTTACTCTCTTTGTTTTAGTTCTCCCAGAAGATTCTGAGACAAGGATTTGAGTGCAAATGGTTTATTTGGGTCATGCAGACAACAGTGGTAGGTAAATGGGGAAGAGAAACAGAGGAGGGAAGATGGTCAATAAAAGGTGTATTAAGTCAGCTACCACCCAGGGAACTGAAGCTTAACCCCTGGTACTTCAAGTCTGACATGCTGAGCAGGGTTGTCTCCTGTGCTTCCAGAAATGAAGAGATGCAGAACTGGCATCTGGGGGTCTGCAGAGGTACACTTAAGGATACAAGAGATTAGAGGCAGGGAATGGGGGAGGGGTGGGAGGCAGCGGCACTGAGAGAATCTACTGTACTGTACTTTCAGAGGTCTAGAGGGCTGGCTGGTTTAGTGCCTCCAGTGGAAGAGGGGGTCTTCTCTTGTATCATAATCATCTGCCCCAGTGGTGAAACCCACAGCATCTAGGAGAGCCCCTGATCCCTTTACGAGACATATTCAGGTCCTTAAGTGAATAAACTCTTCTCAGACTCAAACAACAAAATTATAAGGATGTACTAGGGAAGCTAATACGTGAAGACTATTAGATTTCTCTTGAAGGCTTAGGGAATTCCACCCTGAGGGACTGGGCTGATTTGGTAACCCACAGCATACTGACGTGTGAAATAGGGAATGGGCTTTCAATTCAGATGAACTGGAGTTGGAATTCCAGCTCTGATGCTAATTACATAAGTGATTCTGGCTCTCTGGGGCTCGGTTTCCTCACCTGTCAAGTAGGGATCTGGTCAGTTACATTGCAGGGTTCTTGGGAGAATTCTGAGAATTCTGAAAATCTGCATCTGCAAAGTGCTACTATGGCTTCTGGCATCTTGGAGGAATGTCACACATGTAAATTAAAAAACATAAGCACACCCAGAGCCCCTTGGACCTCTCCCAGATGCTGAGCCCCACCCTGTTTGGGTCTCCTCCTATAAATCTTGCCTATGCAAACCACCTTACACAAACCTTACTGATCCATGTTGGTCTGACCTGCTGAGGCACAGTATAGAACACTCTGTATCAGGTAGGGAGCTCCTCTGATGGCTTCTGACAGTGCTCACAGAAAATTGCCTCAAATGCAACATCCTATAGGGAAAAAGGAAGGCAGCTTTGGGCTCAGACAGACCTGGCTTTGCTACTTCCTATTCTACTATTTAAAAACATTTACTCAGTACCTATTTTATCCAGATCACTATATTGAGTGCTGCATGACCTCATGAAAGTGCAGGAATTCTGCCAGAGACAAGACAATTGGGGATGGAGGAGGAACAAACACAGGGCTTTGTCCCTTTTTTGAACAGGAAAGGATCTCCTCCTCCAATTTCTAAGCCTAGCTCAGCTATCCAGGGGACTGGAAAGTCATGATCACCCTAAAGGGGTTTGCAGAATTGGAAAAAAGATGCCTGAGGTCACCAACAAATCATAACCCTCTGAGATTTAGAACAGTAGAAATGCTAATCCTAAAACCCCACTAGGTGAGGGGCGAAGGCAGTTGACATGCCAACATGCCTCCCTTTCATTGATTTCTGGAGAATGTCTCCAGGTTTTCCAAAGGCGATAGATCTGACACTTGAAGTTAAATGGAGAGTAAATACAAGAGTTGGGATGAGGGCAGAATGGTGTCAGGGGATAATAGTCTTCTACTTAACCTCAGTCAAATGAGCACAGATGACTAAAGGAAAAAGTTGGGAGACGTGCTGGCTAGTCTCCATAGACCCATACTCCTTCCTTTTCTACTCTGCCCTGGAAGGTTGACCTGAATAGGTGACATCAGCAAGTTCCCTGTTGGGTTGCCCTGGGATGGTTACATCCTTCACCAAAGGTCACACCTACTGTCAGGGGACTGTGTCTCATGGTAGTCACAGCTCCCAGCTGTTGATAACCCACGTAGCACTGCTCCATTCCTTCTTGGCTTCCATATATTCTGGATACACTGTTGGGAATAATCCCTCTATTAAACTTTCCTCAATTGCCCAGTTTGGGTGAAGCCATCTGCTTCCTGCTGGGATCTTGATAGTGATCTATGCACTGAGCAACAGGGATCACGTAATGACCTTTTCCATTTATTAAGCTTTTGTCAGTATAATGACTTTAGCGAGATGTCTCCATGTACTGAAGAATAAACATGAAACAATTTATTCTTATTCTAACATTTATCAACTATATCCTATTAAATCCCCTTTTGGGGGCAGGACACAAGTTCTCTATATCACACCTCAATAAGAATGCATAGCTTTCAACCACTCTTGGTTACAAAGAAAATCTCATTCCATTTTTAAAGATAGTGCCATTCATTTTAACACTTCAGTCTCATACTTGTAATCCTTCCACCTCACCCCATACAGGTTTGGCTAGTGGCTCTGGTCCCTGAGGACAGGTTCCATGGTCAGCTCTCATATACATCCCCTTCACCATCCTTTTCCCTGTGCTTCCCACTTGATATTGGGAGTGAGGTGGAGGAATCAGGAAAGACACACTGTCCCTTCTTAAGTGACAGGGGAGGTAGCTGGATTCTCTAAGATGGATTGAGGTGTTTCTCTAATGTTGACTGGCCGTTGACTTTCTTTTGTTGAAGAAAGCACTCCAAAAATCATCCTGAATGGAAATTATTGGTTTTCATTTGACCTCTTCTCCTCCCATTCACTACTCCATCAAAGGCATCCCGGCCACACTTCCTTGCTTTGGGAGTATCTCACTTACTAAATATCCTGCCCCAGGGGTGCCAGAAAAATTGCTCAAGTCCAGCCACTCAGTGATGAAGGAAAATTCCCATGTCCTTGCTGACTTCCCTTTGGCATTCAGCCCCACCATCCCTCTCCTGTCTTTCTCACACCCTGCCAGTATTGGCCATTTTGCTGATTCATTGCTACGCAGCTCCGAGAGGATCAGTCCCCAGCTTAGTGGAGAGGGCACTTCTTGAGCATCCCCAATCTTTACGAGTGAGCACTTTTTATGGGCCCCTTTTCCCTGTGCTTCGGGAAGGGGAAACTCTTGCAGAGGTGAAGGGAAAGACTAGCCCTTCCCTAAGCTGTGATGCCCTTTCTCTTTGCCAGTCCTCCTCTACTGTGAAATTAGAAAGATGAGAATGTTCTCAGCAAGCCCTCTTGAGCAGGCGCTGCCTCCCACATTTGGCACTTTTCTACTTTGTTCTCATCTTTAGGTCTTAGTCGTAATTCTATGAAAATCAAAAAAAGTCCCACTGAGCACCTAACACTTGCTCGTTCCACCAAATTTTGATATGAATCCCACATCTATTACTTCATTTGATTTTCAAAAGAAGTCTACATTTTTAGGGCTAGTGTGAACCCCATTTTATAGAGGAGTAAACTAAGGTCTAAGGAAGATAAGTGACTTGCGTAAAAAAAAATTAATGATAGAATATGGATTTGATAATAGAAACTGGGTCTCTCTATTCTCTGCCTAGTGATTTTTCTGACAACAGATTAGGCTGTGAGCTCCTTGAGGGCCAAGAGCATATCTTGTTTATTTCTGCTCCTTATGCACTTGACAAAGATAATATGTTATGCAAATATCAACTAAATAGAAGAGCAAATAATTTTCTAGACTTTCCACCTAGTCCCAGAAACTCAGACTGGAGTGGGTCATTAAAAGCCATCTAATCCACCTCTTCAGCTGGTGGCTGAACACCATCTACGAATCCATTTTCCTCCTTAATATTGCTCTTTAGTCTCTTAAAACCTATGATCAAAAGCTCCGAGCATTCTCTTCTCTCAGCCAAACATCTTCAGTTAATATAATGATTCCACTAGGGTCATGGTCTTGAATCTTCCATGGCCCAAAACTCAGCTGTCAGCACCAGCAGCATGATTTTCCAGGCACTGTGCTAATTATTTACACTCTCTTTTTTAATTCTCACAAGAAACCTATGGAGAAGATGTCATGATTGTTATCCCAATTTTAAGATGAGAAAACTGAGGTTTAGACTAGTTATATTACTTTTCCAGCATCACACAGCTAAAAAAGAGTAACAATATTTTGAACCCAGGACTCCCTGATTCTAGGGCCTGTGGTTTCACACATGACAGCTCTCAAACAGGATCCCTAGTTGTGGTCTGACCAGGACAGTCTACACTGGAGATATCGATCCCCTCATTCTAAAATACTACACTAAGGTGGCCTGCACCATCTAGGAAAACATTCTCCTTTATAATGAAAAACAGATTCTTGCTTCTCCGCACTGTCTTGAAAATATAGCTCTGTGGCATTCTCCTTTTTCATGTGTGTTTCTCTTCCAGGCACTCCCATTCCACGGAGATATTGGTTTTAAGAAACCAATACACATCTCCCTCATCATTAAGTTCTGACAGGAGGAGTGAAGTGTGAGCACATCAAGGTAATTGGCATGTCACTCCTGTCAGTAAAGGAAGGCTGCTTGCTGAGAAGATGATTCATGTTGTTTTGAGTGAAGCTGAAATAGAAAACTTTTCTATACCTTTCCCATCCCCCACAATCCTGTGCCCATGACATATTTCTCCAGAGGGTGACTATGACATTGGGAGATACCCTGAGATCTGTAGACATTCTAACTGCAGTATCATCGATTTATTAAACTAGGAGAAGCTTTAGAATTCATCCACACAATCGCTCACCAAATAGAAAATACTGAGAAACAGAGAGGGACAGTCACTCACCCAATGTCACACAGCAACTTACTGATAAGCATAGCACTGCTCTCTTGATTCTCAGCCTTGGATTCTTGTCACTGAATACTGCTCCATCAACCAAGAATTTGACTGATAAGACCTTCTAGCCAGGGGATAGATGAAGAATCTCACTTCTTGATCTACTCTATGACAGTCATTGTGCATTTTATCTTCATGAGCATTATAACTTCATTGAAAGCTGATATTATCTTTATGTTATAGATGAGGGAATTAAGGCTCAAAATTTTAAGTACTTTTTCTATTTGCACATAGCAGAAAAGTGGCAGAACTTACTTGTAGAACCAGGTCTCTCCAATTCCAAAGCTTGTGTCCCCTCCAGTAATGACATGTCCATAGCTGAACCCTGATCTTTCTCCTCTCCTCTTCTCTCTCTCTCCCTCTTCTTTCCCTCTCTCTCCTTCTCTCTCCTTCTCCCTCTCTCTTTCTCTTTGTAGGGTCTCTTTTCCCAGTAAATGGAACCACCATCTACACAGTGGCTCAGACCAGAAACTGGAAGTCTTCCCTCCCTTTCAAAACCCACATTTAATTAAGCTCCAAGTTTTGTGCATGCTACTTGCTAAAAATCTACCTACTTCTCCCCTCCCCACTGCCACCACCCTTCATCATGACATTACCAGCTACCACCTGGATCACCATAGAAGCCTTCCAATTTACCGCCCCCCATCTCCACACTACATGTTGGAGCTAGAGGGATCTTTTTATCTGACTGTATAACTTCTCTACCTAAAACTCATTGATGGCTTGCTATTGCCTTTGGGACAAACCCTCAAATCCCTAGCAGAGTTGACAAGATCCTCTGATGATGCCTCTGTTCCCCATTCAGACCTGCTTCCCTTCCTGCTCTCTGGTTTGCTGTCCAGCCCTTCCATGTGCTTGGGGACATCTTTGCTTGGCTAACACTCAGACTTCAGGTCTCAGCCTGAACTTCACTTATGCAAGTTCACCTTCCAGGACTTTCCAGATCAGATCCCTCTTTTAGACACTCTCATGGCAATTTCGTTTAATCTTTAGTCTCATTCAACAACCCTGAAACAGATGTTCCGTGTCTATCTTCCCCTGTGGACCATGTGCTCTGTGAGGATTGGAGCTCTGACTCTCCTAAGTGCTCTGCTTTCCCCAGTACCAAGCCCAATGCATGGCACATGGTGAGTGTTCAATTAATACATGGTGAATGAATGAATGAAATTAAGGATTAACTTTCCAAGTGAAAGGATAAATAATGTGTGGGACCTGAGCATTTCTGCTATAGACAGCCTCGAATTCACATCCTTACAGACTGCTGCACATGGGAAACATAGAATCCAGGTATCAAGTGTGGTTTGTCTTGTGCTATTTAATACTTCTTGTTTTCTCAAGAACACTTCTTATTTTCTCAAAATGAATGGTACCATTGTAAACAATAGCTGATGCAGAATCGTTTTGGATTCACTAACATTGGTTAATGTGGTGAATTTAATCATCGCATGCAACATCTTGGTCACATTTTTGTTTCTTCCCATTGCCAAATATTAAATGTGTGCTGGCTTAACCTCCCACTAATGGTCTTCCTTCAGTGATAACCACTGGGCCAGCACATGTGTCTGAGTGTTGGAAGCAATATTTATGTATAAACACAATGTGCCTAGATGTAGCAACTTAGAACAACAGAGTGCTTGAAGGATCTCTGGGAATCATTAAACACAGCCCTTTTACTTCACAGATGTGAACACTGGACTTCCAGGTCAAGAGGGTAGATTAAGTACATGCTAAAATTACCCTTTCCACAGTTCAAACTCATAGAAATTCTGGATGGAACATTTTAAAAAATACAAAAACTGACTACAAAGCAAGGAAGGGAAATCTCCCTCTGCCAGAAATTCAGAGGGAACCCCAGTTGTTAGTGGAAGCTGAAGCTGAATTGCTCCTGAGGGGTTACGTCCAACGCAAGCTTCAGGGACTGAAGTTTCAATGTTCACGTTGGAAAGGGGTTGGGTCAAGACTCAGCTCACTATAGGGATCTGAAACTAGGAGCCCTGCGTGGACCTGGGAGTTAGAATAGGCTTTTTGTCCATGAAAGAGGATCTGGAAATCTCCAACAAGTAGCACTAGACCATAACCAGAAGCAAGCCTATGTACACTGGCTGAGGGTGGAATACAGCACGAAATGGAAATTCTAAAATTGTGCCTTACCATGAGCAAACCTGACTTGTCTTATCTGTGTGGAAAGCCAAAATTCTAGAAACTAACCTAGAAAACAATTTACAGGGAATAAACTCTACAGTGCCTGGTCAAGGACAAACATTAAAGTACCTTATTGAC
This sequence comes from Delphinus delphis, assembly GCF_949987515.2. Taxonomy (NCBI): domain Eukaryota; kingdom Metazoa; phylum Chordata; class Mammalia; order Artiodactyla; family Delphinidae; genus Delphinus; species Delphinus delphis. The sequence continues at coordinate 46,762,641 of NC_082683.1, forward strand.
TTTGGATAGAAAATCAGAAGCTACTTTAGGGAATTTGTAACTTTACACAGCATTTGGAAGGACTCAGAGAACAAAATCAGGAAGGCCATTGCTGGCCTTCAGGATCTGGAAGTGCAGGAATAGCAGGCAGACTGCCACCAGTGAGCTCAGTTGCTTGAAATGGGAGATTTTTCAGAGCAAGAGTCAGAAAACTACGGCCTGTGGGACAAACCTGGATCACCGCCTGTTATTGTACTGCTGGCTACCTAAGAATGTTTCTTTATATTTACAAAGGGAAGTAAAAAAGAAGAATGAATATGTAATGGAGACCTTACACAGCCTGCAAGATGGAAATATTTATACCTAGTCTTTTACAGAAGAAGTTTGCTCGACCCTTGCTCATGAGGCTATCTGGAAGGCACTTGGCAAAACCCCACCTTTGCTGTCTGTCAGTGCACTTGCATACTCTTGCAGCATCTGTGGCTTGAGAACAGCTTTTCCATTTTCCAAATCTTGCGTGTTTCTCATTGCCAAAATCTATTCAAAGGACTCTGGGAAATGTAACTCTCACGCTTCACTCTTAGATATAATGGAGAATGTCAAAAGGGCAGGGATGATACTGATGTGACAATCCAGATGGGAAGTTCACAGCCCAGTGCAAATGTGGGAGAAAAACCCTGCATAAGATAACTCATGCAGAAGATGAACTTGCAGAACAAAATTCCAAAACATACATATGTATATATTCATATAAATATATAATTAAATATGTATTATATAGTATATAATAAATATATATTATAAGCATGTCTATATATTCAAATGCATAATAAATCAATGCATGTAAGAAGGATCACAAACCCTCCAAAATAGGGACACAAATATGAGAACCAGAGGTAACATTTTGATCTGGAGAGAAATTTAATGAGTATGATTAAAATGTTCAAAGAATTAAAGGAAAAATGAGAACAATATGAAAAAGGAGATTTCTTTAAAGTAAATATTTAAAAAAGCCAAAGCAACCACCAAGATACCACTTCATACCCAATTTACTGTCTAAGGAGCTTTGCTGGAAAAAAAAAATCTATTAGATAGGCGTAGATATAAGAAATAAGGATGGGGCTTCCCTGGTGGCGCAGTGGTTGAGAATCTGCCTGCCAATGCAGGGGACACGGGTTCGAGCCCTGGTCTGGTAAGATCCCACATGCCGCGGAGCAGCTGGGCCCGTGAGCCACAACTACTGAGCCTGCGCGTCTGGAGCCTGTGCTCCGCAACGAGAGAGGCCGTGACAGTGAGAGGCCCGCACACCGCAATGAAGAGTGGCCCCCGCTTGTTGCAACTAGAGAAAGCCCTTGCACAGAAACAAAGACCCAACACAGCCAAAAATAAATAAATAAACAAAATAAATTTATTAAAAAAATAAAAAAAAGAAATAAGCATGAGGAAAAAATTGGCAAACTAATTGGTAAATCTAAATAAGTAAACAAGTATTGACTATAATATGAATAAACAATAAGAATGACAATATTCACATAAGTGTTTAAGCTGGAACTATAAAATTAGATAACAATATCATGGAAGTTGGTGTAGGTTGCTCGCAGAGAGCTGTGAAAACATGCTCAGATCCACATCTCTTTTGAGAACAGGATTTAGACACTGGTTGACTTTAGACTTTATTAGAAAATTTGAAATTTAGACACATATGTTAAAATCCTATGGATAAATATTAAATGAATAATTTTGTACTTTTTCAAAATACAGTAGTAGAATAATTTTGTACTTTTTCGAAATACAGTAGTAGAAATATGAGCATTGAAGCAAATTTATTATTCCAACAGAAGGTAAGAAAGGATGAATAGCAGAGGACCAGGGGCTCCAGGAGGAGTCCTGGAGAAGCCAATGTCATGCAGCCAGTTTAGACTGGGCAAGGACCATGTCCATGGGGCACGACTCCCAGCTCACCGCTACCTCATTTACAAGATGTCTCTTTCCATAGAGCACTACTGATTTTTGCAGAGGAACCCTGTGAGTCCCATTGACAAATTTTTGTTCTCCCATAAAAGTTAATTTGTAATTTGATAGTATAATGAGTGAAAAACTGTGCTTTGTATTTAAATATATGTGGTTTAAATATCAACTATTGCACCCACTAGCTGTATCCTTGGATAAAGCATTTAACTTCTCAGCTTCAAGTTCATCATTTGCTGAATTAAAGTAATAATAGCTATCTCACAGAGTTACTGTGAATATCAATTTATTCAACATAGATTAAATAAACATAAAGCACCTCGTTTAATTCTGGATGCTTAATACAAGTTCAATAAATATAGCTAGAGTTAATGGTAGAGGAAGCCTGCCAGAGGCTCACCTAAATAGTGCCAGTTATGAGACATGGAGACAGGTCTGGTGGCTTAGCAGAAGTTGACCCACAGGCTAACACCTGTTTTTGTAGACATAATTTTAATGGAATCCACCCATACCCATTGTTTATGTACTGTCTGTGGCAACTTTTGCAACAGCTGGGTTGAGTAGTTGTATCAGAGACCATGTTTCCAGCACAGTCTGCAATATTTACTATCTGGCCCTTTTAGAAAAAGTTGGCCAACTCCTGGCTTAAGGAATACACATGCTCAGACAATCTCCACTGCTCTATAAATGGTGAGGCCAATCCTACGTCTTTAAAATAGACCAACTCTTTATATAGTGGGTCAATTAAGATGAGCTCACACTACTTTCAGCCTACTTATTACAAGTGCTTTCAGCTCCATTGCTTTGGTCCCATCTAGTGATGATCTATCTTCTTACCTCTAACTTTATCTCTATTTTCTGATATGTGCTTACCTTTTGAAACTGATAATTGAACCTGACTTTCCTAGATTAATCTTTGAAACAACCACAGACTCGAGTTGTACTCTCCTCTGTCTTTTCTTGCTCTGACTGTTTTGTGTAAATGTCCTGTCTTATCTGGATCTAGTCCTCCATGAGGGAAGAAGACACCAGAATCACTCTGAGAGCAAGGATCCTATCTTACCTCTGTTCTTCTCAGAGATGCTGACACATGAGAGTACCTAAGGAAATGTCTATTGAATAAATAACATTATGTAAAGAGAGGAAAATCCAGACACTTATAGAGAACAAGCTGGCCAAAGGAAAAGAGAGAGAAGGAAAGGAAATGTGCCTACCTTAGTTTCATAGGAGCCAGGGAATATTAGGGAATTAGTGAAAGATGAGATAGAAACAGCAGGAAGAACCCAGATCAAAGAGGGTTATGTGTACATGGTAAAACATTTGGATTTGATTTTGAAGGCAGTTGAAAGATTTACAATCAGAACTGGACAAACTTTTTTTTACCTGTTTCAATGTCCTGTGATTTGAAGGTAGAGGGATAGAGGTGGCAGGGATGGAGAAAAGAGAAAGGAAAGAGTTTAAGGACTGTGATATCCACTCCCCACCCTGCTGGGCCTTGAAGTGCAGGGAGATGAACCCTGTGAAACTCCAGTTCCCAAGCACCCAAACCAACTGGCTTCAGTTCAGTTTGGCAATGGGGGGCACTGGTGGCAGTTTGGAGGGTGGGAGAAGAGAAGCTACCAGGGTATTTCTGCCCTGGTTTTCTGTTCCACAGGTGTCTCCAACAGTGTCTGCCTCTCCTTTACTGTCACAGCACCCTGTGCCAGCCCCTCTCTGGATATTCCCAGGCCCTATTGATGCACCTCTCTCCTGGGTTCTTATAATACTGTCATTCAATGTTATTTTCTTTGGTCCCTACAGCCCTAGGGGTGGAAGCAGCTTTCTCTTAAATTTCTAATCTCTAGGTTGACTCACTGTCTCCACTTAAACTTTCAGCTCTACCTACAAGTTTGTCACCATTTCACCATGCTAAATCCTCCCTATTAAGCTTCCTGTGTGGGTTCTGTTTTTCTGACTGGACTCCAGTCAAGGGGTGAAAGAAGATCAAAGAACTTGCATTTATTTATCTCTGCATCCTTGGTTTTTTGGCCTGACACAGTAGATACTCATTGATTTAAACTATTGAATGAAATGAACACTCTTTCTGTCTCTTTTCTAACTCCTAGTAATAATGAATCCAAAAAGCAAAGATGAAAGTGACAACAAAGATAAGAATGTGTTCTCTCGATTCCCATACATGAAAGAATCATAGTGAGACAAGCTCACATGTTAGGGGCTGCCATGCACGCTGGGGCCACGGGAAGGAACCTCCCCATAAGACCTGGTCTAGACAAGATGGCTGGAATACAGAAGCCACTCCAATTTGCTTGGAAGGATTAAATTTAGATAAAATGCTGGAACTCTAAAAGCCTTGCGGTTCAGGTCGGAAGACTGGATGGCAGTTGACAGCTGTATAGGGCTCAGCAGGACAGCAACACCTAAGAACAGCAGATATGGGCTCATGCTTGCCAGTGTGGTATCCAGTTTCTAACCCTCAACCAATCTCCAGAATATTTTTTGTAATCAGCCTTTCCAGGACTCTACAAGTTTTGATCACACTTTCCTTAGGAGGCAGCAGGACACACTGGAATGAACACAGAACTTGGAACCTGAAAACAGGATACTAATTTTGAATTTGCTGCTTAATAACCTTGTGAGCTTGGTTAGGATATTAAACTCTTTAAACTACAGTTTTTTTCATCTATAAGATAGAGATAATAATACCTACATCATAAGGAAATTGTGACATCCAAATGAAATTATGTAATATGTTAATAAACAAGTAGAGTAGTGTGATTAAAGAGAGGTGCTATGATGTCAGGTTTGGGTTGGAGCCTCTCTTCTGCCCCTTATTCATCACTCTAGACCATTGTCTCTTTACCTGCAAAATGAGGAAAAGCATGTCTATTTGATAGTCTTTTTGTAAAGATTAAGATAAATAATTGTTGTAAATTGCTCAGCAAGGCCCTTGTATCTTATAAGCACTCAATATTATCAAAATCAATATGTCCTGTTTTGCACATTTGAGACACATGCTTATGTGCATTCTTTAATCTTCACAACACTCCATGAGGTGACTATTGTTATTAATACCATCTTAAAGATGTTTATACTGAGGCTTCACTTGCCTAAGATATCAGTCATCTTTGCCTAGGATTACATAGTTACTTACATAGTCAGATCCTATTCTGACTGCAAAACACTTACTCAGAAATAATATGCATATTACCTCTGAATTATCAGTTATTAATATTGTTGTTATTACTATTGAAACCTGTGTTAGGTGGCTGGCACAGATTGGATATTTTTATTAATTTCCCACCTTTTATGTGTAAAGGAACATTTACTATCACCTATGATGTACACCATTGTGGGTGAGGTTTAAGAGTCATTTTCTCAAGTGAATTAGGGTCATTTTTCACACTGATATACAAACAGATTTTTGTTTTTGCCATGGAGGCAGGAAATCCTATTTATTTTTAAAACTTTTAGTGTGGTATCTGAATCAAAGATGGTATATATTATGGAGAGATTTTTAATAAAAGTAATACAGTGTCATCTGTATTGTTTTACAGTAAGGTAAGGAAAAGAGCAATAAACTTGGAGTCCAGGACATAGGGGGTTAGGTACACCTCTGTGACCTTGAGCACACCCCCAGATCTTGCTGGGCTTTAGTTTCCTGGTCCATAAACTGAGACTATTAAATGATGTGACTTCTGGCGTCTCTTCCAATCCTAAAATATGAATGTTATTTTGCCCACACTGTCAATATCTTTTATAATGATGATGGCAATAGAAGAAATGTACTTAACAGGGCACCTACAAGTCCTCATCTGATAGCACTAATGTGGGCTCATCTCCTCTCATACTTGGCTTACAGCAAAGTGTTATTCTAAAATTACAGCTCCCTCAAATCACATTACTTCTATGTATTAAGCTGAACCCTAACACTTGAAGTTTGAAGTTTTTATGATTTTGGCCAGAGTAGACATCCTGTTTTCCAGCAAGACAGAACTTTAAAATTCACTTCTCTGCAAATCCACTCTCTCTCTCTCAAAATCATATTTTGATGAGTTAAGTGCAAATGAATCAAAAACATATGGGTTTCAAGTTCCTTGGAATTCACATGGGTGAAAAGTGGACTGCAAAGTGTGTGCTCTTTCTGCTGACGGAGGAAGGTGGAATCCTTTATAGCTACCTATGGATAGGTAGTGGATGAGAAAGACAGTGAGGAAGGCAGGGATTAGAACTTGTTGCAGGAGACACCCAGGACCTGGGCACCAGGCGTCAGGGAGGAAGGATGAGCATTGAGGAGGGTGCCAGCAACTGGGAGACTAAGGGGGCTTGAATGCAGGGCAGAACCAAGATTTATGCCAGATAGCAGCTTTGTCTGGAGCTGCCATATTGAGCCACTCCCATATAAAGATGACTTTGGGGACTTCCTTGGTGGTCCAGTGGTAAAGAATCCACCTTCCAATTCAGGGGACGTGGGTTCGATCCCTGGTCGGTGAACTAAGATCCCACATGCCGTGGGGCCACTAAGCCCACGTGCCACAACTACTGAGCTCTCTCACCTCAGCTAGAGAGCCTGAGTGCCACAAACTACAGAGCCCTCGTACTCTGGAGCCCACATGCCGCAACTAGAGAGAGAAAACTCGCACGCCACAACTAGAGAGAAGCCCACATGCCACATTGCACAGCAATGAAGAGCCCACATGCCTCAACGAAGATCCTGCGTGCCACAACTGAGACCAGACGCAGCCATAAAAATAAAATAAATAAATATATTTTTTTAAAAAGATGACTTTTTGAACTCAGCTCCAAAACTGAAAGAAAACTCAATGACCAGGATGGATCAACAGCTCAATGACTCCTGGCCCAGGCCAATCCCACCACCATAAATGAGTCTCCCCTGCTCACCTGTGCAGTGTGACAGACAACAGAATATTATAATTTTTAAAATGTGATTACTAGTATCACTAATAATGTTACATTATTGTGAATAGCATGTATTCAGTTCCTACGATGTGACAAACACTGGATTAAGTACTTGTAAATTATTTAATTTAACTCTTATAACAGATTAAGTCCATATCATGACCCCTTCAGGGGTTTAGAAAGTTGAATTATGTTGTCCAGTTACTTTGTAAGTAGCAGAATAAGGATTTGAACAGAAAGTTCTGAGGAATACATTGTATGAAACTGTAGGTATGAAGAACTAGATATCTTGAATAGCTGAAAATAACAACAACAAAAGCTATGGAAACCTTTGCTTTGCTTCCTCCTGAAAGAGGAAAAAATCACTCCATGATGATAAAGAATAAAAAGGTTTAAACCTAGCGAAGAGTCTTCAGCATAGCAGTTATAATTCTATGATTCTCTGGTTTTCTGAGTCTAAAGCAATTACTTCCAGTTTGCACTATATAACAATCCAAACTCTTTTCATTCCTTCGTGCCCATAAAGTATGAGAGATGGGAGAAGGGAAAGAATATAATCTTATTGGTCTCACCATTACTAAAGTGAATTTCAAAGTATACTGCCATTATGAAACAATACTACCACAGCCCACCTTTGTCTCCCTGAATGGACTGGCAAATTTCTGTTCACCCTAAAAACTCACCTTAGATGTCAATTTCTCAGGGAAGTCACTTCCTCAGGGACATCACTCATTTCATGCCACACCTTCATTCTCCACACATTATCAATGTGACTGCAGCATCTGGGGCTCACCTGTCATGGTTTCTGCTATATTGTTTTCATTGCATGTTCTCTTCTATAGGCTCTGCTCTCCTAGAGGCAGGGGCTGCCTTTTTGTCTTCACACCTTAGTATATAGTACATGGCTCACTAATCGATGAGTAAAGGAATGAATTAATAAATTCTTTATTAGGACTCAAACTTGGTTTCCCTGTTAACCCAGAACTCTGTTTAAACAAACCCACATCCCTGCTTCTAAACTGTCTGTAATTTACTCACCATAAATAATGTGAAATTATGTGTGCCTTCCCTAGGTAAAAACTACAGGCCAGAGGCTCCATGAGGATTCTAAGTAGGAATATATACTGCAAAGGTTATCAGCTGGCATTACATCAGAAAAGCTGTAGTCCAGAAGCAACTATGACAGCAATAGCTAGAATCAATTCCAAGGCTTTGTTATTTAGCAGAGTGAATGTCATAAATGTTTTTAATTGGTGGTATTGGTAGTTGGATAATTACCAAGGCAAATGTTAGAATGGGCTCCCTTCGGTGAAATGTGTAAGAATTTGTTAAAGTATATTAGAGATTCTCCCACACTCCTACATTCTCTCACCCCACTATTATATATTCAGGGTGTAAGAATCCAGCAAGGCTTATAAGCTGTAACTCTTAAGAACGGTGCCTCTGCCTTTTGCCCTGGATGGCTGAAGGTAACTTCAAGGGTCACAGAACCCTGCCTCTGGAAAGTTGCTATGTTTGCCTTGAGAGCCACGTTTTATTCAAAATTCTGTTTACAGAAACTGAAAAGACAAAGAGCTGGAAATTTAACTTTAGAAAACACATGTATGAACTGTTTGGTGTCAGCTTGTTAATGATATATTTGTTTTTTATGAAATGTTTATATATATGGAAGAATTTGGTCTGGGATTAGCTTTGAGAATAACCTGGTAGCAAGGTTATGAGTGTGCAGCTAAAGCCCTCCCACCCCAAACTCTTTGAACCTCCTAATTTCTACCAAAAAGGAACCAAGATGTGTGTTTAACCCAACTGGCTTAGGTCGATTTCTAACACATGATCTTAGCATCTTGCTTTATAACTAATCAAGGAAATTTGTACATATGAATTAAGGTTTCTGTAAGGAGAAATAAATGTTTATCTAAAGTGCATGGAAACATATTAGTGCCTCTACTGAAAATTTCCAGATTGTTTTAAACACAATCCAGTTCTGTCAGTTGTGGATTTTTTTTTTTTTTTTTTTTTTTTTTTTGCGATACACAGGCCTCTCACTGTTGTGGCCTCTCCCGCTGCGGAGCCCAGGCTCCGGACATGCAGGCCCAGCAGCCGTGGCTCACGGGCCCAGCCGCTCCGCGGCATGTGGAATCTTCCCGGACCAGGGCACAAACCCATGTCCCCTGCATCGGCAGGCGGACTGTCAACCACTGCGCCACCAGGGAAGCCCAGTTGAGGATTTTTGTACTTGCTAATGCAAAGCTCCTTTTGCCTTTATGAGCAATAGATTCAAGAGAATAAAAGAGGACTTCCCTCTAAAATCTGGTTCCCTATTCATAAGTGACTTTTACTTCCTATTGTTTTACAAGAGTGCTTTCCAAAGTGTCACATGCGAACCCTCCCTCACCAAAAAAAAAAAAAAAAAATGACTTTTGTGGTTATATGGTCAAACTTTCAGTTGTAGTTAAAAGAACTCACACTAGCTAATTTGAGCAGAAATAATTTTACAGAAACGGTATTCTATAACTGAATGTTAAGTGCTAAATGCAGCCAGCAAAGATGTCTAGCTACACCATAAGAATGTCCCATAGGACTCCAGTGAGTGTTTTTCAGACTTTAATACGCATGCAAATCTTCTGGGCTTTGGTTAATACAGATTCCCATTTTACAGGTCTAGGGTGTGGCCTGAGCTTTTGCTTTTCTAACCAGCTCACTGGTGATGCCAGTGCTGGTCTGTGAACCACACTTTGAGAAGTGAGACTGTATATATCAGAGTCCTCACTGCCATTGCTGCCATCTGCCAAAGGGTACTCACGATGCTAAAAGTGGACACTCGAGCTTCTGCCTCAACTCCCTCCCTGCCAAAACCAAACATCTCTCCATTTTCCCTTTCCAGAAGATTCAATCATTCTGGGCTATCTCCTCCCATTGCCTCTTCTTCCCTCTAGTTTAAGTATGTTTGCTTGGCATAACCTAAGTCAAATACTGCACTTCAGTTCAAGGATGTCAGCAAATGTACTTTGGGGATTTCCAGCCAATGTAGGAAAACATCCTAGAAAGGGGCCAACATGGGTGTTGAGTGAGCCAATCTGTAGTATTTTCTAAAAATGTTGACATTAAAATAATGATAATCACTAACATCTATTTTAAGCTATGTACCAGATATTATGATAAATGTTTTACTTGTAGTATCTTATTTAATCTCCACAAAAACTCCATGAAGTAGAAATTATTATTATCCACTTACAGATTAGGAAACTGAGAGACAGAGTTGTTAGCAGATTTGCCCAAGGCCACAAAGATAGTCAGTGATAAAGAATTTGAATACAAGTGGTCAAACTCCAAAGTCTACATTTACTACTAATCCACACTGCCTTATATAAGACTGGAAACTCATATTGCCATATTAGAGATGCATGAAGACAGTGTACTGTAAAGTCTCAGATAAACTCTACTATAAAGAAACCTGTTGAGAGACCTCAGGCCAAGGTCACAGTACAGAGTGTACGTTTTTTCTTTCTAATGTAAATCTGTGCTGCACAGTAGCCATCTACCCATACTCAAGGTGTGAGAGTCTCTAGGGACCTAAAATCCTAGCACCTGGCCGTCCACCTCAGCTTTATTCCAGGCCTGAGTGCCTTCTTCTCCTCTTCTAATATATTGGAAAGTTTCTTGGATTGACTTCTAAAGACTCATGTTGCCTAAGGAAGACACCAGGAGAGGAAAGAACTGGAGTCTTGAATGGTTCTTTCTTGGGAACAGTTCAGCTTTGAGGGTGTGGCCACTGAATTCACTCAGGAGGAGTGGGAATGCCTGAACCCTGCTCAGAGGGCCTCATAAAGGGACATGATGGTGGAGACCTACAGGAACCTGTTCTCCTTGGGGAAGGTCTAGAAGATTAAACCGTCCTCTCACTGTGCCTACCCCTGCGGACACACCCATGGAAGCCTGTGCCCCAGGTGGCCAGCAAGGGAACGTGTGATCTGGGCCAGTTTCAGGAGCAGACATCGGTGAAAGGAATACACACAGAGGTGGGGGTGACACAACAGGTCCAGAGACCTACCTAGAGGTCTTGGAAGTCCTCCCAGGGAGGTGGGGGTTTGATGTAGCTCACCATGGGGGTAAGGACACTGATAGTGGAAGCACCAGGGAATTTTTATTTTTTTATTGATTATTTATTTATTTATTTTAAAAATGTTCTTAAATCTTTATTTTGCTGCTGTATTTTATTTTGTGGTTGTTTCATTTTTATTTTTTCTAATATATTTTCTAATCTTATTTTTTGTTCTCTGCTATTGTTATGCTCTTTTCATTTGTTGTCTGTTTTTTGTGGTTTTTTGTTTGTTTGCTGCACCACGTGGCTTGTGGGGTCTTTGTTCCCAGGCCAGGGGTCAGGCCTGAAGCCCTGTGATGGGAGTGCTGAGTCCAAGCCACTGGACTAACAGAGAACTTCAGGCCCCAGGAAATATTAATTGGTGTGAGCTCTCCCAGAGGTCCTCATCTTGGCACCAAGACCCGGCTCCACCCAACAGCCTATAAACTTCAGTGCTGGATGCCTTAAGCCAAACAACCATCAAGACAGGAACACAGCTCCACCTATCAACAAAAATGAGGTGACCAAGAAATATGTCAGAGACAAAGGATCAAGGTAAAAACCTACAAGACCAAATAAATGAAGAGGAAACAGGCAATCTACCTGAAAAAGAATTCAGAGTAATGATAATAAAGATGATCCAAAATCCCAGAAATATAATGGAGGCATGGAACGAGAAAATACAAGAAATGTTTAACAAAGACCTAGAAGAACTAAAGAGGAAACAAACAGTGATGAACAACACAATAGCTGAAATGAAAAATACGCTAGAAGGAATCAACAGCAGAATAACTGAGGCAGAAGAATGAATAAGTGAGCTGGAAGATAGAATGGTGGAAATAACTACAGAGGAGCAGAATAAAGAATGAAAAGAAATGAGGACAGTCTCAGAGACCTCTGGGACAACATTAAGTGCACCAGCATTAAAAATATAGGGGTTCCAGAAGAAGAAGAGAAAGAGAAAGCATCTGAGAAAATATTTGAAGAGATTATAGTTGAAAACTTCCCTAACGTGTGAAAGGAAATAGCAACCCAAGTCCAGAAAGCACAGAGAGTCCCATATAGGATAAACAGTATTTCCTCTAAGATCAGTAACAAGACGAGGGTGTCCATTCTTGCCACTATTATTCAACACTCTTCTGGAAGTCTTAGCCACAGCAATCAGAGAAGAAAAAGAAATAAAAGGAATCCAAATTGGAAAAGAAGAAGTAAAACTGTCACTGTTTGCAGATAACATGATACTATACAAAGAAAATCCTAAAGATGTCACCAGAAAACTACTGGTGCTAATCAATGAATTTGGTAAAGTTGCAGGATACAAAATTAATGCACAGAAATCCCTTGCATTCCTATAACTAACAATGAAAAATGAGAAAGAGAAATTAAGGAAACAACCCCATTTACCATCACAACAAAGAAGAATAAAATACCTAGAAATAAACCTACCTAAGAAGACAACAGACCTGTACTCAGAACACTATAAAACACTGATGAAAGAAATCAAAGATGAGACAAACAGATGGAGAGATATGCCATGCTCCTGGATTGGAAGAATAATTACTGTAAAAATTACTATACTGCCCAAATTATCTACAGGTTCAATACAATCCCTATCAAATTACCAATGGCATTTTTCATAGAATTAGAACAAAAAATTTTACAATTTTTATGGAAACACAAAAGACCCTGAAAAAAGACTCTGAATAGCCAAAGCAATCTTCAGAAAGAAAAATGGAGCTGGAGGAATCAGGCTCCCTGACTTCAGACTATACTATAAATCTATAGTAATCAAAACTGTATGGTACTGGCACAAAAACAGAAATACAGATCAATGGAACAGGATAGAAAGCCCAGAGATAAACTCACACACCTGTGGTCACCTAATCTATGACAAAGGAGGGAAGAATACAATGGAGAAAAGACAGCCTCTTCAATAAGTGGTGCTGGGGAAACTGTACAGCTACATGTAAAAGAATGAAATTAGAACACTCCCTAACACATACACAAAAATAAACTCCAAATGGATTAAAGACCTAAATGTAAGGCCAGACACTATAAAACTCTTAGAGGAAAACACTCTTTGACATAAATCACAACAAGCTATTTTTTTACCCACCTCCTAGAGTAATGAAAATAAAAACAAACAAATGGGACCTAATTAAACTTAAAAGCTGTTGCACAGCAAAGGAAACCATAAACAAGATGAAAAGACAACCCTCAGAATGAGAGAAAATATTTGCAAAGGAAGCAACCAATAACAGATTAATCTCCAAAATATACAAACAGCTCATGCAGCTCAAATCAAACAAACAAACAACCCAATCAAAAAATGGGTGGGGGCTTCCCTGGTGGCGCAGTGGTTGGGAGTCCACCTGCCAATGCAGGAGACGCAGGTTCATGCCCTGGTCTGGGGGGATCCCACGTGCCGCAGAGCGGCTGGGCCCGTGAGCCATGGCTGCTGAGCCTGCGTGTCCGGAGCCTGTGCTCTGCAGCAGAAAGGGCCACAACAGTGAGAGGCCTGCGTACCGCAAAAAAAAAAAAAAAAAAAAAAAAAAAAAAAAAAATTGGGTGGAAGACCTAAATAGACATTTCTCCAAAGAAGACATACAGATGGCCAAGAGGCATGTGAAAAGATGCTCAACTTCACTACTTATTAGAGAAATGTAAATCAAAACTACAATGAGGTATCACCTCACACTGGTCAGAATGGCCATCATCAAAAAATCTACAAGCAGTAAATCCTGGAGAGGGTGTGGAGGAAAGGAACCCTCTTACACTGTTGGTAGAATGTAAATTGATACAGCCCACTGTGGAAAACAGTATGGAGGTACCTTAAAAAACTAAAAATAGAACTACTATATGACCTAGCAATCCCACTCCTGGGCATATACCCTGAGAAAACTATAATTCCAAAAATACATGCACTCCAATGTTCATTGCAGCACTATTTACAATAACCAGGACATGGAAGTAACCTAAATGTCCATCAACAGGCGAATGGATAAAGAAGATGTAGTACATATATACAATGAAATATTACTCAGCCATAAAAGGGATATAATGCATATAGGTGGAATTTAGAAAAATGGTACAGATGAACCTATTTCCAAAGTAGAAATAGAGACATAGACATAGAGACCCAATGTATGGACACCAAGGGGGGATGGGGGAGGATGGATTGGGAGATTGGGATTGACATATGTGTAATACTATGTATGAAGTAGATGGCTGGTGAGGGCCTACTGTATAGCACAGGGGGAGAAAAGTACAATCTGTTTGTAGGACATATATTAAGTTAACCTTAAAAATGCATACCAATATATGGTTAAAATAGTATGTTTTATATTATGTGACTTTTACCACAATAAAAAAAACATTTTAAAAAAGAAACCTGTTTAACCTTGTTAAACCCAGTGTTTCTCCAACACATTTGAACACGGAAATTTTGATTTTGTCATGATATTAACATTAGGAACATTAGAAAATGTTCCACAAAACACATTTTAGAAAATGTAGTCTTAAATAATGCTTTGGCTGCAGACAGACCGTAGTTTAGTATTTTAAGCCAGACAGAACTTGCACTGCCACCTTCTCCCCTGAAAGTGTAGGTCACAAATTTTTGTGTACATCAGAACCACCTGGATTTCAGATTCCATTGGTCTGAAGAATTTTCCTTCCTAACCACTCTCCAGAAGATACTGGTGGTGTGGTCCATGCTTTGATTACAGGTCTGGACATTGGGAAAGTCATTGCCCATCTTTGAAATTTGTTTCCTGATTTGTAAAATGGGGACAATCACATCTACTTCACAGGGTCCTTCATTCACTCATGTATTTATGAGTGTTTACCATGTGCAAGATATGGTGTTAGTGTGGGGATACAGTGATGACTCCAATAGAAAAGCTCCCCATCCTCATGAGCTTCCAGCCTGGCTATGGGAAGGACATGAGATCACTGTGTTTGATGTGTATATGATTACGCATGGGCCATAGGTGTCCATGAAGCATTTGTTCCCTTGTTTGCTTTACTCACCTCCAAATAAGACTTACCCGTTCCTACCTCACCGTCTGTATCCATTGACATCACCTACTCTGCATCTTTTCCCAAAATCCAATCATATTAATCCTTTAATCCACAATTTAGAACATACCTCCTTACTGGAACCTTTCTTAAGTACCCTACTCCATGATTACTTTTCATTATGTTAAACTTCTGCAACGCTTCTAACCTACTTTCTAGGTGGGACTTCAAATGCAATCATTATTTTCCATAAGTATATAGACATAGATATAGATATATAGATATTCCCAAGCAGATCATAAAAATGAGGGGGGGCGGCAATGGAAGCGTCATGCCTTACTCATGTTTGCAAATACTGAGGGAGTACTTACTATGTGCAAGACACCAGGGACAGTTTTTGCCTCCCTCAGAGTGCACTGTTCATCATAAATGCTCAGAAAATCAGCATTGTATACTTGACTCATTTAATTAAATCTATTGAGCCCCTATCATTTGGTGCAAAGTACTAGAGATTGAGAGATAAATAAAATAATGTCCCTTTTTTGTCAGATTGTGAGCTCCTTGGGAACTGGGACAATGTTGATTTCACATCTGAATCCTTAACAGTAACACAGTATATGGCACAGTGGAGAAATTCAATTATTTGTAAAAAAAAGAGATACATAAAAGAATGCTCTAGAATAGCTTACAGACAAGTGACTATAATACATGGTGGCAAAAACAATGATAGAAATCCACCCAGAGTTCTACTAAATCCTAGAGGAGAGAGTTTCTCTTTCTTTGGAGTAGAAGTCTCCATAAGAAATAGGTTAGTCACGTGAAGCTGAGAGTGAAATATGGAAGAATTTCTCCAGTTGAAGATTGAAAGAAAAGTCCATAAGAGAAAAAGTAGGTGCAACGGTCTTAAAGAACATAAACACGAGTTGTTATCAAAGAATGATAGAAATGAAAGCGATTGCCATGAGTGAGTAAAGATGAAGTGGAGAATACAGTCAGGCAGGTACAAGTTTGGAAAGGCATAAATTTCTTGCAAAGGATTTTATCTTAGGCCAAAGCTTGCACACCTGGAGGCCTATGTTATATGTGCCAAACCAGATTTTAAACAATTTTAAATGCCTTGCCAATATTAAAAATGGTAATATTTTGCATAAATATTTGGAATTTTTTGCTTTGCTTTGCTTGAAAATTTGGAAGATCTGGCAATACTAGGCCCATATTCTTCATGACACCCATGGCTTGTGCTATGTAGAGGTTGACTCCATAATTTGGGATCAGTGATGAAGTAATCATGCTTCGATTTTCCACGTGTTTTTATCTTGGATTTATTCATTCATTCTTCATTCATCAAGCATTCCTGAGTACCAGGTACCAAATATTTTTCTTGGTGTCAGGAACGTAGACGTGTCTGTCAGGGTTTCACAGTTTAGCCAAGAAGATGAATGTATAAATACATTTTACCAAAGTTCCCAGTGCTGGGCTTCCCTGGGGGTGCAGTGGTTGAGAGTCCGCCTGTCAATGCAGGGGATGTGGGTTCAGGCCCCGGTCTGGGAAGATCCCGCATGCCGCGGAGTGGCTGGGCCCGTGAGCCATGGCCGCTGAGCCTGCGCGTCCGGAGCCTGTGCTCCGCAACGGGAGAGACCACAGCAGTGAGAGGCCCGCGTACCACAAAAAAAAAAAAAAAAAAAAAAAAAAAAACAGTTACCAGTGCTTTGCTACAACTCTACTGGTATGGGGTGAGGGAAATCAGATATACCTGGCAAAGACCTGAAAGCCTTCCCAGGAGAGATTAGATATGAGCAAATTCTTAAAAACTTGAACAAATAGTCTCCTTCTAAAAGAACAAATGGGGAAATGGGTTTTCCAAATGGAGAGCAAACGTGAGTGTGCCTGATATGGAGAGAGAATTGAAGAAAAACTCTGCGTGGTTTGACATAGGGTGAATAATGGTAAAGGAAAGGGTTGGGGTGAGGAGAGGTGAGTCTGAATTGATAGGCAAGGGTTAAATCATACAAGCTCTTAGCTCTTGTGTGAGGAAATGCAGACTTTGTTACCAGGTATACCATGGCTACATAAGTAAAGTACAGACATTCAGAGCATATTGATGGTGACTCTAAAACTCTACAAATTCTAAAAACTCTAAAATGTTTTAGTCTCAGCAAGATTTTCTTAGAAAGAAACTAGGCTTCAAAACATACTTCAAAATATTTTTCTGATAAATTAATGGATACAGATTAAAGACTATTATTAGATTTTATCTTTCTAGTGTCCCAGAATCCTGAGGCTGGGAGTTATCCTATAGAGTATCTAACCTCCCATTTCCCAATTAAGAAATGGAAGCACAGAGACGGAGAAATTTGCCCGAGGTCACATAGGGTGCACAAGTAGAACTAGGCCTAGACCCTGCGTTTCTTCCCCTCCCTAGTCTGCGGCTTAGATTCAGTCCCTCCACTCCATTCAAGGACTTCCTGTAGCACGGCCAAGCTGCACTGCTGAGTTCTGTTTTCCAGAACAAACTGCCTTTCTCAAACTGTTTTTCACAAAAATTTCTGTTTCCAGTGATTTTCATTAAAAATTGGAATTGCGTTGCCTGGGGGTGGGTGGGGCGGGGAGCGCGGGGGAAATTCTGGTTTAAAGACAACATAAAACTGCTCTTAACTTTCTGACTAAAATCACCTAGTTAGAGACATTATGCTCTGTGGGACAAGTCACAAATCAGAAAAGGAAATTTGCTAATGTTTTTGGACCATGTCCATGGGGAAGGGAAGTTGGAGGTGAGGTGGAGAGGAGGGATTAATTACACTGAAAAGGAGTCACAAATTATCCCTGCACAGTGGCTAGGATTGGGGCCCCCAAATTTAAAGGTCTACAGGAAATACAAGCAGGTTGTCTGCCTGAACAACACTCCTGGATGGAAAAGTTTCTCTGCTTCTGCATCTGGCTTTTCTCACTTTTTTTTTTTTCCCACTCGGTAACATTTGAGCCAATTAAGAGAAAAAAAATGTCTTATACCACAGCCGTTGGGAACAAACATTTAGAGTAAGCACAGACTGTAAACCACGGAAGAGCACTAGCAGGGAGTTAGGAAACCTATGGGTATCAATCAGTATTCCAGGAAACCACCTCCATTTCCCAGCAAGCCAACTACAGTTGGTCCTCATTATTTGTGGATTCCAAATTTGTGAATTCGCTGGCTTGCTAAAATTTGTTTCTAATCCCACAAATCAATACTTGCGAGCTTTCATGGTCATTCACAAGGTGGTGGAACACTTGAGATGCTCATCACACATGCCCCCAGTTGAGTTAAAACTAGGAGATGCTCTGCCTTCTCATTTTGACTCTTGTCCTATAAACAAGTGTCTTTCTCGTGCCCTAACAGTGCCATGTTTTTCACATTTTTGTGCTCTCTGTTGGTGATTTTGCTGTTTAAAATGGCCCCCAAACATAGTACTGAAAATGCTGGCTAGTGTTTCAAAGACTGAGAAGGTTGTGATGTGCCTGACAGAGATTAATATATGTGTTAGATAAGCGTCATGCAGGCATGAGTTATAGTACTGTTGGGCGCGAGTTCAATGCTAATGATTCAACAGTATATATTAAATAAGGTGTCTTTAAACAGAAACTCACATAAAACAGGATTATGAATTGATTGGCTGACAGAGGTGTTGTGAACAGAGGCTCACAGGAGCCTAACATTATATTTCCCCTGGGAGCCATGGTTCACTATTTGCTAATTTAGTACTGGTGGCAACTTTATAGAACATAACTCCACAAATAACAAGAATTGGCTGTAGTTCACGGACAGCTCAAAAATCTCCATTCCAGAGAGATTTTCTCTGACCTCTTTCTTTAAACCAGTGCCACCCCTCCCCAGGGGCACTTCCCATTTCCTTTCTCACTATTGGTTTTCTCCTTGGAACCACCTTCCGATACACCTTCTGATACAGCATGGGTTTTATTGCTTTTTTGTTTATTTTCTGCCACTCTCCTCTAGAAAGTAAGTATACACACTACTATATATAAAATAGATAACTAATAAGAACCTACAGTATAGCACAGGGAACTCTACTCAATACTCTGTAATGACCTATAAGGGAAAAGAATCTAAAAAAGAGTGGGTATATGTATATGTATAACTGAACCACTTTGCTGTACACCTGAAACTAACACAACATTGTGAACCAACTACACTACAATAAAAATAATTTTAAAAAGTAAGCTCTATGAAGGCAAGGGTATTTGTCCATTTAGTTCAATGTTCTAAGCTCAGCACTTACAATAGTGAATAGTACAGAGTACCCATATAAGAATGAGTTGAAAGGGTGAAAGAACAGATGAATGAATGACAGCACACTTGTCAAGGCCTCTGGGAGGAAAACTAGTAAGTCCTGTGTCTCTTCCTCGTTCTATTAGTATCTTGGTGACTATATTACTTTAGCCAAAATATGTGCCTTCTTTAGGCTTAATTTATAAAATAAAAGGGTGGATTTTAAGCATTTTGTGGATCATGTTGGGCTTTGAAAATATGAGAAAAGCTATGAATACCCTACCTAGAAAAAAAAATGAACATTCAGTTTTATATGCAACATTTTACCCATATTTTCAGGTGCTTCACAGAATGCCATCTCTAGTTTGTGGATCTCATTTTGAGAAATGGCAGCCGTGGACTAGAATGAATATCTAAGTTATCCTCTAACTCTTAACATCTATATTTTCTATCCATTCCTTAAGGGAAAAAAAGTCCTGAGAACTTACCACATGCATAGCATTGGGTTAGGTGATATGGGGAAATCATAGGAGACATAATAAAACATAAGATTCAACTTTCAGCCTCAGTGATATAGCAAAAGAGAAGGGATAGTCAAATATAAAAGAAAAGAATTTTAGGTGGAGGGCACATACTGGGCAAAGGCAAAGATATGAAAAATACAGGAGTAGTTGGGAAATAAATAGTTCTGGTCTCTATCTGGGAACCCCTGGTGGGCTTAACTACACAGGTAGGTCAGGGGAGAAACAAATTCTCTTATTTTGTCATCAGGGCACAAAAAGAATGCCATCATTAGCAACTGAAGCTATCGTGAATCCTTTTTTTTCCATCTCCACCACCTTGTGCTATGCCAAGACAGCCAGGTTCCAGAGGCAGTGGCCAAGAATCATTTGGTTTTCTTCTTTCCACCCCTATCATTCATTACATATGCATTAAGAACCTGGAGTGTATCATACACTTTCACATACCTTTTCTCATTTCTTCACTACTTTTTTCAGATGAGGAAATTGAGGCTCAAAGCCCCCATTTATTGGTAGGGCCAACATTAAGAGTCCATGACTTATGACTCCAAATCCATGTTCTTTCTCCTGTACCATGCTGTTTTTGCCTGGGCATGCCTATGCTTAATTGCAGTTGGGTAGAATTTGAAAGGACATATTCGAAGGATGTAGAGATAGGGATGTAGCCTGAAGGAATTTGGAAAGAGGTGATGGACATAAGTCAGGATGTTATTCCAGAGACACCAAGACAATATATCATGGAGAATGGACTCAGATTCACCTCAGTATCACTTGCAGCATTACACCATGCTGCAGGTGATACTACACCAGCATGGCTACACCCCTATCATATAAACATCACCTCATAAAATGTTTAATTATGATATCATTAAAACACAGTAAATATTATCTTCATTTTAAAGATGCGATGGGAGCTGAGAGACAAATGACTTGTTTGAGTTTTTAGAGCTAGTCAGGAAAAGACCCAGACTTTGAACCCCAGGGTGAATGACTCCACAGTTGGCATTTTTCCTACCATATAACACTGCTTTTCTGGTTTGAACTTAGTCTTTGTTGTGAAGAGAGAACTCTCCAGATGAGCATTCCATTCTGCACATAGGGAAGCCCTACAGGTTTACATGGAGCCAATGGATTTCAAATGGTTCTTCTAGTAGACACCTTCACAACTCCCAATTTTCAACTTGTTTTATAAAGATCTTTTGATTCCACACATCATCCCCCTGCTTTTATATGAGGACATATGGCTTTCCAACTGGAATTCCTTCTCCATAAGTCAGTGAACCTTGACTGGAGAGGAATTAAGTTCCTTCCCTCCAGTTTGCACACTTGCCAGCTGTCCCCTCCATTTCCCCTTTACAACCCAGAGAACATGCAAACACAGACCTTGTGTGGACTGTGAGAAACAACAATGCTACCTGTTGGCTGAACCTGAAGAATGGTCCTGCAGATGTCTCTACAGCCATTGTCTTCCACATATGCTGCTCTCTACGTCCAGTTAGCTAATTAGTATTTCCACATTCAGGACACCCATATGTCCCAATTTCGTGCCTCTGCTCATACTATCTTACTTCATCTGTAACCTTCTAATTTCAAGTCTTCTTGCCCAAAGCTCTCTTATCTTTTTTTTAAAAAAAAAAGCAACTTGAATGTCACTTCTTTCAAGAAGTCTTCATTGATCTCCTCCAATGATATTAATCTCTTCCTTTTAGATCATCCTCAGCTGTATACTTATAATTGGTACCTTATATTGCCACAATTCATAAGTGTATCATCTCTACTTAACTACTTGACCCCTCGATTTTCTTATGGCAGGAACTATATAGGATTAATATTTGATTCTCCACAACATAGTGTCTTAAATGTATTAGTTAAATGTTTCGCCAAAAATGATCATTGTCATCATAATGTCTCTAATTTAACAAGCACTTATTTTGAGCCAAGTATTTTTCATGCATCATTTCTATTTCTTACAATAACCCTGCAGGACATTTTTCATCATCCTCATTATTCAAGTGAGGAAACCAAGACTCAGCCAGCCAATAATTGGAGGAGCAAGAATTAAAACTTGAGTCTAGGCTTCCAAAGATGTTTGTTCTTGGCATTACAGTTTGATGCTATTGCAAAATAAACTTAGAATAAGTGAGGCATTGCATGCATTCATGGGAGTCTCTCACACCCCTACCATTTGAAGCAAAATTAAGATCAGAAAAACGGTCCATGGGTACCTCTAATCGTTGTCAAGGAGTCCCTATACAAAAGCCATTTATTTTGAGAAACATTGTAGTGTAGTGATTATGAACACAAATTCTGGAGCCAAATTGCCTCACATTAAATGCTGTCTCTGCTATTTGATAGCTGGGTGTTCTTGGGAAATTCCTTAACTTCTCTGTGTTTCATTTCTTCATTTTGTAAAATCATCATCATCATCATCATCATCATCATCATTACCTTTCCTGCTTCTAAAGGCTTGTTGTGAGAATTAAATGAGTTATATGAATAAGGCACTTAGGAATGTGCTCAAAACCTTAGTCCAGTTATTATTGGGCCAGCCAGCTGTTGCAAATCGCTGGTTTGTAGGTAGGATCCAATCTGTGGATTATCTTTAACTGTAATTGCTCCGTGTAGTATATTCTGAAGCAGTAATTTATTGCTAACATTTAAAATGCTTTAGATTACACACAAAAAATGCAGATTCCTGGTTTCTCTGGAAAATCAGAAGATTTAGTAACTCTAAACACCTCTTCCTGCCTGGCCATAATCTATTGGTCTATGAGTAATAACTGGCCCCATTTTAAAAAGGCATGCACTCTCCAGTGCATCATCAGAGTCCTTATGTTACCTTAGACTCTAGTCTCATCTGTGTTTCGTGCTGCTGAACCAGTGATCCCTGTGTTATGCCCATTCTAATAATATTTTGAACTGTTATCTAATCTATCATATGCTTTAATGAGTTGAGTTATCAAATTTTCCAGTCCAAACACAATTTTAAACTGCAAACTAGGTAAGCATTCATATGAGCTGGCTGATAGAAAAATGGCTGTTGGAATACATAGAGCTGATAATCAGGAGAAATAAAAACCCAATAGGAGACATAACACTTCATCATGATGAAGCATCACATTCAAAAATCACACTCAAAATGTAGCAACTCAACGTAATATCATGTTATGTGAATTCTTGCTTATAAGATTGATCCTTCCCCCTGTCTCCTACTGTAAAGCCTCACTCAAATACTATATCTCATTAGGTCTATCTAAATCTTTTAATCATACTCTCTATACAAAACCAGATGGAATTTCTTATTCTCCTATCTCACAGGGCACAATTTGAGAAATTCTATTCTCATCCTCGTCACAGCCTTCTCCACCAGCCCATGAGTCTAGAGCACAGGGGCACCACTGAATTTGCTTGTGTGCCCCTTGGGGCTAAGCAAAGTGCCTTAGAGTTATTTGAGAAGTATGTATTTGAGTGGATTCTAGTAAAATTAAAAACCATCGACTTCCTAGCCTGCTTAGGCAGAGGGTATAAAATATAATTTTTCACAAATAATTCAATCAAAAATTTCAAAATGTATTAGGCATATAAGTAGGTCAACTCCCATTAGAAACATTCATTTATGTCATTTTGCCCTTAGAGCCAGATATGAGTTGGCTTCCTCTTTGTTTTTTGTGGCATGGCAGATTGCTTGAACTCTATAAGTCAGTTTTCTCATTTTTTTTTTTCATTTTTTTTCATTTTTTAAATTGAGGATTTTTATTTGCTCATCCAGCCTCATCTTGCACCTCACCTCCTATAAGAAGCCTTCAGAACATGTACAACTCGATTTAAGTGCCTCCCTATGAGCTCCCTCATCTCCCATGATCTATCACACTACCTTGAAATTCCCTAGACTATCACTTCCATAAAGGCAGAGATTATGCCCCATTCACCATAAGATCCCTTGAACAGACTAAGTTCTCAGAAAATATTTGTTGACTGAAAAAAGTAGATGAGTGAACCAACAACCGAGTATACTTCCAAGGTAGTTGTAAGAACCCAAATCCAAGCTGTCATCATTATCACCAGCAATGTCAAACATGGAGAAGCAGAGCTGAGAAATCTGCTTTGGCCAAAACTGCTGTCTGTTGCTCCCATCTGTCGCTGTCCTAGCCCTAGCCCTTCTCCCATTACACTCCCCTTGAGCTTTCCTGAAGCTGACCCCATGCAGGCAGGGCTAGTGGGGTGTTTTCCAGCCTCACCAACCTAATTGTTCCTCATTTCCTGCCCATAAATGGTACAAGGTGTGGAGTTGCACCTCCCAATGTCCCCATTTCAATCATTTGTCTATATTAATCGACACTAATGGCTTTTACAAATGTAAGTCTTTAAGCTCCAGTAAGTTACATATGTTTGAGGAGGCCATCGAAAGAAAGTAAATTCCCTGCCCCTTTAGCTTCCAGGGAAATGTTCTCCAAATATCCTGAAAGCTGGGGCAGAGCCTAGCATTTCAAAGCCCTGTGCCTTTGCTCGGTGATCCCTCAAGAGACTGGGTTGTTATTATTAATAAAGTGTGACTTTCTCCAAATGAAAGAACAAAGCCCTGTGTGTTACCAACTGCGTAGAAAAGACAGGCACAATCAGATTTGAATCACATCAGTTTACTTGACACCAAAAATTGCATGTGTTTAACTTTCACTTACTTTAAAAAATATTTTTTAGGAATATAACAGAATTAGATAAGATTTAAAAAATATTTTTATCTTTGAGCCCAATACTATCAGTTACTATCTCAGAGGAATCGCTGTCAGCCTTTTTTCATAGTTATTGTATTCAATATAATACAGTTTTATATCCTCTTTTTTCATTTAATGTTATACCATAAACGTATTTTTCTGGTTATAGTTCTAGTTTTAAGAGCTAGTATTATTTGTTTTTAATACATATAGTTTAATCTCCTTAACCATTGACCATTATTAAACATCACATACAAGATCAACAATTAAAAAAAAACCCTTATTTAGAAAGTAAGCAACAGACTAGGAAAAAACACATAGCAAATATAAAAGATTATGAAAGGTTCCTTACCCACCTTGTCGTTAGCCATCTGATCAGCATCCCTTGTGAGAATTCCCAAATACTGTTATTCTGAGAACCAGATATAGGAAGGCAAACATCTGATAGTAAGAATAGACAACAGAAAAGAATAGTTAAAAATTGTTTGAAAACTGTAAGTACAATAAATACTGTGAATAATTCAAAGTCCCATAATTAAAAGGTGAGCAGTCTCCAATTCACCAAAATAAATAAAAATCTAGTAATATGGTATTTACTTAATATGTATATGCTTAATATAGTATTGCTAAAACTAGATATCTAGTACAACTAGAAGACAATTTCAAAACTGCATGATCTTAGCCTGGATTTCCCCCAAAGCAGATACTGAGACAAAGGCTAGTGTGTAGAAACTTCATCTGGGAAGTGATTCCTGGAAATAGGAGTTGGGAGCAGGGCAAATAAAACACACGGAAAAAGAAAAGAAGGCTAATATGAAGATGAATCATTACTGATCTGGTCACCACTATAGGAGAGTGATGCTTGATCCTGCCAGGACTCCTAAGGAGTCTTCTAGAATACATCTCAGAACTATTCTCCCAGGAGGTGAGTAGAGGAAGAATTTATTCACCAGCTATTGACCCCATTGGTCAAGCATAACCCCATGGGAACTAACTCATTCACACTCAGACCTTTCCTGGCTTTGTCAGTTAACACAATACTGCTCCCTATAGATTGAAATTGCTGTCTCAGAAGCAGCTGAAGTAAGAAGAGGTGCTGAGAGGGTTTGAAGTACCTCACAAGAGGCACCGAATACGGTCCATCCTTGGCATCACCCAGATTTGCTCATGCAAAGCTAAGTTCATCTCCTTCAAGGAGGTGGCTAGCTGCTATTCTGCAAGTGAAACAAGCTACATCCTCACAGTCACAGCTGTCCCAGGCCTTAATTAGTATCCATTACCTCCCTCCTCCAACACCTTCTACAGATTGCCCTCACTCCCAGCCCATACTTGAGCCAGTCTAGGCTGCTTTCCTGGTGACCTGCCCCAGGATGGTATCCCTAAGCGTGTCTAAGCTGCTCCTGGGCATGGTTGCTTCAGTTGTCAGCTCACCGTTCTCACCACGCATGGAAGATGAGTCCCTTGAGCTTCTGACATACTCAGCCCTCCCTCCATTCTATGGCAGCAACCCTAGCTCCTCTTGGGAGTCAGGGTCCATTACCTGAACCAGTTCAGCAACTCCTTCTTTGCTTGTTGGTTCAATGATAGAGGAACCCAAAATGGCCAGGTGAAAATACAGTTTGAAGTTCAGTGCAAATCTTACTGTGTCTCCTAGTATAAGTTCCCTTCTTGGGTACTAGGACTTTGATCCTGCAGATCCTACTGATGAAGCCCCAGAAATCTCATTCTGAAGTTCTACTTTCCAGGATCTCTTCTATAATCGACCCTCTTAGCCTGGGTTCCCTCAAAGGCAGAACCCAAGACAAAGTGCAGGCAGGTTATTTAGGAAGTGATTCCAGGAAGAAGGGATGAGGGACAGGAGGAAAACACAGGCAAAAAAGAGGAAGGAGAGAAAGCCAATACAAGGTTGCATCATTGATTTGGCCACATCTGTGGTAGACAGGTGTTTAAGAAATGTGTCTTGAAACTGTCCACCCAGCAGTCAAAGATAAAAGCATTTCATTATGTAGTCAATTTTTTTTCTTTGGTATAAAGCTAAGTCACTAATCATTGCCAAAATTCCTTTTCTTTAAAACCCTACCTTCCCAACATGCAGTGCAGGCTAATTTTATTTTATTGTCCAGGTCAGAGATATTTTCCTGTATCAGATGTCATTTTCTATTTTCCTTGCTCTGAACTTCTTAGTTATTCTGCCTTGAAGCTCCAGTATTAGATTTCTCTCAAGTTGCAGAACTTCAACATTCCTCCTCTTTGTTTAATGTAACTTTCAGTGGTTCACATGATGTCCCTGATTCTAAAGGGGCTTTGCTCACCGCTCCCCTAGTCCCCCCGACCCACCCTCCATGCATTATGGATGGATGTCATGCTTCACCATCCCCTTCCACACATTAATCGACCAGAACATACTGTGATGATAAAAATTTTTGCCAAAAATTCCTGGCTATGATCACATTGAGCTATGAAGGAACACATTTTATTTTTTAGACAGATTCAAAAAAGCAGTAACTCCAACAAGTGAGTTCTAACTTCTTCCCAGAGAAGAAGCGTTTCTGGCTGAAGGGAGTCCTGAAGGGAGTCAGAAGGTGTGGGTTTGAGAATGGTCCTGACACTAACCCAATGAGGGACCTTTAGGAAACTGCAGCACTAAAGGGGTAATATCATTTTCCCATCTGTAAAATGGGCATGATAGTTATAGCTGTGTCTCTTGAGTTGCTGTGAGGATCAAATGCAAAAACAACTAATATTTTCATAGCTTGGTATTATTTCATGTTAATGTGATTGCTATTACATTACCATTAGCTTAAACTGGTAAAAAATATTTACCTATTGGTCTTTCTCAACACACATTTATTGAGAACTACTATTTGCCAGGTCTGGATGTAAATTTCAGTGCCTATAAATAAAGGCATTTGACAAAACCTCATCAAACTCCACCCCTCCTGTATTAGTCAGCTTGGGCTGCCATAACAAAATACCATAGACTGGGCGGCTTAAACAACAGAGATTAATTTTCTCAAAGTATTAGAGTCTGGAAGTCCAGATCGAGGTGTGGGAAGATTCAGTTTCTGGTGACAATCTCTTCCTTGCTTTCAGATGGCTGCCTTCTTGCTTTGTCCCCACATAACCTTTCCTCTGTGTATGGAGACAGAGAGAGAGAGGGAGGGAGGGAGAGGGGGAGGAGAGAGAGAGAGAGAGAGATAGTGTCTCTTCCTCTTCTTATGAGGACACAAGTCCTATTAGATCAGAGCCCCACTCTATGACCTCATTTAAACTTTTACTTGCCCAAAGGCTCCATCTCCAAATACATTCACACTGGGAGTTAGGCCATCAACATATGAGTTTTAGGGGTCAAAATTCAGTTCATAACATCTCCTGAGCTTTCAGTATTGTATAAACAAGTTAGAAAAAAGACACCCCCCATTTTTTCTTCAGATTCATGTATTGAAAAGAACCCTCCAATCTGTTCTTTAAAGAGAGAACCACATCACAGTCCAAATCTACGTCCACTCCAAACCCCTTGGCCAGGGAAGACATTTGGCCGTTGATTCTCTTGGGTTTCCCATGCCAGGCTCACTGCATTCTTCACTTTTGAGGTCGAATTGCAGAGCTGCATTATACATGTCTCAGTCCTAGTTCTTTCTGTAGCTCTATTTGTCTAAGTTTCTGAATCTGCCTATCATGTTCCTAGCTCTTCGTTTTCCTCACCTGTCTCCCCACTGCCACCTCCCCTCCACTCTTCTCTCCTCTCTTCTATCTCTTTCCAGGGTGCCAGTATGCTACAAAAAAGTTTGAAAAATACAACGAAAATAGTGTGTTTATTTGAACTTTTTATATTAACAATTGGACCCAATGCTTTGCATATGGAGGTATTTCACCTGAAAAAGTGTCTGGAGGTTGAAGAAAAATATATTGCACATGATATTAGAAAAAGTAACTAATATACCATGTAAAAATAAGCTTATTCTAAGTCCTCTGGCTTTTGGGTATCCTGTATGTGTCTCTGCCTTCACCTTCCCTTCTCCTTCCTCCCTTTCCTGCTCTTCTCTGTCTCTGTATATCTTCCCTAAGTCCATCTCTCTCTCTGCTCCCCTCTGATCTCTCACTGGCTCTCTCACCATCTCTATCTTCTCATTTCTTCATCACGATGTCTGTCCTCCCCTCCCCATACCTCTCCCTCTTTCTCTTTCTCCATCTTTCTCGCCCCTTCCCTCCACAGACACCCTCCATTAGCAGCGCTATCTGGCTTTATCATTTCAGCACAGCCTTTTTGGCACCAGAATCTTTCCAATTTCCTGCTGGAATAATAACGAAGCTTAAAGAATATGTCAAAAGTTTCCTGTGAACAGAGTAGGTGCTAAATGAGCTCTCTCACTGATAGGGTTCAAGAAATTGGGTTTTTTCACCATGATTCTCAATAGAGTGGTATGTGTCTAGGTTAGCCACAGGGCCCAGTTCCCAACCAGACGAGAGACACATTTATTGAAGGCAGGCTGGGTCCTGGAAAAGGCTCTTAACCAAAAGTCAAGAGCTTGGTATGCAAAGCACAGCTCTGGCATCCACGGACTGTCTGATCTTTGAAAAGTCCCTCAACTCTAAAACAAGGGAGCTGGAGTGATAGTTTTTAGGAGCTTTCTGGCTTTAACTTTATGACTTTACGATTCATAAAGTACTATACTTCAAATATATGTACTCTGTGTGTGTGAAAAATATAGATATCATTGCATATGTATATAAAACACACATGCAAATATGTGTGTGTGTATGTATTGATATATGAAACACACACACGCATATACACACATATTCTTTGGAGGAAACACTCTGGAAAGCCATTCTGGAACTTCTTTCCTACAAGCTACAATGGGTCCTAGGTGGGAGGAGAGATTCATTCCCCTAAAACACTAAGAGTAAAGGAAAAATCTGGAAAACAGATCACAATGAAAGCAAGATTAGGATATAGAATTCTTGGAGGTGGTATGTTTTGGTTTTGTGTTACAAAAAAATATAGGTATTGTATTATAATACTAAATAGATCACATATTTGAATCCTGATTCATAAATACTTTAAAGTTGGTGTTTATTAAAATACTAATTTTCCATTGGTTTTGAAAAGTAAATTAAAATTAACAAATTATGTTAATGGATAGTGATTACAGAGAGAAATATGTTCTATAAACTATTTTTCCCTTTGATGAAAATACACCCACGTATGATCAGCCACATTGGGTGTATGAAAGCTGAGTTCACAGGGCCCCAAGGAAGTAATGACATCATTAATTAACTAATTAATACATAGCTATTATATACATAAGTTTTTAGGAAATTAGATACGGCTCTTGCCCTTCTAGAGATGTACAATAAACACAGTATTGTGATGCACTATGAAGGAAAAAAATGAGATAATACAGCAGCACATATGGGTGATTGGTGGGGTGGGGAAGAGATGGGTTAGAAAGTGTGACAATCCGGTAGGGGTGAGATGTGCTCCTAGACCCCTTCCTTACTTTGCCATCCCAAGGGCGACAGGAAGCCTTGCTTTTTTTAGGTCCTGCTGGCCAGTCAGTGCAGGTAACTGATATTAAGCTACCCTATTAATCATACCTGAGCCACCTGCGCCTTTACAGAGGGGGCGAGATTCCTTTACATTCTCCCAACCACCTCAGGAGGTAATAAGTATTACTGTCCTCATTTTACATGGTGGCCGGGGGTGGGGTGTGAGGGTACAACATTACACACTGATTCTAATGTGCAAAGAAAAATAGCTCATTTTCTCCTTAACTCTCATGAGTTTAACTATGAATGAGTTTCCATCTCCTGGACAGTTGAGGGGTCGGGGGCCCTATATTCTAATCCAGTCTGCTGCACGTACATCCTGATGCAATAAGTCAGCAGTCCTTTGTGGTTAGTTTAGCTTTCTTTGGGTGAAACTGGCTCAGTCACTCATATTTGGCCCTCTTCTCCTGCTTCTGTCTGGGGTGGTATCTGGGGAGAGGACCGAAGACAGCAGAGTGGCGATGAAGGCTGCATCCCTGGGGACCCTCAGACCATCGCCAGCCTCTTCTGTGGAGGGGCCATTGGGAGCTGCTCACTGGACTGGCCACCGCTATTACTTCTGGAAACTGCTCCTGCGCCTGGGCATTGCCCTGTCCTCTGCCACCAGAGGAGGCACCTAGGCAGCTCAGGGTCTCTATTTCTCTCTCCCAGACCCACCCTACCTCCTCCCCATACCCCCGGCCAGATTCTGAAGGTCCTGGGGTGCTTGCTAACAACTCAGCCTTGTCTCTGACACCTCAGGTTCTGCCAGCGCCTCACCTCCAGTCCACAGCACCGTCTCCATCCTGCCCATGGCTCTCCTCACTCGCTGCAGCAGATCCTACAGAAAGCTTGCTGACTCTCAGCTCAATCACGTTCCAAGCCCAGGGTCATGTGGGAAATTTGGGTCACCTGATCATAACACACAGGAAAGACAGATGGTTTGGAAAAGCCTAATTTTGGTTATCTCTCTCTCTATTCTGTACCGATGAGTTTGCCTTTGCATCTCCTTTCAGAGTCCTAAATATAAGGCCAAGAGCAGTGCCTCTTTCTGCTATACCACTCATGTAACACCTACAGCTCTCCCTACACTGGACTGAGACGCTGAGAGAGGTAGGGCACAATCTGCCTGCCTCTCCTATTTCTCTTTCCTAGAATCTTTCCAGGTGGAAGGCATAGACCTCAGGGCTCCCATTACCTGCACATGTGTTCTTCTACATCAAGGCAGCCAGCCTCAGGGCCTGGTTGCCACAGGTGGAAGTAGTAGCCTTCCTAAACTACAGAAGAAACTATGACCTAAGAGGCTCAGGATTTGTTCTTCATAGGACAAAGGAACTTTAAAAATTTTCTCTGTAGTCACCAACCCAACATGTTCTTCCTTATTATAGATGCCCTTTTTCATTCAGGGTCAGAGTGTGCCCCAGACCCAGTGGTTGCTAGGGCTGGTCATGTGACTGAGTCCTCCCCAATGAGCTACAAGTGGAAGGCGCTGGAAAGAGAACAGGCTTGACTGGTGTTTGTTTTGGGTTTCTGTCCTTTTTCTTTTCCCCTTCTTCCTGCCAGGAATGCAGGCATGAGGCCTAGCAGTGCAGTAGCCAGCCTGCAAACACTAAAGATGGTGACAGAGAAAGGTAGCAGGAGCCTGGATCTATATCAGGCATGGTTCCGCTAGAGAAGTAGAACTAGTTTGGGGGGGTGGAGGTGGGGACCATGACAGAGAGAGAGTTGCATTGCAAAGGACTGATGTATGTAATCAATCATGAGGGCTGTCTAGTCTAGGCAAGTCTGAAACCTGTAAGGCAGCTTATTAGGAAGGGCAGGCTGGAACTCTGGGGCACAGGAGGAAGCCGAGATCCACAGGTGAAATTCTTTTTTCTTCAGGGGAGCCTCAGTTCTGCTCTGAAGGTCTTTCAATGGATTGAATCGGGGCTACCCAGATTATCTAGGATAATCTTCCTTACCTAAAGAAAACTGATTATAGGCTTTAATCGCATCTATAAAATACTTCCCAGCACTAGATTAGTGTTTGCATGGGTAACTGGTGACTATAGTCTATAGTAGTCTAGCCAAGTTGACACACAGAACCAACCATCACAGGGTCCCAAATAGCATTGTGTTGCCACCACACTAGCTCTGGACTACCTGCCTCTGGATTTGTTGTTAGGTGAAAAAAACAAAAACAAAACCACAAAACATGAAACAAAACCCTATGGATGAAGTCCTGGTAGCCAGGTTTCAGTGACACACAACCAAATGCAAATCCTAAATGCTGTATTCTTCCTCCACAAAACTCACCTTTAAGCTTTTAGCTTGCTATGGACTCAAACAAATATCTAATGTTTAAGTCATAACTGAGCAATAGCTCTGTTGTTTTATGAAGATACTAGGCTTCTCCCCAAAGCTCTGAAATTCATTGTTTCAGAGTGAGAAGGCCTGCAGGCAACAAGATTTATATGATATGAAAGTACAGCTAAAAATAAGTAGCCCTGACAAAAAAGTAGCCCTGTTATAATACATATGTGGAAAATAAGTAATTTGATCAAGGTTGGAACTCAGAACTGCCTGGGGCTAAAACCTATCCCCTTTCTATTCTGCCATGATCAGAGCGAAACTCTGTGTTTGGCTGTCTATGGGAAAGAGAATCACCGACAAAGCTGCAAGGTGAATTTCTTTAGAACTCCATACTCATAAGAATGATCATCATAAAATTACTGCCAGTAGTATTTAGCTCAAGCAGATTTATCCTATATTAATTTGCTCTCACCATCACTATTAAAATTGAAATTTCAGCCTTCATATCTTATTCAGAATGACAGATGTAGGCTAATCTATGGTTGTATGGGAAAAAAAGAAAGAAAGAAAATTAAGCTGTCAAAAACCACAGATATGCACTTGGAGGAAGCAGGACGGGGCAGGGGTGAGAAGGTCAGCCAGCATTTTGGTGTCTGTACTTGTTTTTGACCAGTGAGCATGTCAAGATGGGACTATTAATTTGTACGTGTCAACTTGATTTTGAAAATATTGGTGCTGATCTGCGAAGACAGCACATAACCTTCCTTCTCTTCCCTTCCCTCCAAAGACCCCTGATAATAAAGAATCCTTATATTTCCATAGAGTTTTAAGGGATCTTCTCTCTCTTTGCTGATCCAGTTCCACAAACAACTTTCAGAGGTAGGCAGGGTAGAGATTTTGAGTTCCATTTTCTACATGAGGAAACAGCTTCAGAGACACAAAATGACTCACTAGAGTTCGCATGGCAAGCAAACCACAACACCCTCCATGATCCCTGGGAAAGAAAGAGAGGAAAAAACAGCCTCTTAAAGTATTTAGAAAAATCTTTTGAAAATTGAATAGAACTTGAGCCAGAACGTCTTGCTGTGACAAGAGCAGGGAGTATGGAAGAGCATGGTCCTCTGCTCCCCTTTTAACTGGAGGACCAAGGTTTGCAACATCTGCCCAGACCAATGCACTTCCCACCACCTCAAATGTTAATTTCTTAAGAGGTCATTGAGAGACAGTTTCAGGGAGGCTAGGCATGTCTGCCTGGTTGTTATCCTTTAAATGCCATTAAATTCAGGTCTGAATTGTTCTAAGGCCATGTGTATTTTCATACCCTATTACTTTTTGGGCCAGGTTAGGGGTGTGGCAACTTAGTCACTAATGAGGTCCCCTGTGGTTGGCCATGAATAGTGGGAAGAAGAAGAAAAATTCACCCTTTTCCATAGGCTAAAATTAAACTAGACCTAACCCGAAGATATGCAAAAGCATATCTTATTTTTATTTCCCTCTGATCATGTCCTAGACAGTAGATAATAATTATCAGCATTTGCATGGCACTTTATGACTTATAGAGCCACAATTTCAGTCAATACACTTCTCACGTAACAGGAAGCCTGACCTTGTGAGTGGGATCAAGGAAGAATTCTCTGAAGCCGTAACTTTTGAGATTGTCTCTAAAGCAAAAATCCATCTCCTTTCTTCTACCAAGACAGCAAAAGTCTCCACTTGGCTGCCTATGGGAGAAGAATCAACAGCACTTTGAAGTGGATTTGTTTGGAATCCATATTCATAAGAATAATTACTATAAAAACTGCCAGTAATAATTACCTAAATTAGATTTACTCACTATTAATTTTCTCTCCCATCTCAGGCTAATCTATGGCTATTTGAAAAACAAACTAAAGTAAAAGCTGAAATAAATAAACAAAAATACAAAAAAATGTGTGCTTTAGGGGAGGAAGACTGGGGTGATAGGATGTTCAGAATGACAAAGGGAGACGCCGTAGAGCGGTTAACCCAATTTTGAGTGTATGGTAGGTATAGTAGGTGCTTTTAGAATATATGTATATATGAATATATGTATGTATAAATAAACAAGTATGAATACATGTGTGTATAAGTAAATATATGTACGTATATATATGAGTATATGTATGTATGTATTGATAGACACATCAATTCATTTTGGATTCAATTGAATACATATATCAATTATATTCATATAATAGTATGTGAATTCAATATCTATATATTGATTTGAATTGATTTATGGCACTCTCATCAATTTCATTCTATCTACTTTTCTCATACCCCTTTGTTCCTAACACCTACCACAGTGCTTGGGGCCATTGTACTTCATAAATATTTGTTATAGAAATTAAAATACTTCTCCCTCATTTTCTGCTTCACATGGTCTACCTCTATAGCCTCCTCCATAATGAACACCGATGTCAGCACATAGTAAGTAGCTTGATAAGAACTTGATCAGCTGAACTGGATTGACCCCTTCAAACTTTGTTTTCTGAGTACAAAGGGTCTCACTGTCAACACCACTTAGATAACTCAGGAGCTCACCTTCCCATTGCTGAGAAGGGGAAGGTAACACGAAGCAGAAAATTCCCCACTCTGACAAGTCTGTGGGAGGGTCTGTTTTCATGGTTGGAGACCTAGCCATCAGTTAGAGAAAGAGAAACAGTTGCTATTGGAAACCTTGAGGCCCTGTAGCTGTCAGAGGGAGTGAAAGGCTGGAAGCTAATCAGGCATAATGAGCTTACAGTACCATAGATCATGTCAGCTAGCATTCTTATTAATTTCCTGCCCAACGGCCATGCACAGAGGACCGATTCATCCATCAGTCCTTCCCCAGCCTGGGACACTAAGGCACTTGTCAAATCAGGAATGCAGTGATGAAAATTCAGGAGTGGCAGAAATATCATCCATCATCCTGCTATACCTCACCTTTGGAGAGCATCTTACCCACACTTCCTTCTGAATGCGAAGGACCAGACACTGAGAATGTGAAACCGTCAAGGACCAGAAAGAACGTCTAGCCCAAGATGGCAATAAGATTCATCGGTTATAGAAAAGGTTGGACTAGATCAGGGATGGCATAAATATGGCACATGTGCTGCCACTTCCCCTTTTCTGTGTCCTTGGAAGCATTGCAGATCAATTACTCCATTCCATCCTGGGAACAACGGCAAAATCCTTCTTACTGTAGCATAATTTGAACCTACTACCACTACAAAGGCAGATCACAGGGGATGAATACTTCCTTACTGGTAATGGACAAACAAAGGAAAAGTTTAATGTGCCCCATCTGGCTCCTTTTTTTTTTTAACATCTTTGTTGGAGTATAATTGCTTTACAATGTTGTGTTAGTTTCTGCTGTATAACAAATTGAATCAGCTATATGTATACATATATGCCCATATCTTCTCCCTCTTGCGTCTCCCTCCCAACGTCCCTATCCCACCCACCCCTCTAGGTGGTCACAAAGCACCAAGCTGATCTCCCTGTGCCATGTGGCTGCTTCCCACTAGCTATCTATTTTACGTTTGGTAGTGTATATATGTCCATGCCTCTCTCTCATTTTGTCCCAGCTTACCCTTCCCCCTCCCCGTTGTCCTCAAGTCCTTGCTCTATGTCTGCGTCTTTATTCCTCTCCTGCCCCTAGGTTCATCAGAGCATGTTCTGGCCTGGGGAGTCTCCCTTTCCATCTATAACAGTTTTCTTCTTCTCAAATCTAGGGGAAATCCATTGGGTTAGGGTGAAGCAGGAATGAGTGTCTCACATAGTGGATAAGCCCAAGTATGAGGATTTGAGGTATGGCTTATCCTGAGAGGGGGAACCTTTGGGGGCCAAAGGATACTTTCACAGTCCGAGAGCTGAAAGTTTAACTGGGGGATCATTACTATGCAAAGAAATAAGATGCCATGAAGAATATCCAGGTGCAGTTCAGGGGGAACCAATCAGTGTGTGGCTTGTGAATGGAAAATAAATACCCCAGGGTCCCGTTTTATTGTATTTGGACAAAACAGAGATCTGACGGGCACAATATGTTACTTGGAGGCCACAAGGTGATACATGAGTGGAGTTCTGAAACGTAAGGAGGGATTTGCCAATAAAGAGTCAGCAGAGACCAGGAAGGTTCATCTCAGACAAATGGAACACCACGTAAAGTTTCAGAAGCTCCAGAGAGTTTCAAAGTGATTTCACATAGGTTATATCATTTGGAGCCCAAGATGTCTTTGGGTCACAGGTGTTATGATCTCTATTTCAGAGTGAAGGAAATGAAGCCTCAATAAGGTTAATAACTTGCCCAGAGTCACACATCTAGCTGCACGGATTGGAAACTAAACCAGGTTAGTTAGTCACTTGATCAAGAGCCCAGGCCCTTTCCATTAGATTTACCACCGCCAGTGGCAGGGTTGACAACACCTCTTTATTTTATCTTTGAGCATAGAGGTTCTTAATGAATGAAGAACCAATAGGAAAAACAGCACCATCTCAAGCTAATGGTAAAGAAATAGTAAGGATATGAGATCAGAGTTGGCAGGCAGCTCCTGCAATGGGGGAAAAATGTTTATGTTAAGTTCCTACGTGTCAACAATTTAATCCACATTGATTTGGCCTTGCTATTGCAAGACCCACAGTAGCACGCTATGAACGTTAATAGATGATTTCCTTTTTGCTAGTTGGAGCTGGTGTCCAAACAAGATTGAGGCAGATTGGTAGAAACTTAAGCACTGTTTTTCTTTCTTCCATTCATTCATGCTTTTAACAAGGATGAACTGAGTTTCCCCCTTCCACCAGTCACTGCACTAAACATTGAGGATATAGAGATGAATCAGACAGTTTCCTAATACTAAAGAGCTCAAAATCTAATGGGAAAATAGAAACCAACAAGTAGCCAACAAGGAACATGTATAAGGAGAGGAAAGTACACAGTCCAGAGGCACACAAAGGAGTGAGCTGCTCACTCAGCCTGAGTGGACTGGACCAGGCTTCTGAAAGAAGTGGTTTTTGAAACAAATTTGGAAAATGACTAGAGGTGGCCAATGATACAATATGAACAGCCAAACAAATAAATATAGTAAAGATTATAATTCACTGAATAAAAAAGGAATACATACATGAGTCTGTATGGATCTAAGCAAATGGTGGAGAAGGGAAAGATCTTTCTTACAGTAGAAAGCCAAATAATAAAAGTAGACAAAATATTGGATTTAAAAGATCACCATTTGGCAACCATAACAATAATTGATTCAGGCAAGAATTATCAATGAGTGCTAAAACTAGTGGGTGAAAGTTTGAGGAGTAACAAGATATTGGCATAGTTTCAAAGTCTCTCTCCAAAATTCTTAATTACAAAGAGGGAAATAGGAACTTTACAGTAGAGAAAACTGGCAGACACCACGTGCTTCCTGACATAAGGCACTGAGAAGACCATAATATCATTCTGTGATATTTTTGCCAAAAATGCATAATCTGAATCTAATCCTGAGGGAACATCAGATAACCAAATTGAGGAATATTCCACAAAATAACTTACCTGTGCATTTCAAAAATGTCAATGCCAGGAAAGACATAGAGAGACTGAGTGAAATTGCTCCAGATTAACTAAGACTGAAGAGGCATGACAATTGAATGTAATGCATAAGCCATGATTTTCTTTTGTTTTAAAGGCATTATTGGGAAACTGGTAAATTTTGAATAAGGTCCATAAATTAGATAATAGTATTCTCTCAATGCTAATTTCCTGATTTTGCTAATTATACTGTGGATATGGAAGAGAATATCTTTGTTTTTAGGAAAAACACACTGAAGCATTTAGGGATAAAGAAATATGTCTGCAACTTATTCTCAAATATTTCAGAAAACACAGAGAGGAAAAGAGAAAATAATTTTTAAAAGTGTAATAAGATATTAACATTTGGGTGATCTAGGGAAAACGGCGTAAAGGATGTTATGGACTGAATGTTTGTGTTTCTTCCAAAATTCATATACTGAAATCCTACCCTCTAATGTGATGGTGTTAGGAAGTAGGGGTCTTTGGGAGGTAATTAGGATTAATAGATAGGATCAAGAGGGTAGAACCCTCATGAATGGGATTAGTGCCCTTATAAAAATCATGAGACAGCCCCCTTATTTTCCCTCTCCTTCAGCCATGTGAGGACACAGGGAGAAGTGGGCAGTCTGCAACCCAGAAGGGGGCCCTCACTAGAACCCAGCCATGCTGGCACTTGGCTCTTGGACTTACCAGTCTCCTGAGACGTGAGAAACATATTCATGCTGTTGATAAGTCCCCCCAATCTATGGCACTTTGTTATAACAGCCCAAAGTAAGGCACAGGGATTCTTTGCACTATTCTTGCAACTTCTCTCTAAATCTGAAATTATGTTAAAATAAAAAGTTCAAAGAAAAAATAAAAACTTAATATAGTATGATTAAAGCCAGGTGAAGTTTGTAAGTGTGAATTGTCTAAGACTGCAAGAGAACTTGGGGAAAAGATGGCAGACAACTTGATGAAGTAATGGACCTATACATGATTTATCCTTATTTGTATTACTTTATACAGCTGTTTGTATAATAAATTAAAAGGGCATCATGGTAGAGGGAAACAATGACCAGAGTTTCACTAGATAGAGAAAACAGAGAAAGATATTAGAGAAAATCATTTAGCGTGTGTAATACTAATTTTAAAAATCTGGCATTACACAGCATTTACTATGCTTTACACACTGTTCTAAGTACTTAATTCATATTAGCATACTGACCATCACAAGCACCCGGTGTGATAGGTATTACTATAACTACCCCCATTTCATAGATGAGAAGACTGGAGCACAGAGAAATTAAGGAACTTCCTCAAGTCACATGGTTAACAAGTGGCAGAGCGAGGATTTGAACCCAGGCAGTCTGGATGTAGAAGGATGTAGAAGTCTGTGCCCATAGTCATTATTTTATTATTAACTTTTAGGCTTGCAAAATGTATTATGGGAGGGAAGGGCCAGATTCTCCTCAGCCACTTCCTGTCCCACTTTTTACAATGAACTGATTATAAGATTTGCAGAGAGATCCAAATTGCTGGACAATATACTCCATGAAGACAAAGAAGGTTCAAGCATTTGTGTAGCCCAGTATCTAACAAAATAACAATGCCCATGGTTGGAACCATGAGGTAGATTGATTATGACAGCAGAAGGGAGGCAACATTTTCTGAGCCCTCACTGTGTCCCACACACGCTCTGAGTACTCTGCATGCTTTAAGTCATGAGCTCTCTCTCTCAATAACTAGGAGGTAGATATACTATTACCCACACATGACAGATGAGAAGTGCCCAGCATGTAGCAGAGCTGGGTCTTGAACTCTGTAATCTCATCCTAGGGCTTGGACACCTACCTACGAGGCTAGCATATAAGGAGTGTGACATGGAGAGACATGAGAGCTGGCCTTCTGCTAATTATTGGGTGACCTCTCTTCTATGTCCTATTTGCACAGGGATAATTGAGGTGTTGAACTATACGATCTTTGGGTTCTCTCCAACACTTTGCCTCTATGCCTCTTTCAGAGATGTCCACTATCACATTAATATGAAAAGTTCTGGCTAAAGCAGGTCTGTCTTGAACACCTTGCAAGAGAGAACAGTTACTGAATGACCAAAGGAACCACCACAGAAGATGGCAGCTAAATGGACTCTGGTGCTTGTTATAATCAAGACCATAGAACCACAGATGCTTAGAGCTACAGGGATCATGCAATCAGTTGTCTCAAAACAGGAATATTTGAGAGTGAAAGGGGATACTTAATAATTATGTAAGGACAAGTAGAGAAATTGGGACCATTCAGGACAAACCGAAACATCGTCACCACACTAAAAGCTAAAGGGCACCTGACACACTCAGGGAGCCAACTCCACATGTGCTGTAAGCTATTTGAAGTGCAGCAGATATAACAGTTCATTTGACCTTCACAATCGCTCTGTAAGGTAGTATTTTTCTTCCTCTTTACAAGTAAGGAAACTGAAGTTCAGAGAGGTCACAGAATATACTATCTGCTTCCAAGGAGCAGGCTCTTTCCAGTGGGTCAGACTGGGAGGGCCTCTAGGGTACATTAGGCCAGTGATACAGAACTGGGCACACTGAATAGAAACAAGAGATGAAGTAGCAACAAGCATCTAAGTTATATATTAAGAGTTTTAAAAGCCTAATAGAATGAGAGAAGATATTTGCAAACAATGCAACCGACAAGGGATTAATTTCCAAAACATACGAACAGCTCATAAAGCTCAATATCAAAGAAACAAACAAACAGCCCAGTCAAAAAATGGGCAGAAGATCTAAATAGACATTTCTCTAAAGAAGACATACAGGGTCTCCCCTGGCGGTCCAGTGGTTAAGATGCTGCGCTTCCACTGCAGGGGGCATGGGTTTGATCCCTGGTCAGGGAATTAAGATCCCACATGCCGTGCAGTGTGGCCAAAAAAAAAAAGAAGAAGACATACACCTGACCAGTAGGCATATGAAAAGATGCTCAACATCACTAATTATTAGAGAAATGCAAATCAAAACCACAATGAGGTAACACCTCACACTGGTCAGAATGGCCATCATCAAAAAGTCTACAAATAATAAATGGTATGGCAAAAAGGGAACCCACCTACACTGTTGGTAGGAATGAAAACTGGTGCAGCCACTATGGAAAACAGTTTGGAGGTTCCTTAAAAAACTAAAAATAGAGTTATCATACAATTCAACAATCCCACTCCTGGGCATATATCTGGAGAAAACTCTAATTAGAAAAGATACATGCACCCCAATTTTCATAGCAGCACTATTTACAATAGCCGAGACATGGAAACAAATGTCTAAGTGTCTATTGACAGATGAATGAATAAAGAAGGTGTGGTATATATATACAATGAAATATTACCCAGCCATAAAAAGAATGAAATATTTGCAGCAACATATATGGACCTAGAGATTATCATACTAGGTGAAGTAAGTCAGACAGAGAAAGACAAATATCGTGATATCACTTATATGTGGAATCTTAAAAAAATGATAGAAATGAACTTATACTCAAAACAGAAATAGACTCACAGACACCAAAAACAAATATATGGTTACCAAAGGGGAAAGGGGGTAGGGGAGGGATAAATTACCAGTTTGGAATTAAAATATACACACTACTATATATAAAATAGATAACCAAGGACCTATTGTAGAGCACAGGGAACTATACTCAATATCTTGTGATAACCTATAATGGAAAAGAATCTGAAAAATAGTGTGTGTGTGTGTGTGTGTGTGTGTGTGTGTGTGTGTATATATATATATATATATATATATATATATATATATATATATAACTGAATCACTTTGATGTGTACCTGAAACTTTGTAAATCAACTATATTTCAATTCAAAAAATTAACTTAAATTAAAGCCTAACAGAAAATATATTCTTAAGTGGAAAGAAACTATCCTATTGTGATCATTGTTACTGAAATTAGCACATTGCTTTGATTTTGGCCAGAATGCTATCAGTTTAATGTGATCACACTACTTTGTTCATTCTTGTTAGAGGCTCTAGATGAAAGATGTATATATACATTTTCTGTGGTTATTAAAAATGGGAAAGCCACTTGATCATGATTTAATTTACTGAATCAGTGGGGACAGGCTAGATTACACTATGACAACAAACGACTTCAAAATCTCAGTGCTGGGCTTCCCTGGTGGCGCAGTGGTTGAGAGTCCGCCTGCCAATGCAGGGGACACGGGTTCGTGCCCCCGGTCCGGAAAGATCCCACATGCCACGGAGCGGCTGGGCCCGTGAGCCATGGCCGCTGAGCCTGCGCGTCTGGAGCCTGTGCTCCACAACGGGAGAGGCCGCAACAGTGAGAGACCCACGTACCGCAAAAAAAAAAAAAAAAAAAAATCTCAGTGTTTTAGAGCAACAAAGATGTGCCTCTGCTTCTACTGCATGTCTGCTGAGCCAGCTAAGGCTCTGCGTCACTGTCCTCACTCTAGGACCCAGGCTGACCAGGCAGCCCCCATCTAGAACACTGCCTTCTTCCTGTGGACAGCTATAGAACACTTGAGGATCTTGCACCAGAGACAAAATGTTTAACTTTCTGCTCGCAGTTTGCGGACCAGAACATGGCTGGTGGCCTAGCAAT
This sequence comes from Delphinus delphis, assembly GCF_949987515.2. Taxonomy (NCBI): domain Eukaryota; kingdom Metazoa; phylum Chordata; class Mammalia; order Artiodactyla; family Delphinidae; genus Delphinus; species Delphinus delphis. The sequence goes on from NC_082683.1 coordinate 46,805,101, forward strand.
AGCCATGAGGGGACTTGGCAGACCCAGACACCATGTGTCTGAAAGAGGTGGGCACTTGAATCGTTGGTGAAGAGTACGAATGACTACCAAGCTTAAGGAAGTTTTGTAGGCTCTAATCCCGACAGCAAATATCTACTAAACACTGGTTTTGTGCCAGGCACTGACGATAAGACATGGCCCTTAGTTTTTTATATCAGGGTGTTTGAGATCAATTATTATACCAAATGATGTCTTTGGTGACAGAAAGTTTTAAAAACTCAGCTCTAGACCAGCTTCTTTTGCAGAGGGAAATACTAAAGCCCAGAGATGTGCCCAAGATGACCCAGCTGGAAGACTGGTTTCCAAACCCCAGCACTCCATTAAAGCAAGTGGGAGAAGGAAGGTTTACAAACATCTCTGTGTTTAGAAGCCTCTCCTGAAAGTTGCATAAGTGGGATGGGGTTTTCTGTTTATTCAGAATTGCCAAGGAATGTAGACAAAGCCGCCACTCTGAGGGGTATAACAGAGGCCAGGAAGGCCATGAAACATAAATAGGGCCACGAAAGCTGGGATCAGCTGCTATGACCTGGCACCAGGCCACACGCCAGGCTCTTGAGAGAGTCACCTGTGCTAATACTTAGCCATGTGGGATGGATGATTCCCCAGTCTGCAGAAGTAGAGACTTCGCATGAAACAGCCTCAGTTATGTGGTTAAAAAAAATAAGGTGTTCATTCAAAGTGTCTGAAAACAAGACTGGGACATACCAACTTATATGATGCTTTCTTTGCCCCCATGAAACATCTGTGGAGGAGAGCAATGGACTGGACATCTCCCCAGGGGCAGCATGGGGTGGGCAAAAGAGCTTTGGACTTCATCAGGTTTGCCTTGAATCTCAGTTCTCTCACTTACTTGTGCAATTTCCATTACCATTCTCTATTTCAGATCTCTTATCTGTTAAATAGGAATTATAGTACCTAGCATTGTGGGCTTCCAAGACAAATTATGTGGGAGGAATTGTGCAATGCACCTGCCACTTGCCAAGTATTAGTTCTGGTACTCAGTGAGCCCAAAAGGAACGTTAGTTTCCATTACCCTTCACTTCGGTAGCTCAACCGAACTTGTGGTCATAATTTTCTGGACCAAAAATTTGATTTGTTTATGTACCCAATATTGTATTATGCTAGGCTGTGGTAACAAAGAGACAAAATTTCAGTGGCTTAACACAATCAAAATGTATTTCTTGCTCACTTAACAGTCCTGAGTGTGTGTTGGCAGGGTCACTCTCCTCCATACTGATAGAGGCTTGAAATATTTACTTTGTGGCTTCCAAGGTTACCCTAGGTGTCAACATCTCAGTGGGCTGGAAGAGAGAATGAGCGTGGAGAAGCAAATGTGGGAAGTTGATGGGGGTCAGGGCTGCTGGTGGAGCCATCACTGTGCTCACAGCCCCTGGGAGAGAACTCTGACATGTGGTCACACCTAATGTAAGTGTGATTAGGAAACCTCAACTAGCTGTATGCTAAAAGGGAGAAAGGATTTTTGTGGACAGTTTTCAATCCTGACTATCAATTAAGAGCAAACTGTGTTCCCCTTATAGCTTTTACCTCCAGCCAGGCACCTAGAGAAAGATTGCCCTGGGAGAATCCAGAGGCGCAAAGGTAGATTTGATCTGAGCCTTGAATTTTAAAAGAAAGTACTAAACTATCGTTCTAATTATGCTGTTAAACAACATTTATTTAACTTTTACTAGACATCACACGCTGGGGATACAAAGACAGAAAAAGACATAAGTGATGTGAGCTGGAAGGATCAGAAAATAATGATAGGTTAGCTAGAAAAGTATGCAGAAATCCAATTATTTTATTAAATCATGGTTAACAACAAATGAAACCAGACTTGTCTAACAAATTTTCCATCAGCAAACACTGTTATGTGTAAAAATATCACCTATGTTGTTTTTTGACACCTCAGCATTTAGTAGAACTGCCTAAAAGATTGTACATTGGATGTTAAATCTAAGTTAATTTTTTTCTTACTCTTGAAAGGAGCACTTTGTAGTAAAAGCAGTTATTAACAAGTTTTGCTTTCAACTGGCTAAAATTTTTTAATATATTTCTCTAGACTGTTGTCTGCCACACTCTATTGTCCTAATTATACTGTTTTCTGCCTTGTACTTATGTCTGAGACAGTAACTTTTTGAAAAAAATTCAAAGACCCTACAGTTGAAAGAAAGAAAGAAAGAAAGAAAGAAAGAAAGGAAGGAAGGAAGGAAGGAAGGAAGAAAGGGAGGGAGGGAGGGAGGGAGGGAGGGAGGAAGAAAGAAAGAAAGAAAGAAAGAAAGGAAGGAAGGAAGGAAGAAAGAAAGAAAAAAAGAGAAAGGAAGGAAGGAAGGAAGGAAGGAAGGAAGGAAGAAAGAAAGGAAGAAAGAAAGAAAGGGAAAGTTGAGCTGGACTGGGAGCAAGAATGAAGAAAAGGAAATACTTTGTCTTAAGATAACTCTATGGGGCTTCCCTGGTGGCGCAGTGGTTGAGAGTCCGCCACTAATGCAGGGGACACGGGTTCGTGCCCCGGTCCGGGAAGATCATACATGCCGCGGAGCGGCTGGCCCCGTGAGCCATGGCCGCTGAGCCTGCGCGTCCAGAGCCTGTGTTCCACGACAGGAGAGGCCACAACAGTGAGAGGCCCGTGTAACCAAAAAAAAAAAAAAAAAGATAACTCTATGAAGTAGGTTTATCATCACCCATTTCATAGGAAAAGAATTTAATGATGATGATTATAGTGATAGCAGACTCTTACTTAGCATTAACTATACACTGAGCACAGTTCTAAGTGGTGTATGTGTGGATATATTTATATAAATGTATATATAATAAATAAGTGATAAAAATAAATATATCTCTACATATATGTATATATATACTTATCACCTATTTAATGTACATATATACATATTAAATGTATATATTTAATATATTTTATCGTTACCTTTATTCATTATTAATACATCTTATTTAATCCTTGCAACAAGCAATGGGAGAGGTGCTATTGTTACCCCCATCCTAAGTATGGAGAATCTGAGACTGAGCGAGCTCAGTAACATGTTCAAAGTCACAGAGCCCACTGGCAGTTGGGATTTGAAACCAGACACTCTGGTCCATGCTCTAATCATCATGCATACTGCCTCAAAGAGATCAAAATACTTAAGTACATTCTCGAGGTTCCACTGTGAGACAGTAGCAGATACAGGACTGAATTCTGGTGTGTCTGGCTATGAAGCACCATTTTCTTTTCTGCTCCACACTGTCTGTCAGTAGGATCAAGGGATGAAGTGAAGCTGGGAAAGGATATTTTCAGTGAGGGGTCAACACAAGCAATCACCAAAAGAAGGCAGAAAACATCCTGAGAACGAACACCCCTGCATTTTCTGACCACCAGTGCCTAAATGCTAGTAGCTAATTTTGCAACTCAGGGGAAATTCTTCCTTCCTTACACAGGTCACAACACCTGGTCCAAGATATATACATACCACCAACGTGTTTGTTCATGTGGAGAGAGGCTCTTCTCAAGTCGGGGCCTGAGTTGTCATGGCAACAAGGAAAGCCTTGAGAAACATCAAGAGGCCAAGAAAGGGGTGACTGGTTGTGAAAGCAAGCAGCCCAGAGCAATCCTGGTACCGCCGTGGACCCCAGGAACATCTGAGCCAGAAGGGGTCCTACATCTTCTAAAAAAAAAAAAAAAAAAGAGTCCCCAAGAGTAAGATATGATCCTCATTTTCAGGTGAGGAAACTGAGGTTCAGATATAGGATGCAACTTGCTTAAGGTGGAACTATGATTCAGGCCTAGAACTAATTCCAGGGCCTTGGTTCTTAGCTGCAAAGCCATATTCCCTAAGGACTGTAACTTGCCCAATAAGCACACAGCTATCCAAATGACAGATCCAGAACAAGTACTGTTCCCTCTGTCCTCCAAGGACCTTTGATTTCCCCAGCTATCAAATAGCAAGACGATCACCCACCTAGAGATCAGCTATGTATTTCATCAGCACCTCTTAACATTCTGCCCTCCATTGCCCTGGAATGGATCTTTTTCAAGCTTCCCTTCCACAGCTCAACAAATAAGCAAACAAAAATAAAAAGCTTTGCTTTCCATGAAAAGGCAGTGTAAACACCTGGCAGGTTTCCTGGGTCTCGGCTTCCTCTGGCTGGACCTAAGTGTACAACGTGAGTGTATTTGGGTTTCAACAGAAGAGGCCTTGCTAGACATTACTCACCCCTCTGCAAAAGTAAACCAGCCCAAAAACTTAGTGAAGGAAATATAAGTGCTCTTGTTTGTTGACCAAAAACTAAACAAACCATTTGAGGTTTGGGGTTCAAAAATCTTTCAAAAATGCAATTTCCACATATTCAGTTGGGATATGGGTGAGCATATGTGGGTGTTTGCTTAAATCTTGTTTGGAAGAAGATAGAGAAGAAATATAAATACGTGCAAATAACTTAAATCAATCTAAGGAGAAAACCATTCTTTTTTCAGTGTTATGAAATGGGCCAAACTGGATCTCAAATATGGACCAGTCTTTGACAAAACCATCCAGTTGGTTAAGCTTTCTCGACCATCTGGGTAACTTGGCGAATCACTTAGGCTCTCTGGAATTTAATTCCTCATCTGTAAAATGAGGATAATATTAGCATGGTGTCAAATCGGCTGTGATAAGGATGGATTTAGAAAATGACATGAAAGCCTTATAAACTGTAGAGTCCTGTGCCTAGATGAGAGGTTGTGTGTACTCCTGTCTCCTCTGGCAGGCACAGGTCCCATTGTGGCACCCTCTCCTCCATGACCCACCACCCAAGCTGGCCTCATACTGATCCTTGACTACTCAAGGGCCCCAGGAAGACCTCTTCTCCATAGACCTCCCCTCCCCCTACAAATGCCAGAAATGTTGCAATATATAGGTGTCAGGTGAATTTGGTTGTGGATGGGAGGAAAAAGAAAACTGAGATCTCTAGATTCAAGAAAGTATAAGTTAATTAGCCACTCGTAGTCACAGTACTAACTAGGTTTTCCTAGTTAGGGAAAGCAGGAGAGGAAGGCCTTTCTAAGTAGCAGAGCAGAACATTCATCTTTCTGGAGGGCATGGAAAGAGGAAATGTGTAGCAGACAGGTGTAAATGGATAGCACAGGTAGCATGGGCAAGGGGGAGGAGTAGTGTAAGCAAGACTGAGAGAGACTTGATCAGCACTGGGTTTTCTAATAGCAGCCACCTGAACCCATGCCTCAAGAAGCATTACCTAATAAATACTCAAATACATGAATGAATGAATAACTTTAAATGAAACAATATAAGAAAAGTTCTGCTCTAGTAAACTGATCCAGAATGTTCTAATCCAAAACTGAGGGAGGAGTTTATTTTAGTTTCAGCTAGCCTATCAGTTTTATGTTTTATGGCTTTATTTGATTTTATTTTGATTTGCATATGAGGGAGGGACATCATAGTCCTTTCAGTGCTTCAGATATCTAGTGACCCTGATCCTGATCCAGGAGGCACTGGGATACTGAGTGTCAACAAGAGCTCCTAAGAGAACGTCAAATCACACCCCTACAGTCCTACTGCCTGATATGCCAACAGCAGAGAGGCACTGATTGTAAGAAATGGCATGCTTTAGCGGGAATATGGGGCAAACAGCAGTGGGGACCCTGTAGAAGGGACCAATATTCAAGTCATGAGGACAGGCAGGGCTAGCGGATGAAGCACATTTCTGGGGAACACTAAGAACTAAAAGGAACAGGACAGAGGTTGATCTTAGGAGCCCAGGTTGGAGAAGATAGCAGCTCCAGAAAGAACAGAATCAGCCAGAAGGTTGGCAAAAACACAGAAGGAAAGATATTCTGGATGCAGTACAGGCAAGAAAGAGAAACAACAGTGTCAAGCTTGCCTGGGATTGTGGGTGGTATTTCCCCATCCCTCCATTAGGCCCTGAGTGGATGGAGAAACCCTGATTATCCATATCTCAGAGCCCTCTGATCAGGGAAACTGAGGCACTGTCCTGGTGTATGGGGGTCTTTTGTCATTAAACTTGAGGGGAGGAGGGAGTGGCAGTTACACAGAAAGGACCTAGAATAGGAAAGATCAGATAAATACACACCAGTTAAAAAACAGTGGCAGAGAATAAAAGAGTAGGAGACAAGGCCAAATAGATAGATGTTGGAATGGATAGGAGAAAGAGGCCAAAGGTAAGGACAAAATAAGAGGTTTCACGATCCTTTTTCAAGGACACATGCTATTTAGTGTGGGTTAGACTAGTTTTAATGCCCAGGTCAGTGTGAATACCAAGCAAATATTGTGATAAAAGCAAGCCCAGACCACCCAAGCATGGCCTGCCACCTGATATCATTGCTGAAATTCTCTAAGAGGCAACCACATGTGGATCTGACATCTGAGACGGGGAATGGAGATGGGAGTAGATGATAGATGATAAAAAAAAAAGTGTTGTTTTAACAGGTAGAGCAAGAATTCCTCCAAGGGAGAATCTTTCTTTGTTTATTAAAAATTTTTAAAGCAGCTTGAAATGAAAGTACCATTCTAGGGAATGCATAAGCAGAAGCTAAGGCATGAAAAGAGAGAAATAATGTACATTGCATCCAAAATTAATAGGAGTTTGGGGGTATAGGAAAGAGAGAAAATTAGTAAAAAGGAGGGGAAATGGAGAGAAATTAGTTAGTGAAATGGCATGAGACTAGGCCGCTGTACAGAATGAATAGAACAGTGGAAACTCCCCAAGGCCAAGGTTGCCAAAAAACATTCAAGAACAATGAGACCTTGTGTCAGTTAGATATTGCTGCATAACAAGTGATTCCAAAACACAAAACAACAAGTAATTATTAACCCACATCTGTGAGTTAGCTGAAAGTCTAGGCTGAGTGTGGCTCCAGGCCATGTGTTTGTTTCAGGCAATAGCAAAATTACAATAACAGAATTACAAGGGCCAGATCCCTTCTCACAAGTATATTTCAAGCCTCTGCTCATGTTACCTCTGATAACATTCTGTTGGCTGAAGCAAGTCACATGACCAAGCCTATTGTCAATGGAGTAGAGAGGTAAACTCCTCTGATGGAGGAGGAGGTAGTAGTAGGAAGTAGATATTTTCTAAACAATGATCTAATCTACTAAAAGCCTCACGCTTAATTTGAAATTGTTTTCACTGCTGCAGTATTAATTCCTTCTTAGAACCCTCTGCTAATCTTCAATAAATGTCCCACAAATTCAAATTGTTTGAGCTGATTTTGTACAGAAATCAAGGCAAAGGAGCAATATGATGTAGAACAGAGAATGTAGATGGAAACAGTGAGGTGATTCATAAGAGAAAAAACAGTGTCAAAGATGGTCACAATCACCTAAGCCTCCTGAAAGTTAGAGGCATCTTGAGAAAGGCAGGGAAGTAAGGATTGGAACCAATCTTCTTTACATCTCGAGAGCTCAACTGTCAACTATGTTACCTAAGAGGTTACTAATGGCATCGGTGAATGAGGCTAGATGGCAATTCATTGCTGGCAGGAAGCTACGGCTTGACAGGAAAAACTATAGAAGCCTTGGGGCTCATTCTGAAGAGCTGGGGGGAAAGCACCAACTAGGTCAAGACAGGAAAAAGAGAAGGACCCAAAGTTTCTTGAGTACAGGGTAAGGTGTTGTTCTTCAGAATAAGATTAAAAGACCAAGTCTTTAGAAATGAAATATACAGTCATTGCAGAACTATTAAGTAGGCTAACTTGAAGCTTAATTAGGGCACATCAAATCACCCCTGAAATGGACAACATCGAGTATTGACCTTCACAAAGATAGAGAAGGCTTGAATGACCATGTAGAAAACTTGCTCAATATCAGGAACTGGATACACTACTTTATGATCTGATTTAATTCTCACAAGACCTCTTCTCCCCAAAGGTAGGAATGATTATTCCCACTTCATGGACAAGGGAATAGGATCAGAGTGGCTGGCTTTTTTCTAATGGAAAGGCCAGGTTAAACATGCAAGATGGTAGTGAAGCCACTCAGCTGTAGTCAGAAGAGGAACATGGGAGCAGAGGAGTCCATGGATTGCCACATACAGGACATTTGTTGGGTGGATTTATGAGGATTCTCTTCATGCTATTAGAGCTTGAAAGGAAAGAAAAAGCCTAGATGAGCTTTTATGATTATGAATCATGTGACATTCTACATCCTCAAAGCCTTTACAGTTGCAAAGCAGATAAAGTCTGATCCCTTTGGCCTGAATGAAGAAAACATATCTCAAGTTATGCATTAAACTCACCCTCCATCCATCTTGACAGATTCCTCATCTACTCTATCTCCACAGCCAGAAAAGGAAAAAAGAGCTGGGGCAGGGGAGAGCTCTAACATTTAATAAATGCTCTTCTGTGCCATCTATGTATAAGTCCATAGATTTTAAAATGCCAAATGATAAAGATTATATGAGCACCTCTATAGAATGATGCTACTATGGGCTGGTAAATTTAGGAAGAAAGGTAAAGTCACATAAAAATTATTTTGTTGGCTTTTAACACACTTACCTATGCTTAGGATCCCTAGATAACCATCTTCCATAAGTTAAATGAACATTTGTTGACACCAAAAAAAAAAAAATCAAATAAACCCTCAAAATGGTCCTAACTACTTGATTATCCAGTCTTTGTTTGCCTTCAATATGGCCTGTAATTAATGCAATTAATGATGACATATAGAAATATTTTAAAAAAGACAACTTTCTCAATATTATGAAATAGCATCTTTCTGTCCATACAGCTGGAGCTCAAGCTTCATGGCCCTTCTCATAAGTTTGTTTCAAAATTGCCTGGAGAAAGCCAGTAATTGAACATTTTTAGAGAAGGTGAGTTGCGCAATTTGCTTTTACATTCACTACACACTGTCCATTTGCCTTTTGGAAGTCTTCAGATATGCATCCAAATATCTGTGGCAAATCTTTTCTGGTCTCAGTTTTCAGAGCACCTTGAAATAAGTTCAGTAGTCCATAACACTGAGGCTTCATGGGTGCCAAAAACTGTCTGCAGCTAAAACAAACAAATAAATGAGCAAAAACAATTTATGGGATTTTTGTTAAGAAGAATTGCTCCCAAAAAGCAGAACATACATTCCTCCTTTACCATGATTCTCCTTAATGTGTTCTCTCTCCTGCTTTCCTTAGAGAACTCATTTGATGTCGTTTATCAAGATAACAGGAAAAGCTCAGAAGGCAGATCATATTCAAACTTGTTGAAGATGAAATGCATTTCTCCAACAAGACTTCCATTTTTTTTATCCTGGATTCCTTCTCATTGCTCAAGTGCCAATAGCATTGGTAGCTACTGCTTGTGTGTTTCAGAGTCTAACAGAAACTGTTTTTATGGCAGTAGTTTGGTCTTATCCTGATCTGTTACTTGCCAAGAGCTATTCACGGAGACTTATCAAGCTTAACTTCAAGAAAAATGCCTGCCTAGTAAAAGAATATTATTAGAGATGTTATCAAGGCAAAGATCTAAGAATTCCTTATTCCACTTTACCATTCACTTGGTAATGCTCATATTAATGAAGAAATAAAATTATAGGTATCCAATGCTTTCCTCCCTTGGACAAGTACTTTGCTTTATAAATGTCAAATATCTCAATGGATAAATACCATGTCCACTTGTAAATGTATGTTTTTAGCCCCACTTTTTAGAGGCTTCTTGGACTTTGCTAACTCAGGAATATAATGCCAACCTTCCTCTCCTCTACTAAGTATCTAAGTTCTCCTCTCTCCTTCCTCTATACCACTAGACCCTGTACTACCAGACAGCACAAGGAGGAGAGCTTAGGTTGAACTTGTATGTTACTGAAAGTCTGTGAGTTTGATATATTAAAGAACTGGGATGAGAGTTTTTGGCTAGTGATTAGTGAAGAGCTCCCTCCTTCCTTTCTGCATTGCAGTGTTTGATACAAAAGCATCATGTTAATTGTGAGTCTGTATCAGAATTTCTACTACACCAACCTTCTACCAGGCAGAAATCAGATGCCGCTAGTTTCCTTCCTCCATCCCTCCCATTGGCTCTTCATTCATTCATTATTAGTTTGGAAAACCTAGCACAGATTCACCAAATGGGACAAAATATGTGAAAGCAAAGACATAGAAGAGTCTCGACCAAACCATGTTTAATTTAACCACCCCCAAATCACCTTCACAGCAGACCACAATATGAGAAATTTGATTTGTTTGTTTGTCTTTGTTTTCCTATCAAGAAGCCTATGTGATTGATCAGGTTTCACTAAGAAAGTCTATTTTCTTAGAGTCTAAATTCCCTGGTGCCCTAAATTGTCCTTTGCTTTATCTCTCAATTTTATTTTTAAAAGGAAACACTTCTACAAGTCCACAGGGCTTTGACACTGCAATGGATTAGAGGGTGAAGGAACCCATAGGCTGAGACCATGTTTTTGAAACAGGATGGAGGATGGTGATGGGGTTGGGTAATGGAAGCTATTTATTTACCACCAGCTGCCTCCAGCTGTGACACCCTGCTAGGTTACGGAATAAAGCACAGTAAATAAACACCCTGAGGAGACACGCTGAAGTACAGCACACATGGAAATCCATCTACTCACAAATCCCGGAAAAATATGTACTCAGTGATCGAGCCTGTCCAAAATAAACCATCCCAAGCCAACGATTTGGAATGATTTCCATGTTGCTACCCGAGGTCATTCTCAGGTCACTCTGAACAGTGACTCTGTCCTTCACCTCTCCTTACAGGGCTGACTCCTATTCATCCTTCAAGACTCAGCAAAGGCATCCTTGAGGACGTCCTCCCACCAAGTTGCTTCCTCAGAACTTCCACAGACCCCAGGGTTCTCCCATCACATCCATCACATTATACTGAAGTGATGTACGTTGTCTCTGTATCTCCCACTAGACTGTAGGAATCATTGGAGTCATGGACCACATTCTAATCATCTTCATATCCCTAGGACTTAGTACAATAGCTGTTTGTAGCTGTTCAGAAAATGTTTAGCTGAGTGCGTTCTCCTTGGAAGCTTCATAATTTGTTAGTCCTTGATTAAAAAAAAAAAAAAAAAGGAAAAATGCTGGAAGGGATCCTAAGCATTAGCTGGAGTCCATGGACCAAAGACACAAAATACCACTAACTTTATCCTGCCCATTCCTACTTCTTAGCACAGTGATTGTACCCAGTTTCTGCCTTCTCTATTCTTCCTTTTATCTCCCCTCCCCCTGGGTCCCCTGAAGAAAATGTAAATAACTTGGCAGTCCATAGTCACCCACTTCTTCATTTTATAAATGAGTAAACTGAGTCTCAGGTCAGCCTAACTCCCATTTCCACCTTTAGTTCTCCTTCTCTCTGCCCATTTAATTCTTTTTATTTTTTTTTATTTTCTTTTATTTTTTATTTATTTATTTTTATTTTTTTACGGTACGCGGGCCTCTCACTGTTGTGGCCTCTCCCGTTGCGGAGCACAGGCTCCGGATGCGCAGGCTCAGCGGCCATGGCTCATGGGCCCAGCCGCTCCGTGGCATGTGGGACCTTCCCTGACCGGGGCACGAACCCGTGTCCCCTGCATCGGCAGGCGGACTCTCAGCCACTGCGCCACCAGGGAAGCCCTGCCCATTTAATTCTTACCTCTATGAGAGCCCACACTTAATCCTCCCTCCATGGAGAACTCACCCACCCTTCACTCCATCCCACACACAATGAGGAATGTGGATCTAGATCCTGATATTCTAAGATGTTGTGTTGGCCCACCCTCCTAATAGATAAAGCTCTCAGAGAAGTTCAAATGTAAAGTGAACATGATTCTGACACTTTCTGGATTATATCTTTTCTCTTGTGTCTTGTAAATCAGGTTAAAAGAGAACTGCCCCTCCCACCCCACTCTGAAGTGACTGAAATAAACTTATAGGGAATACATACTTTCCAGTAATAATAAAAGATTAGCAATAATGTCACCTTTGTTAAACACCTACTAAGCACTCTGCATTTTCCTGGGTGCTTTGCGTCCGTGGTCTCATTTCATTACCATAAAAACTCTACAAGGCAGATACTATCCCCATTTTACAGATGAGAAATCTGAGGCTCGAAGGGGTTAAATAGCATGCCCCAAATTCACAACTGGCTTACTGGTTCCAAAGCACACATTTTCTCTATCACTCAATAGTGAAGACATTTAAGTGAAGAGAAAGCCTGTTTTGATGCAGCATCTAATTTCTGTAACCCTTTCTAGAAGATATCTTGTTTCCTCCTCTGCCCCTCTAAAAATGTGTCTAGGAAAAGCTGGTTACTGAAAAGGTAAAGTGCCCCAAACCACAGAAACCACAGAGCTGAAGCCAAGGATCAAAAAACAGGAGCTTGTTCAAGAAATAGAACCCAGTAAGATGGGAAGAAATTGCAAGGACAGTCACTCCAGCTCAGTCTACGAACCCAGAGAGCATGGTTCCCTCCTAGTTGTAAAGCTTTGAATGGGCTTCTTCCCAGCGCTTCAGCTCTTGCCCAACAGCATCTGAAAAGCACCACTAAACACCTGCCATAGTGCTCTCATCGGACCTTGAAGGATTGCCCTGCGGGCTCTGCAATTGTTATTGAAACTATGGAAACCCTGAAACTTCCTGGAAATTGCAGGTTCAGCCATAATGAAGTGATCACTTTAGCCAAACCAAATTAATTTCCCAAATAGTATTCCCACTAACCCCAAACAGTATTCCCGCTAACCCGAAACTCTCCAGACTTTAAAGTAGAGAATAATAAAGGCCCTACAAGGCCACTTTGTTCTTTCCCAAACATTTTCTTTTCCTGAAGTCCAAATTCATGGTCAATTTTTATTCTTTGATTTTACTTTTTCAAAGACATAGTTTAGAATCAAATTGCTGGTTGATTCTGAAGCCAGAAGTCAGAGTTCAACAATGATTCAGCAAACAGAGTTATTCCAAGAACTTGATGCAAAGAGTATTGTGCCAGGTGACTTCTTAAACATTTATCCTCATAACAGCCTTATTGGGTACAATTATATCTCCACATTGTGAGGGACAGATCAAGTACACTGCCCAATGTCACTGAACGGAATGAGCAGAATTCGAACCCAGGTTTTGTTTTTTGTTTTTTCTGGTGGAGTGTTTTTTTGTTTGTTTTTATTTTTTTTTACTCATTTTACTATTTCATAGCACTCTCCCCACATAAGGAAGCAGCGCTACAAAACAATGGGTAGTTGCAGGAAGTAGCAAGATGCACATCATGGACATTGAGACATGAGACAGCTGAGGATGTGTGATTCAGTGCACTTTAAATAAGAAATTTCTGGTAAGTAACAGAAGAGGGGACTGGACAGGAAGTCAGGGCCGGATCATTGAAAGCCATATTAAGGCACTTGGGCACTAGGCAATGCGGTAGGTTTGAATAGCTTTAAGTAATTAATTCATCATTCTTTCAACAAATATTTTATGTAGTACCAACTATGTGGTAAGCCCTGGGGACAAAACTGTAAACAGAACAGATGTTTCCTGTCCTCACTGGATACACAGTCCAACAGAGACGATGGGTCATTTCCACATAGAGTGGAAAGTACTCTGATAGGGGAAGAATAGGGTGTTAGAGAAGTACTAGAAGACCAATGAAGAGAAGGCTTCCCAGGGGAAATGATGCCTAAGTCAAGACTCGACGGAGGGGAAGTCTGGGGAAGGAGGTCGTCAAGGAGATTGTTAGAGTCAGTGGAAAGAGCATGAGCAAGGCTAGAGGTGAGAGAAAGGACACACGTTAGAATAACTGAAAGATGGTAGAGTGGCTGGTGAGCAAGGCTAGAGATGAGGCTGGAAGGGGCAAGAATAAGAAGCCAGGGACTATTATGAGTAATTCTTATTTTAGAATTATCAAATCTGCATGTGGTGACAGCTGGACACATAAAGCCGTTCAAAATAGATTCAAGACTCTCTGTCTTCAAAAACACCATGAGGGTATGGTTCCAAAAACTGATGCGACCTCAGGAAGCAAATTTTGTCACCTCTTCCAACCAGTATGCTTTCAGCTTCAAGCAACAGAAATGCAAACTGGCTTAGATAATAAGGAAATGCAATATTTACATAAAAGTCTAAGGAGAGGGAGAGCATAGTACAACCAGAGGCTCAGTGATATAATTGGGAACTTTTTTTTTTATGTCTCCAGTCAGCCATCCCCAACATCGGCCTCATTCTAAACCTGGTCCCCCTCCCCTTGAAATTGTAAAATGGACACCAATAGCGACTGGGGCTCTATACGTATTTGTTATCATCTATCAGGAGAGAGAGGGAAAATCCTTTTCCTCAAGTGGAACCTAAGTCCCTTCCTGATTATACCCACAAATCACTCCTGGATCACTGGTTATGGGGGAATGTCATGTGTTTATTGGTTTAGATGAATCAAGATCTCCCTTTGAAACTGGGAACGGTGTCAACTTTCCCTGCATCTCGTGGCAGTGGAGGATACTGATACATGAAAAAAAAAAAAAAAGGTTGTGTTAGAAATGAAGAAGTTGAAGAATGGGAACAGAGTCTATTATCCTCCACTTACAAATTGGGTACCTTTGTTTTTGAACAAGTGAACGTGGCCCTGATACCTTGTGTGCTCTGCTGGAGCAGAGGGGCCTCAGGTCAATCCCCCACCAATTATGCATTCAACAGCAACAACAGCAAACTGGTAACTCTTAGCCCCTAACCTGGTAACTTTAATTACATGGAAGTGATTGTGTGCCTAAAAACCCACACGCTGGACATAAGCAATTCTAGATAAAATACACGTTTTTTAAACTCGTCTTCATATTCACATATAGTTTTAAAAAGGATACTACCTAGGCCAAGACCATTTTCTTTTTTCCTTCATAGAATAACGTTGAGGATCAATTTCTCTAGCTTAACATCACCAGCATTGGCAGCAGCTCCTATTTGGAGTATAAATGATGTCATCCGGTTGGCCTTTTCCCATCACAAACAGTAAATCTCTGAATCTGGAGAGATCTTTTATTTGGTTACACATATTGTACAGCATCAAGGGGTTAGAACCCATGTGCTGGAGATTATTAAAATCATCTGGAGGAGAATGGCTTATTATTGGAAAGCTCAGAACTTACAACCCTTTCATGCCTGTATCTCCATCAACTCTTCTTTTGCTTCTGCCTTTTCAAAGCAACAGTTACAGCCTGTGGGCTCATGATCCTTTGCAGACTAAAGTTTTGCTGGTGCATTATGTTTCTTCTCTAGAAAAAGATACCCCTAACATAAAGATAGAGAAAGGAAGACAGGATTAAAAGTCAGAAAACCAACCTCAGCTTGGCAACATGGCAAGTATATCGCTTTGGGCAAGCAACAAACTCTCTTAGCTTAAGTTCCTCAGCTGTAAAATAGAGATGATGATAACCAGCTTCATAGCACTCTTTGAGAGGAATAGTAAACAATTACTGAATACTTGATTATCACTTTATAATTTGCTAAAATCTTTCAAGTACTTAGCATTAGACTTATCTGGTACAGGGAAGACACTCCATAGATGTTTGTTGAATGACTTGTAACTAGGTGGTAATGTGGTTCGATGGATTCTGAGTCATCAAGTCATTTCACATCTCTGAACTTAGTTTTATCCAGTTATATTGTGCATTTAATTTTTACCTTCCTTTTAGAGTTGTTGTCTAAAAGGATAAACAAAATAACATACATGAAGCATTCATACTGTGTCTGACACACCAGTGTGCTTGAGAAATAGAGGTTCCCTTTTCTCCAATCCCTTCCTCTCTCATGTTCCTCATTCCACAGAACTGGTAATAACACTAATATCCTACTTATTAAAGGACAGAGGTGGAGCAGAAAGTATAGCAAGGCCAGTCTTTGGTCTTGGCTTCCCAACTTCCCAGCTGTGTGAACTTTTGCAATCTCCTCAGGGTCTCTGTTCTCCCACCTGAAAATGAAGGAGCTGGCTGAAGTTCTTATGTTCTAACTCTGTAGTTCTCAAACTTTTAAAATTTATGGATCAAACAAACAAAAAAACAATCACAAACCAGAAGCCTAACATAGAATGGTCAAGTTTTTGATTTGATAAATAGATCCTTTTCAGAGAATTGCCACTTACCATTACAATCATTTCAAATAAAAGGGTAGAGAACATCAGAAAAGAAGGAAGAGCAGAATTTCAGGATACAAGGCATTTCTTTAAATGGAATGAATTAACTTTATAAAAAAATGCTGAGTTATCTCATTGTCCTCATTTCTCTGTCATTTTTCCACAGACTGGTGAAAATTTGTCAGGAACAGCAAGAACCTTTAGGGTAGCATCGGGGAACCGCTGGTCTGTATCACCTGGAAGGTTTCTTCTAGCATGAATATCCTGTGATTCTCTCATGATTCCACCATGGTGAGAAGCTATTGTGCTAAAACAATAGTTTATTTGGGTAAAATTAATCCAGAGAAGAAATAAATCCAATAACCTATTTTGTGGAGCTGAATCATTCTGAGTCTAAATAGAGAGTTTAATTTAGTCAAAACATTATAAGATATTATATGTGTATCCACAAATGAAAATGCCCCACAGGTCCTCAAGACACTTCCATGTCCCTAAGGCTAATCCTTCTGACTCAGGTTGCCTTCTCCACTGACTGCAAAATGATGATGAGCACACTTGCACCCACCTATATTAAAACAGGAGAGAGATGTGAGCAGACCAAAGATACCTAAAGTATTCCAACCTCGGCACCACATGACCACCCTGAGGTCAGCTTTTCTAACACCTTTCATTCTCTTATCTCAGGCCAAAAAATATCTCTGAGCTCTACCATGATGCTCTCAAATCCCCTGCACCAATAATACAGTATTTTACGACAGAGTCTAAATAGAGACTGGCTCATTCATAGTCAGCACTCAGTAGGTTATCTGGTTTTGACTGAATTAGAAATAGACAAGCAGAAGAGAGGGAGGAGAAACTTATTCAGACGGTTCTGTGGTTGAGGCTATGCTTCACCTCCCACAAGGAGAGAAAATCAAAACAAACACACAAACGGAACTGACTCTACCGCTACTTAGAACAATAGTACATTTTTATAACTTTGATTCTAAGTCATCAAGG
This sequence comes from Delphinus delphis, assembly GCF_949987515.2. Classification (NCBI taxonomy): domain Eukaryota; kingdom Metazoa; phylum Chordata; class Mammalia; order Artiodactyla; family Delphinidae; genus Delphinus; species Delphinus delphis. The sequence continues at coordinate 46,822,190 of NC_082683.1, forward strand.
AAAGTTGAAACTTTAGTCTATAACCTTTTGATGTCAGTTACAGACTTTAGCCAAATTAGTTGAAATAGATGCTCAGAGAGGCACACTTCAGCTCTCAGGTAGGTGGCTGCTAATTCTCCTATGATCCCAGATAAATGAAGTAGTAACAGCAAATAGGAACAACCAACCATGACTGGCTGTTGTGTTATACTTTGCCTCTTATGAAGTGCTCTTTACAGCCATTTTCTCATTTACTATTCAGATCAACCTTGTGAAGGAGAAATGGTAATTATTAGTATCCACTCATTTCTCCACATGAGGAAACTGATAAACTCAGTGTGGTTAAGTAGCCTGCCTGTGACAGTAGAGTTAGTAAGTGGCAGGCTATGCAAACCCAGGGCTTCTGACTCTAAGCCCAGTGCTTTTCCCACCCTCTGCTCCTCTCTCATCCTTATAGCTATAACACTAAGAGTCCAAAGGAACTTCCTTCTGGTTCTCAAGCCCATGATAAATGCCACTTGCCCTGGGGAGGAAAATAAAGTCCATGCTCTTTGCTGGCCTATGTGCTAAGTCATTGGCGCCCAGAAATAACCTCCTGGAGACTACAGGCCTTGTATTTACCGCAAAGCCGTGGGTAAATAACTAGTTGGTGTTTTAGTGTTTTGTGGTCACTTAATCTGTTGTGTTCCTTCCCAAGACTCTGAAGGTTTCCTTTTTCAGTTAATTTTTATTTACGTTTGTGAGGTCTGTGTTGTTTGGGGTTTGGTTCATTGGATGTTTTTCTTGGAATGTGTTGCCATTGGCTTCAAGATGTTCCTGCTCTGCTATTTCATGGAATTTTCCCCAAGTGTGGATTGCTGTGTATTTCTTCAGGGCAGTGAGCCAAGGCAGTGCTGGTATGTAATCTGTTTCTCTGGCCAGAGGACTTCTTGTCACCCATCCACATGGTGCTTGATTGTATTTCTCCACTGATAATTCCCCTCCCCTCTGTCAATATGCAGCGACCTTGGAGTCCAGCCATCTTGTGTGTTGTGCGTTATTGGCTCTGGATAAGACGAGCCCAGTTGCTTCTGATAGAGATTGTGTCAACTGATTCTCTTAGTTTGTCCTATCAGCCCAGAGTTGGAGAAGGACATACGTGCCAAATGTTATGAAAAGAGTAGAGAAGGCTCATAGGGTTAATGCTATAGACAAAGCCAGTGTGTGATTGAAAAGGTCCAGCCCTCAGCACAGCTCTGTGCCCCAGTAGGAGACAGATCCAGGAATGCCAGGTGCATTGCAAGCACTACACGCTCCAATGACCCTCAGCAAGTCTTTCTTCCTTTGTCTTTGACAAGCCCATAAATGATGTGCCAGAGAAAAATAAGAATTTGTTCCATATCAGAAAGTTTTGTCCTTTAGATATTTTCTTGTGGATAGAAAAAAAAATGAGAAAGTTCATGTAGTGTTTGGTCATTAAAATGGTATGTTTCTCTCAAGGCTTTCAGCATAATTAAGACAAAAAGCACACATTGAGACAGAAAGTTGTCATGGATAAATCCTTTCTTCGGCTGTTTTATTTATTGTACTTCACTTCATTGTTTTGTTTATGTGTTCTGCACCCCTACTCTTTCCACAAAGAATTTCGGAGAGCTTACAAAAAATATGTCAATACAAAATAAAATATCGCTAAATCATTAGAAGCAGCAGAGTGAATGGATAATATTAAAGAAATGCGTGAGATTAGCGTTTAGAATTTTATAATGAATACCCTTGTAAAATTGTTAAAAGCAATTAACAAAAATGACTCCCAAAGCCTACTGTTTATCATCTAAATTGTGCGGTGGCTCTCTAATCTGTCGCCCGAATTGGATGCATTTAAGAATCTGCACCCAATTTAATCTTAACTGGGAGGTCCAGGAGGCCTACTTCAGTCTCCATGCCGACTTCTCATGCTCTGACCCACCTCTGAAGGCCAATAGTTTTCTTATTTGCAAGGAGATAAAAGGAGAACTACTATTCATTAGGTATCTAATACATACTAGGCATTGTTGTAGTAACTTGACATTTAATAATTCATCACATTCTCTCAACCATTCTGTGAGATAGGAATTATCTCTTTTGGACAGGTGACATAACCAAAGCTGAGTAACTTGCCCAAGTTCACCCAACTATCAGGGATAAAAGCAAAATAAATACAGGAATGTTTGACCTCATAGCCAATGTTCTCATTTCATTAAACGGTCCACCTGAAAGACAGGTAAAAAATTGTGGAATGTGCTTCCCCCAGTTGGCAATTATTAAAATATTAAACAAAAATGGTTAATTCAAAGATTGCCCTCAAACTGTAGGTTGACAAGAAAATAACTACAAGTTAAAAGAGGATTACAATGTCTGGTGGTTAAGGTCAGCAGGAAGGAATATCTATGGTTATATATGGGCACTGGCACTACCATGCAAATATCCTCCAACCAACCCAGAGAGAACATACCTCAAGCTCTTCCAAATTAGAGGCCATAACAAAACAGAAAGAGTAAGAAGCTATGGTCCTGATACAGAAGGAGCAGCCCCACTAATCAGGGAGAGAATGGCTACTGGTATTTGTTGGGTTGGCAAAGTCACTTTTAAGAACAAAAGAGATAGGAAAAATAACACTGCCATTTGTAATAATAGCAGCCACTTACTGGTGCCTGTTATGTGCCAAGCACACTCTATGTTTTATTGCTAATCTTCATAATGGGTGTCTCTGTATGCTGTTGATTCTTGTCCCCTTTTTTCAAATGAAGAAACAGAGGCTCAGAGAAGTTTTGTAGATGGTTGCGGCAAGACCAATAAGGGGCAGAGCTACGTTCTCAGACATACGAGAAACCCTCTTCTTACAACCATCAGGGTACTCAGCATACGAAGGGCCCCTTGGCTACTAGGGCCCACCCAAGGAGTAGAGGGTTATAAATAATAATTATAATATGAATAAATTATCTGCTTCAGGTTGAGTTTACCAGAAACCAGACTCTTAATTGAAAGTTAGCATACAAGATTTCCTTCAGGAGTACTTTTGGATTGACATTAGTTGAAGGGGTGGGAAAAGACACAGGGTGGGACAGAGTGAGAGGTTGAGCTGTGGTACACACCTAAGAAGGCCTCAACTGACCCCATGAAGAATTCTGGATTTGAGATGGCCTTTCAGAGCTACACCAGGTTGGGATGAGTTGGCCAGACCATTGATCAGTCATCGGAAACAGGTTGCCCCTTGAGAGAAGGAGTGACTTTGTGCAAAGCAGTTTTCTTCTTTCGCCAAAGACTGACACTGAGGGCTATCGTCAGTAGCACTCCCTGCAGCTGGGGAAGTAAGTCCATTCCTGAAAGGGGATATACATGGCCCATGGGAGCATCCACCCAATGTCCCATTCTTTAAATGCCTAGCATAATAATACTCTAAGCACTGTAGCTTCATTTTCCAGATGGGTCAATTAAGGTAAGGTAACATGGAAGAGATCACATAGACAATAGCAACTGAGCTGGCATTAGAACCCAAGCCTGGCTGAGTGCAAAACCCATGTTCCTTCTCTACATTAAGTTAACTTTCTCAGGTACATTATAAATTTATGACAGCATGTATGTGGTAATCTTTTGAAGACCAGAAATACACACTCATAGAACTGAACTCCTTCCAGAACTGCACTCTCCCATCATCCCCCAAACAAACAATTCCCTCTGAGCCCACACACCCACTTGCTCTCATTTTCTACATGTTTACTTGGATGTAGTCACCAATTACATACTAAGCAGATGTCATCTGGACAAGAAGGCCTGGTCATTGTCAAAGAAAAGTGAGAACTGCCTTCAAATTACACTTGATGTGTAGTCCACAGTTGAGAAGAGCTCAACTTAGCTCTGTCAATTAGCAATGTCTCCCAAAATGTGGTGCATGGACCCTGGGAATGCTCAAGATTCTTTCAGGGAGTCTGTGAAATAAAAACTATTTTCATAATAGTAGAAAGAAGTAATTGCTTTTTTCACTGTGCTGACACGGTGTTAACTGATGGTACAAAAGCCACAGTAAGTAAAACTGCTCAGGCTTTAGTAGGAGTCAAGACAGTGGCACTAAACTGTATTAGTAGTTATATTCTTTAATACCACACACTCACAGTTGAAAAGCAAGAATAAAAATAAAAGCCAGTTTCACTTAAAAGTCTTCTTGACGAAGCAGTAAAAATTATTATTACTTGTAAGAGGGACTGACAGACAAACTCTGATTATTCAGACTTGGGAATATATCAGACTTTCTCAAAAATGTGTGAAAAGAGCCTACCACTTCAAAGAAAAAAACTCATGGCACTTGTTGCCAATGATTAGATGCAAGCTTTCAAGCAAAAATTTAAATTTTGGAAAACTTGTGTTTGCCATCACGAGCTTGACAACACCCTAATACTCACAGATTTTCTGATGAGCTTGTGGTGATAGTAAGAAATGTGATTTTTTTGATTTTGTATAATGAAGTGAGTCAACATTTTGAAGATCTACATAACTCAGAAAACTGATATTTTCCATATGACCAGTACATGATGTTACAAAATTATTCATGGGCAAAACAATCCATTCAAAAAATAGACCAGTGGATTTCAATGTAGTAAAATGTGAAAAGCTCATTGACATGGTTTCAAATTTCACATTGCAACTATACTTTAAGAAATTAACACTTGTTAAGTTTTGGTGTAGTATCAAAGAAAACTATCCATGATTATCTGAAAAGGTTATTAAAATCAATCCTGCACCCAACTACATATATGGATTTTCTTCATAACCTCAACACAACAAAATATTGCACAGATTCTGACTGCAGAGCAGTTATGAGAATCCAGCTATCTTTTATTAAGTGAGACATTAAAGAGAGTTGCAAAAATATAAAACAATGCCACACTTTTTTCTAATTATTTTTATTTTGGAAAATATATTTATTTCCCATTAAAAATGTAATGAATTTATTATTGTTAATTAAAAATAAATTAATATTCTTTATAATTGTACAGTTTTAGTTTCTAATATTCATAGATATATCCCACATAAATAAAAGTGGTTTGCATTCCTCAACGATTTTCAAGAGTGTAGTGGGTTCTTGTGACCAAAAAGTTTGAGGACCACTAGTCTGGGATCACTTAGCCAACACTGAGAGAGTGGAGGTAAGATTTTTCCAAACGAATTATTTAGCTACAAATACTGAAAGAATAAATAGAATATTTTTTTAAATGAATGAATGAGGAAAGGGGAAAAAGGGATGAAGTATTTGAATAACTATGTGAGGAGAGTCATAGAGAGTATTGTCTGAAATTGACTGTGTGGAGGTAGAAACCCAAAATATGAAAATAAAAGAACTGGATGATCACATAAGGTAGAGAGGCAGAAGATGATTTATTCAGCATCTACCAAGTGACAGGCACTTGAACACTTATCCACATCTTCCCACAATGGCTTGAGGATCCAGGTGTCATCATTCCCTTTTTCCACAAGAGTCACTGAGATTCAGAGAAGTTATATGACAAAGAGGACTTGTAACATAGCTGGGATATTGTCCCAGATATGTCTGATTCCATGTTGTTCCTATCTGTTTCACTACACTATGCTACTTCCCAACTGGTCCCCCAATCCCTTCACACCCCTTATTTTACAGAAAAGGTGAGACTCAGAGTTAGGTGGTACATCATACTGAATGCTGGAGCTTCAGAGATGAATCACAGATACTTCCAGTGCTGGAAGATCTCACAGTCTTGTGGGGGACACCAGTGGAAACAGAACACCAATGCAGTGTAAGTGATCAAGGTTTTGGCAGCAAAAAGCACAAGGTGGTATGGGAATCTAGAAGAGGAATTTAACCCAGACTGGGCCTGATAACACACCACTTACATCAAATCTTAAAGAACTTAATAGAATTAACTAGTAGAGCATTTCCACTAAGATCAGGAACAAGACAAGGGTGCCCACTCTCACCACTCTTATTCAACATAGTTTTGGAAGTTTTAGCCACGGCAATCAGAGAAGAGAAGGAAATAAAAGGAATCCAAATCGGAAAAGAAGAAGTAAAGCTGTCACTATTTGCAGATGACATGATCCTATACATAGAGAATCCTAAAGATGCTACCAGAAAACTACTAGAGCTAATCAATGAATTTGATAAAGTAGCAGGATACAAAATTAATGCACAGAAATCTCTGGCATTCCTATATACTAATGATGAAAAATCTGAAAGTGAAATCAAGAAAACACTCCCATTTACCATTGCAACAAAAAGAATAAAATATCTAGGAATAAACCTACCTAAGGAGACAAAAGACCTGTATGCAGAAAACTATAAGACACTGATGAAAGAAATTAAAGATGATACAAATAGATGGAGACATATACCATGTTCTTGGATTGGAAGAATCAACATTGTGAAAATGACTCTACTACCCAAAGCAATCTATAGATTCAATGCAATCCCTATCAAACTACCACTGGCATTTTTCACAGAACTAGAACAAAAAATTTCGCAATTTGTATGGAAACACAAAAGACCCCGAATAGCCAAAGCAATCTTGAGAACAAAAAAAGGAACTGGAGGAATCAGGCTCCCTGACTTCAGACTATACTACAAAGCTACAGTTATCAAGACGGTATGGTACTGGCACAAAAACAGAAAGATAGATCAATGGAACAGGATAGAAAGCCCAGAGATAAACCCATGCACATATGGACACCTCATCTTTGATAAAGGTGGCAGGAATGTACAGTGGAGAAAGGACAGCCTCTTCAATAAGTGGTGCTGGGAAAACTGGACAGGTACATGTAAAAGAATGAAATTAGAACACTCCCTAACACCATACACAAAAATAAGCTCAAAATGGATTAAAGACCTAAATATAAGGCCAGAAACTATCAAACTCTTAGAGGAAAACATAGGCAGAACACTCTATGACATAAATCACAGCAAGATTCTTTCTGACCCACCCCCTAGAGTAATGGAAATAAAAACAAAAATAAACAAATGGGACCTAATGAAACTTCAAAGCTTTTGCACAGCAAAGGGAACCATAAAGAAGACCAAAAGACAACCCTCAGAATGGGAGAAAATATTTGCAAATGAAGCAACCGACAAAGGATTAATCTCCAAAATTTACAAGCAGCTCATGCAGCTCAATAACAAAAAAACAAAAAACCCAATCCAAAAATGGGCAGAAGACCTAAATAGACATTTCTCCAAAGAAGATATACAGACTGCCAACAAACACATGAAAGAATGCTCAACATCATTAATCATTAGAGAAATGCAAATCAAAACTACAATGAGATATCATCTCACACCAGTCAGAATGGCCATCATCAAAAAATCTAGAAACAATAAATGCTGGAGAGGGTGTGGAGAAAAGGGAACCCTCTTGCACTGCTGGTGGGAATGTGAATTGGTTCAGCCACTATGGAGAACAGTTTGGAGGTTCCTTAAAAAACTACAAATAGAACTACCATATGACCCAGCAATCCCACTACTGGGCATATACCCTGAGAAAACCGAAATTCAAAAAGAGTCATGTACCAAAATGTTCATTGCAGCTCTATTTACAATAGTCTGGAGATGGAAACAACCTAAGTGCCCATCATCGGATGAATGGATAAAGAAGATGTGTCACATATATACAATGGAATATTACTCTGCCATAAAAAGAAACGAAATTGAGCTATTTGTAATGAGGTGGATAGACCTAGAGTCTGTCATACACAGTGAAGTAAGTCAGAAAGAAAAAGACAAATACCGTATGCTAACACATATATATGGAATTTAAGGAAAAAAAAAGTCATGACGAACCTAGGGGTAAGGCAGGAATAAAGACGCAGACCTCCTAGAGAACGGACTTGAGGTTATGGGGAGGGGGAAGGGTGAGCTGTGACGGGGCGAGAGAGAGTCATGGACATATACACACTAACAAACGTAGTAAGGTAGATAGCTAGTGGGAAGCAGCCGCATGGCACAGGGATATTGGCTCGGTGCTTTGTGACAGCCTGGAGGGGTGGGATAGGGAGGGTGGGAGGGAGGGAGACGCAAGAGGGAAGAGATATGGGAACAATATGTATATGTATAACTGATTCACTTTGTTATAAAGCAGAAGCTAACACACCATTGTAAAGTAATTATACCCCAATAAAGATGTTAAAAAAAAAAAAGAATTAACTAGTAGAGGAAGGAGACAAGGTAGAAGAAATATAATGTGTGTTAGAGTGTGACTTCTTGGAGAAATGAAAATATTTCAGTATGACCAAAGGAGACTGGCCCCATACAAGTTTGGTAACAGCCATTCATATCCTTCACTCCATACTTGGTCATTCTGAAATACCTTCAGTTCAGGTTTAAATATTTAAAATAACCCATGGATCCATCCTCACTACCTTCTTGGACCTCTAAAGGTCTAGGGATCCCAGGCTGGCTAGGGATCAGTGGGTCAGATGCTGTAGTTTTCTGGGTTTGCACAAGAGAGATATCACCCCATATATTGCTACAGGTTGATTCACCCATTGCCTAGCCCACAGTTGGTGCCATATAAATGTTTAATAAAGGAGTGAATAGTACTCCTCAGTTCTGCTTTTTTCTTTCTTCTAATATTTTTACTTTAGCTTTGCTGCAGAAGAATCAGCCACTTCACCCTATTCAAGCTCAAACTTCCTTCCCTAAGGGAAGATTTCTCTTTTCATTTGTCTTGGGATCCTCAGTTCTCAGACCTAGGGAGTACAGAACCCACCTGCAAATTTTTTCCACTCCAGGGGGTCTTGGTCTTTGGTTTTTGGTCCATATTGTTCAGATCTCTATCTGACTACACCAACAATTCCATGAGGACAGGAACTTGACTTTTTCTCTGAATTTCCACCTTAGAGCAAAAAGTTTATTTAATAAGGCAAAAATAAAGAAAAGAAGTAAAATTTTTAGTCCTAATGAGGCCCTCTTGCTCTTTCTCTGCTATAACTGCTACCCAGATGCTCCACTAAAACTGCAGAGACATCTTTTCTTTCCCACATGGACAAGTTTGTCATGATTCCTGTGTTTATATTTCCAAACCCACTCTGATTCAGAGGAAAAAAATAAGAAGGAGTCCATAGGAAAAAATTAAAAGGACTCCATAGACAAACCCCAAGCACAAGAAGTCGGGTGTGAGAAAGATGCTGAGTATGTGAGTCAGTTTCCAGACACAAACGGATGTTGGATATTGGATTCCTCTCACCGAACTCTTCCTCATGTCATTTCTTCCCCACTCCAGCTAGGATACATCCTTAGCTACATCGGCTGATAGAAACCGGGCACAGAAACCTATGGAAAAGAAGAGACAGGATGAATCTTGAGCCAGATCTTTCCAAAAGGTCGGTGACTGTGAGGGAACTTCCAGCTGCCACTAAAATGATAAAGTTACAACCACTTCCTCCAGTGTCTGGTTAAGTCTTCTCTAAAATCTTGCTCGATCAATCATCTCCTCTTTGAGATATAACCTTTCTCTCCTTCCTGCAGCATAGAACCCTGATCAAATCTCTTTCATTCAAAATAAATAACATTTTAAAAAAAATACTAGGGCCAACAACGAAACAAAGCGAAATTAAAACCTGATCCTGAAACTTCCTTTATCTTTTATTTAACTTCTTGTCTTTCTTTCTCACCCAATTTTCTTAAAAAAGTGGTCTACACTCTCTGGCTCCATTTCCTCATTTAAATCCACTGATTTCTGGCTCTTCTTCCTCTCTCCCTCCTAGTCACCAATTCCACTGTGCACATTCCTGCCTTTATCTACTGCAACATCTTGGCAGCAGGTGACTCTCCTGGCTATTCCTTTCTTTCCATTCCCCTACTTTGACTTTGACAGCACTCTTCCCTATTTATTTATTTTTTTCTGTCTCTCTCTGGCCACTCTTTCTCAGAGTTTATTTCTTCCTTTGCTCCCCCCTTAAATATTTGTGTTTCCTATATTTCACTCATTTCATTCTTGGTTAATTTACTCCTTTCTCATTCCGCATTTAAGAAATATTTTTGAGTACTTTCTATGTACCGTGCATTGTTGTACATACCTGGGGATTAGCAAATAAATCCACTGCTGTAATGTGCTACATAGCTTTGCTTCCAATTAGTGAAAACACTTTATAACAAGGGAGGTATGACAGTGAGTTCAACAGAATTCACTAGTCTTATCATGTACTCCATTACTCACATACAGTTGGCTTGGTGGAATGATGGAATGGCCTAATAAAGCCTCACTTTTGGCACCAGCTGGGAGGCAACATCCTATGGAGAAATTTTTGCTTGCCAAATCATTATCTTGGGTTCAATGGGTTTGGAGTTCCTACTGTCCCAAAGGAGAAATCTTTTCACCAGAGAATAAGTTCTATTACTGTTGATGAGATACAGAGACTACTGCTCCCCCATATTTTCTGGGCTTCTCATGCTGCTGAGCCAATAGGCAAAGAAAGGTGCCATTATCCCAGCAAGGATGTTTGATTCCAATTACCAGAAGGAAATTGAGATGCCACCACACAATAGTGGTAAAGACGACTGTGTCTATAACCTAGGGGATTCATTAGGGTACTTCTTGTTCTCCAACAGTCCTGTTCAATGGAAAATTGGGGAAACCTAAAATAGGATTTTCACAGTTACCATATGATCCTGCAATCCCATTCCTGGGCAAATATCCAGAGAAAACTCTAATTCGAAATTATTACATACACCCTAATTTCATAGCAGCACAATTTACAGTAACCAAGACATGGAAGCAACCTAAATGTCCATCAACAGATTGATGGATAAAGAAGATATGATATGTGTGTGTGTGTGTGTGTGTGTGCGTGTGTATACAAAATGGAACATTACTCAACCATAAAAAAGAATGAAATTTTCATTTGCAGTAAAATGGATGGACCTAGAGATTATGATACTAAGAGAAGTAAGTTAGACAGAGAAAGACAAATATCATGTGATATCACTTATATGTGGAATCTAAAAAAATAATACAAATGAACTTATTTACAAAACAGAAATAGATTCACAGACATAGAAAACAAACTTATGGTTACCAAAGGGAAAGGGAGTGGGGGAAGAATAAATTAGGAATTTGGGATTAACAGATACACACTACCATATGTAAAATAGATAAACAGCAAGGACCTACTATAGCACAGGGAACTATATTCAATATCTTGTAATAACCTATAATGGAAAAGAATTTGAAAAAGAATACATATATATGTATATGTATAACTGAATCACTTTGCTGTACATCTGAAACTAACACAACATTGTAAATTAACTATACTTCAATTTTAAAAATGGTTAAAAAGGAAAAAACAAAAACAGGATTTTCAAGGCCTTAGATCTCATAAAAATAAAGATTTGGTTTCCTTCAATAGGTAAAGAGTGACATATGGGGACTTCCCTGATGGTCCAGTGGTTAAGAATCCACCTTCCAATGCAGGGGATGTGGGTTCGATCCCTGGTCGGGGAACTAAAATCTCATGTGCCATGGAGCAACTAAGCCTGCATGCCGCAGCTACTGAGCCCACATGTTCTGAAGCCCGTGTACCACAACTAGAGAGCCCACATGCCACAACTAAGACCTGACATAGCCAAATAAATAAATATTTTAAAAAGAATGCCATCTGGCTGAGGGACTGGCAGTGAGTAATGGAAATACAAGTGGCAGTAGAAGAAAGCAACTATAATTAACTACATAGGCTTCATGATCAGTTATATGGAAGCTGAGGTTATACCTGCATGTTTTATTTAATTAATATTTTTCTTATTCACTCCTCATTTCCACCCACCTTTCATTAAGAGCCTGGTAGTTGTTAGGCTCTTTTAGGCTTCAGATGGGAATATAACTGAATTGAAATCCCCATATGATGTTATGTTATCTGATAGGATTTTTGTATCGTCTCTGTTGAAGACAGCAATCTTTTACCTGGACAAAGACAAGAGGGGAAGGTGAAGGGCAAAGGTAGTGGACAGTGCCAATTCTCTTCCAATGGACCTTTATAATCACTCTCCACCTTTCTCCAACCTGCTCTGTGCTCCTGGACCTTGGCCTTTATGAGCCCATCAACAGGCTCCCATGATCAACAGCTTCCTTGGGTTCAGCTCAGGGGATGCAAGAGATCAAAAGATAGAAAGAAAGTGAGATTGGGTGTTTACCCTAGACTCTCTCCATGAGAGATCACCTCAGGCTGGCTGTGTCCCTAATTTGAAGGTCCTATCAGGTGCCCTTTCCTAATATGATCCTCTCTGGATTCTAGTAACCACCTCCCCTCCTTCACCTTCCTAGCATAAGCCTAGAATCACTTCCTGTTGTTACTAGCCTCAGGGTACTTCACCATTTCTTGCTTCCCTAATCCATGACTATACCATGTGAATAATCCTTTTTTAAAACTATCCTCAAATCATCCAGTTTGAGAATATCATCTGTTTCTAGCTGGGATGTTGACCGATACAGATGGTGCCCCTCACATTGTGGAAGAATGGTTTTGATTGCCTGAGAGTCTTAAAGTGACTGCTGTTACAGATTTACACTCCTGTGGAGGTCCCAGATTTCTGGATGGAATGGCTCTTGGGGAGACTTAAGAAACAGTCTTCTTTTTTTTTTAGATGGAGCTGTTAATAGGACTTCCCACCACTACCTCCCCACAAAGCCAAGAGCTATGCCAGGCTATACTAAATGGAGGTTTGGATTTATTTAAATTTGCTCTGACAGTGAATTCCATAGCTGTGGGCCTTGGACTAGGATGGCTGTCACGTAGCTGAGGCCTGACAGTTAGCGGCTGTTCTTGGCTGACTCAAAAGGGTGTATATGAACAACTGGCCACAGGGTCAGGCTGCAGTGTAGCAAAAAGAGGAGGGTGTACTCTTCTCTCAAACCACTGATTACATTGCCAATAAAATAATTCTCGATATATTAACAAAGAGAATTGAATCATTGGTGAACTAAACCATAAGGGAGAAATAGGTCTTAACTTGAAAGAGAAACATGTCAAGAGTCAAACTCATTTATTCCAGCCCCTCCACACACATTTTGACCACTCCATCCTGATAATGACCCAGTGCACTCTATTGTTTGTAAGAAATTCAGGGGTGTTCTTTGCCTCTTCATCTACTCATGTCAAGTTCTGAGTTAGCCGGACATATTGGAACAATTTGGACGGACTGTATCCACACAATTTGGACAGACTGTATCTTATCCATCCTTTAGAGAGCTGTGACTTTGGACAGCATATGTTCCATTCCTTTGTTTCAATTTCTTCATCTGTAAAGTGGCAATAAAGATATCCAATAACCCTTGATTAGAGACAACATGAGAACAATTAATATGTTGAATAAACGTGATTTGTAGAAGAATTAAAATACAACTCTGTTTTCTAACATTCTTTTAAAATATTTTAAGTGGAAATAATCTCTCATTCTCTTAGATTAAAAAGAAACAAACAAACACATGTACAGATCCCACGATTTTTCCCTTATTACTTCTCTCAGTCTTAGGTACTAGATAGTCCTACAGCATTCTAAGGAACACCACATGGTTCCTTAGAGACATCAGATGAAGGGAAGACACAAAAATAATTAGGCCTGAGGAAAAAAGAAAAATATCATATTTGAAAATTATATAGCTATATACAGGATTAAAAGAGTCTATGTACCAAGTATTAGAATAATAAAATAATTTTTAAATGTGACTCCTTATAAGATCAATATATAGAAATTAATTTATTTTCTATAAACCTCCAGAAAATATAAAGAACTCCTATAAAACAATAAGAAAAATCTAAATATCCAGAAAATATAATTTAAATAAAGACTTGAATTAAGGGAGAAATATACTATACTCATGAAAAGAGAGACTGTTGTAAATATATTAATTCTCTCCAATTGATCTATAGATATAATACAGTTCCAACTAAAAGTTCATTAGAATCTAGGGAAACTGACTTCCTGATTCTAAAATGTATATGGAATCACAAAGGTCAAATAATAGCCAATTCAATTTCAAAGTGGGAGGATATCTTCTACCAGATATCAAGACGTATTATAAAGTTTTTTTAATTTAAACAGTATGGTATAGGTTCAGGCACAGACAAGTCAACTATAGAATTAGAATAGAGATTCCTGAAACAGATCTCCACATATATAAAAACCATTATCTGTTAGAGAGGCATCACAATTATTTGAGAAAGACGGATTTATTCATTAAAGTGTGCTAGGACAGGGGTCCCCAACCCCCAGGCCACAGACTGGTACTGGTCCATGGCCTATTAGGAACCATGCCGCACAGCAGGAGATGAGCGGTGGCCGAGCCAGCAAAGCTTCATCTGCCGCTCCCCATCGCTCGCATTACCGCCTGAACCATACCCCCACTGCATCCCTGGAAAAACTGTCTTCCACAAAACCGGTCCTTGGTGCCAAAAAGGTCCAGGACCGCTGTGCTAGGATGTCCAAATAGACTAAAGTGAAATTGGATCCTTCTTGCATACCATACACAAAAATCAGTCCCAAATGGATTATAGATATATTTGACAGGAAAAACTTTAAATTTTATAGCAGATTATGTATGAGATTATCTTTATGACAAAGGGGTAAAACGTATTTCTTAAATAAGACATCAAAAAATGCTAACATAAAAGAAAAAAGTGATACCTCCAACTATATTGAAATTAAAGATGTCTATTCTTCAAGATACCATAGAGAAAGTAAGAAAAAGAAAAAAAAGCCACAAACTGGGAGAACATATTTGTAATACTTTTAAGTGATAAAGGATTAATGTACAGAATATGAAAAGAACTGCTTAATGAGAAAAGTCAAATAACCCAAAAGAAAAACGAGCAAGAGATATGAATTGGCATTTCACAAAAAAGCCATACACATATGGCAAATAAACATTTAAGAAGATACTCAGCTTTTTAGAAGTCTGGGAAATGCAAATTGTGATATGATTTTTACTCAACAAACTAACAAAATATCTTTAGGTCTGACAAGTGTTGGTGAGGATATGAAGGGAAGGGAATGTAAATAGGTACAAAAATTAGTTGGCAGTTTTTATAAAATTAAATACTCATATAACCTATGGTCCAGAGGAAGTTCCATTCCTAGAGATTCCTCCCTAGAGAAATCATACAAGTGGGTACCAGGAGACAAGCATAAGAATAATCATAGATAGCAACACTGCTTATAATAGAAAAATAAATAAATGAACAAAAACTGAAAATAACACAATCTTAATCTACAGGAAAATGACATTTAAATTGTGGCATAGTTATACACTTAAATATTATACAATGAAAGTTAATTCACTATAGATATAGACTACTATACAGATGAATCTTAGACATTATGTTATAAAATTATTAAAAATTTCAAAATATTAAACTCACTATTGTAACAAAAATAAGTTGAAACAAATTATTTGGAGAATAAATACATATGTGACAAAGCTATGGGGAAAAAAAGGGATGAAAAATACAATAATTAGGAGAGAGGTTACCTCGGAAAAGTAGGCCTAACAATGGGTAAGAGCAACTAGTGTATTAATACTGTTCTACTTTTCTTTTTAATTGAACTTTATTGGAGTATAATTGCTTCACAATACTGTGTTAGTTTCCATTGTACACCAAAGTGAATCAGCCATATGCATACATATGTCCCCATATCCCCTCCCTCTTGAGTCTCCCTCCCATCCTCCCTATCCCACCCCTCTAGGTCGTCGCAAAGCACCGAGATGATCTCCCTGTGCTATGCTGCTGCTTCCCACTAGCTAACTATTTTACATTCTGTAGTGTATATGTTGATGCTACTCTCTCACTTCATCCCAGCTTACCCTTACCCCTCCCCATGTCTTCAAGTCCATTCTCTACACCCGCATCTTTATTCCTGTTCTGCCCCTAGGTTCATCAGAACTTTTTTTTTTTAATTCCATGTATATGTGTTAGCATACAGTATTTGTTTTTCTCTTTCTGACTTACTTCACTCTGTATGACAGACTCTAGGTCCATCTACCTCACTACAAATAACTCAATTTCATTTCTTCTTATGGCTGAGTAATATTCCATTGTATAGATGTGTAATGTGCTGCACAGTGAACATTGCAGTACATGGCTCCTTTTGAATTATGGCTTTCTCAGGGTATATGTCTGGGAGTGGGATTGCTGGGTCATATGGTAGTTCTATTTTTAGATTTTTATGGAACCTCCATATTGTTTTCCATAGTGGTTGTATCAATTTACATTCCCACCAACAGTGCAAGAGTGTTCCCTTTTCACCACACTCTTTCCAGCATTTATTGTTTGTAGATTTTTTGATGATGGCCATTCTGACTGGCGTGAGGTGATACTTCATTGTAGTTTTGATTTGAATTTCTCTAATAATTAGTGATGTTGAGCATCTTTTCATATGCCTCTTGGCCATCTGTATGTCTTCCTTGGTGAAATGTCTATTTAGGTCTTCCACTCATTTTTTAATTGGATTGTTTGTTTTTCTGATATTGAGCTCCATGAGCTGTTTGTATATTTTGGAGATTAATCCTTTGTAATACTGTTCTACTTCTTAAATTTGGTTATAAGTTCCTAGGTATTCATTTTATTATGTTGCATCATAACTGTATTACACATATCTTTGTGTCTCACAGATTCCTAAGGCTTTTCAAATTTTTTTCAATCTTTTTTCTCTTTCCTCTGTTCCTTCCATTCTGCTATTGAGACTATACCATGAATCATTTACTTTGGTTATTGAGTATTTCAGTTTTAACATTTCAATATGATTCTTTATTATCATTTCTATTTGTCTGTTAAAAGCTTCCATCTTTCCATTTATTTCTAAAGTATTCACTTTTACCTCATGGAGAATAGTTCTAATAGTTGCTTGAAAGTCTATGCCTGCTAATTCCAACATCAGGGTTATGTCATGGTTAATATCTATTGATTGTCTTTTTCCTTAAGAGCGGGCAAGAGTTTTCAGGTCCTTTGTATGTAAGGTGATTTTGGATTATATCCTGGACATTTTGAATATTTTGTTGTGAGACTCTTGGTCTTGTTAACATCCTCTAATGAATGTTGATTTGTCGTTGCTGTTGTTTTAGCAGGTAATCAATCCAGTTAGGTTCAGACCACAAGTTCTATCTCACCTTCTGTGAGTGGTGGTTCCAATATCAGTTCAGTTTTCAAAGCCTTTGTTTTGTTTCATTAGGTCTGTTACATGCATCTCAGGGTGAAATGTGCATTTCAGGGGTGGGTTAGGGACTTGTGTCAGTTCATACACAGATGTAGGGGATCCCCTTTGCCAGAGATCTTCTCTCCACGATTCCCCTCACACTCTTTGGTTCCCATGAGAACCAGAGGACTTCTTTTCTGAGTCCTCTAGCTAGAAAGTCAAGATAACTTTTAGAATGGTATCCCCTTGTGCTGTTGAGAAATTCCACAGAAATGTGCCTACACTTGTGACAAAGTACTTCGAGAAAAGAGAGGGGGAAAAGATAGGAATTTCCATTATATTCTTAGGGCCAGAGGGATCCTTTTCCCAGTTCCTTTGACCAGAAAAGAAAGGTTTACTTTTCATCACATAGATGCCCTCACCATGACCATCACTTCTTCCCAAATGGGGCTGGCCTCAGGGAGGCCAGGGAAGAACCAAGCAAAAAAAAAAAGAAACAGGAAACCCCAGGAATCTCCCCCTACATTTGTCAGCTCATGGAGGTCACCTATTCCCAGTCTTCTGGTTAAGCAGGGAACTTTTTTACAGAACTTTTGTTGTATGTATCCTCTCTGCAGTCTGGGACTCTCTGCATCCTTAGGTCAATGCAGGGAGCAAAAAAAGGAAAAAAAACCTGAAACTCACCCTCATTATGAGTCATTATTCAAGAATGGACTTCCATCCCAATCTGCCTAACTGTTGTTTCAGAGTTGTTATGTTTTGTATATATTTTTTCGGAAGTTTTTACTTGTAGTCAGTGGGGGAGAGAGGCTGGAGTGAACTTACTCTATCTTGGCTAATGCCAAAGTCCATATATTCCTTTTTATGTATCAAATATTACATAATACAATTAAAGATAACAAAAAAGTTCCATGCCCAAAGGATGTCATAATCTACTGTAGGGAGACAGACTTCTAAACACATTCTTTTAGGGAGTTTGGCTCTGACAAGGAAAAAAGAAATAGAATCAGGGCTTCCCTGGTAGTGCAGTGGTTATGAATCTGCCTTCCAATGCAGGAGACATGGGTTCAAACCCTGGTCTGGGAAGATCCCACATGTCACAAAGCAACTAAGCCTGTGTGCCACAACTACTGAGACTGCGCTCTAGAGCCCGCGGGCCACAACTACTGAAGCCCGCACACCTAGAGCCCACACTCCGCAACAAGAGAAGATACCACAATGAGAAGCCTGCGCACCTCAATGAAGAGTAGCCCCCACTCGCTGCAACTAGAAAGCACGCACGTGACAACGAAAACCCGACACAGCCAAAAATTAATTAATTAATTAAAAAAATAGAATCAGAGGTAAAAGGAGACAGAGGGTAAGATCAAATGAGTTTGTACTTTGTTAGTAAGGGTTAGCTAAGTGGGTTCAGAACTTCTCCTAACCAAAACTTAGCACATTTAAATTATTGCATATTTACTTGGAATAACTTATTTCTGTCCTACTGCCTGGATAAGAAGCCGCATGAAAGCAGGTCCACATCTGTGTGGTTCACCCTTGTGCTATTTCACACAGTAGGTGGTCAAGGTGTTTGTTGACAGACTCCATAGTATTTGGCACTTAGTTGCCAGAGCAGGTGCTGTCAGGGCTCTGCCCGTATCTTCTTGCCCTTTACTTCAGCGCACAACAACCTAATCCCCAGTTGCCAGCTCCTGAATATCTCTGCCTAAATAAGGTCTTTCTCAAGCTTATGAAGCATGTTTTGTCTCCCTGAATGGCAGGTAGTGCCAGAAAAGTAACATCTGCTAGAAGAAGACCTGAACCAACGACTGGCAGCTTTGGTTTATAAATATCCCAGCTCCTTCTCCCTTGGGTGGGTTAACTCTGTGCCCTGTGTCCTATACTGGCTCTCAGACTTTCCCCAGCAGGATTTAGTTCCAGTTGCCCACAGTGGCAGCTGGTTTGATAATGCACAATGTATTGGTTACCTTCCCTTCTCTGAATCACTTTCCCATTCTCTTTTGGTGTTTCCTTATCCTCTTAAAATAAACAACTGTAACCTAAATCCTTGTTTCAGGATCTGCTTCTGGGAAAACCCAAACTAAAACAGTTGCATACTCTACATACACGGGCATGGGTCTTTTATTAAGAAATTTCCTCATAATGTTAGAGTGGACAGAGCGCTGGACTTCAAGTCAGAATGTCCTAGTTCATCCACTTACCAGCTAGGTAGCCTTGAACAAGTCACTTGATTACTCTGAGGCTCATTGGGAATGTGGAGTTCATAAAATCTTCCTCGTAATGTTCTTGTGAGTATTAAATAAAATAAAATAATATATGTGAAAGAACTTATCATGGAGACCACGGTATAGTGAGTACTTAGTGCATCAATGTGTGATGGTTGACTAGAAGGATAAAGAATTCTTTCTTGTGCTGTGAACCATCATATCTGTTTTACTTGTTTTCCTGATGGAGAGTGGGGTTGTATTAACATGTCCAGTCAACATCAGGAATTGCTAATGGTGGGGAAATGTTGAAGACTTTGTATTGTTTCATCTTGAAGAGCATGCTTCTAATTAGCAAGAGCCTGTTTTCTTTCAACATAAATGGGCAATAGCTCAGCAGATGGTCCCACTATTCCTGAGTCCCAGTGTGCCCCAGAGGAAATGTACAACAAACACTTCAGAGAGAACGCTCATTGTCTTTTAATTTATATGGATTTCTCTTTTATTTGAGAATTGTTCCATGAAGTTTTCATGGCTCCATAGACTTTTAGGTCATAAAGAGACACTGGTGATCAGGAGTAGTCAGACCCTGTTGTTTTACAGTTGGAGAATCAGAGACTCCAATAGCCTCCCTTCTCCAATAGCATTTTAAGAACCAGGACAACTGTCTTCAAATACTTAAAGGATTAATGAATGAGAGAGCAGATGTCTTATTAAAGTGACTTCACAAATTAAGGGTGGTGGGAGCATTTTGAATGTCACTTAAGAAGGAAGATTCTATCAAGTAGAGCTGTTTAACAACCAAAGGGCTGACTGAAGTAATAAGCTTGCCATCCCTGGAGGTATGTAAAAGGATACTGCCCTATATTGGGTGCTATACAAGGGATTCTTGCTCACAGGAGGGAGACTTAATTGGGCACTCAAGTCCCTTCTAATTTTATGATTCTACAGTTGGGGGTTTCCAAAAGCAACCACCATGCACAGTACAGAGCATATAGTATATGCTCAATGAAAACATAATGATTGATTACTTAAGGTTGCCCTAGAGATACTTAATTCTATCTTCTATAAGTACCTTCTTTCTTCATATTGACACTCCATTCAGGGCCAGTCTGATCCCTGTTGCCAAGCAAGCTGGAAGCTCAGGCATTTGACACAGGTGTGGGATCCAGGAGGCCAGACCTGCCTATGGGAATGAACATGGCTGTAGCAGTCACAGAAATGCACCACTCAGACCTCCCTTCAAGAAAGAACCTGCCATTCAGCTGCAAAAAACAGTGAGCTGACAGCCTCCAGCTGTTAGCATCTTTAGAATCCATTTCAGCTTTCAAACTGAGGCCCCATGATTCCCAGGGAGCTCTCAGTAAGCATGAGCATGGCAAAGGTACTAGGCCCTGGCCATTTCAGCCTGAATTTGGACTCCTTTCAGGTTCTTTTCTCTGTAGCTCACTGTTGGATCCGTGACTTTTCAGAGCTGCATCGTGACCTCAGGCTATCTCAACTCAGTCTTGCTTCTTTCCTCCTTTCCTTTCCCAGGTGTCAGATCTACATCACAACCTGAGGCTTTCCCTGCCCAATCCTGCTTCTCTTTCTAGTACCTTCCATAGACATTGCCCTTAATAAAGCTCTTATACTCCTAACTCAGTCTCAACCTCTGCTTCTAGGAAAACCCTGCAACTATGGAGCCCACAGTAAAAGGAAACAAAAGTCCACATCCCACAGAAGGAGAATCTGGATTATCAATGTATCTGAGGAGACTGAGAAAACAAGAAAGAGACCTGAAAAATAGGATGTGCAACAAAGACTAGAGGGCAGCAGGGAGGCTTTAAGAGGCAGAACTTAGAGAGATCCCTTGAGGGAAATGTGCTAGAGGGAAGGAGTGTTTCCACTGGGTCTCCCAACCACCCTGCCAATGTTCTTCAGCCAGAAGCCATCTAACAGTCTTGTGTCTTTATGGCAGCCAGGGAAAGGGAGAGAAACCGCCATGCTCGAGCCATTGACACGATTCCACAGCACAATATGGCGACATCAGCAATGGATTTACAGATGTGGAAGTGCCAGTTTTTAGGGGGCAGATGATAAAGACAGCTAATGTTTAATTGCATGCTCAGTATGTGTCAGACACTGTCACTGTTGTATGGTTTTTGAGGATTAGGAATCTGGGAGCAACTTGCTGGATTGCTTTGGATCGGGGTCTTTTGTGAGGTTGCAGACAGGCTGACAGTCAGGGTTGCAGTCATTTCAAAACTCCCAGGGCTGGAGGGTCCACATCCAAGATCACTCCTGTGGTTTTTGGTGGGCCTCAGTTCCTTACCATGCAGGCCCCTCCATAGGGTGGCTTGACACAGCAGCTGCCTTCCCCTGAAGTGAGTGATCTGAGACAGAGTGATGACTCAAGGTGGAAGCCACAGTCTTTAATGGTCTAATCTCAGATGCATGATGCCTTCATTTATACCATATCCTATTGTCACACAGACCAACCCTCGTACAGTGTGGGAGAGCACTATATAAGAGTGACTACCAGGAGACAGGGATCGCTGGGACCACCTTAGAGGCTGGTTCCCACCACCTCCAGAGGAACAATATGAAGCAAGTATTTTACCAGTGAGGAAACCGAGGCACAGAGATGCTACTGGACAAGATATGAACTGAGAGTCTATGTTCCAAACCCTTACAGGAAGCTGTCTCCCCAAGTGGAGGAATGGAAATCAAAGAAGAAAGAAGACAAATGTGTTTAAACTTCTTGGTGGTTAAGAAAAGAATGTCTTAGGTGGTCATAATTTGTACAGAAGTATAGACCTCAACAGAGCAGTTCCTCATTATCAAGGGTAATCTTTACATCAATAGTATAAGTAAGGAATTACTTTCCCATTTTCCAGATTACAAAAGAAAATTCAGAAAGACTTAGTGCTTTGCCCATAAAGTGCAATGAATACAGAGTGGAGTTCAGCTCAGGTCTTCATTTCCAAGTCCAGAGCTCTTGCCTATACCTTAGCTGCTCTCTCCACTAAACCAAAGGACCAACTGGTGTTCCCAATTCTCTGGAATAGTAAATAAGGTAACTGAAGTGGGGAAGAGTATCTAGAAACCTAATTGCTTAGGTGTGAGGTAGCGAAGTCTTGCACCAAAGGAAAATAATTTGCTGGGGTTTTTCCAATGTTTCTTAGAGTATAATATACTTATTGAGAAGTGCACATATGTATATAGCTTGTTGAATTTTATAAACCAAACAAACTAAATGAAGAGTCAGACATTACCATTCACCCCAGAATCCCCTCTGTTCCACTTTTCTGTCACTATCCCCGACGCGATAACCACCATGCGAACTTACAGAATCATAGATTCATTTGCCTGCTTTTGTAATTTATATAAATCTAATCTTATACTTTTTGCACTTAGCTTCTTTCATTTGAATTTGTATTCATGAGATTCATCCATATTGTTGTGTAGTATACTTGTAGTTTTCTGTTTCTGTTGTATAGTATTCCACTGTGTGAATATATAATTTATTTATCTACTCTACCAGGTGTTGGTAAACTATATCCAAATTTGCCCCACCTCCTATTTCTGTATGGCCTGCAAGTGAAGATGATTTATACATTTTTGAATGCTTAAAAAAATCAAAAGAATAATGTCTCCTGGCATGTGAGAATTATATGAAATTTAAATTTGTGTTCATAAATAACATTTTATTGGAACACATCACATTCATTCTTTTTTGCATTATCTGTGGCTGCTTTCACATTACAATGGCAGTTAAGTAGTTGCAGCAGAGACCACTGCAGCACTCTTGCTTTGCACTGCTGTTGGGGCACTACAAAGAGAAGTGATGCAATAAGAAGTTGATTTTGCTTCTTTGCCTGAAGAGTCTAAATATTTACTATCTTTACTGAAAATTTTTGCTGAACGCTGTACTATACTATTGGTGGGCATGTGAATAGTTTCCAGTTGGGTGCTATTATGAATAGTTCTCCTTTGAACATTCTGGTTCATGTTCTTGGTAAACATATGTAAGTATTTATTTTGGGTACATACCTAGGAGTGGAATTGCTGAGTACTGGGCTGTGTTCAGCTTAGTAGGTATTACTGCAGGTTTGTACTAATTTTATACTTTAAAATATATATGTATGAGCTGTGTATGAGAACCCCAGTTGCTCCATAGTCTTACCAATAATTGGTATATTCTATCTATTTCATTTAACCATCTGATGAAGAGGTAGTGGTAACATGAGAATAGTCTTGAAATGATAATTACAACATTTATTTTAAGGTTATGCCAAATGCTGTGCTAATAATTTCACCTACATTATCACATTATAGACAAGTCCATTTTACTGATGTGGGAATAGTGTTCAGCAAGGCTAAGAAACTTTAAGTTCACACAGATATTAAATAGAAAAACCAGCAATCAAACTCAGATCCAGTTGACTTCATAGCCTGTATCCCTTCTATTGCATGGAGTTGTATCCCCACATGACAATTTAATAAGACTTTCACTTTTGGAGAGTATCAGCGATAGGAGTGTCTTTAACTAGCATTCAAACATTTGTTAGGAAAAGGGATGAAGTGGAGCTATAAAAAGTAGGTATGGGGAAAGTATGGGCAAATACACCCTCATTTCTGCTGCCATCTGCTACAGTGGTTAACTGTATGCTTTCTGCTTCCCTCCAGCCCTTTGGCTGGTTATGTTTATTACATGTTCTGACAGTTGAGCCTGTGGTGAAAAAGGATAACAGATTTGTATTCTCAAGATCATCTCCAGATGCTGGCCAGAAGCACCTCTGGATTCATGAAATATTTGTCTTTAGTATTTCTTGAAGATGGATGATTGGAAGAAAAAAAATGTTTGAGGACCATTTCAGTATAAATCATGGAGAATTCCTTTCTTTGGCAATCTGGAATGCATTTCTCTATTTCTTTTAGAAGAATAATGCATGTATTAATAACTTTGCTGGAATGGGGTCTGGGCCAAGATGAGATGATCACGGAAATCATTATTGATGGTTTCTTGTAGCCAAACAATCTGTTCCCCCAAACCTGGAGTTTGTCATCTGTAGGTGAAGGACTGCTGAAAGGCCACATCTGAGTCACTTGCATGAATCCCCTCCTCTCTATCCCAACTGCCATTCCTCTACCCAGGTTTTGGCTGGGGTTTTTTTTGGTCTGAATCACAAAACATTTATATCAGGTTTATTAACTTTCTCTTCTGCTTCAACACAAACAAGCATTCAAACTGATACTGTAGTTGTCCTGCTAATATGATTATGCCATTGCCTTGATCCAATACTTCTGGAACTCATTATTGCCTATAGCAGTGCTCTCCAATTTCTTTTTATTGATATATAATTGACTCTCCAATCTTTCTTTTGATTCTGTACTACTACACATGAAATTGCATTTATTTATGAATATATTTCATTTATGGATGAGATATTTATTTATAAATTTATATATTTCATATGTAAATTTTGGAAAAAAAATATTTTTAAAGGATGAGATAATATATACCAAGGGTTAGCAAAGATTTTCTAAAAAGCACCAGATGGTTAATATTTTAGTCTTTACAGGCTGTAAGGTCTCTGCTACAACTACTCAGTTCTGCCACGGTAGCACAAAAACAGCCATATGTAACAAACAACCCAATCAAAAAATGAGCAGAAGAACTAAATAGACATTTCTCCAAAGAAGACATACAGATGGCCAACAGGCACATGAAAAGATGTTCAACATCACTAATTATTATAGAAATGCAAATCAAATCTACAATGAGATACCACCTCATATGGGTCAGAATGACCATCATTAAAATGTCTATAAATAACAAATGCTGGAGAGAGTGTGGAGAAAAGGGAACCCTCCTACACTGTTGGTGGGAATGTAGGTTGGTGCAGCCACTATGGAAAACAGTATGGATGTTCTTTAGAAAGTTACAAATAGAGTTGCCATATGACCCAGAAATCCCATTTGTGGGCATATATCTACACAAAACTAGAATTCAGAAAGATACATGCACCCTTATGTTCATAGCAGCACTATTCACAATAGCCAAGACATGGAAACAACCTAAATGTCCATCAACCAATGAATGGATAAAGAAGATATGGTACATATATACAATGGAATACTACTCAGCCATAAAAAGAATGAAATAATGCCATTTGCAGCAACAGGGATGGAAGGAGAGATTATCATACTAAGTGCAGTAAGTCAGAAGAAGAAAGACAAATACCATATGATATCACTTACATGTGGAATCTAAAATATAACACAAATGAACTTATCTATGAAACAAAAACAGACTCACAAATATAGAGACCAGAATTTGGTTGCCAAGGGGGAGGCAGGGTAGGAGAGGGATGGATTGGGAGTTTGGGGTAAGCAGATGCAAACTATTATATATAGGATGGATAACAACAAGGTTCAACTGCATAGCACAAGGAACTATATTCAACATCTGGTGATAAACCATAATGGAAAAGAATATTTTAAAAAATGTATATATATGTATAACCAAATAGCTTTGCTGTACAGCAGAAATTAATATAGCAAATACCAGAGACTGGGTGGTTTAAACAAAAGAAATTTATTTTTGCATATTACTGGATGATAGAAGTCTGACGTATAGGTGTTTACAGGGTTGATTTCTTCCAAAACCTCTCTCTTAGATAGCTGTCTTCTCCCTGTGTCTTCACAAGGTCTTCCCTCTTGCCTATGTCCTAATCCCTTGTTACAAGGATACCAGGCATACTGGCTTAGGGCCAGCCTATACGGTCTCATTTTACCTTAATAACCTCTTTAAAAGCCCTTTCTCCGAATACAGTCACATCCTAAGGTACTGGTGTTAGGATTTTAACATATGAATTTTAAAAGGACACAGTACAGCCCAGAACTCTGTGTGATCTGCAGCAATCTCTTCATCAGAGCACTATAAAAAATAGTCTCTTTATTAGCTCCAGATGTAACTTCTCTTGATCCAGAGACCTCTGTACTAAAAAGGCAAATTATCTGTTCTCCACACACCCGATATACAACAGAATGGAAGAGCCACAATAAATAAACCCATTTAGAAAGGGAAACTATAGGAAACACACAGCAGACACTGTCCCATAGTAAATCTGAAATCCTACTGGACAGAAATCTTGAAGGTCCCTACTTAGGAGTAGGGAATGGGCCTAAATCATGTCCTGAGTCCACACTTGCAAAGTAGGTCCCTTGTACTTTTTCTCCATTGTCCTTGGCTCTGATGTCTGGATATTATTCTTTTTCTATTATTCTTTCGGCCACATATGAAGTAAGTATTGGGCCATATGTTCTGGGGTTGCGGAGGCTAAGCTGTTTTATCAGTCCACTGTCTGCCCATAGAATTTAGTGGTCTCAGGGATTATTTTAAAGCTTGAACAGTCAGAATCACTTTTAATATAGTCAAATTTTTGTTGTCCTTTTTGCATTTTAAGGGTTTTGTTTTTGTTTCATTTTGTTTTTGGCAGTACAACTATTCCAAAATCTTTCTTAATCTCCTGTTTCTTTGATGGCAATCAACTTTATGTGCAAACAATCAACAAGCATCACACTTTTGGAAACTTTATTTTGCATGCAAGAAGGAGTTGAATTTTATGGGTCAGAGAAAGGACTGTTATGAGATGAATTGTACTCCCAAATTCACATATTGAAATCCTAAATGCCTTATATAAGACATTAAAAAATAGGCAAAGGATCTAAATAGACATTTTTCCAAAGAAGACATACCGTTGGCCAACAGACACATGGAAAGGTACTCAATGTCACTATTCCTCAAGGAAAAGCCAAAACCAAGATGAGATATCACCTCACAACTGTCAGAATGGCTATTATCAAAAAGACCACAAATAGAAAGTGTTGACAAAGATGTGGAGACAAGGGAACCCTCATGCTCTGTTGGTAAGCATGTAAATTGTGCAGCCACTAAGGAAAACCATATGGAGATTCCTGAAAAAAATAAAAATAGAACTACCATATGATCAGCAATTCCACTCCTGGGTATTTATCTGAAGAAAACAAAAACACTAACTAGAAAAGATATTGCACCCCTATATTCATTACAGCTTTATTTACAATAGCCAAGATATGGAAGCAACCCAAGTACCCATAAATAGATGAATGGGTAAAGAAGATGTGGTGTATATACAATAGAATATTACTCAGTCATAAAAAAGAATGAGATCTTGCCATTTGCATCAACATGGATGGACCTAGAGGGCATTATGCTAAATGAAATAAATCAGAGAAAGACAAATACTCTATGACTTCACTTATATGTGGAATCTAAAAAACCAAATGAATAAACATAATAAAACAGAACAGAGTTATAGATACAGGGAACAAACAGGTGGTTGCCAGAAGGGAGGGGACTGGGGGGAGAAAAGAATTAGATGAGGGAGATTAAGAGGTACAAACTTCCAGGCTTCCCTGGTGGCGCAGTGGTTGAGAGTCCGCCTGCTGATGCAGGGGACACAGGTTTGTGCCCCAGTCCAGGAGGATCTCACATGCCATGGAGCGTCTGGGCCCATGAGCCATGGCCGCTGAGCCTATGTGTCCGGAGCCTGTGCTCCGCAACGGGAGAGGCCACAACAGTGAGAGGCCCATGTACCGAAAAAAAAAAAAAATTGAGGTACAGACTTCCAGTAGCAAAATACATGAGTCATGGGTTTGAAATATACATTGTATGGAATATAGTCCATAACTATGTAATATCTTTGTGTGGTGACATATCATAACTAGACATATTGTGGTGATAATTTTGAAATGTATAGAAATACCAAATCACTAATGTTGTATAACAGGAACTAACACAGTGTTGTAGGTCAATTATACTTCAAAAACAAACAAACAAACTCCTGGAAGAAGAATATCATATTTGTGGTTACCAGACGTAGGGGGTTAGGGGAGGAGGAATAGGATGAAGGTAGTCAAAAGATACAAACTTCCAGTTATAGGATAAATAAGTACTAGGGATGTAATGAACAACATGAAAAATATAATTAAACACTGCTGTATGTTATATATGAAAGCTGTTGAAAGTAAATCCTAAGAGTTCTTATCACACAAACAAAATGTTTTCTCTATTTCTTTAATTTTATAACTATATGAGGTAATAGATGTTCACTAAACTTATTGTGATAGTCATTTCATGATGGATGTAAGTCAAATCATTATGCTGTACACCTTAAACTTATACAGTACTGTATGCCAATTATATCTCTAAATCTGGAAGAAAAATAAAATAAATAAATAAATAAATAAATAGGAAGAAAAAGATTAAGACATAGAAGGCTGTCCAAGTGAAGACAATGAAAGAAGATGGCCATCTAAAAGCCAAGGAGAGAAGGACCTCAGAAGAAATAACTTTGCCAACATCTTGATCTTGAACTTCTAGTCTACTGTGAGAAAAAACAATTTCTGTTTTTTGGTGGGGTTTTTTTGGTTTTTTTTTTCTTTGGCAGTATGCAGGCCTCTCACTGTTGTGGCCTCTCCCGTTGCGGAGCACAGGCTCCGGACGCGCAGGCTCAGCAGCCATGGCTCACGGACCCAGTGCTCCATGGCATGTGGGATCTTCCCGGACCAGGGCACGAACCCGTGTCCCCTGCATCGGCAGGCAAACTCTCAACCACTGCGCCACCAGGGAAGCCCTAATTTCTGTTTTATAAGTCAACCAGTCTGTGGTACTTTGAAACAGCAGCCCTAGCAAACTAACACACCCAATAAAATGTCAGTAAAAGATCTGAATAAACATTTCACAGGGAAAATATAAGAATGGCCAGCATATGCATAAAAAGATACTCAACATCATTATTAGTCAATATGAAAATGTAAATTAAAAATACAATGAGATACCACTATTTGCTAATTAGAATGGCTAAAATGATAAAGACTGACAATGCCAAGTGTTGATGAGGAGATGGGGCAGGTAGAACTCTAACCTGTTGATAGAAAAGTAAAATGGTAAATCTACTTTGGAAAAATATTTAGCAGTTTCTTAAAATGTCTAACACCTTCCATAATTCCCAGCCATTCCACTCCTAAATATTTTACTCAAGTAATTAAAAATGATTGGATTATTAATACACACAACAATATGGGTGAATCTCAAAATCAATATGCTGAATGAATGAAGCTAGTCATAACATAATGCATATGTATGATTCCATTTATATAAAATTCAAATCAATTCATGGGGGAAAAATAATATCAATGGCTGCTTACGGTTGAAGAGGTAGAGAAAGGAATGAATGGCAAAAAAAAAAAAGAGCAACGTTTTGGGAATGATGTAAATGTTCTGTATCTTGATAGCTGTGATGGCTCCATAGGTATATACAATTTTCAGCATTCGTTAGATTATGCAGTTTAAATAGATACAGTTTGATGTATGTAAATTATTCCTGAATAAAGTTAATAAGAAAAACATTGAAATTCTACATAAGATTTGCTAACTCAGGGTCATGAAGATATACTCCTATAATTTTGTCTAAGAGTTTTATAGTTTTTAGCTTTTACATTCAGGTCTATGACCCATTTTGAGTTAATTTTTGTGTATAGTGTGAAGAAAGTGTCCAACTTCATACTTTTGCATATGAATATCTAGTTGTCCCAGTACCATTTGTTGAAGAGACTCTTCCTTCCTCATTGAATGTTTTTGGGAAAGAACATTTTTAACACTCTTGTTAAAAATCAGTTGACCAAAAATACAAGAATTCATTTATGCACCCTCAGTTCTAGTCCATTGATCTATCTATCTATCCTTTTGCTAATACCACATTCTACATTTTCTTGCCTAATTGTCCTGGTCAGACTGCTAATACCGTACAAATAGATGTAGCAAGAGTGAACATCCTTGTCTTGTTCTTGATTTTAGAGGCAAAGCATTCAGTCTTTCATCATTGAATATGATGTTACATGTAGGTTTTTGTAGATGTCCTTTATGAATTCAAATGTTTCTTTCATTTCTAGTTTCCTTTGAGTTTTTATTGTAAATGCGTGTTGAATTTTGTTAAGTGTTTTTTTTTGCATTTATTAGAATTATCATATTTTTAAAATCTTATATTAAGTTAGTATGGTGAGTTGTACTGATTAATTTTCAAATGTTCGACTTTGCATTCCTAAAATAAATCCCATTTGGTCAGGATGCATTGTCTTCTTTATTATATCACTGGATTTAATTTTCTAAAATTTTCTTAAGGAGTTTTGTGTCTATGATCATAAGAAATAATGTAGTTTCCTTCCTTTCTTTACAGTGTCAGCCTGGTTTTGTCAATGACGATGATGGACTTACAGCATGAGTCAGGAAATGTTTCCTCTTCTACTTTGTGAAAGTATTTGTGTCAAATTGTTATTACTTTGTCCCATAAATGTTTGGAAGGATTTACTAGTAATTCAATCTGAACCTGGAGTTCTCTTTGTGTGAAAGTTTTAACAAACAATTTAATTTCTTTAATGTGTAGAGTTATATTCAAGTCATCTATTTCTTCATGAGTGAGATTTGATATTTTGTGCATTTTGATAAAATAGTCCATTTCTTCTAAGTTGTCAAATTTGTTGGTATCCAGCTGTTAGTTGTATTCTCTCAGTATCCATTCAATGTGTATGAGATTTGCAGTAATGTTTTTTCTTTTATTCTTTTTTTTTAACATCTTTAGTGGAGTATAATTGCTTTACAATGTTGTGTTAGTTTCTGCTGTATAACAAAGTGAATCAGTTATATGTATACATATATCCCCATATCCCCTCCCTCTTGTGCCTCCCTCCTACCCTCCCTATCCCACCACTGTAGGTGGTCACAAAGCACCGAGCTGATATCCCTGTGCTATGCAGCTTCTTCCCACTAGCTATATTTTACATTTGCTAGTGTATATATGTCCATGCCACTCTCTCACTTCGTCCCAGCTTATCTTACCCCTCCCTGTGTCCTCAAGTCCATTCTCTACATCTGTGTCTTTATTCCTGTCCTGTCCCTAACTTTGTCAGAACCTTTTTTTTTTTTAGGTTCCATGTATATGTGTTAGCATACAGTATTTGTTTTTCTCTTTCTGACTTACTTCACTCTGTATGACAGACTCTAGGTCCATCTACCTCATGACAAATAACTCAATTTCATTTCTTTTTATGGCTGAGTAATATTCCATTGTATATATGTGCCACATCTTCTTTATCCATTCATCTGTCGATGGACACTTAGGTTGTTTCCAGTCCTGACTATTGTAAATAGTGCTGCAGTGAACATTGTGGTACATGTCTCTTTTTGAATTGTGGTTTTCTCAGGGTATATGCCCAGTAGTGGGATTGCTGGGTCATATGGTAGTTCTATCTTTATTCTTATATTGCTGATTAGTTTTCATTCATTATTTAGCTTAGGTACAAGTTGATCAATTTTATCCATCTTTTCAAAGAACCAGCTTTTGGTTTCATTGACTTTCTCCAGT
This sequence comes from Delphinus delphis, assembly GCF_949987515.2. Taxonomy (NCBI): domain Eukaryota; kingdom Metazoa; phylum Chordata; class Mammalia; order Artiodactyla; family Delphinidae; genus Delphinus; species Delphinus delphis. The sequence continues at coordinate 46,853,989 of NC_082683.1, forward strand.
ATTTGACCTTTCTCAAATTTCACAGGTTTCTCTTCTTTTTCTTTTTTATATTCTTCCTTCTACTTTGCATTTCTCTTTGCTGCCTCTTGAGGTAAAATGAGGTTACTAAAGAAGGCTTTTCTTCTTCTCTAATATAAACATTTAAAGCTACAAATTTTCCTCTAAGCACTGCTTTAACTGTATTTCATAGTTTGATACATTGTATTTTGATTATTATTCAATGCAAAATAACTTTCATTTTCCTTTGTGATTTCTTCTTTGACCTATGGAAATTTGGGAGTGTTTTACTTATTATAAATATATAGGTTTTCACAGATATTTTACAGTTACTGATTTCCAATTTAATTTTCTCAAGGTCAGAGAACATATCCTGCATAATTACAATTCTTTTAAAGTTATTGAGACTTGCCTTATGACTCATCCTGTAGTCTGTCTTTTCTTTTTTTTTTTTTTTGAACTTTATTTCTGTAGTCTGTCTTTTTTAACATACCATGTGCACTTAACAAGAATGTGTGTTCTGAAGTTGTGGCATTTATATATACATAGTACTTATGTATATATAAATTTTAATGCAATTATTTATAATTATATATAAATTTATATATGTATATATAACAGATTAAACACATATATAAAATTAGATTAAGGTGACTGATCATGTCTTTTAATAACTTTTTTGGTCTAGTTATTTTATCCATTGTTGAACAAAGGGTGTTAAAATTGCCTAATATTATTGTGGACCTATCTATTTTTCTTTAATTCTATTATTGTTTCATGTATTTTAAAGCTCTATTATTCAGTACATACATATTTATGATTATTATATGTTCCTAACGAATTGGTACTTTTATCACTATAAAATTATTTCTTTATCTTTGGTAATACTCTATCTTGAGGTATACTTTATCAAATAGTAATGTAGCCAGTCTAGTCTTAACAGTTACTGTTTGCACGTCATATAATTTTTATCAATTTCGAGAAAATTGAACTTTTAAAATTTCAAGTTTTTCTAGGCAGCATGCAACTGGGTCCTGCTTTTTAACCTATTCTTAAAAACTACCTTTCTATTGGAGTATTTAGTTTATTAGCATTTAGTGTAATAGTTGATAAATATGGATTTATCATTCTGTTTGTCCCCTCTCTGTGTTTTGTTCTACTATATCCCCTTTCTTGCCTTTCTTTAATTTATTCACATATTTTTAAATTCCATTTTAATTCATTTATTGGCTATTTAGCCATAGTTCTTTACTTCATTTTTAAGTGGGTTTTCTAAGGATTACACTATATATCATTAACCTTTTACTCTACCTAGACTTGATATTGTACTACTTCATATATAATATAAAAATCTTGCAACCATTTAAGTCCATTTAACTCTTTATCACCCTTTATGTTGTAGCGGCCACATTATCTTCATACATTATAAACCTCTCAAGACAACATTATAATTTTTGCTTTACATGTTGATATGTATTCTAAGGCTATTAAGAGAAAAAATAGACTTTTATATCCACCTATATATTTACCAGTGTTACCCATTCCTTCCTAAGGATCTGAGTTCCATCTGGTTCCATTTCCCTTCACCCTGAACAATTTTCATTACCATGTCTGGTAGCACAGTTCACATGGCAACACATTCCCTTGTTTTTTATTTATCTGAAAGATGTCTTTATTTTGCCTTCAGTCTTGAAAAACATTTTCATTGGCTATAGACTTCTGACCAGTTTTTTTGGTTTGTTTTCTTTTTTTCTTCCATCTCTTTAAGACATTTTTTCATGGGTTTCATGAAAGTCTTCCTTTGATTGTCATGAAAAGTCCACAGTTATTCAAATCTTTGTTCCCCTTTCTGTAGTGTGTTAATTTTTCTCTGACTGTTTTCAAGATTTTCTCTTTATCTTTGGTTTTCAGCAATCTGACTATACTGCGCCCAAGTATCATTATTATCAAATTTATACTATTTGGAATTTACTGAATTTCTTGAATTGGTTTATTTCCTTCACACACTATGAGGAGTTTCCAGCCATTATTTCTTTAAATACTTCTTCTGTCCCATTCCTTCTGTCCTTTCCTTTTGGGACTCCAATTACTCACATGTTCGACCTTTTGAAATTCTGCACTGGTCTTGGAGGCTGTATTAATTAAAAACTTTTTTCTCTTTCTTCAGGTTGGATAATTTCTAGTGATCTATCTTCAAAATCACTTTTTCCCCTGTCATCTCCATTCTGCCAATAAGTTTATCCAGTAAATTTTAAATTTCAGATACTGTATTTTTTCACATTAAAAATTTCCTCTTTTTTAACATTTTATATTTCTCTGTTGAGAATTCCTATCTTTATATTCATTCAAGCATATTTAACTTTATCTCACTCAGCTATTATACATTCTTTAACGTCCTTATCTTATAACTTGAGTATCTGGAATATCTCAGAGTTTGGCATCTATTGATTTTTTTCTTCCCTTCCAAAAAGGTTTATATTCTTCTGTCTCTTGATTCTTCTGACTCAAATATGTTGAGTAATTCTGGGCTGTATCCTGGGCATTGTAATTTTTTTATTTTTGCAGATTTTAATTTTGCTAAATTCCTCTAAAGAGCGGGTGTTTTGTTTTGGTTTGGTTTAGCAGGCATTTAACTTGGTTATCCTAAACTTACACACTGTCATACCTGTGATGGGTGGAGGCTCATATCTCGTATTAGGTATTTAAGCCTTTGCTGGAAGCTGCTTTCCATTGCCCCACACATACATGGTTCAGGGGTCATCTAAAAACTTGAGGTTGAGTTTAAACACTGAATTAGGGGTTCCCTATTCTTTGACTCTCTCCTTTTCAGGGTTTTGCCCTAACTCTCTGGTGGCTCTGGTTGCTCCAGGGCTCCTTCACCCAGCCCATTTGGCCAAAACCATGGCAGGGCTTTCTATCAGAATTTTAGTCAAATGGCATCATCTCCACCATGATTGTGAGTGCCTTCAAAGTGAAGACACACAAAAAAGGAACTCATTGTATTTAGTTTCCTTTTCTCAAGTTTTAATTCCCCTCTAAAATCTGCTGCTTTTGTTCAGTCACCAAATCCTTTAGTTCATGTCATATATATTTTTTAAAGTTCTATTATTTGCAGCAGTTTACTACTTCATACTGGAGGTGAAATTTTAATTATGTTTTTCAAATTTAAAAATTTTCATATATTTCATGTGCAAGTTTATAACTTTAAACTTTATTGAAGTCATTAACTGAGAACAATAAGGATGTTTGCCTAAATATACAAAGTCTGAAATTACATTTTATGATTCCCAAATTGCCATCTTACTTCATCCTCAGCATCCAATTTAATTTCCTATTTTGTTTTGGTTGCACAGTATTGAGAAATCCTGTTTTATATGGGTATATAGTTGCAAAACATAGGGTTTTTTTAAAACAATTTATCTTAGGATATCAATCAATAAAATGGAAGCTTTCTTTGAGGTCTGCATAAAGAGCAGTTAAATTGGCAACATGATCCTCTAATCCAAGATTTTATAAACATTCCATGAAAAGCAGACGTCTGCTGTCAAATATATTTGAAGAAATTTGGCTGATGTATTGCACTAGAGAAACATTACATATTGACAATTCTGAGGAGAAATCTTTCAAATTTAACTTTACTCCAATGTTTCTCAAAATTATTTACCACAGAACCCTTACTTCCAACATACCCACTAACAAATTGCATAATCAGTATTCCAATTTTTGGAAAATAGAACTATATGTAATCCCAAATAAAGAAAAAGGAACTAGCATCTACAAGTACCTACTATATAGTAGCATTGTATTGGATGCACATAATCTTATTTAATTCTTATGACACCTAAATATGTAGGATTTTATTTTAATATACATATGAGAAAACTGATGCACAAGACAGGGAGGACTTTTGTTTTTCCAGTTTCATTGAGCTATAATTGACATATAAGATTGTATTAGTTTAAGGTGTACAACATAATTATTTGATCAATGTATGTATTGTAAACAATTATGACAATAAGTTTAATTAACATCCATCACCTCACATAGTTACAACTATTTTTCTTATGATGAAAACTTTTAAGATCCACTCTCTTAGCAACATCCAAATATACAATATAGCATGGTGACTACAGTCACCATGATGTACATTATTACATCTCCAGGACTTATTTATTTTATACTTGGAAGTTTGCATCTTTTGACCACCTTCTCCCATTTCCTCAACCCCCTGCCTCTGGCAACCACCAATCCGTCGCTGTTTCTATGAGTTCAGATTTTTAGATTGTACATATAAGTGAAATCATACAGTATTTTTCTTTCTCTGTCTGACTTTTTTCACTTAGTATTATGCCCTCAGTGTCCAACAATGTTGTCACAAATGGCAGGATTTCCATTTTATGGCTGAATAATATTCCATTGTATATGTATACCACATCTTTTTTTTTAACCTTTTTATTGGAATATAATTGCTATACAATGGTGTGTTACTTTCTGCTGTATAACAAAGTGAATCAGCTATATGTATACATATATCCCCATATCCCTTCCCTCCTGCATCTTCCTCCCATTTTCCCTATCCCACCCCTCTAGGCGGTCACAAAGCACAGAGCTGATCTCCTTGTGCCTTGCGGCTGCTTCCCACTAGCTATTTTACATTTAGTAGTGTATATATGTCAATGCCACTCTCTCACTTCATCCCAGCTTACCCTTCCCCCTCCCCATGTCCTCAAGTCCATTCTCTATGTCTGCATCTTTATTCCTGTCCTGCCGCTAGGTTCTTCAGAACCATTTTTTTTTGTTTGCTTCCATATATATGTGTTAGCATACAGTATTTGTTTTTCTCTTTCTGACTTACTTCACTGTGTATGACAGACTCTAGGTCCATCCACCTCACTACGAATAACTCAGTTTCGTTTCTTTTTATGGATGACTAATATTCCATTGTATATATGTGCCACATCTTCTTTATCCATTCATCTGTCGATGGACACTTAGGTTGCTTCCATGTCCTGGTTATTGTAAATAGAGGTGCAATGAACAGCGTGGTACATGACTCTTGCGGGCCTCTCACTGTTGTGGCCTCTCCCGTTGCAGAGCACAGGCTTCGGACACGCAGGCTCAGTGGCCATGGCTCATGGGCCCAGCCGCTCCACGGCATGTGGGATCTTCCCGGACGAGGACACGACCCCGTGTCCCCTGCATCAGCAGGCGGACTCTCAACCACTGTGCCACCAGGGAAGCCCTATGATTCTTTTTGAATTATGGTTTTCTCAGGGTATGTGCCCAGTAGTGAGATTGCTGGGTCGTATGATAGTTCTATTTTTAGTTTTTTAAGGAACCTCCATACTGTTCTCCATAGTGGCTGTATCAATCTACATTCCCACCAACGGTGCAAGTGGGTTCCCTTTTTTCCACACCCTCTCCAGCATTTATTGTTTGTAGATTTTTTTAATGATGGCCGTTCTGACTGTTGTGAGGTGATACTTCATTGTAGTTTTCATTTGCGTTTCTCTAATGGTTAGTGATGTTGAGCATCCTTTCATATGCTTGTTGGCAGTCTGTATATCATCTTTGGAGAAATGTCTATTTAGGTCTTCTGGCCAGTTTTGGATTTGGTTGTTTGTTTTTTTGATATTGAGCTGCATGAGCTGCTTGTAAATTTTCGAGATTAATCCTTTGTCAGTTGCTTCATTTGTAAATATTCTCCCATTCTGAGGGTTGTCTTTTTGTCTTGTTTATGGTTTCCTTCGCTCTGCAAAAGCTTTGAAGTTTCATTAGGTCCCATTTGTTTACTTTTGTGTTTATTTCCATTTCTCTAGGAGGTGGGTCTAAAAGGATCTTGCTGTGATCTATATAATAGAGTGTTCTGCCTATGTTTTCCTCTAAAAGTTTTATAGTGTCTGGTCTTACATTTTGGTCTTTAATCCATTTTGAGTTTATTTTTGTGTATGGTGTTAGGGAGTGATCTAATTTCATTCTTTTACATGTACCTGTCCAGTTTTCCCAGCACTACTTATTGAAGAGACTGTCTTTTCCCCATTGTACATTCTTGCCTCCTTTATCAGAGATAAGGTGACCATATGTGTGTACCACATCTTCTTTACCCATTGATGGGCACTCAAGTTGTTTCCATGTCTTGGCTATTGTAAATAATCCTGCAATAAACATATCTTTTCAATATCCTGTGTGATTTTTAAACTATAAACATAGTCTCATATCCCATGGTGGTTAGCCAAATCCTGTTGCTTCAATCCTACCCAAGTGCCAAAGTGGACTCAGTGCAAATGGAGATAAGAAGGGGTCAGGAGTCCAAGAATTAGCAGACTAGTAGCCAGTATTGATATGGGTAATACCCAAGGTAGTGACCAGGAAAATGATGCTGAGCAACAGAAATAAAAGACTTCGGAAAATTAAGAGGGAAATACAGCTGCAATATGATTACTTGGTGAGATCAGGAATAAGATAGACTTAGGAAGGACAAAAGTGAGAGGGAAAGCAATCCAAAACTAAGGCCATTTTACAAGGGGATTAGAATCTTATATGAGCATAACTATTTTAAAGGATTGTTTAAGAAAATATGCAGCTTAATAAAAGAGAGAATAAGTTTTCAAATGAGTACTAAGGAAAGAAATGCTAAAGAATGTCATTAAGAGGGAGTGTCATTATAGGTTAGAGTAGTTATGGAGGCAAGATATGAATCCAGTCTTGAAGTCAGGGAGGATTCAAATAGCCAGAGAGAGGATGAAGAAATATTTATATAGTACTAGTTATATAATCATCAAGAATTTTACCCTTACCTGTCAGATGGCACATATGTATCCTTCCCAGTATAAAATTTCCAGGAAATAATTTGTATATTTCAAATTTTATTGAGGATCTACTATGTGAAAATTCTCAAAAAATGTAATTGATATTTCTGTACTTTAAAGCATAATGATTAATTTTACTTTCATAATTTAAGTAGGTTTAACAAACTCTTTTTCATCATTCAGTTCCTTAAGATCTGTATTTATAAAGTAGACTTTTCAGGGTGGAGAAGAAATTAGACAATTGATATAACCCAGTGTACAACTTCCTGGCTTTAGAGTAACTTTCCACTCTAAAATTATCTTTGCAAGACAAGTGACAATTTGTCTCACTGCAATTTTTTTAAGTGGAAACTTTATTTTTCCAAAGTATTTCAACTTTTAGTGAAATGTTTTCCCAGCCTGGACTTCTATAAGACCACATTCTATTTTCAATCATCAACTTTGTGCTAGGAATTCAATCATCAACTTTGTGCAAGCTCTTGAAGGTATATATATGGTCCTATATATGTTTATTTCTCTTTAAAGATCATTTTCATTGTGAAGGTGATTAAATTCAGAAAAATAGAGGAAATGTCACATAGTCTTAGTATGCAGTATAACCTCTGTTAAGAGTTCACTATACTTTCAAAAAAAAAAAAAGGGTTCACTGTACTTTCTTCCAGTCTGTTTCTATAGTATATTTTTTTACATATTTGTGATCAAATATCACATATAAGACATAGTATGCAGATTTTAAAATATTATGTTTACATATTCTGATTATAATACTATTATAGACTAATTCTAGTGAATTTGGAATTTTTGAGGAGTAAAAAAGAAAACAAATGATGTGAAATCCATTTACCCAAAGGCAAAATATATATACTGGCATATTCCTTTAGGACTTTTTCTTTTTTTTTTAAACCTAGTTAAATCTATATTGTGTTATAGAGGTTTTTAAGTATAGTTAACACTGAGACACTTTAGAGAACCTGGATGTGGGATTATTTTAAAAGGGTTGGTGAATAATGATATCTATAACTAGAGGGTATAACAGCACTGTTTGCCTGAGACTGTGCTAACCACTTCATATCAGTATCACTTGTATTTACCCATGTATTCAGAAAATGTGGGCTACCTTCTAATTTTGGGGAATGCAATAACGAGAAAAGAACCAATCTGAGAAGGACCTTGATTTGGTCTCATGGAGCTTAGAGATTAGTGGGAAAATGAAATGATCATGCTAACAACTAAGTAATTACAAGTTGGTTGAGGACTCTGAAAGAAAGGCTTGCTGTTTTTGAGAGTATCTATAGCAGATAAACCTTCCCAATACTAGGGATGTATAGGAGGTCCCCTGAGGAATAAACATTTACTAAGGTCTGCATGTGAGAGGCAGTTAATTCGGCAAAGGAGGAGAAAGTATGATTGAAGGAAAAACATGAGTGATGTGAAATCAGGCTGTAGACATAAGGAGAATCTAGACCAGGCAGGGGCTTATAAGCTCTGCAAGGATTTTTATCTTTATCATAAAAGCAATGGAAATTCACTAGATGGCTTGCAAACATGGAGGTAATATGTTCAGATCTACATGTTTAAAGATAACATTGCCTACAATGTTGTGATGAGACTGAAAAGGCCAGAGTAGATAGGGATAGTTTGCAGTAGAGTGCTGGCAGCAGGGATGATAAGTACACAGGCTCAGGAGAAATTCAAGGGTGCTTTTGACAGTTGCTGGGCTCTGTTATGGTTGGACACTGGAGGGTGAGGGGGTGGCAGGCAGGTGAAGAAGGAGCCAAGTGGAATCCAAAACAGAAGTGAAGGAATCAGCCTTCAGTAGGAGACAGAATACATGTTCCAATTTTCCTCTGAGGAATTTTTCCCTTTTTCATATTCAGCTCCAGGTTTGGGCTCTGATTAGTCGAAGCCAATCAGCATCTCCCAGCTCAGACCACAGCGGATGAGGGTGTGACTCAATCAGAAGCAAGGAGACACAGGCAGACAGTCACAGGTGCTTTGGGGAAAAAGAAGCTTCTCTGTGAGTCCTCCCATTCCCTGCATGGGGTAGCTTGAGAGTCGGAGGCTGGGAACTGCCAAGGCAGTTCATAACAGTGGGGAGGAGCTAAAGATGTCAGAGGCACTGTGTAAATCTGAGGGTGGAGGTGTAACCCAGGAAGGCAGAGACAGGGGAGAATCAAACAAAATAAAGACACCAGAATTCTGATGACATCCTTTGAGCCTTTACATTACATATTTCTTGAAGCCAGCCTTACTTCTGGACTTTTCAGTTACATTAATCAATAATTTCCTTTTTGTTTAAGTCAGTTTGAGTTGGATTCCTTATAGTTTTCCTATGTCAGTAAAAGCAGTTAACTGTTTTAACAAAATACCATAGACTGGTTGGCTTAAACAATAGAAAATTATTTCTTTCGGTTCTGAAGCCTGGGAAGTCTAAGACCAAGGTGCTGGCCAATTCAGTTCCTGGTGAGAGCCCTCTTCCTGATTTGCAGATAGATAGCCATCTAACATGGAGGGTGAAGGGGTGAGGGGCTCTCATATGCCTTTTCTTATTAAGACACTAATCCCATCATGAGAGCTCCACCATCATGGCCTAATTACCTCCCAAAGACCCCATCCCCCAAAACCATCACATTAGGGATTAAGATTTCAACATATGGATTTAGGGAGGGACACAAACATTCAATCCATAGCACCCTACAAAGGCCTGTTAGAGATACGATTCTCCCCTATCAATTGATGTATTCTAGGAGCTTCAGTTCCTCTGATGCAGATGAAGAGAAAGGAAATAGAAGGTTAATCCAGGGTTGAAATTTGTCCAAGTGGCTATGATACAAGAGAAAGGAAGAAGGCATTTAGGGTATTCGCAACAGAATCATGGAGCTGATAGACCATTCAGTCTAAACTTGATAAGGAGCAAAGTTAAAAAAAAAAATACAGAGGGATGATGTATTGGAGTAATGAAGAATCAATTCACTGGAGCCCCCAAAGAGATTAAAGAATGATTGTGCTAATAGGAATTTAACAAACACACTGGAAGGGCACAAGGTTGTAGAGAGAAAGCAGTATGCCTGAACTAGTTATTTTGGAGGTGGAGATATTTTGAATGGTGACAAGGTACAGAATAGGACTGACAGAGTAGATGGTTGAAATGGAGTGAGGAAGGAAATGGAGCAATTGAGATGTCAAAGCACTGGTGCTATCACCCTTGAAATGGTGAGATCTCCTGGGATGAGGGAAGGGCTTGGGATGGGGAGGACTCTGACTCAGGCTGCGAATGTTCGGTGAATGAGTGGGAGAGACTGAGAGATCAGGAGATGCTAGCTGTGAGGGAAGGGTAGTATAGAAAATGAGCACAGGCCCCATGGGCACCAGATTCTTAGAGGATACTGGAAGAAACAGAAATCTGGGAGCAGAAATAAGATACAAGGTATTCAACCATCCCACTCCAATCTCAAGTTTCATCGGAGAGAATAAAGAGCTCCTGCTAGAGGACTCTGTTTGAGAGGATGGTCTGGGAAGTAAAGTGCAACAGGGGAAAGCCAAGTCTGAGTTCAGGGAAGGAGTGAATTGACCTGTCTGAGAACAGACTGGGAGGGGGACTTGGTGGATTCTTGTGCGGCGATTCCATAGACAGGAAGGAGGAACTTGGAAGGTTTCGGCGAATTAGTGCACTGGGTCAGGGATGAAGGCTTTAATCTAACCTATGGTGATGCTGGTATAATTGAAGACAATAGAGCAGGGGGAACAGCATATACTTTGGGTGGTAACTGTTTAAAACAGAGATGAGAACCATAGTGGGGAGATGTACTTGGTTGAGTGGATACTGGACCTCATGCAAATGGCATGACCAACTTGAGTCAAAGTCGTGGGAACCCAAACAGCTTGTGTCTGAACTCCTTGGCCTGCTTAGCTGCTGTGTTGAAGGAAACAAACTGTTCCCACAGGAGGTCTGGGAATGGGCTGGGCTGTACCCAGTCCCTGGGGCTGGGGATCAGAGACCAGGACCTACACACAGTGGAGCTGCTGTGGCCACATTAGGCACCACCAGTACCAGCACAGAAGGAGTACTCAGGAGATGTCCGGTCTTTGATGATGTTATCTTTGATCCATAATCCCTCATCTGCAATTGTGAAACTCAAAAGGCTTTGAAAAACAGAAGGGGTTGTTTTGTTTGCAAGTCTGTGGCAAAACTCATTTGACAGCAAAACCCACCCTAAATTTATGTGAGGCAATTTGTTGTATTTATATATCCCACTTAGAGTAACAATTCGAACATTTTGTTTCAGGGAAAAAAAAGAAGTATGTGTCTCATCATGGGGTGTTCCCTAGACCCTGCCAATGGTATTTTATGATATTGCAAATTCAAAACAAATTTTTGAATTATAAAACACACCTGGACCTAAAGTTTCCAGGTAAAAGATTATAGATGTGTATTACAATTGTTAGCCTCACAATTAATGTTCTTAACCCCCAGTGAGGGCAGTGCTATTACTATTCTTCCCATATTGCAAATGAGGATTATCACAATGCTATTATTATTCTTTCCATAGTGGCAAAATCAAAATATGGACACATGTCTGTGTGCTTCTAAAGCTTAAGCAGAATTCCTATTGGTATCGCTCAGTGAGAAAGTAGGTTGACCTTGATGACTTTCTCCGACCTCCTAGGTGCTGATGGAATCACCTTCTTACCACCATTATCTAAAGAGCAAATTGATAATTCATGGCTCCCAGGGCAGGGGTAGTATAAAGAAGGCTGAAATGGGACCTCTTCTTACCCCCCACCCTCTGACTGGCAGCAGAGACATAGAGAGAACTCAAGAAGTTAGGGCTCCCTGGATGCACAAATACTGGTGCTCATCGTCTCCAACTCTTCCAGGAGGATGCTCTGTACCACCATCAGCAATAATCCCTCTCCCCTTCCCCAACAACAATTCCAGGAGCTGTGGTTTCAATAACAAATAGAAGAGACCTATTCTTAGGATTGGCCAAAAGTTAACTGTCAATCTGATGTGTCAGTATTGTGAGTTCTATCTAGCCTTTTTCTGTGTCTCATTTTGTAGTGAAATAGTAAGAAAAGTTCTATTAGTATTTAACCAGACAGTATTCTAAAACGATAATCTTGTCCTATACTTTTTGATACCATCCTTTTCCCAAGGGTTTTAGCATCGTTCCTGGCATAGTGTATCTTGAATTAGTGCTACTTAATTGCTTAATTAATTAGGAGCAGATTCCTGTGAAAGAGAAATTTTTAATCTGCCCTAATCCCTGTTTGCTATCTTTCTTAGCCTTTACATTCATGGGTTCTAAGTAAAAGTAATACAAGAAGGCAAACAAAACAAACAACAAACCAGAAAGCTTACCTAGAGAGCTTTCATCATTGAAATCAAGTATCGACTTTGTGACTTCAGTATGGAGTAATGGGGGAAGCACAGGGAGTGTTGACAGATGTAAATTGAGATGGGAGTACTAAGGCAGAGGGCTTAGGGGGTTGACCCCAGAGCCCACCCAACAGTTTAATCCCTTCTAATCACTAGCCTTGTGACCTTGGTCAGGTCATTTGAACTCTGTACTTTGGCTTCCTCACCAATAATATGGGAGTAATAATAATATACCTATTTCTTTGTGTTTAGTATTAAACTGAGATCATATGCATAAAGTGGTTGGTTCGCAATACACCCAAACTTAGCCACACATGTTTATCTTGAGTATAATTTCCTAGTGGTATCATTCAGTCTCACCTAGGGTTCCATTCATGTCTCCAACTCATGCATTTTTTTAAACTCTAGGTTAAAAATAAACAATGACAGCACAATAATTGTAAAGACAAAGGCACAAAATTTGAGTTAATCCAATTCCATCCTGTAACCCAATTCCATCATATGATTCCATCTATTGACCACTTAGAGTTTACATTTGCATTTAAAATTTAAAACAGTGAAGCAGAAAGGTGTAATGTTTTTGTTTACACTATGATATTCATTTTTAGTTTTTACTAGCAAGACAATGTATACACAAGTGAATTTTTTAAATTATCATATTCTGCCTGTCTTTTTTCATCATTATGTGTTTTGTTCCATATCTATTACTAAAAATAATTTTGACATTTTGTGGTGAGGGGGTATGAAGTGATCCGTTTCAGGTGTCAAATATGCTAGGTTTGCCACTCTTTGTAACTTCTAAAGTGATTTCATAACGTTGTTATGACTCACCAAACCCATATCAGTTTCTGGTTCCCTTTGAATCTTGACTCTACCAAGTCAGGAGTGTGTCTCTGAGCAAGTGGCTTTCTCCTTCCAGTCACAGGTTCTCACCTGGAAAATAGGGGTAGGAACAGCTGTGTCAAAAACTGTCTCCAGGATTGAGTGGAATAACATAGCACAGTAGCTGCCAATGTGCTGCTACCAAGTGCTTCTCTTGTCCATTCTATCTGTATAAGAATGGATTACTCTGGCCTATCTCTAAAGCTCTTCCTGGCTAGGACTGAATATGATCCTATGATCATAATACGTAGACATTCAGGGCTGGATATCCTGTCAAAAGTAAGCACTTACTCCCCCTGGGAAACTCCTCAGTCCTGAAGGTTCAGATGTATTCAGCAGGTCCTTCACTCTTGTTCTTGTTCCACAGGAAAATACCCTATGTATATTCAAGGTTAGATATCATATCTGCTCAACCAAAGATGCTACTGGTACATATTAATTATGTGGCATACATAAAACAGGATAGAGTTGCTTGACAATTAAAAATATGGTATTTGCAAAGTATGGTCAGGAATTTGGGAAGGGGGGAGGGGAGCAGGTCTGCATGAAATGAGGCATCTGTTATGTTGTCAAGTTGACAATTCTAGATTCCCTACTTTTCATATCAAGTTCTCTATTTTAGAAGCCTCCAGAACATTCCACACAACTTCAGATCTACCTTGCTAGTCCTTAAATTTAGCGAGCTTTGTCTTTCAAAATTAGAGAAAAAAAAATTGTTTTAATGTATTTGCCTTTTTAAAGCTGAGTAAATTTCCCTCTCTTTTCTTTGAGTTTTTAATGAAAGGTCATTGTTCTTTTTTTTCCGTCTCTGAGATAACTGTGGCTCCATGAAAGGAAGGATAATTTATTATAATTAGTATTTGAATTACAACTTCTGCACCATTACTTCCATATTAGTGACAAAATGCCTTCACTGACATTTCATTTAATCTTCATGCGCATTGGCACACACAGTACACTGTTATTAAGATTCTGGTATTACTCCCATTACATTTGACACTCAGAGCCTCTGAGGGCTGAAGCACCAGGACCAGGTAACACAGGCTCTTGGGTCTATGCTTGATTTCATACAATCCCCTGTGCTTCTCCTCAGTGATCTAGTTTGCAGGTCAGGTACCTGCACAAGGCTGTAGGCAAAGGGAGGATATAGTCAGTATCCTATACTCCTTTATTTCTCCAGAGTTAGTATACATAGCAACTTCTCAAAAAATATCTGCCAAAGAATGGAAGAAACGTCTACTTTTACAAATTTTAGAATTTGTAAAATTCTTTTACACTTTTAGAATTTTTACAAATCACATTTCTTTTGATCAACATATCTGCTCTTCCTTCACTACCGCTATACAATCCTCTTAGTAGAGATGAAGAAATGGAAGTGAAGGGAAGTGCAAAATTACCTCTAAATCCTACTGCTAGTAGGAGGAAATGAAAGGACTCAAACACAGATCTTCTGGAGCTCACTTCTGAGTTCTTTCCAATAAGCCATATTGAACTGTTGTAGTATAGCTGTACCTTAGAGATTAACAAGTAGTCCAGTTACACCGCAGACAGGAGACCAGAAATTCACCTTACTCAGGTGAGGAGACACAGGGGTCCTGAGAATGATGAGAGAGCTACAGGATCCCAGAAAAAGGACAAGGAGGCCACAGAGAACTTGGGCTTAGCAACGAAAAGTAAACAGTCAGGACGATGGACTATACTGCAGTGTTGAATGATATGCTCCAAAGAACAAGACTAAACAAGTTGCACCTTCATGACCACCATTCCAGAGGTAACTTCAGACCAACCACTAAACCACAGGGACCAGCGAGGGGTATTCTCATAGCTACATGGAATCTCATAGCTACCCCTTTACCCTGAGTGCCATCTGAAAGAGGAGGAGGGCAGAGGGAGTTCTGGAAGAGAAATACTTATGAGAAAGAGACCAAGTCACTTCAAAGAGCTGAAACTGAACTAACTTTCACGGTTCAGTTCCTCTCTCCTACTTCTCACTGCTAAGCAGAAAGGTGAAGCTCATGAGTAAAATCAGAGTCATTGTAGGAAATAAAGAAGCTGCATTTTCTTATCATGGCTGAGTCAAAATATAGACTTCAGTCTTCCTGCTCACTTAAACACGATATTTCCTAAAGCTAATTGAGAATTTATGTGTTAATCCCTACAAATGGAAAGGCAAAAAGCGAACATAATTTCTGCAGAAGAACTGAAGATTTCTGTATTACAAATCACTGCATATTCATTCAAAGAATATTTTTAACTGCCTACTATAAGTTAGGCCTTGGGATTGAATAGTGAACAAAACAGAAAAGGTAGTTAATTCACTATACAAAGTGAACCTCAGGAGTTTGGGAACTGGTCCAAGGTCAAATAATTAATAAACTGTAGAGTCAGGATTTAAATTCAGGTGTGTCTGATTCTAAAGCCCATCCTCTTCTATCTCATCATACTAGTTGAGTATGAACTAGAAAAATATGCAATTTTATGCTTACAGCTTTTTTAAAAAAAATAAACAACAGAAATTTATTTCCAAGATCATGGTCCTGGCAGATTTAGTGTCTGGTTAACAGGTGACCATCTTGTCACTGTGTCCTCATGTGGTGGGAGGGGCAAGGGTCTCTAGGTTTCTGGGGTCTCATTATTGTTTTTCCTTTTTATTCTTATTGCATCATAATTAATTTACAGTGTTCTGTTAGTACAGAAAAGTGATTCAGCTAAATATATATATATATATATATATATATATATATATATATATATATATATATATATATATATATATATATACTTTTTCAGATTCTTTTCCATTATAGGTTATTACAAGATATTGAGTATAGTTCTCTGTGCTATACAGTAGGTCCTTGTTATTTACCTAATTTATATGTAGTACTATGTATATGATAACCGCAAACTCCTAATTTATCACTGCTCCTCCTCCCCCACTACCCCCTTTTGTAACCATAACTTTGTTCTCTATGTCTGTGAATCTATTGGTGTTTTGTAAATAAGTTCTTTTGTATCATATTTTTAGATTCCACAAATAAATGATATCATATGAGATTTGTCTTTGTTTGACTTACTTCACTTAATATGATAATCTCTAGATGCATTAAAAAGAATGAAATAGACACCATGAACAATTTATGTTTACATTTTTAAACCAAATATACTTATGTTGAGAATGATGTGTGTGTTTATGTACAGATGTATTATAAAGATGTAGAGTACAAAGACCTTCAAGATGGTGGAGGAATGAGACGTGGAGATCATCTTCCCCCCTCAAATACATCAGAAATACATCTACATGTGGAACAACTCCTACAGAACACCTACTGAACACTGGAAGAAGACCTCAGACTTACCAAAAGACAAGAAACTCCCTTCATACCTGAGTAGGGCAAAAGAAAAAAGATAAAACAGAGACAAAAGAATAGGAACGGAACCTGCTCCTCTGGAAGGGAGCTGTGAAGGAGGAAAAGCTTCCACACACTAGGAAGCCCCTTCACTGGCAGAGACAGGGGTGGCGGTTGTGGGGGAAGCTTTGGAGCCATGGAGGAGAGTGCAGCAACAGGGGTGCAAAGGGCAAAGCTGAGATTCCCGCACAAAGGATCACTGCCAACCAGCCCTCACCAGCCTGAGAGGCTTGTCTGCTCACCTGCCAGGATGGGTGGGGGCTGGGACCTGAGGCTGGGGCTTTGGAGGTCAGATCCCAGGGAGAGGACTAGGGTTGGTTGGTGAACACAGCGTGAAGAGGGCTAGTGCACCACAGCTAGCCGGGAGGGAGTCCAGGAAAAAGTCTGGACCTGCTTAAGAGGCAAGAGACAATTGTTTCGGGGTGCACGAGGAGAGGGGAGTCAGAGCTCCAGAGATGGGCATGAGCTATGTCTATCAGCATGGACACCAGAGACGGGCATGAAATGCTGAGGCTGCTGCTGCAGCCAACAAGAAGTCTGTGTGCAAGCACATGTCACTATCCACACCTCCCCTCCCAGAAGCCTGTGCATCCTGCCACTGCCAGGGTCCCATGATCCAGGGACAACTTCCCCGGGAGAACACAAGGCGTGCAGAGGTAGGGCCAAATCCAAAACTGAACCCCAGGAGCTGTGTGAACAAAGAAGAGAAAGGGAAATCTTTCCCAGCAGCCTCAGGAGCAGCAGATTAATTCTCCACAATAAACTTATGCACCCTACATTTCTGGAATACCTGAATAGACAACGAACCACCCCAAGACTGAGGTGGTAGATTTTGGGAGCAATGATATACATATTTTTCTCCTTTTTCTCTTTTGGTGAGTGTGTATCTGTATGCTTCTTTGTGTGATTTCATCTGTATAGCTTTGCTTTAACAATCTGTCTGAGGGTTCTGTCTGTCCGTTTTGTTTTGGGTATTTTTAGTATAATTTTTAACACTTGTTATCATTGGTGGATTTGTTTTTCAGTTTGGTTGCTCTCTTCTTTCTTTTTTTTATTTTTATTTAATAACTTTATTTTATTTGATTTATTTTTCTTTCTTTCTTTCTTTTTTTATCCCTTTTCTTCTGAGCCATGTGGCTGACAGGGTCTTCATGCTCCAACCAACTGTCAGACCTGTGCCTCTCAGGTGGGAGAGCCGAGTTCAGGACATTGATTCCCCCAGAGACCTCTCGGCTCCACGTAATATTAAACAGCAAAAGCTCTCCCAGAGATCTCCATCTCAATGCTAAGACCCAGCTCCACTCAACAATCAGCAAGCTACAGTGCTGGACACCCTATGCCAAACAACTAGCAAGACAGGAACACAACCCCACCTATTAGCAGAGAGGCTGCCTGAAATCATAATAAGGCCACAGACACCCCAAAACACACCACCGGTTGTGGTTCTGCCCACCAGAAAGACAAGACACAGCCTCATCCTCCAGAACAAAAACACCAGTTCCCTCAACCAGGAAGCCTACACAACCCACTGAACCAAACTTAGCCACTGGGGGCAGACACCAAAAACAATGGGAGCTATGAACCTGCAGTCTGCGAAAAGGAGACGCCAAATACAGGAAGTTAAGCAAAATGAGAAGACAGAGAAATACACGGCAGATGAAGGAGTAATGTAAAAACCCACCAGACCAAACAAATGAAAAGGAAATAGGCAGTCTACCTGAAAAAGAATTCAGAGTAATGAGAGTAAAGATGATTCAAAATCTTGGAAACAGAATGGAGAAAATACAAGAAATGTTTAACAAGGAGCTAGAAGAACTAAAGAGCAAATAAACAATGACGAACAACACAATAAATGAAATTAAAAATCCTCTATGAGGATCGATAACAGAATAACGGAGGCAGAAGAATGGATAAGTGACCTGGAAGATAAAATAGTAGAAATAAGTACTGCAGAGCAGAAAAAAGAATGAAAAGAATGGAGGAAAGTTTCAGAGACATTTGGGACAACAATAAATGCACCAACATTCAAATTATAGGGGTCCCAGGAGAAGAAGAGAAAAAGAAAGGGATTGAGAAAATATTTGAAGACATTATAGTTGAAAACTTCACTAATATGGGAAAGGAAATAGTCAATCAAGTCCAGTAAGTGCAGAGAGTCCCATACAGGATTAATCCAAGGAGAAACATGCCAAGACACATATTAATCAAACTATTAAAACTTAAATACAAAGAAAAAATATTGAAAGCAGCAATGGAAAAGCAACAGATACATACAAGGGAATCCCCATAAGGTTAACAGCTGGTCTTTCAGCAGAAACTCTGCAAACCAGAAGGGAGTGGCAGGACATATTTAAAGTGATGAAAGGGAAAAACCTACAACCAAGATTACTCTACCCAGCAAGGATCTCATTCAGATTCGATGGAGAAATTAAAACCTTTACAGACAAGCAATAGCTAAGAGAATTCAGCACCACCAAACCAGCTCTACAACAAATGCCAAAGGAACTTCTCTGGCAGGAAACACAAGAGAAGGAAAAGACCTACAATAACAAACCCAAAACAATGAAGAAAATGGTAATAGGGACATACATATTGATAATTACCTTAAATGTAAATGGATTAAGTGCTCCAACCAAAAGACATAGACTGGCTGAATGGATACAAAACAAGACCTGTATATATGCTGTCTACAAGAGACCCACTTCAGACCTAGGGACACATACAGACTGAAAGTGAGGGGATGGGAATAGATATTCCATGCAAATGGAAATCAAAAGAAAGCTGGAGTAGCAATTCTCATATCAGACAAAATAGACTTTAAAATAAAGATTATTACAAGAGATAAAGAAGGACACTACACAGTGATCAAGGGATCAATCCAAGAAGAGGATATAACAATGGTAAATATTTATGCACCCAACATAGGAGCACCTCAATACATAAGGTAAATGTTAACAGCCATAAAAAGGGAAATCGACAGTAACACAATCACAATAGGGGACATCAACACCCGACTTTCACCAATGGACAGATCATCCAAAATGAAAATAAATAAGGAAAAACAAGCTTTAAATGATACATTAAACAAGATGGACTTAATTGATATTAATAGGACATTCCCTTCAAAAACAACAGAATACACTTTCTTCTCAAGTGCTCATGGAACATTCTCCAGGATAGATCCTACCTTGGGTCACAAATCAAGCCTTGGTAAATTTAAGAAAATTGAAATCATATCAGGTATCTTTTCTGACCACAATGCTATGAGACTAGATATCAATTACAGGAAAAGATCTGTAAAAAATACAAATACATGGAGGCTAAACAATACACTACTAAATAACAAAGAGATCACTGAATAAATCAAAGAGGAAATCAAAAAATACATAGACACAAATGACAATGAAAACACAACAACCCAAAACCTATGGGATGCAGCAAAAGCAGTTCTAAGAGGGAAGCTTACGGCAATACAATCCTACACCAAGAAACAAGAAACATCTCAAATAAACAACCTAACCTTAAACTGAAAGCAATTACAGAAAGAAGAGCAAAAAAACTAAGTTAGCTGAAGGAAAGAAATCATAAAAATCAGATCAGAAATAAAAAGAAATGAAGGAAATGATAGCAAAGATCAATAAATCTAAAAGCTTGTTCTGTGAGAAGATAAACAAAATTGATAAACCATTAGCCAGAGTCATCAAGAAAAAAAAGAGAGAAGACTCATATCAACAGAATTGGAAATGAAACAGGAGAAGAAACAACTGACACTGCAGAAATACAAAGGATCATGAGAGATTACCACAAGCAACCCTATGCCAATAAAATGGACAACCTGGAAGAAATGGACACATTCTTAGAAAAGCACAACCTTCCAAGACTGAACCAGGGAGAAATAGAAGATATAAACAGACAAATCACAAGCACTGAAATTGAGACTGTGACTAAAAATCTTCCAACAAACAAAAGCCCAGGACCAGATGGCTTCACAGGTGAATTCTATCAAACATTTAGAGAAGAACTAACACCCATACTTCTCAAACTCTTCCAAAATATAGGAGAGGGAGGAACACTCCCCAGCTCATTCTGTAAGGTCACCATCACCCTGATACCAAAACCAGACAAAGATGTCACAAAGAAAGAAAACTATAGGCCAATATCTCTGATAAACATAGTTGCAAAAATCCTCAACAAAATACTAGCAAACAGAATCCAACAGCCCATTAAAAGGATCATACACCTTGATCAAGTGGGGTTAATCCCCAGAATGCAAGGATTCTGCAGTATATGCAAATCAATATGATACACTATATTAACAAATTGAAGGATATAAATCATACGATCATCTCAATAGTTGCAGCAAAAGCTTTTGACAAAATTCATCACCCATTTATGATAACAATCCTCCAGACAGTAGCAATAGAAGTAACTTAGTCAACATAATAAAGACCATATATGACAAACCCACAGCCAACATAGTTCTCAATGGGGAAAAACTGAAACCATTTCCACTAAGATCAGGAGCAGGACAAGGTTGCCCACTCTCACCACTATTATTCAACATAGTTTTGGAAATTTTAGTCACAGAAATCAGAGAAGAAAAAGAAATAAAAGGAATCCAAATAAGAAGAGAAGAAGTTAAGCTGTCACTGTTTGCTGATGACATGATAATTTACATAGAGAATCCTAAAGATGGTACCAGAAAACTACTAGAGCTAATCAATGAATTTGGTAAAGTAGTAGGATACAAATTAATGCACAGAAATCTCTTGCATTCCTATACAACAATGATGAAAAATCTGAAAGAGAGATTAAGGAAACACTTGCGTTTACCATTGCAACAGAAAGAATAAAATACCTGGGAATAAACCTACTTAAGGAGACAAAAGAACTGTATGCAGAAAACTATGACACTGATGAAAGAAATTAAAGATGACAAACAGATGGAGAGATATACCATGTTCTTGGATTGGAAGAATCAACATTGTGAAAATGACTACCCAAAGCAATCAACAGATTCAATGCAATCCCTATCAAATTACCAGTGGCATTTTTCACAAAACTAGAACAAAATATTTCACAATTTGTATGGAAACACAAAAGACCCCTAATAGCCAAAGCAATCTTGAGACAGAAAAATGGAGCTGAAGGAATCAGGCTCCCTGGCTTCAGACTATACTACAAAGCTACAGTAATCAAGACAGTATGGTACTGCCAAAAAAACAGAAATATGGAACAGGATAGAAATCCCAGAGATAAACCCACACACATATGGTCACCTTATTTTTGGAGGTAAGAATATACAATGGAGAAAAGACAGCCTCTTCAATAAGTGGTGCTGGGAAAACTATACAGCTACATGTAAAAGAATGAAATTAGAACACTCCCTAACATCATACAAAAAAATAAACTCAAAATGGATTATATAGCTAAATGTAAGGCCAGACACTATAAAACTTTTAGAGGAAAACATAGGCAGAAGAGTCTATGACATAAATCACAGCAAGATATTTTTGACCCACCTCCTAGAGAAATGGAAATAAAAACAAAAATAAACAAATGGGACCTAATGAAACTTAAAAGTTTTGCACAGCAAAGGAAACCATAAACAAGAAGAAAAGACACCCTCAGAATGGGAGAAAATATTTGCAAATGAAGCAACTGACAAAGGATTAATCTGCAAAATTTACAAGCAGCTCATGCAACTCAATATCAAAAAACCAAAATACCCAATCCTAAAATGGGCAAAAGACCTAAATAGACATTTCTCCAAAGATGATATACAGATTGCCAACAAACATATGAAAGGATGCTCAACATCACTAATCATTAGAGAAATGCAAATCAAAACTACAATGAGGTATCACCTCACACCAGTCAGAGTGGACATCATCAAAAAATCTACCAACAATAAATGCTGGAGAGGGTGTGGAGAAATGGGAACCCTCTTGCACTGTTGGTGGGAATGTAGATTGATACAGCCACTATGGAGAACAGTATGGAGGTTCCTAAAAAAAATGAAAAATAGAACTACCATATGACCTAGCAATCCCACTACTGGGCATATACCCTGAGAAAACCATAATTCAAAAAGAGACATGTACCACAATGTTCATTTCAGCAATATTTACAATAACCAGGACATGGCATCAACCTAAGTGTCCATCAACAGATGAATGGATAAAGAAGATGTGGCACATATATACAATGGAATATTACTCATCCATAAAAAGAAACTAAATTGAGTTATTTGTAGTGAGGTAGATAGACCTAGAGTTTGTCATACAGAGTGAAGTAAGTCAGAAAGAGAAAAACAAATACCATATGCTAACACATATACATGGAATCTAAAATAAAATGGTTATGAAGAACCTAGGGGCAGGACAGGAATAATGATGCAGACATAGAGAATGGACTTGAGGACACGGGGAGGGGGAAGGGTAAACGGGTACGAAGTGAGAGAGTGTCATGGACTAATATATACTACCAAATGTAAAATGGATAGCTAGTGGGAAGCTGTCGCATAGCACAGGGAGATCAGCTCGGTGCTTTGTGACCACCGAGAGGGGTGGGATAGGGAGTGTGGGAGGGAGAAGCAAAAGGGAGGAGATATGGGGATATATGTATATGTACAGTTGATTCACTTTGTTACGCTAACACAGGATTTTAAAGCAATTATACTCCAATAAAGATGTTTAAAAAATTTAAAATAAAAGAATGAAATAATGCCATTTGCAGCAACATGGATGGACCTAAAGATTATCTTTTTTATTTTTTTTGAAGACATGGTATACAATTTGTACTACTTAATGAATCTCTAATCTACCTTAACCTCCCTTTAAGAAGTTGGGGGTTCTAAGTCTGTGCATTTGTGTCACCTAGCTAGTGATGATACTTGCGCTGTTTCAAGAAAACCAAATTGAGCCATAGGAATGAAATACTACAGTCAATATTTCTGAAGTGTGATCCCTGGACCAACTGTATCAGCTTCACCTGAGGACTGGCTAGAAAGGCAAATTCTCAGGCCATACTTCAGACCCACTGAATCAGGAACTCTGGGCATGGGGCCCAGAACTATGTATTTTAATGAGCTCTCCAGATAATTAGATGCACAGTACAGTTTGAGAACCACTATTTTAAAGGCAGCAGGAAGTGCTAGTTAGTCAGTTGTCCTGAGTTAGCGCTTATGAAGAGACCTATTTGTTATCATGGGTAATTCAACCAACTAATTCCACAGATGAGAAAATGACGTCCAGAGAAAGAAAGTGACATATGCAAGGTCATGGAGGAAAATAGTGACAGAAATAAAGTAGAATCCAGTTTGGTCCTTCCAGATACCACAGTGGTTTGGCTGAAGCAGTACTTTCTGATGAACAGAACGTGAAAAGGCAGGGTGGGGACTGGAAGGAAGTTAATAACTTTTATAGGCCAAGATGTGGGATCTGGTTTAGGAACCAGCACACAACCAGGGTTGAGATGGAATCTGACACCCAATTTGAGACTAGAATAGGCCAGCATGAAGCACAGAAGGCAAAGGAGAAATCTGAGCTGGAGGTGGAAGGGCATCTCTCCCCGTTACCCTGTTTGGGCCACCTCCAGCTCCCACAGATCCCGCCTCTGTTTTGCCATTTGGATGAATTACTTAGCTCAGCGTCTGCTTCCTGAACCCTCCTCTACCCACAGCCCCTGGATCTGATCTCCATCCATCTTCACCCAGGTTGAGAGCCCCAGGGAGCTCTGGAAAGTCTCCAGTCCACAGTAGGAATGAGAAGCAGAACTTCCAGCAGACCTGCTGTTGGTGAGTAGAGTCAGGGAACAGGATCACCTAATCCTTGTGAAATTACCAGGTGTGACTGAGCAGGTAAAGAATATTTTGTTTAGGGAGAAAAAAAAAAAAGAACAAAACAACACAATATCCCTCCATGACTCTAAGTCCACCAACTTTTCCAAAGAAGTTATTGCTGTGTTGTTTTTTGTCAAACCAATCCCGTCTAGAATATTCATTCAGTGGATATGTAACACTGAAGTGTCTGAATTGGTGAAAATAACTGGATTTTTTTCACCTTTAATCCAGATGCTAGTGATTTCATCCCAGGTGGAATTTCCATCACTTAACCAGTCTGGTAAGATACTTAATATCGTCAATCCTCAGTTGTTTCATGTGTCAAATTAAAATAATAATTGAGATAATTCCTGCTTTATCCATCTCATAGGATGAGGTCAAGTGAGATAATGGTTGTTAAAGTGCTTTGCAATCTGTAAAATATCACACAGATGTGAACTCTATGTTATCATCATCACTTCAAATTTCCTTGACCAACTTCTATAGCCCTGATTTACTAATGTATTTTATGGCTACATCCTGGAGCTTATCATTAAAAGGAAATGTCCCACCCCTGACATCTTAAACTCTAATATACAAATCTCTGATTCTAATTTCCTATCAGTCCAGTTTTCCCTTCCTTATGCCTACCACACATATTTTGTGACCTCATCACAACCCTCTAGTTCTTTGATCCTTTTTTTTCCACTGTCAGCTTCTTCCTACCTTCACTTCCTTCCCTGTCCACTAGAACTACATGTTTATCACTGTAATCATTTTATTGCAAATGATCTCACTCTCCCAATCTCTTGTTCTTCCACCATACTTGTACTCAAATGCTGTCTTATATTAATGTAACCATCTGCCTTCTCCCCATCTCATCCCCTGGTTACTGAGCACTGTTGGAAGAAATGACACAATTGGATGGACTGGAGCCATTCCAAATTTATGGTCTCCAAATTCATTGGGCGTTATTGCCAGAGCAAACATTCCACATCTTACTCTGGTCAAACTACCTTCCTAATAGCTGCTCCCTTCTCTTAGTAATAAACCCGTTGACTTTTCAGAGAGAATCGAGATTATCAGATAATCACTTGAAAACTCTCCTTCCAAAACCACAAACTTAAACATCTACATCTAAGTCCAACTTTACCTCCAGGGATCCTATAACAGACCAATGAACATTCTTCTCCTATCCAAGGCAAATTCCTCCATTTCTTTTCCCTGTTGACCTTCACCCAACTCCCCTAGATATTTCCTCTTTCCTGGATACCAAATCTCTAAAAGGTTAAAAGAAAGCCACCCTCTTCTAGCACCTCTGCTCATTTCACTTATCCTTCACAATCAAATTCTCCTGAAGAATAATCTACAATCACTTCATCTCTCCAATTCTCCATTCAGTCTTCAATCCATGACAATCAGCTCCCCCTCATTGCTCTGCTGAATCTATCTTGGTTGAAGTTACCAGTCACATTCTAATTGCAAATTGCCTAATTGCTAGTGACTCTTGGTGGATCACATTGCATCATCTCACTGATACTCTGGCCTCTTCTTCTTCTAACCCTCTATTTCATTGTCTCCTGAGATATGACTCCTAGGTGAATCCCCTGACCCACTCTGACATTTCCTTCTTGTTTATATCTATATATATATTTCCTTTATATATATATATATATATATATATATATACACACACACACCAGATTCTTCATATATATACACACACCAGATTCTTCATACCTTAGATATATCTATCTATATCTATATTAGATTCTTCATATCTGCCACTCCCTGAAATGCTGGGTTTCCCAAGACTAATTTGACTTTTTAAAAAAGATATTACTACTTCCTTGGTGATCTTATCTTCTCCAGGGGTTTTGTGCTGATGATTCTTTCATTGATAATGATTTCCAATTAGGAAACTTCAACCTCAAGTGTGCAGTCAACTGATTACTGGACATTTCCACTTAATCAATGTGTCCAAAAAGGAATTTAATATGTTCACCCCAAATCTGGTTTTCCTCCTGTACTCCTTACCTTGGAAAGCAATATCACTACACCTAAATTCTGGTAATTTTGGCCCTCTGCTGTTCCTCACTGTGACATCACTTAGCCCTCATGGCTACAT
The DNA here is from genome assembly GCF_949987515.2 of Delphinus delphis. Lineage (NCBI taxonomy): Eukaryota > Metazoa > Chordata > Mammalia > Artiodactyla > Delphinidae > Delphinus > Delphinus delphis. The sequence continues at coordinate 46,880,414 of NC_082683.1, forward strand.
CTCTTCTCCCCATCTTCTCTGCCTCTGCCTGAGTTCAGGCATTCATTCTCTCTTCCATGGATTGCTGCTATCATTTCCTAATTGTTTTTCCTTCTTCTGGTATTAGACCGTTCTGATACAGTCATTATATCAAAGCAATCTTTCTAAAACAAATGTCTATCAGTATCCCTGCCATTTTTTTAAGTACTCACTATGTGTCAGGAATCATGCCATTCTTTACATTCATTGTCTTATTTGAGTCTCACAACAACCCTATAAAGGAAATAATGATATTCACATTTTCAGAAAAAAAAAATGTCATGAAACTACTAAATGGGCAAATCAGCAATTAAATCAAAGCATTGTGCTCTATGTCCATCTACTAATATGTTTCATCATGGCCCAGAGGATAAGTCCAGACTCCTTAACAGGTCACATCCCTGGAAACCTGCTCATATCCTAGCATCTCATAGCCTCTACATGAAATCTTTACCCCTCCTTCCCCCTCCCTCCCCTCCTTGCTCTTCACACCTGAAGAACTGCCTGTTGTTTCTTCTGCACCCTCACTAAACTATGTAGAGACTTCTATCAGAGCACCAGCCCAATTTCATCATATTTGTTAATTCCTTCCCATAAGACTGTACGTGAGCTTCTTGAGATCATCTTTGTCTCCAGGACCTATTATCATCTTTGGTATATAGTACATGGGTTGGCAAACTATAGCCCATGGGCCAAATCTGGCTTGCCAAGTGTTTTTTGTAAATAAAATTTTATTGGAACAATGCCACTTCTAGTCATGTACATACTATCTATGGCTGCTTTCATACTACAACATCATAGGTGAGTAGTTACAACCAAGACTTTATGGTCCGCAATCCTAAAGTATTTACTATCTGGCCCTTCACAGAAAATGATTATCAGTCTCTGACATAGTAGATGCATAATTAATGTTGGAGAAGTAAAAGAATGCATGCAACATTGGCTGAATAAATCTATGAATTATTGAATCATTATTGAGTATAGTATCTTTTGGCAATGGGAAGTAAGAAATAAGAAAATTTAGATTTAAGCAAGAATTTTCTAGCAATTAGGAATCATCTCGTTTTAACCACAGTCCTCTGAGAGGAACAGAAGTGATATCCCCCTCCCCCTTTTTTATAATAAAGTAGAGACTCATGGAAGTAAAGCCATGAGCCTGTGGTCAACTGACCAGCTCAGGCTGGAGCCAGGATTAGAACTCTATCATTTATGGGAAACCAGAAGACATGGAAGCCCATTGGGTCCTTAGAGATCAGTCTCCTAGAGAACAGAGCAAGGTAGGAAAGAATGAGAGTACATCCCGAGGGGCAAGGGAAAATATCCGACATTAATAATAATGACTCTACCTATCTTCTCAGAGTTGTTGTGAATGAGCATTGTTGTTTATAAAGTACTTAGAAAACATAAAGCATTGAGCGTTTCAGGATGACAAAGGACTTTTCTTATCTTGCTCCTTTTACCATTCCATCAACCTATAAGATCAGAATTCTTCAATTAAAAAAACCACAAACTCAGAAAGCTTAACTTTCACCCAACTGAGTGGTGTTCAAACTCTGATCTCTCCAGCTCTAAAACCTTGTTCTTTTTCCTATTCTGGGCCACTTCTCTTCACATATGAACATATCCGTTGTAGCTTGAAGGAAGAGCTTATTCCCAGAGAATAAGCCTTTAGGCCTTGCTGTATATGCTTCATGCAGGCAAGTTCGACCATGCACTTTTGACGAGTTTTGATTATTATATTTATCCCTGCAGACTTCCCAGGAACAAACACTGAATTTGTTTTTCAAGTGCTCCTGGTGGCTAGAGCTAGCCAGTCTATTTGGATAGAGGGTGTGGAGGCTTCCCTAACCACATCACACCCACCTAGATAACGAGACCGGATGTTACGTGACCTTCCAACATTTGCCAAAGAACAGAGTAGCAGGGAGATCCAGAGAGGGTGGGTATGTCTAGTTAATAGGGCAGAGCAGACTAAACAAGCCTACACTTTCTGACCTCTTCCTTCCTCTGGGTTCTAAAAGAAAGTTCTTTCTACCCAAGAACAAAACCAGTCATTTGTTCATTCAGTTAACATGCACTGAGCACGGACCCCAGGACAGGTCTGGTGCTGGGCACAAGAGATGAAGAGATAAACAAAACACAATTCTTCCCTGCAAGGAGCCTCCAGTCTGGTGGGTGAAACAAACATGTAAATAGACAATAAAGATACAAGGTGGCGAGTACTCTAAGAACTTGGAACAAAGCTCTGAGAAAAAGCAAGCTCCTCTCTCTGGAATGTGGAGACGCCAGAAGGAGGTAACATTGGAGCTGGGTTTTAAAGAATAAGTAGGTTTTCTCAGGGTTTATGCCCAGTAAACCTACTTATTCTTTAAAACCCAGCGCCAGTGTTACCTCCTTCATGAGAGTGAAGTAAGTCAGAAAGAGAAAAACAAATACCATACGCTAACACAAATATACGGAATCTTAAAAAAAAAAATGGTACTGATGAACTAGTTGCAGGGCAGGAATAAAGAGATAGACATAGAAAATGGACTTGAGGGCATGGGGTGGGAGGGGGCGAAGTGAAAGTAGCATGGACATATATACACTACCAAATGTAAAATAGTTGGCTGGCGGGAAGCAGCAGCATAGCACAGGGAGATCGACTCAGTGCTTTGCGATGACCTGGAGGGGTGGGATAGGGAGGACGGGAGGGAGGCTCAAGAGGGAGGGGTTATAGGGACATGTGTGTGCATAAGGCTGATTCGCTTTGTTGTGCAACAGAAACTAACACGGTATTGTGAAGTAATTATACTCCACTAAAGATCTATTAAAAAAATAAAAAGAATAAGTGGGAATTTACCAAAAAAGGATAATAATTATAATAATAATCCTAGTAATTTACTGCCTACAGTTTATGAACCAAAAGCTAGGCGAGAAACTTCATAGCCTTTGTCACTAATTCTCACTCTGATTACATTTTAGGAGCAATGAAACTATTGCTTAGAGAAGGAATATAGCACGTCCAAATTCACAAAGGCAGTAAGAGGCAGAGCTAGGTCTGGGCCCAGGTGTTCCTCACTTTAAAAACTGTATTATTTTGGTACTTCCATTTCCATTGAGGGTAAGAGAGGCAGAATGATATCTTCAGAGAAAAGTGAGCTGTTTCCAGTACAGCCACTAGAGGAAAGGTGTGAGAGCTGAGGCTGAGAGACGACATGGAGCTCAGATTTTGAAAGGCCTCTTATGTGCCACCCATTTAGATTTTTGCCTTGTGATTACTGGGAAGAAGCCAAAATCAGATTTCTAATTTAAAAATGTCATTGTTGGAGAAGTGAAGAGAAAAAACTTGGAAGCAGATGGAAGGCAAGGAGACCCACCGAAAAGTTGTTGCCTCCATCCAGGTCAGGTCAGAGACATTTGAGACCTGAATGAAGAATGTATTTAATGAGGATAGGATCTGCAAAATCAGTGTGAACGGGAGGCACATTCTGCAATGGGTTCCCCAATAAAATGGGACTGTGCTTTGAGATCATTTGTGTTTTGTAGATGGAAAGTTGAGGCCCAGAGAGGGGATGAGGAGGGACACGGAGGGTGTTATCCCCAGAGCCCAAGCCCATCTCTGGACCTTTGTGGTCCGATGCCCTTTTTCCCTTCTGACAGCCCTTCATGGGTGCTATAAGCCAGGGTTCCCTCCACCGCCACATCAATGGACATTCCCTCCTATGAGTTGCAGCTGTTTCTCTCTCTCCCAAGTCATCCTGGAGTATCTCCCAGCACATGGACAACATCCAGCCATCTCATAAGGCTGGCAGGAGGAAGCCCATAACAATGAACAAATGTTCAGGGAAACCCCCCAGTGATTCCCCAAACGAGCTGAGGCAAAGCAAACCCTCCTCGAGCTCATGCTTCACTGAGCAAGCAGATTGTCTGAGCAGGATCAGGTGAGGAGGAAAAGCAGGATGGTGGAGCCTGAAATTCCCATGACAGGTTTTGAGGCAGAGGCCCAAGTGCAGTCAGTATTAGGAATAGAATTTACATTCCTCTGTGTGCCAGCAGCGGTGAGGGGGATGAAGGAACACTGTGCAGAGACAGTCTCTTGCTGGAGACTGTGGCTTGTTCAAGATTCTGCTCTGTGTTAAACAATGACCACACCAACTCCAACATTCTGCACTGACTCCTGTGGCCACCTGCCCAGCATCCAGGAGGCTAGCTTGCCTTTCCTTCCAGCCAACCCATGAACCCTGACCCTCAGCAGACGGAGGGCTGATCACATCCTATTTAACCCCTCTCCTCTGAAGAGGGGAACCAGAAACAGGAGGGCACAGCCTGCAGCCAATGATTCGTGCCCTCCCTCAACTAGAGAAGATCCCAAGAACATGTTCTTCTCACAGGACGGAGGGTAAGTCCACACTGGGTGGCCAAGTGAGTGTGTCTGGTCAAGAATAGAGGAGAAACTATAAGGCTGCAACTAAAAGGGGTCAGGCAACTTTGGAGACAGACAAAGGGGAGGTCTGGAGGACTTTCACACAAGGGTTATAACCATCTGCAGTGGCTTTATGTGTCTTCTCAGTGCCAGCTTATTTGGGTGAGGTTGTTTCTTCTCAAGAGGCCAAGAAAAGGAACAAGACTCCCTTTTTGGTGTTCTCCATCATGGCTCACCACCAAGAACCTTCCATGAGAGCCAGCAGAAAATGTTGTAGCCAGTTCCACCTCCCTGCTTGGTCATTTCCTTTTCCTGCCTGGCATCCTCTCCAACCACTCCCCTAACTCCTGCCCACAGTTAACTTTCCAGCCCATTTCACACCTTCTCTCCCACAAAGCTTTCTGCGTTCGTTCGGTTTCCCCAGAAAACAAGAGCCCAACTCAGAGACCTGAATGCTGATACTTTATTTGAGATCCAGCCCGGCAAGCAGAAGTGAGGAGTGTGGTGAACTGAAAGGAGGAAGCAAAACCAACATAAGGTGCACTGTGAAGGTTGCCTTTGCCAGGACCTCCTGAGAAGCGTACAGCATGCCTCCCAGAATTATCCACCGCTTGGATGGAAGACTGGAGTGCTTGTACACCAGCTTCTCCCCTGTCTCTTCCTCTCCTGCTCCCAGACCCCATCCCTGGATGAGGGATGCCCCAGAGCATTACCTTGGTTTATTTAAGTTCCCTTAGAAGTAGACCTTTAGACAAGGATTTGAGTGAAAGTCATGTGAGAGGTAAGGCAAGAAAGCAAGAGACAAGGAAACTGTCACTGAGAGGAAAGGAAGCCAGTGAAGGTGTGTCAGCAAGCTAGGCACCACTGTGGGCACTGGGAGCTCAGTCCTATTGGGGAATTCTGGGAGCCAGTGTGGAACTACGTCTCAGAATTATCCCTGCAGAGAGGACGGGATGCTGAAGAGTCTCTCTCCACCACTTCCATCAGTCCTGCCTGGAGGTTTGAAGCCTGCCCCTGGGGTGGAGGTGAGAATTTAATTCCCTGGCACTTCCAGCATTCCCAGCATACAGACCAAGTGGGATCTGGCTGTCAGAGCAAGCCCACAGGCAAAGACTTATAGCTACTGGCTGTTGGAATTCAGGTTCGTATACAAGCCAGGGGACACTGGTGTGGTACTGCCCCCAGGCTATGCTTGCCAGCTGGCAGTAAAAGCTCCCAAAGTCTAGAAGGCCCTGAGGTAAGAAGCTGAAAGACAAGAACACTGCCAGAGGGAGGTGAGTCTGATCTGTCCATCACAACTACGGTTGAAGTGGGAGGTAGGTTGAGGTTGGAGCAGGGCCAAGGGCAAATGGAGCACTAATGTTGTGTCTAACAGCGGCGCTTACTACGCCCAGCCACTCAGAGTTATTCTTTCCTTGTTTGAATACCTATTAAGTAACCATTCCACAGGCGTAGGCTGCCCTATACAAATGTGTAAGTTGAACACTTGAAAGTAGCTTGCAAACTACTGGGGAGTCAGGCTCTGCAACTTAGTCTTTTCATCTCCTTTAGTACTTAGCACCAATCTTTGTACCTAATTATGACTTTGCCTACTTTTGCCAGAAAAATTGAAGGCTTCGTGCATGAGCTCCCCCCCTTTCCTATCTATAAAGTTAGGCCTTACATCTGTTATTTCTGTCTTGGAAATTACAAGAATGAGATTTCTCCTTTCCCTGATTAAGGCAAACTCATCTGCCCAGTTTCGATGCTGCTGACTTTGCCTCTATTCTGGAATCCTCACTCCTTCAGTGTCATCCTTTCTCTCAATTGTCTGTGTAGCAGATATTTGGGCTAGGTGGGCGTCCTGAAATTTGGGCCAACCTACTCCACTTATCCCCTAAGAAGTCCTTGGGATAAAGGGCAGGATCCGGAATGACCCATCAGTTCTGGCTCACACAGGGCATCCCATCTGGCTTGGCAAAGGACTCCGCTCTGCATGATCAATTATGTAACGTTAGCCTGGGAAACAGGACACCTGTCTTCTTCCCTTCAGCCCTGACAGGGTAAGGACAAACAAGAGGTCTTGCAGGACTGGACTGAGGTGTGGAAATGCCAAAGGCGTGCCCAACACATGTACCATCCTCAGCTTCTCCTTCTCATTCCAAGGTCTGCTATTTCCTAAGACTCAGCTTAGCCTTCAGAAAATGAATTGCTCCTTGTCAAAATCATTTAGATTCCTTTATAATACAGATTGTTCCTGCTGGCCTCCTTGGAATCTAGAAAATTGAGGGGCTCAGGAAGTGGAATATGGATCTGGGAAGTTCAATAGTCTTTCTGCCTCCTCAAATCCCTTTGGGAACAAACTTGGGAGCCAGTGAATAACCCTACATTACTTTACAAAATTAATTCATGCATGGTGAATAACTGCTTGACCCTCTCCATCTCTACACCCAATCTAATTCTTCTTCCCTTGTTGCCACAGGTGTCCATGTAAATGAGTCTGAAATATATCCTTAAATACTGGTATATACTTGTAAAATATGTAGTGTTGGTTTAGATGCATATATGTTTTTAATTTTATAGAAAACATATGGTATTATAAATCCCATTCTGCTTCTTTTGTCACTCAACAATAGGATTTTGGGGGGATGGGAGAACTTGGCTTTTGTCTTGTTTAACCTCTTTTTCTTTTGAAGCATATCACACATACAAAAGAGTGCATGAACTTTGAGGGCCTGCTATGTGACCTTCCATGATATCAATTCTCTCTCCCCACTGAAAGAATCTCAAAGCAAAACTTTATGTTGATCACTTTCTTTTTGCCGTTGTTTCATCTCTGCACAATATCTTGTGTATTTGCCTGGTTTTGCCCTTTATGTAAATGAATCATACAGAATGTATTCCTCTATGACATGCTCTTTTGGCTCAACATTATTTTTTTTTTGAGATTTATCTGTGTGGTTGGTGTAGCTGTAATTTATTCATTTTTATTGTTGTAGAATATAATGCTGTATAACCATATTATAATTTGCTTATCTCTCTACCGTAGGTAATCATTTGGATTTGGTGGTGGTGGTGGCATTTGAACCATGCTTCCGTGAGCCATTAGGCAGGAATTTATCTAGGGAACATATCTAAGATTGGAATTGCTGAATCATAGGGTACAGACACACTTCTGTTTGAAGCAGTGCCAAACTGTTTTCCAAAGTAATAATAACTTACACTCTCTCCCACAGGTATGATATTTCCCTTTGTCCCAATCCTGAGAAACACTTACATTGTCAAACTTCTTATCGTTGTCAATCTTGTGGCCGTAAAAATATATGAAAATATATTCATTTTAGTTTTAATGTGTATTCCTTAATTGCCAATGAGTCTAAGCATCTTTTTATAACTTCATGGGACATTCATGTTTTCTCTTCTGTATACTTTCTATTTGTATTTTTGTCCATTTTCCTCTTAAAATGTTTGTCTTTTTCTTATGAATTTACAAGCATTTTAAAATATATACATTCTGGAGCATAATCCTTTGTTATGAATATGAATTTCAAATATCTTCTTCCAGTTTAGGGCTTTAATTTCAGCTCTGGCTTTGGTATGGTTTGATAAATAGAAGTATCTAATTTTATTTTATTTTGTTTTATTTTCATTGCCTTTTAATGTTTGTTTGTTTTTATATCTTTATTGGAGTATAATTGCTTTACGATGTTGTGTTAATTTCTGTTGTACAACAAAGTGAATCAGCTATAAGTATGTATATATCCCCATACCCCTCCCTCTTGAGCCTCCCTCCCATCCAACCTATCCCACCCTTATAGGTCATCACAAAGCAAAGAGCTGATCTCCCTGTGCTATGCAGCAGCTTCCCACTAGCCATCCATTTTACATTTGGTAGTGTATATATATCAATCCTACTCTCTCACTTCATCCCAGCTTCCCCTTCTGCCCCTGTGTCCTCAAGTCCGTTCTCTACATCTGCATCTTTATTCCTGCCCTGCCACTAGGGTCGTCAGTACCGTTTTTTTTGTTTCCACGTATGTGCGTTAGTAAATGGTATTTTTCTCTTTCTGACTTACTTCACACTGTATGACAGACTCTAGGTCCATCCACCTAATTACAAATAACTCAGTTTTCTTCCTTTGTATGGCTGAGTAATATTCCATTGTATATATGTACCACATCTTTTTTATCCATTCATCTGTTGATTGACATTTAGGTTGCTTCCATGTTCTGGCTATTGTAAATATTGCTGCAGTGAACATTGTGGTAAATGTATCTTTTTGAATTATGGTTTTCTCAGGTAGATGACCAGTAGTGGGATTGCTGGGTCATATGGTAATTCTATTTTTAGTTTTTTAAGGAACCTTCATACTGTTCTCCATAGTGGTTGTATCAATTTACATTCCCACCAACAGTGCAAGGGCATTCCCTTTTCTCCACACCCCCTCCAGCATTTATTGTTTGTAGATTTTTTTGATGATGGCCATTCTGAACAGTGTGAGGTCGTACCTCACTGTAATTTTGATTTGCATTTCTCTAATGATTAGTCATGTTGAGCATCTTTTCATGTGTTTGTTGGCAATCTGTATATCTTCCCTGGAGAAAAGTCTATTTAGATCTTCTGCCCATTTTTGGATTGAGTTGTTTGTTTTTTTGATATTGAGCTGCATGAGCTTATATATTTTGTACATTAATCCTTTGTCAGTTGCTTCATTTGCAAATATTTTGTCCCATTCTGAGGGTTGTCTTTTTGTCTTCTTTATGGTTTCCTTTGCTGTGCAAAAGCTTTTAAGTTTCATTAGGTCACATTTGTTTATTTTTTATTTTATTTCCATTACTCTATGAGGTGGGTCAAAAAAGATCTTGCTCTGATTTATGTCATAGAGTGTTCTGCCTATGTTTACCTCTAAGAGTTTTATAGTGTCTGGCCTTACATTTTAATCCATTTTGAGTTTATTTTGGGGTATAGTGTTAGGGAGTGTTCTAATTTAATTCTTTTACATGTAGCTGTCCAGTTTTCCCAGCACCACTTATTGAAGAGGCTGTCTTTTCTCCATTGTATATTCTTGCCTCCTTTGTCAAAGATAAGGTGACCATATGTGCATGGGTTTATCTCTGGGCTTTGTATCCTGTTCTATTGATCTATATTTCTGTTTTTGTGCCAGTGCCATACCGTCTTGATTATTGTAGCTTTGTAGTATAGTCTGAAATCAGGGAGCCTGATTACTCCAGCTCCATTTTTCTTTCTCAAGATTGCTTTGGCTATTCAGGGTCTTTTGTGTTTCCATACAAATTGTAAAATTTTTTGTTCTAGTTCTGTGAAAAATGCCACTGGTAATTTGATAGGGATTGCATTGAATCTGTAGATTGCTCTGGGGAGTACAGTCATTTTCACAATGTTGATTCTTCCAATCCAAGAACATGATATATCTCTCCATCTGTTTGTATCATCTTTGATTTCTTTCATCAGTGTCTTATAGTTTTCTGCATACGGGTCTTTTGTCTCCTTAGGTAGGTTTATTCCTAGTTATTTTATTTTATTTATTTATTTATTTTTGCTGTACATGGGCCTCTCACTGTTGTGGCCTCTCCCGTTGCAGAGCACAGGCTCTGGACGCGCAGGCTCAGAGGCCGTGGCTCACGGGTCTAGCTGCTCCACGGCATGTGGCATCTTCCTGGACCGGGGCATGAACCCGTGTCCCCTGCATTGGCAGGTGGACTCTCAACCACTGCACCACCAGGGAAGTCCATATTCCTAGTTATTTTATTCTTTTTGTTGTCCTGCTACTTTACCAAATTGATTGATTAGCTATAGTAGTTTTCTGGTAGCATCTTTAGGATTCTTTATATATAGTATCATGTCATCTGCAAACAGTGACAGTTTTACTTCTTCTTTTCCAATTTGGATTCCTTTTATTTCTTTTTCTTCTCTGATAGCCATGGCTAAGAATTCCAAAACTGTGATGAATAATAGTGGTGAGAGTAGGCACCTTTGTCTTGCTCCTGATCTTACAGAGAATGCTTTTGTTTTCACCATTGAGCATGATGTTGGCTGTGGGTTTGTCATATATAGCTTTTATTATGTTGAGAATATCTAATTTTAATGAGATAGAATTTATCAATTGCATGTGTGCTGTGTCTTATATAAAAATAATCTTTTCTTTGTAATTATTAAGTATTGTTTTATGTAACCAAATTTTAAAATGGTACACCATCATGGTTTACTCATGTTATTTACTTTCTCTGAAATTTGATTTAAAAAATACTAGTGTCTTGGGAGTTTTATAACATGGTTTACTCATGTTATTTACTTTCTCTGAAATTTGATTTAAAAAATACTAGTGTCTTGGGAGTTTTATGAGGGTTACGTGTGACAAATGTGTATGAAAGATCTTAGCAAAGCATTTCACACATAACTGGGACTCAATATGTATAAGTTCATTCAGTAGAGTGTAGACCTAGTTCTATATTTCACAGCTGTTAGATTTTTGCAAGTAATTTCATTTTTAAACAAGTGAATATTTATTGTGTAGTAGTTATACACTGGACATTTTGTTAAATGTTTTATTGTTCACAAAAACTCTGTTAAATAAACAGTATTATCATCACCATTGTACACATGAGGTAATTGAGGCTCAGAGAATAAGGGATTTGCCTTATTCAACCACTAAATGGCAGAGGCATTATTATATTTCCTATCTGATTTTCTACCTAGACTGAAATACTCTATGGGAGGATTTGTGTTCAGAGAATGGCAAGGGCCCTGTAGTGTTGGAAAATAACTTATATCTATAAGTGTGTATTTGGGGATGTGGCAGAGGAGACAAGATAAATGCAGTCTACATACCCTATTGCTTTTCACTTTCCAAACAAATGTTATGATTTGCCCCAGTCTGCATCTCCCATTTCCTTAGACCTGACTCAGTCTCTTGAACCCACCCATTCCCCTAAGTGACTGATTTGAGCCTACAGTCCTTCTGATTTGCATTGTAAAGACAGTGCCCATAATTTAACCAACCACATTGCTCCTCTCTGAGGAATTCCACATCAAGTGGAAAATTGCTCCAGTCATAATGTAACTGGACTCCAGTGATTATCTTCCTGTCATAATCTTGAATCACCCAGGACACACGTGTCAACATGGTGTAAAGCTCTGTTTGTTTGCCTCCCAGACAGATGTTGAAACAGGATCTCCAACCACCAGTCAAACTGCCCAGACAACCAAGCAACTCAGTAACCACTTGCTAAAGCTAACACTCTTTTGGCATTCAGTTCCCATGAGATGAATTATAGCACGGGGTACACTGGGTTCATTCAAGTCACTGAATGCTAGATCTGGGAGGACCTTACCAGTCATCTAGACGTGCTCATATTATAGTGGGAAGGGAAAAAGATTCAAAGAATGGATGCATGGGAGTAAATCCCTTTATGTTAAATGTATATCCTTAGTTGAAGGACATTATATGACTGGCCCTTATCTATAAAATGAAGATTGAAGATTAAAAAAACAATACCCTTCCTTCCTGCATCATAGGGTTGGTGTGAGAATTAAATCAAATAATACATGTGCTTCTCAGAAATAGAGAACAGATTTGTTATTTCCAAGGAGGAGGGAAGGATTTGGAGTTTTGGATTAACAGATGCAAACTAGTACATATAGGATGGATAAACAATAAGGTCCTACAGTTAGCACAGAGAACTATATGCAATATCCTATGACAAACCATAGTTGAAAAGAATATGAAAAAGAATATATAAGTACAACTGAATAACTTTGCTGTACAGTGGAAATTAACACAACATTGTAAATCAACTATACTTCAATAAAATTTAAATATGTGTGTGTGTGTGTATGTGTGTGTGTGTGTGTGTGCTTCTGTGATCATCTGCCTTAATCTAAGTATAGACTTGTGTACGTAAGAGAAGAAAAGCAAATACAAACATTTGTTGGGCTCATTAAGGATTTTTAAAAGTTAATCTTTAAGTAAATTATCCTGTAAAATGTATAAAAAATATTAGAGATTTGGAATTTTTTTTCTTTGTACCCAGATGAACACTGTAAAGCAAGTACTAAAAGTATACAGCAGACTCTGCAAAGAAAACGTGGGTTATTCTCATTTTTAACTTCTGTCAATACAGAATATAAATACCATTTTTCTTCCCTATCCATGCCTACGGACGACACTACTATTTAATAACATTCCACTTTCAAATGAGCATCTACATGGTTTTAGAATCTTCCTCAATGCAGCATTCCGGGAAGTCAGCAAAAATCAACCATTTCTTTATTTTATTTTTTGTTAAACATCTTTATTGGAGTATAATTGCTTTACATTGTTGTGTTAGTTTCTGATATATAACAAAGTGAATCAGCTATACGTATACATATATCCCCATGGCCCCTCCCTCTTGCATCTCCCACACTCCTTATCCCACCCCTCTAGTGGTCACAAAGCACCAAGCTGTTCTCCCTGTGCTCTGCGGCTGCTTCCCACGAGCTATCTATTTCACATTTAGCAGTGTATATATGTCAATGCCACTCTCTCACTTCATCCCAGCTTACCCATCCCCCTCCCAGTGTCCTCAAGCCCATTCTCTATGTCTGTGTCTTTATTCCTGTTGTGCACCTAGGTTCTTCAGAACCATTTTATTTTTTTTCAGATTCCATATGTGTGTTAGCATATGGTATTTGTTTTTCTCTTTCTGGCTTACTTCACTCTGTATGACAGACTCTAGGTCCATCTACTTCACAACAAATAACTCAATTTCGTTTCTTTATATGGCTGAGTAATATTCCATTGTATGTATCTGCCACATCTTCCTTATCCATTCATCTGTTGTTGGACACTTAGGTTGCTTCCATGTCCTGGCTATTGTAAATAGAGGTGCAGTGAACATTGTGGTACCTGACTCATTTTGAATTATGGTTTTCTCAGGATATATGTGCAGTAGTGGGATTGCTGGATTGTATGGTAGTTCTACTTTTAGTTTTTTTTTTTTTTTTTTTTTTTGGTGGGGGGGTACGTGGGCGTCTCACTATTGTGGTCTCTCCCGTTGCAGAGCACAGGCTCCGGACGCGCAGGCTCAGCGGCCATGGCTCACAGGCCCAGCCGCTCCACGACATGTGGGATCTTCCCGGACCGTGGTACAAATCCGTGTCCCCTGCATTGGCAGGTGGACTCTCAACAACTGCGCCACCAGGGAAGCCCCTACTTTTAGTTTTTTAAGGAATCTCCATACTGTTCTCCATAGTGGCTGTATCAATTTACATTCTCACCAACTGTGCAAGAGGGTTCCCTTTTTTCCACACCTTCTCCAGTATTTATCATTTGTAGATTTTTTGATGATAGCCATTCTGACCAGTGTGAGGTGGTACCTCACTGTGGTTTTGAATTGCATTTCTCTAATGATTAGTGATGTTGAGCATCCTTTCATGTGTTTGTTGGCAATCTGTATATCATCTTTGGAGAAATGTCTATTTAGGTCTTCTGCCCATTTTTGGATTGGATTATTTGTTTTTTTGATATTGAGCTGCATGAGCTGCTTGTATATTTTGTACATTAATCCTTTGTCAGTTGCTTCATTTGCAAATATTTTGTCCCATTCTGAGGGTTATCTTTTTGTCTTCTTTATGGTTTCCTTTGCTGTGCAAAACTTTTAAGTTTCATTAGGTCCCATTTGTTTATTTTTGTTTTTATTTCCATTTCCCTAGGAGGTGGGTCAAAAAGGATCTTGCTGTGATTTATGTCATAGAGTGTTCTGCCTATGTTTTCCTCTAAAAGTTTGATAATGTCCGGCCTTACATTTAGATCTTTAATCCATTTTGAGTTTATTTTTGTATATGGTATTAGGGAGTGTTCTAATTTCATTCTTTTACATGTAGCTATCCAGTTTCCCCAGCACCACTTATTGAAAAGGCTGTCTTTTCTCCATTTTATACTCTTGCCTACTTTATCAAAGATAAGGTGAACATATGTGTATGGGTTTATGTCATGGGCTTTCTATCCTGTTCCATTGATCTGTATTTCTCTTTTTGTGCCAGTACCATCCTGTCTTGATTACTGTAACTTTGTAGTATAGTCTAAAGCCAGGGAGCCTGGTTAGTCCAGCTCAATTTTTCTTTTTCAAGATTGCTTTGGCTATTCAAGGTCTTTTGTGTTTCCATACAAATTGTGAAATTTTTCGTTCTAGTTCTGTGGAAAATGCCATTGGTAGTTTGATAGGAATTGCAGTGAATCTGTAGATTGCTTTGGGGAGTATAGTCATTTTCACAATGTTGATTCTTCCAATCCAAGAACATGGTATATCTCTCCATCTGTTTGTATCATCTTTGATATCTATTATCAGTGTCTTATAGTTTTCTGAATACAGGTCTTTTGTCACCTTAGGTAGGTTTATTCCTAGATGTTTCATTCTTTGTGTAGCAATGGTATTTGGGAGTGTTTCCTTAATTTCTCTTTCAGATTTTTCATCATGAGTGTATAGGAATGAAAGAGATTTCTGTGCATTAATTTTGTATCCTACTACTTTACCAAATTCATTGATTAGCTATAGTAGTTTTCTGGTAGCATCTTTAGGATTCTTTATATATAGTATCATGTCATCTGCAAACAGTGACAGTTTTACTTCTTCTTTCCAATTTGGATTCCTTTTATTTCTTTTTCTTCTCTGATTTCTGTAGCTAAAACTGCCAAAACTGTGTTGTATAATAGTGGTGAGAATGGGCAATATTGTCTTGTTCCTGATCTTAGTGGAAATAGTTTCTGTTTTTCACTATTGAGAACGATTTTGGCTGTGGTTTGTCATATATGGCCTTTATTATGTTGAGGTATGTTCCCTCGATTCCTACTTTCTGGAGAGTTTTTACCAAATATGGGTTTAGAATTTTATCTAAAGCTTTTTCTGCATCTATTGAGATGATCATATGGTTTTTATCTTTTAGTTGTTAATATGGTGTATCACATTGATTGATTTGTGTATATTGAAGAATTCTTGCATTCCTAGGATAAACCCGACTTGATCATGGTGTATAATCCGTTTAATGTGCCGTTGGATTCTGTTTGCTAGTGTTTTGTGGAGGATTTTTGCATCTATGTTCATCAGTGTTATTGTCCTGTAGTTTTCCTTTTCTGTGACATCATTGTCTGTTTTTTTGTATCAGGGTGATGGTGGTCTCAAAGAATGAGTTTGGGAGTGTTCCTCCCTCTGCTATATTTTGGAAGAGTTTGAGAGGGATAGGTGTTTGCTCTTCTCTAAATGTTTGATAGAATTCACCTGTGAAGCCATCTGGTCCTGGGCTTTTGTTTGTTGGAAGATTTCTAATCACAGTCTCAATTCCAGTGCTTGTGACTGGCCTGTTTATATTTTCTATATCTTCCTGGTTCAGTCTCGGAAGGTTGTGCTTTTCTACGAATGTGTCCATTTCTTCCAGGTTGTCCATTTTATTGGCATATAGTTGCTTGTAGTCAATGTCTCATGGTCCTTTGTATTTCTACAGTGCCAGGTGTTTCTTCTCCTTTTTCATTTCTAATTCTGTTGATTTGAGTCTTTTCCCTTTTTTTCTTGATGACTCTGGCTAATGGTTTGTGAGTTTTGTTTATCTTCTGAAAGAACCAGCTTTTACTTTTATTGATCTTTGCTATTGTTTCCTTCATTTCTTTTTCATTTATTTCTGATCTGATCTTTATGATTTCTTTCCTTCAGTTAACTCTGGGAGTTTTTTTGTTCTTCTTTCTCTAATTGCTTTAGGTGTAAGGTTAGGTTGTTTATTTAAGATTTTTCCTGTTTCTTGAGGTAGGATTGTATTGCTATAAACTTCCCTCTTAGAACTGCTTTTGCTGCATACCATACGTTTTGAGTTATCATGTTTTCATTGTCATTTGTTTCTAGGTATTTTTTGATTTCCTCTTTGATTTTTTCAGTGATCTCTTTGTTATTTAATAACGTATTGTTTAACCTCTATGTGTTCATATTTTTTACACTTTTTTCCTGTAATTCATATCTAGTCTCATAGCATTGTGGTCAGAAAAGATACTTGATACGATTTCAATTTTCTTAAATTTACCAAGGCTTGATTTGTGACCCAAGATAGGATCTATTCTGGAGAATGTTCCATGAGCACTTGAGAAGAAAGTGTATTCTGTTGTTTTTGGAGGGAATGTCCTATAAATATCAATTAAGTCCATCTTGTTTAATGTGTCATTTAAAGTTTGTGATTCCTTATTTATTTTCATTTTGGATGATATGTCCATTGGTGATAGTGGGGTATTAATGTCCCCTATTGTGATTGTGTTACTGTCGATTTCCCCTTTTATGGCTGTTAGCAGTTGCCTTATGTACTGGGATACTCCTATGTTCGGTGCATAAGTATTTACAATTGTTATATCTTCTTCTTGGATTGATCATTATGTAGTGTCCTTCTTTGCCTCTTGTAATAGTCTTTATTTTAAAGTCTATTTTGTCTGATATGGGAATTGCTACTCCAGCTTTCTTTTGATTTCCATTTGCATGGAATATCTTTTCCCATGTTCTCACTTTCAGTCTGTATGTGTCCCTACGTCTGAAATGGGACTGTTTTAGACAGCATATATATGGGTCTTGTTTTTGTATGCATTCAGCCAATGTATGTCTTTTGGTTGGGGCATTTAATCCACTTACATTTAAGGTAATTATCGATATGTATGTTCCTATTACCATTTTTCTTAGTTGTTTTGTCCTTGTTATTGTAGGTCTTTTCCTTCTCTTGTGTTTCCTGTCTAGAGAAGTTCCTTTAGCATTTGTTGTAGAGCTGGTTTGGTGGTGCTGAATTCTCTTAGCTTTTGCTTGTATGTATAGGTTTTAATTTCTCTGTGAATGTGAATGAGATTCTTGCTGGCTAGAGTAATCTTGGCTGTAGGTTTTTTCTTTTCATCACTTAATTTTTTTATTTATTTATTTTTTAAATTTTATTTATTTTTGGCTGTGTTGGGTCTTTGTTTCTGTGCATGGGTTTTCTCTAGTTGTCGTGAGTGGGGGCCACTCTTCATCACGGTGTGCGGGCCTCTCACTATCGCGGCCCTTCTTGTCGTAGAGCACAGCTTCCAGATGCGCAGACTCAGTAGTTGTGACTCACGGGCCTAGTTGCTCCGTGGCATATGGGATCTTCCCAGACCAGGGCTCAAACACGTATCCCCTGCATTGGCATGCAGATTCTCAACCACTGCACCACCGGTGAAGCCCTCATCACTTTAAATATGTCCTCCCACTCCCTTCTGGTTTTTAGAGTTTCTGCTGAAAGATCAGCTGTTAACCTTATAGGGATTCCCTTGTATGTTATTTGTTGCTTTTCCTTTGCTGCTCTTAATATTTTTTCTTTGTATTTAATTTTTGAGAGTTTGATTAATATGTGTTTTGGCATGTTTCTCCTTGGATTTATCCTGTATGGGACTCTCTGCACTTCCTGGACTTGATTAACTATTTCCTTTCCCATATTAGGGAAGTTTTCAACTATAATCTCTGCAAATATTTTCTCAGTCCCTTTCTTTTTCACTTCTTCTTCTGGAACCTCTATAATTCGAATGTTGTTGTGTTTAATGTTGTCCCAGAAGTCTCTGAGACTGTCCTCAATTCTTTTCATTCTTTTTTCTTTATTCTGCTCTGCAGTAGTTACTTCCACTATTTTATCTTCCAGGTCACTTATCCGTTCTTCTGACTTAGTAATTCTGCTATTGATTCCTTCTAGAGAATTTTTATTTTCATTTATTGTGTTGTTCATCATTGTTTGTTTGCTCATTATTTCTTCTAGCTCCTTGTTAAATGTTTCTTGTATTTTCTCTATTCTACTTCCAAGATTTTGGATCATCTTTACTATCATTACTCTGAATTCTTTTTCAGGTAGACTGCCTAGTTCCTCTTCATTTGTTTGGTCTGGTGGGTTTTTACCTTCCCTTAATCTGCTGTATATTTCTCAGTCTTATCATTTTGCTTAACTTACTGTGTTAGGGATCTCCTTTTCGCAGGCTGCAGGTTTGTAGTTCCTGTTGTTTTTGGTGCCTGCCTCTATTGGGTAAGTTTGGTTCAGTGGGTTTTGTAGGCTTCCTGGTTGAGGGGACTGGTGCCTGTGTTCTGGTGGATGAGGCTGGGTCTTGTCTTTCTGGTGGGCAGGACTGTGTCTGGTGGTGTGTTTGGGGGTGTCTGTGACCTTATTATGATTTTAGGCAGCCTCTCTGCTAGTGAGTGGGATTGTGTTCCTGTCTTGCTAGTTGTTTGGCATGGGGTGTCCAGCACTGGAGCTTGCTGGTCGCTGAGTTGACCTGGGTTTTAGTGATGAGATGGAGATCTCTGGGAGAGCTATTGCTGATTGATATTACGTGGGGCCAGGAGGTCTCTGGTGGTCCAGTGTTTGACCTTGGCTCTCCCACCTCAGAGGCTCAGGCCTGACACTCGGCCAGAGCACCAAGATCCATGTGGCAGGTGAAGTAATGGTCCCCCAAAGACACAGACATCCGAATCCCTGGAACCACCTGGCTGGTGCCTGGCGATGGGAACCCGGAACTGCTGGAGGGGCAGGGCGGTGGCCTGAGCTGTACAGAGTGACCTAGTCTCCTCAGAGTCATAGCTGGGCCATATGCACCGCCCGCACCACCCCGCGCACCAGGGACTCCACCTGAGCTTGACAGGCATCTGCACTCTAGATTCATACCTGAGGTCCTGGATTTATGTCAGTGACCCCCCCAATCAACCATTTCTTAATATTAGGTTTTTGATATTGTTGAGAAACAATGAGCTCAAACTGATACTCTGTGATAAATTCCTGTAATAAGTTTTTCTCAGTTATCCTTTGCTACTTAACTTACAACCCCAAAACAATGTCAACTAACTTTTTAGGTTGGCTTGAGGATTCCTCAGATAGATTTGCCCAGGCTCTGTCATGCAGCTGCAATCAGCCAGAGATCTAGCTGTGCTGGAAGGTCCAAGATAGCCTCACTTACAAAACTCAAAGCTGGTGGAGGCTATGGGTTGTGGTGTCTCAGTTCTCTTCCATGTGGCCTCTCATCCTCTAGGAGATTGGACTAATTTTCCCTAGGTGACATCTCAGGGCAGTATTCTCAAGGGCAAATGCAGAAGTAGCAATGTCTTATAAGGCTTAGCTTCAGAAGTCACATAACTTCACTTCTGCCATATTCTATTAGTAAAAGCAAGTCACTAAGTTATCCAGATTCAAGAATATTTATCTATCTATATTTATATCTATGTCTCTATCTATCTATCTATCTATCTATCTATCTATTCCACCTCTTGATGGGAGTTGCAGCAAAGCCACGTTGCAAAAAGGGGCACAAATTTTGGGATGGGGCCATTAAACAATCTATTAGAGTGTGCCCTCTTGCCATAAATTATTCATATTCCTCCTACATGTAAAACGTGGTCACCTCCAAACTAAGACCTCCAAAAGTTCCATCCCAATTATTTTAGTTATCTATTGCTTCATAACAAATTAGCCACAAACTTAGCTGGCTAAAACAACAATGAGCATTTGTTACCTCACACAATTTTTTGGTAAAAAATTCAGGAGGTTAGTTGGATACTTGTGTCTCAGTGTCTCTCTTGTGGGTTCAGTCAAAATGTCAGTCAGTCATAGTCCCATTTGAAGGCTTGAATGAGACTGGAGGATTCACTTTTAAGATAGTTCACTCACACACCTGTGGATAAAAGTCTTCCATTCCTCACTACACAGACCTCCCCATAAGACTGCTTAAGTGTTCGCACAACATGGGAGTCGGTTTTCTCCAGAGTGAATGACATAAGAGAGGTCATTTGCAACCTTGCCATGGGAGATAAACATAGTTATTTCTATAATATCTCATTCATTACCCAGGCCAGTCCCATTCAGTATAGGAGGAAACTATACAAGGTCATCAGGGGTCATTTTGGAGGCTGGCTACAACATCAATTATGGTATCAAGCTTAAAGTCCAGAATTTCATGACCTGCCTCAGCCTACATGTGACTGAGTCTCCTTAAGTGTGGTTTTCAGGTACAGGAACTCGAACAGCAGCATCTCCAGAGATTTGTGAACTAAAAAGACAATATATCTTCCCCAGACACATTCAACATACAGTATAGAAATAGGGGAAAATTATGTATAGTAGAAAATCTCAATCATAATGGGATAATGAGATAACAGTAGACACATAGAAGTCACTGATCAATAGCAGTTCTGAAATCCAGATGTCACATGTGGTCAGGCTCCCTACCCTGGGGGTGGGAAATGTTACTTGATTAGGACAGATTCTACTCCCAGGGAATGGTGTCACTGTTCTCCTCAGCTCTTCACTCTACTTTCTGAGCTCTTAGTCTAGCATTCTAAAAGGCTTTTCTTTATTTGTGCTTATATTTGAGTAGCTTTCTCCAGGAGCTTGTACTTCTTGCTTCTTACAAGCCTCTTTTCATTTGAACTATCTCCATCTCTCCCAATTCAAATCACCAAAGTTTAAGTTATGAACATGATTAGAAATATAATTGTCTTAAAATTTTTGTGGGTTTCCCATCAATCTTCTCAGCATTCACTCCAAGCTCCTAAAAGCCAAATCCATAATTCTTTTTGAGGTATACCTCTTTATACTTTAGAAAATTCAGCTTCTTTGGGACAATGCCATTGAGATTATTAGAAGCCCCTTTTTCTAGTGAAGAGGAATAACTGGGGACCTTAAATCTTATGAGATCATAACAAAAGGTATTACAGCCATACCCTTGATCTGATATTTGCCCTGAAGTTGTGTTTTACTTTGGTAATCTTTTGCGAGCTGCAGACACAGAAAATATAAAGCAGTTTTGCTTTCCAACTCAGCAAGTCCTTGTTCTTTTATATTTTCTTTAAATTATGCTTGCAAACTCTGCAGTTCACTCATTAGCTCATCTCTCTTCTCATATGTTATAATATGCAGTTTAAGACACCATTTGGTATTTTTATCTTCTGCCTTAATATTTCCTTAGCCAGATCCAATAAATTTACTGAGTACATTTCTATCTTCCAAGTTACTACAGTTCTGCCACCATATACCAAGGATTGCCCTTTCTTCCTTTGTCTTCAGTAACCATTTCCTTTCTGCTCCTCTAGCCTCTCTTCTCCTCTAGCCTCTCTTCTCTGTTCTCTTTCCAGCCTCCACCCACCACCTAGTTCCAAAGCCAGTGCCACATCATTGAGGTTTTTTTATGGTAGCATTACGCTTCTAGTTACCAATTTGTTTCAGTTTCATATTGCTGAATAACAAATCATCCAAGGTTTTGTGGATGAAAATGACAGTGATTTATGATTTCTCACAATTTTGTTTTGGCTGTCTGGTTCCTCTGATGGTGTTTGAATGGCTCAGTTTTTTTTGTTTTTTTTTTTGTTTTGTTTTCACATTTTTGATTGTCACAGCTGTGTGGGAGTTACTTGCATCTGGTGGTTAGAGGCCCCAGATGTTGGTAAACATGCTACAGTGCACAGGACAGCCCCCACAGCAACAAATTATCTAACCCAACCCGTCTATAGTGCTGAGGTTGTAAAACCTGTAAATTAGTATTTTTAAATGCATCATCTCCTTTAACCTTTACAATACCCCAATTAGGTCAGTAAGATCTTCATTATTTACGAAAGAGGAAAGTGAAGCTCAGAGGAGTTAAGTAACATGAACAAGATCACACAATTAGTAAAGGGCAGAGTTAGGGCTTAAATACATGTATGTCTGAGTTCTTAACCACTATACTATAGGATGTGCATTGTACCTGGATTGTTGATTTTCAAAAAAGATCAGATTTTCTAAATATTAAAACCACACAAACCAGTAGCACAAACTCTCCACCAATTATTTCTTCTTTGACTTTTTCCTTTCTAACTTAGTGGCTTCTCCTAGAAACAGAGCCCAAGGCAAGGATTACATGCTAAGGCTTTATTTAGGAGGTACAATACTACAGCTGCAAAAATGAGCAAAAAGGGAAGTGAGGCAGAGAAGGATAGGAAATAATGCAAGGTGATACATTCCAGCAAAGCATCTATATGAGGCAGCTTATGAGATGTCTCCAAATGGGTTATTCAGGGGGGAAAACACTCCTTGATTCAGTCTATTGGAGGGAGGAAACGAGAGTAAATTTGTTTGCCAGATCCCTCATATCTCCTGAGTTCTATTGCTCTAAGTTTGCCTTCCAGGGATTTAACTCCACACTCCTGGGTTGCATTACTCAGCCCCTGCAGCAGCTGCTCAGGAAGCCACTCTCATGCCTGCAGCTTGGTCTTCATCTGAGTCCAGAAATGCTATGAGACATAAATGCTTTCAGGCATGTTGTTGGTCGGCCTCAGGTAGTTTAACTCTGTAGGTCAGCACAGAGAGAGCTGAAGCAGCTGTGACGGAGCAGGTAATCAGAAGGTCAAGAAAAAGATCTAACCAAGAGAATCTGAGGTTGGACATAAGATGTGTCTAATATACTCTTCAACATGCTCTTCTGTCACTGGAAGGAACTCTTTCCAGCTGGGATGACCCAACATAACATCTAGGATTCATTAAGCTGGAAGAGGCAGACAACACAAAGGGAACTACCTAAAATACTAAGGAAAGATGGAAAGTAGTGAAATGACTGCTAGTAGTAAAATGACAGCAGTAACTATAGGTCTCTCAACCACATATCACCACATCCAAATATCCAGAGAAAGAAATAAACTGTCTTTCCATTTGGGTCTCTCTTATAAACAAAGAAACTTTTCCTAAAGGGCCCCTCAGTAAACACTCCCCGAATTTCTCATTGCCCAAGTTGGGTGACGCATCCATTCCTTAACAATGCCCATTACAGGAGCCTAATCAACATTGATTCATTGATACCTGGGTCCCTGGACCAATCACTGTCAAGAAGGAGGGATCATCACAACTGTTTAAACCAACCAGGGGCCAGGTCCAGCCCTGGGATAATCCTCAAACTGCGTGGCTACTGCAAAATGGAAGTGGACTAAAAAGGCAAATGATGTTAAAGAGAAAACCCCAGTGTCTAAAAGAGACAGTCTTCAAGAGTTCCTAAAGAAACAAAGACCAAGCTGCCATCTGCATTTCTTACTAGACAGTTGTCATGAGGTCTCGATTCACTTCAGATGAAGTGTGTTGCAGACACACTGTCCAGGTCTCCTTGGCTCTTACTATTCCTTCCACTGGGACCATCTCTCCCCCTGCCTCTGATGGCCCATCTTATCCTCAAGCTAATTTCCAAAGTCTGTGCTGATGTTTCAGAGCCAGAAAACATAGGCTACAGGAAATGAAGGCTTTGGAGTTAGTAGCGATCTTAGAAATCTAGATCAGGCTTTTTTCCCACTGCATGGGATCCCAGAGGCTCTGTAAAGTGCTCTCCAATGTGGCTTTAGAGGGCTGAAGGGAAGAGCTAAACAGCTGGGGCTCTGGACATTCTGCACTCACCCAACCAGAGTATTGATTTGATTTGGTTTACTTGACTCAAATAATCAAATCAAATTTGAATTGATTTATTTTACATATTTACATTGTTTGTTTCAAGATTAATTTTCCTTTGTGGAAAGGATTTCTTATAAAAGTGAGAAAACTGAAGCTTAGTGAGGGGTCTGAGGCATGTCTGGGATGTCATGGAGTTGATCTGACTCTCCTCCTCAGGATGACTGTGTGATATTCGGAAGGATCTGTCCTGTGCTTCCTGAGTCCTTTTCCAGAATCGATGGCCCCAACTCTTGCCAATCTCACTCACAGAAAGACATTCTGAGTCATCTCACCAATTCATTGCTCAACGCCTTGTTAAAAATCACACTTAGAGTGTAGTGCCAAGAAATGAACATGATGATTCAGATGCATCTGAGCAGGAGAGAGAAGAGCAGGACTACCTCATCCCCATCAGAATGCTGAACTCCTAATAATGCAGCCAGGGATCACATTAGTTAGTTGGCAGGCACAAACACCATTGCCTGATACTATCCATTAAAACTCTTAGGGCTTTTTTTCAAAAGCTGCTGCGAAGACTTTCCTCCCCATCCTGTTCTCATCTGCTTGTTTATTTAGACCCAGTTACAGAGCTTAATATTTATTTCATTTATTCTAAGCGGCCAACAATTCTGAGTGGCCAACCCTGTATATTTCTGGGTACTCCATGTGTGGACTGAGAATTCTAGGGCAGGAATAGCAAACTCAACCACCTATAGGGACAAGGAAGGGAGGGAGGGAGGTAAGGTAAATAAGTGAAAGTGGGCAGGTCTAATTCAAACCTGCGAGTGGGGAGACTTGGTGAGCTGAAGAATTCAGCCCCATCTGAAGGGACAGATTCTAATCAGCTTTGACTCACCATCACTATGCAAAAATCAAGCCCAGTATTGCTCAGTCTTATGATTCTTCAAGAGAAGCCAGAAATGTGGACGTTTACTGGAAGTATCCACGTTGGCCACTAATTCACAAAGATCTAATACACTCTATAGGCCAAACAAAACACATCTGCAGCCTGGGTTCAGCCCATAGACTGCAAGTTTGCAACCTTTGCCCTGTGAGGATGAGGGAGTTGGGCAGCTCTGATTCTTGAGACAAAAATATAAAATGATTTGTATTATCTTGGATTTAATAGCATAACATTTATTTTTTAACTTTCCCTGTTAATCATAGGCTTGAGCATTTTAAAGCTGGAAAGAATCTCAGAGATTATATGGTGTAATTCTCTTGTTTTACAAAAGAAGAATCTGATTCAGAGAGAAGTGACTTGGATTTTAACTAAAAATACAGTTGACCCTTGAACAACACAGATTTGAACTGTGCAGTTCCACTTATACACAGGGTTTTTTTTTTTTCTCAAATAAATATATACCTGTTTTTTCATTTTATAGATCTTTAACGGTGGGGGAATGTTTGCGTTCGATTAGAGATCACAATACATGGAATCAAAAGAAGTACGGTTTGTGTCCTGATTCTACCCAAACTGTTTCAGATTCTTGCCCTTGGATGAGTCATTTATCAGTCCCTTTGTTTTTGAGGCAGAGATAGCAGTACGTGGATCTTCTACTGTGCGGGAGTCAGAGTCAGTGCCCCTAACCCCCGTGTTGTTCAAGGGTCAACTATATTTCAATGAAATAAATAACAAATCAGATTCTCAGAAATAGAAGAAGTTGTATTGGTCCCCCAATCCAGGGATTTTCAACCTTGACACTACTGACATTTTGAATTGGTTAAGGGTTTGCCACGGGGTGGGGTGCACAGTCCTGTGCATTGTATGACTTTCAGCAGCATCCCTGGCCCCTGCCCACTAGATGCCAGTCATGTGAGGCAAAATAGAGGTAAAAATGTATCCAGATGTTGTCAGATGTCCCTGGGGGACAAAATCAACACTGCTTTTGAAAACAACTGCCATTCTCTAACCCCTATTTTACAGATGAGGAAACTAACACTCAGAAAATTCAAGAGTGTTGTCAAGGATACATGAGGAGTTATTGGCATGGCTGGTACCAAGACTCAGTATCTTAATTCCCAGTAGAGTGTTCTCTCCACCAAAGACTGCAAATCTAAACCACAGTTTTATTAGTAAAAGATCTGTCTAAAACTGCATATTTTAAAATAAGAAGCAACATGGCATAATGGTGAGGGGCATAGCTTCTAAGACTAACAGATCTAGACTTCATTCTCAGCTCTTCTACTTAATAAGTTTGTGACATTGGCCAAAATAATCTCATGGTTTGTTTCCTCATTTGAAAAATGGATTGCTCTAAAATATAAGGTTTATTTGGAAAAACAGGTGAGAAAATTGATATAGTGCTTGCCACAAAATAGGAAATCAGTAAATGGAAATTATTATTACCATCATCATCATCATCATCATTAGTAGTATTATTAACTGGACCTGGGGTCGACAAACTATAGTCCCCAAACCAAATCTGTCTTGCCTGTTTTTGTATAGCCTGTGAGGTAAGAATGAATTTTACATTTTTTAATGGTTTAAAAATTTTTTTAAAAAACAATATTATTTTGTGATACATGAAAATTGTGTGGAATCAAATGGCATTGTCTATAAATAAAGTTTTATTGGAACACAGCCATGCTTATTCATTTACATAGTCTATGGCTACTTTCTTGCTATAATCAGTAGTTGCAAGATAGATAACATGGCTGGCAAAGCCTAAGATATTTACTGGCCCTTTACAGAAAAAGTTTGCTTAATTAGACCTTTGATCTCCAGGAAGAAAACAGGCAGCCATAATTGGCACAGAGCCCTCTAGTGTACAGGAGGAAATATAGCAAAATAATTCATTGTTCCTTTTTGATACCCTCTTGTAGTTCTAGCCCCTCTAAACATTGTATTTAACTCTGCTCACTTGAGACATTTCTCAGCATCTGTGTGCACCTAGTATTTTCAGAAATAGTTATCCGGAGGACTATGAAAAAACCTTTACTTTTTATAGATGTCCTTTCTTGAATAAACCTCATTAGAGACTTGGTACTTGAAGGTGTTTTTCAAAATCTGGAATATTTATCAAAAGGAAAGGAAATGGTTTTCTCAGTGTTAAGCCAACCACATATTTTAAGTGTTGCATGATTTGTACAGGACAATAAAGAGGGATATCCGGTTAAAAGGAAAAAATAGATAAGAACTATCTGCCAAGACTAAAATTTAAGAGATGCTGTTGTGTCACTTTTTTTTTTTTTTGTAGTACCTTGAGCATCTTAGTTATGATTTAGCTTGACTACAGGCCAAGAGTTTAAAAGTCAAGGTACCTGTTTACAGCCCTAGCCTTGCCACTAACTAGATTTGTGGTTTCCAAAATTCTGTTTCAACTCAATACAATACGTATATTGATTGTCTAATGTGTGTCAGATGCTGTGCTGGGCATCGGAAGTGCAAAGATAAATCAGACATGGTCTTTCTCCTAAAAGATTTCACTGAAGGTCTGTTTAAGTCATTGAACTCCTTTGAGGGTCAGTTTTCTCATCTGTAAGAGTAGGGCATTGCATTAAATATTTCATCCAGTAGAGAAGTTTTTATTGATTTCCTTTGTCTTGACATACCCTCTGGCAGATTACAAGGAATGAAAATAGAACTGTGTCACTATAATCATTCAGTTATAAACCATGCTAGTCACTGCTCTGGGAAGTAGTTCATAGGTAATTATAATACAATAATAATAAACACAAAATAGATGTATGAAGCACATGAAACAAAGCCATTAATTTTTCCTGAATGAGGAAAGACAGACTTCACAGAACAAGTAACATTAGGATAAGTCTTAAATGATGAGTTCATTGATGACATGGTATGTTGGGAGCTCCCATCTCTGAGAAGGGATAAAGCCAGACCAAAAAATATTTAGGAGCTGGGGAAGAGGATGGTGGTCAGCGGAGTCAGCCCCTTTCCCATTAGAACTGGCAATTCTAAACGAGGTCCAAAGGAGATGGACAAGATTCAATCTAGTCCAGGACCAGGGAGAATCCGATACAAAGAAATGAGGCAAGGCGTGTCATTTGGGCTTCTAGACATTTACTGTTCTTGGTGCTACACGTAAACTAAAAAGATTCATTCTAAAGGAGATAACGGAAGTCAGGTACAAGCTTCCGCAGAGGAAAGGGCCAATGAGTACCAGGATGGAGTCAGACCAACAGCCAACTTCTCAGCTTTTAGTATTTCACTCTGGACCAGTAGGACAGAAATAAGCACCCAGGATCAGAAATAAGGGGCAGCAACCCCAAGCTCATGGGTGACTGGAATAAGGGATGTACATGTAAAGCTACAGATTATTCCCAAATCTCGTGTACATGTGACAAGGGAGTTTTATATGACTTGTCAATCCTGGGGGATCATGATCTTGCTAGCATGGGCATCATGGCAGGAAACTCAGACATCAAAGGGGAAGGCAACATTGGTCACGAAGACAGAGAAGTATGAGAGGGCTTTGTGGGTGGAAGCACAAAGATGCACTTATAACTCTCAAATAATCCCACCTCTCTCTTTCTTGCCCTCCAAGTTGCCATCTGCAGATGTATCTGCAATGCCAATGAGAGGCCCCATTATGACTCTCCATTTGATGAGCCCTGAGTAATTTGGCAACAGATGTAGGATTAACACACGTTGTTTAATGGTGCTCTGATTAAACTTAATGAAATTTCATATTTCCAATCCCATTGCACAAGGCACAGAATAGAGCCAGACCTGCCTTCCTCAGGAAGGATCCCACAACATTCAGACCACTGAGGACTCTTCAGAAATTTTGGTTGCCTCTGCCTGACTTGACAACTGCATCTTCTCCCCGTTTCCCATTACAACATCACTCTACATATTCCTCCACTTCCAAGGGTCTGCTGTAAAGATCTGTCCCACTGCAGCCAGTTCAGAGTACACCTGGCCATGGCTAGTCATTGACCCTCTGCCCTCACCCCACTACTTCTCATGGGACCCAGGTTTCACTAAGTTCCCCGGTGTGCTGTGCCAAAGCCTTCCTCTCTACTCTCCCCCACACCCATCCCCCAATCCACTCCTAGGCCACAGTGCACTTGGGGGAAATTCAATCCATATGTTTCCTTTTCTTCCTACAGAACACATCCAGCCATTGTTTAAAGAGGGAGGCAACAGCCAAGAAGAGCCATGTGAGACCTCTCTTGGCTTTCCAATCCTTTATTAGGGAGCAGGGAAAGAAGGACTTTGCCAAGAGCAAGCCTGAAACATTTTGTTGGGTTTGGTTCAAAACCTGCAAGTCATGTTTCCACACAAACATGTCCCTAGCACTGAGTATGTAAGGCACTATTCAAGGGGTTTCTGGGATATGAAAGTCACCACCACCACTGACCCAGCTCTAGGATGTGTGTGAAGGGAATCAGTTTGCAGGAGATCATTTTACATTATTACCTTCCAAAGCTGACATACACCATCTCTGAGAGTATAAACTCTTCCTACTTATAAGCACATGCTACCTCAGAATCAATGCTTTTAGAGTTGAGTGGAACCTGAGATATCTATCAGGTGTCTCAATCATCTCATTTTAAAATAAGAGAAAATGTAGGCTGAGAGAGGGCAAGGGACTGGTCCAAGGTCAAATTGCTGATCAGTGTTTCAAAAAAGCCAGAACTTCTGATTCCAAGTTCAGAGCTTTGGACTCAGTGCCTCATGCCCTGACCTTGCACAGATGCTAAGTCCAATAGAGACAAGATATATTTTCATGCTTTAACCTTCCTGGCTTATTCCAGACCAATTATTTTTTTAAAGCTTTCTTTATTTGCATTGTCTACTTTTCTTGTATTTTTTTTCATGGGGGGGTGTCATTCTTTGAACCCACAAGTTAGGGACTTCAAGGTTTCAGGAGAAACTCCTTCTCCAAGCTCCCCAACAGATCTCTATGTGGGATCTCCTTAAATAATATTGAAGACAGGGAGCTCACTGCTCTCTGTGGTGGCCCATTCCATCTTTGGGAAGCTCTAGTTCCTGGAAAGCTCTTTCTTTCATTAAGCAAAAGTTTGTTTCTCTATCCTTTTCTCCACAAGCCTGTTGCTCCTGGGATCTCCCAGAGGTGCTTCCAGGAGAAGCCAAATAGGGATGCTCCACAGTTCCTATGGAGCGAGCACTGCCCTCTGCCAGTATAAGAGCACCGTTATCACAGTCACTCTGGGACTTCTCCCCTTGCCCATAATCCCATCAAGGAGGGGCTTTTTTTTAAATTAAGATATAACTGGCATATAACATTGTGTTGGTTTCAGGTGTACTGACATAATGATTCAATACATATACATATTGTGAAATGATCACATAATAAGCTTAGTTAACATCCATCACCCCAGATAGTTACAATTTTTTTCTTGTGATGAGAACTTTTAAGGTCTACTCTCTTAGCAACTTTCAAATATAAAATACAGTATTATTAACTATAGTCACCATGCGGTACATTACATCCCCAGGAGTTATTTATTTTGTAACTGCAAGTTTGTATCTTTTGATTACCTTCACACATTTTGCCCACCACCCATTCCCCGCCTCTGGTAACCACCAATCTGTTCTCTGTATCTATGACCTCAGTTTTGGTTGTTGCTTTTTTTGTTGGTGGTTGTTTTTTTTTTTTTTCCCTTAGATTCCATATATAAGTGAGATCAAATGGTATTTGTCTTTCTCTGTTTGGTTTATTTCACTTAGCATAATGCTCTCAAGCCTTATCCATGTGGCTGTGAATGGCAGAATTTTTTCTTTTTCATGGCTGTATAATATTCTATTTTATATATGTACCACATTTTATTTATCCATTCATATGGATGGACATTTAGATTGTTTCTATGTCTTAGCTATTGTGAATAATGCTGTAATGGGTGCAGGTAGTTTTTCTAGTTAGTTTTTTTCATTTCCTATATATAAATTACCCAGCAGTAGAATTGCTGGATCATATGGTAGTTCTATTTTTAATTTCCTGATTATATTTTTTTAATACACACTGTGGCAGGTGAAGACCCAAGATTCTGTTAGCTAAAATTCAACTAGGAAATCTTAAGTGTAATATATCATGCTGGGATCTGAGAAAACACTAACAAGAATTTTAGTAAAAATTTAATTTATGAAATCACTATAATAATCATTAAATAAAATTGTAAAAATCAAGGTCCTTGTGTGTGTGTTTTAAAATTTTATTTAATACACAGGTATTTGGCACCTTTTTATATACCAAGTGCTCTTCTAGAGTGCTAGGGATCTTCCAAAAACCAACAAGACTCATTGGCTCCTCCCTTTGTGGAGGCCCTTCCTGGTGACCCCTTTCAGCCTTAAACCTCCAAGGCTCTAAAAAGGATTTCAGACCACAAGGGAAACCTCTGCTGAAAGAGGCAGATAATAAGGATAAGACAATGGGGCAGTTGTATGCAGGAGAGTGGAGGCAAGGATGGAGGTTTAGAAAGTAGGTAGGAGATAGAAGTAAGTGGAAAAGGTAGACGCTGCATTCCTCTACCCTGAAGATAATACTGGTTGTGGAGCATGATATCATAGAAAGACCATGGGTTTCAGAGTCAAGCAATGAAGATCCAAATCCCAAATTCCACACCACTAGTTAGAGAAGTTGTTTAACCTTCAGCCATCAACCATTCTAAACCCCCATCTCCTCACCTATAGAATGAAGATAACCACACATACTTCTAAGGATAAAACCAGAGCACAACAATGGTAAAATGTCTGAAATACTTTAACCAAAATTCATAAAATTCCCATATAAGATGAAGCCTAGAAAGCAGACCATTGCTCTGACCTTCACTAGCCTGTTCTGACACCTGATAGTCCTTTTCTGCTCACAAGGGAGTCCTGGAGATTGGAACCTCAAAATAATCAAATCCCATGGGCTCAAGCTCCAGTTCGACTGTTATGAAAGGATATATCCCTTCCCCTCTCAACCAGTGAGCCTGGTTTCATTCTTCCTACACACACCTTGCTTCGGGCAAAGTGAAACAAATCCAGATATCAAGATGCTCCTGGGGTAGGATGGGGGGACACCAGTCTCCCAGTGTGCTCATCTATTTGCACAGCTGCTGTCAATTAGGTGAAACCGTAATTGTTTTATACTTTTGCTCAACGTTTAATCCTGGAGAAAGAAGAACGGATTGTTGGTTTTCCTTTTTCATCTTCCAGTATTTTTGTTTTGTTTTTATTTCTTGTCATAATATTTAGATAGTATTTGTGTAAGGGAAGGCAATCATAATAAAATGGATAATCAAACAGAGTGCTCTAAGGCACATTTACAAAAGCCTTTGCCTCAGAAATGCTTCGTTTACTCAGATAGTGGGCAGTGGAGGGCAAGGGAAAGTCTGTTTCTATGGACAGGGAAGTGATTCATGCCAATCAGCTAGACAGTCTCTCTTTCAAAATACTCCATATGTAAGATGTAGCATAATAAATCACTTCAACAAGCAAACAGGAGTTACCATATGCCTTCTAGGTGCTAAACCCATGCTAAGGACTGGAGGTGCCAAAATGAATAAGAGATGAGGCTCAGGGCCAGGATTAGGGTGAGGCATGTGAGACACTTGCCTCAGGAGTAAAATTTAAGGGGATGCCCACCAAACTCAATTATCAAGATAAAAATTATTTTATAAAGCAATATTTTTAAAAATAAAAACTGATGCAACAGAAACCCATGGTGCACAAAATATCAAAGCTTTGGTATGATTTTACTTTTAATTATTAACTTACAAATGATTTAAACTGCAAAAAACTTTAAGAAAGTCACAATTGGAGTAAAACACAAGAATGTTTACCTTACAAATCATGAAAGCAACTTTAGCACTGAGTCTAGAAAACAAAAGATGGAGAAAATAGCAAGAAAAAATACATAGGAAGCAAAAGCCATATGAAACAAAACAATTATGAGAATAATCATAGATGTTTTAAACCTCCCCTTTAAAGAATGAGACTGATATTAACTTCTAAAATAAAATCCCTTGATTTGAAGTTTGGGGATAAGATTGAGAGTAAAAATATATTCATTTCCTTTGACCCCCAAAATCATACTTCAGGGAACCTATCATAAGTAAAACTGAAATATGGAAAAAGCATCATTTATAACCAAAAAATTTAAAAGAACTCTCAACAGAATATTATTCAGTCATTAAAAATTGTGGTTATGAAAACCAAGCAATGTTAAAAAATGACTGGACAACTTAATGAAGTGACAAAACTAGGAAACATAATTGCATGCATGCCACAGTAACAACTACATTAAAAATGCATAGAAAGCAAAAACTAAAGATAAACACACTAAAATTATAATAGTGATTTTATTTTGGTGGTAGAAATTTGATTGTATTTCCTTTCCTTCCTCCTTCCTCTTTCCTTCCTTCCTTCCTCCTTCCTCTTTCCTTCCTTCCTTCCTTCCTCTTTCCTTCTTTCCCTTATTCTCCTTCCTTCCTGTTTTTAAGATTGTATATTATATTTTGTACTGTATATTATATTGTATATTATATTGCATCATTCAGGGTTCAGCAGAAAACAGGTGGCATACTCAAAGAGATCATTGAAAAGTATTTAATTACAGGACTACTCTCAGAGGTGTGAGCAGGTTAAGGAGAAGCAACAAAATACCTGGTGTCTAGTAACAACTAGAAGTTGTTACTATTCCTAAGTCAGAAGAATGAGAAGGGAGCAGCTTCTGGAACCAGGAGAAAACTGGAGCTGCAGGAGAAAGCTGTCCCATAGGAAGAACAGCCTCTATAAAACTGTAGAGTGAATGGGAATAAACATTTGCATCTCTCTTCTCCCTCCTTCCAGTCTCCTGCTAGTGGCTTCCATTGGCTGAACTTGGCTGAATGATAGAGAATAAGGGAACCTAGATGATGCAGTCTGTTGAGGTCAGCCTCTTGAGGTACAGAGCAGGTAAGGAGAAGGGTGAAAAGTGGATCTGGAGGGACAAAGAGAACATACTCCACAAAATCATTGTATCATTTTATTTCTAAAATGGAAAAATGTATAAATTAAGAAATTGATTGCATTTGAAACTCACTTTCTCACCCATCAAATGCAGATAAAAATAATCCCTACCTGATACAGTTATTGGGTAATCTCGAAAGTCAGCAATGTCTGTTAACTTGTTTTGTCAATATTATAATAATTATTACTATATATATTTATGGTGATGATGGTGGTGGAGCTTGTGGTGATAGTGGTGGCCATGGTGGTGGTGATAATGTTAGTGGTGATGGTGATGATAGTGTACATAATGGTTATGGTTGTCATGATGGAATTTGGGGTGGTAATGGTGATGCTGATGATGGTGGCAGCATACATGAGGGTGAGGGTGGTGGTGATACCAATACCAGTGGTGGTGGCGGTGGTTATATCATTAGTACATTATCCTGTTACATGCAATATGAGTTTCATATGTTATCAAATGTTATCCTTAAAGCCACATCTTCTATGAGATCAGGGACAATTAGATGGTAAACTATGGATCCTTCAGGGCTCGTCTCTATGATATTTCTTTAATCCATAGAAAAATATAATTCAATCTAGGGTACATTCACTAAGAAACTACTATGTGGGGTCTTCAGAAAGGAATGAAAGTTTCTACCTTCATAGCCTTTACAACCTGAGAGCGAGAACAGGAGGCAAATATACGTTACTGCAGACCGGCATCCTCAGCTGTGAGCACCTTCTTTCCAGTGCCTAATCAAGTGCCTAGGACATTAATAACCTTGAAAAATATTTAAGGAGTGAATGAAAACTCTACTAATTTTTCTGGAAGTCCAGCTTGATCATGTAGACAGGATGATATTGAGTACTTAACTATTCTAACCCCTTCGTTTTAACTCAATTAATCTTCTCAACAGTCTTATGAAATACATACTAACATTATTCTCTTTGTACAGATATGGCAATTAGAACACAGATTAAGCAAATAGTTCTACATTGCACAGCTTAGCAAGTGAGTAACTTGGGGTTCAAGCCCAGAAACTCCAGTGTTGGAGCACGGACTCTAGCCCTAATGTCCTCAGAGAAAGCTTTGTGGTGGAGGAGGAAGAATTAGATTTAAGTGTAGAGGATTCGGTAATGGCAGGAAAATCCTAGGGAAGGTCGTTCAAGGAAAAGGGAAGAGCATTCAGCAAAGGCCCAGAGGAAATCACAGAAGTAGTCTGAAGGATATTCTCAGAGATAAACTTCAGGAAGATAATCTGGAACTCAAGTTACCGGTGGATTGCATGGACTCATGATTGGAACGATGAAATAAAGAGAAAACAAGTTGGAAGAAATTATCCCGGATTCTTTAGGACCAACGAAGGATGTGGGGGTTTGTTTATTGGTTTTGTTTTTTGTTTTGTTTTATATTAAGAGGGAGCTCTCTCCTGGGTTACTTGCAAAAGTGAGCAAACTGGTGGGGATGGGGAGGATGCATCTTTGTAAATTTGATGCTCGCTTTGCCATCAGCCTAACTAACATGCCAGCATCTGGGGCAAGAAGCAGGAATGAGCTTGATGACAGTACTGTCTTACACATGGGAGGCAGTGTTCAGTGTGGGAATGGGCGGAGGGGCTGCGACAGGGAGCAAGGAAGATCCAAGTGGGGAACAACATCTTAAGCCCAGGAAGGAATCGGGTAGGAAACCAGTGCCTGGCAAGGTTTCACAAGGGAGCATGGCCGGGCTCCAGCACAGGGCAACCTGGGGAAATTCCTCTCCAGCTTCCTGTTTCCCAGCTCTTTCTATTGGCTCAGCCCACCTGCTCCAACTCTGCCCTCTCCTCCAGCACCTAGAGACATAGCAGCACCTCTGATTGTTTCTGCTACATTAAGACTGGCTGGAAAATGTGAAAATGTACCCTACCTCAGGACAGGAAGATGGATGAGTTACAGGGAAATTATTTTAAAATCTCCTCAAAGTAAAAACTATAATGTCAGGGTGGTCAGGAACACAAAAGAGAAAATATATATATGTATATACAGGCAGGGAAACGCATGAGAAGAAACCACTGTATGTGTGTTTTCATTTGGCTAGGTTTCGTTCAATAATAATGTTGTCTGGGAAATATTCAGTGTGAGAATTCCTCTGTTGGCAACAAGTTGGCTGTGTTTGGGCTCCCTGCTCTGAACACCAGGGCACTTCAGATCAAGTACAGGAGGTTACGTGTGGTCACCTGCAGTAGGCCTTGCTACCAGCCTGGGCCAAGCATGTGGCTTGAATTCCTCTCCACTTTCCCTCGCTGTTCCATCCATCTTCTTCGACAGGCGGCCCGGGG
This sequence comes from Delphinus delphis, assembly GCF_949987515.2. NCBI lineage: Eukaryota > Metazoa > Chordata > Mammalia > Artiodactyla > Delphinidae > Delphinus > Delphinus delphis. The sequence goes on from NC_082683.1 coordinate 46,916,491, forward strand.
ACCTTGCTCTACCTCAGCCGAGTCACTTCACGTCTTGTTTGCCTCAGTTTCCTCATTATGAAATGGGGCTAAAATGGCTTGCTGAACAGCCCTCGCAGAAGTGAAGAGACCCGTCTTCACTGGGGGTTTGGGGGCAGGTGAGTGCAGGGATGGACCGCTTACAGGTGAATGGGCAGGAGAGGGACATTTTCGGATGGGTGCTTCTCATAAATGGGGCAACTGGCACCTTCCAAATGCTATTTGGTGAGGGGAAGTTGGGGCTCAAATGAAACTGACAGCCAATGGATATTTAACAAAAGATATTTAGGTTACCTTTATCACGGAGAAACACTCTAAACAAAAATAAGGGACCCATTCAATAGTATTGGTGTGATAATCATACATGAAGAATTTATTTTTTATAATTCGATCATTTAATTTGTATAACTATTTGGTAAATTCCCACTGTACACTCATGCACTAACTTAGTACTGATGTGTAATAGTGAAAAAACAACAAACGGATACACTCTTCCCCAACAAATCTTGCATTCCAGTGGTGGAGACAGACATAAGCAAATACATACACTCATGCATGCATACAAGTTTTGATTGATGCTATAAAGAAAAAGAACAGAATTCTCTAAAGAGGACCCCAGGAGCTTAGTAAAGCTCACTCTGTGAAAGCAACATTTGAGCTAAGATCTGAAGAGTAAGCAAGAGATGGTTTGGTGAAGAGTGACAGAAAGAACATTCTAGGCAGAGGGAACAGCATGAGGTAGAAAAGCACTTGGCAAAGAAGAGGCCAAACTATTTTAGAGAGCAGTAAGATGGGGCTGGAGAGGTGGGGAGAAGCCAGATCACACAGGATACCAAATGCGCTGTTAAGATCTTTGCGTTTTAGTTTAGCTGCAATGGAAATTTACTGGACCGCCTTGAGCAAGGGAACCGCATGAGCCATGAGAGTGGAAGCAATAAGACCCGTTAGGAGGCTGTCACCACAGTCTGAAGAGACAAGCGAGGTTGATGAGAACTAAAGTGAGGGCAGTGCAGATGAGAGGAGTTTGGAGAGGAGTTTATTTGGGGTTAAAATGCAGAGGGTTTGGTGACTTATTGATGTGGAATGAAAGGGTAGAGAAGGGGGCAAGAAAAGCTCCTAGAGTTCCAGGTTGAGCAACTGGGTGGGTAGAAGTGCTAGTTATGTGATGGGGAAAATGATGGGGAAGCTGCTTTGAGGAGCTCATCGTCCAACATGCAGAAAGGACTTTAATTGCTTGAGTACCATGCTTGAGGTATATAAAAAGTCTTACAGAAGCAGAAAGGAAGGAGCCTATGAATCTGGCTGGAATTAGAGGAAAAGGAATCACAGAAGGGGTGTCATTGGGGTTGGCTCCTGAAAGATGAGGTGTGTTTAACAGATTAAAAAGGGAAGACAGATCTTCTAGGGATAGGAACAGCATTTTAAAAATATACATAATAATGCCAGTCCTGCAAAGCGTTTGAGAGGATTAAGTAAGATAATTTACATGGAAATACCTAAAACTTTGGTATTTGTGCTTTGGAATTTGTTGATGGTGTTTATACCATTGTCACCAGCCCATCCAACAGCCAGTGTTGTATGTGTACATCTATCTGATTCTTCATCAATCATTAGGAGAATAAAACTAACTGGCTTCCCTGCCTCTTCCTAATACACCTGAGATACGTATATGGAATGATGAACCCCTGTAGGGCTAGTTATTGAAGGCTGCAAAAAAGGGGATTACCGCTGACCCTTGAACAATATGTTTTTGAACCGCATGGGCCACTTATAGAGGTTTTTTTCGATGGTGAATACTACAGTACTACACGACGCGATCCCCAGCTGGCTGAATCTCTGGATACGGAACCACAGATACGGAGGAACCGTGGATACAGAGGGCCGACTATAAGTTATACATGGACTTTCAACTGCACAGAGGGTCAGTGCCCCAAGTCGTTCAGGAATCAACTGTAATGTATAAGCCTAGCTGTTTTTAGGCTTGGCCTTTTCAATTATATTCCTTTACATTTTAAAGTACAGTTTATTTTGAAAATCCCATTCTCTCCATGTGTCTACATAACCCCTTAGCAGCCAGCGCAGGACCTAACATAAAAAGGTGCTCAACAAAAGTTAACTAAACAATACGAATTGGTAGGGCATTTATGGGGTGCCTCCTATTTTTCAGAGACTATATTAGTCTGAGGGCACAGAGATAGTTAAAGCAAAGGTCCTGTCCTCAAGAAAGTCACAAACATAAATCTAGAGGAATAAAAACATATGCACACATACTCACACACAGCATGATAAATGTGTCCAAATAAATATATATAGTGTCTCTCCCACCCCCCGCCACCAAATTCAGAAGTTAACAGAATACAGCCAAACCAAATATTTTTCAATCCATAAGCATTTGCAGGCTTGAAATTGCCAAAGCAGAAACTGGAGGGTACAAAATCAGACTAAAGCACAGTCAGTGGAATTCCTTGAAGTTACCCATAAATATTCGCCAGGCTTCCCCCAGTCCTACACCTAGTCATAAATCCCCCTGCTTCTTTTCAAGAACTTTTACATTTGATCAACGACGGAGGGTGATGTTTAAACCAGGCCATTTGGAATGTTTGATTTTCATACATAGTTTTAAGATTTTAATTTCCACTCTGCAAGCCGGCTTGGATTTTCCCTACCCTGAAACAAATCAGGATTTCCGAGACATGAAAGCAGGCTCCAAGCACAGAAGGGCTTTCTGAATATTCAGCCTGGTTGCATTGCTCAGTCAGGTCATACGTACAAACAACTTAACATCTCACCTCATCTCGTTCCTGGAGGGGGATAGCCTAAAAACCTGGCAGCTAATGTGGTGAGAGAAAAATACCCAGCACTCAAGATCAATCAGTCAAAAAGAGGCAAGAGTCATTCATCAAAGGATAGAGGGATAAACTCAAAGATGTTGTGAAAAATTTACCCAACCAATCTGAAACTAATTGGTCCCTCTACTTAATCTCTTTCTCCCCTCCTTGTCAAGCCAGTGGCCACAGAGCTGTACAGGGCCAGCTAGCTCTTAGCAGTAGAATGGATCATGTACACAGGATGTTGCAAATATATCACAGAATCAGCGTGTTAGAGCTGAAAGGGTCTTTGGAGTTCATTTAGCCTGGTTTGAAGAGTTAGTTGTAGGGGAGCAAGAAGAGCCCTGGACTTGGTCAGACTGGGACAGGGTTCTAGCCTCCACTCTTGTTATTTTCAAGCTATGAGCTCTTAGGGAAGTCATTTCAACCTGTCTGAAAATTATATTCCTCATCTGTCAAAAGGGAAAAATGGCTTACTCATAGGGATTCCGTGAGAGTATGATAATATAAGTAAATGCACCTTGGAAGTACCACTGACCACATAAATAGGTGAGAAATAATTATTATTATTATTTACTTTTATTATTACAAAGAATCCAACAAATGCTACCTGAATCCAATCAGTAGTAATCGAGCAGTCTTAACTAAACCTTCGCCTGACCTGATAGAATCAATAGTTTCCATTCATTTTGTAAAAGATGGAGTCACACCATAGCACAGAGGATGTCCGATGCTAGTGGATTTGTCCTTAGCATATCAGGAACCTATCTCCCCCCAGTTCAGTGATATGCCGATCAAAAGTCAATGATAGGGCTTCCCTGGTGGCGCAGTGGTTGAGAGTCAGCCTGCCGATGCAGGGTACACGGGTTTGTGCCCCGGTCTGGGAAGATCCCACATGCCGCGGAGCGGCTGGGCCCGTGAGCCATGGCCGCTGAGCCTGCGCGTCCGGAGCCTGTGCTCCGCAACGGGAGAGGCCACAACAGTGAGAGGCCCGCACCGCAAAAAATAAAATAAAATAAAATAAAATACGGCATTGTTTCTCATCATCAAAAAAAAAAAGTCAATGATATTTGTTCCCATACTATTTATTCTAATTGTATTTCTGAAAGCCATTATAAAAATTAATTAAATATCATGAAAACAAAAAAAATATATGTTTTTATACAGATATTTGTTGTTTATATAAAAATACAGATGATTACTATACAACACTGTTTAAAGACAATGCGGTAAAAGACACTATCGGCAAATTAGTAGCAAGAAAAAACATTGTAAAAAACTAGAAGAAAATTATAAAAATCTAGACGGCCTACACATTCAAGTTTCTTCACAAAAATGTCCTTTATATCCTGCTTCACTTTAAAGAAACTGAAAATATTAGCGCTTATGAGTACACCCATTCAAGAGAGTCGACTGTGACTCTAATCAGTGGACCCACGGCCCTACTTTGAAAGACTGTCATGTGAATTTTGCATTAATATTATTCCCCTCCTAACTAAATCTAATAACTAACCAACTCCCTGTCCTAACTGACTTGTAGGTAATTATTTGTTGTCATTTATATACCTGCCTATCTGCTGATCTATAGGAGCTCTGAATATAAATCATGTTTAATGTGAGTTCCTTGCCATTGAGGAATCTACAATCTGATTAAACACTAGTAAAATGTGAAAGACTTATAGTTCAATCATGGACATCCAATTTAACTCACAATTATCCTCCAAGGACAATGGTACCAAAGAAAAGAGAGCTAGATTTTTCAAAATAGTTGGAGCATTATTGTTTCTATCTGACACTACCATAAACGGCCTGGCTTTGTCTGTGATCTTGTCAAATGTTTCAGGGATAATGTTTCCTTATTATCAATTCACCTTTAATGCTTGGAATACAGTAGGTTCTCAACTGGTATGAGCAATTGTCATGAAAGGTGTGAAGAAAGAGAAACATACACAGGACTCTGAGATGGGATTAATTAAGAGGGGGAAATCCAGGAGGCAGAAAGAGATTGAGCAAAGGCCTAGGAGAGGGATGCGTCCTGGATCCATTTGTTCTTGTAAACATCTCTTGAGCACCTTCTTAGACATAATGGCCTTTCTACTTGTATGCCAGAACTGACCTGGCTTGTCCAGCCCAAACAATGGGATTTTAAAATTTGAAGTAGTTGCCATCATTTACAAATCAGTAGATTACATGTACAGATTAGCAGTTTTTCCTAAAATATCAGAAGGTCCAGCGACACCAGCATTCCCACATGGAAGCAATGGGCAGGCACTTTCCTGTATAGTGACATTTTCCTATAGATAAAACATGACCACATATGTCATGGTCACCATGGCTCCCTGGTTGGCTTCACTCATTAATGTTCCTGTATGGCCCTTTGGCAATTCTGGTTTTGATGCCTCACTATGTGCCCAGCACTGTGGTGATGCTGGGTCCCTACCCTGGAGGGGCTGCAGAATAAGAGGAAGTGATCCAGGTGGCAGGTGATGTGAACCTCAACAAAGAAATGGCTATAGGAAAGGAAACAAATATATGTATCCCAGACATATTTCAAAGCCTGAAATCATGGAAATCAGTGAAATATCATGTCTAGGGAAAGGAGAGGCAGAGTAAATTAAAGTAATTTCAGGGATTGTAGCCCAAAACACCAAGAGAAAGGTGACTAAGATGGGATAATTGGGGAAGAAATCGGAAGAGGAAGGAGAGAGGAAAGGGGGAAGGAGTCATGAAGGGAGGGAGAGAGGGAAGAAGAAAGTATTTAAGTGGCTACTCAAGCAAGCATTTTCACATCAGCTGGTTTTAAGGGAAATATTATGATAAATTTTGGACATACTGAGTTTTGGAACTAGCGCAACTTCCAGGGATGGTTTCTGATGGGCAATAGCTAAGGAAACAGGAAATTCATCTCTTCAACAATTTTTAATAATAAAAGCAATAATGATAAAAACATCTAATCTACATTGAACATGTATTCCATGCCAGTTACTACGCCAAACACTTCCTAGGTATGAGCAGTCTTTTGCAATCTTCCCAACAATTGTGAGAGCTAGCAATAATAATAAAACCGATAAATAATAATTGCTAATAGTGAGTTCAGAGTCACCGTGCCAGATGCTTTCTAAAAGTTAACACATATATTAACTTATTTGATTTTGAGAACATCCTTGTGAGATAAGTATTTTGTCTACATTTTACGGATGAGAAAGCTGACGTCAAGTGGAATTAGGTAAATTTCCCAAGGTTACACAACTAGTGAGTAATGATGTTGGACTTCCCACCCAAGCCTGTCTGAATCGTAGTTTAAGCACTGAGCCATTACGGTCTAACACTCTGTGCCAGGAAATATTTTTGGCACTAATGACTCAAATAATAAAAGATAGGCAGTCTCTACCCTCAAGGAACTCACAGTCTAAAGGGAGAGGCAGACGAGCACAAACACTGCAGGCTAATACTCAAGACAATCTTAGAGATGCCTACGTACCAGGTGCTCTGAAAGCAAGAGGTAGGGGAGCTGAACCTGCCCAGTGGAAGGAGGGCAGACAAGTAAGTCTTCACAAAATTGCAGCACAAGAAGCTGATTCTGGAAAGATGGAGACAAATTTGACAGGCAGGGAAGAGAGAAAAAAAATGGAAAAAGCCATGGAAGTATGGAAGTTTAAACCTTCTTTGGGGAATATCAAAACATTTCGGATGGCTGAGAATTTGTAAACGTGGAAAAGATCAAGGAATATGAAATGTCAGGGCATGCAGAGCTAGACTGAAAGCCTTCAGTGTCATGCTAAGCAATGAAGGGATGTAGAAAGCTAATCTTTCTTGTGAGCACTGTTATGCACAAGGTGTGCATTTTTGTCCTGTAGGTAATGGGGAGAAATTGAAAGAGTAACCTGCTCAGATTTGTAACATAAAAAATGTCCCTCTCAGGCAACCAGGTGGACACTGGATTATAAAATGGCTAGACATTTAGAGAGGGTGTATTTAAGAGACTGCAGCAATAGCCTGGGTGAAAAAGGATGAATCCAGAGGGTAGAGAAAAAAGGGTAAACTAAAGAGAAATTTCAGAATTCTTTTGCAAGGGTAATGTATCCTCTGGCTTTCAATTAATCATTTAAATCATAATATGGTGGGATAACTTCCACAAATTCAATTCATTCTGCCTATGCTGAATTAACTTGTTGTACTCAACCACAAGGAAAGTTGCTATTTTTGTCTCTTTATATTTATAACCATGATCAAGCTCTTTCCACAAAGGATTTGAGGTGCCTGGAAGATCACTAAATGAAATGCAGTCTCTGACAAGTGGATCCTTACTGAAAGAACTGATCTGGAAGCAGAAGTCAGCCTCTCCTGTCAAATGAGACAAGTTCAAGTTGAAGATGTCAAGAAACATCCTCTACGTCAGCTCAAGACTCCAAGTTACCATCCCTTCCTTTGTCTGGAGAAACAAATGGTGAGAAAGTGTCCAGTTTGCTCTACTGCTAAATTGAGCGTTTCACTAGGAAAAAGAGGAAACATTGAAAGCAGTGATGAGTTTCAAACATCACTTGCACACCCTTTCCTGGAGACACTTAAAATTATATAAGAAGACGTGTAAATAAATCAAAACTTTAAACAAGACAATACCTTAATCCCAAAACAGATGAATTCTTAGGAATGTGAAACATATATATATATCATATTTGTGCACAGAGTATTTTTGACCTCTTAATCTCACTTAATTCTTTTCAAAACAACCTACAAAAGAATCTGGGAAAGAATTATTATCTCCATTTCACAGATGAAAAAAGCTTAAGGTAAGAGCTTGAAAATGGCTTCCTCAGATTTGCACAACTTTTGTTGTTAGTGACAGAATTAGGTTGAACATCAATTTTACTAATACTCATTTTAAGGAAAATGGAGTGGGATAAAAATACTAGGAACTAATGTTTAGAGTGGTCACTATGTGTCAGACACTATGCTATGCTATGTACACTATATGCATTATCATATTTAATTCTCAAAGCACACCATGATAGAGGCAGTATCACTGTTTCCATTTTACAGATGAGGAAACTGAGGCCAGAGAAAATGATTAAATCAAGGTCACACAGGTAATTATTGGTGGACCAAACCCAGACATCCTGTGTCAAATCTAGCTCTTAACCAAACAAACATCTATTTAAATCTCGTCTCTGCAATTAACTGTCTAGCCCTGGCCAAATTATTGCATTGTTGGACCCTCTGTTAAACAAAATTATGTGTTTGTATCTGTGTGTGTGTATGTATTTGTGTATGTGTGGCCTGGTTCCACATCATAGTCTTTGTAGGTCACCAGTAAACATTATTTCCCCCTGTTTCAACCATAACACATTGTCACTAGACATTTTTATGACAGAAATAACCGTATTAGTTAATCTAACACAAAACGGCAGCATTTGTATTGATAGTGGAAAAAAAAGAACTATACCTTAAACTCATAGTCATATTTGACTGCTAATCTCAAAGCTTTCCCTCTCTTTTCTTAGGGTAGAATTAAAATTTCCTTTTGAGTAGGAAACAAAAACTACACTTGTTCATAAAATTAATTGTCTTGCCAACAAAAGCCCATTTGTTATGGAATTCCCAAATGACTTAGGCACATTAAATCTGAGTTACTTAGTAATACTATAGTTGAAAGAAGTAAAATCTTGTTAATCAAAGATGGGTCCCAGAAAATTCTCCTCCAAACACTGCAGGCTTTAGAACCTCGAAATGGAGGTACTTGAATTTGAAACTATGCCATGTTTGAAAGTCAGAGCTCAAGTCTCATGGATTCCAACCCTTTCAGGTAAAAGTGTCCCTTTTTATTTTTAAAGTGTCCCTTTTTAAACATAAAAGAATTTGTGGATCTACTCCATGCCATAATGAGAAAAGTAGTGATATTAGTTTATGTTAATTATAAAAACTATGGTTATAAAAGTAGCTGTGTATTCACTCATGCATAATTTGTAATTTATTAATCCTAACAGTATAATACACTTCCGTAAAAAAAATACTTTGAGATGCTAGACATTTTTTTAGCATACAGATTCTTGTGCTCATGAGTCCCTTTCAAAAAAATCTATAGCCTCTCACAGTGATCCACAGTGTGGAAACCACTGTTCTAAAATATTAGGATTAGAAGGGACGTTTAATGTTATATAAGCTATCTCAGTACCTAATAAATGCGTCCCAGGTACAACATTTTGAATGCTAGGCATGTGTTATCTGTTTGAACACACTCAAAGACCTAGGAGGGAGGAAGCTGGAGTAGGGGAGGTGTGGCCAAAAAGACAGGGGTGTGCTAAGTACCTCACAGAGTAGTTGATCTATGCTGCTGTGGAGATATTAGGAAACTCTTTAGAGTTGATCTATGCTGCTTAAACGTCTCATGTCCCCTGTATCGGTCAGGGTCTCCTCAGGAAAATCAAAACCATACTAGTGATTTCAAATAGTGGGTGGCGGGTAGAGGGTGGGAGTAACACAAGCACCTCATTGCAAAAGCATTTGAAGGCAAAGGAAGTCGGGGCGGGGGTGGGGGGCAGTGATAATAATGACAGAGATTAGTTTCTACCACCTACAGAGCTGGAGGCACAGAAGGAAGGAGGTGATATTAGCAGAGCCTAGGAGCACTCACTGCAGACTGAGCAGCTGCTGAGCAAGCCAGCAGCCACTGCTCCTGCTGCTACAGCTGCCGCTACCTGACCACCTGATGCCCATACCCCTGAAGCCCCTCACCTCTGGCAGTCACCGGCAATCACCCACCAGATCTACTTCTGCTAGATCTATTAAAGGCCGCTGCAGGACATAGACACCCATTTCTCCCAGAGAGAACACCAGAAGCAGAAACAGAAGAACAATGACCTGCCTCCATACCTTCCTCCTTTCTCCATTTCTACCCCGGCTTTATAGTCTAATTCCTCCCACTGGTTAAATAGATAGGGAAGCCATCCATCAAGGGAGTGTAACTTGGTCAAGTGTAACTTGCAGAAGTCTGCCCTGCTGTGGTACAAACCTGGGCATGGCAAATGTGGGAGGGAGCTGACAGCAAAAGGCAAATGCTCAGCTTAATTCAACCCTTCAGCCACCCAGATCCACTCTCACCCTTTTAGTCATATTCAACTTCCATCAATAGCAGAATCATGATTCTACCTAATATGATGAACCTCTTTCTAATACAAATACCCTCTCATCTTTTTCAAAAAATAGACAAGTTAAAGCCTTGTCAACTATCACATCCATGAGTCAATTCCATGGAAATTCAGTAACTTAAAACAAAATAGAAAAGCAACTACCACCAATACTCCTCATATAAAATATTATAAAATATTAAAAGAGAAAGACAAAAAAAAGGAAAGAATTGGTATATACACACACATATCAAATGCAAGAAAAAACATAGATAAAGCTGCTTCAATCTTTGTTTCTATAATGGGTCATTTATTCCATGTTTGATTTTTATCTCCATTCCTTTGCTCTTGACAAGCACTCCAATGGAGAGACTCAAAGCTCACCTATTGTTATTTCCCATCACGGTCAGCCCTCCTAAATCTTGGTGTAGCACCTTCTAGAACTAGCCCTGAAAAGTGAGAGGAAATGGTAAACACTATCCTCAATTTAGATAACTGTGACTTTGACATTCAATAAATATATGGCTTTATAAACTATGTATCCTTGGTTCCTCCGTATCTACTATTCTGCATTCATGGATTCAGTCAACAATAGACCATGCAGTACCGCAGTATTTACTACTGAAAACAATTTGTTTATAAGTGGACCTGCACAGTTCAAGCCTGTGTTATTCAGGGGTCAACTGTATTTTCACTTCTCCTTCTCCCTTATTTTGTGATACTCATATTTTACCTCTGCATACATTAAAACTTCACAATACACTTTTACGTATTTTATTTTAAATAATCAGTGTTCTCTTAAAGATAAGTTTTTAAATGGGAAAAAAAAATTTTCTAATTGCCCAGCATTTCCAATGCTGTTCTTTCATCTTGTAGATTTCCGTTTCCATCTGGTGTCATCTGCCTTCAGACTGAAGAACTTCCTCTAACATTTTTCATCATGCAGGCCTGCAAGTAACATATTCTGTCATATGAAAATCAATGAATTTGCTAAAGTTGCAGAATACAAAATCAATACAAAGAAATCTCTTGCATTCCTATACACTAACAATGAAAGATCAGAAAGAGAAATTAAGGAAACAATCCCATTTACCATTGCAACAAAAAGAATAAAATATCTAAGAATAAACCTACCTAAGGAGGCAAAAGACCTGTACACAGAAAACTATAAAACACTGATGAAAGAAATAAAAAATGATGGAAACAGATGGAGACATATACCATGTTCTTGGATTGGAAGAATCAATATTGTGAAAATGACTATACCACCCAAATAAATCTACAAATTTAATGTAATCCCTATCAAATTACCAGTGGAAATTTTTAAAAAATTAGAACAAAAATTTTACAATTTGTATAGAAACACAAATGACCCCAAAGAGCCAAAGCAAACCTGAGAAAGAAAAACGGAGCTGAAGGAATCAGGCTCCCTGACTTCAGACTATACTACAAAGCTACAGTAATCAAGACAGTATGGTACTGGCACAAAAAGAGAAATATAGATCAATGGTACAGGACAGAAAGCCCAGAGATAAACCCACACACCTATGGTCACCTAATCTATGACAAAGGAGGAAAGAATATACAATGGAGAAAAGACAGTCTCTTCAATAAGTGGTGTTGGGAAAACTAGACAGCTACATGTAAAAGAATGAAATTAGAACACCCTCTAACACCACACACAAAAATAAACTCAAAATGGATTAAAGACCTAAATGTAAGACTGGACACTATAAAACTCTTAAAGGAAAACATAGGAAAAACACTCTTTGACATAAATCACAGCAAGATTTTTTGACCCACCTCCTAGAGTAATGAAAATAAAAACAAAAATAAACAAATGGAAAAAAATAAACAAATGGAACCTAATGAAACTTAAAAGCTTTTGCACAGCAAAGGAAACCATAAACAAGACAAAAAGACAACCCTCAGAATGGGAGAAACTATTTGCAAACGAAGCAATTGACAAAGGATTAATCTCCAAAATATACAAGCAGCTCATGCAGTTCAATATCAAAAACAAACAAACAAAAAAATCGCCCAGTCAAAAAATGGGTGGGGGCTTCCCTGGTGGCACAGTTGTTGAGAGTCTGCCTGCTGATGCAGGGGACACGGGTTCGTGCCCCGGTCCGGGAGGATCCCACATGCTGCGGAGTGGCTGGGCCTGTGAGCCATGACCGTTGAGCCTGTGCATCCGGAGCCTGTGCTCCACAATGGGAGAGGCCACAACAGTGAGAGGTTCGCGTACCGCAAAAAAAAAAAAAAAAAGGGTGGAAGACCTAAATAGACATTTCTCAAAAGAAGACATGCAGATGGCCAAGAGGCACATGAAAAGATGCTCAACATCACTAATCATTAGAGAAATTCAAATCAAAACTACAATGAGGTTCACCTCACACCAGTCAGAATGGCCATCATCAAAAAATCCACAAACAATAAATGCTGGAGAGGGTGTGGTAAAATGGGAACCCTCCTGCACTGTTGGTGGGAATGTAAATTGATACATCCACTATGGAGAACAGTATGGAGATTCCTTAAAAAACTAAAAATAGAACTACCATATGACCCAGCAATCCCACTACTGGGCATATACCCTGAGAAAACCATAATTCAAAAAGAATCATGTACCCCAGTGTTCATTGCAGCTCTATTTACAATAGTTAGGACATGGGAACAACCTAAATGTCCATCAACAGAGGAATAGATAAAGATGTAGTACATACATACAATGGACTATTACTTAGCCATAAAAAGGAATGAAATTGGGTCATTTGTAAAGATGTAGATGGACCTAGAGTCTGTCATATAGAGTGAAGTAAGGCAGAAAGAGAAAAACAAATATCATATATTAACACATATATGTGGAATCTAAAAAAATGGTACAGATGAACGTATTTCCAGGGCAGGAATAGAGATGCAAACATAGAGAATGGACGTGTAGACACAGGACTGGGAGAAGAGGGTGGGATGAATTGGGAGACTAGGATTGACATATATACACTACCATGGGTAAATAGATAGCTAGTGGAACCTTCTGTGTAGCACAGGGAGCTCAGCTCAGTGCTCTGTGATGACCTAGATGGGTGGCATGGGGGGAGGTCCAAGAGGTAGGAGATATATATATATATATATATACATATAACTGATTTACTTTGTTGTTCAGCAGAAACTAACACAACATTGTAAAGCAACTATAGCCCAATAAAAAAATAATAATAAAGTTAAAAAAAAAAGAATGGGGGCTTCCCTGGTGGCGTAGTGGTTAAGAATCTGCCTGCCAACACAGGGGACATGGGTTCAAGCCCTGGTCCAGGAAGATCCCACATGCTGTGGATCAACTAAGCCCCTGTGCCACAACTACTGAGCCTGCACTCTACAGCCCGTGAGCCACAACTACTGAAGCCCATGCGCCTACAGCCTGTGCTCTGTAACAAAGAGAAGCCACTGCAATAAGTCCGTGCTCGGCAACAAAAAGTAGCCCCTGGTTGCCACGGCTAGAGAAAGCCTGCACACAGCAACAAAGACCCAAGGCAGCCAAAAATAAATAAAAATAAATAAATGTATTTATTTTGCTTTTCAGTTTTGCACGTTGTTTACTCTCTCCATTAGAGCCCATAACATTTTAATCATAATTATTTTTAAATTTCCAATCTGATCATTTGAAAATCTCTGCCATAACCGAGTCTGGTTCTGGTGTTTGCTTCGTCTCTTCTTACTGTGTTTTTTTTGCCTTTTAATGTCTCTTCTAATTTTTTGTTCATAACCAGACATGATGGATCAAGTAAAAAGAAATGAAATAAGTAGGCCTTTAGTGTGAGGTTTAATGTGTATCTGGCTAGGAGTTAGACTGTGTTTAATATTTGCTATAGCTGTAGATATCAAAGGCTAAAATTTCCTCTGATGTCTGTTTCTGTCTCCCTTGTTTTGGATTTCCTCAGAGACTCCTTAAATAGGGTCTGAGGCTTGCAATTCTTTTAGCTGTAATCCTCTTTTATTACACAGTAGCCCAATTAACATGGTGGTAAGTGGTACAGGCTCCAGCAGCAGGCTTCTGCTCCTGGGCTGCTTCTCCCAGTAAGCTGGATCATTTGTATTCACCTATCTCTCCAAATTTTCAGGGCGGCAGTGTGACCTCAATTCTCTCATCAGTCTAAGACAAGTTGTTGATTTTCAGTTTGTTCAGTTTTTTTCTTATAAAATGGGAGTAATGACTTCCAAGGTCTTTACATATCAGACCAGATACCAGAAGTCTCATTGCCTTCCATTTATGAAGGATATTTTTTTCCTGGATATAGAAATTTAGTTTGACAACTTTTTTTTCTTTTGGCATTTTAAAGAAATTATTCCATTGTCTTCTGTCTTGCATTGTTCCTGACAAGAATTTGGTAGTCATTCTATTTGTATATAATGTGTCTTTTCCTCTGGCTGCTTTTATTTTCTCTTTATTGCCAGTTTTCAGCAATTTGACTAGCATGTGCCTTGGTGGTTTTTCCATTCATGTGTGTTTACCCTGTTGAAATTATTGGAAAATTTTCGACATTTATTTCTTTAAATAATTTTTCCACCACTACTTACCATACTGTCAGGGTCCTTAATTACATGAATATTAAATTACTTTATGCTTTCTCAATGTCACTGAATCTCTGTCTATTTTACTTCTTATGGCTTTTTTCTCTATGTGCTCTCACTTGGATAGTTTCAAGCTTGCTAATCTCTTATTCTGTTATTAAGCCCATCCATTAGATATTTTATTTACAATATTTCACCTTCCATCTCTCAAATTTCCACTTAATTCTCTTTATATCTTATTTCTTGACTTGCATGTTTCTACTATTCTTTAAACCCTTGAAAATATGTATAATAATTTTAGAGTTTTTGTCTGCTAATTCCATCATTTCTGTAACTTCTGGGCTTATTTCTACAGATTGACTTTTCTTCCAGTTATGGGTGACATTTTTTGTTACTTTGCATGTCTATTAAAATTTTATTGGATGCTGGACACTATAAGCCTTACATTACTAAATATTTGGCTCTCATTGTCTCCCTTTAAAGAGTGTGAAAGTTTGTGTTGTCAGGCACTTAATTTGTTTGTGAATCAGCTTGACGCTTTCAAACTTTATTTTTAAACTTTGTTAGGGCAAGTGCAGAGTACTCAGCTACTATGGCATAAACCTTCTTGGGTCTCTACAGAATGGCCTAGATATTCAATAAGGTCTCTGCACTCTGGCATTTAGAACTCCCAGCCCTTTGAGGGCTCTGCAAATTGTTTGCCTTATACCTCCTTGGAACGTATTTTTTGCCAGATACTTGTTCTTTGCTTGATCTCAGAGAGTCTCACTCTGCACATGCACAGGATAGTATTCAGCCAGACTCGAAAGGACCCCTGTACATTTTACTGGATCTCTTTCTGGGCTTACTTCCCTCCTCTGTGGTACTCAGCCCTGCAATTCAAGTCGCTTAGCCTTCCCTCAAACATCTATCTGTTTCCTCAACTCAGTGAACCTGTTTAGCTTTGCTTGGGTTCCCCTCCCTGTCCCACATTTCAGAGAATGCCTCCAACCTGAAAGCTGAAATGACTGTGGGGTTAACCTCATTTGTTTATCTTCTCTCATGAAGCACAATTCCATGTTGTCCAATGTCTGAAAACAGAAGAATCACGTATATTGTTCAGTTTCTCTAGTTGCTTATGACCAGTGAACTAGTCTATTATACTAATTATAAATACTTTCAGCATTTCATTCTAGCAAAAAGTATATAGGTAATTCCACATGTTCTTTTATGCGTTAATGTAACAAACAGCTATTAAATACCTAACAAGTTCCTGGTGCTGTTCCCCAGGAAAAAGCAGAATGGTAACCTGGGAAAAAGTCTAACGTCTGGAGTCAAGAGATCTGGGTTTCAGTCTAGGTTCACTATTTGCTCACTTTGTGACAAGTTATTTAAACCTCTCTGAGTCTCATTTCCTTACTGTTAGAGCAGGATAATGTTATGCCTACTTTGCAGGATTACTGGTACGGCTACATATATTGTATGTAGAACAACTGGCCAATTCCTGGCACATAGCCTGAACCTGATTGATTGCAATTATTATTTTTATCATATATGCTATGGAAAGAATTGAAGGTACAATAAATCAGCAGACTGGGGTGAAAGAAATGCCTCCACTGGAGGCTAATAATAACACTATGCCTGAAAGTAAAGGCATAAACTGGGAGACATCCAAGAGAAAGAAAGAACAATGAAAATTGAGAGCTTAAAGAAATAAACTTTCCCTCTCTGGTTAAGTAAGGGAGAGTCTCAGAGTATGCAACCTGAGAATTTCAGAATAAGTAATACAGGCACACTCAGGCACTGAAAGGCAGACCAGAAGCTACTGATAAAGAAACTGGATTCCTTAAAGACAGAAGATGGAGCACCAGAAATCATGGGATCTCTGTATCAAGAAAGTATCTCTAGCATAGATGAAGATTGATGGGAAAATGCCCTCAGTGTCACTCTCCATAAATTGGGTGGAGAGCCACAGGTAATCTGAGATTTCATGACACGTGGATAGAAGATTTTGCCAATTTTATGGGCCAAACACGAAAATAATAGTGTTTCCAGTTCATCAAACTTAGTAGCAAAATCCTTTGATTTGAGTATGTGTTCTATTTTTCAGAACTAGTTAGGAGAGCTGCAAGAAAAGACTGAGGGTGAAAGAGTGGTAAATGTTACATCATAAATAATCCATGCTACTAGTTAACTGGAGATTGAAATGAAAGAATGAATGATGTGAGTGTTAAGCTCTACATCAGGCCATTTCCCAACTTACACCAAAATTTACTTTTTGTGCTTTCCACTTCAACATTATTTTTCAAAGTAACCTTAGCAAAAATGTGTTCAAATAAATTAACATTGTTTTAACTTCCTTGTGTTCGGATTTCTCTCCTCTAATAGGATGTAAAGGCCTTGAATTGAATCAATGATGACTTATTTTTCTTTATATCATACCAGCATCAAATGCTGATATGTTGGCTTATAATAGATTCTCAATAAGTATTTCAAGTATTAAAGTCTGAATGAATTAATGAAGGGAAAGAAAATCAAAATTTCTGACATAATTAGCAAGAAAAAAATTATGAAAGAGTGATTTTTTCAAATGGAGCAGACCGTTGAGCAATCAGAACTCTGATGCTTATTAAAGTTGGGGCACATTTTTGTACAAAGCTTTTAGACAAATCATCTCCCTCTCCCTTCCCTCACCCAAATTAGCCATAGAAAATACAAACAGTCATGGTTACTTTGAGAAGAACTCTCAGAGGCACTAACAGCAGGAAATAAACTAGGACAATCTGTGGGATGAGAACTTGATGAAATTTGGGACATTTTATATAACATTCTCATTGTGGTTGGTTTTGACTTTATTAAATTAAAATTTTTAAAACACAAGGCAATACCAATGAATACATTCAGGCATAAATAGGCCATGTTAAATGATATTCTATAAGGGAATCTGTTTATGTGATTTTGTCCTCCAACTTTATTAAAACAATCAATAGGGTTTATTTATCAGTGACATTCCTGGGATTACTCCCTGAAGTGGATTTCTTTGAGAGTGACCAAATTACATTATTGAATAGAATTATATGTTGTTTTCTATGTGGTTAATTTAAGAATAATTATTGATACATATGACATATTACAAACAAAAGTAATAATTGAATTGGTTTGAAAACTACCTGAATTAGAGCCAAAGAGTCCATCATCCAACCTGTTCTGAATTCCTTTATATGCATTGCCCAAGTTCTACGACACTTTATTACACCAAGGTGTCACTTCTGGTATCAAGGCCTTTACTACTATTTAAGCAGACTTCTAATTTCTGTGATCATCTACAATTGCTCAGAGCTTAACTACCAAATTGGTATCAATTGTACTTTAGGAGATAAGGTGCCATACAGAGACATCCTCTAAAATGTCTAACACTGGTTACTTACCCTAGGGAGAGTATCCTTCTTTATTTCCTGGTCCTGCAATATCATCTCCTTCTGGTCTATGTGCCCTATACTCTCTGTAGTCAATATTTATTTTTATCTGAAGCCAGTAGCCTCTCTGTGATACCTATGCTCTAATAGTGTGAGAAATGCTTTAAAATTATCTTCATGTGAATAGTAACCTCTTGACCAGCTCCTAAGCCTTAAAAATTTGCATTTTCCCAAGTAGACAAAAATAAATGAGGGTTCCTTTTTAGGTTCAATTTATATTTAGTAAATGTACAATACTAAATGCATAATAGGGTGAGTTTTGACAAATGTGTGCGCCTGTATAACTGACATTTCTATCAAAATATAGAACATTTCCATTGCCCAGCAAGACCCCACATGCCCTTTCACCAGGCAATCTCCCAGGTCAGAGAGAGCCATTCTAAAATTTATCTTCTTTAATAAAGTAGTTTTTGCCTGTTTTAGAACCTCATATAAATTGAATTATACATAATGTACTATTTTTTACCCACAGTTTTTGGCATAGCATAGTTTTTGAGACACTTAACCATGAAATTCATTCATTGCTGAGACTCCATTTACCTGTCTAGACAAAAGGGTTGTTTCCAATTCAGAGCTGCTATGGATATTCTTGTACGAGTATTTTTGCAGACGTTTGCTTTCATTGATCATGGAAATATACCTAAGAATGGACTTACAGGGTCGTGGGGTAGGTGCCTTTTAATTTTACAAGAGACTGCCAAAACCTTACCACAGTGGTTTAGTGCTGCTGCGGTGTGCTGCCCGGATTCACCCTTCTAAGACGAAAGCACACATTCCCTCATCTGCTAGAAAGGTTGGCAGCTGACAGCTCTGCGCTAAATCCTTCTCTGGGACTTGCCCTCAGCTGCAGAGAGCCATCTCACCCAAGGAAACACAGGGCTGGGAACAGGGTGAGGCAAGAAGATGCCTAAGGTGCAAAATTTAAGGAGGTGCTCGCTCTGAGGTCCATGCAAGTGTGGCCCGCTGTTTCTCCTGCCCACATATATCCATACATGACTTCAGAGTCTCTTTAACCCTCTTCAAGGCTAGGTCTATTATCAAATGAAAGGTAGAAGCTTTTAGTTTTTACCATCAATAATCACTTTTTCAATCTGTAGAACATAATACAGTTTACCAAGCATTTTCATCTGTATATTCTCTTTTTACCCTTGGATGAAGCTTAGCAGGTGGAGAATGCTTACAGATAGAGATTTGTTCAAGACATTGACATTGCCAATAACAAAGCAGAATTGAGTCCAAGTCCTAACACATCACAAGTACCCACCTTACCTATAATTCCCTTTCCTATATGCTATAAAGCCTTTCCTGGCAATGTTGGTTTGTTTGCTTTTTTTAAGGGTGAATGAGTAGAAAATGCATGGGCACTGATGGCTTACATAAACTGTCCTTCAGCCAAAATATAAGACTACAGCAAGGCACATTGGCTCTGCATTAGCCAAATTTCTCTGAAAGCAGGGATTTCTCGAACATGTGAAAACCACTTTTCTCGTTATATGTAATTCTGTTTCCTCAGCCTGTGCTAAACTATTGATCAGTAGACCTAAGGTTGACACCTGTACTTTAAGGACTATGTCATTTTAGGGAAATTATATCACTTGAGTTTCAACAGAGTTTCATTTGCCCCATCTCTGAAACTGGTTCCCAGAGTCTGTGATTTCAGAGATTATATGTGCTGGGGGCTGTGGTGTGAAAGCTACCATACTATTCTTACTATCAGTCTGTCATTTTATGACAAAATAAAGGATAATCCTTTAAAATGAATATATTCAGCTGATGAGATGGATGTAAATGCCATCATGACCAAGCCTATGCTGAGAACTGGTCTTTAGGAATCCCATCTCTCTATAATCCTTTTAATTTCTGAAGTTATCAACCTCTCTGAAGGCAATATGAGAGTGTTTGTTTAAAAAAAAAACATGGTCCCTTGGTGGTAGACAGCAGTTCATACTGTTTCTGATTTTCTGGGGGAGTTTAATTAAGCAGTTTGCCACTGGGAGCTTGACACCAGAGAGGAGGCCCAACCCAAAGAAATCTGGTGATTGAAGACAATGTTTGGGGCTTCCCTGGTGGCGCAGTGGTTGAGAATCTGCCTGCCAATGCAGGGGACACGGGTTCGAGCCCTGGTCTGGGAAGATCCCACATGCCGTGGAGCAACTAGCCCCGTGAGCCCCAATTACTGAGCCTGCGCGTCTGGAGCCTGTGCTCCGCAAAAAGAGAGGCCGCGATAGTGAGAGGCCCGCGCACCGCGATGAGGCGTGGCCCCCACTTGCCGCAACTGGAGAAAGCCCACGCACATAAAAGAAGACCCAACACAGCAAAAATAAATAAATAAATTTTTAAAAAATTAAAAAAAAAAAGACAATGTTTGATTGCAATGTTTGATTTATTTTGCTTGGGAGCTATCCACATCCAGCAGAGCACCTGAGGTTTGAAGAGCCCCACAAACAACACACTGCTCCCAGAGCACTGTGAGCCCAGCAAGGCAAACTTGATCGGTAGAAGGTAATGGCCCTTGCACTTGATGGTTGAAGTAGGAAATAGGCCTTTCATTCACAACAATCAGTTATAATAGCAGAAAACCTAAAAAGACCCCTCTGACAGGGGAAGAGTGACAACTAGCAGTTTTCAAGCCCTATTTGACAGCAAAACAATTTAACTTCACCCTTTAAATTTGCTCTTCTCCCAATTTACTTTTTTAAAATGTAGGGTGTGAACTGTTACAGTAATAAGTAAAGCTTTATGCTATCCTTCATGGTTTGTGAACAATATTTTATATGACTTTTCATTTAATCCTCATTACAATCCGTGGAAACGTATATTCTTTTTTCATGGAGACACTGAGGCACAGACTAAGGAAATGATTTTCATAAAACTACATAGCCAGAGACCAGTGGCATCAAACTATTTGCCTGGACTATAATCACACTATGTTAAATGTCTATGGGTAGACACCAAATCTGCATTCACAGCACAAATCCCAGTGCCCAGTATGTGAAAGGCACTCAATAACTATTTTTTGAGTGAGTGAATGAATGGATGAATAATTATACTAAGGAACTAGAGTGTAAGATTTATCTTGCATTTTAGTCATCTTTGGCTAGATGTCATGGACTTCCTAAGAGCCTCAAGAATAGCAAACATGGAGATTTAGCTGGACAAGATCAACTTCCTGTTTTTACTTATTCAATACATATGTGCTGAACAACTACCACATGAAAGGCAGGGTGTTAAATATTATGAAAATTTTACTAGAATATGTATGGTTCTTATTCATCTATATCTGGAAAATACTGTTAGTAGTAGAAAAATCATAATTTTCCTACACCCTTTCCACCTCTTCCTCCCACATCATATGTTGCCTGCTTCTCACATCAATAAGGCTAGAAAAGGCAAGCATAAGCCTATAGAGACAAAATTAATGTTAAGATTTCCTGTTACTCATCCCAGATTTCCATAATAGTCAAATAAACAGGGAAATAATAGAAAGGCATATTACTTTTTCCATCATGACCATGTTTCTGGTAAATTATATGTCTTATAAATCAAACGCTTTGTTCTACTGACAGTAAAATTGGAGAGTTTCATTTTCATTTATAGTCATCTTTAGTTAGGAATAGTTCCTAACACAAAACCTTAAATTAATAGTTCTCAATCCTGAACACACTCACCAAGGGAGTCTTAAAAACATACAATGCGGGCTTCCCTGGTGGTGCAGTGGTTGAGAGTCTGCCTGCCGATGCAGGGGACACAGGTTCGTGCCTCGGTCCAGGAAGATCCCCCATGCCGCGGAGCGGCTGGGCCCATGAGCCATGGCTGCTGAGCCAGTGCGTCCGGAGCCTATGCTCCGCAACGGCAGAGGCCACAACAGTGAGAGGCCCGTGTACCGCAAAAAAAAAAAAAAAAAAAAAAAAAAAAAAAATACAATGCAATTTCCTGACTTCACCCAAGATCCACTAAAACTGAATATCTTAGTTTCATTTTCAAATTACTTTTCCAAAGAAGAGAAAGTTAGGAGCAAGTATATAGTTTTACTATATGGGAAGCAAAGAAATGAGGAGGTAGCTGGAGGGGGATGTGGGGTAAAGGGAGGATTATTTTGGAAGATGAAACATCTAACACCATGTTTATATCCTGATAGTAAGATCCAGGTTGGGGGTGGGAGGAGATGTATTAGTGATTCAGGAGAGAGTGTAATCCTAGAGGCAAGTCACTGAGTAGGTAAAAGGGGATGGATCCAGTGCACGAGGAGAAGGGCTCACCTTTGAAAAAATCATGAATGTACATCTATATTAAAGGAAGAAAAGTATGGCTGGTTGGGAGATGCTATGGTGAAATTTGCGAAAGTTCTACTTTCTCAATGAAACTAGAAGCAAGGTCATGAAGAAAAGAGTGGGGGAATAGGATAGAGGTATGTTGGAGGTTTGGAAAGAGAAAAATTACATGAAATTCTTACCTAGGAAGGCATGGTCAAGATGGAAGAGTAGGAAGACCCTGAGCTCACTTCCTCCAACAAGCACACCAAAATTACAACTACTTACAGAGCAACTGTCTATGAGAATGACCTGAAGACTAACAGAAAATACTTTTCACAACTCCAGATATAAAGAAGGAATTACAATGAGATAGGTAAGAGGGGCAGAGACATGGTATAGTCAAGATCAATATCCTGGGTAGGTGACCCACAAATGGCAGGATAATCACAATTACAAAGGTTCTCCCCAAGGAGCAAGGAGTCTGAGCTCCACATTGATTTCCCCAGCCTTGGGAGGCGGGGGTTTCAATAAGAAGATGAGCCCCTTGAAAGCCAGTCAGGCTTGCATAAAGGAGAGCCAGAGGGCTGTAGGAAACAGAGAATCCACTCTTAAAGGGTGTGCACAAAAGCTCACATACTCTGAGTCCCAGAACAGATGCACTAATTTGAAAGGAACCTGGGTCAGTACATTTGCTGATCTTGGAGAGCCTCCCAGAGAGGCAGGAGGCAAGTGGGACTTCCCCTGGGAACACAGACACTTGAGGCAGCCATTTTGGTTAGCCCATTCTACCACAAGGACACAGGTACTGACAATGGCCACTTTGGAGCCCTCCCTCTAGCTCATAAATGCCAAGGGCTTACCTGCTCACCAGTGGGTCAGCATCAGTCCTGGAACCCATGGACTGAGCAGCCAGCTGCACAGGAATCGAAACCCACCCACCAGTGGCCCAGCAGCCACCACACAAGACAGAACAAGGCAGCCAATCAGGCTGGGGGCCAGTCCTGCCTACCAGTACACCCACAGTAGTCAGCCCTGCCACAAAAGAAGGGCCCACACAGCCCACATAGAGTGCATCTCTGGAGGATATAACTCTGGGGACTCAAGAGGAGTGGGATACTGGGCCCCATTGTATGTCTCCTACATAAAGCCACTTCTCTAAGATCAGGAAATGTAACCAACTTACTTAATATAGAGAAATAAACACAGAGATTTAGGCAAAATGAGGAGACAGAGAAATATCTTCCAAACGAAGGAACAAGACAAAACCCAAGAAGAAGAAATAAGCAAAGCGGAGATAAGCCAAAAAAGAATTCCAGGTAATAATCATAAAGATGCTCAATGAACTTGGACAAATGGATGAACTCTTTCTAACAAAGGATAACCAAAGAGAACTGAAGAATACTATAACTGAAGTAAAAAATACACTAGGAGGAGTCAACAGTAGGTTGGATGATATAGAGGAACAGAACAGCAGACTGAAAGACAGAGTAGGAGAAATTATTCAAGTGAACAGAAAAAAGAATATCTAAAACTAAGGATAATTTAAGAGACCTCTGGGACAACATTGAGCATATTAACATTCACATTTATAGGAGTCCCAAAAGGAGAAGAGAGAGAAAAAGGGGCAGAGAATTTATTTGAAGAAATAATAGCTGAAAACTTCCCCAGCCTGGGAAAGGAAACAGACATCCAGGTCTAGGAAGCACAGAGAATCTCAGACAAGATGAACTCGAAGAGGTCCACACCAAGACACATTATAATTAAAATGACAAAAATTAATAATAAAATGAGAATCTTAAAAGCAACAAGAGAAAAGCAACTACTTATATACAAGGGAACACCCATAAAATCATTAACTGACTTTTCAGCAGAAAATTTTCAGGTCAGAAGAGAGTGGCTTGATACATTCAAAGTAATAAAAGGAATAAAACCTACACCTAAGAATATGGGGCAAAGCTATCATTCAGATTTGAAGGATATAAAGAGTTTACAGACAAGCAAAAGGTAAAAGAATTCAGCACCAGTAAACAGGATTTACAAGGAATGTTAAAGAGACTTCTCTAAGCAGTAAAGAAGACCACAACTAGAAATACGAAAATTATGAAAAGAAATTTTCATCAGTAAAGGCAAACATAAAGATAATAGATCAACCACTTATAAAGTTAGTAAGAAGGTTAAAATACAAAAGTAGTAAAATAATCTATATAGACACAATAAGTAGTTAAGGGATACACAAAAAAAGATGTAAAATATGATGTAAAAAGACATTAACATAGGGGAGGGGGAGTAAAAACACAAGGTTGTTAGAATGCATTTGAACTTAAGAGATCAGCAACCTAAAATTATCATATATAGGTTATATATGAACCTAAAATAATGTTATATATGAACTTTAGGTAACCACAAACCCCAATATATAATAGGTATGTACACAAAAAAAGAAAGGAATCTAAACATAATGCTAAAGATAGTCATCAAATCACAAGAGAAGAGAGAAAAAGAAGAAGAAATGAAGAGAACTACAAAAATAACCAGAGCAGAATCAACAAAATGGCAATGAGTACATACATATTTCAACAACTACGTTAAATGTTAATGGGATAAATGCACCAATCAAAAGTGAAAAAAAAAAAGACATAGAGTGGCTAAATGGATATAAGAACAAGACCCATATATATGTTGTCTACAAGAGACTTACTTCAGAAATGATAACACACACAGACTGAAAGTAAGGGAATGGAAAAAGTTATTCCATACAAATGAAAATGAACAGAAAGCCAGGGTAACAGTACTTGTATCACACAAAACAGACTTGCAAACAATGACTTTAGCTAAAGACAAAAAGGATATTAAATAATGATAAAGAGATCAATCCAACAAGAAGATATAACAATTGTAAATATATATGTACCCAATATAGAAGGACTTAAATACATAAAGCAAATGAACAGAAATAAAGGGAGAAATTAACAGTAACACAATAATAGTAGGAGACTTTAACATTCCATTTACATCAATGGACAGATTGTCAAGACAGAATATCAATAAGGAACCACTGGCCTTAAATGACACATGAGACCAGATGAACATAATAGATGTATATAGAACATTCCATCCAAAAGCAGCAGAATACACATTCTTTTCAAGTTCACATGGAACATTCTCCAGGATAGATCACATAGTAGGCCACAAAACAAGTCTCAATTAAATTTAAGATTGAAATCATATCAAGCATTTTTTCAACCACAATGGTATGAGACTAGAAATCAACTACAAGGAAAAAACCTACAAAAAACACAAACATATGGAGGCTAGACAATATGCTACTAAACTACCAATGAGTCACTGAAGAAATCAAAAAATACCTGGAAACAAATGTAAATGGAAATACAATGATCCAAAATCTTTGGGCCAAGCTAACAAGTTTTAAAAAGGAAATTACAGTTTATATAAAAGTGTAAAAGTCTAATCTCAGGGAACAAGAAAAATCTCAAATAAAACCTAACCTTACACCTAAAGGAACTAGTAAAAGGAATGAACAAAACCCAAAATTAGTAGAAGGAAAAAAGGAGTAAAGATCAGAGTGGAAATAAATGAAATAGAGACTAATAAAACAATAGAAAAGATCAATGAAACTAAAAGCTGCTTCTTTGAAAAGAGAAATAAATTTGATAAGCCTTTCACCATACTCATCAAGAAAAAAAGAAAGAGGGTCCAAATAAATAAAAACAGAAATGAAAGACAAGTCACAACGGATACCACAGAAATACGAAGGATCATATGAGATTGCTATGAACAATGACACACTGATAAAATGGAAAACCTAGAAGAAATGGATAAATTCCTAGAAATGTACAATCCCCCAAGACTAAATTAGAAAGAAATAGAAAATATGAATAGACAAATTACCAGTAAGGAAATTGAATCAGCAATTTAAAAACTCCCAACAAACAGAAGTCCAGGACCATTTGCTTCCCAGGTGAATTCTACCAAACATTTAAAGAAAAGTTAACAACTATCCTTCTCAAACTATTCCAAAAAATTGAAGGGAAGAAACACTTCCAAACTCATTCTACCAGGCCGGCATTACCCTGATACCAAAACCAAAGACACCACACACACACACAAAGAAAATAATAGGCAAATATCACTGAAGAAAATAGATGCAAAAATTCTCAACAAAATATTGCAAACAATTCAACAATACATTAAAAGGATCATACACCATGATTAAGTGGGATTTATTCCAAGGATGCAAGGGTGGTTCAATATCCTTGAAACATCAATCAATCAATGTGATATACCACATTAACAAATTGAAAAATAAAAATTATTTGATAATGAAAGAGAGGCAGAAAAATCATTTGACAAAATTCAACATCAATTTATGAGAAAAATTCTCAACAGAGTGTGCATAGAAGGAACATACCTCAACATAATAAAGGCCATATATGACAAACACACAGCTAACAGCATACTGAGTGGTGAAAAGCTGAAAAATTTTCCTCTAAGATCAGGAATGAGACAAGTATGCCCACTTTCACCACTTTTGTTCAACATAGTATTGAAAAGCACTAGGTATAACAATCAGAGAAGAAAAAGA
This sequence comes from Delphinus delphis, assembly GCF_949987515.2. Classification (NCBI taxonomy): domain Eukaryota; kingdom Metazoa; phylum Chordata; class Mammalia; order Artiodactyla; family Delphinidae; genus Delphinus; species Delphinus delphis. The sequence continues at coordinate 46,943,341 of NC_082683.1, forward strand.
AATAAATGAAATCCAAATTTGAAAGGAAGAAGTAAAGCTGTCACTATTTTCAGATGACATGATACTATATATAAAAAACCGTGAAGATGAAAAACAATTAGAACTAATAAATGAATTCAGTAAAGCTGCAGGATAAAAAATTAATATACAGATACCAGTTTCACTTCTATACACTAACAACAAACTATCAGAAAGATAAATCAGAAAACCAATCCCATTTGCAGTTGCATCAGAAGAATAAAATACCTAAGGATAAATCTAACTAAGGACTTAAAAGACCTGTATTCTAAAAGCTACAAGAAACTGATGAAAGAAATTGAAGACAACATAAACAAATGGAAATGTATACGATGCTCACAGAGTGGAAGAATTAATTGTGTTAAAATTACCATACTACCCAAGGCAATCTATACATTCAAAATACTAATGGCATTTTTCACAGAAATAGAACAAATAATTCTAACATTTGTATGGAACCACAAAAGGCATGAAATAGTCAAAATCTTGAGAAAGAAGAACAAAGCTGGAGACATCATGCTGCCTGATCTCAAAGTACACTACAAAGCTATAGCAATCAAAACAGTATGGTACTGGTACAAAAATAGACACACAGATCAGTGGGACAGAATAGAGATCCCAGAAATGAAGTCACACTTAGTTGTCAATTAATCTGCATCAAAGGATGCAAGACAATGCGATTGGGGAAAGACAGCATCTTCAATAAATGGTATTAGAAAAATTACATGCAAAAGAATCAAACTGGACTACTTTCTCACATCATATATCAAAATAAACTCAAAATGGGTTAAAACCTTAAGTGTAAGACCTGAAATCATAAAACTTCTAGAGGAAGACATAGGCAGTAAACTACTTGACATCAGTCTTAACTTTTTTTGAATAGTCTCCTCAGGCAAGGGAAACAAAAGCATAAATGATCAAATGGGATTACATCAAACTAAAAAGCTTTTGCCAGGAAGGAAACTATGAACAAAATGAAATGGTTGCCTACTTACTGAATGGGTGAAGATATCTGCAAATGATATATCTGATAAGGGGTTAATATCCAAAATAAACAAAGAACTCATACAACTCAACATCAAAAAAATAAGCAACCCAATTTTAAAAGGACAGAGGACCTGAATAGACATTTTCCCAAAGAAGACATATAGATGGCCAACAGGCACATGAAAAGATGCTCAACATTATTAATCATCAGGGAAGTGCAAATAAAAACCACAATGAGTTATCACCTCACACTGTCAGAATGGCTCTTATCAAAAAGACAAAAACAAGTGTTGGCAAGGATGTGGAGAAAAGGGAACCTCTGTGCACTGTTGGTTGGAATGTGAATTGGGGCAGCAACTAAGAAAACTGTATGGAGGTTCCTCAAAAAATTAAAACTAGAACTGCCATAAAATCCAGCAATTGCAATTTTGGGTGTTTATCCTAAGAAAACAAAAACACTAATTCAAAAAGATATATGAACCCATATGTCCTTTGCAGCATTATTTACAATAACTAAGATACGGCAGAACCTAAGTGTTCATCAAAAGATGACTAGATAAAGAAGATTATCTGTATATAGGAAGATCATATTATATAGGAATAATATAGTATAATAATAATATATTGGAATACTACTCAGCCATAAGACTAGAATGAAATATTGCCGTTTGTGACAACATGGATGGACCTAGAGGATATTACGCTATGTGAAATAAGTCAGACAGAGAAAGAAAAATACCATATGATTTTACTTATATGTGGAATCTAAAAAATAAAACAAATGAATAAACATAACGTAACAAAACAGGAACATACTCAGAGACACAGAGAACAAACTACCATAGGGGAGGCAACTGGGAGAATGACTGAAATAGGTGAGGGAGATTAAGAGGTCCAAATTTCCATCTATTAGGTAAATAAGTCATGGGGATGTAATGTATAGCAGAGGGAATATAATCAATAATATTGTAATAACTTTGTATGGTGACAGATGATAACCTGTCAGACTTAAAGTGGTGTTTATTTTGTAATGTATAAAAATATCTAATCACTATATTGCACGCCTGAAACCAATGTAATATTGTAAGTTAATTATACTTCAATGAGAAAAGAAAGAAAAAAGAAAGAAAGAAAGTGGAGAAATTGTTACCTAAGAAAATAGGATAGTGATTGAAATAGGAAATTATGAGGCATGCAAACACCACAGCAACAAAACTGACAAAGACCTACCCTTATGACACTTACATTCCTATGACAGAAAAAACAAGCAAACAAACAAACAATCCACCTAATGTCAGATAAATGCTATGAAGAAAATTAAATAAGGGCAAGGGCTTAATGGGGTCAGGATACCCCCAATAGGGTTGTCAAGGAAGACTTCTTGATTCTATGACACTTGGAGAAGATCTGAATAAACTGAGGGAGTAAGACTGGTTGAGCAGAGAGTGATTATTCTAATAAAAGAGAACCCCAGTGCCAAGTCCATAAAGGAACATGCTTGATGTATTCAGGAACAAGTAGATGAATGTGGCTGAAATGGAGTGAGCAAGGGGAAGAGTGAGGGGATGTAAAGGCAGGGAAGAGGCCAAGAGACAGACTGAGATGGGCCTCATAGAGCATGGTAAGGATTTTGAGTTTATTCTACATATTTAGGGAAGCTGCTGGAAGGGTTTAATCAAGAAATTAATGATCTGTCTTCTTTTTAAAGAATCCCTCTGCTGCTCTACTGGGAATAGATTTCAATGGCAAGTGTGGAATCAGGAAGACCAATTATGAGATTGTTTCAATAGTTCAGGGGAGAGATGATGGTGGCTTGGGAGTAATAGCAGTGGAGTGGTAGGAAGTGGTGAGGTTCAGAATATATTCTGAATATAGAACATAATAAGATTTGTTGATGGACAGATACAAAGTGTGAAAGAGAGAGTCAAAGGGAGGGTCAAAGATCACTTCAAGTATTTTGGCCTGAGCAATGGAGCAGATTACAATGCCATTCACTGACACAGAGAACTTTAGGGGAAGAGGGAGTCATGAGTTGTTTCAGCATTTTTCATATAATATTACCATTATTAATATATGTGACTATCACTCCATTAGATGATCAGCCATCAGGGCAAGACCACGAATTCCCCTAACATATGATAGTAAGATAGTATGATATAAGAAATGTATGTTTAATCTTTGTCCAGGCACAAGAGCTTCTGTGACCCTTGGAATTTCCTGAGTGATAAAGGTAAGAGGAGAATCTATTGTTATTCATGATTAACCCCTTTCAGCCCCTCCTGGATTTATGCCAATGAGGTAACTGGTTGCTAGGGGCTCCTAGATGGCTTCAGGATATGGGCTAGCTGCCAGAAAGACCAAGGCATGACCACAGGGTTGAAGTTTTCAGCTCTACTGCCCAGGAGAGAGAGGCTGAAGACCAAGTTAATCACCAATGGCCAATCACACCTATGTAATGAAACCTCCATAAAAATCCCTAAATTGTGGGTTCAGAGAGCTTCCAGGTTGGTAAACACATTGAGGTGCTGAGAGGGTGATGTGCCTCAAGAGAACAAGGAAGATCCCCAACCCCATATTTTGCTCTAGGCATCTTCCCTTTGGCTGTTCCTGAGTTGCATCTTTTATAATCCTAGTAATACCAAGTAAAGCACTTTCCTGATTTCTGTGAGCCTTTCTAGCAAACTATCAAATCTAAGAAGGAGGGATCTGTGAGAACCCACAACTTTGTAACCAAATAAGACAGAAATGTGAGTAACCTGGTGACCCAATACTTGGCACGGGTATCTGAAGTGGATACTAACTCTGGGTGGTTAGTGTCAGAAGTGAATTGCATTGTAGGACACCCAGTTGGTGTCTGAAGAGTTGGAGAAGTGTTTGGTGTGACAACAACCCATACACATTTGGTATCAAAAATGTTGTGAGTAAAAACGTAGCAAAGGTAGATAGTCCTTAAAATTCATTGAACAATCTTTATAATATAGTCTGTTAAAAGATTAACTATTTGCCTAGAATTTTATTATTGATATCTTCTAAATCATGGGACCAAAATGTAACTTTATATCCCATAGGAGAGGTAATTTAAAAACAAAACCAAAAGCTTCTTTTTAAAGGACTTACAAAATAGACAAACTTTTGGCAAGGTTTATTTAAAAAGAGAGAGAATGCATTAAAAAAATTATTAGGAATAAAAGTAAAAGTATCTATTGATACAGATTCTCAAAATCATAACAGAGCAATACCAATCATTTTAAAACTTAAATATTGGACAACTTCTTAGATAAATATAACAAACAAAACTGAGAAAAATGAATGAAGTTTCTTTAAAGTAATTTAATATAATAGTTTAAAAAACTAATTATAATAAAATAGATAAACAAACAAGCTGAATCTATTTGATAGATAATGTCTATAGAACTTTCAAGAAACAAATAAGCTATATCTCATAAACTATTCCAGAGAATAATAAAAAATTGAAAAGACCCCTAACTCATTTTTGAAAATACAAACCATGAAAAAATTCTACATAAAATAGTAACTTTCATTCTAAGTAATCTATACATTCAGAGTCATAAACTTCACTATTATCAAAATCCAAACAAGAATTTTCAGACAACTTAACAAGCTGATCATAAAATTCATACAGAAGAATAGATGGCCAAAGTAACTAAGACAAAATGGAAGAAGGAAAATAATGAAGTGGGATTCAGTTAGCTGCATATAAAGACTGGATAGCATCCTGCTGAACTATGGTAGGAAAAGATTTCTTAAGACAAAAAAAAAAAAAACTACAAACAATTAATGAGAAGATTAAGAAAATTAAAACCTTTCATATGACAAAAGGTATCATAAAATGAAAAATCAAGCTAAGGACTCAAAAAATATATTCATAACACATACAACTAACCAATGATTATTATTCAGAATATATGAATAGATCTTACAAATTTATATAAAGACAATCCAACAGAAAAATAGGCAAAGAATATAAACTTTTGGTTCATAGGGAGCAGGGAAGAAAGACAGGCTTATAATAGACATTCAAATATTATTTACTAGAATTCAGATTAACAAAATTAATAAATGAATTAAAATCCTTAATAAATGAATTTAAAATACAAATTAAAACAATGAGATATTAATTTAGAGTATTAAAATTTGCAAAAATTAATAAATCTGGTAACACTTATGTTGGCAAGGATTTGGGGAAGAGAGATACCTAAACCTTATTGATAGAATCATTCATTAATACCATCACTTTGGAGAGTTATTTGACAATACATGGTAAAAAGACTCATGCATTCTATAACCGAGAAATTCTGCTTCTGGATTTCTAACCTAAAATACAAAAACAACAGCAACAATAAAACTATCTTACACATGTCCAAAGAGACTTGTACAAAGATGTTTATTGCAGAAATTTTTGGAATTGTCAAAAAGTGGAATCCCAACTCTTTCTTAGTGGTGACAGTAGGGAGATGGATACAAATGGAGGAGCATTTGTGTAACATAAAATAATAACAGTAATCATACCTATATGTTATGGGCTGAATTGCATCGCCCTCAGATTCATATGTTGAAGCCCTGACAGCCAGTACCTCAGAATGTGATTGTATTTGGAGATAGGGCCTTTAAAGAGGTGGGTAATTTAGAGTAAGCCTGTTAGGTTGGGCCTTAATGTAATCTGACTGGTGTCCCTACAGGAAGAAAAAAGTTGGACACACGTAGAGACACCAGGGATACCTGTGCACAGAGAAAAGACCATGTGAGGACACAGAGAAGACAGCCTCCTGCCTCAGAAGAAACCAAACTTGCAGGCATCTTGATCTTGGGCTTCCAGCTTCCATAATTGTGGGAAAGTAAACTTCCACTGTTTAAACCACACAGTCTGTAGGATTTTGTTATGGCAGCTCTAGCAAACTTATTATACCATTCTATTCTATACACTAACTGCATGACCTCCTTAATCTTTATTACAATTCAGTGATATCGATGTTATTATTCCCATATGACATATGAGAAATGAAGACTATATAAATTGAAGATTATGTAAACTGCCCAACTTCATATGCTTAGTTAATAGTAGACTCAGATTTTAAATCCAGAAAATCTGATAAGAGTTGAGTTCCTAACATGATATTAAATCACTTAAAATGAATAAACTAGATCAAAAAGTCCTCAGAGATCAATGCCAAAAATATAATGCTGAATGTAAAAAGCATTTAGCAAAAGGATACTTCCACTATATCAATTATGATCATTTTAAAAACACACAAAATAGACGTTACACCTTTGAAAAAAAAGGAAGGAAGAGGGTTGGAGTTAACTATGTTTCTTTCTTTCCTTTTTTTTTTTTTTTAAGAGAGGGCTGAAACAAATATGTCAGAATGTTAATATGTGTTTAATCTTTGTCAGAGATAATAGGTATCTGCTAGGTGATTTTCTCTGAATAAAGTGTTTCAGAATTTTTAAAATATTTTCTTTTTAAAAGGCATAATATATTGCTTTAAACATCTTTCTCTGTGATTAAGTCAGGCAGTAAACCCTTTGTCACAAAAGAGCAGTTCATTCTTTCATATAAACAGTGAAGAAAACGTTTCTTGTGTGTTTGTTTGTTTTGCAATTGGAATATTAAAAGGGCAATTTTCTTTAACATATGTTGGTTGTCTTGCAAAACAGTCTGGATCCCTTTACAAGTCAGGTTGCTGAGTTGATCATACAGTGAAAGACCAAAGGAAGTGATAAGAAACAGATGTGACATTTAAAAAGCTTTCACTGTAAAAAACAGAAAAGAGACAAAGATGGAGCCAGCCAGGGCATGGTTGAAGGGCATAGTGTACTTCCACAGGCATCCCCCTGCCCTTACTAGAGAGAAAGCTCATCGCCACCCACCATCCCAATTATATAGAGAAGATCATTTTCCTCCAAATACACAAGAAAGAACACTGATTCAGGAGCTGGTTGGTCTGAGACACAATTAAGAATCAGACCAGAATCAGTGGTTGGAATCTCATGTTGTCTATTTAGAAGGAAAAAAGCATTAATGTAGGATTTATACGCTGGAAATCTCTCCAGAAGCTGAAAGACAGTGGTAAAAGAAATAAAGCATCTTAAGAAACCAGGGGGAGTTATGAAATTAACTGGGTAGACTAATTTTGGGGACCCTGGTAAAAATCCCTATAGATCAATTTGCTCTTTTCCAAAGGAAGAACTATTACTGTGTTTTGGGGAGACAGTTCTCCACATGTCTCTCCCATTTCTGCACATCTTTTGAGCAGAGGCACTGACATCTTTTGTTCTGAACTACCTTATCAAGGATATTTATACAGTAAACAACCTGAGAAAATAGAGTATCTCCCTCAGGAGCGAGAGGTTTGTTGGCTGTCCAATATAAAGCTGATTCACTTTGATATACAGCAGAAACTAACACAACATTGTAAAGCAATTATACTCCAAGATGTTAAAAAAAAGAAAAAAAAGATAAAGGTTTCCTGAGCTCAGGATTTCTCAGCTGTGAAGCAAACCCACTCTGTACAGCACCCATGATGTGGGTCATGCCACAACACCCCCAAGGGATTTGGAAGTAAAGGGGAGCCAATGAAAACAAAAAGTCATGCTGCTTGCTGTATTGTGAGTAATAAGTCCTTCGTCTCTGATCCAGGAGTATTGTGACTTTTGTTAGCATCCATGAAGCTGTGGCAGAGTAACCTGTATTAGCTTGCAAGCTGAATAAAGTTTAGACCCTGTACAATCCTTAACAAGTGTTACTTCTAAGGTTAATGGTTAAATATACCAAATTCAAATTCAACAAATATGTAGTGATCACTTACAATGTGCCAGTCACTGTGATAAGTGAGCACTGGACGTCTATTATCTTATTTAACCCTCCATTGGCTCTAGGAGGAAATGAGGCATAGCCAGGTTATATAATCTACTGAAAATCATACAGTTCATGAGTAACAGCTTCAGGCTTCTAGCCCAGCCAGTCTGACTAGAGCATCCACTCTTATGACTTTCTATCCATGCAGCAACACTTTGCTGTCCCTGTTAACAATAAGGAAACTGAGATTCCGAATGGTTAATGCTTGTTCAAAGTCACAGAATTCACTCATGTGAAGTTAGGATATCAACTCCATTATAAAACCAAAAGGCAATATTGATTATTAAGCAGAGAAGTCACCTCCAAACATTTTGCATGAAAATCATGATTCTTGCTATAAGCTTCCAATATTATTTATTTTGTAATTATTTTATTAAAAGCAAAAGAAGCACGTTGTTGCAGATAAGATCAACTAAAAGATGCCAAAATTAGTGGACAAACGTTTGAGGAGAAAAGGGGTCTATGTAATTTCAAATTATTTTCCCCAAGAAACTTATCAACTGCAAAGGGAAAAATAGTAACTTTACGGTAGAGAAACGTAGCAGATACCAAGTTATCCCAGTGATGAAGGTGCATTACCAGCAATAAGACAATGAACATCATAAACTCCTTGAAATGATACACTGAGAAAGACACTTTTTTTTGGTATTCTTGCCAAAATAATGCATGTCTTATTCCAATCATGAGAAAATATCAGACATACCCAGATTGAGGGACATTCTACAAAATAGCTAACCAGTAATCCTCAAAAGTGTCAGGGTCATGAAAGCCAAGTAAAAACTATAGAACTGTTATAAACTAGAAGAGACAAAGGAGAAATAACAAGGAGACACAACGTGAGATCATGAATAGGACTTTGGAACAAACAGGGAAAAACACCTGTGTTAAAACTGGTAAAATTAGAAAAAGATCTGTAGTTTAGTTAACAATGTTAATTTCTTATACTTGATAATTGTACTGTGGTTATTTAAGATGTTAACATTAGGGGGAGCAGTGTGAGGAATATAAGGAAATTCTTTGTATTTTTTTCATCTTCTCTAAAAGTCTAAGGTTAGTACAAAATAAAATGTTTTTAAAAACTTAATTATGTCACTTACATAAAACAATGTTTTATGAAATGTATGGTTAAGAGTGGTTAAGAGTATGTTCCCCTTATTCAAACCCCAGGTCTTCTACTTATTAACTGTATCATTTTGGACAAGTTATACTAATCATTCTATGCTCCAATGTTCTCTTCTCAAAAGTGAGTGGCATTATATGGGGAAAGAATCTTAAAAAGAGTGGATCTATGTATATGTATAACTGATTCACTTTTGCCGTACACCTGAAACTAACACAAGATTGTAAATCAACTATATTCCAATAAATTTTTTAAAAGTGAGTGTCATAATAATTCTTACTGTGTGATTATTGTTGTGAAGATTAAATAAGGAATCCTTGATATATGCCAAAAACAGAGGTCATTCCAGAAGAAACACTCAAGAAATACTGTCTTTGTTGTTGTTCACATGCAGTGGTTCACCTATGCCAGGCACCCCTGGGTTTCACCTGTTGAAGACGGCATAATCAGAGGCTGTAATCGGCTCTTGGAAGTGAGAAGAAGGAGGGTACAAGGAGCAAAGGCGGCCTCTCCAGGGCATCCTCTGAACCAGGATGGTCAGCTAAAATGCCAACAAGCCCATGCCTGCGACACCAGTGAGTAAAGTCAATCTGGGTGGGAACGTGGTGAACTGTAGAGCCTGTGCCCCATCCAAAGAGACAGCTGCACTCCTGCTGTCACCATGACAGACCCTGGCTAAATATTGCCGACTCTTCTAATTTTTCAAGGAAAGCAAGAATCTTGGCTTTTTATAGGAAAACCCCCAACTTCTAAATGTTGACAAATAATTTGAAAATGTAAAACTCTCTGAGGCCAATACTACAAAGGCCTAGTCAAACTCCTTATCAATGAGCCAGGTGCTACAGGTGTCTCCCACTTGAATGGCCAAATTCTTGGCAGGTACAACCAATGGACTGGCAAGAGAGCAGGGCTTTGAGGTCAAAATACCTTGGTACACATTTGCTTCTGCCATGAAGTAGTATAACCTACACACACATGTTTACACACACACAGACAGACATCACCTAGTCATATAAACTTGAGAAATTCAATTAAACACAATTTTTTGAATTTCAAGTCTCAGAACCTTTCATATGCTCAGGTCTGTTGTGAATCCAGATTAGAAGTTTCGCTATGCCTTTTCTTTTCCAATTTCATCTGCCACTGGCATTTTTCTGAGGAGTTATTCATGGGACAAGCATTGTGTGAAAACACTTGGGGGACACAGGACTAGATGGTCTCTGATGCTCTTCCCTAACTGGCCGTGACTCTCCACCATGCTGAGCTCAGCATCAGGACCACTTTCCCTCTTTTTTCCCACAGGCCTTGGTGTGTGGTGGACTCTTGCTCAGTGCTTACAGAATTAATTGTCTTTGCAGAGGAATGTGGGGCTCACAACGCAGCCTGTACTTCAGCTTAGAAACAGAAAAGAAAGCCAGATGCCACACTAGACTGAACAAGCTTGCTGGTTCTGCCAGTTGGCTTTGATTGTTTACAAAGGAAAAGCCAAACAAAGAAGGAGGTGGGATTTATTTCAGTAAACAGCATCTTTCAAAGAGAAAGAACTCAATCTCCTCCAGGAGAGGAGGCCTCACTTCTGTTACAATCAGAAAACATTTGCAAACAACCACTTGGTTAAAGAAAACAACATGGGCAAACAAAGGAACTGTGGGTTTCCTCTGGGCATTTGGCGGGTGGGTGTGTTCGGAAAGGAGGGCAGGGAGAGATGCATTTACGTACATCCCTATGCTGAAGAGCACTTGTTGTCTCAGGATCAGAGAGTAAAAGGTTTATACACACAGTGCATTTAAGCACTAAGGGATTTTATACCCTATCTTGCCATCACCCCTCAATTGGCACATGAGGGAAAGTAGTCCCAGAGAAGTTGAGTGGCTTTCCTAAGAAATAGATCTCAGCCCTCTTCCCATCCTCTCCTACTCCCTTCGTCCTGATGTTCTCTCCCCAAAATGCAGCCCCTTAAAGCACAGGAGCATTTTAAGAAATGGTTTACAAAGCCACAACTCTAAATAAATAATACCAGCAATAGCAAAACAAACAAATATGGAAAATGGCAAAAGAGTTGGGTGTTGGTCAAGGTGAGGAATTACACTCCAAAACAACAGAGTGGCATACCCAAATCCAAAGGAAATCTAACCACGTTGCTGGGAGATATCATAAGCTACTCCAATAGTAACACCCCTGCCTAACAACTGACATTTACTGAGTGCTCCCTGTGTGCCCAGCGCCATCCTGAATGCTTTGTTCTCCATTTCATTCAATACTAACAGTTACTCTCTCTGCAGGAAAGGCAGCACCATCACCATTTTAACACATGGAAGAACTGAGGGTTAAGAGGTCTAAATAAGTAATGCCCAAGGTTATAACTGAGAAGTAAACATGTTGGGATTTGGATCCAGATCTGTCTGGTTCCAAAGCCCTGAGATGTTCTCCTACATCAAACGGAATGACGGCATTGACAGATGAATGGATAAACAAGATGTGGCACATATATACAATGGGATATTACTCAGCCATAAAAATGAACGAAATTGGGTCAATTGTAGAGACATGGATGGACCTAGAGACTGTCATACAGAGTGAAGTCAGTCAGAAAGAGGAAAACAAATATCGTATATTAACACATATATGTGGAACCAAAAAAAATGGTACAGATGAACCTGTCTGCAGGGCAGAAATAGAGACACAGCTGTAGAGAACAAACATATGGACACCAAGGGGGGAAAGTGGCGGCGAGGGGTGGTGGTGTTGGGAGATTGGGATTGACATATATACACTAATATGTATAAAATAGATAACTAATAAGAACCTGCTGTATAAAAAATAAATAAAATTAAATTTTAAAAAAAGGAATGACGGGAAGCCACTTGTTTATTATAATGTAGAAGTCAATTTTTGTACATCTAAAGAAAATGCTCATTCTTCATCTACAGTGTCCAGCACAAGTTAGTCACTGGTCCATGCTGAGGATGAAGTAGTGAATCAGACCCTGCCTGGGCACTCAAGGTGGGATCTGGGGAGGGTGAGGAAGACAAGATAAGAAGGATGATCTGAGTCATAGGAGAGCACTGTGGGGGCCATTATAGTCAATTAATCAGGGGTTCCCGGAAGGGAACTTGGAATTGATGGCATTTGAGGTGGTCCGTGAAAGAGGAAAAGGGTCCTCAAAGGGAAGGCAGAAAGAAAATACCATTCTAGACACAACCAAAAGATTGGAGAGCAATGGGGGTGTGTTGGGGAAAAGCATGCACTGGATCATGGCTGGGGCATGAATGTGTCAAGAGGTACAGGGAGATGAATTCAAAAAGCCTGGGTATCTTGAACTTCAGGCTAAGCAGTTTGAGCTTCATGTTGTAGGTAATGAGGATGGGATGGAATAGGTTCAGTTCATGTGACCATAAAATGACCCAAATGCAACAGGAATTAGCCTGTGGGGAACACAGGTTAATGGCGGACGATCTTTTCTAGTCAGATGTTGGATTTGCAGCTCTGCTACCCACTAGCTATGTGACCTTCCATAACTCCTCACCTCTCTGAGCCTCAACTTCCTCATTTGTAAAACAGGAATAATAAGAATATCTAGCTCACAGGATTGCTGTGAGGGTTAAAGAAAGATCCACTCAAAGTGCTTCTGAAAGTGCCTTACACATGTAAGCTATTATTCACATGGCGGGTCCTGATTTACATAATGTTTGGTTTGTCAGTGGTTTGGGATAATCAATGCCAACATCTTTTTTTTTCAAAACTTGCCCCCTGGCTATTATACACAGAGATCCCGTGGTGTAGTAGAAAGGACCACTAGTTTTAGAGACAGGCAGGCTCAGTTTCTGATTCTGACTCCCCAAGTTGCTGGCGGAGCATAAATTGAATGACTTTAGGCCAATTACGACCTCTCTCTGAGATGTGGGTACTCTTTCAGCACAGTGAGTAGCACAGAGTTGATTATCAACAGATATTGGTGCCCTTCTCTTCCTTTTTAAGCCTGGTATTGCCTGTGATTCTAGTATGTCACTTAACTTCTCTGGGCCTCAGTTTTCTCCTTAGGAAAATGGGAATAATAATGTGCACTGGGTGCTTTATGGGATTATTCTGAAGATCAAATAGCAGATGGGATAACAGGGACCAATGCTTTGTAAACTGAATCTCTTTGCAAATAGGTAGGATCATCATTATAAATTCAGCCAATATTCAAATAGTTTCATTGACATTTTGAAACCATGAGGCAAAATGGAGTCCATATTTGGAGCGGCCACATGAGCTCCAGGGAAGAATAACAATGAAACTTTCATCTCCTGGCCCAATAATAGAGAAAAACGGGTTTACCTTTATGAGCCTCTTCAGTGCTACTCCACGAAAACAAGGCTAAATGCTCTAAAAGGAGGCCAGTGAAATCTACACGGTTCTGTTTCCTGCCACCCATCAATTTCACTTCTTTCTCCTCCTCTCCCAAATAATAGCCACGCCCACCCTTCTAATCATGGTGAAGTCTTACATCTGTGAAGATCATAAAACGCACAACACACATTGGAAAAAATCACCCTAAGACACACAGAGACACACATAAAACATGCACATATACATATGCACAGGGCACATCAGCACACCCCTTCATAACAGTGTCTTTAAGAAAGAAATAACCAGTTTGGAAGAGTTGATTTGATGGAATCACTGAGCAACCCTGGTGACATGGCCATGAGCATTTCTTGAATCCTTTCCACATGCTCTGGGCACCAAGACACACAGGCTTGGGCTAGAACCAGCCCCAAATGGACATTAAGAACCTAAATGCCCTTTAACTAAACAAATATCAAAGCATTGATTCCAAGGGTCTACAAGAGTTACGGAGCAGAGGGAACTTCCCTTGGGTTTCTTTTTCTGTTATTGGGAAATGGAACTATCATTCACCAGATCACCTATGGATGTGTAATATCCTGATTTGGAAATATTATATTTTAGTTATTACTTTTGCTCCTTTGGGAAAAATATGAAAGAGAAAGGACTGGGCTGTGGTGGTAAAAAAAAAAAAAAAACCCACTGGACTTGAAGTGAAACTACCAGAATTTAAGTACTTATTGTTTTCCATATAAGCTATGCCATGCTGTGTGAGTCACTGCTCACCTGAAATATGGGGTAATGATGCTTACCTCCCAGGATTGTTGGGAAGCTCGATAGAAGTATTCCAGAAATAAAAGAGCCTTTTATATGTTTAGTGCTGAATAAACATGAGTTGTTATCACTCTAAAGGGCAATGAATTAGAGCCAGGGGACATAGGACCTGAATTCTGCATCTGCCGCTAAGTAGATGGGTTGACCTTCATGAATGATTTACCTCTTGGAGATTCATTCTCCTCACATCATTCAAGAAATATTCACAAAACCTCTCTTATGAGGCAGGTACTGTGAATCATCCTGTAAAGTGTTAGTCAAACATAATGGATAAACACTATGTTATTGACTAGTTACTACAGTACTTGTTAATTATGTGAATTATACAACTTTATCCTTTCAGTGTGGTATCTTCCCCTACGATCTATATTTCTAGGTTATATAATCTGAATTTTTAATCTTCTATTCTAATTTATATTTCCCAGTTTCTGAATATTAAATAACTTAAATTTCTACTTGACTATTTTAGTATAGCAATATTGAGTAAACTGCTGCAAATACTTTATAGGATGAAATGTGATAGTGATATATAAAAACACAAATAAGAGTGGAGGAAAATCCTCCAGGATTAAAATTCACTAGATTTGCCTGCATTCGTTCCAAGTCATTCTCAAGTCATTCTCTGGTTACCCAACCTCAAACCTATCCTAATGTGAGGATTAAAATAGAGATACTTGCTTTTATAAGATTAAATAATGCCAAAAAAAGAGGGAAGATACACTCTAGGAAGGTTGCTTTAATTCATACATATTATAAAGAACAATATCAGCAGTTTTTCTGATAATTAGTTTTGAAGGAAGAAAAAGCATTGTAATCAAAGAGTGCTCTTTGAACACTGTGGAATTGGTGGTAACTCCCACTGGGAAAGGGCTTGGGGGGAGAAGGGGAAAGAGGACGGCTTGACTGGCCAAAGGCACTACTTTTATGGAACACCTACTATGCTAAGTGTCTTACAGCTGCTGACACATTAAATCCTCACATGCCTGTAAGGGAGACAACACCATCCCTCTTCACAATTGCCCAAGTTCACATGGCTATGGAATTCAGATTTTTCTGACCAAATTTGCACCATCTTTCCACTCCATGGTGCTGATTCCCTTTGTAACTTTGCTGAGTATTAACACATCCCTGGCAACAGCCCCTTCTGCTGTGCTAGGATGCTCCTGAAATGCAGATGAGTTTAATGGGGACACAGTACATCCAACCCACATTCTCTTTCCTTCCCTTCTGACTCCTGGTCCATACCTATTTCACACCAGCCACATACAGGACAGAGCAGACTTAGTAAAGAAACAGCCTGAGTCTCTGTATGCTCCATCCAGGTCAGGAGGAGAAAGCTTCTAGTTGTTCTTAGGAGGAACTGTCTTTCATTTTAGATGCTTGTATTATGTGGGACAACTCAGGCTGATATAATAGAAGGAGAACACAATTGGGTCATAAAGATATTAGTTGAAACCCAGACTCTATAGCAGCACTTTCTATAATGATGGAAATATTCTACATCTGTGCTGTCTAATATGGTAGCCACTAGCCACGTGCAGCAATAGAGCACTTGAAATGTGGCTAGTGCAGCTGAGCAACTCAGTTTTTAATTTTATTTAGAATTAACTCATTTAAATTTAGATGACCACATGCAGCTAGTGGCTGCTGAGTTGACAGCACAGCTCTCTTGCTGCCTAACTGTGTGACCTTGAACAAGTCACTTTATTTCTCTGAGCCTGAGATCACTCATCTGTTCATGATCCTGCCACCTCGCAACTTCATTGGACTGACAAGGTGAGAAAAGAACCATGTGAGCGCCTAGCACAAAACCTTGCACTTAACAAGTACTCAAGAGACTTTAGTTGAATCTGAAAATATGAATCTCATAGCAGTCCAAGAGAAACGCATGTTAAAAGTCTAAGCCTGGATTTTTCTCCAGAATTGATTCCTTATGATTGCTTTATTCATCCAAACGTCATTCGCCTGCCAAGAATGACCTCTAAGAAAAAAAGGGCTGAAGACAGCCACACTAGTTATAGGACTGTGGGTACCATCCCTACTTCTGACTGCCCTGCTTCCCCCTGGAGTTCTAACATGTCATTTTCTCCAGGTGGTGATGATGGGAGGAGCTAAAAGCAGGGGGAAGTGCTACATATCTAATGTAGCCACACATCATAGAGAGTTTTGCCAAAAACTTCTCTCCTCCTCCACTTTTTAAACACATTGCTTTCAGGAAAATTTGCCCATCTGGTTCTGATTCATTTGCACTTAACTCATCAGAGGGCGGTGTTGTAATACCAGACTGACTGTGAAAAGTTACAATTCACATATCCCGCAGCCTCTTTCCTTAGAAACAGGAGAATGGGTTTGGCCAGTAGATGGGACAGAGGGCACGAGGTGGCAGTTCCAGCTCTGCTACAAACTCTCTGTATATGAGTACATCCTTCATTTCTGGGGTCTGGGCATCCCCTCCTGGGAAATGAGGGTTTCAACTGAGTGGCAGCTCAATGACGCACTGATAGTTCTCTAGTGTGGAAAAGCCGAGTAGTTTTACAAAGAGCACTATTATCACTAAGAACTTACACAAAATTGGACAGTTTGATGAAAGAAGTCTAGAATATGTTTTGTAATGACCCCCCCAAAAAAAGGAAATATGGTCATCGGAAATTTAGAAAAATCAAACAATCTGAGATTGGCCTTGCTCTTTAACTGATAAAATCACTAGATTACTAAACAAGGTCTTATATTTGAATAGCTCTACATTGAATAAAGTCTTCTGGGATGATCTGATGGATGAAAGATCGCAATGAGGACTGGATGGTAGTATGGTTTAAATGGCAAATCCTGGAATTAAATGTAGGTTAGCTTGAAACCAGAAACCTGCTCCCTTTGCACTAAACTATGTTCTTAAACATCTGCTGAATACAGCATATTCAGGTCTTGCTAGGCCTGCCTGGTGGACTGAATACCTCATCGGTTCCTTTATTTCTTTATTTTTTTATTCATTAATTCACTTAATCATTTCTTCATCCATTACATATTCTCTCAACACTTCCTAAGTGCCAGACCATGAGCTTAGTGCTAAGATAACACAGATGAACAAATAAGATGAGGCTTACAGTCTAGTGAAGAAGATTAAATTTCAGTGGAAATTTCTCACCAACAATCAACACCCAGTCTGACTTTCCTGATTATTTTTCTCTCTTCTCTCTCTCTCTTTAAAGTCATTTGTAGTGCCTTTTCCTCCTCCCAGCTTACCCAGTATTACGATAATGACTTCAAACACCAAGCATTGCTATTCAGGGCACTGTGAAAATGTGTTTTTCTCATCAGTCCTGATGAAATAGTTTCCACTGTCTGTTTCCCTTGCAGATAGCAATCAAAGTCCAGGCACAACAATAAAAGAAAAGTCTAAACTCTTGTCTGATATAGAATCTAAAAGTTGTCCTTGGAAAGGGACACCCAAGGAAATTTAATCACAAATGCTCTTCACTTGGCCCAACCCATTGCTGTTAAATACAGAATATTTGGAATTATTTGTTTCTGGGAGCTGATATTCCTGTTCTTCCCCCTTAGTCTTCCCAGAAGGCCAAAATAAGAGGCCTTTGAAGAATGTTATTCCCTTAAGACCTCTGCTGGGATCTCCAGGGTCTCATACTAGGCTGTAAATCTCACCGTCATCTTTTTACTACCTCCTCTGGCTATAGACCCCTTTATACTGCACCATTCTCTGAGCATTTCAGTTTCTCAGATTGGTTGATTTTACATCACCAGGTCAATGTCTATCACTTACTATCCATACCAGGCCCTATAACTTACTAGTTACATGACCTTGGACAACTATTCACCTCCTGGTCTCAGTGATAAAACAGGAGTATGCACCTGTGTCTCACAGGATAATTTTGAGGTTAAATCATGTAATATAGCAACACTACAAGGAAATTGATCCTGAACTGGTTGGAGCATTATAGAGTCTCCTCCTCCCTGTCAATCTCTCTTTTCTCTGAATTTTGTAACACTGGTAGCATGCAAACATAGAACTCACAGCCAGAATGGACTTGGAGATATTCGTCTGAATATTCCATTTCAAATGCTTAGTACACACACATACACACAACACAGACAACACAAACATACACCATACTACACATACAAACCACAAACACACACACACATCCTAAGCTGGGCATTTGGACATTTGCCATTTCAAATTCCAAGGATGGCGTGTCTTCACTGCCCTTGTCTTCTTGTGATTTGGCCTTTGTAACTAGGAAAACAGCCCTGGTTCTCAGTCCAAAGATGTTATGAGGAAATGCTGTGGGAAACATAAGGAAAAGGGATGTGCTGTTTTTCTAAAGCCTTTTGTTCTTTGGTGATTTTAGACCTCATTTCCATGCCCACTGGTGATGGTCATTAATAAGTAACTAAAAAGTAATGTATGTACGGAACATTCACCCTCTTTCAGGCACCATGCTGGTGTATTACTTACAGGATGCATTTAACCCTTACAACACACCTATACAGCTACAGCTATGAAGCAATCTGGTTGCAGAGGGAGCTGCCATCCCCAATATTCTCTACTGCCAGGGTTCTACCCAGGAGTCAGACTCCCCACTACAATTTTGATCACTAGCAATTAGAAGAGCAATTGTATATCAAGCTGGGAGTGACCAATGATTAACCAGCCAAAGGGCACCAGGGGTGTCAGTCTTACTGACATAAATGATCCATAAAAAGTAACAAGTGGGCATCCGTGAATGAGGAGGTATGAAGGTCTTTGCCATTTCATCATCCTGCTAATGCTTGGTATCTCTCAGAAGCTCACAGTCATTCCAGAGCCCTTGTGATGCCTGGCACTCTTGCCTCCAGACTAGAATCAGTAAATATATATATTTTTCCTCAAAATGCAAAGCAATTTCTGTAAAGACCAAGCCAGATGTTCTTTGCTAACCTATCACTGGCCATTGGGTTGACAGAAAGTTGTGGGCTTCTGCTGGAAAAGGGCCACCCATGTTATCATATACGACTAGGGTAGGACACGGCCATCCCAGCCCCAGTGATTTACAGAGGCATTGAGTTCTAATAAGCCAAGCAAATGGAATTCCAGTGATATCATTTAGGGAGAAGACTGTCTTTTTTGGTACAACTTAGCCATGTAGATAATATCAAAAACTACTCTTACCCCTTTAAATAACATATACGGAGCACATGTATCCATATCATATATGGAACTTCTGAAGTTCCAAGACAGTGTAAGACTGGCTCCTGTCAGGGTTAACATTTTCTATTACTTGTTCCATCTCAATGCTGGATCAGATACCCTATGATCAACTTCCTCCCTTCCATTCACGTGGTTTCCAAACTGCTTTCTTGTTCATTGGTCATTCACAATGACCTTGAAGGGTTATCATTTGTATTTCTCAGATGTGGAAACTATGCATCAAGTAGGATAAGTAACTTACCAAACATCCCACAGCCCACAGTGGCAGAGATAGAATGATGCAATTGTTTAGTGTTCACACCACTGCTTCCAGCCAGCCCAGATTTCTATCTGCAAGTTGGTACTAACAAACATTCTGGGGGATGACCTAGGCTATCTGATCTGGGTGAGTGGAAGAAGCAAGGGGGTCCCTTTTAGACATTGCTAGACTCCATTTCTTTCCACATGCTGATCGCAACTAGACTTTGACTCCAATTCATCTTTAAGTCTCAGCTCAATGCTACTTTCTAAAGGTGGCCTGTCCTGACACCACTATCTAAGTTAGGGTTTCCACTGTTATATGTTCCCACATCATCTTGTTCTTCCTATTTAGTGATACTCTTTGTACTCATAATAGCTTTTTCAATTGCTATTTTCTTTATTAAGCTATAAGTTAATAAGCTTATTAACTGAAGCAGGGGCCATATTTAGCTAGCATAATTCCTAATACCTATTAGGCACTCAATACATGTATAGAATGAAAGAACAAAATATTTCCTGTCATGGAGAAGTCTGGACAGGGCCAGAGAGTGTCAACCCATCAGTCAGAAGGAGACTTACCAGAAGTGGCCAGAGAGAAGTACAAAAACATGGCCAAGAGCTCAGCAGCTGGTCAAATGATGTAAACCATTTGTTGTCAGGTCTAAACTGGGGCTAGGAGCCAGGAATAGGACCACAGCGGAGGGGAGAAGACCCAGAGCCTTTGTTTCCAACAGGGTAGTCACTCAAATGCCCCTCTAGGGACCAGAGGACCAGCATCCTAACAATATGACCAGGAAAATAAAGTTTACAGCTCTCTTCAGGGCTGTTTAGTTAAAACAGATGGCTCTGTACCTCAACAGATGCTTTCCTTCCTCTTACATGGCCAACCATTTCAAATAGTAGGTGATGGGGAGCTATAGATAGATGCACTGGTGGAATATCATGGCAAAAGGTGTGTTTAAGGAAGATTATTGTTAGGATAGAGAAAAGCCACACAAGAATCAGGAAGACCAGGGACTTCCCTGGCAGTCCAGTGGTTAAGACCTGTGCTTCCACTGCAGGGGGCACGGATTTGATTTCTGGCCAGGAAATTAAGATCCTGCACACCATGCGGCATGGCCAAAAAAAAAGAAGAGCATTATTTAAAAAAAAAAAAAAAAAAGAATCAGGAAGACCAGCTAAGATGCTAACAGACAAGAAAGAAGCCATGAGAAAATGAATTCAACAGGGACAATTGGAACAGAATGAAAAGAGTTGAAGTATATTTCAAAGGTACATTCTGTTGAGCTCAGTAATTGATAGGGTATGTAATAGGATCCCCTTTGGATTTGCTTTCTGTTTACTAAGTACTTTTATATCCTTTACCTCATTTAAGCCTCATAAGAAGTCTGTGTGTTGGATAGATAAGGAAACAGGCTTGAGAACTGACCTGCCCACATTACACAGCTCAGAGAAGTTGGCCTGGGGCTGGGGTCCAGTCTCCTGACCACCATCTCTGAGCCTCCAGACAGCATCAGGCCATTGTGTATCCCAGAGTTTGGGTTACAGAAATGAGCTCACCTCACTCCTCAAGGATTAAGCAGTCTTTGATCTAGTTTGTGCATTCATGTTTATGGAAATGCACATTTATAGGCCTGCATTTCCCAGAAGAGAGGTCGGAGGATTCCCATCAGCTCTGGGAGTGTGATAACAGCCTCAGCAGCTGCTGCACCAAAGACCCCAGTTCCTCACGACAGGCTCCGCTCCCTGTGAGTCAGGCCTGTTCTTCGTCTTTACTGTTTTTCCTGATTACTAAAGAAATTCCAGGGTCATTGTAAAATATCCAAAGAAGGAATTTTAAAAAGATAAAATACTATATACTCTGCTACAACTTACTTTTTATTTGATAACGTAATACAAAACACTCACTGACATTTATGGATCCTCTGTTAGTTGCCAGGAACTGGATGAGTCACTTTAAATGAGCATCTCATTTAATCCTCGAAACAGCCTCCAACAAGTGCTATTATTACCGCTCTTCTACAGATGAGGAAACCAAGGCTCCCATGGAGTCATGTACCCAAGTTCACAGAGATGGTGAATGGCAGAGACAGCATTCTGGGCAGGTCCTATGATCCAGAGTGCACACACCTAACTGCTGCTGTGTATCCAGGATATCTTTCCAAGTCAGACATATTCAATCATATCTGTTTCTTGAAGAAAAGGTTGCTGTCTTCTTCTAGTCCCCAAAATGTTTCTTGGGTTTAGTTAACTAGAGTAAAGGGCCAATCCATAATTCATTTTCTTTTCTTTTCTTTTCTTTTTTTTTTTTTTTGAGGTTTTGAAAATACATTTCTCTTTTTTTTTAATTGAAGTATAGTTGATTTATCATGTTGTGTTTCTTTCATGTGTACAGCAATTGATTCAGTTATACATATATATGTATCTATTTTTTTAGATTATTTTCCCTTATAGATTATTACAAAATATTGAGTATAGTTCCCTGTGTTATAGTAGGTCCTTGTTGGTTATCTATTTTATATATAGTAGTTTTTTTAAAAAAGAAGCAGTCACATTCTTCAGCTAAACTTAAAGTATCTACTTGCTAAGTCAGAAATCCTCATAGTTATGTCCCCTTACCAGTGATAGATAAATCACGTGGCTAAAACAGGAAGCTCGAATCTTGGGTTAGGTCCTGGCTACCCTATTAGTTTACTGAGTAATCAGGAGCAATACCCTCTCTGTCTGCATCTCAGTTTCCTCAACCTTATGAGGAGAAGTTTGGGTGGTCTCTGAGGACCCTTCCAGTTCTGATCCATCACATGTTGTCTCTCGTGAATTTCTGGAATGTGGATGGGCTTATTTTATAAGATCCTTTATTTAAAACAAAATTGAAACATTCATAGTAACATTCAGAATAGTAGAATGGCCGGGGAAAGGAGATGAATGGTGTATTGGTTTTCGAAGGTTATTGTAACATATAAGCACAAACAGTGGCCAGAAATAACAGAAATTTATTGTCTTAGTTCTGGAGACTTTGAAATCAGGGTTTTGACAGGGTTTTATTCCCTCCATACTCACTAGAGAAGAATCCACTCCTTGCTCTTTTCAGTTTCTGGTGCCTCTTGGCTTTCACTACATCCCTTCAATTTGTTTCCAGTCTCTGTGGTCATGTTGCCTTCTCCTCTTCTTCTGTGTCAAATCTCCCTCTGCCTCTCTCTCATAACATTTGCGTTTGTATCTAGGGCCCACCCAGATAACCCAAGATGTCCCCATCTCTAGATCCTTAACTTAATCACATTTGTAACAACCCTTTTCCCAATAAGGTCACATTTACAGGTTCCAGGAATTAGGAGCTGATATCTTGGGAAGCTGTTGTTCGTTCTATTACACAGAAACACTGAAAACCCCATTTCAGCTGCTCCATGATGACACTCAAGGTGATCTCTCAAAGACATCATCATGAACAACAAAGGCCAAGCAGACATAAATACAAATATGCTGTGGGTATTTGATAGGGGAGAGGAAGGAAAGCAGAAGGAAAAGGTCAAGAGAGGTTGATTGCAATGGAATTGTTGTGTAATGGAGAGAGTGCTTGCTACCTGAAACAACACACAAGTGCATCACACTGACTGGCTGAAGGGTTCCACCTCCACAAACCAGGGCAAAACTACCAAGGAGCCCTAGATTGCCCAACCAATGGGTAGTTTTATGACACTAACCGTTTGTTGTAAAATCAAACAACTTCTTGGTGCCAGAATTCTTCTCCTCTGACCCATTCAATTCCCTACAATACATTTAATTATTTTCTTTAAGGAAAAAACAAACCACACTTTTCATTCCCAATAATACTACACATATCCTCCTTAAACTGGCATAGGATTTACCAGCTCATCTTTTCTCTGGAGAGTTCACTAACTTCAGGAAATGTTCTTAAAAATAAATGTCCAAGCAATATTTTAGTAAACCTAAAGAAGTCTAACTTCTTGGAAATTTGGATTCAAGACGGGATTCTACCAAATACAAACTGGGTGCCTTTGGGTAAGTTATGCCGTACTCAACCATCCAACCACTGAAAAGTTGACCCCTCCCAGCCACCTGCTCTCTCCCTTGGTTTAGAATAATCTTGAAAAATGTCTTATGTCCACTTCTAAACTGTGAGTTCCCTGATGACAGGGAAAATGTCTTGAAGAAAATAATGGCTGATTTACTGAGCCTCATGTTCCATCCAGCACTCAGTAAAGTCTCTATGAATCATGAAAATGATTCCCATTTTAAAATGAGGAAATGTAATGCTTAGAGATGTTAGTTGACTATTCGAGATGGTACAACTAAAGAAAGAGGAAGTCAGGATTCACACCCTAAGTCTAAACTTCATACTCTTTCCCCCAGATCACGCTTCCTCCCTTATCTCTAGCACCTAGTACAGTATCCAGAACATGGGACACTCTGGAGGAACTAGTTGATGGGTATGAATAAATTAAAAAGTGGAAAATGGAAGCAAGGACTTGTTTACACTATGCATGAGCTATGCTACTTCTGCAATGTTGGAAATCACAGGTGTATGTGTGAGAGAGGGCAAGCAGAGGCAGACAGAGAGAGCAATGATATACAAAATAAAGCCTTACAAATTACAACTCTCTACACTGCCTAAGGCAATTTTCACAGGATTGCTGCATTTGATTCTCACAAAATACCTGGGAGGTACGAAATGTCAGGAAGTGGATTCTCACTTCTAGTAACAGAAATACAATCTGAGGTGTTACCTAACTACAATTCCTAAGTGGTAGGGACAGGATTCAAAGCCAGGTCATAGGATTTCTTGTCCAGTACTTTTCCCACTGGGCAGCACTTCTCCCTCTCGCCATGGACTCTCCTCTTTGGCCACAAATCCCTTACCTATAGCTTACTCACAGGCTCTGGGGCCAGCAGCCTTCCGCCGCCATAAGTAAACACACACACACACACACACACACACACACACACACACAGAGATTTCCTTTTGCTATATTTACAATGCCCTAGGGGTGAAGAAACAAGGATGGGGAGCCTGGGGAAGGTATAGAGAATCTGTAAAGGGTACAGGAACCAGACTAATGATATTGTCATCACAGCTTTCCCAGAAGTTCTTGAGAATTTTTTCTAATAGCTACTATAAATATACTGTATATGTGTATATATTTCTAGGTGTGACTCATGGCCATGACTTAAGAAAAGTCACAGATCATCCAATACAGTCATTGTGTCCTTAAAAACTTCGAAGTCAGACCTGAGTGAACACCCAGCTCACCCACCCTCTTGCTGTGGGACAGTGGACCAATTTCTCTCATTTTATCTGTAAAAAAGAACTATAGAATGATTTTAAGTATAAAAGTGATAATCAGTATAACATGCCTAACACTATTCAAGCAAATAATTATTATTCAACTTATTCAGTTAACCATTAAATTCTTATATAAGATGGATATATTTACATACCAATTCTTTGAAAATGAAACAACTCCACTTCTTTAGTCCAATAACTCCAGTAGGTCACAAGTTACAAGTTAATTAGATGTAGCTTGTAAGTTCCTCTAGACTATAACCTCCATGAGGATGGGAATGATTTTTTATTTAACATTCTATTCTCAATGTAAGATACAGTGTCTGGTACATATTAAGCAGTCAGTCAATGAGTGGTAGAGAAGGTTGAAAATAAACAACGCATTGGACTGAGTAAAAATATCAATATAGGCAACTACAACTTTTATTCATATATATGTAAAGGGGGTTTCAAAAGAAGCTCCTTGAATGTATATTCTAATTGAAATTCATCTTTTGCTTCAATTGTAGAAGACTTTAAAATAATGTTGCTTTTGCTTAACACCAAGAAATCAAACTTATGATTTTGTGTAACAACTTTATAATTCCTAAATTATCATGTACTATATCAGATATGTGGTGGGCATTTGTAGTTTTGCTTACTTATTTTCTTTTCCCTTATCATCTGGAAAGGTCAGCCCAATTTTCTTTTGGGAACCTCCTTACTCCAGTCTTAGTCCATTCAGAGAGGGCCAATCCCCACTTCTGGATCCAAGGGTGAGAGTATGACTCATCAACCAATGAGAATACAACAGCACCCTGTACACTGTGACTGGCCCAGATAAGAGCATGTAATGGGCAATCCCTGGATTTGAGTTAGATTACTGGAACAGCATCTCTGTCTTCCAACTGATATTGTCAAACTGGTAAAATATATGCCTGAGGACCTGAAAATGTTATCTTGTTGCCAAAAGAATTTGCTTGAGAATGAAGCCAGCCAGAGGAAAGCAGGTCAAGATAAGGAATGAGGCAAGTTGCTAAAGATAATCTGGGTCCAGCCATGTCAGGTAAGCAAACTAATTAATTTCCCTCTTTGTTTCTTTAAGTCAGTTTCAATGTGTTTCTTTCTTAAACAACCAAAAAAGTAATTCTGATACATATTATCACACCAAAATCACCAACGGTTTAAGAAAAATTGATAGGGGAAATAATATAAAATTGAGACAACTCTATCCATTAATTAATTTTGCTGTGTAGGATAAGAGCACAATCATTTGCTTTTCAAGAGCAACTAACATTCAATCATACGATCATCTCAATAGATGCAGAAAAAACAGTTGACTAAATTCGATATCCATTTATAATAAAAAATTCTCAATAGAGTGGGTATAGAGGGAATATACCTCAATAAAATAAAGGCCATATATGATGAAACTACAGCCAACATCATACTCAATGGTGAAAAGTTAAAAGCTTTTCCTCTAAGATCAGGAACAAGACAAGGATGCCCACTCTTACCACTTCTATTCAACATGGTATTGAATGTCCAAGCCTTAGCAATAAGGCAAGAAAAAGAAATAACAGGCATCCAAATTAGAAAGAAAGTAATAAAACTGTCACTATTTGAAGATTACATGATATTATATATAGAAAACCCTAAAGACTCCATCAAAAACCTATTAGAACTAATAAATGAATTCAGTGAAGTTATAGGAAACAAAATTAATATAAGAAATATATTATATTTCTATATACTAATAATGAACTATCAGAAAGAAATTAAGAAAGCAATCCCATTTACAATTGCATCAAAAAGAATAAAATACCTAGGAAGAAATCTAACCAAGGAGGTGAAAGGCCTGTACTCTGAAAAGTATGACATTGATGAAATAAATTGAGGACAACATAAATAAATGGAAAGATGTACTGCGCTCATGGATTGGAAGAATTAGTGTTGTTAAAATGTCCTTACTATCCAAAACAATCTACAGATTCAGTGTAATCTCTATCAAAATACCCATGGCATTTTTCACAGAAATAGAACAAAGAATCCTAAAATTTGAATGGGACCACAAAAAACCCTGAATAGCCAAAGCAATCTTGAATAAGAAGAACAAAGCTGAAGGTATCACACTCCTTGATTTAGAACTATACTACAAAGCTATAGTGATCAAAACAGTAGGGAATTAGCACAGACTCACAGATTAATGAAACAGAACAGAGAGCTCAGAAATAAACCCACACTTATACAGTCAACTAATCTATGACAATGGAGGCAAGAATATACAATAGAGGAAAAAAAGCATCTTCAATAAATGGTGTAGGGAAAACTGGACAGATACTTGCAAAAGAATGAAGCTCAACCAGTTTCTTATGCCATATACAAAAGAAACTCAAAATTAATTAAAGACTTAAATGTAAGATCTGAAACCATAAAACTTCTAGAAGAAAACATAGGCAATACACTCTTTGACACCAGTTTTAGCAATACTTTTTGGATACCTCATCTCAGGCAAGGGCAACAAAAACAAAAATAAACAAACGGGACTACATCAAACTAAAAAGCTTTTACATACCAAAGGAAACCATCAACAAAATAAAAAGGCAACCTACTGAATAAGAGAAGATATTTTCTAATAATAAGTCTAACAAGGGGTTAATATCAAATATATATAAAGAACTCATACAACTCAATATCAGTAAAAAGCAAACAACCCAATTAAAAAGTGAGTAGAAGACCTGAATAGAATTTTCTCTTAAAAAAAGATATACAGATGACCAATAGGCACATGAAAAAAATGCTAAACATCACTACTCATCATGGAAATTCAACTCAAAACCACAATGAGATATCACCTCACAGCTGTCAGAATGGCTATTATCCAAAAGACAAGAAATAACAAGTGTTGGCAAGGATGTGGAAAAAGGGAACACTTGTGTACTGTTGGTGAGAATGTAAATTTGTACAACCACTATGGAAAACAGTATTAAGACTCCTCAAAAAGTTAAAAATGAATTATAATATAATCCAACAATTTCACTTCTGAGTATTTATTCAAAGAAAATTAAAACACTATTTTGAAAAAATGTATGCACCTCAGTGTTTATTGTAGCATTATTTATAATAGCCAAGATGTGGAAGCAACCTAAATATCCATTGATAGATGAAAGGATAAGGAAGATACACACACACACACACACACACACACACACACACACACACACACGCAGAATGGAATATTACTCAGCCATAAAAAAGAATGAAATCTTGCCATTTGCAACAACAAGGATAGACCTAGAGGGTAACATGCTAAGTGAAATAAGTCAGAAGAAGAAAGACAAATATCATATGATTTCACTTATATGTGAAATGTAAAAAACAAAACAAACAAACACAAAACAGAAACAGACTCATAGACATAGAGAACAAATTGGTGGTTGCCAGAGGGGAGGGGAATGAGGATCAGTGAAATAGTGGAAGGGGATTAAGAAGTACAAATTTCTGGTTATAAAGTAAATAAATCACAGGGATGTAATGTACAGCATAGGGAATATAGTTAATAGTATTGTAATAATTTTGTATGGTGACAGATGATAATTAGACTTATTGTGGTGATCATTTCATAATGTATATAAATATCAAAACACCATGTTGTACTTGAAACTAATATAAGATTGTAAGCCAATTATACTTTGTTTAAAAAAAAAGAACATCTAACATTGATTGCATTAATTGAGGACAGTCAATATTTATGAACACTGGGCAAGGTTCTCACACGAACATGCACAGGGCTAACAATGACTTTGAGGGTGGAAACAATGAAAAAATGCCAATGCATGAGGATGGATGGGTTTTCCTTCAAAGGGCCATTAAGTTGGCTCTCTCTTATTTCTGGCATGAAGCATGCAAGTGACTCTGAATGCCTTTATTAAAAAGTGAATTAAAGGTCAGAAGTGAATTTCCCTTAGTCCTTAATTTCCGGTGTGTATGCCAAGGGCAGGAAGGGGAGGGGGTGTTGGGGGAAGGGCACAATTTGTTAAACACCAGATGAGGATCCATGGCTGGGAGAGCTGTACCACAGGACTTGGCCAGCTGGGCCTGGAGGCTGAAGTTGTGGAAAATGGTTCCACATTCCTGTGGTGGAATGTTTCATATTGTCAAGGATGATAGTTGAAGGAGTGATTAAAAAGGGGGAAAAAAATCAGGGCTTGTCATTTAAGCATATGAGGTGTAACAGTGAGAAACAGCTGCTCAGCTTTCACTACATGTAGGCAATTGAGGACATAGAAAAATTCCGATATCACTTTCCACTTTTTGGTTTGATTCTATTATTATATGTCTTTGAAACAGTCCCCTGACACTGAGCTTTCTTCTAAGTGCTAGGTTATCACAAGGAGTCAAGCTGATTTGGGATCTGCCATTGGCTCTGCCATTGGCTTCCTGAATACTACACAGTAAATCACCAATTCTCTGAGCCTCACTTTAAAGTCAGAATACTAAACTCTCCCTCTAGGATGGTGTGAGAACTGTGTGATGATGCACACAAAAGTACCTTAATAAAGCCTGTGCATGTAGGAATACAACAAAGAGTTTTCCTTCCCTCCCTTCTCTGGTTCACATCATTCAGCAAACATATTAAGGCACAAGATGGTGGAATGGAGCAGACTAATGATTGGGGTCAGACAGCTGGCATTTGTATCTTACATCTGCTATTTACCACCCATGAGACTTTGACTTTTTCTTTTTTAAGGTTCAGGGTTTTTTTAATCTTTAAAATGAGCATAATCACTATTGTCTCTTCTACTTCACAACATTGTTAAAAGGATAAAAGGAATCAATAAATTTTAAAATACTTTGTAAAAGGACATGTGTCAGATATATGTGTGTGTGCATACATATATACACACATGTATGCATAGTTATATATCTATCAAATTTTACATGATATAAAAGACATACTAAAAAATTCACAAACATTAAAAATATATCAATCTTCATGATGTTGGATTTGGCAATGGATTCTCAGATATGACACCAAAAGCATGAGTGACAAAAGAAACAATAAATAAATTGGACATTATCAAAATTAAAACCATTTGTATATCAAAGGATATTATCAAGAAAGTGAATAGACAAACCACAGAATGGGAGAAAATATTCGCAAATCATGTATCTGATAAGAGCCTAGTATCCAGAATTTTTAAAAACTTCCATGACTTAACAACAAAGAGACAAAAAAAAATTTTTTAAGGGTGCCAAAGATTTGAATGGATACTTCATCGAAGAAGACATACAAATGGACAGCAAACACATGAAAAGATACTCAACATCATTAGCCACTAGAAAAATGCAAATTAAAACCACAAGGAAGTATCACTTTACACCCACTAGGATGGCTATAAAAAAAAAAGAAAACAATAACAGTGGAAGATAACAAGTGTTGGAAAAAATGTGGAGAAATTGGAACCCTTGTATATTGTTGTTGGGAATGTAAAATGGTTAAGTGGAAATGATGTAGCATTCCCTCAAAGAGTTAAACAGAAAATTACCATCTGACCCCTCTTATCATCTATACCCAAAGGAATTAAAAACAGGTATACAAGCAAGTACAGGTACACGTATGCTCATAACAGTATTACCCACAATAGCCAAAAGATGGAAACAGTTCAAATGTCCATCTATGGATGAAAAGATAAACAAATTGTAGTACAAACCTGAAAATGGAATATTATTCAGGTATAAAAAGGAAAGAATTACTGATACATGCTACAATATGAATGAACCTTGAAAACACTATGCTACATGAAAACATCCAGGCACAGAACATCACATATTGTATTATTCCATTCATGTGAAATATCCAGAATAAATACACTTATATAGAGAGAATGAAGCTTGGTGGCTGCCAGGGGCTGCGGGGTGGGGAGGGGGAATGGGGAGAAACTATTTAAGGGGTAAGAGATTTTACTTAGAGGGATGGAGTGTTTTGGAAATATATGGACGTGACCTTTGCTCAACATTGTGAATATACTAAATATCACTGAATTGTTCACTTTAAAATGGTTAATTCTACGGACTTCTCTGGCAGTCCAGCGGTTAAGACTCCACACTTCCACTGCAGGGGGCATGGGCTCAATCCCTGGTGGGGTTGGGCCTGGTGGGGGAACTAAGATCCTGCAAGCCACAGGGCATGGCCAAAAAGTAAATAATAATAATAATAAAAGCTTCTGTTTAAAAAAACAGTTAATTCTATTGTGTGCATTTCATCTGAATAAATTATTTTTCAATAGATTGATAGCTTCAATAATGTTCAAAGAAGGTCCTTCAAAGGACTGTTCTACATCTAAATATTTTGAGTTTTCTTAAAGAAAATAAAGTAGTCATCACATAAATGTTTTTAACCAACAAATAAGTACATCAATAAATCAATTAATATTATCTTGGAAAAACAGTCTATTGTGAGGAACACAGAGAAGACTCCAAATAAATTTTCAAGCAACATAACAGAATCATTGCCAATGATATCACTGTTTTGTGTCAAACCATTGCCAAGTGAAACTGAAAAAAATTAAAACTATATATAAATTTGCCAAGATAGCATGTAATACTATGACATAATGGCAAGTTTTTCCAAAGTATGTTGCTTGTTTATTTTATTTTTTGGTAATTCCTCTCCTGTCTCTACTGAAGAATGTTTTTTCTTCAAATTAAAACTAGTTAAAAACTATTTAAAGAACACTAAGTGAAAGCATTTATCTCAGCTCTGAAGCTCAGTCAGCTGAAAAAAATAAAGTTGAAAAAAGTACAATTAATTTTGTTATTGCTAAATCACAATGAAGACCATTCTAAGTTTGTTTATAATTTTGAAGTGTGCTCATATTGACAGGATATTTTCTTTTCTATTATGTGTTTTAAAACTTTAAAATTTATTTATGTGAAAATATTTTTCTGTTGAAAAGACTGCTATTTGATCATTAATAAAATTTGGTCTTTGTGTGTTTATATATCACTCAGCATCTAACCTGTTCAACAAAAACTACTCCAAGGGTCTAAAATAGAAGGAATTTAATATAAGGAAATGGTTGTACAGGAGATAAAAACGTGAGAAGCTACACGGATAACCAGGGGTCACTCCAGAAGTTAGCCATGGCAGGAAGTTGCTACCACCCCATAAATAGGAAGGACAAAGCAAGGTGCCCAAAAGCCAAGGTCACCTGGCTGAAGCTGGAATCATTGTGAGCTGGGGGTCATGAAAGAGATAAAGCCTCAGCTTGAGATAGAAGACCTGCAGAAAGAAGGGAAAACACCCTGGCTCTTCCTTTCTCCCCACCCTCCAATCTTGCACCAGTACATCCCACTAGGGAAACCCAGCCAGAAGTTAGCTGGTTGGTATAGGAGCCTAGGAAGCAAAGATTTCAGGGCCAGCCCTGCTGTGACATAAGGACAAGCAGGGAAGGATGAGGAATGGATCTGAGAGCAAGAAGGTCAAGGACCAACACAGAGGGCAAAACTAATGAGCATGTGACAGGGACAATATCACATGAACTAAAGAGAACCAATCGCAGACATTCAGTCTCTGACCTCAAGGATCTCACCATCATCTTCAGGAAACAGGCTCTCTGATCATTAACTTATTAGTATATATTATAGTTCACTCCTGGACATAATAAATAGAGCATAGATAATAAATAAAGCACTGTATTCCACAGATAATGAAACAGCGTGTTACATAGCACTTTCACACACATTATTTCCATTCTTGAGATATTAAAGCTTGAAGAGTTGCCATGAACCTGAACCTGCCATGATCCTTGATTCCTTTCTCTACATCAACTCCCCTCATTCATACCATCACAAAGTCCTATCTGTTTTTCTCTTTATTTCTCAAATCCATCCACTTCTTTCTACCCAACATCCGTTACCCTGAGGCAAATTAGTCTCTCACCTGGATTACTATCAAGAGCTACAAATAATTTCCCTGTGTCCACCCTGTCCCTCTCCAGTTTGTTTTTCACACAATAGCAGTGACCTTTTAAAAAATACAAATATGACAGTTCTATTTCTTTACTCAAATGCCTTCAAATTCTTCCTGTTGTTCTTGAGTTACAGACCAAAATCCTTAATGTAAACTGACTTGCTAGT
Organism: Delphinus delphis; assembly: GCF_949987515.2. Lineage (NCBI taxonomy): Eukaryota > Metazoa > Chordata > Mammalia > Artiodactyla > Delphinidae > Delphinus > Delphinus delphis. Next base: position 46,976,372 of record NC_082683.1, read on the forward strand.
TTGGCCTCTCCCCAACTTCTTATCCCCATCTCATGCCCCTTCCTCCAAGCTCTAATCATACTAATCTGATATATCAGTTTTTACAAAGTATAAGTTCCCTCTAACCCCAAGGGTTTCGCATATGCTGGTCCTTCTGCCTAGAATGTAATCTCCATCTGCCCCAGGCCTCACTCCATAATCCCAACTGTTATGAGATAATAAATAGCTTTTAATTTCTGCAAAGAATGATTTATTTATTAATTCATTCATTCAATAAATATTCATAATTGCCTCTCACACATAAATTCTCTGCATACGTGGTAACTCATCTCCCTGCCTCTAAAATCTGTCCCATCCAGTCTTTCCTATAGAAACTAAATGCCTTATTAATAGTAACAATGACAGCAATAATAAAGGCCAAAGAAGAAATGCTACTATTTATTTAGAATTCTAAAGCCTTTTTGTCAGCCTGGGCCATGGAAGAATTGAGTCATTGGATGATCCGTGTATTCAAGTTGGCAACAAACATATTCTTGGTGATGTGGCTTTTGAAATCCTGCACATGGAAACAAGAAAACCTGAAACCCTTTGGCCCATGGTATTATTATACGGCCTCGCCCTAATAATGAGCAGTGTTTTTCCTATTTTCTCACTAAGAGATTTCAGGAGTCCTACTTACTTGGGGTCCTAGCTGGCCTACCCGCTGTAGCAGTAACACTAGAACTCTGCAAGAATTACCACTGCAACAGAGGGATTCCACTCAGGCAGAGCCTCCCGACCTCTAGGGCTTTTGTGTAGAAGTATGAATGCTCACACTCCCTGTTCTAGCTCTTTGAGAGGAGGAAGTGCGAGCTGGTGTTCTCCAGGCTACCCTCCACCCCCAGGGCTGCCCCTCTTCTGCTGGTTGTGGATGGGGGAGGGGTCCCTTCCACCCCCAAGTAAGAGAATAGACTATAAAAGAACCAGAAAGCCTCTTTGTGCCTATTCACATAATGGAAAGCGACCTGGCTTTGTAATCAAACAGACCAGGGCTCAAATTCAAAGTCTGCCACTTGCTAGCTGTGTTATCTTCTGAAGCCGCAGTGTCCCATATGGTAGCAACTAGCTACAGGGGGCTACTTAAACGCAAATTAATTAAGATGATGTAAAACTAAATATTTAGTTTCTTAGTTGCACTGGCTACATGTCAAATGACAGTAGTCTCGTGGCTACCATACTCGAAAGCACAGATGGAATATTTTCATTAACAGAAAATTCTACTGAAAACTAGCTAACAACTGTTAACATTTATTCAATGCAGTGTGATGTGCTTTGTTTATATTATGTCATTCAATCCTTACAAAAGTCCTAGGACATGACATTTTAATATACATTTGACTGGTGAAGTAACTGAGGCCCAGATTTCAGAACCACAATTCAAACCTGTATCATTCTGAATTCAAAGTGCATGCTCTCAGCTATTATATCCCACAACCTCCCAGTGATGAAAGAAGAATATTATCCCTTGCCTACTCTAGTAGATTCTTGTAGTGATAAAATGAGATCATACACGTGAACACCCCTCGTAAACTCTATGCATGCAAAGCGGCCATTAATATTTTGTACTTATTATTGTTAAGTACTCCAATTCTCAAGCCAGAGTGCCTAGGTTGGAACACAGGCAAGTTGCAAATTACCTATCCAGTCAATGCCCAATCTCAAACTCAGAATACCAGTAATAGAATAATAATACTACGCATGCCTCATAGACTTACTGTAAGGATTATATAATGTATTTAAAGTGATTTGAATAGTTTCTGGCATATTTTTAGCCATTAACATCACTATTATTACTATTACATGGTGAAGAAGTAAGAATGAAAATTGTTTAGAACTGAAAGATATCCTCAATAAAAGTGAAGAGTCTAGTTTCTCCACTTTTTTTCTCTAAGCCAAAGTAAGTGAAAGGGTTTTCCTTGATCTTACTTATCATTTAATCGGGACTCTCCTAGGGACCATTCATCTGGAACACTTCAGTATTTGGGGCACAAAATTCTAATCAGTCCCCAGCCCAAGGTCTCATCTACAGCCACCAGCTGTATCAGCCAATGAAACACCCGGTACAGCTCAATCTGTCAGGTGGAGGCATTGCAGGGAGAGAAGTCCTAGGTTTTCATGGCTTAGAGAATGGAACCTGAAGGCTGCAACTGGGCCAACATCCCCCTAGGCAATCACAAAGCAAGTTTTAGAAGTTTCTGGACAATTTGCAGCAGACAGGTGGACAAAATTTCACACTCTCTAGTCTTGTGGAAGCCCCAAAGCTACTTTGTTAATAGTAAGTAAAAGAATGAGAATTAAAATTAGAGTCCATTTGTTCGTTCACTCTAATGGTGTTTATTACTAACATACACACTTAGTATAATGCATCTCAAGTAGATGTTCTTTCTTTTTTCCTTTATTTGAATAAGTATAGAAGACAACTCCCCAATAAAATACTGAGAACCTGGCATAAGAGTTGCCAGCCCTCCTCCTCCAAGCAATTCACAGAAAATAAGTAATAGGGATTCCTAGAACCTTAAGCCACTGAGAATCAGCCTCACAGTAGGAGGGACTTGACATGAGAATGGGGCTATAGGAAGTGCTGGATGAAAAAGTTCTATTCCTGATGTAACGCATTGAATATGATTGGGAATTGTTAAATGAGAATGACAAGGGTAAGAATGTTTATAAAGGAACTCCAAGATTTCATTTAGCATTTGAGAGGATGGTGATGTTATTTGCTGAGAGACAGTTTAAAGGGAAGAATGTGGGGAAAAAGGGAAAAATCAGCTTACAGTAAACACTTTTATGTGCCAAGCACTGAAGTAGGCACTTCACATACAGTTTTTCATTTAATCTTCACTGAAATCTGTAAGGTAGATATTATTATCATCCCCATTTGACATATAAGGAAATTGAGGTTCAGAAAGCTAAGTAACTAATGTAAGATATTAAGTTCTTAAATATTAAGACGTGGGCTTCCCTGGTGGTGTAGTGGTTGAGAGTCCGCCTGCAGGGGACACGGGTTCGTGCCCCGGTCCGGGAAGATCCCACATGCCGCGGAGCGGCTGGGCCCGTGAGCCATGGCCGCTGAGCCTGCGCGTCCGGAGCCTGTGCTCTGCAATGGGAGAGGCCACAGCAGTGAGAGGCCCTCGCACCGCAAAAAAAAAAAATTAAGATGCTATTCAAACTTGGGGCTTTGTTGCCTGAAAACTCATGATCTTGCTAATACATCCTTATGAATTTCCAGGGATATTATCACAGAGAAACCTCATTACACCCTGTTATGTAGCTATTATTAGCCCCATTTTACAAACAGGGAGATTGAGTTTCAGAGGGAGGAAATGATGTGTCGATAGAACTAAATGGAGAGAGTCCAGGCTCTGGAGGCAGCTAAGTCCTAGATTCAAATCTCAGTTTTGTTATGTATGAAGTAAGTGACTTGGGTTTTTAATTATCTTCTGTAATGTAGGAATCACATGCTTTATGAGGTTGCTGTGAGGATCTAAAAAGGCAAGACATGTAAAGTACCTGCATGGCATGAATTCTCAATACACAGTAGCTGGTAATTTTGTCATTATTATACAACTTACATTTCCTTTATGAAATTAAATGAAACAATGTAAATGGCATAGCACACTACCTACTACATAGTAAGTATTCAATAAATGATAGCTATGATCTTATTGTTAGGTATCAAAAATGGCCTTGGCTGTTTCATCTCTGACTCAAAAAGCCCCAAGAGAAGCCCTGTCCAGTCTTGCCAGCAGGATTTCCTCCATAATAAAACTCTCTGAGTTCACTCAGGTGCAATCTGATCCTTCCTCCCCTTGACTCTGGTAACCACTGGTATTCTACCTTTCCTGACCTCCTCCTCCCCCCAGGCTCAGGACAGAATAATATCCCTGTCCTTCCTCTGAAGGATGTAAGGCGGCTTAAATAATTAACAGTTGTGAGGTGCTTTGAAATGAGAGCACAGAACACCATAAATCCCAAGAATTAATTCATAAAATCAATGGTGGGCTTGACAATTATATATGTCATATTTGTTCAGCTGTGAGAATGGGGTAGAACGTCAAAGTTTGGAGTGTGGTCCAAATCTCTCAAGACTAAGGATTTCCTGCAACTCTGTATTGTCTGTGTTCTCTAAGGCTAAGATTGTAAAGTTCCAATCTCTTAAACACGGCATTAAGAATAGTTGCATTTTATTATGACTTTTTTTTTAAAAAAAAAAAAAAAAGCTCTCCACTTGTCAGGTCTAACCTGCCTTGCAGTCTGGGTTTAGGAAGGCAAACGGTGGAATGGAAAGCACACAAGACTTGGAATTACCAGAACTTTCTTAGAGCTCTGGTTCTGTCACTCTCTGACTGGGAACATTTTAGTTCATTATTTAACCTATCGTAGTCTTCATCTCCTCCCTAGAAAAAAAAAAGGCTAATAATAGTTCTAGTGATTCAGGTTGTTATAATGAACTCATGAGATGGTGCTTATACATTTCATTCACCGGAAGTTTACTGAGTATCGTATTCTGTGCCACACTTATATTAGGTAATAGCAATCAAAAATAATTCCTTGGTCTCATAGAAAACAGACTTGTGGTTACCAAGGGGAAGGATGGACTGGGAATTTGGAGTTAGTAGTATATTCACAATATCCTGGGATAAATCGTAAAAGACAAGAATATAAAAAAGACCCTGTGCTCTAGAGCCCACAAGCCATAACTACTGAGCCTGCGTGCCACAACTACTGAAGCCCATGCACCTAGAGCCCATGCTCCACAACAAGACAAGCCACTGCATGAGAAGCCCGCGCACCGCCACGAAGAGGAGCCGCCCCCACTCGCCACAACTAGAGAAAGCACACGTGAAGCAACAGAGACCCAATGCAGCCAAAAATAGATAAATAAATAAATTTATTTTAAAGAAAAGAATGTAGATACGTGTATAACTGAGTCACTTTGCTGTATAGCAAAAATTAATACAACATTGTAAATCAACTGTACTTCAATAAAAATAAAATTTAAAAAAATGCCTTGGTCTTAATAACGCAAAAGGACAAATAAACTGATGATTGCAATAGAGTGGGCTAAGGCCTTGTCACTCCAAGTGTGGTCCATGGACCAGCAGCAGCATTGCCATCTGGGAGATTTTTAAAAATGCAGAATCTTGGTCCCCCCTCAGACCTATTAAATCAGAATCCACATTTTCACGGGGTCCTGGGGTATTCCTATGCGCGTTAAAGATTGAGATGCACTGGGCTCAGGGCAATGCTAAGGTAAGTACAGGGTGCTATGGAGAATGTAAACTAGATAAAATATAATGCTGCTGTTATCTAGGTGGGTGGGGCAGGTGGGCAGTGAAGAGAGGCTGGTGGAACTTGTGCATTCAATCCAAAGAGAGGGATATATGTAAAAGCACAGAGGTATGAACCAGCGTGGCAGCTTCAAAACACTCCAAGCAACTCAATATTTCAGCATGGGGATTAGGATTTTATCAATAAAGTGCTATTGATCGTTAGTGGTCCTTAACATTCAAACATAACCCCTAAGATCCTTTCCAAGATGTTTATTTCAGAATGCACTACATGCATATCAACCTGCCTCTGAATTTCAGCTTTAACTACAAGTGTTTCTGTTGTATAAACTGCAAATGCACTTCCTGGCAAGAAATCTCCAATAGGAAATAGAGGGTCAGGTTAAAATCTATCATCTGTGGCCCCTCAAACGTGTTTGATGTTGAGAGAGAGAGAGAGAGAGAGATTGGGAGAAGGGTAGGAGAAAGGAGGAAGAGAAAGAAGAAAGGAAAAGAGGGGAAAAAAGAGAAAGAAGAAAAGAAAAGGCACAGTTCTTTTTGGATTAGCTTTTCCTGGATCTTCATGCCTGAGTTTGTGTTCTTCATGGTCACTTTCATCATTTGGATATTTTCATTCTCTTGGTCCTTTATCGAGTTCAACTTTGTTATCTTTTGTACTTAGTTTTAGGGATGCTTTGCATTTGTTCAATATATTTAAACTTGTCCAAACACCTTACGTCTGGCTCACAAGGCCTTCATGATCAGGCATTTGCCTGCCTTTCGTTCAATTCCTGTTCCCAATCGCAAACAAAACCATTTTCCCTTCCCAGAGAATGCTCAGCTCTGTCCCATTCAGTCCTTTTGAAATACTCTTTCCTCTGCCTGAGCCCCTTTATTCTCAGGAAAATCCTCATTCTTTAGTAGAAACAGTTGCCATGGCTACCACCTACTTAGGACCTATTACATGTACTCAACAATTTTTATTCCCTCTTTTCTAATTACTGGGGATGCAACTGTATTATCTGCAGCTAATTCCTTGTCTCAGGCTCTGTTTTTCTAGGGAACCCAAACAATAACCCTAAAAATTTGCCAAACACCTTCACATTGATGATCTCATTTTAACCTCAAACTATCCAAGATTGTATGTATCAATTACATTCGACTTTAATTTTAAGCATTGATCATTATTAACTGGATTCAAATATTCATTTATTCAACAAATATTCCCTGAGCAACTACTATATTCTAGGCACTGTTCAGTACAATTTATTACTCTACTCTCTGACACTTTTGTAAATTCTGCGATTTAATCCTTGCCTTTTATGTTCTCAGGCTCTTAGATTTAGTTGGTCTTTGTAGTCACCTCATCCAGCCTTTGACCCCACACAGAGAGGCCCACCCAGAGCACCCTTGACTATGGTCAGTCTCTGCCTGAACACTTGTAATGAAGGAGGAATACTTCCTCTCTCCTTTATTATATTCAGCTAAAATCTACCTACCGTGTCTACCACTCACCAATCTGGTTCTGCTCTGTGTTCCTTCACAGAATGTCAGGGGTTGCTTTTATGTCATTTTTACAGAATCATAGCATAGAATTATTAAATGAAACTCAAGGATCATCTTCTACAATTTCCTCATTTCAGACGGGAGTATTGAAGCAACTTGTCAACAACAAACCGCACATTAGTGAAATGTCTGCAAGTAAAACCTCCTCAGTTCTAGCAGTGCTCTTGCCATGACAGTGCATGGTGTCTCATTCATTTTGAGTGATTTACTCGACACGCCAGCCACTTGTGCACATTTCATGTGTGTGTTCTTCCTGTTGTTTCCACTAACAACTCTTAGCCTTGACAAGACTTGTTAAATAAACACAGATTCGTGGCTTCAGTATGCCTTATTAAACACTCAGTTGATTCTAATCAAAGTTATTAAATTATTTTTCTAGTTTCTATCAGAACCATGATTATGGAAGACCAACTTACTTATTTAACAAATGTGTATCAATGTATGCTGTGTGTCAGGCATTGCTATGTGATGAGAGTCACAAAATTGAAACAGTCATGGCATCTGCTGTAGAGAAGCTCACAGCAATCAAGTTGGGAAGATACAAACACTAACCTAGAGGTCAGGAGTATGGACTCCAGTGTCCGAAGGACCTGCAAGAGACCTAGCTCTCCCACTTACTAATTATATAATACTGGACAAGTTATTTAATGTCAGTATATTTTTATTTCATCATTAACCTCATAGCATTAACCTCAGTGTATTCTAATGATGATTAATGGCTCAATAAATTGTAACTATCTTTATATGGTACATAATTACCGATTAAGAAGTGATAGCTGGGACTTCTCCGGTGGTGCAGTGGTTAAGAATCCGCCTGCCAACGCAGGGGACACGGGTTCGATCCCTGGTCTGGGAAGATCCCACATGCCGTGGAGCAACTAAGCCTGTGTGCCACAAATACTGAGCCCATACTCAAGAGCCCGTGAGCCACAACTACTGAAGCCCGCACGCCTACAGCCTGTACTCCACAACAAGAGAAGCCACCACAATGAGAAGCCCGCGCACTGCAACAAAGAGTAGCCCCTGCTTGCCGCAACTGGAGAAGGTCCACAAGCAGCAATGAAGACCCAACACAGTCAAAAATTTTAAAAAAAGTGATAGCCATTATTATAGTTATTACCATTAATGAAAATTATGTTAATTTAGCAAATGTTTATTATGTTTCCCCTGAGAGGCAAACTTGTATATATGGTTGACATGGATGGGGCCATCCAGACTGCCTTCATGGAAGGACTTTCTGACCAGCTGTGGAGTGTGTGATGAACAGCCTCCAGGTACCGGCAATCTCAGGGTCTACATTAGTTGGAAGAAGCTGTTTTGCCCATAGTCACACCTTCCCCAAGGCAGCCCATATCTGGAGACAAGGCAAGAGGTCCAGCCATCCAAACCCAAGTTGGATCAACTCTAATAAGCAATACATTCCAGCATTCTTCACCAGCTCTGCCCAAGTTGACTTCTCCCTCTGCCCCATCCTGCTTCCTTACAGGGACTGATCTTAAGTAAACATGCCACATCCTGAACTCTATCTCCCTGTCTGCCTCCAGAGAACCCAACCTGCAACAGTACTGTGCCCAAGAATATGGGCTCTAAGCCACACTGCCTAGGTCTGAATTCTGACCTCTGCTCTCTGGGCTCCTTCCAATGAATCACTCAGTGGAATGTTTTCTTGGTTTCTTCATCTACAAAATGGAAATTAGAGTAGTGCCTACCTCATAGAGGTGTTGTAAAGAACAAATGAGTTCATCTCTGTTAAGTGCTTAGAAGGGTGCCTGGCACTTTTAAGCATTCGGGAAATGTTGGTTGTTATTCCTTCCAACATTACCATATACTGTACCACAACCTGGACACACAGAGGAAGATCAAGCGTGTTGGCTCTTGCCCATGAGGAATTCTATTAAGAATTATGGAAGATGTGTCTACACGAGAAAGACATTCTGTGGCTGTAGAATGAATTACGTTATGTGAGAATCCATAATTGAGACACAAAATCCTCCTGAGGCTGGAAAAAATATGGGGAAAGTTAATCAGGGACTACTTCATAAAGGAGGGGACAGTCATGGGACTGCACAAAGAATGAGGGGGATCTTGAAATGGGGTTCAGGTCATGCCATGATATCCAGCCTACCTCAATTCTGCCTTAAACAATGGTAGACGTGAACAATAACGTGCACTGTTGTCCTGCCAGAACGTAAAGAACTTTCACTTCTGTTCCCTTTCTGTTAGCTTCTTCACTTCCACTGCAAGACAGTACTCTAAACCCCCAACAATTACCTGAACTCCAAGGTCAGGTAAAGTCCTACCACCAAGTTTGCCCAGCTAAAAGCAAAACCAGAAAATGCTACGGCAATTGGATTTCTGAGGGTTTTGCTCAGGAAATGCAAGAGTTATTTTACCTGAACGAATCATGAGGCTACGTCCACCCTGAGTACTGTGCTCAGGAATTTCTCCCATTCGCAAGCTTTACCAGTTAGGGACAGCCACAAACAAACATATACAGTATTAGTCCCTTTGAGCTATTTTTTCTCATAAATTTTATTTATAACACAAATAAAAAGACAAGGTTTGTTACTTGCACTTATCACACATTCAAGGACAGAGTGGGGTGATTTTTACTTTTGATTACCATCTGCTTGACTTATGTAGTTTAATAAAACCAGTAATGTGTATATATTCCCCCAATATTCATGGGAGGTCATGGGAACTAAAAATTACACTTACACTAACTTGCTTAGGATTGACACCATTACATAAAAACAACTGACATATTCCACTTTTTTTTTACTGAGCCTCTGTTTAAAGAACTAAGTGAGAAAGAAAAGTATGAGGAAGGAAAAATATGTTTTCATTTTACCCCCATGACAACTTTGATGAAACAGAGAAAGTATTATTCCCATTTTACATGTAAGAAGTAAGGAGGTTCACAAACAAAAGAGTAGACAGATAAGCAAATGGCCCAAGAAATCGTGACCAAAATGAAACAAACAAACAAAAAAACCCAGAAGCTAGGTTTAAATTTGTGAATTGGAAACTTTATTAATAAAAAGAGGTTTCTGTATAAATTAAATAAATAAATAAATAAAACAAGTGCCCTGCTATGACAACCATGTTGTATGGGAAGAATTCAAGCTTTGGAGCCCAAAAGACCCAAGTTCAAACTGTAGGTCCGCCATCTATTGTTTGTGTGACCTTAGGCTTGGGTTGAACTTCTCTGAGCCTCATTCACTTCAACTGTAAAGTGGTAGGCAGAGAAACACCTGTCTCTTAGACTTGTGAGAATTAAATGAGGTGTTCAATAATTATTAGTCCTCCTTCTTCACTTCTCACCATATTCCCTGCACCTCTCACTCGACCTGCAAGTGAAGGGTTTCTAGGCTCACAAGGTCAAATCCTGATCTCCAACCCCTGTTGACTGGATCACTACAAAGAATAATAGCTCAGAGTCGGGTCCCCAGTGCAACCAGCCCAGAGTCCTAATTCTGCCTTCCTGACCCCTCTGATACCACACAGAAATCCTAACCTACTTCATTACAAACAGCTTCCTTTACAAAGAGAGTGTAACCCAGTCTGGGTCAAAACCTGGAATTCCTAGAATCTTGGCAGTGGAAGGACCTTCTTAAACACCCAGCACAGAACTTTTCCAAAATGAGTTCTCTGGATCACTTGTTCCACAGGGTGTGAACTAGTGCAATCCCAGGTATAGTATGTCTCTGTCGAGGTGTCCCAATGCCCATTTTCATATCAAATGAGCTGAAATGGCTTGTAGTAAACTCATGTTGTTAACTTCGTTTTCTCCACCATTTTCAAGCTCTGACTACCACTCCCTTTTTGCAGAAGACCTAATAACATTTTGTAGGATTGGCGCTCCACAAAACACAGCTTCAAAAATGTGGCCTCTGTATCTGTATTAACTCAGATACAGAGATGGCTTCTAATCCACAGAAACTCTTGCTAAAACCTTAAGTTCTAGAACCCAGGAGGTGAGAAGGCATTGACTGTTATCTAGTCCAATGGGTGTGAGGTTCAGAGATGGCAGCTGACTTTCCCAAAGTCAGCCAGTAAGCTGGGAGCAAATGTGAGACCTGAACCCAGTTCCCTGGGCCTCACGCCAATATTCTCTCTGTAACCACAGGGCTTTTCTGTTTTCAGCCTGGGCCACAAATTGAAGTAAGACGGTTTGCCTAGTGCATCCATTCATTGACTGATTGATTCATTCATTTGCAAATCCACCTGTGTGCAAAAAAATACACTAAGTGCTAAAGACATAAAAGCTCTGGTCTCTCCCAGGAGCTTACACTCTAGTGTGAATTAAGATATATAAACACACAAACAGAACACAATCTGCTTCTGCTCTCAGGGAGGTATGGACAACAAAGTAGGAGAAAAGAGAGGTAAGAGATAGAAGGAAAAGGAGGCATCTACCATGTGACTAAGGTCTGGGGAGGAGGATTGTAGAGGACATCGCAGACACAGGACAAGGCTTGTGCACAGGCATGGAGGCCTGGGACAGTGTGGGGAGCTTGGAGACTTGCTAATATGCCTCACTTGGTAACCGAGCACAGAGCGGGAGGCTTATGGTGTTCCCAAAGCTTGGGACCTGTCACTTTCCGTCCTACTCTTGTTTATTTATTAATTCATTCAGTCATTTGACAAATATTGATTAGCATTTACATTGGGTTCTGGGTATGTGGGATACATCAACGGGTCCTTTCTACCCACCTTGCCTCCAAGGCTCTACTCATCCCCTCTCTCTCTCTCTTTCATGCATGCACACACACACACATCCTCACGTACACACACACTCAGTAATTTCTTTCTCTTGGCTCAATGAGCACAGTAGAGGACAGTAATTGTCCTGAGTGTAAGACAGACTCCAGCAATCAAAACTCCCCCTGGCCTGATAAAACTCTCCTCTGGCTTTTAAAACTACCTGCCCTCCTGGCTCTGGGAAGTTCTCACATTTATAAGTGTCCACTGCTCTTCCCTGGGACCTTCCCACAGTAATAGGTGTCCTTCAGAAAGTTGTGTTTTGCTCCACAAATGGGAGAGAGGTTAGTTTCTATCCACCGTGCCCACTGGATACTGCAGTATCCCAGCTCTTTTCATAATTACAGAAGCACTTCTTATAACTCAGGCCCAACTCTTCGTACATTACCTGTCTCTGAGATTGAAAGAAATGCCGTCTATTTTGAGACATTAGATCTCTTCTCTTGTGAGAATTTCCTTTGAGGAGACACAGTATGAAGCGCCAGCAAAGCACTGAGCTTGGTAATCAAAGAGAATTGACTTTGATTTTTGAATGATTTTACCTTTCTGAGACTCTATTTATTGCATCAGTGAAATGGAGATAGTAGGGCCTTCCCGATAGGGTTATTGCTAGCATTCAATAAGATAGCATGGGTATAAAGACCCTGAAATACAATAGGTGTGTAGTGACTATTCTAGCCCTTCTTTGGCTTCAACCATGCAGTGTGTGCTTCTTGACAAATTGTGAGGTCTCAAGTCTCCAAAGGCAACCAAAGGAAGAATTCACCAAAAGAGAGTGTAATAATTGGCTTCTTTGTCTACTTCCTTGAACTAGTAACTCATTAATGTTCCTGCAAGCTAAATGTTACACTTCCTTGTGCGTCAAATTACAAATGCTATGTATCTATGGGAAATTCCACATTTAATTCATAACTTATTAATGAAAACAGAATGTTTCTTCCTGGTTATCCATTTGAAAATTGCATTTCTTACAAATAGCCGTGTGTCCCTAAGCTGGTAACCTATGTTCTTTGACTCTTAGTTTTCCCAACATAATAATTATATATGTCATAGAAATATCATGAAGAATGAATGAGATAAATGTACATATAGACCAAGTTTTTTCAATATTATTTCCGTGGTCATTAAAAATGAAAGAAAATTAAAACTCTCCCTGCCTACCATCAGTTAGTGTTCAGGAAAATAAAAAACAAAAGAAAAGAAAAAAAAACAAAAAAAAAGTTAGCTGTAAAATAAAGAAACATTCATTATGAATTTTATTACTCCAACTACTGTAAACTGTGTAGGAATCTGAGTTGCAAAGCTACCCATTAAACGGTCTGCTCTTTCCTGTTTAAACAAGGCCCCTCTTGGGTCGTGGCTGCCTGAGCCTTCATGGGTCTGCATCCAGGAAGGAAGACGTTTCTACGGTAACCACTGAGGCCTTCTCTGGAGGTTTGCTGGGAGAGGCCAGGGTCTGGTGCAAGTGACAAACCCCAGTTCCCTTGATAATGTACAGAGAGGTAGCTGCCATGATGTCCAAACGTGAGCAGAATGAGAGCATTCAGGCATGAAATCTCTTTCAATTGCTCATTTGTTTCCTGTGATGGAGAATTCACTTTGTGCTGCCCTTGAGAAATGGCCAATCTAGGCTCAGTGATGTATAACTAATAAATGCTCCAGGAGGAAAGATATTTTTGTGATTTGGGAAAAGAGGTTGTTGATATCCCGTTGTCATTTGGGTCAAGGTTTTAGAAGGCTTAAAACTGTAAGAGATCATAAAGAATAGCTCAATAGTCTTATTTTATAAATTGGGAAATAGATCATGAGAAGGGAGTGGGGGAAGATGGGTTAAAGTCATAGAGTGAGAAGGATGGTATCAAAAAATATCCTAGGGCTTCCCTGGTGGCGCAGTGGTTGAGAGTCCGTCTGCCGACGCTGGGGACATGGGTTCGTGCCCCGTTCCGGGCAGATCCCACATGCCGCGGAGCAGCTGGGCCCGTGAGCCATGGCGGCTGAGCCTGCACATCTGGAGCCTGTGCTCCGCAACCGGAGAGGCCACAACAGTGAGAGGCCCGCGTACCACGAAAAAAAAAAATATATATATATATATATATCTTACGCTTCTGTTGAATAAGGCTTGCGTTGTACAATGGTGACTGTCACAATAGAGTGTGGTAAGTACTCAGAGGGAAAGTTGGACAAGAAGCAGTGAGAATATGAAAGGGGGATACCTGAAGCTACCAGTTACAAAGAGATAGAGCTTGAGCTGAGACTTGAAGAATGAGTAAAGGTTGCTGTCATTTATGCAGCATTTATGTACGACAGTGTGCTGAACACTTTCTATGCATCATCTCATTTAATCTTCACAAGAGCCCTCTTATGTGGGTACCATTACTAGCCACTGTTTTTAAGACGAAGAAACAGGCCTAGAGAGGTTAGTCACTTTCCCACACAGCTAGTAGATGGCAGACTTAGGATTCAAACCCAGGTCAATCTAATTCCTACACCCAGCTCTTTATTGACTATTGGTATACTGCCTTCTATAAATAAGTGTAAGAGTCTAGCATGTGGATAAGTTGAGGATAGTGTTCTGGTCAGGAAAAAAAAGCCAGCCCCCATCTGGTACCTATCAATGCTTAGTGGCACTACCAATCCCCCACAGCCTTGTCTAGGGATAAGCTTCACTGTTTATTCTGACTCCTTAACAACCTGGCTCTGGCCATAATGAGACAATCTGACGCTTACCCAATAATAAAAATCCACACACATTTTGGTGGCCTGGATAAAGCCCCTGCATCCTCCGTGGAAGTCAGAATACTAAAATCCACTGTGAACCACTTTCTCTCTTACAACTCGCTTTTACAGCCCGTGGGTTTCTGGAGGCTCTCATCATTTGGGTCTCCCTTCATTCTGGACACTCTCAGTAGAAACAATTTCCATCTCAGCTTCTTTTCACAGGGACATGTTGACCCTTGGTGCTTAGAGCCAAAGTGGTGCCAGTTCAGTAAAAAAGTCTTTCATGGAAAATCCATGGTGCAGCTCGACGGAAAAAGTGCCTGCCCATGCGGAGGCTACACCAGTCCATGCCAAACAGAGCGGAAAAGAAAGAAAGTTATCCAGATGTCAAGGCCAAAGTAGCCACGTTGCAGTAGAAGTTATCCAGGTCATAAGAGCCAGCATTAAGTGCTTGCTCTGCAGGCCTTCTTTATATACAGATTCTTATCCTCTTCACAATCCTTCTTTGCCATAGTACAGATGAAGAAACTTAGTCTCAGAAAGGTTCAGTTGCCTGCCAATGATATAGAGTATTCCTACCCAGGACTCTTTGATCCCCAAACCTCCACTTTTTCACATCACCCCAAAGTCATCAATCTAGTGGCTGGTTGGAATTATCATAATTTTCGCCACTATTTTGTCCTGGGTTCCACAGATGCCCATTGGTTAGCACATATGCTGACGCTTTGGCAAGCAAGTACCTTCTGTCTCCCAGGTGCTACACTAGGTCCAGAGAATTTAGAGATTGCTTCATTCTATAGGTTAGTTAGTCACCGAACACGTTCAAGGGCCAGTTATGAGCAAGGTGCTGATGCTAAAAGGGTGAGCAAAAGGCAGAAGCAGACCTGCATGAAAACACCCTCACACTGTAGTGGGTGTCATGTAGAAGTGGTACAAGGAGCCATGAGTGGGCAAAATGGGTGGGGGAGAGGACTTGGTGCTGTCATTAAAGTCAGAGTCATCCCCGAAGAAGTCCCTGGGCAAGACGGGGTAACAGTACAGGTGGGGGAGATAAACTGGGGAACCGATGAAAACCAGGAGGAAGAGGGATGAGTAAAGCAGGCAACTATAGGAGAGCGATTCAGTGTTATGTTCGGGTAAACCACCATGCCTGGAAACAGAGAGGAAGGGGAGCTTAACTGCCCGAGGGCGGGGGTGGCTGTAGAGCACCTTCAGGAGGTAGTGATATCTAAGCTGAGACCTGAGGATGCACAAGAATCCAACAGAGGAGGAACTGTTTGGTGAAAACAGAGGAAACAGAACACACACAGACCCAGAGACAAGAGAGTGTGTGATGTGTTTGAGGAACTGCAAGTGCTTGTAAATGTTGTGGGGACTAAGAGAACAAAGGCAGGCCCAGGATGAGGGTAGGGATGCTAAAGGGAGTGACACTGGTGCTAAATAATAACAGTACTGAAGAACATTATTCTGTTGGCAAACTCACAGTCAGAGCAGGAGATGTGTCCTCATGTGGATATTAACAAGGCAGATGCCAGCATCACGAAAGGGGAGAGAGGTGGGAAAGAGAAAAGGAGTTAGAAAAGGAACTAATGTTTATTGAGCACCTACTAGGTGCCAGATACTGTCAGGTAGAGCTCCATTCTATGGATGAGGAAACTGAGGCACCAGACGGTGAAACAATCTGGCTGAGGGCACATTCATGGTTCATTCTTCCTCACTGACTTCTGGGACTGTCTTGTGCCTCTATTTCTAAGGGCTTTCTCGTCCCACCAGAATACTACCCAAGTGGGTGATTAAGATTGGCATTAGGACTCTTATCCGTAAATTCAACTAGCTTAGGTAAATGATACATAGCAGATATGTCTGAATTAAGGAAATAATTAGGAAATGTTTAGCACTAGGGCATAAGAGGGGTAGGAATTCACCTGGGTCTCAAGAAGAATTGAACTCACTAGGGCCCTCTGTCTCTCCTGTGTCACTCTCTACCCATAAGCTTTATACTCTCTTACTACCAACCATTTCCTTCTGCCATGTAGTAGGAGCTCGGTTACCCATAGTTCTGGGGCTTTCCACTACAGAGGGACATGCTGTTTTAGTTTTTAAATTCAAGGAAAGATCTCTGATTGACCCAGTGCGGGTTGTGTCCACCCATGAATCAATCAGCTACAACTAGGAACACAAACATGGCTACCAAGGGTTCATCCCTGTGGATTGGGGATCATTCTCCAAAACCCTTGGTGAGTCAAGAAACCCCTCCAAAGAATATCTAAGAAATTTATAACAATATTTATCATTCATGGGATATTTAAGACATAGCAGGCTCTGAACTGAGAAAGCACATTGTTCTTTGTTAACATTATTTGATTCTCCCAACAACCATGAGAAGTAGGGATCTCTAATTTATACATAAGGGAATGGAGGCTCAGAGGGGCCTATCAATTTTTTCAACGTCCCACACTCGTAAGGGGCAGGAGTAGGATTTGAATCCTGGACTGACTCCAAAGCCATGCCCTTAACTCTCATGCTTAACTACCCCTACTTTGGCTTCCTTGGGAACTGAAGTGAGGGTAGTTATAATCCAGGAGT
Organism: Delphinus delphis; assembly: GCF_949987515.2. Taxonomy (NCBI): domain Eukaryota; kingdom Metazoa; phylum Chordata; class Mammalia; order Artiodactyla; family Delphinidae; genus Delphinus; species Delphinus delphis. The sequence goes on from NC_082683.1 coordinate 46,993,294, forward strand.
CCTGGGATCCACCTCTGCCACTGTGTGGCCTTGGACAAGACCCCCAAAGCTCTCCATGCCCCAATTTTATTGTGTGCAAAATGAGAATAATAATTCCTGCTTGCCTACTTTTATAGTCATCAGATTAAGTGAGACTGAGAGTGAAAGCGCTTAGAAAAGAACCCCATGCTAACAAAGTGAGGCTTTATATCATTTTATGTCCCCTAATTCCAGTATGCCATGACTTTGAAACTTCTTATAAAGCAAAACCTGTTCTTTGAGATAAGAGTATGTTTGTGAAGAGCCAATAGACAGATCTGAATGTTTTAGGCTGTGTTTTTTTTTTTTTTTTAATAACTCCAGATTGACAGAATTTAACAGAGGAAACAGAAATAGAGTTAATTTATCCTGGATCCAAATGTTAGGCTCCTCTTGGTTTTTTTCAAAGCAGACATTAGCATTGTTCCTCTGGATTCCTTCTGTGCTGACACCACCTGGTTTCTGCTTATTTTTTCATTTCACTCGCTTCGGTGACATTGAATTATAATTGGTTTCTGCTGAACTGTCTCATGCTGTGATGTACTGATTAACAAAGAAAATGAAATCTTTCTTTCATTTGGTCAACAAGTTCTGCCTCACTACAATATCTCAGATGGCAGTCCTTTAAGGAACTAAGGTTCTGTGGAATAATTTCCATGCTTAGGAAACAACCACAAGGTTCTGATGAAAGCCTTTGTCAGCTGACATTCTGTTTATGGCCCATCAGCTACAAATTTGCTCAAACTAGGAACTGTGGCATAACCCTCCCATGCCTAAACCCATGCATGGAATCAGGCACTAGGCTGGGTGATGGACTTCCCCAGAACACCTCCATTCTCGGTCCCCTTCCACTCTGTGTCACAGCCTCAGCCCAGGCCTTCACGCTGCCACCCTGAGACCATTTAAACAGCCTCCTAACCAGTAATTCATCTCCACACTGGTGCCAGGGTGATCTTCGAAAAACATAGATTCTGACCAGGTCAGCCCTGTTGGTCACCTTTCTGTGGCTGCCTATTTGCCAGGTCAACTCTGCTGGTCACCTTTCTGTGGCTCCCTATTTGCTAGACAATAAAGGCCAAATTACTTACTGGTGTCCCCCTTCACTTGAGCTCTGCACACCCTTGTAGCATCATCACATTGCCACCCTGGCCTACCACACCATCGGAATCCATCTTACTCTATCAACATGACAATGATACTTACTAACATTGCTATCTTTTACTGCATATCTGAGTCTGTAGAACACTTTTTCACAAATTCTCAGAAACATCCTACGAGATATTTTATACCTCTATTATACACAGATTCAGAAAGTTAAGGAAACTGCCCAGGATCACACAGCTGATCTCACAGGTGACAGAGTTGAGGCCCAAACCCATGTCCATCTGACTCCCAAACTCTTTCCACTCTGTCACATGGACATTACGATATACTGGCAGTTCTCTGAATGAGCCATGCCCTTTTATACCCTACCATCATCTTTGCGGTACGCGGGCCTCTCACTGTTGTGGCCTCTCCCGTTGTGGAGCACAGGCTCAGAGGCCATGGCTCACGGGCCCAGCCGCTCCACGGCATGTGGGATCCTCCCAGACCGGGGCACGAACCCGTGTCCCCTGCGTCGGCAGGCGGACTCTCAACCGCTGCGTCACCAGGGAAGCCCACCTACCATCATCTTTGCAATTGCTCTTCCCTCTGCCTTTAATACATCTTCCCTTTCTCTGACTGGCTGGCTGACTGCTACTCATGCCCTAAGATTTGTCTCAAATATCACCTTGGGGTGAAACTCTGAGCAATTGCAGATGGAGAGATAAAGAAAGAAATAGAATCAGACTGGAAACCAGGAAACTGGATGAGTCTCCACAGCTCTGTCAGCTAAGCCTCCATGTCTATAAAATAGGGATAATAACCCTACCTACCACCTGGAGTTTCAGGGAGGATCAAATGGGACTTTATATTTGAAACCACTTTGCAAACTATTAAGCCCCATATAAATGTAAGTTATTATTAATTGTTATATTAATTAAATAATTAAATCTCAGCTATAATAATGATTCTTAAAAATGACTATTAATGGATATTAATCAAAACGCAGGCTGATGGTAATTACACTAATTAAAACTCTCAGTAATAATGATAATTAGCCCTGATACCGAGAAGTGGTCCATGGGACGTGGACTAGCATGAAACTGGGGTGTAAATAACACAGTGAGAGTTGGCAAAAGGACCTGGAAGCAGGTTGATGAACAAGACAAGCAGAGGAGCCATGCTCTTCCTGGCCGAGAGTGCTGCTGTGCTGAGGAAAAAGGGACTGATAAACACCAAAACCACCTATTGTTATATGAGCATTTGGCTTGCAATGGTCCATGTAGTTGTCTGTGTATGTACATCTCTGTGTGGTAACACCTTCATATTAAGCTTCACTGCATTGAACTACACATGGGTCCATGACCGTGCCATTCCCTAACACCACTTACTCATCACATCACCACGTCTCCTGACAAACCCAAGACCCTTCATGGCCTGGTTCATGGAATTCTCTTCAATGAAGCCTTCCTGGATTTTTCCTGGAAGACTAGGATGTCTTTCTGATCTCCTTCACCTTCTGCAAGCCTCCCCTTAGAACTTACGGTCCCAGGTCCATCACTTACAAGCTGTGTTTCTTCAAGATGTTACATAAAACCTCTTTTATGCTTCAGTTGCCTCATTTACTAAATGAAGATAACAGCAGTATAGACCAGATAGGATTGTTTTGCGAATTAAATAAGACATGGAAGTCTTTTAGAATAGGATTAGACATATAGTATTCCATTACTGTTTGTTATTATTACCATTACTATTTTTGTAATTATTTGTCTCTATATCCATCGCTCTGCCTGACTGTGCACCCCTTCTTTTTGTGTCCCTATTTCCTAGACTTACTACATAATAGTTGCCCCTTTCATTGTTGATATTACAATGGAAATGGATGGAGGATCTTAAGGGAACTGTGGACAAGACTAAAGGCAGTGGGGTAGAAAATTCATTGACCATGAAATCAGATTTGGTTTAAATCTTGGCTCTGTTACTTGTTTAGACATTGGTTTTGTGCAAGTCACTTCCCCTTCTAGGACTCAGTTTTTTCATCTAGAAAATAGAACCAATAATCTCTGGCCTATTTCCTCACAAGCTCCATCATGAAGTTGGAATAAGGACACAGATGTGAAACTGCTTTGTAAGCTGAAAGGCACTAATCAAATATAAGATACTTTTACTGTTATTAGAACCATCTGGAAGTTGTTTGGACTTACAAATTGATAGAATCAGTCAACACCTACTTGACTTACACAGAAAGCAGTTGTTATGCTTGGGTATTTTTTAAGCCCTTAACCCCATGGATATTCCAAGTCTTCTCTCCAAATTCACGCCCAATTTGAGAATGTTCAAGTTTATTTTCCCAAAGACTGAGTAAAAATAGGAATTTAAAATATAGCTAAGGCTGAAACTTCACTAAAGATTTCAGTTTCTATTTCCCTTAAGGGAGTTTCTAGAGCCCTAGTTCATAGCTGAGTTATTAAATGCAACTTATTTCATAGGGTTTCTCAAGGTATCAGGAAGCCCAACCTCAGAGGTTACTTTAGGATAATAGGGAGTTTAGATTAAGATGGTCAGTAAATTGCAAAAAAAAGAAAGAAAGAACCATATAGATGGTAAGAACACTGGACCAGGAGTCAGAAATCCTAAATTCTGATTAGCTCTACAGCCTTCTAGTTTGAACATCTTCCCTACCTGGGCCTGACTTTTCTCAGTAAAATGTGGATAATCTCCCCCCATTTCATTAACCTTTGCCATATAGCAAATCACCCCAAAACTTAGTGACGTAAAAGATCAAGCGTTTGTTTCTGACAATCCTGTGGGCTAGTTAGGAAGTTCTGCTCATCTTTCTGGGCCCACTCATGGAGCAGCGTCCAGCTGGTGAGTCAACTAGGACTTGGGCCCAATGGACACAGCCAGGACTCTGAGCCTCTTTTTCTATATAGGGTCTTTCACACTTCAGGTGCTAGCCTGGGCCTCCTCACATGGCAATGCTGTTCTAGGATAGAGAATGTGGAATTGTATGGCTTCTTAAGTCATAGCCTCACACAGTGTCTTTCCCTCCGTATCCTATTGGTCAAAGCAAATTACATGGTCAGCCCAGCCTCAGGGGTTGGGGAAACAGACTAGACCCTTCGACGTGAGAAAGGCAAAGTCAAATTACAAAAAGGGACATTGTCACAGGGAGGCATGATTCATGGAGATTTGTGGCATAGGGGAGGCGGGGGAGCTTTTTGTATCAACCTAACACACATCTATCCTGCCTCCACGGCTATTTACAAACATCTAAGCTAATATAATTAGAGACACTTTGTAAAGAATAAAGTCTTACATCATACAGATGGAAGAGCACTCAATTTTTGTCCTAATATTTGTATTTATATTATTTAACTTACTTCAAGATGATTTGGATTGTTTTCAGATTTTGATTCCCTGTTAGTTAAGAAAAGGTTATGAGAATATAAAGAGAAGAGTCCCAGACAGGTTATAGAATTAGAATATCATCATTCTGCAATCCATCATGAATTAGTGGATGCAGACCTCAAGCATCAATGACTGCTAACATCACAAAAAACAAGACAACTAGATCATATGTGTCTGTTGAGGAGGAGCACATCACCTATGAAGCGGTCTTGCTAAAATAAAAAAATTGAAACTTAATCTGATCAAGACTTTAGTTACAACTACCAATTTTCAGGAAATATAGAAGACAAAGGAACATGTAAAACCATACCACAGAAGTACAATCAGCAAATCCAGACTAGGAAACCACCACAGGAAAATGACCTGGTTTTTTCAATACCTAAATTACAAAGGAAAAGAAGAGGTGGGGAAGAAGCATGTGCATTGAAAGAGACCAATAACAAACTGTGGAACTTATTTGGATACTGATTCAAATAAACTACTTTAAAAATTATGACATTTTTGTCATATTGAAAATTTGTAAACTGACAGGATAATGAAATTAAGAAATTAAAGCTAATTTTAGGTGTGAATTGGTATTATATTTATGTATTTTTTTTAAAAACCCCTTAGCTCTTAGAGTACATATTCAAATACCTGTGAATTGATATTATAGCTGAGATTTATTAAAACAGAGTGGGAATAAGTGGATGGGGGTAGTACAGATGAAGCAAGAACATCCATGAGTTGATAACTGTCCAATCTAGGTGATGAGTATGTGGGCATTCATTATTCAGTCCTGGCTACTTTAGCATATGTTTGAAATTCTCCATAACACATTTTTATGAAGAGTTGGACAATAAGTCAGATAGTCCTGAGTTCAAGTAGCAGCCCCATGTCTCCTCTCCTTAGCCATATGTTCTAGGGAAATTCATTTCACTTCTCTGAGCTTTCATTTCCTTACAAACAACATAAGGATAATCTCCTCCCATTATTTTCCAATGATGCTCTGAGGGCCAGATGAGTCCATGAAGTTAAAAGCATCTTATAAACCATGAAAGCCTACACACATTCTCAGAGCTGTTTTTGCTACTAATTATCGACCTGAAAATAATTTAGATCTTTTGGGCCCTGTCTTCCCTTTAGTAACAGTATCTCTTCATCCTTGGTCTGTTCTCATGAGAAATTAAGCACAGTGGGCTCAGAAAGCTCATTGGGCAGTGGTTATGAGCTTGACAAAGGGTCTGAATATTATTTTTTAAATCTTATCTTTTGTCTTTATCTTAAATCCAAGTGGGAAGAATTTCTGCTTCTGGACAAGATGGAGCAACAGGGACTGTATTTACCCTCCTGCTGGATACAACCGAGAAACACACTATATAAATATGCTATTTACATATAGTTTCATATATGTATGAAAGAATGTTTTCCAAGGAACTGAGTATCAGGCCAAAAAGGATAATGATCACTGACATATAGGAAACAAACAAGTTGAGTCTCACTATTGCCTCAGTTTCCTGCCTCAATTGAGAGTTTCCAGACCAAAAAAAAAAAAAAAAAAAAAAGGAATAAAAGATATCCAGATTGGATAGGAAGAAGTGAAATTGACTTTAGTCACAGATGACATGATCATCTATATAGAAAATCTAACAGAATTTACAAAAAAAATAGCTATTAGAACTGAGTGAAACTAGCAAGTCTGAAGGGTACAAGATCAATTGTACAATGATCAATTATATATCTATATACTATCAATAAAATAACAGAAATTTTAAATTTTAAAAATATATCATTGTCAATAGCATAAAAATATGAAATATTTAGGGATGAATCTGAAAAATCTGTGCAATATCTATACACTGAAAATGGTAAAACATTGCTGAGAGATGTTAAAGAAAACCTGAATAAACGAAGAGATTACTGTAATCATATGTTGGATGACTCAGTATTAAGATGTCAATTCTCCCCAAATTGATGGACAGATTCAATGCTATCCCAATCAAAGTTCCAGTAGAATTTTTTAAGTAAATTGATAAACTGATTCAAAAATTCATATGATGCAAGAGGGAGGGGATATGGGGATATATGTATACATATAGCTGATTCACTTTGTTATACAGCAGAAACTAACACAAAATTGTAAGGCAATTATACTCCAATAAAGATGTTTAGACAAAAAATTCATATGAAAACACAAAGGATCTAGATAAACCAAAACAACTTTTAAAAAGAAGAAAGTTGGACAACTTCCACTATCTGATTTCAAGACTTATTTTAAATTACATTAATCAAAGCAGTGGTAGTGGCATAAAGATAGACAAATAGACCAATGGTATAGAATGGAGTCCAAAGATACAAGGAGATGAATATATCTATCTATACGTACATATACGATTGTTAATATAAGTGCAAAGGCTATTCTGTCAAGAAGACTAGTCTTTTCAACAAATTGTGCAAACAAACAACCTTCAATCTATACTTTGTTCCATAAACAAGAATTAACTCTAACTGGACCATACACCTAAATGTAAAATCTAAAACTGTAAAATTTCTAGGAGAAAACTTTTGTGACCTTGAGCCAAGGAAGGATTCCTTGGATCCAGCATTACAAGCACAATCTTCAGAAGAACAGAGTGGATTGGGGACTGAAGGAGTCGCTCTTCTGGTGATATCATTACCAGATGGCCACTTAGGTTCTAGAGAGAAAGGGAAGAGTTCAATGAAAGTTCCTATGATGCTTTTCTCAAGAAAACTAGACTCATTTGGGTTTTCTGAAATTCCTCGGAGGCAGAAAGGCCATATCTGAAAGCACAGATCCTCTTTAGTTCCTTTTATTTAAGACCCAAATCCAGAACTTGCTTTTTTGTTTTGTTTTGTTCTGTTTTAGCATTTGCCACCACCAGCCCTCCTCCAGCCCCTTAGGGCTCTTTTTCTGCCTTTTGAGACTTGAGGAACTACTGTTCAGACCCTGAAAAGTTCCTCTTGCCTCCAACAGCCTGCTCCACCATTTTTACGTAACCACTGAGCAACCACAGGTGAGATACTGCATCTCTTTAGGTCTCAGTGTATAATGAAGCTTTTGGGGAGCCAATCTAAAAAACCTGTTTTAGCTCTCTGCCCCTCTTATTCTCTGCTTTCCAAGAAGAATGATTCAGCGATCAAACAGCATGAACAAGATTTTTTTCCCATTTAATACCAGATTGTACCCGAGAACAGGAGTGAAAAGTGTTATTGCCCAGATCAATAATTCAACAAGCTACATTGGAATGAAGCCACATTGGACTTAAACAAATTCTGGGGTGTCTATTAAATACCCAGTCATAGTTCCATTTGGCTCATGCCTTCGTCCATTCATTAAATTAATACTTACTAACCACTTATTATGCCCCAGGTGCTCTGCTGGGTATTAAGATTCAGGGCTCACATTCTGTCAAGAAAGCCCAATGAAATTCTTCCCGCTGCAGTGCCAGCGCACACGTGTCCCTTCTCCCTGGGGCAGCCTTCCCCTCCTCTCTTCACCTGGCCAACTTCTACTCTTCATTCAAAGAACCCAGATGTGACTTCCTCAGGAAGAACTTGCCTACCACAAATTGAACGAAGTTCTCCCATTATTTATTGCCTTGTGTCCCTCTCTTCTTTTCCTTCCCAGCCCTTAACGAAATCTAGGACCATTTTATTTCTCATTACAGTCTCAGCACACTTGGCACAGTTCCAGAAAGGAGCAGATGCTTAATCAACATTTGTAAGCTAACTGAATGAACAAATGAGCAGATAAAGGGCACATAAATGGATGGGGAGAAGCGGGGTGGAAAGGTCTCCTAGAAGAATCGTTAGGCCTTCAGGGTGGTAAGGATTTAGGTAGGTGAAAGGTGAAGAAAACGGGCAAGCAGATGCCTCTTCTCCATTCCATGATCTCTTATCTGGGAAACAGTCTCCCAACTTGTCTCAAAATTTCTGGTCTCTTTAGTTTTTCAGGCTAAGAGTTATTATGTTACAAAGTCAGTTACATCACTTAACGTCTCTAAAATGCAGTGGGCTCCCTACTGAAAAATAGCCAAATTCTTCAGCATGGTGCCACCCCCTCCCCGAAGTGATCTGGCTTTCAGCCATCTGTCTGTACTATTTCCCAGTAAATCTGCCCATTTACTTTTTGATGCAGTCATGCATCGAAGAGGCCATTCCCCACTGACCAGACACAGGTCCTGCCCTTTCCTATTTCCTTGCTCTGCCCTGTCCTCCATTCTCCCTCTGCTGAAGTTCTCATCTGATTCAAGTGTAACTCAAATGCCATCTTCTCTATGGAAACTTCCGTGGTAAGGTACCCTCCTCCTCTGAAGGAATCTCTCCTCCCTTTCTGCATCCACTCCACATGCTTATACTTCCTTTTTGTGCACATAAGTCATTCTTCTTCACGCCACAGTTTCTATCGACATATCTTTCAGTAGCTGGTGAATTCCTCTAGGTCAGAAGCAGCTCTGAAACTGCTCCCGACATAAGGTAAGCACTCGATAGATGTTTGCTGGACTAAATGTCCTGATATATCCACCCAGGAGATCCCTTTATATTGTTCCTCACTTCATGTGGTGGGTCACTAGGAGAGCATTAAGATACTGTCCTCTTGAAAACCAGACTACAGCCTTCCCCCCAAATCTGATGATTGACTTATTCATCAGATGTTTATTGAATACCTATCATATTTTAGACACTTTTCTAGGCACTGGGGATACAAAACAATAGAAAATAAAATATTTCTGCCCTCACAGCATTTATATTTAAGTGAGCAGGAGACTCAGTATAATATGAAGTGCATCAGGTGGTGAAAAATATTTATACTATGGAGAAATATAAAATGCAAAGGGGGATACAGAATACATTGCCTCCTGGAGGTAAGGGGATATTTTAAGGAGTGTTCTGATACAGAATCTAATAAAAGGTGACTTTGGAGCAAGACTCAAAGAAAATAAAAGAGTAGGCAGATACGAGTGTAAGGCACTCCAGGCAGAGGGAATATCTAGCACCAAGGCCCCACGGTGGCAGCAATGCCAATAATCCAAGTTAAAGGAAATGACCATCTGCCCCAGGGTGTCATGTCTGAGGATCAAGTCTGAGGCCAGTGTGGGTAGAAGAGCATAAGTGAAGGGGCAGAGTGGTAGCAGACACAGCGGGACATGGGTTGTGAGAGTGTGTAGAGCCTGAAAGGTCATAGTAAGGACTTAGACCTTCCCTGTCTGTGACATAAGAAGCTGTTGGAAGGTTCTGAACAGCAAAATGAGATCAACTGACATGTATTTTAAAAACGTAAAATAGTCATGGTGTTGGGGAGACACAGTAGGGGAGCAAGAACAGAAGCAGACAGAGACCGATTTGTGCAATAATCTAGTCGAGGAATGATGGAGGCTCAGGACAGAGTGCTGGCTGATGTGGGCTAAGAGGTGGACAAAGTCTGAATTTATTTTGAAAGCACTTGCTGACATATGAACTGTGGGTATAAGAAAAAGAGAGGACACATAAGAAAAAGAGAGGACACAACATTGGTAAGTTTTTTAGTCTGAGCAACTAGATGGAAGGGTTTGTTGTGGAGAAAGCTGTCTCCCCAGCTTTATTGAGATATAACTGACACATAACAGTATGTAAGTTTAAGGTATACAACATGATGATTTGATACCCATTATCTACTGAGAAATGATTACCACAATAGGGTTACTTAACACCTCCATCATCTCACATAATTACCCGTTTTTGTGTCTGGCAAAAACATTTAAGATCTACTCTCTTAGCAACTTTCAAGTATATAATACAGTACTGTTAACTATAGTTGCCATGACATACTTTGGATCCCCAGAACTTATTCATCTTATAACTGGAACTTTATAACCTTTGACCAACATCTTCTCATTCCACACACCACCCCCTGCAACCACTTAGCATAATTCCCTCAAGGTCCATCCATACTGTCACAAATGGCAGGATTTCCTTCTTTCTCATGGCTGACTAATGTTCCACTATGTATATAGCACAGCTTCTTCATCCATTCATCTGTAGGTGGACATTTGGGTTGTTTCTATATCTTGAATAATGTTCCAGCCAACACGGACATACAGATATCTCTTCAAGATCCATTTCATTTCCTTTGGATTTATATCCAGAAGAAGGATTGCTGGATCACATGTTAGTTCCAGTCTTAATTTTTTGAAGAAACTCCATACTGTTTTCTGTAGCATCTATACCAATTTTCATTGCCACCAACAATGTACAAATGTTCCCTTTTCTCAGCATCCTTGCCAACACTTGTTGTTATCTGTTTTTTTGATAGTAGCCATCCTAATGAGTGTGAGGTGATATCTCACTGTGGAAGACTATGAGAAAAATAGATCTTGTGGGAGAACAAGGGGGATTCGGGAGTTCAGTTGTGGGAAATTGAAGTCTGAGATATTTTTATCATCCAGGTGAGATGTCAAGTTGGCAATTAGAAAGAAAAGTCTGGAGTTCACTGAAGGAGCCAGAGCTAGAAACATAAATTTGGGATGTGTCAACCTCATGATAACATTTCAACCCACAATGACCTAATCAAAGTTGGGGTTAGTAAAGACAGATAAAAAAAGAGGGCCTGAGGCTGAACCTGATATTAAGGAGGTCAAGAATTTATGAGGAACCAACACAAAGAAAGAGCAGCCAGCAAGCTAGGAGAAAAACCAAGGGGGTGTGGTGTATAACCAAGTGATGAAGGGATCAATTACGCCAATTGTTGGGCCAAATAAAATGTGGACAATTGACCATCAGTTTTAACAATGTAGAAATCAGTGATCTGGACAAGGTTTTGTGAATAATGGTGTGTAAGCTTGATTGAGGGGAAGGTTCTAAAGCAAATGGGAGGAGTGGAACTGGTGACAGAATATAGACAGGGCTGCCATGTGCCTTTGTTTGCCTGTGGCAATCCCAGTCTGCACGTGCAGACCAGTGGTACATCCAGTTAAAAGTGTTTCAGTCTGGATAATAAATTATATAACAATCCTAAGTATAGTGGCTATTAACACACTGTACCCATTCATCCATATAACAGTGCACTTTCCCCTTTCTAACTTTCTAACTTTCCTGATGTAAATAAGAGTCACATCTCCCAATCCAGAGAGCAAAGGCCTGGAGAACTCTCCCTAAGGTAATCATCCTCAAGATGATCCTTGTGTCCACACAATGGGGACCAGGGCACTACCCTCAACAATGTTAATTCCATTGATCTGCGATACAGCCAGGAGGTTCTAATGTGTAACCAGGGGTGGGGACCACTGCCCTGGTTAATGAAGAAGCAAGCAGGTGAGTCTGATGGAGATTATTATATAACCCTCCCTCTTCAGCCATCTCTTCAGAATCTTCCTCCCTGCCCATCCCCTGGTCAACGCTCTGGTTCACGTGGTCATTTTCTCTACCTTGGACTATTGACGTTGCTCTCCAGATAGTTTCTCTGATTCTGGAATCACCTCATCCAGTCCATTTTCTCTCATATTACCAACTTATTCCTCTCTGTTCTTCCTTTGAAAACTTCTGATGTCACTTTATTGACTTAAAGTTTAAATTTAAAGTTTAAATTTCTTAAAATGTCATTCAGAGTCATGTGAGTACTCAAGAGTTGTATTGCACATGAGAAATGAATGAATGGGCTCAGACCTCTGGGGTCAACAGAGACATAAACAATGGAGGAGTGACAGGACCTACAACATGGGCTTGGATGGGTGGCTTTTAAAATCCCCTCATAAATTTAAGAATGTTACCAGGGGGAAAATGGGGGGGGGATAAGTTGGGAGATTGGGATTGACATATACACACTACTATATATAAAACTGGTAACTAATAAGGACCTACTATACAGCACAGGGAACTCTACACAATACTCTGTAATGACCTATTTGGGAAAAGAATCTAAAAAAGAGTGGATACATCTATATGTATAACTGATTCACTTTGCTGTACACCTGAAACTAACACAACATTGTAAATCAACAATACTCCAATACAAATTGTAAAAAGAGTGTATGAATCTATGATGGTAAGGAATTTCCCATTTGACATATCCTTGTGCACATTTTCCTCATACAAACCTCACCTGGACATGAGTTGGAATACAGAGAAGAGAGGAAAAGTGAGGAGTGAGATTCCTCACCTCTCACTTGTGCTCACTCCATCTTTACCCCAGGCCCATGGGGGAAATTACATTCATTCCTCAAATAAGCCGTGTTCTCTCACCTCCAGGGTTTAGCATATATTGTGTCCTCCTCCTGGATTACACTTCATCTCCCTTCTTCAATTACTACTCATCCCTGAGATCTCAGCTACATGAAAAATTCCTCTGACAAGCTTTTCCCAACACCTGTCACCCTCTACTTCACCAACCCCACTGAGGCCGGATTGAGGGCGTTTCCTGCAGCATCCTGTACCACCCTGTACTTCCCTCACCATGGCCCCTCTCTCACTGTATTGTTTTGTTTGTTTGTTTTTTGAATTTTAATTTTTTATACAGCACGTTCTTATTAGTTATCTATTTTATACATACTAGTGTATATATGTCAATCCCAATCGCCCAATTCATCACACCACCACCCCCATCCCCCCGCCACCTTCCCCCCTTGGTGTCCATACATCTCTCACTGCATTGTAATTGTCACTTTACATGTCTATCTTTCCAACTAGACTGCCAAGACCATATCTATCTGTTTCAAGGCTCAATAATTCTTTGTTGACTTAACACTAATATGAATTCAATCTAAAGTGCTGGTAGGAATACCTAAAACGAGCACTAACAATTCACAGGTGCAGAACTCTCCTTTGAAATTTGACAGCCCCAAGGATGTCCCACCTAACCCTGTCCTTGCTATGCCCCACACCCACTGGTGGACATATGCTTCACATTGGCTCCGGTGCCCGTGACTTATGATTCATGCTGAAAGCACATTGGAAGCCCTCATCTTTATAGCTCTTTTCTGAGAAAATTACCCAATCTGGCAGTCCTTCTGGCCCCAAGGCCATTTGACAGATCCCAATGAACAAGGCCAGATGGGAGTGGGGGAAGAACTCCACCATCAAATTGTCCAATGCCTGAAAAATGTTGGCTTTGGAATGATGCAGGTCCTCTCTTGTGCACTGCCTAGAATCAGAGGAAGGTGTTCTCCGCCAGGCCAAGGCAGTGAGGTCTCTGTGTTCCTGGCTGAGGCCCCCAAGCCAGTTCTGTCTCTGCAGCAGAGCTCCCTGCCGGGTGGGGTGTCACAGCTGTGGAATCAGAGAAGTTGTGCAAGAGGAGAAAAAAAAGTTTTCCAAATCAGCAAAAGAACAAGTCTTGGAGAGAAAGAGCTCGGGGAGAGTGGGAGTCCAAAGCAAGGCCAAGAATCATGAAATAACGTCCACGTGGCAAGAACTAAGGATCTTAGCAACTGCAAGATCTAGAGGAAAGTAAATGAGCAGAAAGTTAGAGGGAAGAATAAGCTTGGTCAGGAACACATAAGGAATTCCAATGCTTTCTTGCAGCCTGACGTTTAGTTGCAAAACATTCTACAGAGTCAATTTGTATATTAACTAACTCACCAAGCATTTATGGATACTTTGTACCTAACGTAACTCCCTTGATCTGCACAACTACCCTAGCTTCTATTATTATTGCCATTGTAGGAATGAGGAAATTGAATTTCAATGAGGCTCATAAGTGATTAAGATAAGCTTAATGCCCAGGACCTGTCTGATCCACAGGTCCTGGTTCTGGATTGAAGCCCACCCCAAACCACCTCAGGGCTGGGCAACCCTGAGCAAAGTCATTCTCTCTTTTCTTGTCTATAAAATGAGGATGCTATACCCACTGAGATAATCTACCGGAAAAGATTTCCTCGACTGTAAAGCATTATGCAAATGTGAGTTACATATACTTGTTTATTTGCTTGCTTGTTTCTTTATTTCGTTTCACAATGAGGCTTTGCATGAGACCGCACGCAGTGAAATAACGCTGTACAGTCATCTGAATACCGGTGCCGAAGAGATTGAATTCTCTGCTTGACAAGTCTTCACGGAGGAAGACGCTGCAGGCGCCGATCTCACATTCATAAAATCATTCACTCAACAAGCCCTTATGAAGCCCCTGCACTGGATCAAACTGAGTGCAGTATGTAAACGTGAGTAAAGCACAGTCCCTACCCCTAGAATCTCAGTCTAGAATAGATGGTAGAGTAATAAAGAGGCCACTTTAAGAGTGTGCTCAGCACAACAGGAAAGTGAAAGAAAGACAGCAAGTGAAAGAAAGTTGCAAGTTTGGGGAATGTGACAGAGGTACTTAACCCAGGAAAGTGCCCCCAGAGGCAGGAACTTCTGAGCTGTTTCCTGAAAAATGGACTGGAGTCTCCCAGGTGAAGCTTGGGGGTGAACGACAAGAAAGATATTCACACCCAGGGATGGGAGGGTACATGAGTTGGCAGTGTAGTGGGGCTGCAAATAATTGACCCAGCTGAAGCTTCAAGTTGCAGGGGAGAGTGGGATGTGTGTGAAGAAGCTCCCAGAGCTAAAATAACTTCCTTGGCTCTGCTCATGTGCCCTCATTGCAGGGCACAGTGAGACATCAGGGAGGCTTCTGGAGCCTTCAAGAGCCTTCTGCCTCGCTCAGATCCATCGGCTTCCCTAGCTGCTCCAATACATAAACCAGGCCTCAGCAACCTCTTACCGAAACCACATCTCTCTTCCCTCATAAGCAAAGATGAGCTGCTCAAAGCTTGAACAGATCCTGCCTTTTTCCTTTTGCTGAGTGTGTAATAGTTCAGGCCTTGGGTTCTGGAGTCAGACTGGCCCATCTTCCAAGGCTGTCATGGCTGCTTCCTTGCTATGTAACTTTGGGCAAATAATTTATCTTCTCAAGTCTCAGTTTCCTCATCTGTAAAAGGGGTCAATAATAGCACCTGCCACATAGGGTTTGTGTGAGAATTAAATGAGATAATACAAATAAAGAACAAAGAACAATGCCTCACCCATAGCAATTATTCAGTGTTACTTATTGTCATTATTATGATAATTACCTGCAGCATCAACTTCTACAATACAGCCACTTTATTTTTAATTGCAATTCTTTCCAGTGATTGGGGAAATGTGCATCAAGAGTGAGAATGAGAGAAAATATACATAAGAATCATTGATTAATATGGGGGGAAAGAACAGAGAAACCCAGACCATAAAGTCTCACATGGCTATGTTGGATTAGTTTCAAGTTTGACGTCCAGTTTCCTGGCAGCCAAAGCAAAAAGGAGAACCAACTTGTAATTACTTCCCCAGGACAGTTCCAAAAGAATTTCTTTCACCAGCTTCACACAGGAGGCAAGACATGATGTAGTGAATATATTCACAGTGGGGTCTGGATTGGTCTGTCAGAGCTGCCATAAGAGAATATCATAGACTGGGTGGCTTAAACAACAGAAATTTATTTGAAATTTATTTTCTCACAGCTCTGGAAGCTAGAAGTCAAAGATCAAGGTGTTGGCAGGGTTGTTTTTTGAAGCCTCTCTCCTTGGCCTTTAACTGGCTTTCTTCTACCTTGTCTTCACATTGTCTTTCCTGTGCATGGCTGTGTCCTAATCTCCTCTTCTTATAAAAACACCAGTCATATAGAATTAGAACCCACCCATATGATCTCATTTTACCTTAACTGACCTCTTTAAAGGCCCTATTTCCAAATACAGGCACTGGGGGTTAGGACTTCAACGTATAAATTGGGGGAGACACAATTCACCCCATAACAGCATCCCTGAAGCAGAGCAGGGAGGAAATAACACAGCTTGATTCCACAAGGTGTCCTGACCATGCAGTCCTCAGACCTTCTGATTCCCAGCTGATCCCAGAAGAGAACCCAGAGCATCCAGAGGGGTGGATGGACTGTTTACATTCCGAAGATATGGGGGAAAGATCACACCCCTCACTCAGTGCTAGGAGGTAAAGGTGGGATAAGAGAAATAGAGACCCTATTCCCGCTGTGAGCGGGGAGTGAGTTCAGCCTTGGGTGTTGGGTAAAGAACCTTTAAAAAGGTAAAAAGCATGCTGCTCCAGCAGTGGTGTATGGCTAAGACAACAGGGAAAGCAGTTAAGAATGGTTTGTAATTACCTAGGTCAAGGCTACCAATCTAAACTGGGCCATGGCAATGGAGACAGATGCCAGGAGATGGGTCTGCCTCATGCAACCTACTTCATGGTTACAGTTCAGAAAATGTCTCCACTGGGTTGAGAAGTGGGAATAAGTGAGGATGATGAATGGGGCAGAGGCTTGGAGGAGAGGATTCGAGTTTTCAGTCAGTTAGGATCTGGGTTAAAGCCTCTGGTGTAAGAGCCAGTCTGCTCTGCTACTGTTTTTCTGTGGACCCTGCCCTCTGAGAAAAGGAGAAGAGTGGCCCTTACCAAGCATCTCTGCGCCAGACACAGAGTTAGTCACTGTTCTTACATTTTATCATGCAATTCCCAAATGGACCTACCAGTTAGATGTTATTATCCTTATTTAGGGATAAGGAAACTGAGGATCAGAGGGGTAAAGTGAGTCATCTAAGGACACATGGTAAATAACAGAGCCAGAATTCAAACCAGAGTCTGATGACTTCCATAACTGTGACCTTAACCAATAAACAGTCAGTGCCCCATACACCTTACTGAGATTTCAGAGGTTAACAACCTTCAGCATGTTTTACATCAATCAGTAACAACTGACACAATGTTGCTTTTGCCTTCTTGATCACTAAAACCTCCTGAAACCATTTCTCTGAATGGAGGTACCAGAGTCTTCAGCCTGACTGCATTTTCATGGACAGAAATGAGACAGAAAAGCTCACAAAGCCGTTAAGCAACATCAGGGCCTCACAGCCTCCCAAATACCTTTTCTTGGAACTTTAATTGTCCTTTTAAAAAGAAACCCAAACAATGAAGAATCATCTAGTAATCATCCTATCAGCATGATGGGCAACTCCACAATGGCCCAGAGTCAAATCCCAGAAGAGAAAACAGAGGCCCAGACCACTGCAACCTGGTCCTTTCACAGAATTCTCATTCCCAGAGGAAAATATCCATCATTTTTAGCATTCCAGAAACCAGCTGCCCTCCCATTTCATGAGGTCCACTGCACCCCTTGACTGTCCTTCATGAGAAATAAGGAGATGGAGGTGGGCCTGGAACGGACAGCTTCCTTCATTCAACACAAGTGCGCTGAGCCCCTGCCCTGCTAGCACAGTGGTGGGAGGAGCAAGGACCTCAGCATTAGGCTCAACCTGGGTTTGATTCCCACCCCTGCCATTGGGTGGCCTTGGGTGAGTCATTTTAAACTCTCTGAATTTCAGGCCATCATTAAAAGATTAAAATAACAATGCTGGTGGGACAGGGCCTGCGACTAGCCAGGTCCATTGAAGTAAAGCAAACAAGTTGGCCAGCACGCAGGGGCAGAAAGAGTTACAATTAAAGAGTCGGGTTCAAGTCTCAGCTTCACTACCTGCAAGCTCTGGGACCTTGAGATCTCACTTAATTCCTCTGACCCTCCATTTCCCCCCTATAAAATGGGTTAACAATACCCATCTTACAGGCCTGTTATGGGAATGTGAAACACTTTTGCAAGGCATCTGAAATACAGCAAGTCCTCAAAAAGTAGTGATTTTTATTGTTTACCAGATGCTATGCTAGGCACTGGGGATACAAAGATGAAAAACAGTGATGCTCCCTACCATGAGAGCTCACATCTCTGTGTATCTATTTCCTTGTCCATAATACAGGGTAACACTCTCTTCCCTGACTTACTCATAGGGCTAAAGACAAAATTAGTAACGCAACTGTAATTATAATACCTAACACTTATTGAGTGATTACCATATGGCCAGGCATGTTATTAAGTGTATTAGATGCCTCTTTTCATTTGCTCTCTGTGGTATGAAGAATGTCCCCCAGAGATGTCCATGCTCTGATCCCTAGAACCTGTGAATATTACCTTACATGGCAAAAGAGGCTTTGCAGATGTGATTAAGTTAAGAATTTTGAGATGGGGAGATTATTCTGGATTATCTGGATAGGCTCAATCTAATCACATAAGACCTTAAAAGCAGAGAGTTTTTCCAGCTGGAGGCAGGAGAAATGAGGCATAAGGAGAGGTCTTGAAGTGTAAGGACTTGACATGTTGATGTTTTGAAAATAGAGGAAGAGGGCAGTGACACAAGGAGTGCAAGTGGCCCCTAGAATCTGAGAACGACTTCTGGCCAACAGTCAGAAAGGAAATGGCAACCTCAGTCCTACTACCACAAGGAACTAAATTCTGTCAGCAACTTGAAAGAGCTTGGAAATAGATTCCTCTCCCATGTCCTCCAGGAAGGAAGACAGCGCTACAGACCCCTTGATTTCAGCCATGTGAAGCCCGGAGCAGAGAACCAACTGAGCCAGGAGGTGCACCTTTGAAATAATAAATAGGGACGATTTTTAAGGTATGAAATCTTCAGCAATAGAAAATCCTCAACACAGCCCTGTGAAGAAAAAGTCATTGTAACTCCCATTTTGCTGATGAGTAACGGAGGCAAAGATAGTTAAACTCATCCAAGGTCACACAAGTAGTAAGTGGCAGACCTACTTGATCCAGTCTGATTCAAGAGCCTTTATTCATGAAAGCAGTCCCTGGGGCATAGTAGGTACTCAATCAATATCTGTGAAATCAATGGATGGAGGGACAGATAGATGAGTGGAAAGAAATATTGAGTGTGAAGATGCTGAGGACATAGAAAGAATTGTCACTTGTGTTACATTAAGCAGATCCAAATCTGCCATTTCAAGAATAGCCTGAGACCGTCAGAAGGTACAAACTTCCAGTTAGAAGGTAAAGAAGTACTAGGGATGCAACGTACAACGTGATAAATAGAATTAACACTGCTGTATGTTATATACGAAAATTGTTAAGAGAGTAAATCCTAAGAGCTTGCATCACAAGAAAATTAATTTTTTTTATTTCTTTAATTTTGTACCTGTATGAGATGACAGATGTTCACTAAATTTATTGTGATAGTCACTTCATGGTGTATGTAAATCAAATCATTATGCTGTACACCTTAAACATATACAGTGCTCTATGACAATTACATCTCAATAAAACTGGAAGAAAAAATTTTTTTTAATATCCTTAGAAATAAAAGGCAATTTGGCAATTTGAGGAAAGAGCACTGGACTAGGAAGCTTGTATTTTGTTCCTGGTTTTCCAATTTATTTTCTGTGTGACTTAGACCAATCTCTGCACGGTGCTGAACCTCAGTTTTCTTGTCTGTAAAGTGGAAATGCTAAACCCAGTACAATCTTACCATCATGGGTGCCACGGGGCTCACATGGGATGCGGAGACATAAAAGTGGTTGGTAAACTACGCTCCACAATGCATTCATCCATTTGGTCACTAACATTTACTGAGTGCTTACCCCGTAGCAGGCAGTGTGAGAGGGGCTGGGGGTGCAGCAGTGAGAGAGACCGAGCCTGTCCTAAAGGTCCCCCAGCCTTGCCATGACAACATGTGCAGGAACGTGTTATTGTAAAACCAGATGAGATGTGCTCAAGGTCAAGTTAGACCAAGAGAATAGTGTGATCAACCCTACACGGTGTATGTACGTTGGGTGAGTGGGTGGGTAAGGGTACAGGAAGGCTTCCCAGTAAAGGTTACATTTGAGCCACTTCCTGAATAATTACGAGTTGGCCAAGTGTTTGTGGGAAGGGAGGACCTTTCAGCCAAAGGAACAACCTTTCAAAGGCATCTGTGTCCTGTGTAGAAGGCCTCCGTGTGGTCACTAAGGATGGTCACCAGTATCTCCTCTTCCTCTCCTTTCAAGCACATGTTAGGACAGCACTGCCCTGCCTCTTGGAAGTTAGGTAGGGTCTGGGACTGGCGTTGGCCTATGAAATGTGAACAGAAGTGACTGCTGTCATTTCTGTAAGACATAGATGCAATTTTAAATTTTCTAGTAGTCATATTAGCCACACACACACACAAAGCAAAGGGTAAAGACAAATAGATAAAATTAATTTTAATAATACGTTAAATATTTTAACCTAATATATTCAAAATGTTATCATTCACTGTGTAATCTAACAAAAAGTATTGAGATATTTTATATTATTTTTCATACTACATGTTTGCTTTGTGCTACGTGTGAATTTTACACTTACAGAACATCTCAGTTTGAGCTAGGCTGTTTTCAAATGCTCAGTAGCCACATGTACTGATAGTTGCTATATTGGACAGCGCTAGGGTGACTGGCAGAGCCTCCATGACCCTCAGCTGGTGAGTGAGAGACAAAGAGCAAGGGCCCGGCGAACACTCAATGAACATGTAGCGTAATCAAGACACGAGCCATTGCTTCTGAGATTTCGTTTGTTATTGTGACATAACTGAAGCTAACCAGCACAAGCCTCATGTTGTTAGAGTGTAAGGCAAAACCAAAGGAGACTGGAAAGTGAGACAGGAGTCAGTTAATGAAAGGCCTTTTACGAGGTACTTAGACATTTGAATTTTCCTGACACCATTCAGATTTACGGGAGGCAGGGAAAGTAAATAGGGGGACGGTGCGACATCCAAGCAATGAGGCCTGCTACTGGGACAGATGGAAGCTCATATAGAAAGGCACACACGCCATCCCCCATTTACCAACAAGTGGCGCAGCTTGTTCGACTCCGTGTAAAAGGGGAGCTCCTTGGCCCAGCCAGTAAGGGAACCATCAGCCTGACCTCTTACATTCTGCTGTGGCTTCAGTTTCATCTTGTAGCTGTTGGCTGTGAGGAATGATTCCACATATCCATCGCGGTAGAAGGCTTTGCCCTGATGAAAAGGATCATGGATCTGTTTCAAGGTCATTTTCACATGTCAAGGTCATTTTTTCTTATTTTTCTTCTAGCCCAGGGCAGACCTCAAAACCTCCAGCTTTTCAAAGCACTCCAGCTGGGGTGGCGATTTTTTTCCCCCCTGTACTTTTTTCCCTACAAATGACATGTCATGAAGAAGAGATAAAGAGAAAAACAACAGTGATTGTTTGGATAATTCTGTACCATCCACAGAAGGGGAACCAGGGACTGGGCTGAATAAAGAAGGCCATGCAAATAGATGGGTGTTGATTAGAAGTCAACACATCAAAATCCATTCCATAGATCTGAATTATTGTATTTTGAGAATTCCAGTTGTTTATCTTTTTAAGCAGGGGTCAAGGGACACACTTTGATCCTGCGTTACCACAAAGAACTCTTTAGGAAACATTTTGGTGAAATGAGAGTCATAGCCATGAGCCAGATTTGTTTAAAAACCACTTTAAGCCATTTCACTGAGACTTTTGTACAGAAGGATGTCTGTCACAGTGATTTTCATAGTATTTAATCAGCCTTCGCTGTCACAGTAATGTGGATGCAAAGCCCTTATACAGGCACATAGGCATCAGGGATTATTTGTTAACTGCTGTGTAATGAAGCAGAACTCAGACTAAGTCTGAATCCTCCCACTTACCGGCTGTTTGACCTCAGGCAAATCCAATAACTTTCTAAGCCTTGGTTTTCCCATCTGTAAATTGAGGGCAATGATCCCTACCACCCAGGGTGGTTGTGAGGATTGAGTGGAAAAACTGGCATGTTAACTGATGTTCCACAAATCTCAGTTTTTTTAAATGGGTAGAGAAGTACATGGACTTGGGGCCAATAGACTTAGGATAAAGATCCAGCTCTGGCGCTCCCTAATTGTATGGCCTTGGACAACTCACGCACATCATTTGTCTACATGTTCTATAAAATGGGATGTCAAATACATCATGAGATTAAACCGCATGATGTATTTGCCATTCAGTTTTGTCTTCATCCCCAAGAAAGCAGTCTGAGGCAAGGATTAAAGTGCTGGTACTTCCAGTTGGAGGTGAAAGCCAAGGGAGGTCAAGGTGAAGAAGAAAAGCAGAAGTGAATGAAAGAAATATGTAAGCTAATGTGATTTGTACGTTGCTATGATACCGCTCTTCAGGGTGAGCTGCAAAGAGATGCTCATCTTGCAAAGGCACGTTCATTCCTTCAGCCACTATCAATTGCCAGAGGCTTTTCGAACAGACACTGCAACTCAGCACTCCCCAGAAGGGAGGAAAGAGAGAAATGTATCTGCCTTGCTTCTCCTGGTCTCCCTTTCCCACTGATGAAGGTTTACCCCATGGGGAGCTAATTCCCCACATCTCTGAGTCGTATCATGTGGCCCCTCAATAGCTGATCAGGAAACAGTTCATCTCTCCCAGTGGAAAGCTGTGGACCACCTCCGTGTGGTCCAGCTGAACCTGTGGGCCATGCGGACCAGACAGGCCCGGGCCTTGCAATCCTTGACAACTCAGGGAGCTCCATCACCACGATGGCACCAGAACACTCCAGCCCCTTCATGCTGTGCTCTACCCTTGGGCAGGGGAGGAGGTGGCATCAGTGGCACAGAGCACGAGTGAGATTCCGATTTTTAAAAGATACTTTGAAAGCTTAAATGTGACCTGTCCGTTTTAGAAATGAGGAATTGGAGCCCCAGAGAGGGAAATGGTCTTCTCTAAGTTGCATAGGTGCCGTTGTCAAAGTCCCTCCGAACTGGGCTCCTCAATCTAGCTGGCAATTTTGTTTGAAAGGAGATTCTGACCCAGTAGGTCTGAGCTGAGACAGAGATGGGGATCTGTGGATTACATTTTGTATAGTGAGCCTTTAAACGGCCAGAGCCACCTTGGAAATCTACACTAAGTGCCATGTGAATGAGACTTCGGCATGTTTCCTCCCTCATCCACCATCTTAGACCAGAATGGTTCCCTTTGCCCATCACTTGCACCTGACTCTCTCCTGCTATTTAACTTTTACTGACTTTGCCTATTATTTTCTCATCATTGCCCATGCTGTCTTTGCCCTAATATGATTCTTAATGTTCCACTCTTCCTTCCTTCTTGGTTAAGATTTTGGCTACCCTCACTATCACTTAAGCTATGCCATGTAAAATTGTGCTGAGTACACACTCTCTCTACAACTTGGGCCCAGAATTCTCCAGCTGCAAGGCATTCCTTGTGGTCAGTGCCTCTGATGGGCTCCACCCAGCTTCTTTTGTTTTTTTTTTTTTTTTTGCGGTACGCGGGCCTCTCACTGTTGTGGCCTCTCCTGTTGCGGAGCACAGGCTCCGGACGCGCAGGCTCAGCGGCCATGGCTCACGGGCCTAGCCGCTCTGCGGCATGTGGGATCTTCCTTGCGGCATATGGGATTTCCCAGACCAGGGCACGAACCCGTGTCCCCTGCATTGGCAGGCGGACTCTCAACCACTGTGCCAACAGGGAAGCCCTCCACCCAGCTTCTTTTATGAGAAGATCAAACTGATGAGGGGCTTCCCTGGTGGCGCCGTGGTTGAGAGTCCGCCTGCCGATGCAGGGGACACGGGTTCGTGCCCCGGTCCGGGAAAATCCCACATGCCGCGGAGCGGCTGGGCCCGTGAGCCATGGCCGCTGGGCCTGCGCGTCCGGAGCCTGTGCTCCGCAACAGGAGAGGCCCGCGTACCGCAAAAAAAAAAAAAAAAAACTGATGAGAACTCAAGTCTTCCAAGCACTTTCCACTGTACCACCCAGCCTTAATTCTAAGGTTTAATAAGGCCGAAGGGGATTTGTAGCGCACAAGAGTATTTTTGTGCTGAAATGTGTACTTGTTCTCAAAAAAAAAAAAACACAAAACTTACAGTCAAGCTGGAATACTCTAGTTTCCTAAAAATCACAACAGAAATAGATTTTCTTTCCTGTTTACATATGAATCAGATTGTGCTTCAGAGTTACTGGTTTGCTGAATGAATGACCAGAAGCAGATCTGAAAGTGTTTATGAAACGCCTACTATCTTCAATAGTGAGCAGAGAGCACAGAATGGTCTAGAGTTAGTCAGTGAAACAGAAACTGAGTTACTGAAGGAGAAAGAAGCGGTGGGTATGGACTGGAGAACCGTGGGGATTAGATTTCCCAAGCTCTTCGTTTACTCTGACCTAGGGCAGTTGGCTTCAGAGAGGCAGGGTTTCTCACGGCTACGAGTAGGGGCCTGCAGCCCAACTGCATCAATTCAAAGTCCAGCTCTGCCATTCACCATTTGTGTGAACTTGAGCAAGTTATTAAATGTCTTGGTTCCTTGGCTTTGCCAATTGTAGCATGGGGATAATAATAGTACCCATCTCAAAGAGTTGGCATAAGGATTAAATGAGTTAATCATTTAAACATAAGCCATTTAAATTTTTCCCACCACATAATAAGCACCCAACGAATGGTAGCCAGCATGCTGCCAACTGAAACTTCACTGCTTCAGCTCCCGCTCAGGAGATTATATCGGAATGCGAGTAAGTGAGAGTTGAAAGAGAAAACACGTCTTAATAAATTTGAGAAGATTGAAATCATATCAAACGTTTTCTCCAACCACAAAGGAATATATTCTAGATATAGAAAAGAAGTATTTATGCTAATTTTATCAAGAACCAAGATTTTTAGTGTATGAGAAAAGAGAAACAAGTGTAAATTCAATTAAGTTAAATTTTATATTACTATATTTGGATTGTCCATGATTAGCTTGAATATAATTTTTTTAAATATTTTCTAGCTCTGCCCACTAAAAAGGCCCAGAAGCAATCACAGCCTCATGGCAGTGAGCATCCCTAGCACCGAATTGTGGCTTATGAAGACCATTGCCTTCCACAAGAGACAGGGACTCCTCTGAAAAGTGGACGATGATTAAGATCTGGGGCAAAGAATTTCCAGAGACTCGTACCAGAATGTAGGGAAGCTATCAAACAGTACTGAGGATGTGATAAAAGGACTCATGGCAAGTGTCTTGAAATACGCTGCATGTAAAAACCCATATGTTCTAAAGGATACCCAACAGAAAAATAAATAAATAAAGTCAGCACTCACAGTGGTCACCATCAGTGGTAACTAGGTACCAACTCAACTTAACAGCAGTCGTTAAAGGGACAGAACCATTTATCTTGCCTTTCCTCAATGGGAAATATTTCGGAGTAAACAGATACTCATAGTTTATCAGCATAATGGGTCCTTAGAGAAGCATTCCAGCCAAGACATGGGAAAGGATGACAGAATTAGAAAAAGTGCCCATTTTCAACCCCGAACAAAATAATTGATTCAAGCAAAGGTTGTCTATAGATGACACCATTAGATGAAAGTTTAAAGGAAAATTTAGAATGGAGATATCAGACTGTCGCCATCTGAAACCCTTGATCGAATTAGCATCATTAAAATGGTACAATCAGACTTTCTGCACCTTCTAATGTGATGCAGTGTGAAGTGCATAGCACCAGCAATGAAATGCTCTTGGAAAAAATCTTGAACTCGACTCTCAGCAAAGACATTAGAACTAGCTTCTAGTTTACTGTAAATAGAAAGAGTAGGTAAATCAGTTAAATGACACCACAGTGAAACAAATAGACACATTCAGAATGTGGGATTTTCTACTAAGACCTGATTTCTTCCATAGGAAAAATGGCATAAAAGAGGAGGGATCAGGGAAAGGGCCTAGGAAAGAAGGGCTGTTCTAGACTACAAGAGACTTAAGAAACACAACTGAATGCAGTATGTGTGGAGTTTATTTAGATCTCGATGTGAACAGTGTTACATCACATTCTTGAGATAATTGGAGAAATCTGAATACTACACCGAGGGCTTATAGTGAATTTCTTTAGGTATGATGATAACCCTATGGTTAGCTCAGAAAATGTCCATATTCCTATAAGACATACCCTGGACTATTCACAAGTGAAATGATACGAGATCTTGGATTTGAACAAACAAACAATTGGGTGGAGTTGGGGTGGGGGGCAGGTGATGAAGCAAGAGAGGCAAAGTCACTTTTATATATATATATATATATATATATATATATATATATATATATATAATTTTATATATATATACATATATATACACATACACACACACACACATACATACCATACATGCATACTGGTTATATGGAGTTTATTATACTCTTGAACTGTATTATGCTATACTATATTATTATTGTACTATTATTGAACCATTATTATTAGTATACCATTATTATTATTATATTCTCACCACTTTTGTGTATATATGAATGTGTTTATAATACCAATATTTTTAAATAACATGGGAAGATCCAGAATCAGACTTAATACACATTTTGTTAAAAAATAGTTGCCACCTTTGATTTTTTTCACTCATAGCAAAAATTCCCTGTTCCATCACCCACCACCAAGCCAAAACATCCCGTTATGTCACCACTCATGCTGCATGTGCTCCATCCTTGAACTAATCAGTCTGAATGGAATGGGGGTGCTCATCTGTCACCCACCAGACGGTGGCTTGGGAGCAGGAATTGTGTCTTATTCAACTTTGAATCCCAGCACTGGTACACAGCCAGTGCTCACAGTATATTCACATCATAGGTGAATGGGAATGGGAATCAACCAGAGATGATTTAAAATGCTGATCCCTTGACATTAACTCTAAAACTTCTGAAGCAGAAAGTCTGTGTGGGGTCTGAGGAATCTTCATTTTTAGTAAATTTCCCAGTGATTCCTATGCACAGTGTTTGGAGCCCACACCCTGAGAAACACTTTTTCTCTACTAAACAGTCATGTGGGACAGTTTCACAGGGGAGCTTGGGAATAAGCAGAGTCAATAAACAAATGGATGGCATGTATGCAGTTATACTCATCAGTTTCAGAGGCTCTGATTTCTGAGGTTAAATAATGGGAAGGGGTGATTAGCAAATGCAGAGGGAGCAGAGCAGCTTCTAATGCAGCATTTGATTTCAATTTTATTTTTATTTAAATGGAAACTTCTGCGGGAGTCAAAAGCAAAGCTTCTCAATTACAGAGAGAGCAGCCATGGATAAATATAAATCTTAGCTTTCCAGACAGCTTTGTGAAATGGATAAGGAGCACACGGCACTAACTAGTGTGATTATATAAGGCATGTGCTTGTAATAAGACTTAAACGAATATGGGCTTCCTCAGAGTCGAATTTATAAAATTTCTCATTCTCTCCCATCAGCCCCGGAGGCATCTGTTTGAATCTGCCAGCTCACTGGTTGGAGTAATATTGTTTCCATACAATTCCCATTCCATGCCAATATATTGTTAGTGGTGGGTAGTTTCCTCTTGAGCCTAGAATTGCCCACCCCTGGAGTTCAACTAGAGGACAGAGGGATGATCATTGAATGATTACGTGATCTAAAAGATCCTACATTGGGTCTTGGAGAGAAGGCCCAAGATTCCTGCCAATTCCCTTCCTCAGTTGCCCCCTTATTCCTCCCGGTCTCCAAGCTTGGCAAATGCTCTGTCTTTGCCTAAAATGCTCCTCCCCCACATCTCTGCCTCACCAGGTCCATCGAGCCCCAGCCCAAGGATTAGCTCTTCCAGGAAGATTCCTCTGACTCCACGCTGATGTCAAAGCTCTTCTCTGTTCTAAGTAATCTGAGTTTACCTCCATCACTATATAATTTTTTAAATATTTATTTTATTTAGTTTTATTTATTTATTTTGGCTGCTCCGGGTCTTAGTTGCTGTATGAGGGATCTTTAGTTGTGGCATGCAAGATCTAGTT
Source organism: Delphinus delphis (assembly GCF_949987515.2). Classification (NCBI taxonomy): domain Eukaryota; kingdom Metazoa; phylum Chordata; class Mammalia; order Artiodactyla; family Delphinidae; genus Delphinus; species Delphinus delphis. The sequence continues at coordinate 47,021,390 of NC_082683.1, forward strand.
CCTTGACCAGGTTTCGAACCCAGGCCCCCTGCATTGGGAGCGCAGAGTCTTAACCACTGGACCACCAGGGAAGTCCCCATTATAATATAATTGACGATTAAATTTTGTTAGCCCTGCCTCGACTGTGAGAACCATATCTCACTCAATGCCATATCCCAGGTATCTTGCACAAACCTGGCAGACCGTAGATACTCAACAAAGGCAGTAAAACTGAATGAATGAATGAATGAATGAATGCCTAACCAACACATCTAAGTTACTCAACCAATCCAGTTCAAGTATGCCCCTGAATTGAAATAGTAGAAACATTTTGAGGAATTTCTAAAATATTGGAGAATTAGAGAAATGCCACAGATAGGAAATGGATACTAGTGTTAGTTTTTCAAAAAGCAGCTAAAGGTGAATTTAAGACCATGAGCAGATTAACTTGTAACTGATTACTAGTAAAATGTAGGAGCGTTTTAAAAGCAAAGAAGTGATGATTGGGATTTACATAGTTTTTCAAATCATAAATCCTCCCAAACTCTCTCTCCCATTCGAGCATTTGACAAATCTTGTATAATGTCCATGTGAAAAGAGAAAAACATTAGCAGGAAGACAATGTCATTGAGACAAATTTGTGGTTGGTAACATTTATGTATTAATGAATGTATGAAGATTAGTCTGGAGGGAGAATACTGTCATCACTTCTTTGCCTTTGCCATTTAACAACTGTATAAATTACTTGATAAAGATTCATAAGATAAGCCCATTAAATACATTCATCCATTCAATAAGCAACTGTTGAGCCCTTGCTTTGTGCTTTCCCTTGAGAAGCTCATTGCATAGTAAATAGCTAATTATACTATAATGTAACAGATGCTATCACAGATAATGAAGCAGAATCTCAGGAGGCTGACCTAGAAATCACAGTTGTTAATAAGAGCCCCAGGTAATACTTGTAATCAGACAAGATCTGGGAAACGATTGTAGATGACACAATCAAGTTTAAAGTATATCTATCCAACAATGAATAAATAAAATCAAGGGAAAAAATGAGAGCAAAACTTTAAAATACCTCCACTGGCAAGAACAATGGGTTGAAAACTAAAAGGAGAAATGTAATGATTAGTGATGTTAAAATATGCAAAAACTGGTCTTTACCTATTATACAACAAAATAATGCATGTGATCTGGTTTGCTAGATCAGTTAAAGGCAGGTAAAGCCACGTATCTCCAACTTACTATCTTTACTACAGTAGTAGATAAAAGAGTATGACCACAGCAATACGATTTCTTGAGTCTCAGTGTCCTCATCTATCTAATGGGCATAATAATAGGACTGGCCAAGAAGGCTTGTGTAGAGTCTCCAGGTATAGTTGTGCAAGAGAAAATTAAACGAGATTGTCTGCTTATCAAATATTTGTTGACTGACTACCATATTCCGATGTTAGGCTCTGGTTATGTCTAAAGCACTTTGCACCATGCTTAGCACACAGTATATGTACCAAAGTAAAATGGTAGCTATTATTACTATTAAGCCCATTTGTAATGATCCTGGTTATCCATCCTGCATCTAGAAACAGAAACTGCACCTGCTTTTTTATGCTCCACAATAGGCGGGTCTGTGCTGAGCTACTGTAGTTAGCACATTGTAAACCTCTTCAGAGCTCTTTCCTTATCAAGTGCCATTGAGAGTTCCAGCCAGAGGCAGACGCTCAGTATGGTGTCTGCTGCTAGACTTCTTAGGACAATCAAGTGTTTTCAAAATCAAGTCACAATTAATCCCTGACTAGACCGGCTTTCATAGAAATTCCTCACCTCTGAACTTCTAAGCATTGTTAGTCTGTAACATGCAATGTAGCACTTACTTTTACCATCTCGAGTAGAAAGAACACTTAAGATTAGCTTAAAAGGTGTTAGTTAAGAGACTGGGCTTCTTGGAGTCAAACAGTCCTGTGTTCAAACCCCTAATTGTCTGACCTTGGGAATGTTATTTTGTTTCTTCATAAGTTCAACACAGTACTGTGAAGACTGAATGAGATTATTATGTACCTTGCAGTGTAATAGGGAAGAAGAGATCTGACCCCATATTAGATCTGTTTCTTTTACCTTTGTATTCTTTTGCTTTTGCTTGGAGTTAAGAATGTTGCCTATAGCCTGAAATATACAGGATAGCCCATTCTCAAGGCTCTGGCCTTTAAGGGTTTAACAATTTCCATTCACATAGAGATAAAAAGTTGCAGAACAGAGAATAACATTGGTCTTCTTGGAGGTTTATAGGAACATCATGACCTGATCTATGTGGACAACTGTAAGAACAAAGGATTCCAACACCAAGAAGTTTGCAACAGTCAACCACACTCCCTCTCCTTTTAGTATAAAAGAAGCCTGAATTCTGACTTGGGTAAGATGGTTCTCTAGGACATTAGTTCACCATCTTCTCAGACTCCTGGCTTTCCGAATAAAGTCATTATTCCTTGCCCTAACACCTCGGTCTCCCGATTTATTGGCCTGTCGTGCAGTGAGAAGAATGAGTTTGGACATGGTAACAGCAGGAACTCACTAAATGGTAGTGGTCAAGAGTAGTGACTGCTCACTGGTTCACAGCTGGTTGTTAGAAAGTCCTCAACGAATTGAACCAGAAATTTCCTTCCTCTAGCTTTGTTCTTTCCAGTGGTCTAAAGTCTGCCCTCTGAAGGTACAGAGTCACATATCTTTACTTCCTCTCTCTAGGAAAGTGCTTCAGATAGTTGCAGACACCAGCAATGTCTCCCTAAGGTGACCAACCATCCTGGTTTGCCCAGGACTAAGGGGTTTCCTGGGACATAGGACTTCCAGTGCTAAAATTGGGAAAATTCCAGGTAAACCAAGATGGTTGGTCACCCTATCTCCCTCTCTGTTCTCCTCCAGGCTGAATAACCCCATGATCTTCAATCGTTGCTCTTGTGACCCATGTGTAGTCCCCTCATCATCCTCTCTCCCTCCTTATAGCCATTAGTTTTTTGTCAATGCCCCCTCTTAGTGTATAGCACAGAAACATTTATGCTGCAGTATAGAGGTGGAAGATTTTCTCCTGTGATATATGACGTTGGTTCTTCTTTTCTTTTCCCCATCTCAGGTGCAAAGATCATTCTCCTAAGTTCATGGGTCACTGAAACAATAAAGTTCATGGGTCCTAAGTTCATGGGTCACTGAAACAATAAAGAAACAAGGTCACCCTTGTTTCTTTATTCCTCATTGTCTGCATTCCTGACTTTTAGTTCCTCCTGATTAGGCACTCAGTCTAATGTGAGAAAGATTAGATGAGGGTTTATGTCAGTGTCAATCATGTAGTTGTCTTTTATGCATGTATATTTCAATTTGCATAAATGGTATTATGCTATAAACTACATTTTCTATTTTTTTTTTAACTAAAGGCTATTATTAAGATCTGTCCATATCACCATGTGGACAATCATTTCCTTGACTATAATTTCTGCATAGTATTTCCTTGACTATAATTGCTGCATAGTATTCCTGAGTGTACATCCAGCTCATTTTCTAAATCCATCCCCTCAATGACGGTAAAGAGGTGACCTCCTTCTCCCAGCTGCTACATATAATATTGTGATGAGCATCCTCATTCATGTCGCATTTATGAGAAATTCTCTTGGATCAGTTTTAGTTGCCAGAATCTCCTTGAGCTAGCTTAGCAAAAAACAAAACAAAACACACACACACACACACACACACACACACACACACACACACACATATATATAATGGAGAGAATTTTTTTTTTTTTTGAGAATTCTTATTTTGAAATGGTTGGAAGAAAGCAGGATTTAGGCCAAGCTTCCAGGAATGACACCTGGAACTACACCCACCAGGGTGTAGTTCAGCAGAACTGACCCACCAGGGAGCAATGGGCCAGAGGACCTAGAAACCAACACCACCTCTTTGAAAGCAGGGAGGCCCATTTCCCAGCTTCTTGATACTCACCATGTTAGGACCAGATATCGGGCCCTCTACTACATCTTCTGAAAAATAAATTTCAGCTACCTAAAAGTCTTTGTGACCACACGTACCAACAAAAATAACAGACACATCAGAAACAAGACCTCTGTCTCATGATAATCACTTCCACCTTCCAAATATCACATACATACATTGCTTGGAGGAAGCTAGGTCATTAATGGAACCTGAACAATAAGGGCATCTGGAAAATATAGATTTTACCTTTCCATCGCCTAGGGTGCAGGAAATCACGTTCTAAGTGAGGTAGAAGGAAGTTGCTGAACCAATCTATCTATAGAATTTCACAAACAAAGAGTGGGACTGACAGATCACAGGCATGTACAAGCTTAATGTGCTCACGTAGTGCCAGATCGTTCTACAGAGTGACTACATAAGTCTACACTCCCACCAGCAGTGCATGAGGGATCCCAATGCCCTCTTCCCTGACAACACTCGGCATTACGCAGCTAAAAAATGTTTGCCAACCTAGTTATGATGCCAAAGTAAAAAGCACATATTTAGTGTTCCAGTACCCCATTGGAGTCGTTTGAACTTGATTTCTAACAATGTTTTCTGGTGTTTCTGACATGAGCTGCTACCTTACTAATTTTCCTCAAGCCAGTAGTTGCATTTCATATGTAATCTTAAATTCTGGACTTGACATTTATCTTTTTAAAATTTCTTGTAAATAGTATTAGCCTAGTGCCCTGGTCTATCAAGATTATTTAAAAATCTTTCTGTTATCTATTTTTTAAGTGCCCCGTTCAACTCTGAGAGAGTAGAGGGAAAGGGTGTTCATTTTCTATTTTACACATGAGAAGCTCAGAGAAGCTAAGTAACTTGATCAAAGCCAACCAATGATACATGGAAAAGGCATGCTTTGAACCAGGCATGTTTGCAACCAAAGCCGTTCACAGGCAGGGTCATATGCTTTGCAAAATCATACAGGGGAATCTGAGGACTAACCCAGACTCCCTTTGGTTTAACCATTTAAAACATTATTTTACGATAGGCCCTTTTATGGCCTTTGTAAATAAAGTCTAATGAAAAGAACCAAAAGTGACTTAATGGAAAATTTTTAAGATCTTAAAAGATATTATTGCAAAAAATGAGTTTCTCATTAAAAATGGTTCAAGATGGGAAAAGTGTGTTTTTCTGTGACCTCTACACTTTTGCACCTGCTGTTCACTGGAAATCTCCTTTCTCCATCTGGACAATTCTTGCTCATCCTCCAACACCCAATTCAAGGTGATCTCTTCTGTTTTGTCTGCTCTGATCTCTTCAGAGAGAGAGATTCAAATCTAGGCACTTTGATTCCAGAACCCACGCTCTTGACCTTTATATGCAAAAACTAATGTGGAGAGAAACATAAAAAAAAAACATATAATATGATGTGATTCATCTTACAAAAGACATAACACAAAGGCACAAAGGTCACAGAGAGGAAGAAGCAGCTGATTTACCTGAGAGAATCATGGGAGCATTTCAAAGGATGTGATTGTTGAACTGACCCTTGAAGAAGAAGCAGGATTTGCCAGGTAGACAAGGTAGATAGAGAATTTCAGACAGAGAGAACAGTAACAGCAAAGGCAGGGAGGAATGAAAGAGCATCTTTCTCCTAAAAGCATAATGATACGATCTTCCCCCAAATATCAGTCAAAGGGTGTTTTATAAATAACTCTGGATCTTAGAGATCATCTTTATAGTAAATTTTTACATTTTTAAAATGTATTTTAAAACTAGCTTGTTATCACTAATCAGTCAATGGTACAGCTAGGATTACTGGTGTTTCCCCAAATTCTCTGATGACAAGACTTGTCTGGGGTTCTTGTTAAATACACAGCCTCCTGGGTCCCCGGAACTCCTCATTCAATGGGTCTGGGATGAAGTCAGAAACTTGTAATGTCTAACAAGTACCCCCAGGAAATTCCCATCAACAGAGAAGTTTGATGAACACTAGGCTAGCCTGGGCCCTGATGTCTAGCACTCCTCTGACGACACTTTGCAGAGGAGGAAAACTCCAGTGCAGCAGTCAGCCTCCTGGTCAGTTAACAATTAAATCGTGTGAACCACTGCGCTGGATAACTCGAAGATCTATTTCATTAAAGAAGGTGACCATGAGCAGTGTGCTCGGTGTCTCTTGCTTCAACAGTGTTTGGGCAGAACTGACCCAGGGACACCCCTTCCTCTAGCCTCTGACCACCTGCCAACCATTTTTCCAGCCACAACTTTCAGAACCAACCAGTCAGCTATCCTCGGCCTCTGGGACCAGCCAACACCATTTTTTGAGCTTAGCTCCTTATTGCTGATCAACCATGAGCTCCCGGATTTTTCAGTACTATTCTACCCGGTGGAGACCGCCATCCACCGCCTGGTGAACCTGCATCTGCAGGCCTCCTACACCTACCTCTCTCTCTGGGCTTCTATTTCCACCACGATGATGTGGCTCTGGAGGGCGTGGGTGACTTTTTCCATGAATTGGCTGAGGAGAAGCACAAGGGCACCGAACATCTCTTGAAGATGCAAAACGAGCGCTGCGGCCATGCCCTCTTCCAGGACCTGCAGAAGCCATCTCAGGATGAGTGGGGTAAAGCCCAGGATGCTGTGGAAGCCACCCTGTTCATGGAGAAGAACCTGAACTAGGCGCTTTTCACTCTGCATGCCCTGGGTTCTGCCCACACAGACCCCCAGCTCTCAGACTTCCTGGAGAGCCGCTTCCTGGATGAGCCGGTGAAACTCATCAAGAAGATGGTGACCACCTGACCAACCTCTGCAGGCTGGCTGGTCCCCAGGTGGGGCTGGGCAAGTATTTCCTCAAAAGGCCCACCCTCAAGCATGACTAGAAGCCTCTGGAGCCCAGCGGCCTTTGAGAAGCCCCTCTGGTGTCAGTGCTTCTGCCTGAAGCCTCTCTCTGCAGTCACTGAACAGCTTTTTAACTGTCCTGGAGCCCTCTCCCAAGCCTTGGACCAAATGGAAACAATAAGGCTTTTTGCAGCAAAAAATACTAACAATAATAGTAATGTGAATTTGGAAGTCTTGTACCACATTGCTCTTTATAAACTCAGTGTCTTGACACTTTTCCTGCACTGTCTCATCCAGTCCCCTCAACACTCCTGCCAGGTAGATATTCTTTTACATTGTACAGATTTGGAAACTGAAACTCAAGAGGTTTGGGAAATTGTTGGTCATGAAGCTTATAGTAAGTAGCCAAATTGAAATTTAAAGCCAAATTCATCTGAATCCAGAGACCATGTTCTTCCCATTATCCCAGATTCTGCAAGGGTCTAGGGCAGATTCTATCTTCACAAAGTCAATCTATACAAATGTCTAGCCACAGTTGAAGTCTGCATGCCTTTCCTCAGGACCTCTCCATTTTAGGTTGACCTTTCACTAACCTTTCCTCCCCCACCCCACCTGCTTCACCCCAAGAAGCCATCCTGTTTTCTCCTTGCCACTCCATTGCAATTTTACACCCAGATTATTTGTGTCTATAACAAGCAAGGCCACACCAATGTCTGGCTTTAAAAGAAGCATGAGTCTTCATTCCTGAGGTAATGAGACCTTTTTTTCCAAGTTCCTTCCTTCAAAGTTCATGAACTTAATAAAAAATAAGACCAGCTCTATTACAGCCCAGACCTCTGCTGCAGGAAGCCAGGGCTGACTGAGTAAAGGCAGTGCCTGAATGAAAAAGAAAACGTATTCATAGATCAGCACTGTCTTTGCCTTCCACCGACCAAATCCATAGACACACTGGGAGGCACCACAGCCCACATCTGAGCTTCCTGGTTACACACTACAGTTGACATTCACGTCACAAGGGCAAAGTAGAGCTTTGGAGAAGCCTGACACTTGACTCTTCAAAGTTGTTAGAGACGTGCATCCATCCATCCCCACACAGAATAGTGTGAAAAACCCAGGGGATGCATGGAAGGAGTTACTCCAGGCTGTTTCTCATTGGCCTCTTGTTCCTCAGTGCCAGTGGCCATTGCCACATGCTTTTGCAGCTGCCCAGTAATGGTCCCACGGTGGCCCTTGCCATCCCTTCATCCCTCCAAATGGCTCCTCTTCTGAGAATCTTAAAGGTCATTAGTATTCCCCCCCACCCCCCGCCTAGTATTCCCCCACTAGTATTCCCAACTCCTAGCAGCTCACTTGTATACCTACTGCTCTGAGGCCTCCCTGGACCCTCCAGGAACTTGGTTCACCTGCCCATCAGTCCCCTGTTAGCATTCACACATCTGTTCAGAAGACATGTTCTGAGTGTCAATCATGCTCCCAGCATGAGGGATTCACCTTGAATAAGACCCATCCTTGCTTTCCCACCAGTCTCACCTCCTTTCCTGCCCAAACTCTCCTCTCACCATCCTATGGATGCTTCATTCTGCGCCACTCAATCACTCATCTTCTCTGCTTTGGCTGCCAAGCTGCTGGAGAAGTTTGCCTAACGAGGCTGAATTGCACCAGCAAAGAATTAGCCAACTCTGCCTTGGCTTCAGTTTCTACATCGCAAGGCTGCAATGAGAAATAGAGGAGGGAAAGAGTTTAAAACCCTAGTATACCATGTAACACAAGTAGGTGTTCAATAGATACTCCATCCAATTGCTATGTGCTCTGAGCCACAGCCCCTCATCAGGACAATGGACATAGCAAAACAGCAAAGTCTTTAGGCCGTAGAAAGGATTCAAAAACAAACATGTCAACAGCCATTATTCCCTTGTGCCTTCCCCTAAATGAACATGGTCTGCCTGGGCTTTGGATCCCACACCATTGCCTGAGTTCTAGGTGTTTCTGATCAGCAGCTTCACCCTATTGCTATTGCATCAGAGGAGCTCCGCTGATGACAGGTTTCAGACCTGCTAGGCTCCTAGAGCCTGTGCCACTGCCTCCTAATTCTCAGCTAAGACCATCAAAAAGATTGCAGAAAGATACAGGAAACAAATCTCAGGAGGCCCTGCAGCCCGGGAGGTTTGGCGCAAGGAAATATAACATCTCAGTGCCTGGAGCTCAGCGCTCCCAGGCCCTCAGCCCCCATCCCAGATGTGGTGGGCAGCGATGTTGAGGAGTAGGTTGTATTTCCTGTGAATTAAGCCATCGGGTGGGAGAACAATGTCAACATTGATGGGGAAAGGTCACTGAAATTCCAAGGACACTTGAGGCCTTTCACTGGGTTGAGACAGAGATGCCTAATGTTAATCCTACGTAATATGAGACAACCCACTTTCTAATGACAACCCACTTTCTAATGGGCCTACAGGAAGCTCAATTGGCCATTCACTGTGATTCAGTGCATCCTCAAGGAAGTGGTTTGGAAGGGAGGGAAATCTCTCTTTTTTTTTTAATCTGTGGTCCAAAACTCTCCCAGAATATATTACCACGGGCTATTCTGATTCTTGGTGGAAAAGGTGTTTGCTCCATTCAAGACTTACTTAGTTGGAAGGCGAGGGGTTCCAACCTCCACAAATAGTGAAATCAATATTCTTTCATTTATTAAACACACATTAATGGGGCACAGAATGTAATTAACACACAGGCTATTTCTGCTGCCCTCCTTAGGGTGGTTTTTGGCCCATGACCTTGGCTCTAAGGCCCATGTCTTTGCCCTTGTAGTTTAGAGTTCATTCCTTTATCTGACAAATACTTAATGTGTGCTTCCCTTCTTCCAGGTACCATAGGGAGGGATAAAATGGCCAACAAGACAGAGCCAATTCTCTCCCCTTACACAGTTTATTGACTAACTGGAAAGTCAAACCATGACTTTATTCATTACAATTAAGTGGCACAAGTGTAATGCCAGGGGAAGTGCAGGGTCCTCTGGGAACATAGAGCAGGCTCTCTGTAAGAGGAGAAAGGAAGGGGAATTTAAGAGGATCTTTGGAGAAGCTGACATTTCAGCTGGGCCTGGACAGAAGGCTAAGAGTTAGCCCAGGGAAGGGGGAGCAGGAAATAAGGGGAACAAAGGAAGTCCACTGTCCCCGGGCTGGAGGGAGTAGGGAGTGGAAGGGGTGAGGCGTGGCTGATGCAGAGCAAGCAGTTGCAGGGGAGGGCTGCCTGTCCCACTCACTCCAGCTTTCCAGCCGCATGACGTCTCCAGACCTGCTTCAGCTCCAAGCTTTGCAACCTGCTTAGCTTGGGGATGGGAAGTTCCAACCTCCAAACACAAAGAAATCAATATTCTTTCATTTATTAAACACACATCAATGGGGCACAGAAGGTAATGAACACACAGGCTATTTCTGCTGCCGTCATTAGGGTGGTTTCTAGCCTGTAACCTTGGCTCTGACGCCTATCTTCAGTGACAGCCCAGCCCCCAGAGTCCCAGGAGAGCTCCAGCTTCCCAGGGGCCACTTGTCAGGGAGGGGAATCCAGACCACCTCCACTCATGTCTCCAGGGTCAGATTCCCACAATTAGAAGAAATGGTCAGAGTGGGGAGGCGCAGGTGGTCCACCGAGTGGGACCCATGGTGCAGTGTTTCTGACATGGCGAGCTGTCTCCTCGCTCCTTTTCTTTGTCTTCGCTGGCAAGGAAATGATCTTCAGGAGAGTCGGGCACTGGAAGTGAACTCTTTGTTTCCCTAAATGAGTTCTCATCTCCTGGCTTGGATTAAAGTCTGTCCCAGAAATGAGAGTTTCTGCAGATAAAACTTTAAGGAAACATGAAGAACAAAAGCAAAGTTGAAGGATAGGCATGTGACCAACATTTTTATTTTCAACAGTGAGAAAAAAGTAGACACAGGAAATGTCAATGGTGGCCTTGACACCGAGACCAAGCCAGGATGAAGACAGGTGATCAAGGAGGAGGCTCCAGGACATCAGAGAAGGAAGCAGTGGTGACCAGGAGAGCAAGCTCACTCAGCTGGCTGCCTTTTTGTGGACAGATACAAGTTGGCAGTTTAGCACAAGTCCATAGTTTCTCTGGGATTCAACAAAACACGTGCCAAACACTTCCTTGGCAATCCCTTAAGATACATTCAACAAATGTACGCTAAATGTGGTGTGTCTGCAGAGTCAAGGCCAGGGCGTATGAGAACGTGGAACAGAGTCACCTACCCCAGCCTGTGGCAGGTCTGAAAGGCACCCTGAGAGAGGGCCACCTGAGCAGATAAAGCACACATCTGACACACGGTAGGGTATAGGGTAGAAGCAGAAGCAGGTAGTACAGCATGGTACAAACACTACAGCCAGACTGCCTGGGGTCAAAGAGGACTCTGCCATTTACTAGCTGTGCAATCCTGGGCAACTTCCCCTAACCTCACTGTGCCTCAATTTCCTCATCTGTAAAATGAGAATAATAACAGTACTTCGCTCATAAATTTGATGTGAAAATTTTGAAAGCGTCAATATATGCAAAGTGCTGAGAATGGCACCTGGTAAGTGCTACATAAATGTTAGCTATGATTAAGGAGATGTGTGGTTAAGTTTTTTTTTTTTAATTAATAGTCTTTATTTTAAAGCAGGTTTAGGTTTATAGAAAAGCTGAGCAGAAAGTACACAGAATTCCCATATACCCCTCCCTTCCACACAAAATTTCCCCTACTGTTGGCATCTTGCATTAGTATGGTACATTTGTTACAATTGATGAGCTGATACTGACACGTTATTATTAACTAAAATCCACAGTTTACACTAGGGTTCACTCTGTGTTGTACATTCTATGGGTTTTGACAAATGTATAATGTCAGGTATCAGCCATTACAGAATCACACAGAATAGTTTCACTGTCCCAAAAAATCTGTGTTCTATCTCTTCCCTTCCCCCAACCCCAACTCCCTATCCCCTGGCAACCACTGATTTTTTTTTATTATCTCCATAATTTTACCTCTTCTAGAATGTCATATTATTGGAACCATACAGTACATAGCCTTTTCAAATTGGCTTCCTTCACTTAGCAATATGCATTTAAATTTTCTCCATGTCTTTTCCCTGATTAAGTTTTTATAAATGGTGGGTATATTCATACCAAGTTGAATGACAATACTCAAAGGAAGCTGAATAAAGAGTCTTTACCTCGTCATTCTATAGAAAGTTCTGCTAATATTTGCCTTTGGAACTATGCTATTTCATCCCCCAGTGAAGTCCGACCACTAAGGGTTTTTGTTCCTAGTTAAGTAACTCCTTTAAAATACAAACATTCCTGGGAGGTCACATTTTAAATATTTCAGGTCTAGAACCATAGCATTGTTCAGCTTGAAGGAGCTTCAGTATCAAATGTTCCCAAACCCGTATTTTTTTTTTTAATCTTTATTGGAGTATAATTGCTTTACAATGGTGTGTTAGTTTCTGCTTTATAACAAAGTGAATCAGCTATACATATACATATATCCCCATATCTCCTCCCTCTTGCGTCTCCTCCCACCCTCCCTATCCCACCCATCTATGTGGTCACAAACACCCAGCTGATCTCCCTGTGCTATGGGGCTGCTTCCCACTAGCTATCTATTTTACATTTGGTAGTGTTTATATGTCCATGCCACTCTCTCACTTTGTCCCAGCTTACCTTCCCCCTCCCCGTGTCCTCAAGTCCATTCTCTACATCTGTGTCTTTATTCCTGTCCTGCCCCTAGGCTCTTCATAACTATTTATTTTTCTTAGATTCCATACGTATGTGTTAGCATACGGTATTTGTTTTTCTTTCTGACTTACTTCACTCTGTATGACAGATTATAGTTCCATCCACCTCACTACAAATAACTCAATTTTGTTTCTTTTTATGGCTGAGTAATATTTTATTGTATATACGTGCCACATCTTCTTTATCCATTCATCTGTCGATAGACACTTAGGTTGCTTCCATGTCCTGGCTATTGTAACTAGAGCTGCAATGAACATTGTGGTACATGACTCTTTTTGAATTATGGTTTTCTCAGGGTATAGGCCCAGTAGTGGGATTGCTGGGTCATATGGTAGTTCTATTTGTAGTTTTTTAAGGAACCTCCCTACTGTTCTCCATAGTGGTTGTATCAATTTACATTCCCACCAACAGTGCAAGAGGGTTCCCTTTTCTCCACACACTCTCCAGCACTTATTCTTCATAGATTTTTGGATGATGGCCGTTCTGACTGCTGACACGTGATACCTCATTGTAGTTTTGATTTGCATTTCTCTAATGATTAGTGATGTTGAGCATTCTTTCATGTGTTTGTTGGCTATCTGTATATTTTCTTTGGAGAAATGTTTGTTTAGGTCTTCTGCCCATTTTTGGATTGGGTTGTTTGTTTTTCTTTGATATTGAGCTGCATGTAAATTTTGGAGATTAATCCTTTGTCAGTTGCTTCATTTGCAAATACTTTCTCCCATTCTGAGGGTTATCTTTTCATCTTGTTTATGGTTTCCTTTACTGTGCAAAAGTTTTTAAGTTTCATTAGGTCTCATTTGTTTATTTTTGTTTTTATTTCCATTACTCTAGGAGGTGGGTCAAAAATGACCTTGCTGTGATTTATGTCATAGAATGTTCTGCCTATGTTTTCCTCTAAGAGTTTTACAGTGTCTGGCCTTACATTTAGGTCTTTAATCCATTTTGAGTTTATTTTTGTGTATAGTGTTATAGAGTGTTCTAATTTCATTCTTTTACATGTAGCTGTCCAGTTTTCCAAGCACCACTTATAAAAGAGGCTGTCTTTTCTCCATTGTATATTCTTGCCTCCTTTATCAAAAATAAGGTGACCATATGTGTGTGGGTTTATCTCTGGGCTTTGTAGCCTGTTCCATTGATCTATATTTCTGTTTTTGTGCCAGTACCATATTGTCTTGATTACTGTAGCTTTGTAGTATAGTCTGAAGTCAGGGAGCCTGATTCCTCCAGCTCTGGTTTTCTTTCTCAAGATTGCTTTGGCTATTCAGAGTCTTTTGTGTTTCCATACAAATCGTGAAATTGTTTGTTCTAGTTCTGTGAAAAGTGCCATTGGTAGTTTGATAGGGATTGCATTGAATCTGTGGATTGTTTTGTGTAGTATAGTCATTTTCACAATGCTTATTCTTCCAATCCAAGAACATGGTATATCTCTCCATCTGCCAAACCCGTATTTTAGAGATGGGAATCAGACAGAGAGGTGACTTAGTGAAGAGTACACAGTCAAAGACAAGCAACACGTCATTCATCTAGGAAGTCACCTGTCACTTGAATGCAGGTTTGGAGAGGGAGGGCCAGTAACCACACAGCCTGAACAGAGAAATTAAAATAAAAGTTTCAACAAAAAGATCTTTTGGGGACGAGGGGAAGATGGCGGAAGAGTAAGACTTGGAGATCACCTTCCTCCCCACAGATACACCAGAAATACATCTACATGTGGAACAACTCCTACAGAACACCTACTGAACGCTGGCAGAAGACCTCAGACCTCCAAAGGCAAGAAACTCCCCCACGTACCTGGGTAGGGGAAAAGAAAAAAGAATAAACAGAGACAAAAGGATAGGGATGGGACTTGCACCAGTGGGAGGGAGCTGTGAAGGAGGAAAGGTTTCCACACACTAGCAAGCCCCTTCGCGGGCAGAGACTGCGGGTGGCGGAGGGGGAAGCTTCAGAGCCGCGGAGGAGAGCACAGCAACAGGGGTGCGGAAGGCAAAGCGGAGAGATTCCCGCAGAGAGGATCAGGGCTGACCGGCACTCACCAGCCCGTGAGGCTTGTCTGCTCACCCGCCGGGGTGGGCGGGACTGGGAGCTGAGGCTCGGGCATCGGAGCTTAGATCCCAGGGAGAGGACTGGGGTTGGCGGCGTGAACACAGTCTGCAGGAAGTTAGTGCACCACGGCTAGCCGGGAGGGAGTCCGGGGAAAAGACTGGACCTGCCGAAGAGGCAAGAGACTTTTTCTTCCCTGTTTGTTTCCTGGTGCGCGAGGAGAGGGGATTAAGAGCGCTGCTTAAAGCAGCTCCAGAGACGGGCGCGAGCTGCGGCTAAAAGCGCGGACCCCAGAGACAGGCATAAGACGCTAAGGCTGCTGCTGCTGCCACCAAGAAGCCTCTGTGCGAGCACAGGTCACTATCCACACCCCTCTTCCAGGGAGCCTGTGCAGCCCACCACTGCCAGGATCCCGGGATCCCGGGATCCAGGGACAACTTCCCCGGGAGAACTCACGGCACGCCTCAGGCTGGTGCAACGTCACGCTGGCCTCTGCCACTGCAGGCTCGCCCCACACTCCGTACCCCTCCCTCCCCCTGGCCTGAGTGAGCCAGAGTCCCTGAATCACTGGCTCCTTTAACCCTGTCCTGTCTGAGTGAAGAACAAATGCCCTCTGGCGACCTACACTGAGGCAGGGCCAAATCCAAAGCTGAGCCCTGGGAGCTGTGAGAACAAAGAAGAGAAAGGGAAATCTCAGCAACCTCAGAAGCAGCAGATTAAAGCTCCACAATCAACTTGATGTATCCTGCATCTGTGGAATACATGACTAGAAAATGAATCATTCCAAATTGAGGAGCCGTGTGGATGAGAGGCTCTTGGTGCTGCAGCCAGGAGTCAGGGCTGTGCCTCTGAGGTGGGAGAGCCAACTTCAGGACACTGGTCCACAAGAGACCTCCCAGCTCCACATTATATCAAATGGCAAAAATCTCCCAGAGAGCTCCATCTCAACACCAGCACCCAGCTTCACTCAACGACCAGCAAGCTACAGTGCTGGACACCCTATGCCAAACAACCAGCAAGACAGGAACACAACCCTACTCATTAGCAGAGAGGCTGCCTAAAATCATAATAAGTCCACAGACACCCCAAAACACACCACCAGACTTGGACCTGCCCACCAGAAAGACAAGATCCACCCTCATCCACCAGAACATAGGCACTAGTCCCCTCCACCAGGAAGCCTACACAACCCACTGAACCAACTTTAGCCACTGGGGACAGACACCAAAAACAATGGGAAATACGAACCTGCAACCTGCAAAAAGGAGACCCCAAACACAGTAAGATAAGCAAAATGAGAAGACAGAAAAACACACAGCAGATGAAGGAGCAAGATAAAAACCCACCAGACCTAACAAATGAAGAGGAAATAGGCAGTCTACCTGAAAAAGAATTCAGAATAATGATAGTAAAGATGATCCAAAATCTTGGAAATAGAATAGAAAAAATGCAAGAAACATTTAACAAGGACCGAGAAGAACTAAAGATGAAACAAGCAACGATGAACAACACAATAAATGAAATTAAAAATACTCTAGATGGGATCAATAGCAGAATAACTGAGGCAGAAGAACAGATAAGTGACCTGGAAGATAAAATAGGGGAAATAACTACTGCAGAGCAGAATAAAGAAAAAAGAATGAAAAGAACTGAGGACAGTCTCAGAGACCTCTGGGACCACATTAAATGCACCAACATTCAAATTATAGGGGTTCCAGAAAAAGAAGAGAAAAAGAAAGGGACTGAGAAAATATTTGAAGAGATTACAGTTGAAAACTTCCCTAATATGGGAAAGGAAATAGTTAATCAAGTCCAGGAAGCACAGAGAGTCCCATACAGGATAAATCCAAGGAGAAATATGCCAAGACACATATTAATCAAACTATCAAAAATTAAATACAAAGAAAACATATGAAAAGCAGCAAGGGAAAAACAACAAATAACACACAAGGGAATCCCCATAAGGTTAACAGCTGATCTTTCAGCAGAAACTCTGCAAGCCATATGAGACTGGCAGGACATATTTAAAGTGATGAAGGAAAAAAACCTGCAACCAAGATTACACTATCCAGCATAGGTTCTCATTCACGTTTGACAGAGAAATTAAAACCTTTACAGACAAGCAAAAGCTGAGAGAGTTCAGCACCACCAAACCAGCTTTACAACAAATGCTAAAGGAACTTCTCTAGACAGGAAACACAAGAGAAGGAAAAGACCTACAATAATGAACCCGAAACAATTTAGAAAATGGGAATAGGAACATACATATCGATAATTACCTTAAATGTAAATGGACTAAATGCTCCCACCAAAAGACACAGATTGGCTGAATGGATACAAAAACAAGACCCATATATATACTGTCTACAAGAGACCCACTTCAGGCCTAGAGACACATACAAACTGAAAGTAAGGGGATGGAAAAAGATATTCCATGCAAATGGAAACCAAAAGAAAGCTGGAGTAGCAATTCTCATATCAGACAAAATAGACTTTAAAATAAAGACTATTAGAAGAGACAAAGAAGGACACTACATAATGATCAAGGGATCGATCCAAGAAGAAGATACAACAATTGTAAATATTTATGCACCCAACATAGGAGCACCTCAATACATAAGCCAAACACTAACAGCCATAAAAGGGGAAATCGACAGTAACACATTCATAGTAGGGGACTTTAACACCACTTTCACCAATGGACAGATCATCCAAAATGAAAATAAATAAGGAAACACAAGCTTTAAATGATACATTAAACAAGATGGACTTAATTGATATTTATAGGACATTCCACCCAAAAACAACAGAATACACATTTTTCTCAAGTGCTCATGGAACATTCTCCAGGATAGATCCTATCTTGGGTCACAAATCAAGCCTTGGTAAATTTAAGAAAATTGAAATTGTATCAAGTATCTTTTCCGACCACAGTGCCATGAGATTAGATATCAATTACAGGAAAAGATCTGTAAAAAATACAAACACATGGACGCTAAACAATACACTACTTAATAACGAAGTGATCACTGAAGAAATCAAAGCGGAAATAAAAAAATACCTAGAAACAAATGACAATGGAGACACGACGACCCAAAACCTATGGGATGAAGCAAAAGCAGTTCTAAGAGGGAAGTTTATAGCAATACAATCCTACCTTAAGAAAGAGGAAACATCTCGAATAAACAACCTAACCTTGCACCTAAAGCAATTAGAGAAAGAAGAACAAAAAAAACCCAAAGTTAGCAGAAGGAAAGAAATCAGAAAAATCCGATCAGAAATAAATGAAAAAGAAATTAAGGAAACGATAGCAAAGATCAATAAAACTAAAAGCTGGTTCTTTGAGAAGATAAACAAAATTGATAAACCATTAACCAGACTCATCAAGAAAAAGAGGGAGAAGGTTCAAATCAATAGAATTAGAAATGAAAAAGGAGAAGTAACAACTGACAATGCAGATATACAAAAGATCATGAGAGATTACTACAAGCAACTCTATGCCAATAAAATGGACAACCTGGAAGAAATGGACAAATTCTTAGAAATGCACAACCTGCCAAGACTGAGCCAGGAAGAAATAGAAAATATGAACAGACCAATCACAAGCACTGAAATTGAAACTGTGATTAAAAATCTTCCAACAAACAAAAGCCCAGGATCAGATGGCTTCACAGGCGAATTCTATCAAACATTTAGAGAAGAGATAACACCTATCCTTCTCAAACTCTTTCAAAATATAGCAGAGGGAGGAAAACTCCCAAACTCATTCTACGAGGTCACTATCACCTTGATACCAAAACCAGACAAGGATGTCACAAAGAAAGAAAACTACAGGCCAATATCACTGATGAACATAGATGCAAAAACCCTCAACAAAATACTAGCAAAGAGAATCTAAAAGCACATTAAAAGGATCATACACTATGATCAAGTGGGTTTATCCCAGGAATGCAAGGATACTTCAATATATGCAAATCACTCAACGTGATAAACCATATTAACAAATTGAAGGAGAAAAACCATATGATCATCTCAATAGCTGCAGAGAAAGCTTTTGACAAAATTCAACATCCATTTATGATAAAAACCCTGCAGAAAGCAGGCATAGAGGGAACTTTCCTCAACATAATAAAGGCCATATATGACAAACCCACAGCCAACATCGTCCTCAATGGTGAAAAACTGAAAACATTTCCACTAAGATCAGGAACAAGACAAGGTTGCCCACTGTCACCACTATTATTCAACATAGTTTTGGAAATTTTAGCCACAGCAATCGGAGAAGGAAAGGAAATAAAAGGAATCCAAATCGGAAAAGAAGAAGTAAAGCTGTCACTCTTTGCAGATGACATGCTACTATACATAGAGAATCCTAAAGATGCTACCAGAAAACTACTAGAGCTAATCAATGAATTTGGTAAAGTAACAGGATACAAAATTAATGCACAGAAATCTCTGGCGTTCCTATACACTAATGATAAAAAATCTGAAAGTGAAATCAAGAAAACACTCCCATTTACCACTGCAACAAAAAGAATAAAATATCTAGGAATAAACCTACCTAAGGAGACAAGAGACCTCTATGCAGAAAACTATAAGACACTGATGAAAGTAATTAAAGAGGATACAAACGGATGGAGAGATATACCATGTTCTTGGATTGGAAGAATCGACATTGTGAAAATCACTCTACTACCCAAAGCATTTTACAGATTCAATGCAATCCCTATAAAACTACCACTGGCATTTTTCACAGAACTGGAACAAAATATTTCACAATTTGTATGGAAACAGAAAAGATCCTGAATAGCAAAAGCAATCTTGAGAACAAAACACGGAGCTGGAGGAATCAGGCTCCCTGACTTCAGACTATACTACAAAGCTACAGTAATCAAGACAGTATGGTACTGGCACAAAAACAGAAAGATAGATCAATGGAACATCATAGAAAGCCCAGAGAAAAACCTATGCACATATGGTCACCTTATCTTTGATAAAGGAGGCAGAAATGTACAGTGGAGAAAGGACAGCCTCTTCAATAAGTGGTGCTGGGAAAACTGGACAGGTACATGTAAAAGTATGAGATTAGATCACTCCCTAACACCATACACAAAAATAAGCTCAAAATGGATTAAAGACCTAAATGTAAGGCTAGAAACTATCAAACTCTTAGAGGAAAACATAGGCAGAACACTCTATGATATAAATCACAGCAAGATCCTTTTTGGCCCACCTCCTAGAGAAATGGAAGTAAAAACAAAAATAAACAAATGGGACCTAATGAAACTTCAAAGCTTTTGCACAGCAAAGGGAACCATAAAGAAAACCAAAAGACAACCCTCAGAATGGGAGAAAATATTTGC
The DNA here is from genome assembly GCF_949987515.2 of Delphinus delphis. Classification (NCBI taxonomy): domain Eukaryota; kingdom Metazoa; phylum Chordata; class Mammalia; order Artiodactyla; family Delphinidae; genus Delphinus; species Delphinus delphis. The sequence continues at coordinate 47,041,343 of NC_082683.1, forward strand.
AAATGAAGCAACTGACAAAGGATTAATCTCCAAAATTTATAAGCAGCTCATGCAGCTCAATAACAAAAAAACAAACAACCCAATCCAAAAATGGGCAGAAGATCTAAATAGACGTTTCTCCAAAGAAGATATACAGACTGCTAACAAACACATGAAAGAATGCTCAACATCATTAATCATTAGAGAAATGCAAATCAAAACTACAATGAGGTATCATCTCACAGCAGTCAGAATGGCCATCATCAAAAAATCTACAAACAATAAATGCTGGAGTGGTTGTGGAGAAAAGGGAACACTCTTGCACTGCTGGTGGGAATGTGAATTGGTACAGCCACTATGGAGAACAGTATGGAGGTTCCTTAAAAAACTACAAATAGAACTACCCTATGTCCCAGCAATCCCACTACTGGGCATATACGCTGAGAAAACCGAAATTCAGAAAAAGTCATGTACCAAAATGTTCATTGCAGCTCTAGTTACAATAGCCCGGAGATGAAAACAACCTAAGTGTCCATCATTGGATGAATGGATAAAGAAGATGTGGTACATATATACAATGGAATATTATTCAGCCATAAAAAGAAACGAAATTGAGTTACTTATAGTGAGGTGGATGGACCTAGAGTCTGTCATACGGAGTAAAGTAAGTCAGAAAGAGAAAGACAAATACCATATGCTAACACATATATATGGAATTTAAGAAAAAATTAATGTCATGAAGAACCTAGGGGTAAGACAGGAATAAAGACACAGACCTACTAGAGAATGGACTTGAGGATATGGGGTGGGGGAAGAGTAAGCTGTGATAAAGCGAGAGAGAGGCATGGACATATATACACTACCAAATGTAAAATAGATAGCTAGTGGGAAGCAGCCGCATAGCACAGGGAGATCAGCTCGGTGCTTTGTGACCGCCTGGAGGGGTGGGATAGGGAGGGTGGGAGGGAGGGAGACATATGGGAACATATGTATATGTATAACTGATTCACTTTGTTATAAAGCAGAAACTAACACACCATTGTAAAGCAATTATACTCCAATAAAGATGTAAAATAAAATTTAAAAAAAAGCTTTGGCTTTATCTTCTTGACACAAGGGAGACATAGAAAGATTGCGAGCAGTGCACCATACACAAAAATAAATTCAAAATTGCTTAAGGACTTAAATAGAAGATACAACACCAGAAAACTTCCAGAAGAGAACATAGGCAAAACATTCTCTGACATAAATCGTACCAATGTCTTCTTAGGTCAGTCTCCCAAGGCAATAGAATTAAAAGCAAAAATAAACAAATGGGACCTAATCAAACTTATAAACTTTTGCATAGCAAAGGAAACCATAAACAAAACAAAAAGACTGAGAGAAAATATTTGCAAATGATATGACTGACAAAGGACTAATTTCTGAAATATACAAACAGCCCATACAACTCAATAACAAAAAAACAAACAAACCAATCAAAAAATGGGCAGAAGACCTAAACAGACATCTCTCCAAAGAAGACATACAGATGGCCAATAGGTATATGAAGAGATCCTGAACATTGGTAATTATTAGAGAAATGCAAATTAACACTACAATGAGATACTGCCTCACACCAGTCAGAATGGCCATCATTAGAAAGTCTACAGATAACAACTGCCAGAGAGGGTGTGGAGAAAAGGAACCCTCCTACATTGTTGGTGGGAATGTGAATGAGTGCAGCCATGGTGGAGAACAGTTTGGAGATGCCTCAAAACACTAAAAATAGAGTCTCCGTATGATGCAGCAATCCCACTCATGGGTATATATCCAGAGGAAACTATAATTCAAAAAGATACATGCACTCTTATATTCACAGCAGCACTATTCACAATAGCCAAGACATGGAAACCACTTAAATGTCCATCGACAGGTGAATGGATAAAGATGTGGTATACATACACAATGGAATACTACTCAGTCATAAAAAAGAATGAAATAATGCCATTTGCAGCAACATGGATGGACGTAGAGATTATCACACTAAGTGAAGTAAGTCAGACAGAGAAAGAAAAATACCACATGATAACATTTATATGTAGAATCTAAAATATGACACAAATCAACTTATTTACAAAACAGAAACAGACTCACAGACACTGAAAAAAAAAGAGATCTTTTGAATTTCATCCGTGAACATGTACATGTACAATCGTTTAATTATTTCATGTATAACCTTTATCAGTAATAACAACATTAAATTTAGGGCTATTTATTTACCAACATATACTTATTGAGTGCCTACAAAATGTAAAACAATAAGCTAGGTGTAAAGATATGCAGGTGAAAATAATACAGGCTTGCAGAAAGTAGGAATGAATGACTGCCTGGGGCAATCCAGGAAGGCTTCCCCGAAGAGGTGGCATTTGATCAGGCCCTGAAGGATGAACAGATATAGGTGGGAAAAGAAGGACACTAGAGTGAACCTGGGAAGAGGAAAGTGTGGGATGTTTATTCAGGAGTAGTGGGCAGTTTGACTGGCCGAGAAGAGAACACACGGGGGAGTCACAGAAGTGAGGCTGCACATTCCCCATTACAGTCTCAAGGTGACCTTAGGCTGCAGAGGGACTGGCCTGGGCAGAGCCCTCAGAAAGCTAACTCCTTCATGTCACCACCGTTCCCAAGGCCCAGTTTGCTCCACCAGGGTCAAGTGTCCAGCCACCCACTGAGCACTTGCCAAAAGGCAGTCTACAGCAGGTTCTTAGAGAACTCAAGGACTCCCTGCTTCCTCCCTGTGTCCTTGGCGCCGTGTCCTCATTGTGCTCTCTAAGGAACAAGTTTCCTCTGGAAGGGCAGACAATAGAATTCTTTTGAGAGAGATTTCTCAGGCATGAGTTGTCCCAAGGCAACCTTAATTCAGCCTGGCGGGGGGTGGGGGTGGGGGGTGGAGGGTGGGCTTTCCTTCCTGGAAGTCCAGCTTATTAGCGAATTGCCTCCCCACCCTCATCCCACCCCTTCTGGCAGCCCTGCACTTCCAGCCCCCATTCCTCTGCTAATGCAGCAGACTCCCACCAGCCCTTGCAGTCAGGATGGGCTTAAGCGACTTTCTCCATTAAATTCCAGACTCCTTATTTGATGCAACCGTGTTTCCACCAGCCTCCCCAAGCTTGTCAGAGAAAGGAAGGCTCTGGGTCTGCAAGACACCCCACTCAAATAAATGCCCAGTTGACAAGCAAGCACCGCCATGTCAAAGAGGAATCAGGAGTGTGGTTGACAAGGACGGGGTCTTGGGAAAGTGAGGGCTGTTTGGGACTGATCTCTCACAGTCCTTTCAACACTTACCTCCCTCCTGACTGTTTCCCCATCTCTGTAGATGAAGGCACGCATGCGCGCACACACAGCACTGGTCCTCTTATTCCCTGTACTCACCCCATTATCACTCCCCACTGCCAAGCTTTCCTGACCCCTCATGTCCCCACTAATTCTGATACCGTCATGCACCTCAACACCACGGGACACAGTGGGATGGAGTGGCAAGAACAGAGGCTTTCAAACCCTACAGACAGAGGCTATATTGCAACACTAGTACCTATGTATTGTTTGTACAGTGTATATACCTTCCTCAGCCCCAGTTTCTGCACCAGCAACCTGGAGATAAAGAAAATGAAAGAGGGCTTCCCTGGTGGCACAGTGGTTGAGAGTCCACCTGCCGATGCAAGGGACGCGGGTTCGTGACCCGGTCCGGGAAGATCCCACATGCCGCGGGATGGATGGGCCCGTGAGCCATGGCCGCTGAGCCTGCGCGTCCGGAGCCTGTGCTCCGCAATGGGAGAGGCCACAACGGTGAGAGGCCCGCGTACCGCAAAAAAAAAAAAAGAAAGAAAGAAAATGAAAGGACTAAAGTATATAAAGTGTGTAAATAACCAAGAACAGTAGCTCACACAGAGTGTAATTCCAGGTGATTTCCTTTCCTCTGCCTCCCTTAACAAATTAAACTCAATTGCATTCAAAGAAGCACAGTACCGGAATGTCCCTTCAAGGGCACAGAGAAACAGTATGATGGGGAGGACAAAGGCTCAGAGACAGATCCTATCTCATAAAATACAAATTTTTATTGCAAAGAACAGAAACCCCAACTCAAATTGGCTTCGGGGGGGGGGGGGAAATAGTTAATTGCTTTGGCGAAACTGATCAATACTCCCAAGATCTATTCTCCCATCCTTCTCTTTAGTAATAGAACTCCCTGTCTCCCTTGACGGAAAGGTTGTGACGGTCTGTCCCACACACACTCCAGAGGCTGACTGTGCAGTGGAATGTAAATGAAGGAGATGAGTACAGTTCTCAGGTCACTTTCTTAAAAATGAAGCTGATCTCTCTACGTATCTTCTTGTGCTCTTCCTCTGGGTTAAGAAATGGGTCAACTGAAGCAATCACTTGGGACCTAGAAATGGAAGCCACATGTTGAGAATGGCAGAGCTACTCTGGCAGCCCTAGACCACTTACCTCTGGGGTGTTACGTGAGAGAGAAATAAACTTCTATATTGTTTAAATCCTTTTGCTGGAGAGTCTATATAATAGCAGCCTAGCCGCCAACTTACTAACACAATTAATTTCAGGTGAGACTTGATTCAGCAGTTTCCAACAATGTCACCAAGAACCTGGTTTCTTTCATTGTCTCTGTTCTGCTTCCAATGGTGTCTGTCTTATTCTCAGACTCTGCCTGACCCCCTCCCATAATTGGTCCCTAGACCCCCAGCCCTAAAACAGCTCCAGGGACTTCTCTGATACTATCAAAAATTTCTGCAGCCAGTACTGACCTCAAATCCTCACACAGCACACTGTAGAGAAGAGGAATATTTTCTACTCTTAGTATCATGAATTGGCAAGAGGGACACTAAAGGACAGACAGATAAGCTAATAAACTTAAAAGGCCGACACTCACTCATTTTCTTCTTTGCACATCTTGCTTAACTGTTTAGCTAGAGCCATTAGCTTAGGACTTACACCAAGTACTGTGGATTTTAGAATCCAGCTCTAATATTCAGACCATGCTCCTTCAGAGCTCTCTTGGGTTTCTACTGTGGGAGACAAATACCTGTTTCCCACAAAGTCCAAGATACACGGAGGAAACTAATTCCCCAAAATGAAATTAAGTCCTGTAAGGAAGTGGAAATCAATGCTGGGAAGCTAAACAATGGTAAATGTCCACTCCATCACCTATATACTTATATCATTCAAACTCATAATTCCAGCCCAAACCTCTCTCCTTTGACTCAGACAGGGATAGGACCAGAGTGACACAAGCAAGAAGCCCAGGAAATTTTTAATTTCCTGAAAAATCTAAGGAAACACTCATTCTCAAGTACTGACCCTGCACTAGTCGGAACCTGAGAGTGAATGCCTCCTTAAATTTTGCTTCCTAACTCTAGTCCTGACCCCTGACCTTCAAGCCTGTGTACTGGCCATCTATCTACCAGGATATTTCTTAGGCTGCTTAAGTTCAAGCATGGTTAAGATAGATCCTGTCACCTACCACTTCCCAACCTTGTCCTTCAACGCTCCCTGTGACACTACCACCTACAACCTATCTATGTGCTCAAGAAAGATTCTTGGGAATCATCGTTGGTGTCACCCTGTCTTCACCTCCCTCTAGACAATCACCAAGTCCTAACCATTCAACTTCGTTTAGTCAGCCCTCCACAACCACAGATGCAAAACCCCCACATACAAAGGACCTACTGTACTCATTGTACTATGCCATTTTATGTAAGGGACTTGAGCATCTGCAGATTTTGATATTCAGGGAGCTCCTGGAACCAAGTCTTCACAGATACTGAGGGATGACTGTACATATCTCCAAAATCCATCCCCTTCGCCAACCCTGCCATGCCTGTGGCACGAAACCAAGTTACTCTCATCTTTCCACTTGAAATTTGCAACAGCCCCATACCTGGTCTTCCCACTTCCAGTCTTGCTTTCCTCCAATCACTTTTTCCTATCATAAACAGAATGGTCTTTCCTAATTTTACTTACAAAGTAGTCCCCCACAATTTGACCCCACTGACTTCTCCAGGCTTGGTTATTACAACTACAGCCATATTGTCTTCTCTTGGTTCCTCAATCCCTCCATGCTTCTCGAACTTTCTTTGCATGTTCTTCCTCCTCCCACCCACCTCCCCCATAACTTCTCTATTCTTAGAGTATTAGCTTAAACTTCATTTCCTCCCAAAGGCCTTCCTGACCCATAAACTAGGGGAACCCCTTCTCTATGCTCCCATAACACCTAGTTCTACTTTTAAGACACTCATTAGATTTTTGAAAAACACTTGTTTACTGCCTGCCTTTCCTAACTGGCTATATGATCCTTGAGTTGCTTATCATAAGTTGGATGAATGTTTGAGGTAAGAACCAACTCTACAAATCCCAAAATTACTACCCTGTCAATGCACTTATTTATTCAGCTATCATGTACTAAGCCTCCAGAGGGTGCCAGGACTTTGCTAGGCATCGAAGCTGCAGAGATTAAAGAGACATACTCCATACCCTGAGGGCACTCAGAGTCTAGTATACCAGTGAAGAGCCCCAGCTTCAGAGTCAGGGGCCTTGGTTCTCTCATTTGTAAAATGTGACTATAGGCTATAACAGATGTCTCTAGTACTTTCATCATGTTCTGTTGATCTACCCCTAATTTCAGTTGCAACTGTAATGGGTATTTCCATGCAAGCTCAGAATCATCTTGTACTGTCAGCTTCCTACCTCAAGCAAGTATTTCCCATCTTTCAGCATCCTCCCCCAGAGCTTTCTCCAATATTGCCTTAATTTAATTACCTGTGTAGGTAAACTCAGCCCAGGGTGTAGGAGCACCTATGACCGCCAGATTCTAGGACTGCTCCCAATCCACAAGGCATGGTGGCTGGTGGGTAAATGTCCCAACCTCCCACTTTTCTAGGAGACAGAATTGAACCCCCAATGCCTACAGGCATGACCTCAAAACACACACTCGGGCTTCCCTGGTGGTGCAGTGGTTGAGAGTCCACCTGCCGATGCAGGGGACATGGGTTCGTGCCCCGGTCCAGGAAGATCCCACATGCCACGGAGCGGCTGGGCCCATGAGCCATGGCCGCTGAGCCTGCACTTCCAGAGCCTGTGCTCCGCAACAGGAGAGGCCACAACGGAGAGAGGCCTGCGTATTGCAAAAAAAAAAAAACACACACACACTCATTTTGCCTTTTCCTCCTTCCCTGTCTCCCTCTCCCTGTTCCCTCACTCTTTCTTCTTGGGATCCCTGTACCAGTCCCCAGATCCTTGTATCAGGCTTCACTTTAAGTGGAACCCAAATTAGAGTACCAAATTCGCAAGGTTATTCCAAAGACTAACTGTGGCAACATGAGTGAAATTTTTAACACAGTTCCTAGCACACTGTCAGTGCTTAATAAATTGTAATTTAGCTATTCTATTCCTCGTGGGGGAGATGGACAGGTATAATCTAATAAGATAAATGCTATAATAGAAGTATAAACTGGTTGAAAGGGCAGAATGAGAACAAGCAAAGGAGCCCTTAAGTTTGAAGGAATCAAGGACACTTCACAGAGGAGGTTTCTCTTAAACTGAGCTTTCTTAAAGGCCCACAAATCAAAAGAGAAAATTCCCAACAAGGGACATAGCAGAAAGGAAAACGTGGCATATGACAGAACATGTCATGCTATAACATGACAGGCATGTTAGGGGAGGCATAAGCAGTTCCATATCATAGGAGGGTTAAGAGAAGGTTTCTGAGGGGTAGAAACTGAGGGCACAGAGTGTGGCAGAGGCTCAAGGAATCCCCACCAAGGAGAGAGGTGATGTCTGAGGCTCCTACAGAGAAAAGCTGCCCGGGCTCTCCTGCAGATAGCCGCTCAGAGAGGGACACATAAGGTTCACCATCCATCTACACATGTGCTTTCCCCGCTCCTGTTTATTTACACTCTGCGTGGCTGGAGAGAATCAAGGCATAATTCATGACCCACCCCCTTCAGCACCCTGCAGAGAGGGGGAAGCAGGGAACATCCCTGTCAAGTGCCAGATGTTTGGCAGGGCCCTAAGGGCTGCTGATGGCTTTGGAGGTGAAACAGGAAACTCTTCTGGGGCAGGAAGACTGGAAGTGCAGAAGTTTGCTGAATGAAAGACAAGTGGCTTCAGAAAAGTAGGGGCTGATGAGATGGAGTCGAGTCAGACACATCTGGGTTCCAGTCTCAGCGTGGCTCCTTCCTGACTATGTGGCCCCTGACAAATCACTTCCTCAACCTGAGCCTCAATTTCTTCAGCTCATGTCCCTTTTAGAGCCCTGAGGTTCAAGGATGCTATGAGGCAGTATATGAACTTCACTTTGAAGGTTGAAAAGGATTTTGTTACCCCAAAGCTCCTTTTTACTTTGAATGAGTAGGCCACCAAATGAGATGTCTTTGATCCAAAAGGAGTTTTAAAAAAATCCAAAAAAGGCTCAGAGGCCTGTTCACCTGCCTTCAGAGTAAACAATGACTTTTAAACAAAGGACATACAGAGCAATAGATTAATGGAGGGTTGGGGGAGGAGTTGGAGGGGAAAGAATCCTACTGGGTATTAAGAAATGCTGGTTGGCTAACTTTCACTTTCACCTGGTTACTTTAGTTCCAAACTGGTAGCTAAGAACTCATAAATTTTTGCTGAAGTTTTTTCCATTCTCCTGTCCCACTCTGCATCCTACTCCAGCCATGCTAAATGAACCACTCTTCAGTCTCCTAAAATGCCCTCATCTTCTATGTCTTTGTTCATGTTGTTCATTCATTCAACAAACATTTACTAGGTCCCATTTGTTTATTTTTGTTTTTATTTACATTTCTCTAGGAGGTGGGTCAAAAAGGATCTTACTGTGATTTATGCCATAGAGTGTTCTGTCTATGTTTTCCTTTAAGAGTTTGATAGTGTCTGGACTTACATTTAGGTCTTTAATCCATTTTGAGTTTATTTTTGTGTATGGTGTTAGGAAGTGTTCTAATTTCATTCTTTTACATGTAGCTGTCCAGTTTTCCCAGCACCACTTATTGAAGAGACTGTCTTTTCTCCATTGTATATTCTTGCCTCCTTTATCAAAGATAAGGTGACCATATGTGTGTGGGTTTATCTCTGGGCTTTCTATCCTGTTCCATTGATCTATCTTTCTGTTTTTGTTCCAGTACCATACTGTATTGATTACTATAGCTTTGTAGTATAGCCTGAAGTCAGGGAACCTGATCCCTCCAGCTCTGTTTTTCTTTCTCAAGATTGTCTTGGCTATTCTGGGTCTTTTGTGTTCCCATACAAATTGTAAAATTTTTTGTTCTAGTTCTGTGAAAAGTGCCATTGGTAGTTTGATAGGGATTGCATGGAATCTGTAGATTGCTTTGGGTAGTGTAGTCATTTTCACAACATTGATTCTTCCAATCCAAGAAGGAATGGATAAAGAAGATGTGGCACATATATACAATGGAACATTACTCAGCCATAAAAAGAAATGAAATTGAGCTATTTGTAGTGAGGTGAATGGACCTAGAGTCTGTCATACAGAGTGAAGTAAGTCAGAAAGAGAAAAACAAACACCATATACTAACCCATATATATGGAATCCAAAAAAAAGAAAAAAAAATGGTTCTGATGAACCTAGGGGCAGGACAGGAATAAAGATGAAGATATAGAGAACAGACTTGAGGACATGGGGTGGGGGAAGGGTAAGCTGGGACGAAGTGAGAGAGCAGCATTAACATACATACACTACCAAATGTAAAATAGATAGCTAGTGGGAAGCAGCTGCATAGCAGAAGGTCAGCTCAGTGCTTTGTGACCACCTAGAGGGGTGGGATAGGGAGGGTGGGAGGGAGGCGCAAGAGGGAGGGGATATGGGATATGGGGATATATGTATACATATAACTGATTCACTTTGTTTTACAGCAGAAACTAACAGAACATTGTAAAACAATTATACTCCAATAAAGACGTTAAAAAGAAAAACATTTACTGAACAGGAGCCTCTCAGGCCTGGGTTCTGAACAGTGAAAAAAAGGAAAGACGTGGTCCCTGCCTTTGTAGGCATGTAGTCTAAGATTAACTAGATTAACTAGGTAGACATTAACTAAAAAGTGGTACACAAAATGGAAATGTCCGAGGTTGTACGTGCTACAGTGGGGCAGAATATTGTTTATGAGAGTCATAGTAGAAGAAATTGATTTAGTTATGGAGGTCAGGGAAGGCTCTTGGACTTAGTAATGGCTTTATGTCCTTCCTTTTAAGGACAAAGTCCCATTCAGCTTTACAAGGCAGCTCAGATATCTCTGTGAAGTCATCTGCATCTCGGCCAAGCAAGACATTCTTTCCTTTGGGATCTGCAGTTTTTTTGTTATGGACACTAAAGGAGCTTTGGGGGCACTGTGTTAGTATCTTGAGCTACGTTCTAGTCTGTCCCCACATAAACTGTGAGCGCCTTGATAGCGCAAGGACTTCATTACCCACTTCTGCAGCCCTGACGCTGCTCCAGATACAAACGAGAGGAAACTGGAGTTAGTTGAAATGTAAATTGGCTGCAAATTCAAGATATTTTTGTAAGTGAGTAACTTATTTTACAATTAGCAATCTAAATAATGTTCTGATTCATACAAGTTTTTCTTAATAAAACAAATTCTTTTCTAATAAGTTTTCCTGGTTGTATTATATAATTAAAATAAGCCATGTATGAAAACTCTAGACCTGCCATTCAAGTAACGGATCATAAAATTCCTTCACTGGATTTTAAAGACATTCATCTGTAATTTCTCCATAAGCCCAAAGTCTGGCTGTCAAAGTGACTGAAGTAGTGAGGTTTCTTATTTCATATGTGAATTTTTATGATGTGGTCTACCTATGTGGGCAGGATCACTTAGGAAAAGGCAGGTGGGTTTTTGGGCTTTGAAACAGAAATAAAAAGAACTTGTTGAAAGTCCATTTCTCAGAAGTAAATACGTCTGTCGCCTTTCCTCCTCACATGGTAGAGTTGTTACAAAACAGGGCCAGAATTATTTGGTTTCCTATCACTGGGTAGGAAAGTGCCTTGTACTTTGCCCATTCAATTACCTCAACCTGGAAAGTCCTTGCTCCTATCAAAATCTTAGGCACCCTTCAACCCTAATCTCAAACATATCCTTGTTTATTTTACCAATGGTTGAATGGCTGGAATTTACCCAAGGTCATAAAACACATTAGTGGCAAACTAAGAGAGCACGCCTCTAGCCATCCTGGCCTATATTCTTTTCTCCCCACCAGGGTTGTCCAAAGGGCATGGGGTCCCAGGTATTTGGGAAACGTTATCTAACTCCCTCTTCCCCTTTCTAGAGAAGGTTTAATTCCCTATTAACACCAAAAATGCTATAAAAAATCCTGTAGCTTAGATGCAATTTTTTTATTTAATGCAGCATTTTCCAACTCATTTGAGCCCTTTACTCCATCCATTAACTTCCCTTAGAATTATTTTTCCAGAAAACAATTTGGCAAACACTACTGTCTGTCATGATTTCTCTCACTCACTTTCTCCCTATCTTTTTAGATGGGGGAGCCAAAGACAGTTATTATATGGGTGAGATGCTAAGATATTTGGATAATCACCCCTCTTCATGGCCATGAGAGAACTCTATTTTACATTTAAATAAGAATCAAATCCAAAATCAAAAGGGAAAGGAATGAAAGGGCAAGTTATAAAGGAAGAGACAAAGTGTCATTAAGATATGGAAAGGTGCTATGTCTCACTGAGTATCAATATTCATAGCAATGCAAAGTGGAAAAGATAAAGGGAACCGAATCTCTGCACCTCCCCCTCCCTTCTCTTTTTCTAGAGCAAAACAAATACCTCTTACTTTCTGAGGTGGAGAAGATTGCCTGTTCTTTTCTTGCTTAAGTTCCTCATAACACCTTTATTCCCAAGTAGTTTATCAAGATATTTTCATAAGAAAGACAGTTATCTCCCTGAGAGGAATTCTGGTGATGGCTATTAAGATTTTTTTTTTTTAATTTACTTCATTACACACATATACAGAGGCAGTATTGCACAGTAGTAAGGAATATAGTGGGCTATATATCCTGTCTTGTTGCTGTATATCTTGTCTAGCTGTGTGGCCTTGGCAAGTTATTTAAACTTGGTGTCCTCGTATGCAGAATTAAGATTATAATACTACTGAACTCATAGGGTGTTTATAAGAATTAAATTACTTAATACATGTAGAACGCTTAGAACATTGCTTGGCACAAGATAAGGTCTCAATGAATATTAGCTATACATTTTTATTAAACAAGTTTTTACTGCATTTACTCTGACCCCTTCTCTTCCTATGGGACTTTATCCCTTTGGGTCAACTCCTTTAAATGCAGTCAACACTTATAAGGCATTAGCAAGAAGATGTACCATTGTGAGCATTGTAGATCATTATTGCAAAAAAACCTTCTGGCCAATGATATATGACTACATATAGTGATAGGACTATGTGAAAGTAATGGACCAGCAGGATAACATAACAGTTGGGAGTCAGGGAGCCTGGGTTCAAATCCCAACTCGGAAACGTACTTGCCAATTGACCCTAGAGAAGTTGCTTGACCTTATCCCTAAGCTGGTTTCCTCATTTGATTAATGTGAGTTAAAATAAAGCCTACCTTACAGAGCTGAGAGGATGAAGAGACATGATGTAGAAGGAAAACATGCCTAGTACACATTACATGCTCAATAAATTAGATGGAGGTAGTAGTGAACAGTCAGCATAACATGTGTGTTTAAATGAGGGTCTCATTCAATGCTTTTCACTCTAGAGGCTATGTGTATATCTCAGTGTTACTACCAACTTCCAAATCCTATTAAGATATGATCTTTGGAACACCTGAGAATATCTATCATCCACAAACTCATCAACAGCAATAACTATGGGTAAGATTTTTACATCTTCATTTTGTTCATATATTTTTATGTCCCTGAGATCATTCTGTATAAATATTTTATACCCTACGTTTCTACTTAACATGATGTTAAAGGTATGTTCCCATGCTTTTAAATTTTTTAGACACTAGCAATCACATGTTATTCTATTGTAAAGATCTGCCATAATTTATTTAACAACCCTCTTTTTACTTATCATTTAGTTTGTTTTCAATTCTTGATTATTATAAATAATACAGCAAAATTTTGGATTCTTTCCTTCGGCTAAATCCCTAGACATAGAATTACTGGGCCAAAAATATACAAACCCATGATTCATATTGGCATATTTTTATCCAGATCCTTCACATATTTGAAGACAATAATCACACTCCCTAGTCTTTTCTCCAAACTAAACACTCTCAGATCCTTCTATCACTCTTCATCTAATTCAATTCCCAGGGCTACCACCATTCTTGTCCCTTTTCTCTGGGATCAAAGCATACGCTTCTAAGCTAGCATTCAAAGTTCATCCACTCTGACCCCCTTTATCTTCGTCTCCTCATCTGCTGCATCTCACCTCACTTTCCAGGCACCCTCCCCTCCAATCAACCATGGTTCCCTTTGTACACCCTGCTCTTTCATTCGGCCACTCATTTGTTTATTCTATTTTTTCAGTCCAGATGTCTTTCACACTCTTGATACCTGGGAAACTCAAGCTCCTCTTTCAAGACAGGGCTCAAATCCTACCTCTTCTCTGAAGCCTTCTTGGTTCCCTTTTCCCTGCCCTGGACAGAGCTAACTGTTCTGTCCCTTCTACTGCTGTGCTACCTAGTACAGTAGCAGTCAGAGTCCCACGACAAAACTGATGACTCACTCAATTTTGGGTAATTCAAGGAGAAATTAATGAAGGAATTATTTAGGAAGGTGTGGGCAGGTTGTGGAGAAGCTATAAAGACTAACACATACCCAAGGGCCAACAGGCTTTTAACATCCATACACCTGAAGGAGTGAGGACACGGAGAGATTACCGGATCTTGGTAGGAAAGGGTCACGTGGAGAGAAACTGTGACTTCCATCAAGGGACAAATCAGCCCAAGGTAACCCCAAAGAGAGGGAGCCAGGAGAATAAGTCCGCTTGACTTCACTCTACTCTCTCCTTTCCACATCTTGCCTGGACTTGCATTAGCAAAACCCAGCTAGAACCAGAGGACTAGGAAACCACTGATATGGTCTATATAGGTCAGCGCCTTGGGGCACAGAGTATGGAGGAGAAGGATGCAGAGTAGATATGAGAGGCAAAGGGAAGAACCCCATCTTACCATATGAAAGTTCATTATCCTTTATTACAGTTCACTGTCAATAGGTATGCTTCATTCCCTGGACTGAATACATATTATCTAACTCAGTTCCAAACCAATTCTACCCTATGAAATGGCCATCGTGCTCTCCTACTCAGCACTCTTCAGTGTCCCACCGTGCTCCCGCCCCATTGCCTGCAGAGCCAACTATAAATGCATAAGCATGACTAATGTTCCTGGTGACAGGGCTCTGGCCTTTCTCACTTCCTCAGGACCACCTCTCACTTTCCTCCTACTTCACAATCTACCACGTGAACATGTCACTCCCCAAACACAGCATTCTTTCTAAAGAGGTTATCCTCTTGCCTTGAACACACTTCCCCAGCTGGAAACCTCCTCCTCATTCTTTAACACAAACTCTGTGTTAAACACTGTGTAAGTAAGGGCTACTTACACAGTGAATTTCCCTGCCTCTCTCAAAAAACTCTTGACCTCCTTCTCCAAAAACTCCTTTAACAGCTTATATTTTATAGTACTTTATATTATAGATGTTTATCACCATAAACTACCACCTCCCTTAAGGCAGTAAGACACAGTCTTACCTCACCTATTTCCTTAGAACCTAACAGAATCTCTGGCACACTGTAGGCACTCAATATTAAGTGAAAGAATGAATCATAGAATCAAATAAAGATATTTGCAGTTAATTTAGATTTCTCATTTGGTGGGTAGGTGTTTGGTTTTTTTAATGTATACTTGTTCTTTATGCACTTCTAGGGTGGGTGTGTGACAGAGGGCAGAAGCTTATGTCCTGAGCAACTCTCAGCATCAGCTGGCACTGGCTTCCCTTTGCCCTCCGTAGAACCTCTGCATGAAGGTGGGCATCCTTGGGAGGGCAAGTAGGAGACGACCCATATAAGGCCTACCCATTGTACATCCACTTGACATATGGACCCTGTTAACAGGTAACTTGCCAACAAGCCCTTAGAAGTTCTTGTGTCTGCTTCCTAAATCCATTTTGGAGCAGAAATCCATTTTATTAGCTGAAGACAGAATAGACCAATTCCAAATATTTGGAAAAGCTTAATCTTGCAAATTAGCTAGCTGTCCTCTGGCCACATGGTGGCCACTTGTGTGGGAGGAAAGCAGGCCCATCTCAGGACAGACCTTTCTCTGTTTCTTGAGAAAACACAATAAAACACCCTTCTCCTTTCATCCACATCTGGCGGCTGCAAAAACAGTGACCCGTGGAATTCACATTTTCATACTTGACTATGATAGGCCCGCGTGCAGGGGTTATTCTTGTTGTGTTTATGAAAGAGTGAAGCCTGTCAGGATAAGAAGGCTTCTGATGGAGTGCTTATTGAGAAAACATGCAGAGATTTCTGTTTCCCCAAATTAGAGAAGGAGCTTATGATAAGAATCCTTTTCATTGATTTCTCCTCCTCAACTGCTTTCCCACTGTCCTGCAGTATAATTACAAGCCCTGAAGTCTAGACTTTTGAAGGAAGTCCGAGATAAAATTCCCCAAAGTGGAGTAGCTCAGGGGGTCCTAACTCTCAAAATTGCACAAAGCTTCAAAGAAATCATATTGTACCCATAATAGGGTCGCCACACTAAATGAAATGAAAAGGGATTTTTGTTGTCTCCATTTTGGCTGGCGTTTTATCAGTCTGTCCTGTTCATGTTACAAACTGTGTGCTGTTGGTCTGATCACCTTCCTTGGGTAAGTGGGAATGGCCTTGCAAGAAGAGAAAGGCACCTTCCGCAAGTACCAGAATGGAGGCAGGTAAATCAGACCATGGAAGGTGGCCATCAATCTAAATAGAGCTCAGCAAAGAAATTATGAGGACGAAGAAGACAGAGACCAGAGGTCAGTGCCGGTTCAATGTTCGAGTGGGCATGGGATGCTTAGGGCAATTTCTGAGCTAACTAGCAGGCAGTTTGATCACTTTTATCTGCTGTCATGTTTACAGGCCTGAATGTGCTGAGAGCATTGAGGGGACAATCAAAGTGGACATTGATGAGAAACTACATTCAGCAGTACTTTTTGGCCTAGTTAATATAAAACTGGGGACATTAGTTCACAGAATCATTGACTAGTTCATTCAACAAGCATTTCATCAAACTCTTACTCCATGACAGGAACTGTCCTGGGCCCTGAATTTACAAAGGTATGGAAAACATTCTCTGTGTGCTTGAAAGGCTTGTGGACGAGAAGAATTCCCAGTCTCCCTGATCTCCAGACTGACACCCAGTTACCTACTCCTCCCTAAAGCGGGAGGTTTGTAAACCACAAATCAGGCTAGATTAAACCCTGCAATGACTCCTTCTTAGGAAGAGAAAGTAAGTCTTAGCACCTTGGCATGGCGGTTGGCCCCTTCTCAGCAGCCTCTCCAGCCTGATCGCCACACCCCATCCCAACCCACACCAAAGTCTCTGCCTCCAGGCCTTTGCTCGGGACTCCCCTGTGCCCACACTGGCCCTTCTCCTTCTGTGCCTAGTCAGCTCCTTCTTGCCCTTCCGTTCCTCACTTAGACATCAGGATCTCTAAGAAGCCATCTCCTACCCGAATGCCAGATCTGCAATCCCCTTCATATTCTGCCATCAAAGCCCCCGTGTGCCTCTGCCCCTGTAAGCACCACTGCTCTGCTCTAACTGCCTGCTAGGCTCGCGTGACTCACTAGATTGCAAATTTCTTGAGAATGTGCTCTTATCCTCTTCCGCTTTGTTTCCCCACATGCAGTATAAGGAAGAGCACTTCAAACCTCAAAATCATTATTAGCCACCTACTACATTTCACACCTTTCATAAATATCTCAGGTAACGTTTACAAAAATCATAAGAGGATCACATTATGATCTCACTTTACAGATGTGAAACTGTAACTCAGAAAGGTTAAGACAGCTGCCTGAGATCACACAGCCCTGAAGTGGTGGGTGGCATCACAGAGTACTCTCTTTCTCTACCCAGCAGTGGCCTGCAGGGACCTTCTTATTGCATCTGCTATTTGCACTTAGTTAGAACACTATATCCAACCCTTGTGAGGAGGAATGAAGGTAACACTTCTTAAAGAAATAAAAGCATTTTTTCTCTCTTCAAAGCAATAATCAAGGCCACTGTTATGTTTTATTCCTAAAGACATAAAGAGGTAGCTTTCTCTACCTAAAGGTTTGCTGCTAAGGATTTGGGATCTAGTCAAAGGAACCACTGATCTCTTTCTAATGGGCTTTGAACATGATAATGGGAGAAAACATGCAGAATGAAGGCTTTTGTGTGTGAAGTTTCCTGAGAATGTGGGAACCAATCCCCAGGAAGGAGACGGGGGAAGGGACCCGGAATGAGGCTCTGAATCCCAGCTTCTGGATCCTGCTCCTGAGGGTAATTGAGAATGAGTGGAACACCGCTGGCCTGCAGAACGAAGTCCAGTCCCCAGGCCAGGAATGCCTTGCCAGGCAGGCTGGGTAGAGCAGTGGTCTGCAAACTTTTTCCTCCTGTACCCTTAAAACAATTTTATAAAAGTTCTGTACCCCCTCACACATTTTAAGTTGACATCTGAAATTTTTCATCAAAATTTTAAACAACATGTTATAAATATTGACATTTTAAAATAAAACTCTTACATTATGCTTTTTGCATGTACCCAGTTTAGTCTAAATACCGTAGTGACTTCAAACCCACCACAATCCATCTGAAAAATATATAAACATGCTTTCCTTTAACAGTTGGAAATTTTACATTACTCTTTGTTTCTTTTTGAAAAACTCAAACTCCTGTTTCCTTCTATTTCACTTCTCCCACAGAATTTTATCCCAATGTATTAGATTCTTATGCTAGAATCTAGTCTTTTATCAACCATCCAGTACTCTGTCGAGTGTGTGTGTGTAATTTTTTTAGTTGATTTAGTTTCCTGAAACCGTAAGGCAATAGGTGTTTAAATGGGGGTTGGGAATGGAGATTATGAAAAGGGAGTTAGGAAAGTGGGGAGAATCTTTGCCAGTACGGATGCCCTTGGGAAGATCAATGCGGGGAAAGAACACACATGGAAATGGCAGTGCTAGACATTGATTCCTCTAGAACTATCTATGCCTGCACATCTCTTGAGAAGTCTGTAGGTACCTCCAAGGGGGTATAAACCTCAGATTGAAGACCACCAGCCTGAGGTCTGAGTTAAGGCCATGCCTTCCTGAGCCTGGACACTTGACCACCAGCTGTCGAGACGGTCATGGAGAGAATGTGATCTATGCCCACTTGTGCCTCAAGTTCAAACTCCAAATCACTCGGCGACCCTGAGAGGCTATTCAGAGAGTTCTGCAATATCTTAAAACACCCCTTAGCTCTCAGGGAACCAGTGGGTACCCAACCTGTGAGAGTACCCCTGCCTGGGCCTCAGGGCTGGACTGGGGCACATGAGCTCACTGTGATCTGGGAAGGAGAGGTCATGGTCACCACCATAATTCCCACAAGCCCTCATCTCCAGACCCTGTTCTCCATCTGCCAACCCCCCAGCTACTCAAAGTCATTTCCTCTCCACGCCGTCCATGCTATTCAACATATTGGATGCATTCATCCCTTTGGCTGACAATTTTGCTTAAGTATCACCCCCTTCTGACACTTTTCTGGCAAAGCTGATTACCACAGCCTCTGCATATTAGGTAGAGGTTATTACTAAACTTAGCACATTGCACTATATGTGTGGGAATGACTGCGTCTTGTCTTCTTTGGAGGCATGAATCACATCTAATCTCCAGTGTCCTACTTAGTCAATGATTGACAAATGATTACAGTCACCAAAGGACATTCAAAGGAGGTGTTTTCAGATTCACAGACTTAGAGAATGAACTTCTGGTTACCAGGGGTGAAGGGTGTGGGGGAGGGATAGATTGGGACTTTGGGACTGACATGTACACACCTATATTTAAAATAGATAACCAACAAGGATCTACTGTATAGCACAGGGAACTCTGCTCAATACTCTGTAATAACCTAAATGGGAAAAGAATTTGAAAAAGAATAGATACGTGTATATGTATTACTGAATCACTTTCCTATACACCTGAAACTAACACAACATTGTTAATCAACTATACTCCAATAGAAACTAAAATAAAATTTAAAAAAAAGTGAAAAGACAACACGCACACATACAAACACACACACACACAAAAGGAGGTGTTTTCTAGAAGGAAGCTTTATGGGCCGATTTTATATATATGAGATTTAGGTACTTTCAGCACCTTTAGTAGTTAAAGCTACTTCCTTTGGCCTCTAAAGCAAAAGTGCCAGGAAGAATGACTTGGCCCACACGCTTTGGGAGTTGGAGCACGCAGAAGAGCCTGTGCTCACTTTGTGTTTGCATTCTATTCACTTTGCTCACAGCACTGAAAAAGACCTTATCATTTCAGGTAAATACAGGTCATCCCATCCAGCAGAGGGTAAATTCATTAAGAGCTGCATGACCACTTCATGAGGATGTAAAATGGTACATCCAGGAGGATCGTATTAGCTTCTAGAGAAATGTGTCATCTAATATTTCATACAAACCACTGTGCTGGGAAAAGTGGAATTTATTTTGACCCTTCAGATGTTGACTTTTGATTCATCAGATATTCTGACCCTACTTATCCCAAGGATGTACATTACTTATGGAAGAAGACACTTAAATCATTACTAATTAAAGTTAAATTGTGCTTAATTTCTCTATTTTCACTTTTATGTTCTTCAAAATGAAATCTTCATTTCAATCATACATAGATTTGATTCACTGATTCATTTCACTGTCTTTACCTTATTTTATTAATTGTAGCTTCTGTCATTGCATATTTTATTTTCTGGTTATTATTTTAATCAAATCCTATTTCTCACATCAAAGAATACAGATCCAATTTTGACAAGAAACTTTGATTCTTTCATCACTTTTTTTTCTTTCTGGGTTTGATAACAGAGATTAGCATATGCAGTTGAGTTCTTGTCGATTTTATTTTGTGGTGATTGCTTCATCTAAGTTCAATGTGCCCCAGGAAAGATTTTGCAGTTTCAGATGAAACCAACACATAGTGATGCTTTGGTCAGGCTTAATCCAAATTAACAAGATAGAAAATTTTAATCAGGTTTTTGTTTGTCACAGCAGGAAGGATTAGGATGGGGGGAGGATGTCAAGACACCCTGTTTCCTGGAACAGGCTAGTGTGTAGAGGACCCAGGATACAGAGTATTCAAATGAGGCTGAAATCAAACAGCGTGGAGATGAGCTTGAAAGGTGAGAATGGGGACAGTTTGTCAATGGCCTTGAACACAACTAAGATGCAGTTATATTATAAGTGCTGTTGAGGAAAGCCCCCCTGCCCACCTCTTCCCATGCTTCCACTTGTCTGCTCCCCAGTTGCCTGGATCCTGAGAAGAATCATTAGTCTGAGGTCAGGTCTCAGGTTAGTCACGGAGCATGTTGCTCTTGCATCGGGAGCTGTATCTTCAGGGCCTGCACATGTGTGCCTTGCTTCCTTCCTTGCCCACCTCCCTCAGGGTGGAAACTGACCACGGTTAGGAAGGGGCAGTGAGCAGCTGGGCACATTCCAGGTGTTTCTGGGTCCCACGTTGAAATACAGTTATAACATCCTAAAGTTCTCACTCTTCTTCCTAGCATATTGTAGAACCTTGAGCAAGTCGCTTAAACTTTCTTAGGGTCCATTTTCTCATGTGTAAAATAAGAGTTAAGAGTTAGTGAGACTTCATAAAAATAACTGACATCACAAGTGTTCTCTGCGAGTCAGGCACTCTTCTCAGTGCTTTACAGAAATAGGGCTTCCCTGGTGGCGCAGTGCTTGAGAGTCCGCCTGCCGATGCAGGGGACACGGGTTCGTGCCCCGGTCCGCGAAGATCCCACATGCCGCGGAGCGGCTGGACCCGTGAGCCATGGGCGCTGAGCCTGCGCGTCCGGAGCCTGTGCTCCGCAACAGGAGAGGCCACAACAGTGAGAGGCCCGCGTACCGCAAAAAAAAGAAATGGACTCACCGCTCCTAACAACCCAACCAGGTAACTGCTATTATTGCTCTCTTTACAGAGGATGAAACAGAAACCTAGAAAGGTTGATGCCTTGTTTAAGATTTCATAGTTAGTTCTGGGTGGACCTGGGATTACAAACAGGGGCTCTACCTTTTAGGTAAACACACACCCACACACACAACACACAAACAGGCACGTGCACACCACCTCATTAAATAACATATAAGTGTCTGATGTATTTAAAACAGTGCCTAGAACAAGTGGGTTCCTTAGCTGGGAAATCTGCAAAAGGACCTTACTACAGGGCTAAGTGTACAGGTGACATGATTTCATTTATACTTTAGAAATATTAGGATGTAATGTCTCTCCTCTCCCAAAGTTAGGCCTGCATCACCCTCCCGAGGGTGTGGGAAGTTAGAATAAAAAAATAGTAAATTCAGACCACAGAATATAGAACTGGAAGGGCCTTTAATGTTAGCTGTCCCAGCCCACTCTTACTCAGTTGGGGAAAATGAGGTGCAGGGGAAGGACCCAAAGCACGTTGCAGCAAGGTTCCGGACCCGGGGCTCTCATCTAAGTTCTAGCCCAGCGTTCTTCCCCCTCCCCACCCCTTACCCACCCTGGGCTGCCTCCCCAGCACTTGGGAACAGAGTTAAAAGCATAACCCAACCAGAACAATCATGTTCACATGTGAAAGAGCCCACAGACACACATCTCCACCGTCCAACCTCCTCCTGCCCTCTCCGATTTCTCTGGAAATAACAGAATCTCCTTGTCCTTTGCAATTCCCAGCAGAGTTATCCTTGGCCTTTCCCTGGGAACAGAGGTACATGGGGACACCTACTTCTGACCATCAGAATAAGAAAAACATTTGAAGTGGGCTGGAGGCAGGGGGGTTGCTAGGCTTCAGTTCTTCCTTTGATGTTTTTAACCTCTGTTTTAACCCACTGCACACTCATCTGCAGCCTCCTCTCCGCCACCACCTCCCTTCCCTAGCCATCGCTAGAAGTGCCTGGGCTTCAGAGACGGCCAACTTCGATTTGGATCATAACTCTGCCAATGAATAGGGTAGCTGTTGAGCAAGTCTCTAAGTTACTTAATTTACTTGAGCTTCAGTTTCCAAATCTATAATTATATCTTCCTCAAAGAGCTGAAGCAAAGATTTAATGGAATAGCATATATAAAGGGCACTGTTCGTAAAATCTCTATAAACGATTCCCCTCCCTTTTTTACGATAATCCCAGCAGCATGTCTCCTAGATCAAAGTAGAGAAATAGAAGAACGAAAATGCTATCTCATATTTTTACAGCACTTGAAGCTAACATGTTACTTTTGCTTGACATTGTTGCTTTAGATTTAATTTACTGATAAATTAATGAAATTTCATTCCTTGAGTATTCACTAAAATTTAAGAACGTTGACCTCATTGTGTTGCTGTAAGAATGAGTGCATTCAAATATTTAGAAAAGAGTCTTTACTTTGATTTATATTGTTACTATTATCATATGCCAGATGCTTCGGTAGGTGCTAAGGACACAGATGAATAAGACACAGATTCTGCCCTCAAGAAGCACAGAGGCATCTTGTTGACCTTATTTAACAGTGAATGAAAAGAGGCTCAGAAAATTCATTGACTTGCCAATGTCACAATGTATGTGACAGGGACAGGGCTCCACCTCAAACCCAAATCTTCTCCCTCCAATTCCCATGTTCTTTATACCATGTTACCAGATAATGCTGTTTTATTCAACTGTCCTCCAGCATGATCATATCTTCAATCTTGACCGTTACTATTATACTAAATTTTTCTGTGACTCCCACCCCCAGATGCTGCTTGGTTTTCAAGTACAGGGGATAAGGAGGAAGAGGGTGTTAAAAATGATATGTATATAAATTTATATAGAGAGAGACAGACAGACAGAGACAGAGACACAGAGAAACAGAGACAGAGGCAGAGACAGACAGGGACAGAGAGAAGACCTGTCATTTACCAGGCACCAAACTAGAGATGCTTTTACTAGACGTTCATGCCTCACTTAACTGTGAGTATAATTGCCCTCATTATTATGCCCAAAACTAAGGCTTACAAAAAAAGTGTACATTTCCTAGGCAACTGGTGGATCTGGGATTCAGTCTGTCCTTCTGAGTCATGGCTCCTAATCTTTTTTTTTTTTTTTTTTTTGGCTGTGTTGTGTCTTTGTTGCTGCGCGCGGGCTTTCTCTAGTTGCAGTGAGCAGGGCCTACTCTTGGTTGTGGTGTGCAGGCTTCTCATCGTGGTGGCTTCTCTTGTTGGGAGCACAGGCTTTGGGTGTGCAGGCTTCAGTACTTGTGGCTCACGGGCTCTAGAGCACAGGCTCAGTAGTTGTGGCACACAGGCTCAGTAGTTGTGGCTCGCAGTCTCTAGAGCGCAGGCTCAGTAGTTGCGGCACACAGGCTTAGTTGTTCCATGGCATGTGGGATATTCCTGGACCAGGGCTTGAACCCGTGTCTCCTGCACTGGCAAGCAGATTCTTAACCACTGCACCACCAGGGAAGCCCCCATGGCTCGTAATCTTAATCCTTGCATAAACTATATTCAAAAATAGTCAGGGCAGTATTGGAATTATCTTTCTTTCTGGTTCAGTAGACCTGATGTCCAGAGTTTCATGGGGATTTTAGATTTGTGCATTCAACACTTTGTCCATACTTATTGAGCAGTTTCTATGTGTCGGACACTGTGCTTGGGAATCAGAGATATGTACGATGCTGTCTTGACCCTGAGACAGCCATACAAAGACAAATAATGGTAGAAGATGAGAATATATAAGTCCATTCAAAATGAGTCCCAAAGCTGAGTTGGTTAGAATGGCGTCATACTCACTCACTTGTGACCCAGAGAAAAGATTATTTGGGGAATGACATAATAGGCATTCAATAAGTGCTCATTGAATGGATGAAAGGGCTGGGATGAAACTTGGATGACCAAGTGGAAAGACCAGCATCTGGAGGGTAGTCTCTGCCCTGCTAATCATACATGTAACTTTTCCTCTATGTATCTCAGTCCACAGCACGTATTGTGTGCTTGTCACAAGGTTTGCAACCATAAATCTGACTGCACCAAAAAATTCAGCACAAAGTAGGAATCCAAACAAGCTAACATAAAGAGTACATTCCAATGAAATATGCAAATTGAACCAGTGCTCATGTGGGACACACGGGCTGCAATTTATGTGTCTCTCACTGCCCTTCTAACCTGGTTGATGGGGGTAGTCCTTCCTATACTCCTGGATGAAAGTTGAGGTAGGCCCCCTGACTTCCTTATTTACTCTTAGGTAATCAAAAGTTTGGTAGTCATTTAAAATCCTTAAATAGAGTCTCAGTTCAGTAGAGTCAATATAATAACCAAAACCTCCAAGCTCATTTAGGATGAGTACTTCTTCCTCCTCCACCTCTGGCCTATTGTACTCCAGGGGAGGGTTATAGACAGTGTCTTCTTCCTTTAATATCCAAGTTCTTCCTGCCACTACTGGTTGACTCTGGTCTGTGAGAACATCCTGGAATTGGACTGGTAGAGGGACAAAGAGAGAAGAGAAAATGGTAATGGGCAGAGTGGGAGAGCTTTTACTTCACATGTATTGTCATAAACTAGCACTGGCTACTCTGGTCCTGGCACCTGACTAAAGAGGAGTAATTCAAAAAGGTACATGCGTCCCAATGTTCACAGCAGCATTATTTACAATAGCCAAGATATGGAAACAACCTAAGTGTCCATCAATGGATGAATGGATAAAGAAGCTATGGGGTGTGTGTGTGTGTGTGTGTGTGTGTGTGTGTGTGTGTGTGTGTATAAAACCCAGTATTACTCAACCATGAAGAAGAATGCAATAATATGATTTGCAATAACATGGATGGATTTGGAGGGTATTTTGCTAAGTGAAGTAAGTCAGACAAAAAAAGACAAATACTGTATGATATCACTTATATGTGGAATCTAAAAAATACAACAAACTAATGAATGTAACAAAAAGAAACCGACTCACAGATATAATAGAGCACAAACTAGTAGTCACCAGTGGGGAGAGGGAAGGTGGGAGGGGAAATACAGGGGTAGGGGATTAAGAGGTACAAACTGTTAGGTATAAGGTAAGCTACAGGATATATTATACAACATGGAGAATATAGCCAATATTTTATAATAATTATAAACGGAGTATAAACTTTAAAAATTGCGAATCACCATACTGTACACCTGTAACTTATATAGTATTGTACATCAACTATACTTCAATTTAAAAAAATATAAAAAGATGATTAAGGGTGGAAGAGGGGACAGGATTTGTGGCCTTTGCAAATTCCTCACTGAAAGCATTTAATAACGCTACCGGGGAGTGGGTGATGGGTCTCCCTTAAGCTAGCTGTCCCCTTCCCATGCCCAGTCCCCTTTTGCCCAGCAGTCTGGTTCACATAGACTCTCTATTTAGTTATCCCTCCCCAGTAGGTTTCTTGGGTAGGATTTCAGTGCCTCTAGGCCTGCTTTCTCCCACATGGTCCATGTCTGGTCTTCAGGAAATATGCAAATCTTTGACCTGACAGACTCTGGGAGGCAGGCTAATCCAGTGCTTCGGCCTCTCCCTCCTTCCAGCCATCGGCAGCTCACCAGGCTGCCTCTGCTGCCAGCTCTCTTGGGCAGAAGGCAGAGCCAGCCCACTGAGTCACCCCAACTTCAGAGGACCCTTACCAGACTCTCCAAGTGGCCCTGTGGAGGCACTCACTCTTGTTTTGAAGGAAGGGGGATGTGCCCTTACCCCATCCCTTCCCTGGGGATGTGGGATTCAAAACACAGCTCATGTCAAAGACAGTTTCCTCTCAAACCCTCTTTTAACCTTCAATTTCTTGATTTATCTCCAATATTTTATGTCCTCAATGTGGATGTAGAATCCAAGGGCCACAGACTCAATTTGGGGCTCTCTCCTTTGTAAATTCCACACCAGGTGAAAGCAGCTTTTAAGGTATCTTGGCACCATGGCCAACTTCCCCCTGAATAGCCTACCATACACACATTAAGTATGTCCCAATTTTCACATTAGCCGGTACAATGTAGAACTCATTCCCAAATTAGCCCTTAGGTGGAACCTTTCCTCTGAAAAGGATTCTTTCCAGCTCTAGTCCCACATCTCTCAGGCTGTATTCCCCAACGGTCTCAACAGATGGTGACGTCTCTTGCTGTCAGAGCCACAATGTGGCACAAAGCCTACCTTGCATGTCCAAGGCCCTCTGTAATTGATCTGTGATGGATGTATCTGAAGATACCATGAACTGCAGCTGTATCTCATTACCTATTCCCACTGTATCCACTGGCAATCTTCCTAAAAGAGCCTTCAGCACCCAATCAAGCATGGCATCATGGATACAACATACCCTGCACCATAGCTATTGCCCTTAAAGCATTTCTCTGCTATAAATAAAAGGGAATTAATCTTCCTTGAACCCCTATATATCAAGTACCAATCCTTATTTTCAATTATTTTCCAAAGTAACCCTAAGGAATATTTATTACTTTACCACTTTTCCAGATAAGAAAACTGAGTTTCAATCAGGTTAAGTAACATGCCTAAAGACACACAGCATATAAACGGTACAGTTAGACTTAAATACCTTTGATTCCAAAACCCATAGCCGTAATGGAAGGTAAAGTCCATTAGGAGAGAGGAGACCTGGGGTTTATCCCAGCTCTGCCATTAGTTTGACCGTGGCCTTGGATAATTTCCTTCTCCTGTCTGAGTCTGAGCTTCATCATCTGTAGATGAAGAAACTGGATACAGTGACCACTCACACCCTTCCAATTGCAGAGTTCTGAGCTACTGAAAGGTGCTTATGTTAGTCACGTCGGCCTGCCCAGATGTTTTAATTCAGAATTTCCCATGTGGTAATCAGTCTCATCTTGTTATTTCCTGCCTGCACTTCTAACCTCCCTCATTTGGGATCACATGTGTCGCTTTTTTGTATTGCTCGTGTTTACCGAGGGCCCGATTTAGAGTCATCTGCAAATTTCATCAAAGGGCGTTTATCCACCCACCACCTACCCAGAGAAACTTGGTGGGCCACACCAACAGCAGAGCTCACGTTCTGATCGTTCTCTTCCTTCTTACATATTTCTCTAAATGTCTGCCCTCAAAGTGGGTTAGCATTATCCTGAACACCTGTGGTCTGGGGGTCAGCTGGACATGGGTATGAACCTTGGGCAAGTTATTTAACCTTTACTTAACCTTTTTGGACTTCAGTTTCTTCATCTGTGAAACAGCAATCATTACGCCACCACCAAAGTGTTATTTGGAGTATTAGAATTAGGTGTGGCATATGGCACATTCCAGGGCAGGACTAGGAATCAGTCACTCCCCTCCCCCCTTCCAAAGGCTTTGGGAATGGCCATCAGGCAAACAGAGCTTTCCAAAGAGATTTCTATCTGAATAGCATCGTGGAAAGTTTTCCTAACAATGACATATAATATCGCCCATATACTTCTTAACACCCTTAGGCATATAATGTGTACTTTTGGCCTGCAAGTAAAGAAGGAAAACAAAATCTCAGGTCTCTCTGATGAGCGACCTTGCAGGGGTTATTTAATCTTGCTAAGCCTCTTTTTATTAAGCCTCTCTAAGTCTCTATACTTTTACATTGCTGTGAGGCTTAAATGGAATAATGCAATTATGTCAGGCCATGATAGGTACTTGATACATCAGATGGGTCTGCATTTGAATCCCCTCTCCCTTTTACTAACTTAGAGATCTCTTTAAGGTCTAACTTCCACATCTGTCAAATGGGGATAATACTTCTTATGTTCAATGTGGTTGTTAAGGTCTGTGCATTACTGCATCATTGGACATGCCTAACACAGAGAAGGTTCTTGGTATGTGGTAAAACCTACTCCCTCCCTTTTCCTGAATGTTTCTGAGTTGTGCTGTCATGATTAAGAGCAGGTAAGGAGCCTGATTTTTTTTTAAAAGTTAAAAGGCATAAGGGCAAAACAGGTGAAACCTATTCCTTCCTTTGAAGGGTCCCTAAGAGTTAAACTTGGGATGTAGTTGAGACATCAAGATGGTTCTCCATAAATAAAAACTTTACTAGGCAATCACATTTGGTTCATATCAAAATCACTCAGATCCAAAGATGCATTCCAAGCAGTTGACATCCATTTCAGTTGGATGCTAATCCAATTTTTTTAAAATTAATCCAAACTTGAAAAGAAGCTGATCTCATGTATCTTACCAGAACATCCTGCTCCCACTTGATTTCCTGGGAGGGAAAAGGGTAGCCTGGCTGTCCAAAACAGAGCTAAAGACACATCTTTTCCCCATTTCAGCTGGAATCTGCAGTTTCAGAAAGGATTTAAACAGCCCAGTTGAATCTCATAAATTACTCCTTTCACAGCCTTTTTGCCTCTCTCTTGAGATTTACCAAAAAACAAAAGAGCTCATGTCCTTTCCTACAGTCGTTGGATCCTGGAACCGCAGCACTGGAAGGGCCCTCGAAAACCTTGCCTCTTCCATCTCCATCAGCCCCTCACATGCGACAGTCACCAAATCTCACCAGTTCTATCCTCTTGCCATTTCCCAAACCTGTCTCTTTAACTTTATGCCAGCTTCTATTCCCCCAGTCAAGTCCTCGTCACTTCTCACCTAGACTATTGCAATCATGCCTCAAATCATCAGGACTCTGCCAGTGCATCCTCCATATTGCAGTCAAAACCTTTATAATATGTCAATAGATGCATACTACTGCCACGTGCTTAAAACCTTCCAGTGGCTCGGTACAAAATGCTTAGTTTGGTCACTGACAGCACATTCTGGCCGCTGCCTGTCTTTTCAGATTCCTTCCTCTGCTACTGCCCTCTTTATACTCTGTAACAAGCCATAAGTGACTTTGGACTTCTCTTTTGTTTCTGGAAAGCTTTGATACCACCTGAACATCTACTATGTGTGTATCACTGGGAACCTAGGGATGAACATGTACCCTACACTCAAAGACCCTACAGCCTGAAGGCATAAACAATACATAGAGGCAAATAATAATACAATGTGACACGGTAGAAGGAAGCACAAGATACTCTTCTTGGAGTCCCAAGGAAAGGCTCTGAACAATCTGGGAGGTGGAGAGGAAAGGGAGAGGGAGAAAAATGATTCTAGAAGGAGATGACACAAGGTATTTCCTTTAAATTTGAACTGTGTTTAGACTTTTAGAATTGCAGGTTTATGGTGCAAGATGGCAGAGTGGGCATCCCTCCTAGATAAGACCTCACTGAACAGATAACAAAGATGTACAGGATAGAATACATATTTTTGTTGGTTTGGATTTTTTTAAAAGAGAGAGTGCTATCTACACACAAATCTCTGATTAGTAGAAAGAAAATGGGATCACTGAAGCATAAGCTAGAGCATAAGAGGTCAGTACAAAACCCAGAGAGAAGACTGCAGTGAGTGTGTAACCTGATGGAGCAGGTTTGGGGAGGCAGAGAGGGCTATGGGATGGCCATCATGAGGGAATCAAGACTAGCCTGGGGAGGCCCGTAGTCTGAGTGGAGCCTGGAGATGGAGTCAGAGAAGAGTTCAAGGTAAACCCACATTTCTCCCTTGACCAGAAGAAAAGGAGGAAAAATGCTTCCATTCAGGAGGAGAAAAATGTGCTTCAGTGAACTCATTTTCACTGTAGAAATTATAGAGGTTCAAGCAAACTGGTCTTTATGCACAATAAAGACAAGCCTGCCATTCATCAAGACCTGCTCATCCACACAGAGCTCTCCCTCTGCCCTCCTGTGTGGAGAAAGAGGCCTTTGGGGTAAAGGGACCTGTTGGATTACTGAGGGAAAATATGCCAGCTACCTATGCTGCCAGACAAGAGACTAACAAATAAAAGTAAAGCAATTCAGTCACCATTTGAGGAAAACTGATGAGAAAGAGAAAGCTCAAGATTAAAAAATGCAAACAGCAACACTAAAGGGAATAGCAAGAAATAGAAGAGGATTTTCAAAATAAACTCAATCAGGAAACTCAGAGAAATTTGAAAAGTTATTGTTACTATGAGAGATAGGCAGCCAAGTTTCCTGGAAATGTGAACTATTTTGTCCACATTTTTAAAATGCTGTGGATTGGTCATGGTTAAAGTCCATATTAGTAATCTGGAAGATGAAGTCAAGGAAAGCTCATGAAACATTTGGCAAAAATGGGGAGAAGAAAAATAGGAGAAAATTAAAAGTTAAACTAAAGGGAGAATACATCCAGAAGGCTCAACATTCTTCTAATGGGGAATTCAGACATGGAGAGAATGTTGCAGATATTAGTGAAGGCTATGGAGAGGGGGAGGGTGCAGATATTGAAGAAAGCACAGAGAAAAAAATTTCTTGTCTTTAAATAGAGATTCAAGTTGAAAGGATCATTTCAGTGTAAATCGTGTGGTTATAAACAAAGCAAACAAACACACAAAACAAAAATCCACTCCCAGTCATTATCTGGTGAAGTTTCAAGGAGAAAAATATTAAAAGATGCCAAGGCATGTGGCAGTAAATATGCCTTAAAAAAACAAAGAATCAGAAGGTACTCGGATCTTGTGTCAATAATCACTGACTCCAGATAATGTGGAAGGATGTCTCCAAAGTTATGAAGACATGTATTTTTGAAACTATAACTCTATAATCAGTGTGAAGCTAACTTAAGAAATTTCAGGATTTGGGAAGACACTAAAAGTTTATGTGATAAGCAAAAGAATGACCTCCTCCCAAAGGTGTCCACATCCTAATTCCAGAAACCTATGAATATGTTACCTTACATGACAAAAGAGACTTGAAAATGTAACCAAATTAAAGAGCTTGATCAATGTGATAAACCATATTAACAAATTGAAGGAGAAAAACCATATGATCATCTCAATAGATGCAGAAAAAGCCTTCAACAAAATTCAACACCATTTATGATAAAAACCCTCCAGAAAGTAGGCATAGAGGGAAGTTATCTCAACATAATAAAGGTCATGTATGACAAACCCACAGCCAACATTGTTCTCAATGGTGAAAAACTGAGACCATTTCCTCTAAGATCAGGAATATGACAAGGTTGTCCACTTTCACCACTATTATTCAACATAGTTTTGGAATTTTTAGCCACAGCAATCAGAGAAGAAAAAGAAATAAAAGAAATCCAAATCAGAAAAGAAGTAAAGCTGTCACTGTTTGCAGATGACATGATACTATACATAGAGAATCCTAAAGATGCTACCAGAAAACTACTAGAGCTAATCAATGAACTTGGTAAAGTAGCAGGATACTAAATTAATGCACAGAAATCTCTGGCATTCCTATACACTAATGATGAAAAATCTGAAAGAGAAATTAACAAAACACTCCCATTTACCATGGCAACAAAAAGAATAAAATACCTAGGAATAAACTAACCTAAGGAGACAAAAGACCTGTATGCAGAAAACTATAAGACACAGATGAAAGAAATTAAAGATGATACAAACAGATGGAGAGATATACCATGTTCTTGGATTGGAAGAATCAACACTGTGAAAACGACTCTATTACCCAAAGCAATCTACAGATTCAATGCAATCTGTATCAAACTACCAATGCCATTTTTCACAGAACAGTAACAAAAAATTTCACAATTTGTATGGAAACACAAAAGGCCCCGAATAGCCAAAGCAATCTTGAGAAAGAAAAATGGAGCTGCAGGAATCAGGCTCCCTGACTTCAAACTATACTATAAAGCTACAGTAATCAAGACAGCATGGTACTGGTGCAGAAACAGAAAGATAGATCAATGGAACAGGATAGAAAGTCCAGAGATAAACCCACACACATATGGTCACCTTATTTTTGATAAAGGAGGCAAGAATATACAATGGAGAAAAGACAGCCTCTTCAATAAGTGGTGCTGTGAAAACTGGACAGCTATATGTAAAAGAATGAAATTAGAACACTCCCTAACACCATACACAAAAATAAACTCAAAATGGATTAAAAACCTAAATGTAAGGCCAGAAACTATCAAACTCTTAGGGGAAGACATAGGCAGAACACTCTATGGCATAAATCACAGTAAGATCCTTTTTGACCTACCTCCTAGAGAAATGGAAATAAAAACAAACAAATGGGACCTAATGAAACTTAAAAGCTTTTGCATAGCCAAGGAAACCATAAACAAGATGAAAAGACAATCCTCAGAATGGGAGGAAATATTTGCAAATGAAGCAACTGACAAAGGATTAATCTCCAAAATTTACAAGCAGCTCTTGCAGCTCAATATCAAAAAAACAAACAACCCAATCCAAAAATGGGCAGAAGACCGAAATAGACATTTCTTCATAGTAGATATACAGATGCCAACAAAAACAT
Organism: Delphinus delphis; assembly: GCF_949987515.2. NCBI lineage: Eukaryota > Metazoa > Chordata > Mammalia > Artiodactyla > Delphinidae > Delphinus > Delphinus delphis. Next base: position 47,073,893 of record NC_082683.1, read on the forward strand.
GAAAGGATGCTCAACATCACTAATCAGTAGGGAAATGCAAATCAAAGCTACAATGAGTTACCAGCTCACACCAGTCAGAATGGCCATCATCAAAATATCTACAAACAATAAATGCTGGAGAGGGTGTGGAGAAAAGGGAACCCTCTTGCACTGTTTGTGGGAATGTAAATTGATACAGCCACTATGGAGAACAGTATAGAGGTTCCTTAAAAAACTACAAATAGAACTACCACATGACCCAGCAATCCCACTACTGGGCATATACCCTGAGAAAACCATAATTCAAAAAGAGTCATGTACCATAATGTTCACTGCACCTCTATGCACAATAGCAGAAGCAACTTAAGTGTCCATCGACAGATGAATGGATAAAGAAGATGTGGCACATATATATAGTGGAATATTACTCAACCATAAAAAGAAATGAAATTAAGCTATTTATAGTGAGGTGGATGGACCTAGAGGCTGTCACAGAGTGAAGTAAGTCAGAAACAAGAAAAACAAATACTATATGCTAACACATACATATGGAATCTAGGGACTTCCCTGGTGGTCCAGCGGATAAGACTCTGCGCTCCCAATGCAGGGGACACGGGTTTGATCCCTGGTCAGGGAACTAAGATCCCACATCCCACGTGCCACACGGCACGGGCAAAAAAAAAAAAAAAAAAAAAAAAAAAACATATGGAATCTAAAAAAAAAAAATGGTTCTGAAGAACCTAGGGGCAGGACAGGAATAAAGACACAGACGTAGAGAATGGACTTGAGGACACGGGGAGGGGGAAGGGTAAGCTGGGACGAAGTGAGAGAGTGGCATGGACATATATACACTACCAAATGTAGAATAGATAGCTAGTGGGAAGCAGCTGCATAGCACAGGGAGATCACTGGGTGTTTGTGACCACGTAGAGGGGTGGGATAGGGAGGGTGGGAGGGAGACGCAAGAGGGAGGAGATATGGGGATATACGTATATGTATAGCTGATTCACTGTTATAAAGCAGAAACTAACACAACATTGTAAAGCAATTATACTCCAATAAAGATGTTTAAAAAATAAAATAAAATAAAATAAAATAATGAAGAGCTTGACATGGATCGTTAAAAGTGGAAAACCTTTTCCTTCGTGGTCAGTGGGAGATGTGACCACAGAAGAATGGTCAGAGAGATGTCACAGTGCTGACTTTGAAGAGGGAGGAACAGAGCCATGAGCCAAAGAATGCAAGTGACTCCTAGAAGCTGGAAACGGCAAAGAAACAGATTTCCCTGAGTATCTACAGAAAGGAATCCAGCCCTGCTGATATTTTGATTTTACCCTCGTGATACCCATGTGGCACATCTAGCCTACAGGACCGTTAAAGTAACACATCTGTACTATTTTACATCACTAAGTTTGTGGTGATATGTTACAGTAGCAGCAGGAAACTTTATGTTACCTCTCACTTTTCTCTTCTGAAAAGTACTTGAGGATGTACTATAGCAAAATGGAAAAGGAAGCGAAGAAAGAGAAATATACGTGATGCAAGAAACAATGGAACTATTTCAGAAGTAAAATGTAAAGAGACCAGATTTACAGCTATGCAAGAAATCCAGGAAGTATTCTATCAAAATTAGAGTAGGAAGCCAGAAGGTTTTGTGAAAAAAATCTTAAAGGAGAAAACGAGTTCCATTGCAAAATTATAAGACGAAGAAGCCCAATGATCTTAAATATATGATGAAAACTTTTGTATATTCTATGAATTTTTTAAAAAGAGGTTAATTAAGAGCTTTGTGAGAAATCAGAAGTTGTATATGTAAGTCATGATCCAAACACACATGACTTTAAGCAATTGACAGAGAATTAGAAAAGATCATTCACTAACCCTTGATAGCAAGAACATTTCTCTTCAGGCACTAATGGCTTGAGTGAGGCATGAGTGGGACAAAAAGGAATGGGGTATGATTACAAGATTTGGGGTCCAAACAACTACAAAGATGAAGTTGGCCTTTACTGAGTAAGGAAGACTGTGGAGGGGGGTCAGAATGGGGCGGGGCCAAAGACCATGAATTTAGTTTGGGATATTTTAAACTTGAGGTGTTTGTTAGACATCCAAGTGGAAAGATCAAGTAGACACTTGAGTATGAGTCTAGAGTTCAGTAAAGAGAACCGCCTACTTGAAGAACTGAAAATAACTTGAAGAACTAAAAATAACTTAAAGAAATAAAAATAGTAACATGAGAGATGGATAGTGTGAAGGGATTTTGGAAGTGGAGCAAGGATGTTAAATCTTTCATTGCAAGGAATCAAAAAGTACTGTTTAAATTTGAAAGATTAAATAATATCATATAAGTATATAAATTAGAGTTATAAAAGTAACCTACCTAAGATTAAAAATAGTAAAAAAGAAATTGTTTATACTAAGTGAAATAAGCCAGTCACAAAAGGACAAAGTTTGTATGATTCCACTTACATGAGGAACCTCAAAGTAGCAGAGTAGTCAAATTCATAGAAGTAGAAAGAAGAGTGCCTGTTAGGGGCTGAGAGGAGGGGGGATGGGAAGTTACTGTTTAGTGGAGGGGGGATGGGGAGTTACTGTTTAGTGGGTACAGAGTTTCACTTTGGGAAGATGAAAAAAGTTGTAAAGATAGAAGGTGGAAGGGGTTAATCTACAAAATATGTAAACAGTTCATACAATTCAATATCAAAAAAAAATGGCGGAAGACCTGACTAGTTATTTTTCCAAAGAAGGTATACAGATGGCCAACAGGCAAATGAAAAAAAATGCTCAACATTACTAATCATCAGAGAAATGCAAATCAAAACTACAATGAGATATCACCTCACACCTGTCCAAATGTCTATCATCAAAAAGTCTACAAATAAATTTTGGTGAAGATGTGGAGAAAAGGGGACGCTAGTACACTATTGGTGGAACTGTAAATTGGTACAGTCACTATGGAAAACAGTATGGAGCTTCCTCAAAAATCTAAAAATAAAACTACCATATGATCCAGAAATTCCACTCCTGGGAATATAGCCACAGAAAATGAAAACACTAATTTGAAAAGATACATGCACCTCAATGCTCATAGTAGCATTATTTATGATAGCCAAGATATGGAATCAACCTAAGTGCCCATCAACAGATGAATGCATAAAGAAAATGTGGTGTGTGTGTGGATATATATATATATATCCACACACACAATAGAGTACTATTCAGCCATAAAAAAAGAATGAAATTCTGCCATTTGCAACAGTATGGACAGACCTAGAGAGTATTAAGTGAAATAAATCAAACAGAGAAAGACAAATACTCTGTTATCACTTACATGTGTAATCTAAAAAATAAAGCAAATGAACATATATAACAAACCAGAAACAGACTCACAGATATAGAGAACAAACTAGTGGTTACCAGCGGGGAGAGGGGATGGGGGAGGGGCAAAATAGGGGTATGGGATTAAAAGACACAAACTATTATATATAAAACAAATAAGCAACAAGGATATATTGTACAGCACAGGGAAGTTGGATATAGCCATTTTTTTGTAATAACTTTAAATGGAGTATAATCTATAAAAATATTGAATCAGTATGTTGTGCACTTGAAACTAATATAATATTGTAAATCAACTATATTTCAATTAAAAAAGGAGATAGAACGTGATGATGGCTGCACAACAATGTGAATGTGCTTAATGCCACTGAACTATACATTTAAAAATGGTTAAAACTGGTAAATTTTGTTATGCATATTTTACCACAATATTTTTTTTTAATTTTTATAAACTCACATAGTAATCACAGACAAAAAAAGAAATAAATCGTTACCTCATGGGACAGGAAATGAGAAGAGAGGGAGGACGGGAGATTTTTGCTTTGTATTTTGTAATTTTCTGTACCGTTTGGATTCTTTAACCATATGCACACATTATTTTCATATTTAAAAATAAAATATTCTGAAAGAATGAGTATGCAAAGGGAATATTTCAGTCCATGTTTCTGCTTGACTTGCATTCAATTTCTCAAACACTATTTTATAGAAGCTGATTTCCAAGAAGCCTTCAAAGTCCCTTTTTATTATTATTTTTACTAGAAGCCATTCCCTTGGAATCAGACACTCGTGTTTTTCCAATGGAACTTGCATTCAAAGCCTGGGAGAGTGAGTGCATTTGGAAGCCTACTCAGCACAGCCCTCTGCCTTTGAACTGCTATGTTTTCCAGAGCTCCTCACATATCCCTCTTCCAGTTACCTTCCAGTTCAACAGATCCATCAGGCAGCCAGTACTTATCGAGTTGCCCGTGGAGGTGACCAGAGCCTGCTGGAGTATGCCCATTAAAGAAAACCTCCCACCAGCAAAGCAGACCTCAGGAAAATCCCTGATTACAGCTGCTCATCGCCCAGGCTCCAACCAACAGGCTATACGATGCCAATATGTAGGCCTCAAATAAGGCCATCTCATCTTACAGGATTTACCAGAAATTGTAGATTCCAGTCAGAGAATTCTAGCATGTTAGAGTTGGCAGAGACCTCAGAAGTCACATTATAAAGCCATTCCATTTTATAGAGAAAGAAATAAGGCCTAAAGACGCACAACAACAGACAATGAGTTGGAAGCACAGCCCAGACCCAAAAGTAGGTGTAGATATCAGGAAACATGCCACTCTCTAGATAAGTCTAAAAGGAGCTCCCAGAATGGTGGGGCCTGTCCTGTGGGGGAAGGTTGAGGAACAGGTAGTGATAAGGGGAATAGGAAGAAGGGAGGAAGCAAGGAAGGAATACACATAGTTGCAGTTACCTTGGCACAGAGAGTAATAGCATGAGGAGTAAGCCAGAGTTTTTGATGTTCTGTGAAGCCATTCCATAGATGGATGGTTTCTCTGTTGACTCTTTTTTTTCATTGTATGTACCACACTTGCTCTATACATTATGGATATTGACTTGAATCCAATGTGGCCCTGCCCTCAAGAGTCTGTCCAGTAAGCCAGATGGTTGCCATGGCTGATAATAGAGACGACTGCGATACAGTGTGATGAGCAGGGGAGATAGCAGTATTTCCTAAAATTTTCTAATCATAGGAATTACCCACTCTAGATCTGTTGAGTTGGAGTAATCTGGGGAAGGGCCTAGTAATCTGCTTTTTTACCGAGAGTCCACCCCTAACCCCATCCCCGAGTGATTCTTACGATCAGTGACACTGGCTTTGGAATCATCCACAGCTGGAGTCTAACACTCACTCAGGCCAATGATAGGATCTGCCTGACAAAATTATTTATCTAGACATTCACCTTTCACCTGTTCCCAAGTCCCCTGAGACTGTGCCTTTGCCACCTGTCAAGGTACAGACCACTTTGCATTGTTGTACAGGTTGTGCACTGCACAAAGACACCAGTCAAAAGATGGAACATTTGCTGAGATTCCACCCCATACTAATCCTCTGCCCAGAGGCAGGGGCTCCATTTTTTTCATCCAAACACTCTAAGCTTTGCATCCTGTGTCTTCCCAAAGGAAGAGACTTTTGTGATTCATCTGCCCAGAGGGGGCACTTTTTTCTATTTTGACCAAAGGTACCATATAGACCAGCAGGATCCTGAAAAGGGTAGTGGTACTTGTCTCCACTCCCGGATTTCCCTACCCTGGATGACTTCTTCCTCTCTTCAGTGCCTGCACCAGTCTAATGGAAGAGCCAATCCACTCAGTCCTGCAATAAAGGATGCATCATTCCAAATACTGTCTGGCCCATGCCTGAAAAGAGAGGCAGTGTAGCTTGTGATGAACAATATGAGATTTGGAGTCCTCACCGTTTACTGTGTGACTTGAACAAATTACGTATTGTCTATAAAATGTAGATTAAAACTGTTCTTCTTATGCAACACTTTGTTGTAAGGGTTGAACACGATAATGCATGTAAAAGTCCTCAGCACAGAGCCTCGGACATAGTGAGTTTTGTTTCCTATGTGCTATGCCATTTGACTTAAGCTTCACCATAACACGTTCGGATAGCTGTTAGTATTATTATCTCCATACCACAGAGGGAAAAATGAGTGTTGTAGGTGAGATGGAGGGAAGTGGTACAGAGCTGATATCAAAATCCGACTCTAATCCACTTTCCCCCTACTTTTGCCTCTAGATCCAGACATCAACTTTTCTCAGGCTTCCAGGTTCCAGGAGAGGAAAGGCTAAGCTTTCACCCTCAATTTATAAATGCACCTAAATTAGGTCTACCAACACCGGTAGAATGGCAAATAAGTTTCTGATTTTGAGGGCCAGCTGACAGCAGTTAGTGATTACTGTCCAGAGGACTGCGTTCTGAAGGACCGTAAGAGCAAGTCAGGGTTCATAGAGTATCGTAATTGATTAATGACCTCAACCACAGGGACGGGATCCAGGGATGATGGCAGGCCCTACAGAGTGTATCTCCCCCCCTTTCAGACATCAAAGTCTGCCCCAAATCAAGCACACTTGATAAAAAGGGAGGTCCAGGGGTACTAAATAAAGCTCTTGAAGACCATGAGCACCTTTTAAGACCTTTTCCCAGATGCAGCCAGAAACAGCCAATGAATACAGAATGGAGGAAAGGTCTGGAGAGAAAGCACGGAGCTACCTGATGCGTTTTACATAAGGAGCGAAAGCTCAGTTCTGCCTATTCCCAAAGACTCTTGGCTTCATCTTCCTGAACATCCAGGTAGGTGGAGAGAGGTCACTATGGAATTCTGAAACCTCCTCATGAAGCCCAGGAGGAGCTTAGTGTGACCTTGGGTAACTAATGGAGGCTCTCCCAACCTTGGGCATTTCAACCGTGAGTGTGAAATGTGGACAATAATCTCTAACTCGTTGTGGTTTTGCAAGTATTAAACTAGATAAATTTATCTAAAGAAACTACAGAGAACCCTATCCAAAGTAGGTGTTTGAAAATGTTCTTTCCCCACTGCTTCCTCTTCTCCGTCAAAAGGAACATTGTGACTTGTTTGTAAGTCAAGGTTGCTGAGGTATAATTTATTTATTTTTTTCACACACACACACACACACACTGTATTTTATTTTTACAAGAGATAAATAAACTGACACCAAACATTGTAAATGGATGACCACAACAAAAGCAACAATGATTGCAATTGAGATGCAATTTACATACAGTAAAATTCATTCATTTGAGGTGAAGAGTTCTATGAGCTTTGACAAATATATGCTGCCAGGTAACTATCACCACAATAAGATATAGAATGGGGCCATCACTCCAAAAAGTTCCATCGTGCCCCTTTCCAGGCAATCCCTTGCCCTCACCTGTAGTCCCCCAGCAAACACTGATCCTATTTCTGACCCTATAGTGTTGTTTTTTATTGTGACCTCTTCTAATAGCAGAAATCAAAAAAGCATATCATTCTCTCGAGTTTTTCTTTCACATCCTACTAAAAAATAGCCCAGCTCTGACAGCTCAGCTTTCTTCCAGGAAAATTTTTCATTAAATAAATGAATTCCATGTGCATATTAAAAAGACATTCTGCTTAGTATTCCTTCTATTTATAGCCAGAGTTCAACCAGCAGGGGCCCAGCAGGCCTGTCAGGGTCCTCTCCAGCACACACTCCCCCCTCCCTGCTCCAGCCCAGCTGCAGACCTGGCTCCAGGCCAGGTGGCACAACTGAGTCAGAGTTCCAAAAGGGGCCCCGGGGAAGCCCTTCCCCATGAGTTGTGCTCCTCGGCTTTAGGTGACTAAACTTCAGGACACCCTGGAATTCCTGTGGGGAACATATGGTCATATAGTCATTAACAACAGCAGGTAGAGGAAGGGAATTGGACTAGAAACAAGGGTAGAAGGAGGGATGGGTAGGGCTAAGTGCTCTCCAAAGTCCTCCCCTACAGAGAAGTCCCATGACCCAAGTGACCAGAAGCCACTCCCCACCCCACCCTCACGACCATGGACCAGATAGTGCACCAGGCCTAGGATTTCAAGGAGTAGCAGAGAAATGATAAGACCTGGTTTCTGCTCACAAAGAACTTAGTATCTCAGAGAGACAAAACATGCAGAGAAGGATGGGGTTGAGTGGAGGAGAAATAGAACGGGCTATAGAGCTAAAGGGAATGAGATTTTTAGCCCAATTTTGTCATTTGCTAGTTATGTGACCTAGTTCTGTTGCTTCACCTCTCTGAGCTTCAGTGTTCTCATCTGTAAACTGGAAATTGCATCCATCCTCAGAGGGGTGTTATGTGAAAGGAATGAGGTAATGGATATAGAGCATCTACAGGCTCAAGAAAGAGTAGTTTCCTTCTAAATCTCTTGTATTACTCAAGGTTCTCCAGTAAAACAGAGCCAATATGAGATAGATGACAGATAGATAGATGATAGATAGATGATAGATAGATAGATAAAGGGATTGATTGTAAGGAATTGGCTCAGGCAATTATGGAGGCTAGAAGTCCCAAGACCTGCAGTTGGTAAGCTGGAGACCCAGAAGAGACCCTGGTGTGGTTCCAGTCCAAGTCTAAAGGCCTGAGAACCAGAAGAGCTGATTGCATAGGTCCAGACAAAAAGCCAGCAGGCTTGAGATCCAAGAAGAACTGATTTTTCAGTTTGTGTCTGAAGACAGGCAATGACTGATGCTTCAGCTCAGTAGTCAGGCAGGAGGAGTTCCCTCTTACTCAGCTTTTTTGTTCAATTGACTGGATGAGGTCCACCCACGTTAGGGAGGGCAATCTGCTTCACTCAGTCTAGCAGTTCAAAAATATAAACCTCATCCCAGAAAACCCCAACAGACACACCCAGAATAATGTTTGACCAAATGTCAGGGCACCCCATGGCCCAGTCAACCCCTGAGACCCTGCCCCATCCTACAGGACAGCTCTGGGTTGAAGTCTCATTCACTCCCCATCAGTCTCAGCTACATTCCAAGATGTGACCTCTCACTTTCCACCTTGCATTATAGTCCCCGGCTCAATTCTATTGGTCTACAGGCTTCTTAAGAGCATTGATCATGACTGATGCTGTGCCTGGCACATGGTAGATGTACAGGAAATATTGGTTAAATGACTAGGCTATCTCATCCAACCATTTCATGCAACAGATAAAGCAACTAAGGCTCAAGACTTATTTGTTCACTCATATAACATTTGTTGAGCCTCTTCTATGTTCTGTGACAGTAAATAAGGGTATAGAGAGGGGTAAGCAAGACATCACATATGCCCCTAAAGCCCAGGCTAATACAACGGAGGAAAACGAAAAAAATGGAGCTCCCACTATGTGTAAGAATCTTTATGTACATGACCTTACCTTATATTCCCAGTGTCCATTTATTCATTCATTTTTCTAGAAATATTTATTGAACGCTAACAGTTCTAGGCATTGTCCGAGGTTCCAGAGACACAAAGGAGGTCCCAGTCTAGTTGGAGACACAAACAAAGAGAGAGATTAAATGAAACAAGGCAATCATGAAAATGACAGTATTTGCAAAATGCAGAGGAATCAAAAGAGAAAGAATATACCATCTGCCTGGGGATGTCAGGGAAGGCTTAATAGTATCTGAGCTGAGAGCTGAAGGAAGAGGACTTTTCTGCAATCAGACACGTACGGAATATTGAATATACAAGACACTGCATCTTAGGTCATGAGAACAGCCTGTACAAATGTTTGGCAACATGAGAGAACATACATAAATAAAAGCTTTCGTTTCATGATTGAGCCTCCTACAGTTTAATTTTGCCCAAAACATTATATTAAAACACATGACCACAAACCATTGCATACCACAGTCTAGCTCTGATTCTTTATTCTAGCTGGTGAAATGTAACCCTCTGTGTGGCTGAAATCCAACTGCTTCCAACATTCACTGCTCAGAAAATCATTTCAGGCTGGGCTCTAACTTCTGGGTCAGAGAGTGCCCTTGGGCAGGGAAGACTCTTCTACCACCACCATGTATATCTTTGTGGCCCTTTTGGTATTTGCTTCAACCAATTGTTATTACTTCCTTTGGATCAAATCCTGCTTTCAAGGATCATAGGCATGGAAAACTGTCAGAGAGCTGCTTTGGAAGCTTTGTACTGCCCTTTACTTGTTCTGATACCACAATTAGAACAGCCTTATTGAGGCTGTTTTCTCAATTAATAATTGTTCATCTTTATTGAGGGCTTATTATATGCCAGCCACTGTTCTGGGCACTGATAGTCTATTGTCAAGCACATGTTATCTCATCTAATCCTCACTACAATCAGTGGATGAGGATATAGGTGTTAGAATTCCCATTTTAAAGTTGTGGAAACTGAGGCCCAAGAGTAATGAACTGATTTGTCCAGAGTCATACAGACAGGATCAGAATGTGGTCCAGAGCTCAGCAAACTCTTCTACTCATCTCTACCAACCCCCTTTCCAGAATTAATGGTGAATATAATTCAAATGTGCTTAAAAAAGAGAGAGAGATGTGTAAATATTAATTAGGCTATCAAGCCTGACTACGGGGTTCCTAAACTTAAAGTGATTGTTCAATTTCCCCTTCACCAACCACAAGATACTCCCTTGCCCTTGCATGGAATTCAGCATCCTTTACAATCTAGCTCTGCCTACCCCTTCAGCCTTAACAGCATTCATCTCCTCAACCCCACACCAAATACTGCACATTATAACTTTTAACCCCCAAACTACCTTCTATAGCTAATATGTGTGCAGTTTCTCAGTTTCCTATTCTGTAATATGAGAAGTTTGACAATAGACAATAAGGGTTCCTTATGCCTAAAGAAACTATGAAGATTCCTACTTCTGGCCAAGATGGAGCAATAGAGACCAGATTTACTCTCCCACCCGAAACAATTAAAAACAAACAAAAAAATCAATGGTTCTCAAGACATTGGATGTTTAGGTAATGAAGGACCATGATCCCTGAGGGCTAGGAACAAGTGAGGTGAGTCTTATAATCGCCCCTTTACATTCTTAAGTGAGTTTCTAGGTCACAGCACAGAATGGGGAACCCACGTGGAGGTCAGTGGACTTCTTGATTTGCAGAGGCAAAACTAAGAGTCTGGGGAGGCCAAGATGGCAGTGTACTAGAAAGAGAGATATGATGATATAATTAGTAGACAAGGACATTAAAACATTATTATAATGGTATTCCGTACGTTCAAGAAGCTAGAGGATCGAACATGTTAAGTAGAGATGTGAAAGAAGTAAGAAAGACCCAAACTGAATTATATAATATCTGAGATAAAAATTGAATTGGACGGGATTAATGGCAGATTTGACATTGCAGAAAATAGTGAGCATGAAGGCTGTCTACAGAAAGGAAAAAAGACTGGAAAAAGCAATGAACAGATACGTGATCTTAGGGAGGACCCTACTTAGAAAATGTGAAGACAAAACACACACTGGGAGAAGTTATTTTCTAATCATATATTTGATAAAGGACTGGTATCCAGAATGTATAAAGAATTCTCAAAACTCAGCAATAAGAAAAAAAACACAGAAAGAGGAAAACAAATACCATATGCTAACGCACATATATGGAATCTAATAAAATGGTACTGATGAACCTAGTGGCCGGGCAGGAATAAAGACACAGACGTAGAGAATGGACTTGAGGACACAGGGCGAGGAAGGGGAAACTGGGACGAAGTGAGAGAGTAGCAATGATGTATATACACTACCAAATGTAAAATGGAAGCTGCTGCATAGCACAGGGAGATCAGCTCGATGCTTTGTGACCACCTAGAGGGATGGGCTAGGGAGGGTGGAAGGGAGGCTCAAGGGGGAGGAGATATGGGGATATATGTATACGTATAGCTGATTCACTTTGTTGTACAGAAGAAACTAACACAACACTACAAAGCAATTATACTGCAATAAAGATATTAAAAAAAAACAACTCAATTAAAAAAATAGACAAAAGATTTGAACAGACATTCTACCAAAAAAGATATATGGATGGCAAAAAAGCACATGAAAAGATGTTCAACATCACTGGTTATTAGAGAAATGCAAATTAAAACCACAATAAAATACATTACTCACCTCTTGGAATGTCTAAAATTCTAAAAGACCGGCATACCAAGTGTCGGTGAGGACACAGAGCAAGTGGAACTCTCATACATTCCCAGTGGAAATGTAAATGTTGCAACCATGTTGGAAAACAGTTTGGCGGCTTTGTGAAAAGTTAAACACACATCTATCATGTGACTCAACCATTTTACTTCTAAGAGTTTAATAAGACTCATGTTCTTGGCAGCTTTCTCTCTCATAGTCAAACCTGGAAATAAACCAAATGTTCATCAACAGGTGAAGGGATAAATTATGGTACCTATTTACAATGGACTTGGCAATAAAAAGGAATAGTTGTGCATGCAGGGAATAACATGGTAAGCCTCAAAATAATGACGCTGAGTAAAAGAAGTGAAATTTTTAAAGAATACTTTATGATTCTGTTTATATAGTTTATATACTATATGATCCTGCTTATATATACTACTCTGTGGTAACAAAAAGCAGATCCATGATTGCCTGGAGAGGGGGCTGGGGAGGGTGGCAGGTAAGGGCGGGAAGAAAGGATTCTGAAGGGCAGGAGGAAATACATGGGGGTGATGGGGGGTGATGGATGTATTAACTATTTTGATTAGGTTGATGGTTTCATAGGTAGGTACATACACTTACCAAATTGTACACTTGAAATATGTGCAGTTTATTGTATGTGAAGAAGAAGTAGGAGGAAGAAAGAGAGAAGAAATGTGGCTATGATGCTAAAAGTAGCTCTCCTACATCACCCCAGAGGCAAAGGCTAACTTCTTCAGGACATCTAATCCCAAGCTAAAATAGGAATAATGAAATAAAGTAAGTACCTAACAAGAAAGTTGTGGAGATTATTCATTTAGCAAACACTTTTTGACGGCTTACTTGTTCCTCATCAGATTCTATATTGAGTGCTTTGCATTCTCTAGTTCATCTATTCCCCACATCAGCCCTCTGAGGTAAGCACTATTAATATTCCCATGTTACAGATGAGGAAGCCCAGGAGGGTTAAATAACTCATCCGGCATAGAGCAGGTATTCTATAAATATGAGTTGAGACAACCCCTTGTGGTGTTGTGTCAGTGGAGGCCACCTTGCCTGGCGATTGAGAGGACAAATTCTGTAGTCACAGCAAACGATTCAAACCCACATGCTAGCTCGGGGGAGTTGGGCTTAGGATTTCATCTCTCTGTGCTCGGTTTCTTCATCTGCAAAACAGGAATAGTAAAGCCTGATGTGAAGACTAATTTGAGGAATGTGCATAAGGAATATGGAATAATGGTTGATGTGTAATCAAGTCTCGGATATAAGAGTTATCATGTTAGTTGAGTCTTGGCTTATGCAGTGTTTGTTGACTGACTGATGATGGAAACAAAGCATGTGACAGCTCTAATATAATCCACCTGAGAACTCCCCGGATGGCAGTCCTGTTCTCACTCACCATGCCACTGGGACCAAGAAAGAGACCTATTTTCAAAACAAAACCCACCATTTGCATCCTAACAAATTCAGGTCTCATCACTGATGCTTCTCCAGCCCTGTCTGGCCATCTCATAACCCCCTCAATGACTTGTGCGGGAGCGTTGACCTGAGTGCACTTGTCTCTTCCTGGACAGAGCCCCACAAGCCAGTGACCTCCCACCTTCCACTTCATTTCCTCTTAAATATCCTCACCCTATCTTGGGGTTCTTGAGCCTCCAGGAAAAATGGTTCAGTGCCATTTATGGTATGTTGTCCTCTTTGGAGTGGATACCATTGTTTAATGGTTTACATAATGGCTAGGAGCCCTGGCTTGTAGGCCACTCGGCTGACTTTGAGTACCAGCCTTGTGACTTTGAACAAGTTACTTAAGTCTCTGGGCCTCAACTTACTCATGTGCTAAATGGTAATAATAATAGTATCTACGTCAGGGGGTAATTTTGAGGAGTAAAAGAAAAAAAAGTTACATAAATTATTTAACCCAGTTCTTTGGTAATAAGGAAGCTCACAACAATTGCTTGCCATGTGTTTGGTTTTGTTCTCACTGTTGTGTTTTCCAGCCTACAGAACCCTTTCACATTTGCCGTGTCCTTGGACACAGCTTGGTGAAGGAGCAGGCTGTGTCCTGTTGGAGAGTTGAAGACTGGGCTCTGAGAAGTAACTGGCTCTGTGACTGGGCTTTGCTCAGGTCACAGCTGGCAGACCAGGGCCTTCATCCTGAATCTTAATGCCACAGTGGATAGTACTGCTACTATTTTGATGTCATGCTAACACTCAGTTCTACCATTCATCCCATAAAGTAAAGAGGTGTTGCTGTCGAGACTTCAATTCATTCCAACATATACTTACTAAAGTCAACTAGGTGTGCAGAAAACCAGAAGCTCTTGAACAGAATACATTTATAGCCAAAGACTTTCTTTTTTGGGAGGCAGTGTCAGAGTGGTTAAAGACCCAGCCTTTGGAATGAGGCCTGGCTTCAAATCTGCACTCTGCCACTAACCAGCCACGTGGCCCTGGGCAATTCCTTGATCTCTATAAGGTTCAGTCTCCTCGTGTATAACATGGGGTTAGAAAGCATATCTACCTACATCTTCTAAGGCTGAGAGCATCATTCAGGCTTTTAGACATTCTGAATAAATGTTAATTTTTATTAACAACTTTTTACCCTCCAATTCGTACCTACTGCCCTTGGGGTAAAGACCAAACTCTTTAATGTGACCACAAAACCTGAGCCTGGCTCTGTACCCATCTAGCCTAAAACTCTACTTTGCTTACTACCCAGCAGCCACGTTAGTGAGATGGCTGTATAATTTCTCATCCAAACAGAGATGCTTTGGAGAGGGCACGAAGGCTCTATGAAGGAGTACCCTGAGCCTTAAAAGGGACTGTCCCCAGCAAACAGGGGCCTATGGTCACCTACACATTGGTCTTCTCTCCTCTCCATTCTTGGTCTGTGCCAAACTCCTTTGCAACTTTATTCATGCTGATTTACTTCGCCAAAATGCCCTTCCGCACCCTCTTCACTCAACCACCTATTATTCATCCTTCAGGGCTCACCTCAAGTGACATCTTCAGCCACAGGCCCTCACAGCACCCTAAATTCCTTTCTCCTAACACTTCCCTCAACGTTTCATTCAAAAATAATCTCTATTAATTTTGACTTATGCCTCTCTCTCCCACTAGACCATAGGCATAGGCCATGACTGTCTAATTTATCACTATATCTCTTTTCTAGCAGTTAGTGAATGAATGAAAGAATGGATAAATGAAATTATTGTCACATTCGTCCTGCACAATCTCTGTAAGATGAAAAAGTATGATCACCCTCCATTTGTAGATGGAGAAATGGAAACAGAGAAGTTAAGCAACTTGCCCAAAGGTATACAGTGAGTGAATCATGCAGGACATGGGACTCCGATCCTTAGCTCAGTGCCTTTTCTGTTGTGCCACATTGTCTCTTAACACTCTATCTCCATGTCTTCTGGACCGAAGGACTCAACCTCTACAGCAAGTAGTTAAGAAATGCAAGAGAAATCTCTCTGAACATAGAAAAGCCCTCTTTACTTCCTGTTTTAGTGGGGAGATTCAGGAAAGGAAGCTTACTTCAAATCAGTATGAGAAATAAACATTTTCACCAGGTTGAACATAGCCTATTCCAGTGGTTATTTGGATAAAAACCCCAGGGCAGCGTCCCAGCCGACCTCATTTCTCTGTGGGCAGCAGAGTGCCACCAGGTTCAGGCCACACTCGGGAGCCTCAGCTCGGGAGCAGCACACCAGGAAATAGTTCAGAATCCCAGGGCTCCAAAGCAGCCTTGATGGCTGTAACCTGAGAGGCCTCCTGAACTTGGAGGAGAGGTCAGTCGACCCAAACATTCCGTTGTCCACTGAGAGACACCCAGCGCAATTCGAGATGCCTCCAAAAGAATATTATTCTCTTACAGCGGAGAGATTTATATTTTTGCGAAGTGCGTCCATAAACAGCTTTGTCTTCCTTTTATCCTACCAACAGCTAAGAAAAGAAGTGGGAACAGGCAAGGTCGCAAAAATGGGTAAGATCATGGGGTTTGAAGCCAGACTAGCTTGGACCCCATTTCTAACTCTTTCTGTCTATGGGACTCAAATAAGTCACCGAGTGCCTCTGAGCCTCAGTTTCCTCACCTATAAAATGAGATACAGTAGCAGTATTACATACAGGGACACTACAGAGTCGATTCAGTGATATATGCAACATGCCTGACGCATATGTTCAATAGTAATTCAATACTCATAGTCCTTCAGTCTAAATTTCTGGGTTCCATTACATTGAGTGGGATTTCTTTATAGGGAGGCCCACCAGCAAACGTCCCCCCATTAGTTAATCTCCATAGTTCACCAGCTGGCTGAGTTGTGGGATGCATCCATAAACCAGTGAACCTCTGTCTCATGATGGAACCAAGAAGCCTTTTCCTACTCTTCTGGTTCAAAGCATAAGTGCTTCTAGAATAACAGACTGTCAGGCATGGATGGATCACAAACTGGTGGATTTACCAACGCCCTCGGAGCAATCAAGCCTAAGGAACGATCTTTTAGGTCACATTGATGGGGGGTGAAGGGGAGCCTGGCTGGGTCCTGATGAATCCCACGCTCAGCCTGACAGGGTGAATGGCAGCTTCATCAAATGGGTTCTTGGTGGAGGCCCTCGGGGAGTTCTCACTTACCAGCCTCTCCAGACCTGTCTGTCTGTCCACGGCAGACCCTGCCTCTGACTGGGGAGGCCTGAGTCAGGCAGCCAGGGGGCCTGCTGATTGGAGTCAGCTCTCTGGGCTGTCAGCTGGGGAGAGGGGGATATTGAATTCATCAGTCATGCTGACAGGGGACGAGGGGTGGGGGAAGGGCTCCCAGGGCACAGGGGAAAACCCAGCACAGGACAAAGCTGTGAAGAACAACTGGTCTGGCCTTGAGCAGGGTGAACCCCTTAAGCCAGATTAATGACCCACAGCTTCCCATTTTTGCTTCAAATTGCACTAAATGATGGATGATAAACATTAGCCCTTGGTCCTCACTCAAATCGTCTAAGAAAAGCAGTAGACAATTTCCTAAATTTCTTCTGTAGTATTTTGATGTATTCTTGATGTCATACAACAGTTTGCTTTTCAATAATTGGACATTTTGTTACTTTTGGGAAGGGGAAAATGTGTTGGAATTTGTTGAACACTTACTATGTGCCACGTCCATCGGTCATTTTAATCCTCGGAGAAGTGGGCGTGAATATTTCCCAAGTTATAGGTAAGGATACAGGGAAAGACAGGTGACTGACTTGCCGAGTCACCTCAAGTCAGTGACAAAACCAGAATTTCTACTCAAAACTAGAATTTCTACTCAATGACAAAACCAGAATTTCTACTTCAACTCTAAAGTGTATCCATCCATGCCTCATCCACTTGAACTCTGCTGCAGAAATCAGTAACTGGAGTTGGTTTGGCCCACTATTTACCTGTTGGTAATATGTATATATTTTTCACTGGTTAATTTTTGAAGTCAATTATTTCTCTCCATGCATTTCACCTGGAGTCCTGTTAAATTACCAGGCTAAATCTTCAGAACAATTGTCTTTGGTCCTAACTGTCATGAGGAGATCTAGTCCAGGTGGAATCTGTGAGAGTCCTTCCTAGGATCTGCTCCAGGTCTGGTCCACTCCAGGACCCATCAAGATGCGCCTTTTCCTGGATTCTCAGAGCCAGAACAGACCTTGAGGTTCTTCTTTTTCAAATTGCTGGGGCTTTCCTAATCAGCAGGTAGTAAAAGGGGAAAGAGAGTTTTACAGTTGGTGCAGGGAGCTGGGCCAAGGGCCCCTCTGGTTATGATGCTCTGGGATTCTATGAACTGAAGGCTCTCTTCTGGTTTAGAGTCCATATTCACACTTCTGCTCTCCCAGCCTGGCTTCCAGGTCCATGGATTATATTGCCAGTTTTAGTGCTTTCAGGTTAATGATATGGAATCGTAGTTTGGAAAGGACCTTCTGGCTGTCAAGCCCAATCTTCCATTCAGTACTTGAATCTCACCTACAACACCCCGCTTACTCTTCTCCAGCAATGAGGAGCTCATTACTTCACTCCTTCTTTGGAAAATGTGGCCATTTGAAAGCTCTTCCTTCCCTTTATGTTGCTTCAGGCAGAGGGGACAAGATGAGCCAAAGCACGGAAGAGAGAAACAACCTTGTGCCTTCAAAGAGGATTTGTAATCTAAGACTAGAGTTCAAGTCAAGCCTCCTACTCCTTAGCTGATGACCTTGGACAGATCACTTAACCTTTGGGATTTGAATCTTTCTTTCCTTGGCTATAAAATAGGGTAGTAATACCTGCCCTATCTACCCCAAGAAGTTGCTGTGAGATTCAAATGAATCATGAATAGTTATTTCACAGAGAAAAATACTGTGTGCTTTAAAATACAATACTTATTATCATTGATATTTTCTTAGCCAACCTTTTCTACTTTGAACAAGAAAGGAACTAAAGCAGTTGTTTTTGTTTTGCTGTTGTTGTGTTACTATTTGTAAGAGAGAGATTTAAAGCCTATTATAAAACCCAGAGGTAGCCCTTGCTCAAGTTTTTTCATTTAGTGCACCCAAAATATTCCCAGACAATATCATGAAATTGCTTTTCCCTCATCCCCAAATCTCCTTCCTGATCCAGGCGTAATTTCTGAACTTCTTCGGGGAGAAGGTTAACACTTGTGCTGATTTGCACCCAAGCTGCCTAGGGCTTGCACTGACAGAGACATATGTCAACAGGGTGAAACTAACAAATTAATTTTACCTGATGACCTGAGCCAGATGTGACAGAAGGAAGAAAGAGGGGAAAAAAGATATGGCCTCTCCTTGCTAAGCCACAATCCATGTTGTATTTCAAGGTTATTTCTCAGCCTCAAAACTGTTTTATATCCTATGAAACTTTTCTGAAATAGTGTTCCCAGGTTATCCAGACTTGAATCCCTCTGGATAACTGTGGTTATCACCCTTTGGGAAAACCTACTTGATAATTTCAAATGCAACAAAGAGTTCTTGATCTAGATGACATCTCACTTCATTCTCAGAATAATCCTATGTGGTAAGTTTTATTATCATTCTCATTATTTAGATGCAGGAAGTGAAGCCAAGAGAAGAAAAAGTGAATATCCAAGTTCACAAGGTAAACAAAACTTGAACTAAACTAGAACTAAAGTCTTTGATTTTAAGATAAAAGGAAGTATTAAAGGCAGCCTCTCTTAAATGCACATTTCAAAAAAGCTGTCAACATGGATTAAATCCCTTCTTTGTTCAAGGCTCTGCACTAAGCATTGGAGATGAGGGTTTAGAGGAATATCTCATTCTATTGAAGAAGAGTTTCTTTTCATACACTATGAATTGTGTGATTCTCAGGTCTGCCCATTCAACAAATATTTAGTGATACCCACTAGATACCAACCAATGCTCTGGGTGTGGAAAAAAAAAGAGAGAGAGAGAAGAGAGAGAGAGATGAACAATCCATGCCCTCAAGATGAAAGGTTAGAAGGAAGTCGCTCCATATGATCAAATATCTATTTGATCAAGGTCTATGTAGGCTGTATGGGAACCCAGACAAACCTTATATAGCATAGCACAGCCATGGGGTGAAGGAGTACAGGAAGGGGAAAGTCAGAAGTTCTTCTAGGAAGAGTTCTCAGGTAACTTAAGTCTTGAAAGTCAAGTATGGCTTAGCCTAGTTAATACATGAAGAAAGGATATTCCAGGGAGTAGGAACAGTGGAAACTAGGCATAGGTTGACAAGAGTTCCAGGAATGGAAGACCACAAGTTTAAAGCCTGGTGAGAGAAGTGGTGAGGGATGAGACTGGACAGAATGGCAAGGGGTGGATCATGAAGGATCTAAGAAGCCAGATCATTAGTGTGTAGAAATGCAACTCGTTTCTGTAAGTTGATTTTGTATCCTGCAACTTTACTGAAATCGTTGATTATTTCCAACAGTTTTTTGGTTGAGTCTTTGAGATTTTCTATAAACAAAATCATATCATCTTCAAATAGCAACATTTTTATGTCTTTCTTTTCAATTTGGATGCCTTTTTATTTCTTTGTCTTGCCTGATTACTGTGGCTAGACTTCCAGTACCATATGGAATAAGAATGGTGAAAGTGGGCATCCTTGTCTTGCTCCTGATCTTAGAGGAAAAGCTTTCAATTTTTCTCCGTTGAGTATAATGTTAGCTGTGGGTTTGTCGTATATGGCCTTTATTATGTTGAGGTATATTCCTTGTATACCCATTCTGTCAAGGGTTTTTATCCTCAAAGGATGTTGTATTTTGTCAAATGCCTTTTCTGCATCTACTGAGAGGATCCTGTGATCTTTTTTTTTTTTTTTTTTTTTGCGGTACGTGGGCCTCTCACTGTTGCGGCCTCTCCCGTTGCGGAGCACAGGCTCCGGACGAGCAGGCTCAGCGGCCGTGGCTCACGGGCCCAGCCGCTCCGCGGCATGTGGGATCTTCCCAGACCGGGGCACGAACCCGCGTCCCCTGCATCGGCAGGCGGACTCTCAACCACTGCGCCACCAGGGAAGCCCGATCCTGTGATCTTTATCTTAATTTTATTAATAAGCACACAATGTTTTGATCTGAGATAGTTTTCTTCTCCAGTCATAATGTGTTTCTGAAAACAACTGTTTTTGCAGGTAGTTAAATTACTTGTGGATTCGTTCGACTCCTTGGAGACCTGTTTTTAAGTTTTTCTAAGGCAGTTCCAGAATAGGCTTTACTAGAGGAATTGTTCAGCTCCCGATAAGGAATGATGCCTCCAGAGTTTTCACTGAATGCCCCAGGTAATCACCAAGGCTTTTGAATTTGACTTTCTGGAGGTTGAATGTTTCCCTGAGTTTTACGAGTTCTGGGAATTGTTCTGATTACAACTCCTGGTCATTCTTTGTCTGGCCTTTCTTCACTCCAAACATGTGTGACCTTTTACTCAGCAAAGATTCCAGGGGACCCTATGCAGATTTTTGGAGATATTTTTCTGCATAGCTCCCTTCTTTCTGTAACTCTACCCTAAAAGATCCTAATACCACAACTTCCTCGTCTTTGCTCTTGTCCTCAACTTAGTGAGGTCTCCAAGCTCATTCAGGTTCTTCCTTCCTGAGCCTACGGTTCAGAGATTTGGACTCATCTTATTTGTTTACCTTTTTTCATGGATCACAGTCCTGCACTGCCTGTTGTCCAATATTGGAGAACAGGTCTTTCCGATATTTTGTCTTCTTGTTTATTGTTTATGAGGAGGTGAAGTTCATTCATGGTTACTTCATCCTGGTTGAAAGTAGAAATCTCCTACCCTGGTCTTTTCCTTGCTGACCCTCTTGCTCACATACTCCCATCCTCTCTTTCCTGATTCAAATCAGGACCCTGATTCTGCAACCCACTTATAATTCTCCTACTTACCCAAAGTGCCAGTTACCACCAAACTAAGGCAACTTTTGCCTAAGGCTGTTTTTCTCCTTTAAGGAATATTCTATACTCTGTGTTTTTACTTTCTCACTTCCCATTCATGCTTTGATCTAATGCAATTTGAATTTCACTAGCATCATTCCACTGCCATAGCTGATACTGTGGATAGATACCAATAATCTCCTTATTCTCAAATTCAAAGGAAGCTCTTCTGCTCCATTTTCTTTGATTTTTCTGCAGCATCTGATATTGCTGACTCCTTCCTCCTTGTCAAATCTGCATCCCCTTGGAGGAGAGAAAACAAAACATTGTGGTTAAGAGGACAGACTTTTAGTCAAAGAGACCTTGTTCTAATCCAAGTTCTGCCACTTATATAGATATAAGAACTTGGACTAATTACTTGATTTCCTTGAGTCTCATTTTCTTCATCTGTTAAAAGAACATGATAATATCAACCTCACAGTATTGTTGAAAGAGTAAATGAAATCAATTCATAAAGTGCTTAACCAAGTATCTGGCACTTAAAGGCACTTCATAAATAAAAGCCTTGATTATTACCTTTCTTCTAATTTCTATGACGTTATTTTCACCTGACTGTCTCTGGCCATTAGGTGAGTCTCTCTTAAAGGCTCCTTTTTTTCTAACTATCCTTTGAGATGTACTGTGCCCCATGACTCAAGCCTCCTTTATTTTGTTTTTCGTTTTTACATTTTAGATTACTACTTTAAAAGACAAAGTATTAAAAAGTATTGAGTAGAAACAAAAAAATATTTGTGAAATAGAGGTAAGTTAAAAAGGAAATAAGGACAACTTACACCCCTGTTCCTACCACCTTTCTGAAGAAATAGAATATTACAATCATCTTTGAAACCCCCTGTGTGCACTTTTGGGGATCTATCCCCTACCCTTTCCCCCCAGAGACAACCGTTTCCTGATTTTTGTGTTTATCATTTCCTCACTTATTTTTAAAGTTTCTCCACGATCGTTTAGTTTTGCAAGCATCTGTACTTTGCATAAAAAGAACCATACTGGATGTTCTCTTCTGTAACTTTCTTTTTTCCACTTAACATTATGTTCTTGAGGTTCATCCATGTTTCTGAGGTTCTGTTTCATTATTTTTTATTGCTTCATCATTCCATTGTATGAATACTCCGGGATTTATTCAGCCTTTCTCCTGCTCATGGATATTTGGGCTGTTTCCTAGTTTTTTTGCTAGTACAACAATACTGCTATGAACTATTTTTCTATATCATCTCTGAAGTTGTCTAGGCTATAGAATCAGGACTGGTATTGCTGGATGAGAAGGCTTGCACATTTTTCCTAGGTAAAAATGGTTTTTTAGAATGGTTGTATCAGCTTACACTTCCATCATCATTGCATAAATATTCCAGTTGTTCGACATCCTCACCGACACCTGATATTGTCATACTTTCCAAAGCTATTTTTTATTCTATCCATTCTCCCTTAGTTTCATCACCACTTCTGAGCTGATGACCACCAGACATTGACCTCCAGCTGATATGTTTCTCCTAAACTCCAGATCCACATACTCAACTCCCTATTTACCATCTCCTGGTTGTCTTCAGCCAGAGCAAACGCAACATGTCCCAAACTAGCATATCTTTTTCAGTAAATTGCACCATCTTTACACGGTTATCTAAACCAGAAATGAAAGTATCACCCTAAACTTCTTCCTTTCCCTTTTATCCTTTATCTGAATCCTGTTAATTCTACTCCCCAATTACGTCTTGAATCTACTCGCTCTGTTCCCTTGTGATTCACTGGTATTTCTGGTGCTCCTCTTTCAGGGCTCACCTCCTCATTTCATGATGTTGGTAAGGCCTTATGACTTACTTGGCCAATGAAATGTGTGCAGATGTAACATATGTCACCACCAGGCAGAAGTTGTAAGACTCAGTGCATGATTCACCATGACCTACAGCCCTGCCACAAGGAATGACAACAGTACATCTGGTAGAGGGTCCATCAGCCTTGATTCTGGAATGAGAACAACAGAAACTTGCTTCCACATAATCAACATGTATCAATGGCATTAATTTTTAAAAACCTGCTTTTTTGCTGTTTTAAATCACTGAAATGTTCAAGTTATTTGTAACTACAGCATAAACAAGACTATCCTGACAAATGTACCCTTCTTCTCATCTTCCTGACTGTTGAACGTGTATAAGCAGCAGAGTTAGAGAATTTTCCAGTTCCCTTGGAGTTCACTACTATGAGATTTGAAATTTTCTTGCAACTTCCTAAATAAACTCTTATGTTGGCATGGAAATAATAGCCTTTGAATGCCCAATTTCAGAGCTTGCTGAATTCTTTCCAAGTGGCATTAGTTGAGGTTTTGGCACTTTCGTCCAAAGCACAGCCATCCTCTATCTGCATAAAAGTCAGCTGTTATCTTCTTTCCAAAGCCATCAAATCTCAAAATAGTATAAGTTGGGAGTAGGCTAATATCTTCCTGGCCAAGTCCAGTGTCAGGTTTCAAGGGCACCATATGACATCTAGCTGACGAGGGACATAATTAGACTGTCTATAATGCTCAAAGACCTACAGAATTTTGCTTTTAAGGAACTAACCGAATCTAAGCCATGTTGTGACACTAACCAAGTGAGAGGAAATTAACAGTTGGTTGAGCCAGGCATTTTATGTATACTGTCTTGTTTGGTCCTCAGAACTACTTTGTGTGTTGGATATTATTACTCTAGCTGACAAATCATTCCCAGGAAACAGATTCAAAGTGAGTAAGTGACTGGTCAAGGTCATCATAAAGATTCTAGGTCCAGAACCCAGAGCTTAGGGCTTCTTGTAAGGTGTTCTTTCGACTCCACTCTAGACTCGTAATTGTGTCACTTTACTTTGCTTAAGGTTAAAAAATAACCCAAATGGAGACAGAAGAGTCTTCTGAGTCTTCACTCACTCATCTAACAAACATTGCCTCTGACTTAGTGCAAATAAGATTGCTAGAGAAAGAAAAATGAACTAAGAGAATATAGAATAGATGAGAGGAAGAAATCCCTGCCTTCAAGGGGCTCATGACATACAGTATAAGCAGGTTAACTACAATGGGATGTGATGAATGCATTCATTTACCAAACATTTACCAAAGGTTGAAGACATGGAGACAGAACCACAGTCCCTGTGTTCAAGGAGCTCACAGTCCAGTGTCACAAGTGGAACAACAGAAGGATGCTGAGTGGGAGCATACTCAGGAGAGTACAGCCAGTTCTCTCAGGTGAGTCCTAGAAGTCTTCAGACCTGGGGTGATTCTGGAGATCGATTTTTTTAAATTAAGATGTAATTGTCATATAACAATGTGTAACTTTAAGGTGCACAATGTGTTCTTTTGATACATTTACACAGTGCAATGTGATTACAACCTAGCATTCGCTAACACCTCTGTCGTGTCACGTAATTAGAGAGATAGGTTTTGAAAGATAAGTTAATAACCAGAAGAAGAGCATTCCAGGCCACTGCAGCAGCATCTGCAAAGGCCCACAGGGCAGGGCTGTGAGAGAGAGGGAAATCTTCCCAGAGGAAGCAACCAGTCAACTGAGACTTGAAGTATGACTAGGACAGACCTCATGGACAAGGTGCAGAAAGGCACCACCAGAACAGATGCCAAAGCATGAGCCTTCTTTGGAAGACACTGCAAGCATTTGATCATGCCTGTGGTTCAAGGTTCAGATGAGGGAGAAGTAGAAAATTAAACTAGAAAACCAAGGTCAGGGGAAGATTGTGGAGAGCCTTGAATTGTTTGCCAAGGAAACTGAGATTTCTCTTATAAACAATAGAGAGTTGTGGATGTAATGTCAGCACAAATTTAGAGGAAAAAAAAAACACTCAGAACAGAGCTTCACACACAGTAAGTCCTTAGCAAATGTTAGCTATTATTATTTTTAATTATTGTCTTAGTCCAGGCTGTTACAATAAATACCATAGACTGGGTGAAATAAACAACAGAAATTTACATGTCACAATCTGAGAGGCTGGAGGTCTCAGATCAAGGGTGCCAGCACAGTCAGGCTCTGGTGAGAGCTGTCTCTCTGGCTTACAAATGGCCACCTCCTTGTCATATGCTCACATGACAGAGAGAGACAGAGACAGTGAGACAGCTCTCTAGTCTCTTCTTATAAAGGCACTAATCCCATCATGGGGGATCCACCCTCAAGACCTCATCTAAACTTAAGTACCTCTCAAAGGTCCTGTCTCCAAATACCATCACACTGGGGATTAGGACTTCAAGATGTGAATTTGGGAGGGGCAAAAAGATTCAGTCTGTGGAAATTACCACTATAAAAAGGTGTTATAAGAAGGAAATAATATGGTCACATTAGCAGTTTAGAAAGCTCACCCTGACAGGCATGTGGGAATCATAAGTCAAGGGTTCCCTCCACCACTGGTAGTACCTACTCATGTTGGCAGGTGTATCTGGGCTCCTCCTCTCTGCTTTCACATCTCCTCTACTTCCCTCTCTCACCACACTTAGTACACATCTCCTTATATGCTGGTCCTTCATGTTAGATCATCAATTTCATGAGGACAGAGATCATATTGATATCTGTGTACTTAGCACTGTCAACTAAAAAAATATTTAAATGCACGTAACTCCACACTCCCTCATGGCACTGGGCTGGTGTGTCCTCCATTGGTTTCCCCTCCTCCCTCCATATTCCACATTAAAACGTCTGATCGTTGCAGCCTGCTCTGGTTTTAGGCTTAGGGTGTCATGTTTCAAAAGTTCCTGCTCAGATCATGGGTGGTAAGTATGGTGTCTGCCCCCCCAAAACACACACTTTCCAGAACCATCCACATCCGTGTTTCCAGTTTCTTTGCACTGGCCTTGAAATTGATGACAAATGAATTTTGCAAGCCCATCTAGGAAATTACCTCAGCACCCAAGTCATTTCCTGGGGCCGTTTACATTCTTAAATGTAGGGAGAAGGTTGAGGTGCTTTTTCTTTTTAAATTCGCTGAACCACTGGTAAACCCCTTTCACCCTTATAAATGGATGGGAGATGATGTCACAGCACAGTAAAAGCTCTCGTTGCTTTAGCCCTCCCTTCGTGGTTCAGGACTGACTCAGATTTCTCTGACCTCGGCTCCCTCTGAGGCTGACATGTCAGATCACTGGGACTTGTCTCAGACCTTCCACCACTTGAGGCAATGGATGGTCAGAGAGCTCTTGGAAGAAGACACTGATTTTTTTCAACATCATACTGTTAGGCTGCACCTCCCACTGACACATCCCACATGGATCACTTTGCCATTCATTAATTCAAGCAACACTGATAGAGCTCTTACAATGGTCGAGGTTGTGCTGGATTCTGAGGTCACAGAACTGAATAAGGTATATACCCTGGAGAAGACAGAGCATTATGCCAAGATGAAACGACCATGACTAAGACTCGTTCACTCATATCAATGAGTTTGCAGTGTTCGTAGGTGAGGAATATGTATAACCACATGACCATGATATAATTAATACAATGTTGAAGGTAGCAAGGACTTTAAGGAATATATATGTATATACATCATATATTTTAAATAAATATATGTATCTACTATATATGCATATATTATATATACATTTGTATACCTATCCTATATATAGCCTACATACTTCCTATATGTATGAGTATATATTTTATATGTATATATTTACTATAATATTTACTATGAGCCAGGCCCTTTTAAAAATGGTCTCATAGGGCTTCCCTGGTGGCGCAGTGGTTGAGAGTCTGCCTGTCGATGCGGGGGACATGGGTTCGTGCCCTGGTCCGGGAGGATCCCACATGCCGCAGAGCGGCTGGGCCCGTGAACCATGGCCACTGAGCCTGCGCATCCGGAGCCTGTGCTCCGCAACTGGAGAGGCCACAACAGTGAGAGGCCTGTGTACCGCAAAAAAAAAATGGTCTCAT
This sequence comes from Delphinus delphis, assembly GCF_949987515.2. Taxonomy (NCBI): domain Eukaryota; kingdom Metazoa; phylum Chordata; class Mammalia; order Artiodactyla; family Delphinidae; genus Delphinus; species Delphinus delphis. Next base: position 47,101,208 of record NC_082683.1, read on the forward strand.
AAATTAACTCATTTAATTCTCACACTATCTCCATGAAACCTGTACTATTATCATCATCCACATTTTACAGATTAGGAAACTGACTCTTAGACATTTTAAGTAACATGCTCATGATCTACTAAGATCTACTAAGAGCAAGGACTTGAATCAGGCAGAATACTTCCAGAGGCTGTCTTATTAAACCGTATGCTATAAACTGTGAAGGAGGTAAATAATAGAATTGTTCCCAGCTGACGAGGCTGTATTTGCATGCAGACTCTAAGGCAGGAAAGGAATATTTGAACAAATCCTTTGAGGTGGAACTTTGTAGACCACCCTCAAAGAATGGCAAATGATTTAATTTGATTGGTCCATAAGAAGATGATGCTTGTCTTTGGCTCTGTGAAAAGGTCATGTGGAAGAGTGGCGTCATTCTGGAGGGCAGAATGAAAGTCAGTGGGTAGAGGGTGCAGGGACTCAGATGGTGTCTGGCTTTCTACCAGCAAGGATGTACAGGAGTGGAGCATCACCTCTTTTGGGCCCAGCGTGGCCTGCCTGAATAGTCTAGCCTGCTGGTCCATCTTGCGGGTAAAGGATTTGAGCTCTGGATTCCACAATGTTGACTTTTTAGTACAATGGTACTAGAACCTGAGTAACATCCTCTCTTGCCTGAAGAGACCACCAGTGCCCACAGCGGACAATAAAGGCACTAAGGATCTGTCCACTTGTCTACTGCTGTGAGATAAACCACCCCAAACTTGAGAGTGTAAAGCAGCAATTATTTTATTGTGATCCCAGATTCTGTGAGTCAGGAATTGGGAAAGGGCATGGTAGGTACATCTGCTCTCTGCACTACAATGTCTAGGGACCCAGCTGGAAGATTCTAGGCTGGAGTGACTTGACAGGTGGGAGCGGGGATCATCTGAAGACTCCTTTACTCACACATCTGGGGATGATGCTGACTGTTGTTGAGAACTGCCTCTGAGGCTGTCAATTAGAACACCTGTAGGAAACCTCTCCACGTGGCTGCCTGTACTTCCTCACAGCATGGCAGCTGGGTCCAAGAGTTACCACCCTAACAGAACCAAATGGAAGCTATGTACCTTTTATGACCTGGTCTCTGAGGTCAAATAGAGTCACTACTAGTATAGTCACAAGCCCATCCTGATTCAAGGGGAAGAAACTAGACTCCCACAATTAAAATCGTGAATATCAAGGTTATATTGTAAGAAGAGCACGTGGGATGGGAGATATTGCTGTGGCCATCGTTGGAAAATGCAACCCGCCACAGAACCTCATATTCAGAATCCAGAGAACTCCCAGCAGTTGAACCCAATCATCTCACTATGGAGTTGGCTAAGAAAAAAAAAGCCAGTTCAGCAAAAATGCATCATCATTAGCACCGCCCAATTTCCAAAGTCATTTGACCACCGAACCATTGTCCTTGAGATTCGTCAGAGACAGGTAACCCTCAAGCCTACTTTTAAATATAGTAATCCAGAGATCATTCATATAAGATGTGACCTCAAAATGAAATCTTTCCCAAGTCCCTCTTCAGGACTTTTGTACCAGCTCTTTTCTCTGCTTTCAACACTCTTCCCACAGATCTTTCCAAGGATGACTTTCTCTCCATTCAGGGCTCAGTTCAATCAATACATTTTGGGAGAAAACTTCCCAGATTACCCAAGCTAAAGTGTCCACTCTTTCCACACATTATCTGGTATTTCCTAATATCTGAAATTATTTTGTTGACTTGTTTATTTCCTGTGTCTTCTCCCTGTCTCACTGCTTCTGCATGGTAAGTGTCATTAGAGCCTAGACTTTGCTCTTTCTGTTCTCTGAAACCTAGCCCAGTGCCTGGCACACAGTACACATCCATCAAACAGTCATCGAATGAAGAAGTGGAAAATGGTGCCATACCCAGAAATCTTTTTGTTTCTTGTTTGAGGGATTTGGGGTAAGGAGAATAAAGAATGTTTACATATATCTCAACGAAATGTAAACTTCCTTCTTTTCATCTCTCCACTTCCTGAACCCACTCCCAAATTTTCTCCTTTTTAAAAAATAAATATTGAATATGATGCACAAAAGAGGGCTGTGCACAATTGTGCAAAAATCTAGAGAAGCAAAATATAATAACTACTTCTTGAATTACCTCCCCATAGAATTTCAGGTGGTTCCATATATTCCATTATAAATTCCCTCATATAGAATTTTTTTCTTTTTAAGTGTAGCTAAGAATATATAATAATATTATAATTTATTTATAAATAAAATATTTATATTTATGTAAATATATTGAATATATTTATAATATTTATAAAACATTTTATAACATTTATATAATATAAAATTTCTACCATATAAATATAATATTTATGTAAAATGTAAAATACAAATATATTTTATAAAATATAATGAGTAGCTTAAAAAACCACTTTAAGCTTTCTTTTAAGTATCTGATCTCTCTTAAAGATTTCATTTCTAAATAGTGGAAAAAAACTAATTTATAACACTGTGACACAGAAGTGTATATCCAAGAAAATGCTATAAATATCAAAAGCATTAGAAATAGCTCACTTGAATTAAACAAAGCCATGACTTGAAAAACCTCAAACATAAATGAAATGGAAAGTCAGAGATACAGTAGAATTTTATCTTCATGTACAGTCACATGTTCTTTATTCTCCGATGACAGGATTAACAAATATGGCAAGCCTCCCTAAGGTAGATTTCAACATACAAGGACTTCTTCATCCAAGATTCTTGGAAACCAAGACCTCCAAGAAAAGAGATCGCTTTGCTCTTCTATGGAATATCCTTCAGAGTCCTAGCTTCCCACCCCGCCTCCCCTCCCCCCCCAGCACTGCCCACTATGACTCAACAGCACTTATTAACCATATGCAGGTGCACAGACTTAGGCACATCAGATGTGGCCCAGAATTTTTCACAGGAGTCAAATTATACTCACCCACACACCGAAAAGGAGGTCTGCTAGAAATCTTTTAAAAACCGGGTGCTTAATTTATATGAGACGGTGTCTAGACATTTATTTTCTGGAAATATTTAACTTGGATAAGACATGTGGCCCCCAAGCTGAATGCAGGATTGAAATATTTCACTTGAAAATTTGTGCAAGGAAACGTCTGGTTGAGTGCAATGAGGTTAAACATGGACATGTTTTCCTAGGATGGAAAGGTCATCCTGTTTGCCATGTGCTAGCAGGAACTTGCCTCTGAATACTCCTGGTATTATGTTAGAAACACAGAGTTTAGGCGATAATTGCTTTTGCTGTGCCTACTTTTCCATAGTTAGATATGCATTTACATGAATCTATATGTGAATACTACAACTTAGGTAGTCAGTGGGGGAGAAATACTAGAGAGAGAAATTCTGGAGATTATATACAATGGAAGCTTTATTTGAATTAGAAGTTTTTGCTTCAATATCTTAGACCATTGGGGCCAGCAGATTTTTCTATGAAGGGCCGAATAGTAAATATTTTAGGCTTTGCAGGCCATTCAGTGTGTCACAACTTCTCAACTTAGCCACTGTACTGCGACAGCAGCCAAAGACAATGTATGTGCTAGTGGCTAGGCTGTGTTCCAATAAATTTTGTTCCCCAAAACAGGCATTTGCTGACCCCCTGTCCCAAACCAGTAGCTTTGGAATTGTTTTAACTGTGACTCATAATAAGAAATAAAATTTACACCATCACCCAGAACAAACATATGTGTGTGTGTGTACATTCACAAAATAATACCTACCTTCATAGTGAGTACACACCATATTTTCTATTCTATCCAATTTGATTCTAAAAATCACTTTCTTTTTTATTGAAATACAGTTGATTTACAGTGTTTCAGATGTACAGCAAAGTGATTCAGTTATATATATATACATATATATGTGTGTATATATATATATATATATTCTTTTTCAGATTCTTTTCCATTATAAGTTATTACAAGATATTGAATATAGTTCCCTGGACTATACAGTAGGTCCTTGTTGTTTATCTTAAAAATCACTTTCTACATGCTGACAGCCACCATCTAAGTTGATTTCAAGACCCACTAAAGGTCATGACCCTCAGTCTGCAGAACACTGTACCAGACTAACTCTGTGCTTGTGTTTAAAGTGAATAGCGTGCGAATAGTCAGAAGCAGACAAAGAATCACTGTCCCTCTGTTAATGAATGAGATTGCTTGCGCTTAGTCCGAAGCCACTGCTGCCTGCTTGGGTTTTCCCATCTCTGAAATCTGATAAAGTTGTGACCCAATAACCAGGGAGAACATGCATTGCTGAGAACAAGTACAAAAGTCTGGGTAAGAGCCACAGGACAGGAAGCTGGATGTCTTATCTTTTCAAAGTGGAATGGAAAAACGGAATTTTTTTTCTTCGGAATGAGTCTAATAGAGCTGGCAGAAATCTTTCTCTAAATGGAGTCCCACTGGGCAAGAAAACAAGGAGGAATAACTTTTTTGATACAACAGACCAAGCCCCAGAGTAAGAATCAGACACCTCAGTCCTAACCCCAACAGGACCACTATTCAGCTGATGGTCTGGGGAGGTCGCTCCTCTCTTGGAGCCTCAGTTCCCTTCCCTGCTAGCTGGGTGACTTTAAGCAAGTTTCTGTGCCTCTCTGAGCCTCAGATACCTCAACTGTAAAAAAAAAAGTGTTAGCTATCTTAGAGGATTGTGATGAGGATTAAATAAATTAATGATGTATGTAAAGCACTTAACACAAGCCCAGCACAAAGTAGTACCTGATTTATAATACTTGCTACTAGCATGTGGTAGTTGATATGTAATACTCTTGCTAGTAGATATAGATATATAATACCAATACTTGATATGTAATACCTGCTACTATTTCACCCAACTTTTAATTTTGAAATGTTACAGAGAAATTTCAACAGAAAAGTTAATATAATAGTCCAATTAATTCTTTTTTGTTCTATGCAAGTTTACCAACTGTCAATATTTTGCCACATTTGCTCTTTCCTTCTCTGTCTCTCTCTCTCTCTCTCTCTCACACACACACACACTCTCTCTCTCCCTCTCTCTCTCTCTCTCTTTGTCTCTCCCTATCAGTCAATCTCTCTCTCTATATATATATACATATATTTAGATAGATAGATAGATAGATATAGATATTTACATACATATATAAATACGTATATAGTTTGTGAACCATTTGAACATAACTTGCCAACATCAAAACACTACACCTCTAAATAATTCAACATGTATCTCCTATCCTCTTACAGTTGTATTCTCTCATATGACATCATTATCATGCCTCCCAAATTTAATATTTATAAAATATTATCGAACATACATTCCACATTCAAAGTTTCCCAGTAAGGTCCTTGAAAGCTGTTCTTTCTTTTTTCCAATCTGGAATCCAAACATGTACCACACACTGCACTTGGATGTCATGTCTCTTTAGTTTATCTAATATACAATATTCCTTATACTCTTTTCTTTCTTTCTTTCTTTCTTTCGCGGCATTGACATTTTTGAAGAGTCCATGGTAGTTGACTTGTTATGTGTTTTGGGGTTAGAACAAATGAGTAAATATTTTTTTGTGGAAACCAGGATTCTAACTGTAAAAGATGGGAGATACAAATATGAATGAGTTAGCTGAACAAGAACCCAATGGTATTGGATTTGAGCTAGGAATATTAGACTTTGTATTAGGGTTCTCCAGAGAAACAGAACCAATAGTGTGTGTAGTTGGCGGGGGGAGTGTTATTGATTTAAGGAATTGGCTCACACAGTTATGGAAGCTGGCAAATCCAAACTCTGCAGGGTGGGCCAGCATGCTGGAGACGCAAAGGAGAGCGAATATGGGTTTCAAATCAAAGGGCTGTCTGATGCAGAATTCCCTCTTGCTCGAAGGAAATCATTCTTTTTCCTAGTCAGGCCTTCCACTAATTCAGTGAGGCCCACCCACATTACCAAGTGCAATCTGCTTTATTCAAAGTCCACTTATTTAAATGTTAATCTCGTTCAAAAACAGCCTCATAGAAACACCTATAATAATGTGTGTCCAGCCAAGCTGACGTTTAAATTAACCATCACAGACTTCAACAGAGGTAGAGATAGAAACAGATACACACACATATCCATTTATTTATTTTACCTCTGTACTGAAAGGGCCCCAAAGCAATAATACCCCAGTAATACAGAGCACATATAATGTCCAAATCTTGGTTTCTAAATACCATTCTCCACTATAAAGAACCAGTACTCCTTGGAGAAGTAGTTGATTCTGGCCCTAGAGCAAGGAAAGTACAAGGTAAGTCTGGAACATCTGGAACACAGAGAATGAGGAAGTACTCAAAGATCATTGGAGACATATAAAAAGGACAGACACTGGTTTAAAGGAATTTCCACTGGACAAATCAATTGAGAAATCAAAACAAATAATGCTGGTAATGATTTATAGCACACTCAACAACAATTAAAGAGAAAAACCTGTAAGACCATGATAATAACAAAATAAAAAGTTGCATGGAGGCAGGGAGGGAGCTGTTTTTAGGAATAGTTGCTACTAGGAGGAAGAGAATATTTGACAGACTTCATTGCTGACAGACCAATCCTTGGACACAGATAAACTGGATATTTGCCCTCAAGGAAACTGCTCTGATATTGGTTCGGGGGAGGGGGGAAGGTGTGGGGGGAGAGTAATAGTTATTGAAGTTATTAAGGAATGGTTGAAACAAATTGGAATGATGATGCAGATGGTGATAGTAACTGTTTATGGAGTGAATACTAAGAGTTAGACACAGTACTATCCCACTAGCCCTTTTATACACATTATTATGAGTTCCTCCCAAGGTCATTCTAAGAAAGGTAATAGTGACTTAAGCTCAGAGAGTCAGGTGGCGTGCCCAAGGCCTCACTGCTACTAAATAGCAGAGCTGGGATTTGACGTAGACCTGTGTCCCAGCTCCTGCCCCCAGCACACACTTGCCTGTGGTCTGAATGTGGGGATAGGTAACCAGGGGCAGATTCCAGCTCTGCCTCTGAATGACCTTGGATAAATTACTTCCCATCTCTACACCTCAGTTTCTCCAGGCTTTTCTCAAAACCTCAGCACCCCTTGCTCTCCTTGTCCTCTCCCTGTTTTTTCTGCCCCCCATCCCTGCCGCCACCAGGGCTGCAGCCCCTTCCTAAAGAAAATCAGTTAGTCTCTTCTCCACCTGCCCAGCAGTTTACTTTACCCCCATCCACGCAAAAAATAAAATAAAATAAAAAAGGCAGGTGCTAGGAGAGGAAGGACTGAACTCTGCAGAATGGGTAACTTCTCTTCCATCACTGCCTCCAGAGCTTAATGTGGGGCACATTGGATGAGGTTAGGGAACAAGGTGTGGATTAGTGAGTCTTTTGCTTGCTTTATAAGATATCCCGGGCTTCCCCGGTGGCGCAGTGGTTGACAGTCCGCCTGCCGATGCAGAGGACACGGGTTCGTGCCCCGGTCCGGGAAGATCCCACATGCCGCGGAGCGGCTGGGCCCGTGAGCCATGGCCGCTGAGCCTGTGCGTCCGGAGCCTGTGCTCCGCAACAGGAGAGGCCACAGCAGTGAGAGGTCCGCATACCACAAAAAAAAAAAAAAAAAAAAAAAAACCATACACACAGAACAGTTCAAAAACAGCTGAACCCACCACCTGATCTAACAATGTTAACAGTTTGCCGTATTTGCTTCAGATGTTTTTTTTTTTAATTAAAACATTTAGTTGAAGGTTCAGTAGAAGTCCTCTTTGCAAGCCTCCCTGACCTCAGTCCCTATCTTCCTCCCCAGAAGCAATTACTATTGTGAGTGGCGTGTATTTTCCCCGACCAGCTCTTTATGGTACATAAAGAGAGTTCACTTTAAACATACAGGGCTGCTTTACCTGTTTTCTTTAATGTGCATAAAGGCTATCATCTTGTCTTCCTTTCTGCAACTTGCTGCTTTTATTTAACAATGTGTATCTGTGATTTATCCCTGTCACTAAGTGGAGCTCTAATTTATTCCTTCACCTGCTGTTTCATATTTCATCCACAAATGACCAGTTTATCCATTCCCCTGTTAATGTACTTTTAGATTGTTGCCAATATTTCACTATTATATAAAATGCTGAAACTGAACATTTTTGTGTCTCTCCTTCTGCACATAGGCAAGGGTTTCTCTAGAGTATTTTTTGCTTCCTAGAGGCAGCCCTGGTTCCAAGGGCATGTTCATAGTCACCTCTGTTAAGTATTTCCAGTTGCTTCCCAAACTGATTTTACCGATTTCTAGCATAGCTAGCATGTTACGATGGTTCCCATGCAACTTGACCCTCATCAGTCCTTGGTATTCTCTGTTCTTTTTGACAATCCAATGGGTGGGAAATGGTATATCATTGTTCTCATTTGAATTTCCCCATGACCAATAATGCCAAACATCTTTTCATGTGATTATTGGCCATTTGAAAGGCCTGTTCACAATCGGTCAATTTTTTCATTGAGTTGTTTGTCTTTTTCTCATTGACTTGTTTGAATTATTTATATATCCTAAAACTTGAATGTGTTGTAAATATTGGGACATGCTTTGTAAACTTCAAAGCAGCATGAAAAAACATTGGTTTTTATTAGTGCTCGTTTTACTCTTACATATGTCTTATCACCTAAACCAGAGCCCCCAGAGGACAGAGAATGTGGCTTCCTTATGTTTATTTATCCAGAGCAAGTGTTAATAGGAAGCAGCCTGGAATTATGGGGGGAAATTATGGCTTTAAAAATAGAAATGGAGTTAATACTGCCTCTACCACTCAATAGCTGTGTAAGCTTGGTCAAGCCGCTTAACCTCCCTGAGTCTCTGTTTCTTTTGTTCTAAATGGAAAGGATCTCTCCCATGGTCGTTGTCACGAATCACATAAGATAATGCATGTAAAAGTGCTTCGTGTGTGGCATGGCATGTGCTAGATCTCAGTAGATGTTAGCTGAATAGAAATACTGGTAAATATTTCTTGGTGGTTAACTTAGTTCTTCAATGACTGAATAATAATAGCTTTGATTTATTGAATATTTCTTATGTATTAGACACTGCATAAACAGCTACCCTCTATTGTATTTTTTTCCCTTTTGCAGATGAAGTATCCCAGACTAAGGTTATGCAATTTGGACAGTTTTACAGCTTATCAATGGTGGCATTAAGCTGCAAACACTGATACATCTTATTCTTGTCCTGAAATGAATTCGTTCTTCCAACAATATTTATTGAATGTCCACTATGTGCCAGGTATTCCACTGGGCACTGAGCTACATTGGTCAAGAGGTCTTTCTTTCAAGGAGTGATATGTTTTACTAAGGGTCCAAAACAGAAAGCAAACAGGCAAATAAATTCTGATATGTTATGAAACAAATACACAGCTAAGATAGAATATGGCAAAGAGCTTGGAGGTTCTCTTTCAGGGAGGCAATCAAAGAAGGCTTCTCCAAGGAGATGACATGGAAGTCAAAATAAAATAGATGAAAAATAGCAAGCTGGCCATTTGAAGATCGCATTTCGAGCAGAGGCAACGATAGTCCAATCCAGTTTCAATTTATATCGTCTACTAAATTGAAATGTTTTTATTCCATATCCCTCATTTGTGGATCCTGGTCGCTCCATTTAGCCTAACCCCTGGCGAAGAAGAAAAGAGCGTGAGCCCCAAGCAGCTGGGAAAGCCATTGCTCTGTCCTGGGCCCAGATCAGCCCCAGCCAGGCGGCAGTCATCTGAACATCTTCCAGATGTAGGCCTCCCTCCTCCTACCAACTTCCCTTCCATGTCACTGTTCCACCTCCCAGGCCCCAAGCCTGTGAACTCAGCCAGATAGGTTTGGCTTTGTTTCCCAGGTAAAAACTTTTCAACCTAGTATTCCCCACACCATCAACAGAGTGGACATTTGTAGATTGGCCTGTAGGTACATGAGCTGACAACCCCAGAGGACTGATTCAAGCCTGGAAGGGTGCCAGGTTTTCATTAAACCCCTTGTAAACCCCCACTTTGGTTCTACAGAGCTACATCTGCCGAGGAAGCCATCTGTGATTTGTATCATCGTGCTCCAAAAAAACACCAGCAGTGTGAAAGACTCTCCCCTCTGCTCCACAGTGAAATGGAAAAGTAACATTAGTAATCACTTCTGCAGGCTCCATAATAACATCATGGGCATTGGCTTAAGTCTTAAACCATGGCTGATGGTCCCTGCCAACAATCTGGGTGGATCTGAGTTGTCCTAAAAATTACAGGTCATTACTCATGTCCACCTCTCTACCTAAGAGCATATAGATGAAGAATTTGCCCTTGTGATACAGGGAGGAAAAAGGAACTAACATTTAATGAGTGTCTGCTAAGTACAAAGCACTCTACCCCCTGACAACCTTCTAAAGCAGGCATTATTATATTCATTTTACAGATGAAGAAACTGAGGTCAGAGGTGCTTGATGACTTACCCAAAGCCATGCAGATGAGTGACATGGCTGCAGGTAGAACCCACATCTCATGAACTCCAACATCTGTGAGCTTCCCACTTCCCTAGAAAGAACCCCGAGAATGATGTGCAAACCAAGTGTTTGGTAGCTTGTTTTGATTTTTTTCCAGATTTCTTTTTCATTAAAAATTAAATAAGGAGGGACAGGTAGGACATCTTCCCCCCACAGTGGCTTGGATCTAAGTAAAACCACTCAATAATGGGATCAGCAAGTATGTGATTTAAATCTGTGATACTCGCTTTGAATTGGATGAACTACAGGGACCTCCCCTTCCCTGCTTCTCTCTTCCTCCTCTCTGAAGCCCAACCCACCCTGCCAAAAAAAAAAAAAAAAAAGATACAGCCAGTTCCTGATGCCTGAGTTCACAGCCAAAATTAGAAACATCCAACTGGTGTCCATTTCACAAAGAGCATCTTCCAAAAGTTGGGATCATCTGTGTTGGCTGGTGCCGACTTTTGGTGGTCTCCTGCAGTCTCAAAGCTAAAGTACTTTTTCTTCTGAAACTGCAGGTATGCAGTTTTCTCCGGATCTGCCTGGGGCAATCCAGAGCAAAGGGACAGCCTCCTAAAAAAAAGGAGTTCAGAGGAAGCAGCAGTTTCCATCAGTAGACTTGCAGACTCAGAAGCAGGGAGTAGCAGAAAAAAGAGCCTGTGCTTTGGGTTAAGTTCTGAATCTTGGCTTTAACGCTTCATGCCTGTGTGATCTCAGACGAATGTTTACCTTTCTGAGCATCCCTAGGTGGCAACGATCTAACGACACCTGCTGTACAGTGTGACCATGAGGAACATCCAGACATAGGCACGTCGTAAATTGTAATACAAGTGAATTGGCTTTCCTGACCTTCCACACTTACCTCATATTCAGCTGAAGCTTCAGAGAAAGACTCCTCAGAATGTCAAAAGGGTTGATAGTTTTCTTTTGGAAGGGTAGTTTCTGATATTTCAGATGTTGTTGGATCGTCCAGAAGTTTAAGTCTCAGCAGCTTTTCCTCTTCCCTCATATAAACACCTAGAAATAATTTCCTGATCTCCATCCCATGGAAACCAAAAAGCACCTAGACAAAGAGAATCAAATCACATTGAAATCACTGAGCAGAGCTCACCCTTCTTCCACAGACAGCCAGGTTAGCCAAAGGTTTTGCTTTTTTACCAAAGGGAAATGGAGGGAGGAAAAGCGCTGACAATAAAGGAAGACTGCCGCTGTGGGAGAGTTTTAGACTTGACTAAGATTCACGAAATATAATCATCCTGTACGTTTCCATAATGTAATCTTTACAAAGAGAACCTAGTTGAATTTCCAGCACTCTCCCTTGAGCAAATTGCTCCTTGCCTCCTAACTTCAGTTTCCTCTGCTCTGAAGTGGAGACTGGAGATAATAATCACCGCCTTGCAGGATGATTAAGGGGATTACAGATTAAATCCATCCAGCTGCTAGGCTCAGTGCCTAGCAGAGAGCAGGTGCTTCATAAATGGCTGTTTTATTGCTGACAAAACACTCTGGATAGCCACAGCCACCCCGGACAGTAAGAATCACTGATGCCATTTTTTAAGACGAGAAAATGGAGACTCAGAAAAAAATAAAGCATGCTCAAAATCCCACAATCCCGGCTTTGCACTGAGGGGATCGGCGCGCAGGTTTATTTGGCTGTAAAGCCTGTTTTCCTTCCAACACACACACACACACACACACACACACACACACACACACACGCGCGCGCGCGCGCGCGCGCGCGCGCTGCTGCCACGTCTGTTCCCACGGAAGCAGAGAGGGGAGGGAGATTTTGAGTGCGTTTCTTCGTCTACATCTGAGTTGCTTCCTCTCCTCTGGCTCATTCGTTCCATCCCCGAAGTCCCGGCTGAGGCCTCCACTGTGCTGCCAACCTCCCCTCCCCGCCTCTGCCGCCAGCTGAGGCTCCCACGCAGCCACAGAGGCACTGCAGAAACCACATCACCTCTCTCCTCCCCACCGCATGCCTTTGAAGTGAGCCTGTCATCTGACCGGTACCTACTCACGCTGCAAATCCCAGACTCCTTTCCTACCTGGAGCCCCGGGTTCCCCCGTGGTTCAGGGCAGACACTAGATACGTCTGCCTTATTTTTCACGGGGCTTAATTTCGATCCAGCCTGAACTGACTAAGCACCTACTCTGTGCCAGACGCTAGGCTTGGCTCTGGAAAGAGAGAAATGAGTAAAACACAGGCCCTGCCTTCAAAGAACCCACGGAATAGGACAGAATCCAACTTGGTTCCATTTAATAAATAATCGCTGAGTACCTACCTATGCCAGACCCTGTGCTGGGCCCTAGGGAACACACAGATATATAAGGTGGCGGTCCCTGGAAGAGCTCCGGTCACTGCAGCCTCCTAATTAGCACAAGCACCTGCCAGCTATGCATTCCCTGCTACGACCCCCCAGCTTGTGCTTTATGCACGTCCTCTCCAGGCCGCAAAATAAAAATAACGTTTTGAGATAGATGTTCAAAAGGGCAGAAAAGTCCCTCTGTCCAAAACCAATCATGATGACGAGGATTCTAGAATCCAGGTCTACTTTCTGTCTCAAAATTTACTGGTTTTCAAATATAAAATAGATCGCTAGTGGGAAGCAGCTGCATAGCACAGGGAGATCAGCTCAGTGCTTTGTGACCACCTAGAGGGGTGGGATAGGGAGGGTGGGAGGGAGATGCAAGGGGGAGGAGATATGGGGATATATGTATATGTATAGCTGATTCACTTTGTTATGCAGCAGAAACTAACACATCATTGTAAAGCAATTATACTCCAATACAGATGTTAGAAAAAAAAAAAGTTGCTGGATTTTTTGGCAGGGTTCTGGCAGATCTGTTGTTCCTATAATTACCTCACATTTGAAGGGTGTGCTTGAATTTTCCAAAGCATATTCCCTCTATTATCTCATCTGAGCTCAGCATCCCTGTCTCAAGTAGTTACAGGGTTTCTTTTGTGAGGCCCGGAGATGGTGACAAGTCAGGGGAAAGGGGGCCGGCCAGTGCCAACCCCTGCAAGGCCATTTACTCCTCAGAGGGCCCTGGAAAGGAGCTGACCTCGTTCCTTCTCTTGTTTTCTATTTGAGGAAACTGAGGCTTAGAGCATCTCTCCCAAGAACACAGGACTAGGCAAGAGAAGTCCTGGGCTTGCACCCAAGTCTAGCAGGAGCCAGTGCCTCTGACAGCCAAGCCTGCTGTCCTCAAAACAAAACAGTGCTTTCATCCTGGAGCCGGGACAGCCCGGCCTGCCTGGTGGAGAGGTGGGATGGCTTCGTGGGGTCTCAGCACAAGCTTGTTCTCTCAGCCTGAGGACTTTGGGAGACTCACCAAACCTCTGGGCCTCCATTTGTCACAAGGCGATGCTAAGCCCTGCTGCCTTCATCCCAGGGTTCTGCGAGGGTCTGCTGAGATGTGAAATCGGTGGGAACAAGATTTTGAAGAAGACATAAGTGCACAGGATTGCCCTTCACAGAGGGTCTGCTGACACGTTACTGTGGAATCAGGAGGCCTGGAGACAAAAAGCAGACAGGCCACAATCCCCTCCAGGAGCCCTGCTCTGGAACCAGGACTGGCCCCTCCAAGGGGTCCAGGCGAGGGCCATCGTCCACAGAGCCAGGCCCCCGCCCTGGTGATTTATCCGTCTTTGCCTCTCTAGCCGGGCTCAACCCGCAGACGCAGGGGTGGGGGAGGGGCTATCACAGAAACAGACAGGTCTGGTCACAGGGGGACAGCGTCCATGCCAAGAGCCCACTTTGTTTTAACGCATGACACCAAACACTTAGGCCATAATCTCTTCAGGTTGCTGCGTCTGGCAGTAATTACATGCCTCCCATTAATAAATCCTATTTCTGAATAGTTTACTGCACTGCACCCCTTTCTGCAAACACTGCAGGCTGAAACCTGTCAGATGAGGCCAGAGGCAGGCTTGTGAAGAGAAGGCAGATACAATGGCAGCTTTCTGAGCATGAAAAGGCAACAGCCACAGGCAGGGAAAGAGCCACAGGCTCTGATGTGCCTCCAAGTTCCAGGCATGGAGGGAGGTTTGTAATTCTCACCCCTACATTCAATCACTCCCACTGACTCCCCAGAACTCTGACCCCCAAATTTATCTTGAAGGCATCTCCACTGCCTTGGTTCAGAATTCATCAGTCTCACCTGGAATATACTGACAGTGTGTCATCCTGTCACTCTCCAGCTCATCTGCCACGTGCTGCCAGAGTGATCTTCCCCGCAGAAAAGTCTGATCGCATCACTCTCCTGCATAAGAACTCTGCAGATATCTGCAACACTCCAGGATAAAGTCCACTCCTCCCTATCAAGGCCCTTCGGGATTTGAATCCTGCTACCTGTCCAAGCTCACTTCCCAGAAATTACCCTTCCCACTATACTCCACCCTACTGGTTCTCAGAGTGTGATCCCTGAACCAGCCGCACCAACATCATCCAGGATCTTTTGAGAAATGAAAATTCTCAGGCCTCACCCAGAGCTACTAATTCAGAAACTCTAAGGTGAGACCCAGAGATCCGGTTTTTCAGTAAACCTTCCAGATGATTTTGATGCAGGCGATCACTTGAAAAAATACCTCTTTACCTACTTTTTCTTAAACCTCAGTGTGGGCAAGAACCACCTGGGGATCTTGGTAAAATGTAGATTCTGATTTAGTTGGTCCAGGGTGGAGCTCAAAATTCTGCTATTCTAGCAAGTTCCCAGGTGATGCCAGCACTGCCGGTCCACACACCAAACTGGGCAGCAAAGTTCTGGACTTCAGTGAACTCCTCATGATTTCAAAGCACACCTACTACCTCTTGCTTGCCTTCGTGAGTGCCGTTCCCTCTCCCTTCCCTAGTTTTCTTTTCCTCCCTTTCTCATGTCCCTGTCCCATCAAACAGTTCTACTTATCTATCAAAAGTCCACATAAAGAGCCTCTGTACTCGGAAGACTTCCTTAACACCTCCCATCCCCACCCCAGATGGATGAAAGCCCTTTTTTCCCCTGCTCCCACATGACTCTGCAAACACACACTACATCAGAGCACTGATCACACTATACTGTCTGTCTGTCTGCCTGTGCTACCCCGTCCAAAAAAAAAAAATACTTTAGGAACAGGACCTCTTGCATAGCTGTGAACACAGCACCAAAACAGTGTCAGGCACACAGCAGAACAACAGATAGAGAGTGAGTGAATGAATCCTTAACAACCAGTCCTATTGGACTAGGGCAGGTAATAAACCAGATATTTGGGAGGATTGGCCTCTTATTATTCTACCTGCCACGAGACCTGTATTAACCACCAGGTTCCTTTTAAAACAGGCAAGAGCAAACACTGTGTTCTAAACCAAACCGGCTGCCTAATCCTAGAAGACAAAAAACAGAGAGATGTTCTCTGTGCACCAGGAACCCCAGAGAAAACTTCTGAGAGGTAATATCCAAACAGGAGGTAGGTACATAGGGACTTCGCAGAGAGGAAGACTCCACACAGGGAAATTTCACCAAGGAAGTTCCTTTATTCACTAATGTAAATAATGTAATGTAAATCCCGTCCACAAGCATTTATTGTACCCTTTCTATGTGACAACTATTTTTAAGAAGTGGAAATGTAAGATGAATTAGATCTCTTCCTTGCTCCCAAGAGGTCCGTCTAGTGGGGAAAGTAGGTACACAAATGTGTGAGGACAATACAGAGTGACAAAAGCTGTGATTCAGATGTGCACAAACCGTGGAGCAGATGCTTTCCATTTTGCCAGGAGGGATGGGGACAGGCATCAAAGAGGAGATGATATTTGAGCTGAGTCTGGAAGGCTGAGTTCATTTTTCAGAAGGAAAATAGGGGAGAAGGGTATTTCAGGCAGAAGGCACAGGGCAGGCACAGGAACAGAGGATAGAAGAATACCGCCCTTAGGGGATGGTACTCTGATACGGTAGGAGAAGTGGGTTGGAGTGGAGGATCTCGCGAGGAACATGAACAGAACCGGACGGGTCATTTGGCAAACATTGATGGAGCGCCAGCTGGACACTGAGGCAGGCCCTGGAGATGCAGACCACCATAAACAACACGGAAATGGTTTCTGCTCCCCTGGGGTTTACAGTTCACAGTTTAGTAGGAGCGGTGGGGAAAACACAAACAAACAAATGAAAAAAATATCTGCACATGGTAACAGACAATTCGCTGAGCCAGAAAAAGAGTGAGGGCTTAAACTTCCGGTAAAATGAATAGGGAAAGGCTCCCCAAGGAGGTGAACTTAATCCGAGAAGGAAGAAAAGGGGAGAGAGGAGAGAACCCCAAGCTGAGAGGGAAGACTAGGCAAAACCCCCGAGGTGGGAGGTAACGTGGTAAATTCAAGAAACCCAAGGTGGGTGGAATTACTGAGTGAAAGGACAGTGACATAATTTGACAAGAACAGATTGGAGGGCTAGACGGGCCACACTGCCTGGGTCCTGCAGTCCACAGTGGGTGTTTGTCTTGATGCTAAGTGCAGGGGAGCCTTTTGGAGACTCCAGAGCAGGAGGCTGGCGTGACCTAGTTTGGTTGGAGTATTTTCTTTTCCCTTTTATTTTTTTCCAAATACATGACTCCGCTTCCTTAATTAAAAAATGGATTGGAAGGAGATTGGAGACAGATCCTCCCTGGAGGCTCAGAAATTGTTCTGTTGAGAAAAGAAGCCAGGCCAGAACTAACGTGATGGCAATAAGGATGGAGGGAGCAGCCTCAAGAGAAGGTCCCTTAGGAAAACACCATACTAGGAGCCCCCAAAGAGCAGCTTCCTCTACTTAAGCTGAATATACAGCAAGTTCTCTTTCAGGACCTATTTATTGAAAAGAGTACCTTTCCAATCCCTCCTACACTGTTGGTGGGAATGTAAATTGGTGCAGCCACCATGGAAAACGGTATGGAGATCCCTTAAAAAACCAAAAATAGAGCTACCATATGATCCTGCAATTTTACTCCTGGGCACATATCCAAAGAAAACCATAATTTGAAAATATACATGCACCCCAATGTTCATAGCAGCACTATTTACAATAGCCAGGACATGGAAGCAACCTGAATGTCCATTGACAGATGAATGGATAAAGAAGATGTGGTACATATATACAATGGAATATTACTCAGCCATAAAAAAGAACAAAATAATGCCATTTGCAGCAACATGGATGGACCTAGAGATTACTATACTAAGTGAAGTAAGCCAAAGACAAATATCATAGGATATGGCTTGTATGTGGAATCTAAAAAAATAAAAAATGATACAACACAGAAATAAACCCACAGACATAGAAAACAAACTTATGGTTACCAAAGGGGAGGTGGGGAAGGATAAAATAGGAGTTTGGCATTAACATATACACACTACTCTATATAAAATACTGGTTGGCCAATAGGTCCGTTCAGTTTTTTCTGTAAGATGGCTCTAGTAGCACTTAGTTGTCTTTAACTTCATTCAAGACCATTTAGTTAGATTGTATGTGACAGCTGTCATATCAGCGTGCATTTTTTAAAAAGTTATCAAAATTGGTGAATTTTTGTGTAGCCATTTTAATACTGAAGATGGAAGAAAAAAGCAGCATTTTCAGCATATTATGTTTTATTATTTCAAGAAACGTAAAAATGCAACTGAAATGCAAAAAAAGATTTGTGCAGTGTATGGAGAAGGTGCTGTGACTGAAGGAACGTGTCAAAAGTGGTTTGCGAAGTTTCGTGCTGGAGATTTCTCACTGGACAATGCTCCATGGTCGGGTAGACCACTTGAAATTGATAGCGATAAAATCGAGACATTAACTGAGCACAATCAACGTTATACCACGCGGGAGATAGCCGACATATTCAAAACAGCCAAATCAAGCATTGAAAATCATTTGCACCAGCTTGGTTATGTGAATCGCTTTGATGTTTGGGTTCCACATAAGTTAAGCAAAAAAACCTTCATGACCGTATTTCCGCATGGGATTCTCTACTTATATGTAATGAAAAACTTTCCGTTTTTAAAACAAATTGTGACGGGTGACGAAAAGTGGATGCTGTACAACAATGTGGAATGGAAGAGATCGTGGGGCAAGTGAAATGAACTACCACCAACCACACCAAAGGCTGGTCTTCATCCAAAGAAGGTGATGTTGGGCCTCCCTGGTGGCGCAGTGGTTGAGAGCCCACCTGCCGATGCAGGGTACACGGGTTCGTGCCCTGGTCCGGGAAGATCCCACATGCCACTGAGCAGCTAGGCCCATGAGCCACGGCCGCTGAGCCTGCGCGTCTGGAGCCTGTGTTCTGCAATGGGAGAGGCCACAACAGTGAGAGGCCCGCGTACCGAAAAAAAAAAAAAAAAAAGAAGGTTATGTTGTGTATATGGTGGGATTGGAAGGGAGTCCTCTATTATGAGCTCCTTCTGGAAAAGCAAACGATTAATTCCAACAAGTACTGCTCCCAATTAGACCAACTGAAAGCAGCACTTGATGAAAAGTGTCCAGAATTAGTCAACAGAAAACGCATAATCTCCCATCAGGATAACGCAAGACCGTATATTTCTTTGACAACCGGGCAAAAACTGTTACAGCTTGGCTGGGAAGTTCTGATTCACTCGCAGTATTCACCAGATATTGCACCTTCATATTTCCATTTATTTCGGTCTTTACAAAATTCTCTTAATGGAAAAAATTTCAGTTCCCTGGAAGACTATAAAAGGCACCTGGAACAGTTCTTTGCTCAAAAAGATTAAAAGTTTTGGGAAGATAGAATTATGAAGTTGCCTGAAAAAATGGCAGAAGGTAGTGGAACAAAAGGGTGAATACATTGTTCAATAAAGGTCTTGGTGAAAATGAAAAATGTGTCTTTTATTTTTACTTAAAAACTGAAGGCACTTTTAGGCCAACCCAATAGATAACAAACAGGATCTATTGTATAGCACAGGGAAGTATACCCGATATTTTGTAATAAACTATAAGGGAAAAGAATCTGAAAAAAAATAGATATGTGTATGTATAACTGAATCACTTTGCAGTGTATGTGAAAATAACACGACATTGTAAATCAATTATACTTCAATTTTAAAAAATAAAAGAGTGACTTTCTGCTTTGCAACATGCCTTCCATCTGCCTGAATTCTGGGTTGGGGAGCCATTTGGCTCAAGACATGAGGAAACTCTATGGTAGCCATATCTCTGGTCAACACATGCACTGATGCTGGCAGGCACTAAAAAAAGGCAGAGGTAACTCACATATTTTCCACCTTCTACTGTTGAGCTACCCTATGACAACCTGCCCAGCCAAGTCTCCCATTGGGCTGAACTCCTGAGAAATTGGGATCTGAGGAATATTGGGAAAGGGGGTGGCTCAACAAAGACAAAGGCCAATTGCACACAGGAGGCATGCAGCTGCTTCCTTTTCTTAAAGCCTCTAGAACGCCTGTCCTATGAAAGACAGATCGTGGCATCTAACAGCATTTTAGGAAGGGAGTTTTTACTGGGGATTTTCATACTTTTTAATAAATCCTAGTCTTCGATCTAAAAGATCTCCAAGGGAACCTTTGTACACTGTTTGTGGGAATGTAAATTGGTGCAGCCACTGCAGAAAACAGTATGGAAGTTTCTCAAAAAAACTAAAAATAGAACCACCATATGACCCAGCAATCCCACTCCTGGGTATTTATCAGAAAGAAACAAAAACACTCGTTTGAAAAGATACGTGCACCCCAATGTTAATAACAGCGTTATTTACAATTGCCAAGATACAATTGCCAACTTAAGTGTCCATCAACACATGAATGGATAAAGAAGATGTGGTACATATATACAGTGGAATATTATTCAGCCATAAAAAAGAAGGAAATTTTACCATTTGCAACAACATGGGTGGGCTTGGAGGGTAATATGCTAAGTGAAATAAGTCAGACAGAGAAAGACAAATACTGTATGAGATCACTTATATGTGGAATCTAAAAAATACAACAAATTAGTGAATATAACAAAAAAGGAAACAGACTCACAGGTATAGAGAACAAATTAGTGGTTACCAGTGGGGAGAGGGAAGGGGAAGGGGCAATACAGGGGTAGGGGAGTAAGAGGTACAAATTATTAGGTATAAAATAAGCTACAAGGATATATTGTACAACACAAAGAATATAGCCAATATTCTATAATAACTGTAAATGGAGTATAACCTTTAAAAATTGTGAATCACTATATTGTACACTTGTAATTTATGTAATATTGCATATCAACTATACTTCAATTTAAAAATCAATCAATCAGGGCTTCCCTGGTGGTGCAGTGGTTGAGAGTCCGCCTGCCGATGCAGGGGACACGGGTTCGTGTCCCGGTCCGGGAAGATCCCACATGCCGCCGAGCGGCTGGGCCCGTGAGCCATGGCCGCTGAGCCTGCGCGTCCGGAGCCTGTGCTCCGCAACGGGAGAGACCACAGCAGTGAGAGGCCCACGTACCGCAAAAAAAAAAAAAAAAAAATCAATCAATCAATAAAAATCTCCAAGGATGACTTCATCCAACCCCCTTTTCGACAGATGGGCAAGCTAAGATGCAGAGAAGAGTGACTTATCGGAAGTCATGAAGCTATTGTTTGAGCAAAGCTGTAACTGCAAGGTTGGTCCTCATTCTCAATCCTGGGCCCTTTCTCTAAGACTCCACACACCCTTCTGTGAATAACTTATTGAGCATTTACTACATGCTGGGCTCTAATTCACACACCACTAGAGAAGTGAATTTTTTAGATACAATACATGCAGTGTTATAAAATGGAATACTAGGCTTGTTGAGAATCTTGAGTGCAGTCATGGCCTCCATGATACTCTGAACTCCTGAGAGCAAGGGAACTGAGTCTTATTCATCTACATACCCAGTCAAGGAACCGGGCAGATAGTACTGTTGATCAGTGAATGCGGGAATGCATCCTATGGTTGTTGGGGATTGTTCACGACAATAAAATGGGGCCAAGTGGTATCTAGTGCAGACAGTTCCAAGCAGCTCTGCTTTCACGGTGGGTCTCTGAATGCAGAGGCTGCAGTAGTGGGTGGGTGGCAATGATTTTTTTTCCCTCGCTGGTCAATTGCCTTTTCAGGTGGTCTTTATGAAGCCATCAATCTCTTAACCCTGACAGTCACTGTGACCCACTGCAGCTCAGGAAATGAATCTTTCTTAATTACCAGACCTTTCTTGCTCCCTTGAGATCCTTGAGTACTACACCAGGTGTAGCTGATGGATGTGTCATCTGGTTCTACCAGCAAAAGTGAAGTGTCTTATTTGCTCAAACCTGAGGGCCCAGCTTGCCATCCCAGCGTAGTTAGAGGGGAAGCCACCCATGATTCATGTCTCCAGGAAAAGACTTTTTGGCTCCAGCCTTTGGAATATTGCTAAGGGGTTAATAACACAGACTTCAGAGTCAGACCCATGAGCTTGGATTTCCATCTCTGCCTCTCACCATGAAGCAAATTGCTTGACTTGACTCTCCAAGCTTTGATTTCCTCGTGTGCAGTGGGTTCCGCTCACCTGCGCCACTTTGAGATGCTGGACGGCTCAGTCCTCTGGCAGATTCTCTTGTTCAGCTATACTCATTTCCGTGATGGTCTTACCCCTGCCTTTTAATACTGTGTATATGCCAAAGTCTCTTAAATGTTTTTCTATCCCAGACCTCTCATCAAAACCCCAGGCCCAGATAATGATCTACATACCTAACATCTCAGCTGGGCCATGTTATGAGCATCTCAAACTTAATATGCCCCAAACCAACCTCTTGATTCCTGCTGCACCCTATCTTCCTTATGTTTAGTAAGTGGCAACTCCATTCTAGCAGGTTCTTGGGTATAAGACGTTCGAGTCACATTGGACTTTCACACCCCACTTCTGATCCACCAGCAAAGCCTGCCTGGTCTGCGTTCTGCAATCCCACTCCTTCTCATTACCCACCCCATTACCACTGAGATCCAAGTGGTAATTATCCCTTGCTCGGATTATTACAGCAGTCACCTCCTTGGAAGATTTCCCAGCTTCCACTCTTGCCCCTTATATGGCTGCCCCTCAGCAGCCATAGTGATACTTTATAAAATCAGATCATGTGTCACCTCTTTACTTAAATCAACAACCTCCTATTTCACTCAGTAGAAGCTAACATCCTTACAATGTCCTACAAGTCTCTATAAAATATCTCCCCGAAAAGGGAACCCTCCTACACTGTTGGTGGGAATGTAAGTTGGTGCAGCCACTGTGGAAAGCAGTATGGAAGTTCCTCAGAAAACTAAAAATAAAACTATCGTATGATCCAACAATCCCACTCCTGGGCATATATTCAGACAAAACTATAATTCAAAAAGATACATGAACCCCCTACGTTCATAGCAGCACTATTCACAATAGCCAAGACATGGAAACAAACTAAATGTCCACCAACAGCTGAATGGATGAAGAAGATGTGGTACATATATTCAAAGGAATATTACTCAGCCATAGAAAAGAATGAAATAATGCCATTTGTAGCACCATGGATGGAACTAGAGATGATCATACTAAGTGAAGTAAGTCAGAAAGAGAGAGACAAATACCACATGATATCACTTATATGTGGAATCTAAAATATGACACAAATGAACCTATCCATGAAACAGAAACAATCACAGACATAGAGAAAAGCCTGTTGGTTGCCAAGGGGTGGGGGTTGGGGGATGGATGGGCTAGGAGGTTGGGGTTAGCAGATGTAAGCTTTTATATAGAGAATGGATAAACAACAAGGTCCTACTGTACAGCACAGGGAACTATATTCAATATCCTATGACAAACCATAATGGAAAAGAATATTAAAAAAGAATGTATATATATATATATATATATATATATATATACACATATGTATGTATATATAATATATATGTATAACTGAATTACTTTGCTGTACAACAGTAATTAACACATTATAAGTCAACTATAATTCAATTAAAATATATATATATATATTTCCTTCTCTTCCACAGCCCATACTTCTCTCACGTCCTCCCACCACACTCCCTGTCATTCAAGCCACCCTAATCCATCCCACACCACTCCCCTTGCTGTCCTCCAGCAAGCACGTTCCTGCCTCAGGGGACATGAGGGCTCTTGCAGATGCTGTTCCCTCTGCCTGAAACGTGCTTTCCCTGGTTATCCACGTGACCTGCTCTCTCCCTTTTTTCTGCTCAATGTCACACTATCAGAGAGGCCTTCCCTTATCCTCCTGTATGACAGCAACTTCATCCTCTCCTGAGCCATCATCCTCCATATTCTGCTTTATTCTCCCTTGTCATATTACTGCCACCTAAAATATTCATTCAATTGTATGTTTCCTGAGAGCAAGGACTTTACTCTGTTCACCACTGTGTCCCCAGCATCTAGAATAGTGCTTGGCCCATAGAAGGTGTTTATAAATATTTGTTGAATGAATAAATGAATACAATGGAGGTTAATAGTTTACCTACTAGGATGATGGAGGGATTGAATGGGATGGTGTGTGTAAATCATCCTGCATATTGTCTGTAGGTGACCCTTCTCCCGGTGGAGCTTCCAACATGACTGTAGGTCATGGAAAGTGACAGAGTAAAAACACCATTCCAGCCCCTTTATACAATAAGAGTGACCAGCGGTTGAGAGTCTGCCTGCTAATGCAGGGGACACGGATTCGAGCCCTGGTCTGGGAGGATCCCACATGGCGCGGAGCAACTGGGCTTGTGAGCCACAACTACTGAGCCTGCGCGTCTGGAGCCTGTGATCCACAACAAGAGAGGCCGCGATAGTGAGAGGCCCGCGCACCGCGATGAAGAGTGGTCTCCACTTGCCACAACTAGAGAAAACCCTACGCACAGAAATGAAGATCCAACACAGCAAAAATAAATTAATTAGTTAATAAACTCCTACCCCCAACATCTAAAAAAAAAAAAAGAGTGACCTTTCACTTCTTCCCATTTGTGTACTAAGCTTTTACCTTTTTTATATCATTTAAGAAAACCTATAAAATAGATATTTTTATTATTTCTAGTTTCACAGCTGCAGTAGCTGAGGTCTGGAGAGGTTAGAAAATTTAGATTACCTGTGTATAAAAGAGCTTGTCATATATTAGGTATGTTACACAAGGGTGATGACTCCTCCATCCCAAGTTCTGCCTTTGACTGGGAATTTAGGACCTGCTGGCCTCTGAGCCTCCTTAGAACCCAGCTATCCCTATAGGCCAGATTTCAAAAGGCTGAGAAGACAAGAAAGAACTGTAAGCACAGAGTGGTGTCCTCTTCCATAAATTGGGCCTATGAAGAAATCCGCCCTTAAAACTTTAATTCTTTCATCACAGAGGTAAATTAGGTCAGCCAGGCATGAACCTTTCCAACACTTCTTTGGAGAAAATCTACCAGAGCTACACCAAAGTGATTATGTACATGAGCACACACATAAGATTTATCCCATGTTTCTACTTCCAAACCTTGCCCTCTGTCAGTCAAAGGAACATGGCAACAAATAGAATCAGGTCACACATGCACAAAAAAAAACAGAAATAACCACAGCCAACTGTGTCATTAGGTTCAGACTCACAGATACGAGGTTCCCCAAGGACCTTGAAGATGTGACCCCAGGTCTCAGGCCTCTTAAGCAATTCTGAACCAGGAAGAACAAACAGTAAAATCAAAGGCATTGAAATGATGAGAGCAAAAGAAGAAGAGACGGTAGGAAGAGCTAGAAGCACATGGTTGGGAGGAAAAAAGCTCAAGATAGATACTATTACACAGAGATGGGAGAGTGTGTGTAGTATACACATCATATAATGTTTTGTATATAAAGAGAGGGAGATTCTGTAAGCACATATAACAAAACGTCAAAGGACTTATCTCTGAAGAGTGGGAATATATGTGTGATTTTTATCTCTTTTGTCCTTTATTTTTTTCTGCAGTGGACATATTCCATTTGGGTAGTAAGAGGGAAAAAGAAGATATTAGCCAGAAGATAGACCGCAAGCCTCACCTCTTCCCAGACAGCACGGACACCGGTTCCAAGCAGTCCACCAGTGAGTCCGGCCTCTCCTGTGTTGGCGGAGGTCAGGACATGGACTTTCTCCCAGTTTACTAGGCTCAAAAGCTCCTGGGTCCCCAACTTTACCCTTCTCCTCACCCTAGCGTATGCTTCACTCATTCTAACACACAAGTTTTTGCTTTGAAAAATTGGCCTTCACAAAGCTAATAATAATTAAAGAGAAACTGCAAATATCAGTCCCATGGGAAAGGATATGGTCAACCCAAATACTAGGTAAAGAGATGCAAATTAGAATTACAGTCATTAACCGTATTTCTCCTAATAACTTTACCAGTAATAATAATGCCAATGCCGGCAAGGGTGCTGTGAAATTGATAGCCTCCTACATTGTTGAGGACGTTGTGAATATGTTCAACCCTGTGAGAAAAGCAAATTGGCAACATGAAGCAAGAGCCATGAAACTGGTTGCTCCGTTTCATCCAGTAATTCAACATGAGGAAATGTATCTTTAAAACATAATAAGAGGTACTGTCAAAGATTTATGTCCCAAAATGCTCATAGTAGCAGAAAAAAATAGCTCTGGTATATCCACTCAAACTATGAAACCGCCACTAAACATAACCATCATGAAGACAGGGGCAATATGCTCGTGATACCTATAAAGGCACACCACTATTACAGTTCCAAGTAAGTCGTGGAGAAAATAGGCTAAAACATTCTCAAAGGAAACATACCAGCATACTCATATTGGACGCAAAAGAGGGGTAGAAAATGAAAACCTTTTGAATTTTCTAGAATGTGGGCATGCTTCTTTAAGAATTTGTTTTTAATCCATTCTAAATGAATTGGGGTGGAAGTATCTTCTTTGCACATTAACTTCTCAGTTTCCTTACCTCTAAATAGTGTTAAGAAGAGTTTCATCTCAATTGTGTTGTGACTATTGGACAAGTGAATACATTTGACACATTAAATAAGCTAAGTCTTTAACGTGCTTAGAACAATACCTGGTACATAGCAAGTGCTCAATGCATGCTATTTTTGTTGTTGTTCTTTGATAATTTGTCCCTATCTTGACTCTCCATTCTTCTCTTACCACATTATTCTAGGGAATTTCTCTTCTCACTTAGATCCTTTAGACAACTCCCTACTCGATCTGCCTCCAGACTCCTCTGTTCCTGTCTTGAGCACAATTTTTTAAAAACAAACAGACAAAAGCAAACAAAAAGATGATTTGTCTACATCATTTCTCACAAACCTCCAACGTCTCCCGGCTCAAGGACACTATTCAAACTCTTCAGTCTGTGATTCTGTGCTTCATGATCAGCCCTAAGCTTCCTTCTAGACCTTTCATCACCAACCACAAAACAGCCCTTTCCTCTGTTGAAAGACAGTACTAATTGATCCTGCACACCTAAAACAAACTGGCCCTGGGCCACGTGCTGTTGACATGCCCGATTACACTTAATACTTACAATCACCTTGCTGCAGTCAGTGTTATGATCATTTCACAGAAGAGGAAACCAGCTGAGATAAGGGACTTGCCCAAACTCACAGAGTTAGTAAGTTATAGAATGGAGATCTGAACTCCATCCCCCCCCACACACACACATCCCAACCCAGGGCCTGTCTCCTTCTGCTTCCTCCCCACATGCCTGCCTCATGAATACACCTTCCAGGGCAGGCCTTCAAAATTACCATTCTGCAAATATACCATGTTTCATACAGGACCCACTTAGGTTATTGGGTCCAGAACGGCCTATACAACCACACGCACCCATTCCCCACACACGTGAGCACGTGCACACACACACACACATATGCCCCATCTAATGCTTCATCTCTCTCCTGAATACTATTCCTTCTTCTAAGACAATTTAAATACTTCCTCTCACAATAAAGAAATGCCTTCATCATTGACTTCCATCTACAGTGTATTTTAATAGATGGTTTACCTGCAGTCAACAGAGTACTGAGATACTGGCTATGGGGCAGCCAAGAGGCGGTCGGGGTAGTTCCACCTACGGGGTGCTTACCATCTAGCAGCTGAATCTCTGAGGTGCCAACTACAAACAGGGTCAAAGTCCTAGCAGAGATCAAGGAGGGCCAAAGGTGGAGAGAGGGGTCAGAGCTGCTTGGCATGAGAAAGTATTTTATGTCAGTGAGAGTGGGATCAGGTCCTGACTGAATCTGTTATCCTAGATAAGTTACTTCTTTCTGGGCCTCAATTTCTTTCTATATAAAATGGTATTAATGAGTTGAATGTCCTCTAAGTACCCGCATTCTTACCCCAAACTCAGCATAGTGTCTGGCACATAGTAGGTATTCAATAAACATTTGTCAAATGAATAAACTCTGCTACTTTAAGATAAAGTCCAGGTATGTGGAAGGGAGAGGAAGAGAATTCTCACCAGCTTTAGGCTCTCATGAAATGATTCCTGAAAGGGGTGAAGGATTCCCCCTTTCTCACAAGATCCAGGCCAGGTTTTCTCTGAGACTCTGACCAGTCTTAGGCAGGGAGGGTTTAATTATTTCTGAGTCTGTACCCCAGCTGGATAGAGTTAATAAACCAGCCAGGTCTTTATCTTAACAAGGAGTCTTAGGATCAAATTCTCCCCTCATTAAAGGCCCAGAAATCTCCCTGACAGCAGTGGGAGTTCTGCAGTCAGCCTGAACATGGAATTTAGTTTCTTAGTGAATTCCTCCATGGGCAGGACCCTTTAGAGGTGGGACAGTCTGGAAGAGAAGGAGAGATGGAAGAGAAAAGGAAAGGAGGGAGGGAGGAAGGAAGGAGGGAGAGAATGAGGAAGAGAGGGAGGGAGGGAGGGAGGAGAAGGGGAAAAACAAACCTCTGTTAGAACTCAGGGCACAGAGACAGGCAGGAAGGAGCTTCCCTAGATGGGTGGGCTGTGGAGGCGGGAATGGTGTAGAGCCAGAGCTGAACCCTCACACACACCACGTCTGTGGACCCTCCGGACCATCCTGGGGAGTAGGTATTCTCGTCTGAAAGCGGACTGACCAACCTGAGCTCCCCAGCTGGTAAATGTTGAAGCCCATTCTCCTTACTCCCCAGCCTGAACTCTTTCCATTAACTACACAGGTTTCCCAAAATAAAGTTCAAAACGTGGCAGTCTCCAAGGACAATGTTATATTCCTATTTCTGAGTCTCACAACAACCATACAAGACAGACGTGGAGACAAACAGTTCTTTCCTCTTTAAGATAATGCCACATATAGGTATATATTTATAAATCCATGACTGTATATAGGGAGAGATTTAAATGTGTACATGAAAGCATACTTATCTATTTCTCTGCACTATTTTCCAGTACATTCTTATGTATATGTGCCTGGGGGGTCCAATGTGACCACAGAGACCTGAGTTTGAATCCTGCCTGGATCACATGCTATCTGGACGTTGAACAAATTTTTTAATGTCCTGGAGACTTTACTTCCTCATCCATCTGGTAGAAATAATAATAAAGCATTTCCCAGAGGCTGGTTTTAAAGGTTAAATAAGAGAATACATCAACCAGCCAAAAAGACAAATACTGTATGATTCCACTTATATGAGGTACCCACAGGAGTCAAACTCATAGAGACAGAAAGTAGAAAGGTGGTTTCCAGAAGTTGGAAGGAGGGGAAAATGGGGAGATATTTAATGGGTTATCGAGTTTCAGTTTTGCAAGGTGAGAAAGTCCTGGATTTGGGTTACACAACAAGGTGAATATATTTAACACAACTGAACTGCGCACTTAGGAATGGTTAAGATGGTAAATTTTCTGTTTTCTGTTGGGTTGGCCAAAAAGTTCATTCGGGTCTTTCCATAAACCCAAAAGAACTTTTTGGCCAAACAAATATTTTTACCACAATTTTAAAAATAAGTGCAAATAGGAGAATACATATGAAAGGCCCTGCATAGCATCGCACACAGACCGCACTTAGTTTTGTCTCACACACACACACATACACACACAAGCACACACACCCACAGATGCGCTCAGTGCTCTTTTGTAGTGGCACTTACAAGGCAGCACACTGGATCCCTATTTTAGGAAGCTTGTTTACAAATACATTAACAATACCATCATTAATTTGCCTCATTTGAGAAGCACACCTGGTCATGTGCTAGCAGGTAGGGAGAAGGGAGAAGACGGAACAGGGAAAAAGAAGTGGGAGAAACATTAGGTAATTTCTCAAGACTTGAGGCTAATGCTTTACTTTTTTTCTTTTCAAAATATGCCAGTGCATCTGTGGGCATGCCTGCATTTGTACCTAGCTGCCATTCATTCAGCAGCTCCTGAAGTCTGTTTCTTCTCTGTTATAACAAACCCCCCTCCTTTCCTTATAATGTTAACCCAACACAGTCCTGGATACCCTATAAGTGCTAGAAAGTAAGCGTGGCTGTTGGGTGAATACATTCCCTTGGAGCTAGCGGAAGATACTACACCCTGGAGCATGAATGGAATGGGTCATGGGGCAGACCAGGCAGCCTTTGGGTAATTCCGTATGTTATTTCTAGCTCGTGGGGTCCCCAGGGGCCCCGTGGGACTGTCCACTGGAGGAAAATACCAAGTTGTTGGGTTCCCAGGCACAAATGAAACCCTAGAGGATTAGAATTCAGAGTGGAGAGGGAGCCCCAATGGTGGTGGAATAAATAAAGCCGATTATCATGGTCAAACAGCAAGACGAGTCCAGTAATTAAAGCAGAAGCAATGGACTTGAAAGCAGCATGGACCAAATGTAGTACGAAAAAGAGCACAGAACGGGCCCTAACACCATGTCTCAGAAGCTTTCCCCGAGGAGGAAGCAGTGAGTTTCCCCTTCAAGCAGCACCTGGGACATGACTGGGCTTAGTGACACTGCAGGGGAAACAGCATGTTTCTGAAATGTGCCTTTAATTATTGAGTGTGCCACGTGCACTAGCCTATGAACCAAAGCTCAAAGATAACTGCCTGACTCCACTGGTACTTTTCATCTGAGACAGTTCAGTCCACTGTCGGCCTTACAGGGCAAATAAGGTTTAGGTCTTCCCCTCTACCTTCCCTGGAACCTATTGTCAGAAAAAGATCACTATGGGCTTTTGAAACATTGAACAGAGCTAAGTGAGCTTCACATTGGCCAGAGTACGCGCTGTGTCACAAAATGCTGAAAGAATAATGGCGAACCATCTAAAGACAGCAGGGAAAGGAGGGCACTCGGAAAAAGGTCTTGGGTCTCGGGGTGGCTGCTCTCAGCCCCTTTCTCTGACTCTTTGAATTTTAAGATAATAGTGCTGGAGATGGCAGGGATGGCATTCCCGTCTGTGCTCATCACTCAAAGCCCGCAGACTAATTATAAGATGGCCACAAGAAGGGCGCTCCTGCCAAACCAGAAGCTTCTGGTCTTGCTATTTGCTCTCTTGCCTATCGGGTGACAGGAAAATACTGCAGCCCACAGCTGTCTTGTATTTGGGTATCACACTAGTCCTTGGAGAAATAGGATCAAGAGAATATGACGTAAACTTGGAATAGTATGTCTCAGTTTGCAAAGTTCTCTCGCCTGACTAGTATCTTAGTGGGAGAGAGGTTACTGCGCTTAGCGCATGAGAACATTGAAGCCTTACAACATTGGCCTCTCCTGCCTCTTTGGATAACCTCCATGCCTCACGAGGTAGGTGCATGCTTGGTTCCAGCTACACTAACCTTCTTTCTGTTCCTTGAACTCTCCAAAATCACTCCCACCTCAAGGCCCTGGCACCTCCTGGACACCCACTCTCCCCTCCTTCTGGAATGTGCTTCCCCATCGATTTACATGCCAGCTTCTTCTCCCCACTCAGGTCTCAGCTCAGATGCCACCTTCTCCAAGAGCCCTGCCTGTCTACCCTCAATCAAGTAGCCCCACTTCCCTGAGACAAGAGCACCAGAATCAAAGCTAGATCATCCTGCTTCTGAGGGGCAATGCGGAAACTACTTTTCAGTCCTCTGTGGTCAAAATACGAGTGAATTTCCCAGTCACTTGTCACAAATCTGAAAACCACTCACCTCTGATGACCATTAACATGGGGTATTACTTTGATGGGTAAAAGTGAATCCTGCTTCTGAGCGGAACAGCGGCAGGAGCTGAGTTTTCTGGACGCTCCTACCCAACAGTGAAGTTCACTAATACAGAGGTGTCCAGGCTGGGAGAGGCTAGTGGAGGAGGTTTGTGAGAAATTTTCTGGCTAATCCTCACTAGAACTCTTTGTCTAAAACCAAGAACTTGGTAATGGTTTGGTGGGAGGTCTTTTAGGCTGTTCCCTGAAGAATATGTTCTCAATATTCTAATGGTGGTGGTGCTGCTGGCGACCCAGAATTCCCTCCCACACACCCAGCCCGGATGAGTATTTCTCCTACCTACTTGCCCTCAGGCACAAGACATGCATGCTCCCTGGTGAAATCCCCCCGCCCCGACCTCGGGGTCCTCTGTGCCGTGCCTTTTGCATGTGTGCAGGAGAGGCAGGGCTCCTCACATCCCTGGAAAGAGCTAATAGCTGAGAAGCATAAACACTGGCCTGAGACCCAGAAGACATGGGTTTGGATTCTAAATCCACCCCTTCCCAGATGAGTGAATTTAGGGAAACCGTGGGATCCCTCTGAGCTTCTGTTTCCTCACCTGTCAAACAGAGACTTGATAAGCCAGACAGAGAAAGACAAATATGTGGTATCACTTATATATGGAATCTTAAAAAATGATACAAGTGAACTTCTTTACAAAACAGAAATAGACTCACAGATGTAGAAAACAAACTATGTGGTTACCAAAGGGGGGTTAACATATACACATTACTATATATGAAATAGTTAAACAGGGCTTCCCTGGTGGCGCAGTGGTTGAGAGTCCGCCTGCCGATGCAGAGGACACGGGTTCATGCCCCGGTCCGGGAAGATCCCACATGCCGCGGAGCGACTAGGCCCGTGAGCCACAACTACTGAGCCTGCGCATCTGGAGCCTGTGATTCGCAACGAGAGGCCGCGATAGTGAGAGGTCCGCACACCGCGATGAAGAGTGGCCCCCGCTTGCCACAACTAGAGAAAGCCCTCGCACAGAAACGAAGACCCAACACAGCAAAAATAAAGAAATTAATTAATAAACTCCTACCCCCCCCCAAAAAAATAGTTAAACAACAAGGTTCTACTGCATAGCACAGGGAGCTATACTCAAATATCTTATAATAACCTACAATGGAAAAGAATCTGAAAATGAATAGATATATCTATCACTGAAATACTTTGCTGGACACCTGAAACTAACACAACATTGTAGATCAATTATACTTCAAATAAAACTTTTTATAAATAAATAAATAAAACAGAGACTTGAATCTAACCTTAATCTACAATTCTGGATTGCTACAAGAACACTAAATAAATGAGACTCAACAAACAATTTGGTTTAATAAAAAAGAGAAAGGACCAAGAGGTCCTGCACCAAAGAGGTGCTGAAGTTACACAGAGAAATTGTTTCTTTCCTCTAACTGCTCCTGGCGAGGCAGTCGCCCTGTACTGTAATCAGCAGCAGTAGCAGTTTTTGTTTGTTGGTTGTTTTTTTTTATATATTTTAATTAATTTATTTATTTATGGCTGCATTTGGTCTTCGTTGCTGTGCGCGGACTTTCTCTAGTTGCAGTGAGCGGGGGGCTACTCTTCGTTGTGGTACGTGGGCTTCTCATTGCAGTGGCTTCTCTGGTTGCGGAGCACGGGCTCTAGGCGCACGGGTTTCAGTAGTTGTGGCACGTGGGCTCAGTAGTTGTGGCTCACGGGCTCTAGAGCTCAGGCTCAGTAGTTGTGACACACGGGCTTAGTTGCTCCGAGGCATGTGGGATCTTCCTGGACCCGGGCACGAACACGTGTCCCCTGCATTGGCAGGTGGATTCTTAACCACTGCACCACCAGGGAAGCCCAGCAGTAGCAGTTTTACAAAGACTCCCACTAGGATACCTGTATGCAAGAAACCTCCTTGAGGATTTGAGAATGATTTGATTTACATACGTTTGGGTTACAAACAAATATTCAGGAGCCTAGTTATTCCAGATGCATAGAGAGAGAATGCCTTTATTATTATAAGTTTATTCTTTACTTGTCCTCTGATTTGACAGATGGCCTTCTGCCTCTCTCCACGTCCTCCCCCCCAAACCGCCTAGGAGCTCTGTGTAGAGTCATGACCCTTCGACCAGTAAGTATCATTTATTTACTTGCAGCAAGGTGCTGGGCATAGTACTAGCAGTTATCACCCATTTTTCCATATTCTTGCAACAATCCTAGGTGATGACTGCTACGCTTATCCCCATCTCACACACAAGGACGCCGATGATCAAAGAGGTTAAGTGACTTGCCCAGGGTCCCACAGTGCCGAAGTGACAGAGTAGGCTATTTGGGCTCCTAAGGCCTCACTCTACCCACTGCAAGGGAGAGACAGCAGCACTTCCTACCTGGCCGCTGTCCTCTGCTTGTTCCACCAGAGAAGTGGCCGTGCAGGGTGACCCACCCCCTCTGCCTGCCCCCAGCTCCTCCATGTCAGAGGTTCCAGGCCCAAACATCCCTCCCTGCAGCCTCCACACAGCCAGCTCTGACTTCCCGAGTCAGCAACCCAGGGGAAGTCCACTCGTGGCAGACAGCAGAACTTTCCACTGCACAGAGGACCCCAGCCTTGCCAAGTTCTCCAGCAGCCAGGCTCTGGGACGTGGGCCTCATGTGTTCCCATTGCATAAGTGTTATTCCAGCCAGTTTCCAGAATCGGAAATATGGCAGACCATCACCTGGTGGGGAGCCTTTGCCCGGGAGAGATGCTTGTTTGGTTAGCTGTGTTTTCATGGCCCTTTCCAGGAGAGCAGCTTGTGAAAAGCGTTGTCTAGCAAGGTCCATTTCTTAAGTCAAAGTGGCTTTACTTTCCCTATTCTTCAGTCCCCCAACACATTTCCAACCAGTGATCTCTCAAACCCACCTCAGCAGCCTCTGCCCTGGGTCAGGCCCCTCATCTCCAGGTACAATCGCTCCATGGCCTCTTTGGGTGTCTTCCAGGCCTCCTGCCTCCAGCCTGGCCCAGCTCTAGGCCAGCCTCCACACGATAGCCAGGAGCATCTTTCCAAATGCCAGTCTCACTGTA
Source organism: Delphinus delphis (assembly GCF_949987515.2). Lineage (NCBI taxonomy): Eukaryota > Metazoa > Chordata > Mammalia > Artiodactyla > Delphinidae > Delphinus > Delphinus delphis. The sequence goes on from NC_082683.1 coordinate 47,135,796, forward strand.
TTCGTAAAATCCTTCCATGGCTCTCCAGCATCTAAAAAATACCTACTTCTCTACTGTTCAAATTGTAGAATATACAATACAATAAGAATATGTTATTATAATAATTTGAAAGAAAATATTTTAAGATACACTTCCCTCCCTAGACTGCAAGTTTCTTGAAGTAGGAAGAATGTCTTCTTTGTCTCTGACTCTCCAGGACACAGTTCAGCGCCCTATCCACTGTAGGTAAGAAGTCAAGACGTGTTTATCGAAGTTCAGTGGTACTCAACAAGCTTGAGAAGAGTAATGGGATACCCAGTGTAATTAGACTGGGGTGATAAAATTCCAGCCAAAACAATTTAGTCAGTATGCACAGCATTACCTAAGATAAAGATACAATTTCCATTATAATTTTTGCTACCAAAAATGGTTCTTAGACCCTCTTTATCAGTGCGTATTAGATTCGAACTCCTGATTGGGATCCATTTGTCCAAATCTGTGTACTGATGAAGCTGGTGCTCTTCAAGATGGGCCCTGATTTTGATGAGCTCTCAGGACAGAACCAGGGAAGTGAGGAGAAATTAGCAGGAGGACAATTTCAGCCCCATGCTCTCTCCTCCCCTCTATTTGGAACTCCAGTGATAGCCTTTCCTGCTTGTGTCTCAGGGGTCAAATCTGTGTTCTGTCATGTACCAACCCTGTGACATGTAGCAAACCACTTCACTTTTAGAGACTGCATGTTTGCATCTGTTCATGGATTATTTGTGAAAAATAAATAAAATCATATATACATATATATATATATTTGTATATTGGCTGATGAATTTGAGGAACACAGAAAACTACTGAAATTATTAACGTTACTTATCCACAAAGCTCTCTCTCCTGCAAGATTAGGCACTTGAATTGGAGGGGTTGTGTCTCACTCCTCCTGCCTTCCTTCAAGTTCCTAGGAGATGCTCTCAAATCGATTGGATGTTCAGCCGATGATTTGGGGCAGGAATTGACGTAAGGCCTGGATGTGTCAGCCCCATGGGCCTCTAGTAAGAACAAGGCCAAGGTTACAGGAACAGCGTGAGCCCCTGACTCAGGCTGGAGAACAGGCACAGCCAGGGAAGGTGGCAGATGGTTCAGTCTTCCAAGAGGCCTTCGACGGAAACGTTTTATTCATATCCTGACTGAATTTGCCCAAGTTTTGAATTTATCCTGCAGTTCCACAGGCTCTGAAACCTGGTCTTGTGGGCCCCCAAGAGCCGATCCTTCTCTCCTGCACACCAAGAGCTAGTCTCCTGGAAGCCAGGTTGCTCACGTGTTATTGTAGAGAGAGAACAAGGAGGTACCACCTCATGGAGGTGGCATCCACACCTCAGCGCAACCAGTGCCTTCTCTCCCCGTGGGCCACGCTGCTTGGGATGTCACGTCATACTCCGAAGGTTGCTGGATGGGCTGGGTGTCAGCACAAGAGAAACTAGATGAATAAACTACCCAATAGCACCCGATTAAGATGGCCTAGACAGAGTGCCAAAACTTCCCTCTGTGACTCGGCTTTCCTTCCTTCTTCAGATATATTTGAGATCTGTGGTCTGATTAAGATCAGCTGACTCTCACAGCCCTGGGAGCCATCGTGTCTCCTCTCTAATCCTCTGTGCCTCTCTGAAGGTTTAACTCTCAGAGGATAATCTTGTTTCAATATTTCTGAGTTCTCCCAGGAAGTTCATTATAATCCTGTGTGCTGGCATCAATGGTTTTCCTTGAGAACAGCCTGGTAGAGTGGAAGGAGCATCAGATCTACAGTCAAGAAAGTGGGATTAAGAAAAAGCTCAGACACTTGGATGAAATAAACCCTACCTCCTCATCTGGAAATGAAATGCTAATAACTCCTCCTCTAGGGTAGTGACAAGGGTCAAGTGAAGTCAAGGATGCTATCAAACCCATGCGACTTGCTAGTCATTATTTCTGTTTTTTTCTATAAAGTCTGGGAATAAGAAAGATACAACTTGACTCTCATTCGGCCAGACTGTAACCAACACAAATAGAAAAACCATTTGTCAAATATGATGCGGGATTTAACACTGAGACACTGAGTAGCCGTCTTCTCTCCCAGACCGTTCACATCTCTTCTGCATCTGAAATACTGGTCCCAGACTGCCCTAAAGGATACATCTGAGGAAGCATCCAATTGGATTTATTTCCTGAAGAGCTGTCTGGAGAGAGGTTGGATGTTTTTGCTCCATCTTGCATATAACTGGAAGTTCCAGTGCTATGAAAGCCAAGAATTGGGGGGAGAGTCATCCAGAAAGTAGCCAGACGTTCTGGATACCAGAAGGAGTTCACTTGGGGTTAGATTGATTCAGCTGTCAAGTAGTAGCAGACATTAGGATTCTTCTTTAATGAGAGCTCACCAGCCCACCCCTTGTAGAGTATGAACAGTATGAACAGCATTTGGTAGATGCATCTACCTACCGTAGGGTCATCCATCCGGGATCAGTTCAAATGTGACCCAAGGAACTGGGAGGGTCTTGCAAAACATCTGTTCTGTTAATTACAGAACAGTGCGCTATTGAAACCAAAGCAGATTCTGACTCCCAGCTTTTTCATTTTAAGCGTCATTGACCTTCATGCCTCAGTACTTCCTAACACCCATCTTTTGCTTCAGCATGATATAGCTGCTGACTGTAAACCCCTCGGGCCATGACTATTTCCCACCTCCATGTCCATCTTTGCTCCTACTGTTATCTGTCAACAATTGTCAGGGGAGGGAGGGGACACAAGGCCCTTATCTATAGATCCCAAGCATCTAGCATGGTATCTAGAAGTAGCTCATTGAGTGTTAAGTGGATGAATGAATGAGTCAGTGAATGAATAAGTAAATTAATAACTAATAAACAGAAGCCTGTGTTTTCCTTCCACAAATATAAATTAGTTGATTTCCTTGTTTTATTCTAGGATGGCCCAGACTGTATGATTTTCACAGCACAGCAGAGAAACAGGTCAATTAAACCAGGGGAATCAATATGAGTTTCAGGTTTATTGGGTTTAATTCCCAACTGCCCAGTGATAGCCTAGGAGAACCTGGACCCAGTGCTAAGAGCTGGGTGCACAGGTGGGATGTGACCTCTGAACAGCAACCTGTTTGTTAAGGCGATGGGTTGTTTTTTAAAAGCTCACATTGTGTCTCCGCAGTGAATGACCTGAGTCACTGCTACTTCTCTTCTTATGTCAGAACAAAGTCCACAGAGACAAGAACTGATGGTTTTCAAGTGCTCAGAGGTGTGTGTTTTTCTTTCAGTTGCTGTATAATGTAAACATCATTATCCTCCATTTTACCACTGAGAAAGCTGGGTCTCCAGGAGGTGAGTTGACCTGCCCAGAATCACATCACTAGTTCGTGGATCTAGGGTTCAAATCCAGGCCAGTCTAAGTCCATGCTTTTCCCACCCATTACTGCAGATGACTAAGTCAGTGGTTCTCAAACTTGAGAGTGGCTGGAGGCATTGTTAAAACCGAGGTTGCTGGGCTTCACCTCCAAATTTCAGTCAGAATGGGGTGGGGCCTGAGAATCTATATTTCTAACAAGTCTCCCAGGAAGATACTGATGCCGGTCTGGGGATTACACTTTGAGAAACATTTGGCTGGAGTATCAGAAAGGACTCTTAATTGTAGTTAGTATAAACCAACTGGAGGTAATCTGAGACAAAAAGGAGCATTTTATCACACAGATAGAGGGACATGTCCTTTCATCCAAGAGAAGGAACATAACTGGGTCTCAAATAGGTCTAGAACCAGAGACAGGCCTCTATCTCCAGCTTTCATCTTGGCTTCTCTTCGAAATTGGCTTTATTCTTCTCCTATTTATACTAGCTTCTGAATCTGCCCTCCTGTCCAGCGATAGACCACAAGGCTAGCAGCATCGTCCAAGGTTATGCCATGAAGAGCCAGCAGCCCAGAGAAAGACTGACTTTCTCACTGTGCCAGACCTGAATTCCAAAGACTTGTTTGAGTGGGATGCACATTCCTGGTCTAGTCATCTGTGACCAGGACAGTGATGTGGGGGGCATTGTACAAAGTGGCTACCAGGGCCCCATCACTGTAACCATGTCCTGTAGATTGACAGAGAAGGGTAGTTTGCACAGAAAGGAACTGGGCAGTAAAATAACCACTATGGGGCTTCCCTGGTGACGCAGTGGTTGAGAGTCCGCCTGCCGATGCAGGGGACACGGGTTCGTGCCCCGGTCCGGGAAGATCACACATGCCGCGGAGCAGCTGGGCCCGTGAGCCATGGCCGCTGAGCCTGCGCGTCTGGAGCCTATGCTCCGCAACGGGAGAGGCCACAACAGTGAGAGGCCCGCGTACCGCAAAAAGTAAATAAATAAATAAATAAATAAAATAACCACTATGGCTGGGGTGCGAGAAATGTGCATGCATTTCTTACCTTACAAGTAGGTAAGAAGTGAGAAAGCCAGCATAGCGACCAGAACGCGAACTATAGTTGGGGAAACTTTCGAAACATGTAGCTGGTGGCCTTCAGAAATATTTTCCCCTTGAGCTAGAGGAGACAGTACACAGTAAACCCATCTGGTTTGTAAATTCTCTTAAACAAGTCTACATAGACAATTCCTAGGGCTAAATAGAGCCAGTTCTGTTTTCCTAGAAGAACAATGGAATGTGGAATTTCAGACCAGTGCAGCTGGTGAAACTGGGTCAGGGAAAAGGCACAGATTACATTCATTAATGTTTTGCAAAACTCACCCTATCCCCACCCTGCTACACCCCTTGCCTATCTTCACCCTACAAGGGAAAAGCCTAAAATTGCTAAAGAAAGGTTGACACAGAATTTGAAGCAGATGGAGTCAGATGCTCAGCGAGGCCTTCCCGGCAGGCACCGATAGGGGCCTGGCACCGTGGGTCCAAGAAAGAAGCATTTTTCGCAGGCTGTGTGCTGCTGAGCTAGGATCCCTGTCCTGGTAGGCCCTCTGAGTCCCAGGTTTGTTTGCTGGGGATTCCAGTGACGGGGATCTGAAGAGGAAAAGGTGCTTGTGAGAGGTACAGTGGAAAGAGCGTTGGGTTTATGATCAAGACTCAATGGATTCAACTCATGACACTAACAAATGGAGAGACGAGCCCAAATCAGCCAGTGACGCTCTCCGCCCTTCCTTCTCCTCATCTGATACTGGCGACCATAACCATCTGTGTCCTTCTGATTCTCTAGGTTGCTATAAATTGCAAATGTGATTGTCTGAGATATCATACGTTAGGTCAGGACCAGGCCACCTGTTACATGTACAGTGTTTTTATGTAAATTAGAAAAAGGCATCCCTTCTTCTATGTCAGAGCACGTGGCTTAGCAAGCGGAGCATGGGCTGCATGTCTCCCCCTCAGCCAGGCATCCTTGCTCAGGGAACACCTTCACTACCTTCATGGTGGCCCTGGGTCACAATGGACCCTTTAAGAACAAGGTAAATCTGTGCCAAGTATAGAGACCTCAGGGTGATGTCAACCAGCCTTGGTGATAGCAAGAGGCAAGGAGGGTCACCCCAGCTCTCATCCCCATCCAGGTTAAAAGAGTTACCCAGAATGATCTCTTGCCATCCAGAAAGCCATGGAGGTAGGCGGAGGAGAGAGTCCCGAAGATGCTCATACTGACATACTTAACTGGCAACTTCTGCACCCTCCAGAAAAAACACAGTTTTTAGAAGCTTCAAGCTGGCTGGTTTGAATTTACACATTTTCACCAAATCCCCACCAGCTCTCCTTTCCTGTATTAGGCCTGTAGTTGCCGTTCCTTCCATGACTGTGTCTGTATAATCTGAGCAGAGGTTTGGTGTTTAAAATTATGTAAGAGCCATGTATTCTCAGCTGCTAGAGCTCACTACCACAAGTGGGTGTAAACCCTGCTTGCGCCTTTTTTTCCTGCTTTTTTGCTAGACACCTCTTTTTCTTTGATTACTTGTGCTGCTTTTGTCTTTGTCTACAGCACTATTAGACTTAGATTCCTTTTCAAATTGCTGTTTGGCTTCATCGGTCTGTTGAGTCGGAATCTTTAGTACCTAGAACCACCAAAAGGGGGCGCCCAGCACGATCTTGTTTTTGGTTCCTTGAGTCCTGGACTATTTCTCCTTAGCTTTTCCTCCCACCTCACTGCGCCTTGCTCCTATGGTGCTCTGACATTCCGACTTCATGGCCCATTTTCCATTTACATCTTCACCTTGCCTAGTGAACTTGACCCTCCCCCCGCCCCGTCCCAGCTACAGATATTGAGATCACCTCCCAGCTAACACCATTCTGATTCTCTTCTCCCAGCCCGAACCATTTGGGGTTCTCTATGGGTTTGGCTGTGCCCCGAGGGCCTCACACAGTCATTGACCTCACCCCCTTCAGTTATAGGCAGGTGACACCACCCAAACTCACGAACAGGAAAAGAGTAAGGAGAGCTGAGGCGAAATCTCAGGGAAATGTGGAAGGAACAGCAAGGTTCCCCTCCTTCACGAGGGGAGAAACCTCCCCCACTCCGATCGCACTTGGGGAGAAAGCACTATAAACCTCGCAGGAATAGAATCTGAACCCCATACTAGTAGACTAACGGGGAGACCCCAGTGATGCCAAAAGGGAGTTTCAGGAGGCTCAGAAGAGCTGTAAATACATTTCATAAGATGTCCAGTGAAAAGTCAATGCGGGTTCTTGTTAAAGTCGATTGTCTATTAAGGCTTCCGGGATTATGTTGCCTGTATCTGCATACTTTCTGAAGTTCCTGAATGTTTCTGAAATCTGGGGGTCTCCCTGCTTCCAGACTTGTGCCACTCGATTTCACCCTTGAAAGCAGCCAGAGACATTGCCACCTGCCTGCTGGGAACCCATCAGCAGTTTCCTATGCCACCACTGAAGTACAGCGTGACCTGGGTCAGGACACACGGCCCTGCAGGACCAGGCCTGATTAGCTATCTGTTTGCATCACAAGACTCTTGCGGCAGGGCCTATGTCTTCTTCGTTGCTGTATCCCCATCACCAAGAGTCACACCCGACACCTGGTAGATTGTATCCACTTATTGATTGATTAATATCATGGACAAAGTGCTCCTAATTGGGATCTAATCCCGTTTATGTAACTTCTCATCTTTCTGTAAGGGGAAAAATTAAGTGACTTCACTGTGTTTTCAGGTGCAGAACCTCAGTGGCCCTGTACCTTGCCAAAGCATCCTGAGGGATTGTGCGACTGGCCTCCCTCCACAGTCATGGTCTACAAGGCTGAGGTTCTTGAATACCAAGCCTGCCCTGGTTGGAGAAGTGGAAAACAGCCAGTAGCCACTGGGAGCTTGCAGCCAAGGAGATGTTTTTCTAGTCTGAACCCACACACCCAGATAGCCCCGAGAGATCCCGAGGGCAAGGGAATGTCCGCTTCCACAGGAACTTGAATCCCCATGGACGCCACCCCAGCACCAAGCCCACCCTGTCTACTCCCCAAAGCCCAGCCGTCCGACGCCCACTTCCTCTTCCACGTTCCACAACAATGAGGTCTCCTGGAGCCCAGTCTAGCTCCTATTCTCACTTGACTTCATTCCAGAATGCCTCATGGAAAAGTTTTCTACTTTCAAGTTTTCTCCCCAGAGGGGACCCTCTGCTGTCCAGCAAAGCCAGGATCCTTCTATGCACTCAGCAGGCTTCAAGTCAAGACTTCTCTCAATGGATCTCAGCAGTTTAAAGCGCTGGTAGCACGGCTTCCCGTCGTAGACCCTCCTTACATTTCCAAGGCTCAAAATAGTCCAGAAATGGAGGCATGAAGCAAAGGTCAGAACCACCCCCAAGGACAAGCAGCCACTTGTTTTGTCAACCCGATGACATTTCTGCTAACTTGGGACCCTTTGTAAAAGGAAACTTCCCTGGCAGGCAGCTGAAACGAGGGTGGTGGGGAGAGGCATGTGTACAATGGAAAGAGCAAGGATTGTGAAACCAGAAGGACCAGGTTTAGGTCTCTGCAACTGTCTGTGAGATTTTTGACAAGTCGTTGAAATGTTCTGAGCCTCCTTTGCCAAGAGTCTATGAAATCAGGCAGATGTGAATCTGCCACATGTGTGGCAACTAGAGAACCAGAGAAGTGATGATTTTCTGAGTGCTGGGTTCTTCATCCATAAAAACCAGAGCAAAACTACTCCCCCTTGAGTCTTCTCAGCACCCCCCCTAAAGCTCAGAGAGGTTCAACAGCTTGCCAGCATCACACAGCTAATGTCCAGAGCACAGATGGAACCCGGTTCTGCCTAATTCTCAAATCACATCTCCCAAGTCTCATGCTTCCAAAGTAAAATAAGACACATATGTGGTCTTTGCTTTAAGCAAACTCAAGTCTTTGAGAGAAGTTATGTTGACATCTAAAAGAAGGTGTCGTCTACGCATATATAGTCAATAGAGATTTCTTGGAGGAGGTGAGACACAGGGGCTTGGCTTTGAAAAATGGGTTTGAGAGTCTCCCTTTTTTTCCTTGACTACTAGGAAACCTGATCCAAGTGTGTGGCTCCCCATCACATATACAAAGGACTTCGCAACATCTGTGGAGTGTGCATTTACCTCACCTGCCCACAGCTTCTTCCTTCTTTTCTACCTGGATCTTTTCTTTGCTGCACCACTTGTCTTGAAATGTTCTTTATCTTGGTCTTTTGAGCATATGTTTGTAAGTAAGCTGCCTTCGTGTGTTCTATGGCAAGGTAGAGGATGAGTGAATAATTCACAGCACGTGCCTGTTCCCTACCTCACCCCTACTTAAGTGCAGACAGGCCAAGTTTAGACACTGCTTGGCTAATGACTACTTTCAGTCCTCATGTTTTGTGAGGCCCCTGCATTTTAAGCCCTCTCATTCCTGCAGTGGACCAACTGTCCCCTCCCACTCTACCTATAGGTTCAGGAAGGTAGGTGAATTGGCTGCACTGAAGAAGCCTGATGTGGGCAGTCAGAGTTTGGGGAAACAAGCAGGCCAGCCTGCTGAGCCCACTGGGAGGGTGGCCTCAATTTCGGTGAAGGTGCTCCTGGCAGGTCACAGGTCAGTAGGTGCCCCACCTGTCCCTGGGCCTGCCCTCTGCTGAGATTTCCTACCCAGTCCCCAAGTTCCTCCAGGACTAGGCCTCTGCTCTTGTCAGACCACATCCTAGAGCCCAGAGTCCTGTGTCAACCCCAAGGCCTCCAGCTGGGGCAGGAGAGGAGCACAGAGTGGCCCCATCAGTGGGTGAGAAGAGAGATATGCAAAGTCACCTGAAGGACCTGGAAGGGCTCCCAGGCAGGAGAGGCTGAAAAGCCCCATGACTTCCAAAGGAAGCTGAGTCACACTGCAGGAGAGCCAGCCAACCACATGAATTGAAAAAAAGAGAAGGTCACAAAGTCAAACCAAGGGTCCCTGCCTATGGAGAAGACTGAACCAAATCACTTGTAGTCTTCACAGCCAGGTGGCAAGGACCATCCCTACCATGTGATAAATGATCGAGAAGTCTTATCAAGATGTCATTAAACATTTCATGTACGTATTTCTCCTCGTTCCTATTTCAGGCTTATCACACAACCTTGCATATAGGGTTTTGTTTTGCCAGTAGGTCTGCTCTCAGGGAAAGCATGAGCTTGTTATTGCCAACGGGAGCATTCCATCCCTATAACCTTGGTTTAGCAAGTTACATAAGAAACAACTTGGCTTCTGAGACCTTCAAGGGGTCTGCGTCTACCCCTGAGTCACAAATAGGCTGCCAGAGACCTCAAAGTGCAGATGTCTACAGCTAAAAGCCCACGGGATTATGGAGAGTTCATCAAAGGAGTGGGTGACAAATTGTGAGACCCTGTGGCAGCTAAGCCATTTGGGCTCATTGTGTAGGATGTATAGCTTCCAAGAAGAGTACTCTCTCCTATATTTGAAATTCCACTTCTTCCTGTGCCACCCACAGGTGTCTGTACTCCCTTCTGTCTGTCCCCATTGGGATGCCTGCCCAACCCTCTCTCCACAGACCTCACTCACCTGGGTGGACTTCTTGGCACCTGCTCTCAGTCTGGACTGTCCACCACAGTCCCTGGGGAGCGAGCACACCTTGGCAGGACTCATCCTTCCCCCATACAGTTGGCCCAGACTCTAACCACCAGCCAACACCCTATGGGTGAGAATAATTACCAGTACCCAATTCCTCTTCAGCCAGACTCAGACCCATACCTCCCCTCCCGTTTGGCTCCCTGGCTACTGCCACCCCACACAGCTCAGACAGGACACGCACATTGTCTTCTTGGGTAACTAACAGATTATAGTACAGAGCATCCCTCGAACTGGATCAAGAAGCAAGAAGGTAGAATTAAAAGAATATGGTATTTTGTGTTTGGTAAAGATCTTCGTATGCTCGATTCTAGAGGGAGCAGGGAAACAGGAATGTTCACCCACTGCTGGTGGGAATTCAAATTTTTACAGCTTTCCCTGGGGATAATTTGGCAATAGAGTAAATTGAAATATCTTTAAAACCCAAATGTACTCTAAATCATCAATTCCAATCCTAGGAATTTATCCTAAGGAAGTAAAGATATACACAAATATTAAGCTACAAAGATGCTTATTGCAACTTTTTTTAATACTAGTGAAAAACTAGATGTAAGCTAAATATTTAACAACAGAAGATTGGTTAAATAAATGGTACATTCATATAGTGAAATACTATATGCCTTTTTAAATGATACAGAAACAGTTATAGACAGAAAGACATTCACAATATATTGTTAAGCGGGAAAGCAGGTTACAAATATATGCATGGGGGGAAGTCTAAAATGACATATAAATGTGATAATAACTCATATTTGAATGGTAGGATTTACAGGTGATTTTTATTTTGCACTTATCCATATTTTCTCACTTTCAGAAAATAAACGTGCATTACTTAAGTAATAGAAAATATAATGAAATGTGTGTTTTTAAAGGGTATGGACATAGTATCCATACAGACTTGGGTTCAACTTCCAGCTAGCCCACTGATGAGCAGTGTGACCATGGAGACATCACTCGCTCCCTGAGCCTCAGTTTCCTCATATCCAAAATGGCAAGACCAACACCTTCCTCATGAGGCAGTTGTGAGAAATAAATTAGGAAGCACAAATAAAGCTCCTGGCATAGGGTACGCATGGAACGACATTTTTCCCTTCCTTCCTGGATATCCAAAAATACCTCAGAATAACAATTCACAAAGACAAGATGATCAAACACGCACCTAATCATGTAAAATGTAGGTATGAAAAATTAGGAGAGACTCATATTTAATGTTCCAGGCTTAATTCTTTGAGCTCTGATCTCCCCACGCAGAGGCAGACACAGAGATCCCCACCGTTAGCAAGTCTGTCCTGCAGTCCAGGTGGAATGAGGCAGGCTGTGTTACTCAGCCCCATCAGCAGGTGGGGCCGGTCTCCACCCTGCTTCTTTCTGTATATGGCCGGCTACATCCACCGGCCAGCACCTGACAGCAGCTGGTGGAAGGCTATCCCACCACCATGCACTGAAAATACTTAGGACCCTCCTCTCTCGTCCCTAACCTGCTCCCACCACAATCCAGGTCCCATTCATGTCTCACCCGTACCACTTGGAACTTGAGCCTCCTGGTTCATGAATTTGGTTGTCTATCCGGAATCCCGCGGGGATCTACCCTGCCTCCTCCTAGCTTCACATTCATTCACTTTCCAAGCTTTATGACTACCTAGTGGATACTAAGCTTTGTGCTAGGACATAGGGATAATCAGAGGTATATGCCGCTCTGGGGGCCTCACAGCCTAAGAGAAAACTGGTAGGAACACAGCCCATCACACTATAATGCTGTGTTATAGTGACTATTATTATTATAATACTTACATAGCACTTGTTCTATTCCAGGAGCTGTTCTACTCATTTTATACGTTATGCCTCATTTAATCCTTACAACCTCCCTTTATGGGGTAGGTTAAAATTATATCAATTTGGGAAGAGACAAGAAAATGAGGCACAGAGAAGTTAAGTAACGTGCCCAGGATAGCACAGTGGGTAAATGTCAGAATCAAGATTTGAACTGTATCTTCTTTACACTCTTAAAAATGACTGAGGACACTACAGAGCTTTCATTTCTGTGGGTCAGATCTAGTGATATTGACTGCATTCGAAATTTAAGTTGAGAACATTTCAAAACATTTATTTATTAATTCTTTAAAATAATAATAAACCCATTACATGTGAATCTAAATAACATATTTTTAAATGAAAACAATCAACATCAATATTGGTGAGAAGAATGACATTGTTTCACATTTGCAAGTCTCTTTAATGTCTGATTTATTAGCATAAAGTGTATTCTCATATCTTTTGCACTGTCTATTGTGATGTGTTATTTGGGTGTATTAAAAGGTAAACTGAGGCATATTAAAATTTTTAAGAGCTTATTTGAGCAAAAATCAATCCTAATCTGGCAGCACCAAAATAGCAGTGGTTAGGAGCGCTCCACGGACAGGAGCCAGGGACAAGACTTTTATAGGGAAGATGCAGAAGCAAAGAAATCATCTGATTGGCAACAGCTTAAGTGGTTGCCTCATTTGGGAAAGCCTAGTTGGCTGTTTGTGATTGGTTGTCCTTGAGTTTTGATTTCTTAAATCTGACATTTACAGCGTAGGTTTTTGTTTGCTTGCATAGGCTGCTAAGGCATTAGAATCATCTCAGTCTGATGGCTTCCTTGTTGAATACCTTAACAGTTGATAGATATGAAGAAATCTGGCCTCACGCAGACGTGGAACATGGAAGACCATCTTAGTAGCCTATTCGGGTCATCGTGGAGATTCTTCTTCGATGCTACACCACAACTTGACAGGGGTGATTTCTTAAAGGGTAGCTGCAGTGTGGGATCTGACAGCCCGCGGTAGAGCATACAAATTTTTCAGAATTCTCATTTTTCATCTGAACTCTCAAATTTTATCACTGGCAACAAATACCATCATTTGTTTTCTGTGAAGTGACAGCCCTGACTCCATCATTAAAAAAGAAAAACAAAAAAAAAACCGGGCTTCCCTGGTGGCGCAGTGGTTGAGAGTCCGCCTGCCGATGCAGGGGACACGGGTTCGTGTCCCGGTCCGGGAAGATCCCACATGCCACGGAGCGGCTGGCCGCTGAGCCTGCGCGTCCCAACTACTGATTACCCAAGTCTTAATAACCACAGTATGTTTATCAGTCATTCTTTCGAGGGAAAATGGTGTTTTGTGAGAAAGATGGCTGGTCCAGCTCCCAACCCAAAAAATGCCAGAGCTTTTCCTCAAGGGTCCCACTGTGCTTTGGCAGAAACGCTTGAGGCGCACTCCCATCCCACCACCCAAAACATTCAAAAGGCAGGTACTAGGGCTTCCCTGGTGGCGCAGTGGTTGAGAGTCCGCCTGCCGATGCAGGGGACACGGGTTCGTGCCCCGGTCCGGGAAGATCCCACATACCGCAGAGCGGCTAGGCCCGTGAGCCATGGTCGCTGAGCCTGCGCATCTGGAGCCTGTGCTCCGCAACGGGAGAGGCCACGACAGTGAGAGGCCCGCGTACCGCAAAAAATAATAATAATAATAAAAATAAAATAAAATAAAATGAAAAAAAAAAAAAAAAAAAGGCAGGTACTCAAGGGTAGAAATTTAATAAACTGATTATTTATACTGCTTTATCAAGGACATTCTTAAGTGAAACTGGCTTTTTTCTTTTTTTCTTTTTTTACCTGTATGTGTGGTGGTGAATAATCAATGGTTAGGACTAAAGTTCGGTACCATCACCTTGATTCGCACTACAGCACCAGCAGTATCACCCACTGTTGCTTTTGCACCATCAGTTCAAACACTAACTCAATGAAAAGGGGAAATAAAATCTCAGTAGCTATCTAAAAATAATTTGGATCTCATGGACCCCTGACGGTGTCTCAGGTTCCTGCGGGGTACTCGGACCACACTTTGAGAACTGCTGCGCTAGCTGATACTCTGGAACTCCTTGAGCTTCCTTGCGGATCAGTTTGGATTAAAGCCCTGCCCTGAGCCTGGTGATTCTGACAACCTGCTTGACCTTGACCAGCACTTTCCCCACCTCTGAGAGTCAGATCCAGTCCCTTGAACCCCAGGTTCTGGCTTAGATGGACCGCTGACCACCACCTGTCCTCACACAAGTCTTAAAAAGCAAAAAAGAAAGCCCAACAGCAGGGGAACCTCAGCCTGACAGTGCTGTCCACCAGCTCTCCAGGCCTTGCCCCTGGACCCAGACAGTCCCTCACCCTCTAGGCAATGTCCTCCCCTAGGCTAGATAGAGCACATCACATAGCGCAGTTTAAAAAGCTTCTAATGCCAGTTCACGTCTGTCACTTCTGAGTGGACACTTCTGTCCACCTCACCCCTATAGAAACTGAGTGGAACTCACATGTCCTGAGCCCTGACTGTGTGTCAAGCATGACAGTATCTAATTTAATTCTCACAACACTCCCGTGAGATAGATATTATCATCCCCGTTCTGCCAGAGAAGAAACTGAGGCTCAGGGAAGCAGGATGCCCACACAGATCTGTCTGGAGAGAAAGCCAAGTTCTTGCACTGCCTTCTCGTCAGTTCCCACAGTCCCATTCCCACCCCCTGTCTGGACTTCCCTTCGGTCGGCCTGCTGGTGAGGTTCCAGCATGCCTCACCACCAAAATTTCCTGAAATGAGAAAATTCCCGGCACTGGTGGTTTTAATCATCCAGTGTCTGAATTCCTAATATTCACAAATCACTCACATGTTGGAAACTATGAGACACACCAGTCTCCGGAATAGATAATTGATAAAGTCTGAGCTGGGTTCTCTCTCACCGTTGTCCTTAGTGTGCAGGACGTGGACCTCCCTCTGGGGAGTGCTTCTACCTGAGCAGGGAGTTTGTCATCTCTGTCTCTGTCTCTGTCCTGCCCTCAGGAGTTGACATCCTCCAGCCTCTTCCTCAGCGCCAGGGGTTCCCTGAAAGAGCCAGAGCCCATTCAAACCAGTCACAAAACAACTCCCCAGGATGTGACCAGGATAAGAATCACATCCTAAGACTCAGATTCAGGAAAGTTCCTCCCAAAATAAACCCAGAGCTGAAGTAAATAAAACATTAGGAATATTTTGGGAGAGCAATTTCACAGAACTACAAAAAGAAAAAAAAAATACTATTGTCCTCAGACTTCGTTCAGACACTCGGCATTTCTGCTACGTCTTGTTAAGTGGTGCTTTCGGTATATGACATTGATGCAAGGGGGGAATGACCCGTGTTTATGAAAATTATACCATTTCTTCTGAGGGTAAGAGCATCCTTTAAGCACTGGTTTGAGATGGGGCAGAGAGTTTGATAAGGAGTCGGGATTGTGATGATTAAAGCCAGGCTGGGAGAAACATGTAATTTGCCCAAAAGACCAAGCGAACAACAGCTAAGGAAGAATTGCACTGAATACATACAAAGGGGACACTGCAGCGCAGTCTTGACTCCACAGGGGGAAGAGGGGACACAAACAGAAAGTATGGTTTCATAGGACAAGAGAAGAAACCACACTTGGCATAAAGAAGGGCAAATCATTTGGCGTAATGGACACCAACTGAGCCGTCACTCACACATTCTATCAAAACAGATTCTATCATTGCGACCATGACCTTCTTGCAATCATTCATTCATCCAATCTTGAACGAGTCTACCCTCCTTAGCTGGGCGCTGGGAGTAACACAGTGATGAGAACACGGTGCCCTCAAGGAGCTTCCAGGCCAAGTGGGCAAAACAGACTTGCAAACAGGCAAGGTTGAGAAGGTAACGAGTGCTACCAATTCTGCTGGGGAAGGAGGTCCACCCTGGCAGGTTTCTGAGTGAAGGTGGCAACTGACCTAGTTAAACTCCCAGCGAAGATGGTGGGTGGGGTTTTTGACAGATGAAGGTGGCTGGTGACGGTCCACATGATACCCCCAAAGATACGGGTCATCAACTTTCTTCAGTCTGCGTTTATATCACTCTACTTAAATCCTTCAGAATTGGTATAATTTGTACGGTCGTCAATTAAAACACGATAAGCAACACATCGTTATATTTGACTTAGGAAGCAGTCTGATCTAGCGGTGGAAAATGAGGCATTCGGGGGAGGTAGACCCGGGTTTGCGTTCTACCTCTGCAGTCACTATTGTGGATAAGTTGCTTAACCTCTTGGAACCATACTTCCTTCCCAGGGACATTACAAGAAATAGAATGAAGCAATTAGAGTGTCTGGCACATAATACCCCATTCATTCTCTGAGATCAAGTAACCACATCCCAAATATCCCTTAATTCCATATATTACTCTTTCTCTCCAACCCACAACCTTAATCCAGGCTCCATCATCTCTCACCTCGGCTGCATGACACCCTTAGCACTCTCGTCCCTGCTTCCTGTTTTGTTCCCCTTCAGTCCATTCTTCACCCAGCAGCCAAAAATGCTTTAAAATGCATGTATGCCCACACCTTTCCCCGTTTCAAACCCACCAATAGCTCCCCCTTGTCCTTAGATAGAGTTGAAACAAAAGTAACTCTCAGGGCCTTCCTTATTTGACCCCTGCTCACCTCTCCACTGCCCTTCTCCATCTCCAAGTTGATACCTCTTCCTTCCCAGTGCTTTATTTTTCTATGATTCTTTTGCAAAACCGGATTTGGTGCCCCCTCTCCGCATTCTCATAACCTTCTGCTTCCATTTTTTTCCCATCCATATTCCATTATAATCTGTATCCATTGTTAGACAGTCATTTCTTAGGGTGAGTTGTGAGGTTTTATCCCCAGTACCTGGACTGTTTTAAATGAATGAATAATCTCACAGCTAATGAATGACAGAGATGAGATTAAAACTCAGGTCAGTCTAATCCCCAGACTCATGGGTTCCCACCACCCCAGTTGAAACTGAGCTGAAGACAGATAGTGTGGCCCCCTTCCAACCCAATAGATCCCCTCCCACTGGCCCCCTCTAATCCACCCCGAACATACGTGTGCTACAGCCCCTCTATTATGTGTGGACTCACTTTCTGCCAGAAATTCATATCTCCCTTGCAGACTGAGGCTCTGTTTTACTCTGCAAAATGATTGTTCTCAGGGAAAACACTCAACCCATTGATTCTGGTGAAAACATTCTGGAATGACAGTGATAAGCAGGGGGCTTTCCTGGGCTCAGGACATGGGCTTTGGGGAGCGGCAAAAACCACACTGCAGCTCAGTTCGGAAGAAAAATTCCTGGAAGTTTGAGCAAGATGGTTTGTTTCTTACTCATGAAAGTGTATTGAGCCAACTCTCATTCTTTTGCCAGTATTTATGGTCTAAAACCATGACAAACCATCCTCTGTACTGGTCAAGATGTGGATACTAACTGATAGGACTAGAGACAAAATCCCCTGGGAACAAAACTGAAGTTTCATGACTGGTTATAGGATAACTTTATCCCATTATGGAAGGTTCCACCATGTGATGGGAAGAGCACCTGTGTCAGTGGAATCCAAGAGACGCCCCACCCAGATGTATCCGAGTCCAGAACATGAAGGACCTTGTATGTTACCCTAAGGAGTTTGGACATTAATACTAATACTGCCACTTATTGAGGACCTTCATTGTAGCAGACTGGTTTAATGTCCCTCTCTAATCCTGAAAGCTAAAAGTGTATACAACCATATTATGAATTTGGAAAATGATGGCAGGAAGTTAAGGCACATGCCATGGCCACTTAACTGCTAAGTGACAGAGACAGGAGTCCAACCTGGTCTTTTTGCTCTGTCTCCCCTGCCTCCCACCCTGGGCCCGGCCACCATCATCACTCTTTGCAGAAGCACCAGAATGGATCTCCCTGCTTCCTTTTTTTTTCCCTCCTGCAATGCAGAGTGATCTTTCAAAATGTAAATCAGGTTATACCAACCTTCTGCTTGAAATCTTTCCATGGTGATAGGTGTTGTTGCTATTTCCCAGCATCCATCCTGCCCACCCATCTTCCTGTGGTTTGGTCAATCCTGGGAGTCCCATTGACCCTGACGCAGGAGTTGGTTATCTGGGCATTGCATTCTCTTGGCCACAGAGATGGAGCTGCGGACATTAGGCAGGCTACAAGGAGAAGTCATCAGCTCAGAATTGAATATTGTTTGCGGTGGTGCGGAGTAATACTCTGCTATCATTCTTGCTCTCACTCTCTTTCCAGAAGATGAATGAAAAAGCACAGCCTCTGAGCCTGCTGGCAGCCATCTCGTGACCTGGAGAGAAAGCAGTGTGACAAAGGTGCTGGCCTGTGAGAGGAGAATGGAGCCAGGGGAATCACGGGGATCCAGAGCTGTAGCCCTGGCAGGACCACATCTGAAACCTCTGCACCTTTCAACCTTTCAGTTATGGTGAACCAAAAAAGCCTCTTTACTGTCCATGCCAGCGTGGGTTAGGCCCTCTAGAACTTGCCACAGAAAGTCTCCCGGGTGATTCAGATACCTCCCGTCGTACTTTGAATGGCATCCAGATGCCCTACCTTGGTATTAAAGGCCTGCTAACCTCTAAGATCAATGAGCGGCGAGGGCAAGGGCTAGACTTTCATTTTCCTTGGTATTACCAGTCCCTCCATCAATCTAACACACAGCAGGCACCCTAATTTTTTTTTTTTTTTTAACAAGTAAACCCAGATCTCTCTCTAGTACATTATATGCTTCCCAGAGTCAGGGAGTCCTGCTGGGGTCCCACTGAATCACATGCTGGACCCACCTCTCTGCCAGTGGGCTGCATTTTGCTAGACAGCACTTTTATTAGACATCCAGCTCCTCCATCAGTGTCGTCAAGCAGATCACCTCCAGGGGGGGCGCGGCAGTTCTGGGCGAGCAAATGCCCAAACTGCAGAGTGTGCAAGCACTCGCCCAGAAGGAGAACCTCTGGAACAGGCTGGAATTCTCACAAGTAAACTGGGAGGGGACTCAGAGCCACTGTGATCTGGGCAGTGATGAATGTGACCAGTGGGGCATGGGGAATGCCCAGGTGTGGGTCAGAGGAACAGTCCATTCCTTTTGCTTATCTAACCAGCAGGCCCCCTCTGGCCTCAGACCCTCTGCCCTGCTGTTTCCTCTGCCTGATCACCCAGTTACTGTCTCTGTGACCAAGTTTTGACTTAATTCTCTGCAGTGTTTACCAATAACTGATTTTATTTTTCTCTGTTCCCCTCTCTAAAACATAAGCTCCATGAGACCAGACTTTGACTGTCAGCTCACCACTACATCTCTGGTATCAAGAATCCCCCAGTAAATACACAATAAATGAATGAATAGTTGCCCTGTCCCACCCAGTCAGAGGCCCACTCCCTTAAAGGGCCAGCTCAGTCTCCTCACGAGGCATCTTTCAAATGTGAACCCCCTCGTGTAGAGTAACCCCTCCCCCTAAACCACCACTTTCTTTTTTTTTTCCTCTGTAATTTTTCTTTTTCTTTTTCTTTTTTTTTTTTTTTTAATTCAGGTATGGTTGTTTTACAATGTCCGTCGTGTTAGTTTCTACCGTACAGCGAAGTGGAGTTCCCTGTGCTATACAGCAGGTTCTTGTTAGTTATCTATTTTATACATATTAGTGTATATACATCAATCCCAGTCTCCCAGTTCATCCCACCCCCGCTTTCCCCGCTTGGTGTCCATACATTTGGTCTCTACGTCTGTGTCTCTATTTCTGCCTTGCAAACCCAGACCACTTTCTGTCAAGGCATATGCTCATTTCTTTCGTGACCCTGATCATAATACAAAATTATCTCATGTATTTGTGTTTACTGATCTGTTATCTGCTTCCTCAAACGAATGTAAACTCTATGTCATTCCCTGTTGAGTCCCCAAAGGCAAGACCACTTCCAGACATTAAGTGCTCAGTAAACTTTTATGAAAGGAATGAAGGAATGGGGGATGGAATCTCCAAGGCTCTGGAACTGGTAGACATGAGGAGATAAAGGAAAGAGGAATCCAGGTTGATTTCAGAGTAACTTTGTGAGGTAAACAGGGTGGGTTTTGCCGCATGAGGAAAGCATAGGTCAGCCATATTATGACCGTCTCAAAATAGCATGTCTGGTGAAGTTCAAATCCGAACCCAGTTCTCTCTGATTCACGTTCCAGGTTCCTCTCTACTGAATCATGCAGCTTTCCTGTTGAAAAGTTATCTACATATATGCTTAAAGGATTGACAACCTCCCCTATCCCCGTTAGTCCAGATTCTCAAGAGGTGGAGACTGCCTGCTTGCGAAACCATAACTGAATCTCTGGACTTGTTTGTCTACACAATGCTTTAATTAAACCGCTTTAATGAGGCACAAGCAGCCAATACCAGCCTGATATTTTAAAAGTCTCTCCACGCCATTGCTCTACAGCCAGACCTCTGGCTTCTCTCTCTCAATTATTACCTTAACCATGCCCTGGAGACTTCAGGAGCCAGTTTATTTTGACTGGGAGATGGTTAAACAGCAGGAGGCAAATCCAAGACACCGTCAGGCTGTGATTTCCATCGCTCCACCCGGCCACGGGGTGCTGAGAATAGCCAAGGCCGCTTCCTGCTGGAGAAGGAAACGGCAGTTTCCTCAGCTCCCGGAAACATTGCTTCCTCTCTGGTGCCTAGCTCTGTGTTAAACAGTTAGAGAGCTTCTTCCCACCCTGAACGCCAGAGACCTTGCCCAAGCCTATAGAAGACATCCTGTTTCCCCTGAGGAAGTGGCTCAGCTTGAAGGAGCCTCTAGGGCATTGGAGCGAGGGGTGAGTAGGGAGTAGGGCAGGAAGGGGATGACCAGTGGTAATAATAATAGTGTTCTCCAGTGTCAGCTAAGTACTATGCTCCCACCACACCCCTTTGTCCTGATGCTCAGAGATCTAAGTAAACTTGACCTAAACTCTCACTGGCCTTTGACAGTCCAAAGTCATCCAAGATAGAAAATTCAGTCCTTTTCTTGTTTCTACAGAAAATACACTCACACAGCACGTTCCAGGAATTTAGAAACATTGCAGTGGATTTGAGTGGTCACAGGGTCATATTTCCTGGCGAGTAACCTCATGGAGATGGCTCTGGAGTCAAGCTTTCCGGGTTCAAATCCTGCTTCATATGCTCTATCCCCTATTAGCCATACGTTATTGGGGAGGGCAGGTTCTCTGGGCATCAGTTTTTCCTCTTTTTCCCTCTATCCAGGGGAATAGTGGTACCCACCTCACCAAGATTCAATGAGATAAAGCGCTTAGAACAGATAAAGCACATAGCACATAGTTCAGTACCAAATAAATGTTCATTATTGGTTTTTTCTGCTTCCTCCTCCCTTTCAGAAGGAAAAAAAACAAAAACCTTTCCTTGTCTCATGAAGAATAATGGTACCCCTTCTCTGAAATCTTGGCGTCAGCCAGTATCCATGCCCTTGGAATTTCAGTTTCTATACGAACAGCCCTTATGGGGGCATTCCTCTGAGTGCTTTCCTTGTAGGCCGTTGAGCAGATAAAAATTTCTGTCTTATTATCATTTATTACCATTTAATAGCAACCATTGACCAAATGACTTTTTATGGCATTATTCCATTCTTTTTTAAATAAACTTCATATTTTTGATTAGTTTTAGCTCTGCACGAAAATTGCAAAGATGGTACGGAGCTCCCAAGTATTTCACACTCAAGATTCCCCCGTTATCAACATGGTTCGTAAATGTGGTCTGTTTTTTATTTAATTTATTTAATTTATTTATTTTTAATTATTTATTTAATTAACATGCCAGTATTATAGCTGAAGTCCATATTTATTCAGATATCTTTAATTTTTACCTAATGTCCTTTTTTTCTGTTCCAGGATCCCATCCAGGGTAGCACATTCTATTTAGTTATCTTTTCTCCTGAGCTCCTCTTGGCTGTGACAGTTTCTCAGACTTTCCTTGTTTTGGATGACCTTGACAGTTTTGAGGAATACTGCTCAGGTATTTTGTAGACTGTCCCTCAGTTAGGCTTTGTCGGATGTTTTTCATAGGATTAGATAGACTGAGGTTTGGGAAGGAAGACCACAGAGGTAAAGTATCATTTTGGTCTTAGCATATCAAAGATGACTTAACATTGTTGACGTTGACCGTGATCACCTGGCCAAGGCGGTATTTGTCAGATTTCTCCACTGCAGAGTTACTCTTTTTTTCTCCCTTTTCATACTGCACTCTTTGGGAGGAAACCACTATGTGAAGTCTGAACCTGGGTGGGGACATATGCTTCACCTCCTTGATGGCAGGGTATCTACATAAATTATTTGGAGTTCTGCTGGATGGGAAACTTATATATTCTCCCTTGTTGATTTATTTATTCAATCATTTGTTTATATCAGCATGGATTCATGGATATTTATTTTATATTTTGTGTTATAATTGAATATTAGCTTATTAATTTTGTTGCTCAGATTGTTCCAGCTTTGGCCTTTGGGAGTTCTTTCAGTTGGTTCCTGAATCGCTTTGACATACCCATCAGCTGACAGAGCAAGGAAATATATGTATATATAGTAACCAATGATCCATGTATATATATATATATATGGATATATATATGGATATATATAGATGGATATATATATATACATATATATATACACATATATATATATATATATATATATATATATATATATATGGATGTAACCATCTGTATCTATATTAAGCTAAACATAGTTCTTACTGATGTCTCCCATTCTGATCCATTACCTCCTGGATCATTCTAACTTCCTCCTCTTGCTCAAGTGTGTACTCTCACTCCAATAGTAAGAAAGCTGGCTCCCACCATCCATTTAATTAATTGTTCAACTCCAGTATATTTGTATAACAGTATCAGAATTGGTAACTCATATTCCATGGGAAGCAACCTTTAACTAGAGTACAGTGCTCATATACAGTTTCTTTTGCCTTTAGTTTTACAAACACCACTCATTTCCAAAGTTACTTAGGTTAGCAATCTTTTCCTCCACTCCCTTCACTTAAAGTTGCCTCATACATTTGTAATACAGTTAGATGATTTGGTCACATTCTGTATTCCATCCTGGGATCCTTTGACCTCCTACATGATTTGTTTAATTTGCATACATTAAGGTTCACTCTGCTCTAAAGTTCTATGTGTTTTGATAAATGCATAATGTCACGTATCCACAGTTACAGTGTCATACAGTATAGTTTCACCACCCTAAAAAAATCCCCTATGCTTCACGTATTCAACCCTCCCCCCCCCCCCCAGTCCTCTGGCAACTACTGGTCTTTTTACCTCCACTATAGTTTTACCTTTTCTAAAATGGAATATAATTAGAATCATAGAGTATGCAGCCTTTTCAGACTACTTTCCTTCACTTAGCAATACGCATTTAAGATTCATCCATATCTTTCTATGGCTTAATAGCTCTATTTTTTATTGTGGAATAATATTCCATTGCATATATGTACCACAGTTTCTCCATCTATCAAAGGACATCTTGGGTATTTGAGGGGGTGGGGGCTTTCTGGGTTTTGGCAATTATGAATAAAGCTTCTCTAAACACTAGTGTATAGGGGTTTGTTTGGACATGAGTTTTCAAATCAGTTGGAGAAATGTCTAGCAGTACAATTGCTGAATCATATGGTGAGGCTATAGTTAGCTTTGTACGAAACTGCCCACCTGTCTCCTTAAGTGGTCATGCCATTTTACATTCCCCCCAGCAATAAACGAGAGTTCCTGTTGCTCCACATCCTCACCAGCATTTGGTGGTGTCAGTGTTTCAAATCTGGGCCATTCTTGTGGTGTGTACTGATACCTTATTGTAGTTTTAACTTGCACTTTCCTAATGACAAATGATGCGCATCATCTTTTCATGTGATTATGTACCTTCTGTAGATCTTCTTTGGTGAGAAGTCTATTTAGATCTTTCGCCCATTTTCTTACTGTTGAGTTTTAAGTGTTCTTGTATATTTTGAATTTAAATCTCTTGTCAGACATGCGTTTAGAAAATATTTTCTCCCATTCCGTGGCTCTTTTGACTATCGTAATAGTCAAAAGAACAGAACAGAACAGAAGTTTTTAATTTTAATAAAGTCCAACTTACCAGCTTTTTCTTTCATGGGCCATGCCTTTGGTGTTGTGTCTAGAAACTCAGCACCAAGGCTTGAATGGTTTTAAACAGTTCTCTTAGGTAATCATGACACCACTGCTCTTAGGCAAGGAATATAACACCTATTTTACGGGAGAAATGGCTGTCTGTCACACTTTTCTCTGAGGTATCTTTAAACAGGCCAAAAAAGAGAATGGGTAAGAACTAAGAGAGAATGGGTAGACAAAAGCCGGCCAAGACAAATATTAAATATCTTCAAGGTTCCCTGTTCAGCCTTAAAATTCATGAGCATGTGAATATCTCCTCCACTACTTAGCAGTATTTGTTTTTATATAAATATTATATTATTATTGCTGCAGTACACACACACACACACACACACACACACACACAGCCATTTTGATAAAAACTGGTGGCTCATGAAGAAATTCTGTGCTGGGTGGTTTTACTCCCCACCCCAGTACAGTGACATGCTCTTTCCAGGAATCTTTGAACCTCAGTTTGGGAAGCAAACTGAATAGAAGGGACAAGGTTAAGCAACTCGTCTGATGTCATACAGATAGCAAGTGACAGATCCAGGCTTTGAGTCCTGAACGAGCAGACTCCCAAGCCAGTGCTCCCGGGGGGCTGCAGGGTGGTCTGTGTGCCAGGTTCCTGGGCCACAGACAGCCTGGCTCAGGGAGCCTGAGGTCATCTCCATTTCCAGGAGGCACCCTTCCCCCCCTTCCCCATTGACCCGGCCATCCCTTGGCCTTCACAGCCTCTAGAATCATACCATATAATTTAGGCTTCCCTCTCCCTCCAAAGCATAAATGAGAGAAAGGGAAAAAGCAACCCCAGACTGAGCCTATCATGGAAGTGTGTGAATGTAGGGGAGAACCAGCCAGAAGGGATGATAAAGAACTTGCAAAAAATTCCCTTTCCTTTTCAATGATAAAAAATTTTGTGTCCAAACAATTTTTTGCTGAAACAACAATGCACATCATAAAACATATTGAGGAAACATAATTATGTCAAATTAAACCGCGTAGAAGCATCCCTCTGGCCGTGAGAAGCATTGATTTCTTGGTACAGCTGCATTCAGTGTCTGGGGCTGGGGTAGCCGCAGTTCTGAAAGGAGCAGCTTCGGGAGAGAAAGAGATCATTCTCTCAGAGGAATGGCCTTTGCCCTCCCGAGCTAGGATCTCACTAGCTCCTCTGGGAAGAGTGGAGCTGCAGGCATCTGTCTGTGAGAGCCTGCTTTCAGGGCCTGGGGACAGGAACACCAGCCTCTTTGCTCCCCAGCCGTCTCTTCTGGATTTCATGCATTCAGCAAACATGACCATGGATAGGTCACACCTCCAAACTCCTCCTTGGTGCTCAGTGGTGCTGAACTTGCCTAGAAGGGTTCCCTTTTCCAACGTGCTGTCCTGGAGTCCAAGACCTAAATTTAAGTCTCTGCTGCACCAGTGACTCAGTCTGTGACCCTGCTTGACTTCTCTGGGTCACTTTGCTCTTATCTGCAAAACAGGAGCAATAGGACTCTAGGTGGGGCAGGGCAGGATGCCTTTACCTATGTCATCCGAAAGCGATTGCTACCCAAGCAGGAAAACCGACAAGGTGGGGGCTACGTCACCTACACTGGCCTTCAAAGTTTGCTGCAAGAACATTCGGTGCTTTGAGTAGTGCCTTCTTCCTCTCAGATGTATACAAAACAGTTAGCCCAGTGTGCTAACTCAGCGTTTTCTTCCCTTTTCTTTCAACGGCTTCAAAGAGCCCCCCATTCGCTTTTGCCTGCCTCAGTGCCCGGGACAAGGCGGCTCTGCCCCACTCCCCACTTATGACCTGAACTTCCACACATCTGCAGGGAGCGCTTCAGAGCGATCGCTGCCCTTGACATTTCAAAGACTCCAAGATGGGGCTCTGAGCCCCATCCCATCAGTGTGACGGAAGGATGGAGCTGGAACAGGGAGTTTGGGAGGATTAACCAGCTCTCCTACTGTGAGGCCAGGCAACCTGTGTCACTAAATCCTCCTACTGGATTAAGCCCGAGCCCACAGACCAGCCGCAGCCTTGAACAGGTGGGACACAATGGGACACTCTGTGGGCCTTCGTCCAATGAAGAAACTAAAAGTAGACGGCACATGGGCACATGACACTTGTCACTCTCTCCCTTGTGTTATTGGTAGAGGCAGCAGTGTGTCTTGAAAAAAATCCTGAGCCAAAAAGTCTAGCTGTGCCCCCAGCTCTGCCACTTGCCAGCTGTGTGATATTGGGCCGGTTACTTCACTTCTCTGAACCTCAGTTGCTTCAACAGAGAAACAGAGCTTGTGGGAGAGATTTCACAGAGTCTTGAAGGATTCTGAGATAACGCACACATTCTTTTCCTCAAAGAGAACGTGCAGGAAACATGAATGCGACTGCCCCTGGCTGGGGCGAAGGCCTGGCTCCTGTGTCAGCTCACATTTGTGGCTCCCCTCACTCTCCCCCCTTTCTCTGTCCTTCACGGCGTCCTGCACCTGCTTCCATCTTAACACTCAGTCCTTTAAGTTTCTCTCCTTGTAACGGTGGCTTCTCAGAAACTGGGGTTCTGTGGTTATTTATCTTCGCTTTCCCACACCTGGCCACACATGGGGTCCTGGGAATGTTTATCAAACTAAAAACACTCTGTAACAGATGCCCCGCCTGGGATCATTCACTCGTGTGTCCCACCTCCCCTCCTGGACTAGATACTCTGAGGGCAGCAACTAGGTGTGTGATTCATCCATGTAGCTACCATGGCACCAAACCAGACACACAGTGGATTTTCAGGGGGTACATGGGAAAAGCAAGAAGAAAAATGAGAAGGGGAGAGAAAGAAACAGGTCCCCCTCCCCGACAGCAGTAACTCACCAAGCAAATCTTGCTACACACTCAGTGCCAGGCAGGCTCATATTCTTGCTTCCCCCTCTGAGAACAAGGTCCAGATATTTTCTTAGTCTTCCTTGACGAAAACTCTACAAAATTTACAAAGCCCAGTTACGGTTTTCTTCCTTTCCAGCAGGACTTTCCTGGATGATGTTTAATGACTCAACCAATCACCCAAAGATTCCGATTCCTATGGAACTGTCAGGGCCATGGGATAATCTATCCCTGACTCCAATATGCAGGAAGATCCCCTGTATAAACTCTCCCTAAAGATGGGTGGGGACAACCCACCTCCCATTTCGTTTTCCCCACTTAGACACAGCCTGCTGTTTTCAACCTCCGTATCTTTGCCGTGCTGTTCCCTTTTGTCTGAAATGACTTTGCCCATCCTCCAAACCATACCCTCACACTCTGTGACTCCTATAACCACCAGCCTTGCCACAGCCAATTTGCGTGGCTGACTCATACATACCCTTCAAAATCTGACTCAAGTGTGACCTCACGAGAGGGAGGTAGTCTACACAGGAAGCATGCGGAAGAGTGGTGAGCCCAGACGTTAGAGTTGAACCTCGGCACTCGCACAAGTGAGCTGTGTGACTTCAGGAAAGTCACCTCCCATATCTGAACCTCAGTTTGCTCATCTGTGAAATAGGAGTGTGGACACCTTCTTCAGGGAGTTGTTCTGAGAAGTAAACTGGTTGATGAATGTAAAGAGCTTGGCACAGAACTTGGTGTGTGGGAAGCTCTCAATTATGGCAGCTGTAGTCATGTCTTCCGTGGACCCCAGACTGGCTTAGCTGCCCCTCCTCTATACTCCTAGAGCACCGTGTAAAGACACGGTGCCTTACACGTAGCCACCTGTAGCTGCCATTTACCTCACTGTTTTGATATCTGCTCATTACCTGTGGCCCTACCGATGGTAAGCAACTCATGGGCAGAAACTCTTAGCATCCCCCAGATCCAAGACCAGGTCTGCTTGTTGCATGAGTGAATGAATGGATGGAATGAATGAACACATGAGTTAATAAACTGAGTTAGTAGACTTCTAGGCTACCTTGACAGCCATGCCTATTCTAAGCCCCGCAAGGGCTAGAGTTGGGGCTGCCCAGAGCAACTCAGGTCTGAGCCATGCCTAGGATATCACACGGGCCCATGAGGACATAGAACAGTGGGGACAGCGAAAACTAAAAGGTGGACTCCAAAATGTGTTTTGTTACTGCTGAGTTTGCCCTTTCACCTCTTTCCAAGGCCCATCAGGCCATCCATAAATATTTGCTTGGAATTATTCATAGATTCATTTGTTCATTCAGCAAATATTTATTGAGTCAGATACTGTTCCAGGAACTAGCGTACAGCAGTGGATAAGACAAGCATATTCCTTGGTATATGATTCCTTGGAGAGGTGACATAAGCCATTATCACCTTATTAGTAAGGCCGTGGAAGTAGGAAGGAAGGAGGAGCAATGGACAGGGAGTCAGGAAGCCCAGATTCAGATCTTTGCTTTGAGCACCGTCATCTCAGTCAAGTCACTCGACTTCTCTCTGCCCTGTGACATGTTACTTTCATAGGGTGGCCATATCTGCCCTACTCATCACAAGGTCAGATACCTGTATTGGGAATGATAACAGAAAAGGCTATGGAGTCGTGGAAAGATGACAGCTTATCAGCAAAATGACCTGGCTCTGTGACCTTAAACACATCATCTACCTCTCCAAGTCTCTACTTCCTCATCTGTAAAATGGGGATAGACACTCACTTGGCCTACCTTGCAAAGTCCCTGTGGGTCTTAACCTAGACCACTGGAGGAAAGCAGGGCACTGCAAACAGTAAAGAGCACTGACATTGTAACTCTTGGCTGTAGGCCTGCACGTTAACCACTCACATGTGTTTCAAGGTCTAGTTTACTCAAGCAGATCAGGTAGCCTTCTCTGACTCTTGGAGTCCTCATCTGTAAAATGGGAATAATTATCCCTGTCTGGCCCACCCCCCAGTGTTGTGAGAAGCTGATGAAATTATGGATGTGAAAGACTTTGGCAAGTGTTGCCATGCTATATAAATGATAAAGTGCTCTGTAAATTTGAAGAACAATTATTCTTTTTGTTGTCATGAGGGACTATGCTCATTGTCGTAGAACTGGACTTGTCCTATGTCTGTTCCTCCAGCTCTAGAAAGAAAGAACAGAACCATGGAGATGGTCTCCATGTATTCCCAACACGTGTGGAATCTCACTTTATTCTTGAGGTAACTCCATGTGTTGTGCAGGAAAAAAAATCTTTCCATCATCAGAGAGGAAGATAGGATTCTAGGTGGCCACTCTTGTAGTTGCTTTCCCTCTCTGAGCCTCATCCTCCCCCTTTGTCAAATAAAGAGGTCGGATTCTATTTAAATTAGGATACGTATGGCTGCAAGGAAAAAAGGGATAATCAGTAACGTTATCTGTTATCTCACATAGCAAGAAGTCCAGATGTGGGCATCCCAAGTTGGGTGTTACAGTGCCTCTAAGGTGTCAGGGCCACAAACCAGTGTCCCTGTGATTTTTTAATGGTGTCAGGATGACTCCTGTGGCTCCAGGCTTCACACCCTTATTTAATGATGCCCAAAGGCAAGACAAGATCAGTGTTTGTCCTGGGCTTCTTCTTAAGAAAAGGATATGGAAGACTTTCCCAGACCTGCCGCTTGTATTTCATGACGGGGGGCAGGGGCAGGAGGGTGATCTCATGTCCCTTATCTAAACAAGTCAGGAAAAAGTAAAAGGAATTACCATATCGAGCAACAAAATCCATGTTCTGACAACAAAACCGTCATGAAAATGGCTGCCAGGCAGACGTCCCTCAGGTCTGACACAGACTCTGGATCCCCAAAGTCCATTCAAGCCCCCAAGTGCAACGCTGAGATCAGCCCAAGGTGGCTACGAGCCCCCTTCCCAGCTTCCAAGTCCTACCCTGTCCCTACTGGGTGGAGCTGGGCGGGAGGTGGTGCTGCAAGAGAACCAGGACCCCACAGCTGGGAACTGCCCTCTGCCCACCCATGCAGCCTGGTGGCACCTCTGGCAGCTTTCTGGACTCTGTTTCTGAAAACAGCCTAGCCCACCAGCCCCAGAATGGATGACCCCTTACTTTCCTTGCTGCATCTTCCCATAAATAAACAGAAACTGATAAGAGCGACTGAAACAAAATAGAAGTCTATTTTTTTCTCATGTAAGAGGTCTAGAAGCAAGCAACTCGGGGCTCCATGGCCTATAGGAACCCAAGTGCCTTCTGTCTTTCTGCTCCTCCATCCTCAGTATATGTCCACCTTCAAAGTTATTTCATAGTCCAAGATTGCTTCTGCAATTCTATCATCATGTCATTCTAAAAGGAAAAGGGAAAATTTAAAAAAAAAAAAGACCTCTACCTGTCATACCCATACCTCCTTCCCTTTTTAAGGAGTTTTCCCCACATCCCACCCCAAAACTTCTTCTTATATCTCATTGGCCAGAACTTGGTCACAGGGCCAAACTTTGCAGCTAAAGAAGCTGGGAAATGTCCTTTTTAACTAGGCATATTGAAACCCCCAATTCACTTAAATTAGTAAGCAAGATAAAGAGAATGAGTATTGGGACAGGCAGCTAGCAATCTCGGCTACAATTCCAGGGCTAATCATCAGAGAGTAACACGAGTTCTGGGTAAAAGGCCTGGGCAGTTGATCATTGCAAAGCATTGGAGGACAGGGGACCTTGGGCGGCTGTCACTTTGTTTAGTTTTTATAGGCTTCCATCTGGCTACCCATGGGATTTCCGGCATGTCACTTCATCTCTCTGAATCTCGTTTGGTCTAAGATGGAGGTGGGACTACTAGATTAACTGTGGTGAAATGAATCTGAGGGCAAGATTCATTCTTTCAGCTGTTCATTCATTTATTCAACAAGAATCTCCTGACACACCTTCTGTGTGCCAAGTGCTGTGCTAGGCATTGAGGATTCAGAGAGTCATAAATTGTGGGAGTTTATAATCAATGGAAAAAAGCCCAGGAAAACATCCATCATGATCGATTGTGCTAAATGCCATGTTAAGGATAAATGCAAAGAAAGGGGAGGTTCGAAGAGGGGCACCTGCTGCAGGTAGGGGATCTCAGAGGCATCATGGGGATGCTTCAGGGATGAACAGGAGCTTGTGGGCAGAGGAGGTTGGAAAGTACAGGAAGGAGGCCAGCCTGTGCATAGATATGAACCTGCAAAAGAGCACATGGTGTTTTGGAAACATTTTCCTGCTGTCCACTGACCCTCAGGTAGGGCTCTGGTTTCTGAGCTCTTTTAATGAGCTAGTGCTGTTTATTTAGTTCATTTGAATTCAAACAGATTGGAGGTTGGATTTCAGCTCCACCATCTAATAACATGCTCTCAGGCCAGGGGCTTCATCTTGAACCTGAGCTTCACCCTCAGCATCTTTGTCTATACACGCCCTTAGCCCTCAGTGCTATGCACTGAGATCTCGTGTATAGACGTGCCCAGCGTGGCCCTGAAACACGGTGAGTTTTCAGTCCAGATTTTTTCCTCCTCTCCTCTTCCGCAGGGCTGTGGGGTGAACCGCATAGGTCTCAGGGAACCAGGAAGAGGAGACAGCCACTGGCCAATGGCTTAAGGAGGGCAAGAGTGGTTTCTGTGTTGATACTTTTTTTTGTTTTTTTGCGGTACGCGGGCCTCTCACTGTTGTGGCCTCTGCCGTTGCAGAGCACAGGCTCCGGACGCGCAGGCTCAGCGGCCATGGCTCACGGGCCCAGCCTCTCCGCGGCATGTGGGATCCTCCCGGACCGGGGCACGAACCCGTGTCCCCTGCATCGGCAGGCAGACTCTCAATCACTGCGCCACCAGGGAAGCCCCTGTGTTGATACTTTTAAGTGCAAACGGGAACAGGAAAAAATCAGGTGAGAGAAACCAGTATGCTGCCAAGGAGTATCCTGCATTGTTCACCCCTGGTAAAGCAGCTGCAAAGAGCTGTTAAAGCAGGGCAAAGGTCAACCCCTTGCAAGAGAATAAACTGCCAAACCTTGCGGCCCTGGGTCCTCCCTCCTGCAATTCCCATGACCCCCTACGCTGGTTTTCTCCCTGGAGATGAGAAGGTGACCTCTGCCCCGCCAGGCTGTTTGGGCTGTGTGTTCGGGCTGCGTGCAGAGGGGTTGTAGAGCGTAAACTGCAGGCAACCCTGATGAGGAAGGTTGTTTGCGCCTCAATATCTCTGCAGGCTGGCGTCCTCACCTGCCGCTGTGCCTGCCTTCACCCAAAGCTCGCCCTTCTTCCTTCTACCTTCCAAATCCTCCCCATGCATCACAACCACCCGCCCAGGAAGCCCATCCTGATGGCTCTAGTCTACACTGATCCCGTGCCCTCAGAATGTCTCCAGACAACCACACCACAAGATAGTCACTCTCTTTCTTCTGTTTTTTTTTTTTGGCTTCATCTCACCCCACTGGAACAAGGACCACCTGGGCTCCCAATTCTCTGAACCAGCACAATCACATCAACTGGGAACTTGTTAAAAATGCAAATTCACCCATGGGGGTGGGCCCAGCAATCTGCTTTAACAGGACTCCAGGTGATTCTAACACACACTCAAGTTCAAAAACCAGCGCTTCCAGCAATCCTGGCTTCTGAGAAGAGAAAGGATGAAGTAGTGATATTCTTCCTTTAGCTGCAGAGTTCTCTAGAAACACATCCACATGAAGGTCCCCATCACAGAGCACTTATTCCTTCCTTCAGCAACATCCCAGCACACTGACGGCATGGAGATGGAAAGCAGAATGGTTCTTCCCCTATTCACTCTGTAATTGACCCCACAGATGTTCCTGAGCCCATGTCGTGTACGTTTCCAGCTTGAACTCAGACACACCTGAGTGTGGTGAGTCAGGAATGGAAACATGGTGAGGCGAGGAGGCAGATGGGGAAGCGAGACAGGAGAGCTGACAGAGCTCAGTTCCCACTCTGCCTGCAGGAGGGGGCAGTTCCAGTTCTGGGGGGAACCCCTCAAGGTGTGTAGGGTTCTGTCCCCCACCCCATCCCCTGCACCAGCTGCTGCACGAGGGGCTCCCACTGTGCAGGGAAGGGCCTAGGGTGGGGCACTCCAGCAAACTCCAGTGACACATGTTTCATATTACACGCAACATTCTTTGTGGGAACCCCAGTGAAAAATACACATGGCCAATCATCCCTTTCTCAGGAGGAGGGGCCCCAGGAAAGCAGATTTTCGCTGCAGGCTTTATCAAGAGTTAGAAACACAGTCAAGGCTCTGAGCTTGTTAGAAAAACAAACTGTTTGTGCTTGGGCTTTTCATTTGAAGGATTAGGAGATGGTTTGGATATCAGCAGATACCTGAGGAGCTGACCTGGGTCTCAAGACAATGGTGGAAACTGCATGGGATCTGGCATCTCCTGGCTCGGCTCCCGGACTGCATTTCTGAGTGGCATTTAGGGGAGCCACCTGCCTGGCTGACCTTCTATTTCCTCATCTCAAATAAGAGAATAACAACACTTCATCTTAAAGGGCAGGCACTATAAAAACCCTGTGAAATGGTATTTGCAAGAGTACTCTTTATAAAACATTACATAAAAGGGATTCTTACTATCATTATTAGATGTGGAAAATCTAGAAGGAAACCTTGTCTGAAAAAATTGTCTGGCAGCAGGATAGAGGAAGAAATATGAATTTAAAAACATACAGAAATGGATATAAACCTCACCCTCACCACTTACTGGCTGTGTGGCTTCAGGCAAGTTACTTCACTTCTCTGAGCCTCAGCTGTCTGGGGTAAAAATACTCCCCATCAGATGGGTTTGCTGCAAGGACAACCTCATTTTTTCTGTACATGTCCCTGCCCTATAGAAAGTCCTCCGTACAGGTGAGCACTGCAGCTCAAGGATGCCCAGAGTGGCACCGCCACCCCTGCCCCGCCCACGGGGGTTTGAGGCCACTTGAAGAGTCAGCCCTGCTCTGCACATCCCCTCACTTGAGGGGAGGAGTTTACCTCCTCCCCCTGACACTCGTCTGAGAAGCTATTCTTCATCCCCACAGCTCTGGCAGCCTCCCCTGGCCACCTCGATCAAGTTACAGACCCATTTGTTTTCCCCTCACAAAGCACTGCAGTCTGCCAGCTCCTCCCCTTTCTCCTCCAGCGGGCGAGCTGGGCCAAGAGTTCAGCTTCCAGTAGAAGAGCCCCAGCACTTCTCACTAAGGCACACAGAAAATGTCACAGCTGGCCCTGTGTTTGTAACCTTGTATACGTCTTCATCAATTTCCAGGCCCCTGGAAGCAGTTCCCAGAGTCCATTTCTTTTCAGCTGAGTACGTTCCCTAGACGGGAGGGGGAGTTTCTTAAACCCACTCAAACCCAGCAGGTGTTGGTGAGGGATCTGATCCCAGGCAGAGGGGGCAGGAACTAATGTTTTCAACCACATCCCACATCCCAGGCTCCTTTTATATGCATCAAATCTCTGCATTAGCGTTACTTTTCTGGGGGCTCTTCTCTTGACCCCCAAGACTCAGTGAAGCCCTGGTACACACTCGCTTAGCAATCTGCATTTCTTCTTGTAGAACTCACACGTATGTCAGTTGGATGTCTTTCTTCTCTGGCAAGCTTCAGGAGTGATTTGATCAAGTCTGTCTCATTAGCACAGACCACAGTGCCTGGTGAAGAGTAGGTGCTTAACAGATTCCATGTAGGTGCTTATTCATTCAATGAATGAATAAAACCTCACGGCAATACTGTAGGATAAATATTTTCATTTTCCTGATTTTGCAGAGAAGACAACTGAGACCCCAAGAGATGAAGTGTCTTACCCAGGCTGACACACCAAGTAAATAGTTGAGCTAAGATTCAAATCCAGGTTTTCACCAAATGCCTCACTGCATTTGATTTATATTAAGATCACGCTGGAAATGCCAACAAAGACAATTTTTAAAAATAAAGAAGCTGAAACTGCCCAGTGTTCCCTCTCCACCCCCAACACAGCATGACCTGTGCCAGTGAGAGGGTTCTGGGAGCCGAGTGCAACCCACACGAGGCGGAGGCCAGGAGACAGGGGTGGCCCTTGTCCCTCAGCCGCGGGGACTAGATCCTCGCATGGAGCCCCTCCCGGCTTGTCCCCACCAGGGCAGGACTTGGATACAAAGTCTCAGGAGAACAAAGATCACATTTTCCCCTACGAAGCAGAGAGGCCAGCGCTGGGGAAACAATGGCCTTGCTGGGATCAAAGAGAGCTGGGCCTGGACTGGGGACAAAAGCTGAGCCCCAGCTTGATAAGAATGACAGCCAGCTCTCCTCCTCCTCCGGTTACAAAGGTCTGGGGGCGTGCGTGTAGATCCTTAGGGGCCCACCCCACCTTCCAGCCTCACCCCCCAGCTCCCTGCCTCCCCCCCACCTTGCACAGCTCCAGGAATGCAGCCTAACTGCCCTCCCCCAAGCCAGCCATGTTCTTGTCCGTTCTAGGCCTTCCCTCAAGCTTTTCCTCTAACATGCTCATCTCCTCCTTTCCCCTTAAGTGCACTGACTCAGGCTTCAGCGTTTCAGCTCACAAGCTGCCTCCTCTCTGCCCTCCGTGACCCTTTGAGGCCTGGGTCCATCACACCCTGCTGTGGGCTTGCACCAACCCAATTCCCGCCTCTAGTTCCAGCACTGCTTACATTGAATTATTACGACCACTGTCAATACGACCTCCCCCCCGCAGGCTGTGACCACATGGAGGCCCAGACAATTTCTTACCGATTTTGTAAATGCATTGCCTAGCCCTAGAGGAGACGGAGGGGTAAACGTTGGTTGAATGAATAAAGCAATGAATGGTGTAGAGTGAGCTCTCCTAAGGCCTGGAAATTCACTTTGGGACCATGTCTTTTGAATGAATCAAAACCTCTCTGACCTCTGGATCTCCTTCACTGAATTTTATGCAACTAATATTCTTAAAGTGCCTCCTCCATTCAGGGCATGGCTGGGTACTGAGACTGGAACGGTCAGCGAAACAAAACCCCTGCCCTCATGGAGTTTCAGTCTGTGGCCAGGGCCAGGGAGACAGACATTAATCAAGTACATAATCTAAAATGATGATAAGTGTTAATAAGGGAAAGCACAGGGCAGGGCAATAAAAGAGCATATTAACCTGTGCATCAATGTCTGTCTGTATGCCCAGCAGAGGTCTTGGCTCTGGGAGGGATACATCAGGGAACTATGTGTCCACTATGGAGATAACCTAGCTAATAACAGGAGAAACTAGTCCAGGCTGGGAAGGCTTCCCTGAGTAAAGGACAGCTGAGCCAAGATCTAAGGTTTGAGCCAGCATTAGGAAGCAAGAGGCAGGAGGCAGAAAGACTAAAAATTTGCTATGATTGGGTTGCCTATGGGAAAATATCAATGCCTCCACCCTAAACTGCCCACAGAGAACCTGGCAGCAGGAGTCGGCAGAGCAATCGGAACATGTGGACGTCAGAGAGGCTGTGTACTTTTCCCAAGGTCACCCCCAGGACTCTAGCAGATGGAGAGAGATGGAGCCCCAGGGCCCCAGCTCCAAGTCTGCTACCTCACAATGCCCTGCAACTGTGAGACAGATCGGGGAGACCCTTCTCCAGCCCAAAGGAGGGGCCCTGGGATTGAAGAGCAAAGCATCCCCAGGAAGTGGCCCCCCGGAGGACCAGGCTCGATCTGAAATTTCCTATGAAGGGACTGTCCCTCACCATAGCAAAAGTAATAGTGATGCCTCCTAATGCTGTGTTCATTCAACAACCACGT
This sequence comes from Delphinus delphis, assembly GCF_949987515.2. Lineage (NCBI taxonomy): Eukaryota > Metazoa > Chordata > Mammalia > Artiodactyla > Delphinidae > Delphinus > Delphinus delphis. The sequence goes on from NC_082683.1 coordinate 47,172,432, forward strand.
ACAGTTAGCAAAGCACTGTCGCAAAAATGGCCCCATTTCTTCTAAGAGCAATGGTCAAGCCCTAGGTTTCGGTGAGACTGGGTTCTAATCAAGTCTTATTAACTGTGACCTTAGACAAGTTATTTTTCTACTCCGAGCTTGAATTTCCTCATTTGTCGCTTGGAACCAAGGCTCCCTGTTGGCAGGGTTATAGTTAGGATGGTGTCTTTATTATCAGTCACCTCAGGTTGCCATTACAAAGTACCAGAGACTGACTGGCTTTAACAACAGAAACTTTTTCTGGAAGTTCTAGAAGCTAGATGTCTGAGACTAAGGTGTCAACAGAATTGGTTTCTTCTGAGGCCTCTCTCCTTGGCTGGTAGATGGGCATCTTCTCCCTGTGTCTTCACATGGTCTTCCCTCTGTGCTAATTTCCTCTTCTTATAAGGACACCAGTCTTATGGGATTAGGGCCCACCCGAATGACCTCACTTTAACTTATTATCTCTTTAAAGGCCCTATCTCCAATTAGTTACATTCTGAGGTACCGGGGGGGGGGGGGGCGGGGGGGAACGTCAAAATGTAAATTTGCGGGGGCTTCCCTGGTGGCGCAGTGGTCGAGAGTCTGCCTGCCGACACAGGGGACACGGGTTCGTGCCCCGGCCTGGGAGGATCCCACATGTCGCGGAGCGGCTGGGCCCGTGAGCCATGGCTGCTGAGCCTGCGCGTCCGGAGCCTGTGCTCCGCAACGGGAGAGGCCACAACAGTGAGAGGCCCGTGTACCGCAAAAAAAAAAAATATATATATATATATATATATTTATTTATTTATTTATTTATAAATTTGGGGGGAATACAATTCAGCCCATGACAGATAGAATAATGTTTCTAAATGTCTGCATGATGCCTGGCACATAGCAGACACTGACTAGATGTCAGGAATCATGGGCATCAGTATCACGGGGGAGAATTGTGGGGTAAAAGACCACCAGCTCTCTCTCATGTGCTTTAATGGACAAAGTGGGCCATGAGGCACCCTAGGTTCTAATCCTGCCTTGCTGCCTGGACGACCTTGGCAAGACCTTGGTACTAGCATAGAGGATGCACCCCCTAATGTCTACATCCCTTTCCTTCTCACATATTTCTGTTGTATAAATAGAGAGAAATGAAGTCTCCAGCTCCTGCCACTCCAACAGTAGGGCAGGAAAGAGGCTAAGCTCCTGCCATTTTCAGAACGAGCCACACCAACGCTCACAGAGAACTTAGCGTCTTGCTGCTGCTCTGAACATCTAGTTGAAGCACCTCCAGAAAACATTCTCTGCCTTACCTCTCCCCTACCGCCCTCCCCAGAAAGCGAGAGACAGCATTTTTCCTAGAGGCCATCAGTTACAATATTATCAGGCTCTGAAGACATAACTTAGGGAGCTGTCCTGATAGGACTCAATGGTGCCCAGGTCACCCGATGGTATCTCAGGCCAGATTCATTCATCTGGCACCCTCCCCTGCCCTGTCTGGCCCTGGCATGTCCAGGACAGCTGACCCTCCAGGAGCAGCTGACAAGGCCAGAATATCATCTTTCAAGTAGCTTTCCCACCATGTGGTTGTTCAATGAGACACTAAAGAAGTTGTTGGTTTGGGTTGTTTTGTAAAGACTGTCTCAGCATATCCTATTTGCAACGTGAGCCCGGGCAGTTCCTACAGACTGGGTTTAGTCTATTGTATTTGCTTCCTCTTTGAGTCCAGTCGTATCAAGATAGTGATGCCAAAAGAGATGAGTGAGCAGAGGACAGATGCTGAAGTGGCACTTTGGCACAGCAGGAAAAAAAAAAAAAAGGGTTTTGAAAAGGTACTAATTGATCTTTAGGCCGGTGAGGCCCTATTTGGGGGTAGCTTTTTGTGCTCCATTCTGAGCCCTGTATTTTGCACTGATTTTCAAAGTGACCCATGCTCGCTACAGAAAATGTGGAAAACAGAAAAAGGTAAAGAAGCATGCACACACACACACACACACACACACACACACACACACACACACAACCCATAAGCCCATCATCTTAAGATAATCGTTGAGATAATTGTTCTTAGTGTTGGGGTGTATTTTACTCCAATCTTACTTCTTGTGGAATTAAGATCATACTAGACATAAAGTTTTATATCTTGTTTGCTTTTTTCAGCTTTATTGATGTATAATTGGCATATCTTGCTTGTTTTAATTAGCATTTTATCATAGACATTTTTTTCAAGAAAAATTTAATGTCTGCATAACATTCCACTAAACTGATGTATCACTGTTACTTACCCATTCTCCTGTGGTGAGTGTTTAAGTAGGTATACTATTGTCTGTTTTATTATGAATGGCTTTTCTTTTATAGGTTGGGCTGTTATAAATAATGCTGCCTTGGACATCCAAGTACTTTATCTACCTTTTACTGACATATCACATCCTTAGTTCATATTCTGTGTTCTTAAAAGAACCCTGAGAATTGGGTAGTATTTGCATGTAATAGATGAGGCCAGAGATGAAACACAGCTAGTAAATCCAGACTGAAACAGAGCCCACTTCTTTAGACCTCAAGCCCAATGCTCTTTCTACTCCCCTGTGATTGATATCACAAGGTGAACAACAGACACATGAACCATGTGACAGCCAGGTCCCATCAGGAAGAGTCGGAGGACCCAGGAATTCTACACCTAGAGGAGCTAAGACCTAGAAAGCAAAGATGTCATCCAGCATCGGTCAGGATGGCCGATTGGTGAAAAAGCAAGCAAGCTTGTCCTGGGCAGCCACAGAAGGCAGAACTAAAACATCTATATGGGAATTCAAGATGATTTCCATTCAATATAAGAAGAAAGTGTGATGCCATGAGTTTGACATAAGATGGGCTTCACTTTGAATCCTTGCTCTGTTACTTACTGGTTGTATGAACTTGGGCAAGTCACTTGTGTTCTGTGAAACTCAGATCCCACAAATTTAAACCATGTGAGGTTGATCTGAGGATCAGAGGTGACGTGCATTTAGTATATAGTTTGGTGCACAGCAGGGGCTCAAAAACGGTCACTATTTTGTTAACACTAAATTTCGACTGTCCAGCACGGAACGGGCCATGCTGGATGTTCAGGCAGAGGTGAGATATCCATCTGCCCAATGGTTAGTGGAGGCAGCAAGGTTAAACCAGGTGGTCTCTGAGTTACATGGTAAGAAAAATGTGAGCCAGAGTTAGGAGCCCTGGACCCAAGACCTTGCTCCATTACTTAGGAGCTGAGGCATAAGGACTTACATTTTCCGGGCCTCAGTCACCTCGTTCGTAAAAATGGGAGTAACACCGCACTCCTCACTGGGCTGTTAGAAGAGAGAAAAGAGATTATTGATATGCAAGCACTCGATATAACTCCAAAAATTTCCACTAAAGTCCATTCATTTTATGATTATCTTTCCAACTCCACAATGCAGTGGCTCTCCTGGGGTTGCATGAAGAAAATAAACTGTGCTCCTGATAAAGCTGCTGGGGGAATTCCCTGGCGGTCCAGGGGTTAGGACTCCGCGCTCCCACAGCTGGGGGCCCGGGTTCAATCCCTGGTCAGGGAACTAGGATCCCGCAAGCTGCTCAGCACGGCCCCAAAACACCTGCTGGCTTCCAGCCTCCACACCCTTCACAGCCATACCTTTATCTTCCAATGCTGTTTAAAGAGGGAGCCAGCCAGGATGACCAGTGCACGTCTGGAGTTTGGAGGGGCTTACGATGCTGCCTGTGGACATGTCTTTCATCCCCCAGGAATGTCTGTGGTATTTACAGAGCAGACAGTACCTCGTCTCCAGGACTAGGTCAGAGGCCGTCAGGACCCTTCCCCAGCCGCCTCACCTCTGGGTGTGGGACACGCGCGGGCTTTGGACAGCTGCTGCTTTGGGCTGGAATGCTGTGAGCTAGGCCCGACATATGTTCCATCAATTTCCTTGGGAAAGAAAGATCCCAGAGACGCAGCCTGCATTCATCCATCTAATATCAGCCACCCCAGGTGTCTTTGGGGTTTAACTTCTTCATTGGTTGTAGCAAGTGACTGGCGCCCTTCACTCAAATGCCCATTATGTGAGGCCAGACATTCCTGATCCTTGGTGCTCAGGCTTCTATCCGTCACTTAGGAATAGACAGGACTTGCATTCAGAGGAAGAGGTGGCTTGTAGCAGCTACACCCCAGAAATTCTGATTAGGTGTCTTCTTAGCCAACATTACCTTTCCTCCATTGAAGTCTTGGGATTTATATCAACCCCCATCAGTCTCCTTACAGCAGAACTGGGCAGTTGAAAGCTCTGAAGGCAGGTAGACGCGATCACAAATACATTTGGCATTTGTTTGTGACATAAGGCAAGCTGTTACGTAGATTAAATGAGATAGTGTATAGTAGACCCTTAGTCCACTGTCTGGGCCATAGTGAACATTCTGTAATTAGCTGTTCCTTAACTGTTGTAGTAGTTGCATGATCTTGGGCAACTCACATAGCTCTTTTGAGCATCAGTCTCCTCATCTGGAAAAAATGGATCATCTATAAAAAAGTGATTAAAAAGAAAGGAATAGGTTTCACACTCAGAGCAGGCTAGGTTCATTATCTACGTCTTGCACGTAGTAAACTGTGTTTCCTTGGCATGTTATTTAAGGGAACCTCACAGCTTCAGCTCCCTTTTCTATAAAGTACAAATAATAACACCCATTCTTCAGGGTAGCTGGGAAAATGAGAGATACTATCTGGAAAGTTCCTAGCATGAAGAGCAACTATGACATTATTCCTGGTGGGCGACTGGCAGCATGATTCCTACTTTAATTTGGAATGGTAGTGATTTAAACTTGGCATCTGAAGCCACCGCCTCTTCAAAGGGTGGAACGGTGTAATCGCCAGCCAGCTCTGCGGCAAGCAGACACAGAGGTAGATGCTGGGAAGGCAGCACGTGGGCCACATAGGTTCAATCAGAGCCAGGCTCGTATTACACAGGCAACCGCCAAATGCTTTGGTGGGGGAGATGACCACTCTCCCATCTGTCCTGCCCAGCCTCTCCCTGCCCCGTTCAGGAGTGGAGCATTCCTCTAGGACTGAACTCACAGAGGAGCCAAAATAGACTCGACCTCTATTCCTCATTCCATCCTCGAGCACCATATTTACCCTGTTCTTTCATCACCTAAAAGCAGCTTTGTCATACGACGACTCCCAGCTCAAAGAACTTGAGTGGATTCCTCATATCTCCCAAATGAAGTTCAAATTCAGGGTCTTGAATGACGTTTACAAAGTTAAGGTCTTCTAGAATTTTCCACCACTGATCCCAAGGAAAGCTCATGGTACGGGGGGATGGGGGCGCGGCTCCAGCCTCTAGGAGTCACACACACCTAGCGCAAGCCCGGCCCATGCCATGTAGTGCCTAAGTGGTGTGGACCAAATTTCCTGGAAGAAACAAGTCAATATTCCTCAGGCGCTACAAGATGAGGCTTGCTGCTGGGCACCTCCGTATGTTATTCCTGTTAATTCTCACGACACCTGTGAGGTAGAGATTCTTACTGTCTCCATTTTGCAGTTGTGGGGACAGAACCCAAGATCAAGCAACACAGGCAGAGTCTCTGAGCTCCGTTCCTTGTGGGTGAAATGGGGACCGAGGAATGCTTCCCCAAGGAAGTAGGAGGACTCCGCCCAAACACTGTGAGGTGTTTGCAGTTGCCAACATCACCTCGGCTTGAGCGTCGGTACTCTCCCCGGCTTCACCATCCTTTCTTCTAGAACAATAGCTATAGCCATGGAGACCAGCATGGTGTCTGGACCTAGTACGGATTTCACAGAAATTTGCACATATTTTTTGGAGCCTGGACTCGTCACCAGGTTCCCATCAGAAAGTAAGGAGCAGGCAAGTCCCACCAGCCTCGACCAGAGCTGGCCTCCTTATTATATGTTCTCAAAGTGCCACTGCATTTTCCTTCTAGTTCTTATAATTATACACAGTGGGAACACGGACGCTGAGGAGTTCACGTGGGCAGGACGTGTGTCTAATGTGCTTATCACTGCATCCTCAGTGTGGCTGATTTCTAGGTACTGGATGAACAGATGAATTAATAGGACTGCTTTCCCTGGCAGCAGTGTGTGTGCGGTATCAGTTGAACCAGGAAGGAGCACTTAGGACAAGTCATGTAGGTTCACGTTGATGCAACTCAGAATCTGCTGGCCTGGGTTGAAGTCACAACAGCAATAAGGAGACGAAAGTAAAACGTTAGTTACGGGGCTTCCCTGGTAGCGCAGTGGTTGAGAGTCCACCTGCCGATGCAGGGGACACGGGTTCGTGCCCCGGTCCGGGAGGATCCCACGTGCCGCGGAGCAGCTGGGCCTGTGAACCATGGCCGCTGAGCCTGCGTGTCCGGAGCCTGTGGTCCGCAACGGGAGAGACCACAACCGTGAGAGGCCCGCGTACCGCAAAAAAAAAAAAAAAAAAAAAAAGTTAGTTACGAATTCCCAGGAGAGCAAATGTTTAGCCCTCAAGGACTCAAGTTCAAGTTCCGCCACTGCCCAGACTCACATCGCATGACCTTGAGAGGTGCCGTCTCCCTCGCCTGCCATGGGAGGAGGCTGGATCGGGGAACTCACAGCATACTTGCAAGTCTGATGTCCACATGTCTCCACTGGCTAACTCCTGTTGCTCCAATTTTTAAGGACATTTTGAAAATAGCTGAAACTGTGTCCAGAATTTTAGAATATTAGAGGCAGCTACTGAGGGTAAAACTCATGTGGACTAACCACCCACGTCAGAATGGTGCAAAGATGTAGGACATTGGTAATTCAAAAGGGGAGACAGGACCCCAGTGTTAGGATTAGGGTTTTAATATAATCAGAAGGGTCTCAACCCCTCTCCCACTCTCTTTTACACACACACACCCCCCAAGGTAATCCCGTTACCTACCTGGACAAAAAGAGGAAGAAGACGACAAGGGCTTGGGAGAGGGAATTGCCATTTTCTAGCCTGTCCTTTCCCTCCTCTCCTGGTTTTTTTCTTTTCAAAGCTTAGCTCAGCTGAGCGCTAAGCGTCACGGCATCCAAATCACCTGGAGTGAGGGATTGCAAGTTTGTTCAAATGCGGAGTCCTAGGCCCCGCACAGATCTTCAGAATCAGACATTCTGCACGCACTCCTCATGCCCGCTCCCCACCTCCTACGCTTACTAAGTTTTGAGACTCACTGTGTAAATGTTTAACCCAATTTGGGCGCTATTCAAATGTGCCACGTACTTTACACGGTAGCACGAAGCGTCTGAAACTGTCAGTATTCAACCCTTTATGACCTTCAGAAGTGGCAGTTTCATATGGTTCAACCTCATCCATCGGTGTCGTTGATGGAAACCTCAGCACAACCTTCCAGGTAGGCATAATCATTCCTGGTTTACATTTAAGAACACGAGGCTCTCAGGGGTCACGCGTCTTGATGAAGGACACACAGGCATGGAAGGAAGATGTGGGATTCAAACAGAGGCCTAACGTCTTCACAGCCCACGTCTGCCCCTCTGTTCCTGAACCTTCCACCTCTGCTCCTCAGGACAGCGGGAACACTAGACAGATGTGCACTGCGTGGGCCCCAGTGTCCTAGGTTGGCGCCACCATTGGCTCAAAACAGGGCCACGAGTTTGTCCCTCGAGGCCTGGGCTGCACGCGCAAGTTTTCAGAAAGCTTTGTTTCTTGTCAAAAACTCAACTGATGTTTTTCCTGGAATGGAACATGATTGCTGATTAAATATGAAGTGGTTTGAAGCCTAAGTGTCTCTCTTAATAACGTAATGTTTACTCCTGACCAGGAAGGGGTGCCAAGGGGCTGTTGCCCCGGGGTTATTTACATGTCCCAGTCCCCAACACCCCCTTTGCAAGCTGCTTCAGTGACCCTCTTTGGGTTTGATGCCCCCTCCCGCAAGGGATCCATGTCCTGAAGTGGCCCGAGGGCTGGGAGGGAGGGAGCATTGCTGTCCCCAGAAACATCAGCTCTGCTGGCTGAACCCCGAGCCTGACGCTGCCTTGCTCTCGCCTGGAGGAAGGGGATGCAGGAATTACCCACTCTCTCCTGCCCCTGTAGCTTAGGGCCAGGGGACCCAAATCTGTGACGCTGTGGAGGGAGTCCTGGAGGAAGGTGGAAGGAAGAGAGCAGCTTTGTCTAGAAGGGGCTCCTATGTTACATCTATCATCCCTTTGAATTCCTCAAAGACCCTTCAGTATGGTCACTCCTGTTGCCATCTTATAAACAAGAAAAATCAAGACCCCCGAAGTTAATACTTTCCCCAAGTCCACACATAACTTGAGCCCAAGACTGTCTGATTCCAAAGCCTTTGCTCATTTCCAGAAGGAAGGGGGAGGCAGGAGGGAAAGGGGACTTATTTTATGCCAAGCACTGTGCTAGGTGACTTCCTTTCCAGGATCGTCTCTGTTCCTTCTATCGTTCCTGTGAGAAAGATATAATTATGCCCATTTCAGAGGTAAGAAAACAGAGGTTCCAGGTATCAGAGTGTTTGCCAAGGCCATAAGGCAGTAAGTAGCAGAACCGGGCCACAGCCCAGGCTCGCTCCCCACTCCCCTACACCCCTCGGTGACAATGAGCCCCAAAGTCTGGGTCTCTTCCTCACCCTGCCACTAACTGGTGTGTGGTTGGGGGCAAACCACTTGCCTCTCTCAACGTCAGTTTCCCCTTCTGCATCATGAAAAGGCCTCCCAGGTTTATAAATGTGAGACAACAGAGGCCCCTCAGAATAGTTTCTCTGTGTTGGAGAGATGACCTGGCTCCTGGTTGGATTATAAATAAATATTGTTTAAGTAGCTTGTCCTTGAGCTGTCTTTGTAGAGGGAAAACATCTAAGAAGACACCAAAAGAGTTTATGTCGGTCACTAGGGAGAGGCTGGGAGTGGGATGGGGGTGTGGGAGTGTTTGGGAGAAGTAAGAAGCTTCAAGAAAACCTTGGAAAGCCCCTGCAAGGGCTCTCATAGTCACATCACGCAAGCAGGGCAGGAAAAGCGCAGGTGAGCTGGGGCTTATGTGAAGTGATTCCACGCTCGCTTAGAAGGAGGGGGCTCTATCCACCTGCCTACAGCAAAGGTACTCCGAGGTCATCACCCTCAATCTCTTCACCCTTGTCTATGCCCCCCAACCTGTGTCAGAGTCAGGCTTCGTGAACCCCCTGCAAACTTTCAGTCCTGGGGCCGGTTAGGGTAGAGGCTACCATAGACTAACCCCCAGAAAGGAAAGAAACTAATTTGTTGCAGTTCAGCTGTATACCAGGCATGTATTCAATGATAAAAGGAACTAACACTGCAGTATTTTTTTTTTACATAATAGTAAGAAATAATAGCAATTAAAAAGGACGATAAGAACAAATACAGTAATCAACACTTACGGAGTTCTTTGTGCCAATTTGCAGTTCCCTTTGCACGCATTGTGTTAATCCTTACAACAACTCAATAAAGTATTTACTACTACCGTGTCCATTTCACCAACACAGCCCCCTGAGGCTCAGAGAGGTTTAGTCAGTTATACAAAATCACACAGCAGGCAGCTGGCAGATTGGGACTATGAACCCTGGTCTGGTGGCTGCTCTCCATTACACCTCCTGGGGGAAATGCCTCAACACTCCAGTCTTTCCCTTTATTAATGGTGTCACCTTGGTCAAAGCATTTAACCCCTCTGAATCTCAGTTTCCTTATCTGTAAAACAGAGTTATGTGAGGACCAAGAAAACTAGACCCATTCTCGTATCAATCCACAGTCACGTCTGGGGCTCCTCTGGTGTGTCTGAGCTGGGGTCCAGGGTTCAGAAGCTGAATGAGAATGTCCAGCGACAAGGACAAAAGACATAGATGCAGCCAACCAAAAGGCAGCACGCTGAGCATTCTTAGAGAACCGTTTGCCACTGGATAAGAACTGGAAAAATGTTCTTATGAACCTTAGGTGAATTACTATTGTCACTCTTCATTGGCACATTAAAGGCTCATTTCCCCTCTGGTCTCACTGCCTGGGGCTCTCCCTTTCCATCCTGTATTCCTCAGATGGATGTCTGTGCCAACAGAACTTGTACTTGCAAGTTGGTTTCAGAACTTATGACACGTTGGGCTTTTTTGTCAACCATTCAGGAGGTTATAGCCTGGAAAATCCCAAAGGTGACTCAGAGACTTTCAGGGAAAGTGACCAAAGTTGAGGCCTCTAAGCCCCTGGATCCCACTCGCTCTGCAGCTCCCCCCACCCAGAACAGATCCAGCCGGAGCTGAAGCACACCGACCTCACTCCCTGTGGCAGCCGAGGGTGACGGTGCCCAGCCAGGGGCCTCCACATCCGGGCTCCACTGCCCCTCAGCTCTGTGTCAGTTGTGGATCCCTGGACAAGTCCGTCCAAGTTCAGTGTCCTCACTGTAAAGTAGGGATAGAATTTCTAGACTCTCCCGTACGCTAACACATATACAGGGAATCTAAAAAAAAAATGGTTCTGAAGAACCTAGGGGCAGGACAGGAATAAAGATGCAGACATAGAGAATGGACTTGAGGACATGGGGAGGGGGAAGGGTAAGCTGTGACAAAGTGAGAGAGTGGCGTGGACATATATACACCACCAAATGTAAAATAGATAGCTAGTGGGAAGCAGCCGCATAGCACAAGGAGATCACCTCGGTGCCTTGTGTCCACCTAGAGGGGTGGGATAGGGAGGGTGGGAGGGAGGGAGACGCAAGAGGGAGGGGATATGGGGATATATGTATATGTATAGCTGATTCACTTTGTTATAGAGCAGAAATTAACACAACATTGTGAAGCAATTATACTCCAATAAAGATGTTAAAAAAAAAAAGAATTTCTAGACTCTCTTCCTCCCAAGCCTGCTGTAAAAACTAAACAAGAAAGTACAGTATTGTGCAATGACACACCTGTCACATAGAATCCACTTATCGTCAGTGAGCATACACTGTGTGTCACCAACTGACCATAATACCTAATGTTGGGACCTCCCTGGAGGTCCAGTGGTTAACACTCCACATTTCCACTGCAGGGGGTGTGGGTTCGATCCCTGGTCGGGGACTTAAGATCCCACATGCTGCACGGCATGGCCAAAAAATTTTTAAAAAACCTAATGTTTTCTGGGTACCAGTTATTAACCAAATTAGTTAATAACTCCATACATTAAGTTCCTTATATTAACTAAGTTAACATATATAAAACTAAGTATGACATATATGAGTTAATATTAACACTTATATATATACAAACTTAGCAAATATACGGAATTACAAAAATACTCAGTTTTACATATATTAACTAATGTAATCCTCACAACAACCCCAAAGGTAGATATTTTCTATATCCCCATTTTACAGATGGGGTAACTGTTCAGAGGTTAAGTGACTTGCTTAAGGCTCCACAGACACAGCTGAGAAGTGGAGAGTTGGAAATGAACCCAGGAGGGACAGCTCCGGAGTCTGTGCCCTTAACCTCTACCTCACTCTCCACCAGCGAGATATGGAGTCCACAATCTGGTAGGAAAGAAAGACAGGTAAGCAGGCAACTGCAGTATCATGATTCATGCTGCGGTGACGTGGGGAGTACAAACGGACCTGTAGAGCTAGAGGAGGGGCTCCGACCAAGCCTGGGGGTATCGAGGAGGGCTTCTTGGAGGAAGCAGGTACAGAGTAACAAAGTGATCCTGGCGGAAACTCCAACTGTGGGAAAGCTCTGGGGTGAGAAAGAGGCTGGTCAGTGTGACTAATAGGGAGAAGTGGGCACATCGGGTGCAGGGGTGAGACCAGCTGGGGCAGAGCATACAGGGCCTTGTAAGCAGTATGTATCAGGCAGGGTCACAGCAGGAAAGAGACAGCACATTCACTTGAGTGACTTAAGAAAAGTGTAAGAAACTTTACATGAAGTGTGGTCAGGGAGCAGGAAAAGTGAGAATGGATGCTGCAGTGCTCACGGGCTAGTAGCCAGTGCCACCCTGAAGCCTGAGGGCGCCAGAGCAGGCAGGGTACAGGGAAGACAGTGACAGGAGCTGTGGCCTTTGGCAGAGGGAAACAAACCTCCCCCGGGAACCTGCAGGAGGGAAGCAGGAGGTCAGTGCTCTGACCGCTCGCCTCCTTCCCTCCCATCTCCCGGGTCTGCATTGGCTGAACCCAGCTAGGAACATGAACACGGTGGCCCCGTTGGGGGTCAGGGTCCTAGGAGGGGAAGGGAGGATGATGGCCTTGCAGGGGACAATCAGAAGACATCCTGGCCCAGGGCTTTGTTACTTATCCTGAGGACAGCAAGGAGCCAAGGAGTGACACTAGATCTCCGTTTTGGAATGATGACTCTGATCACACGGTGAAGGAAAATATGCAGCGTGTGAGACCAGAAGCAAAGAGGCCAGTTAAGAGGCTACAGCCAGTGTCCGGTGGGAGAGGTGTGGCCAGGAACCACGGCAGGGGTGTTTAGGATAAAGAGACCTGGACAGGTCACTAGGTAAGAGGCAGACCCTTCCTCTCCCTCCCCCCACCTCCACTGTGCCACACCTGCACAGGCACATGCACACACACACACATGCACACACCACCAGCTCCTCTCCGAGCACCCTGCTGCAATCACAGGCTGCGTCCTCCATGCCTCTGATTCACATCCGACTGATACCTGTTGAGCATCCCTGGTGTAACTGCCACCAGGCCAGATGTTCTCACCCTGCTGTTTCTTTCACACGCTGCACAGATCTGTGGTCTGGGCACCGTGCTCTCATCTTACAGAAGAGCGACGTGAAGTTCGGATGAATCCAGAGACTCGTTCAAGGCTCCCACAGCAAGGACACTGCAGAGCCAGGACTTGAACCCAAGTCAGCCTGGTCCTATCTTTCCACCTCCTCTCTCTCTCCTTTCTCTTGCCCTCCCCTCTTCCTGGCAGGAGACCTCCAAGTCTTACACGTTGACCTCCCAGGAGTTTCCTTGCTGAGGGGTGTCCTCCCCTGTAGAGTCCCCAGTAGACAGAGTTGAGTATAAAGGCATCTTCCCACTGCCACAGGAAGCCTCATGCATTGCCGGAGCCTTGCAGGCCTGAGGTCCCAACCCCAAAAGGTCTGCTCCCCCAAGTCCCCAAACAGAGGGTGCCGCCTGCTATGGAGTGGGTGACGATCACTGTGAGGGTTTATATGTGGAGGTGCTTACTTTATCCAGGCACTACCTGAAGGGCTTTACCTTGAAGCATCACAAACCTCCATGGGGTGTGAACATTGAGTATTCCCATTTTACAGATGAGAAAACTGAGGCACAGCAATTTAAATAAATGACCTAAGGACACAAAGACAGTGAGGAGCAAGGCTGCCACAGAACTCAGGCAAGTGGCTCCATGATCTGTTCACTTCATTTCCTCGTGTGGTTTTTGTCTGAGCTGGAAAGTCCCAAAGCACACCCATAACCACCTCTCATCTTGAAAATGAGCCCCAAGGAGAGGGAGTGACTTGCCCAGTTCAGTGGCAGAGCCTGGACTAGAGCCCCTGACCCCCCATCCCGTGCTCCTCCCACCTCCTGGCACTGCCCCTCCTCCAGAAGCTCTGTGTGCCCCTGGCTGGAAATAGGCTGAGCTTCTGAATAACAGCTTGATTATGCTGTGGTGAGCTCTCCCCTCCAGGAAGCCAGTTTACGGGACATGAAAGCCTCTTGCTAACGACCTATATTCCTCACGTTCAAACTGGAGCTTGGTCAGGTACTCCAAGTGACTCCTTGCAGGGGTCATGAAGCTTTTGGCTGGGGAATAACCAAAGCCAGATATTTCCAGAAGCAGGAAAACCCCTAGGGTCCCATTCCTCAGCTCCTCTTCAGCCCACAAGAAGGCTGCCCTACAGCCAATGGAAGATATTTTTTTTTCTTCCTGAGACGCTCACGGATAACACTTGGTTAGCCTGGGATTACCAGCAGCTCCTAATCACCCTTACCCCACAGCTATTCTACAGATGAAAAGCTGTAGGATGGGCATGTCTTTATCCAAAGCCCGTGTTGAACCAGTGGGGAAACCGAGGTCATCAAGGAGATGGGACCAGCTCCACGTTACATAGTGGAGCCAGCAACAGCCAGAAGCCGGCTGGAAACCCCACCCATCTAGCCTGAGCCCTGCTTCTTTCCATCATACCTTGTAGGGTCCGCGCAGCCTGCCCAGAGTAAACCTCTACTGTAAGTGTTTTATATGATTCTCAAAATTCTAAACACTTGTAGATATCCCCTGAAAACTTACTTGTAGAAATAAAGAAAAAAATAGTTCAGGAAATAACTTGTCTCTCTCAGCCCTTACTTAATCTGTTTACTCAGAATTACCAGGCCAATTACCAAGCTGTCTCCTTCCCTCCCCCAGGGGGCTTGAAGGAGGTAAAGTGAGGACATCACAATGAGTTCAATGCACTAATGTTTGTGCAGTGCTTCAGTTTACATCAGCCTTGTGAGGTGAATGCATGACTATTGCAAGAGAGACAGCATGCCCTGGCCGTGTTTCCACTGGACGCTGGAATGAGAGAACCCTGGGGTTAGACCCCAGTCCCAACACACACAAGCTGTGTGAGCTCAGGGCAGCCATTCATCTTCTCTAAGCCATTATTTTCTCCATTTTGCAAAACGGACATCATACCCACCTTGCAGATGAATGAGATAAGGGCCCAGCACATTATAGCGCTCAGGAAATGTTAGCGTTGCTTATCCTTGTATCCTCTGCCAGGGACCACATTACCGAAAAGGTAGTTAACTCTGGGGTTTGCTATCCCATCTCAGGCAGAAAATATAAATGAACATCAGAAGCGTTTGAGAGGTTCCACATGACAAATCCATAATGGGAGCTAGATATATTCAGGATGGGCACAGCACTCTGGTTAATCTAATTGGAATGAATCCAGGTCTTACGTGGGAGTTAGGGAAGATGCACTATTTTTTCCTGCAGGTTCAGGATGTGAACCTGAAGAATGCAGGCCTGGCGGTGCTGGCCGCCATCTTACCAGCGTGGAGGAAAGGACGCCTGAGAGAGGAAGAGAGATGGGGTCCTGATGACCTCCTTTGACTCCTCCCTCCAACAAGTTCTACCCCAGACATTTAAATTGTAGGCACCAATGCATTCTTTTTGAGTGGGGGAGAGTGTCCATGGCTTGCAAGTAAAAGAATCCTACAGATTCACCCATTGGCCTCAAGGGGTGTTGAAAGATCAGGAGAGACACTAGCCCACTGGGTAAGAAGAGTTGGATGGTCCCATTGGAATGAGATACACAGGACAGTTCAGGCCGTTGTGGAAATGTTCTACTTAAACAGAATAGTATGTATGTAGATTTTTGTATGTTCCTCTTTGTGCCTTGCATGTATGAAAAATCTCACGACACAATTTTTTTTTAAATTCTACCTGCAGAAGTAGAGCTTGAAACAACCTTTCTAGAGATAATTTGGCAATACATATCAATTACAATGAACAATTTATCAATTTTATTAAATTACCAATTTAAAATGCACATCTCTTTTAGCCCTAAAATTCCTCTTCTTATCCTAAGAAAATACTAAAATGTGCACAAAGATTTACGGTCCACACTGTTCATCATTTTCAAAAATTAAGAACTTAGGAGTTTTATCAATGAGGAATTGAGAAAATTAACAGTAAATCCTTACAATGGAATATTTATGTAGTCATGAAAAAGAACATAGTAGATTTGTTTATGCATTGACAGGGGAAAATATATATAATATACAGCTAAGCGGAAGGGGTGGGGAAGAACTGTGTATCATTTAGGTACTTAGTGTCCAGGCACCGCTCACAGAAGATCTCATCACAGTGGCTTAAAATCACAGGGAGTTATTCTCCAATGTTAAAGAAGACCTGGAGAAGGACGATGGGGGCTGGTATGGCTATTCCTTTAAGTTATCAACGCCTCAGCTACTCTCTTCTGGTCCCCAACGTGCGGCTTCCATCCTCAGAGTCCCCTCACAGCCTAAGATGACTGCTGACACTTTACCTTGGCATCTGTTTTGTAGGTCAGAAGAAGGCAGGAAAAAACGCCGAAAAGACACACCTCCCATCTCCACCAGCCTCTCTTAAGCAACCTTCTTGGTGCTGCACACCCTGTCTGCTTATATGCTGTTGGCTAGAACTTAGCCCCCTGCACACACATTGCTGGAACAGAGGCTGAGCAATGTAGTCTTTATTCTGGGTGGCAATGGGCTCAGCTAGAGATCAAGATTCTGCACTAAGGTTTGTGTGTGTGTGTCTGTGTGTGTACAGACAACGCAACATATTGGTTTATATGCATACAGAATGAAGTCTGGAAGCACATACACATAACAAAACATGGTTATGTCTGGGAAGTCAAATTACAGAGAATTCTTTTACTTACTACTCCATATCATCCTGAATTAACAGAATTATTTTCAACCAACTTACATTATTTTTGAAATCAGGAAAGAAAAACATAAATATACCTCAGTTTTGAAGAAAAAAGAGCTAACGGCGTTAAAGTCCTATAATGTAAACTTCAGTGTGCATTATGTAATTAGTGACAATACTTTATGCCAGGGTTTGAGTATATGATTTATATTCATGCAGTTATTAAGCGTTCTTAGGGCCTTCAGAGCATAGTAGGCATTGAATAAGTGAAAGGCCAAAAACAGAACACAGAAGACATGAAAACCTCCTCTGATCTAAAGAAATTAGAATCTACTGATGATACTCTTATCGTGATTCAGTGAAGACTTCCTTTTACAAACATTTCACCTCCCCATGAGATTCACCAAATGAACATTCATTGAGTGCCTACCAAGGGCCAGGCCCTTTCCATCTTTCTCATTTAATCTTTAACAAAAACTGTGGCAGGCAGATACTACCGTCCCATTTCATAGATGAGGAAGCCAAGCCACAGAGAGGTGAAATAAGTTTTTTGTTTTTGTTTTTTTTAATACGTGGAAGACCCGTGTTTCCTGGACCAAGAATCAGTGTGTTGGGTGTCAGTGTTTTCTGCAAGGGGTGTGACCTCAAACTTTTTAAAGAACCATCCACCTTTTGGGAAAGCATTTCTGAATTGTCCGTTATCAACCACTTCTTCTTGGATACCAACATGAAACACCTGTTTGCCAGTTGGAGCTGTCCCTGAATTTGATGCACCTCTGGATCCAGCTGAAACATTACATTGTCTTCCTTCTCCATCAGGTGTACAGTCTTTAAACTACCCCTGGCATTTCAAGTCTTCTGAAAACAGTATATGTGTGGTCCATAGCACAGTACAAGCAGCATCTGATAACAGTTTTCATTGTAGAATGTTTTCAGATACTTGAATAAATCAGATCTTTAATTGAGACCCTGTTGATGATAGCTGGTGAAGCCTTTCCCACCTCACCTCTAGTGTTGACCAAATGTAGCTCAACACTAGATCTCCCTGGCTTCAAAGCTCATCCTTTTTCTACCCCACCGGAGGATACCTCCCAGCTGAATCAGCCCCAGCTCCTCCTCTAGAGGCCAGTGGATGATGAATGGCAAGTAATCCTCACCCGAGTTCCCAGTCTCAAACCTTAGGAGCCTCAGAGTCTAAGGCTTTCTAAAATTAGGTTGATCGCTTCCTTCCTTACCTCCAGCCAGTTTTAAATATAAGCTCTCCTATCCATCTTCCTTACTTGCTGATGTTTCCTCTGCGCTTTCATGGACCATCAAGACCCAGCAGTATTTTTCCTATTGCCCTCTTAACTTCCTTTGGGAGTCTGACTCGTTACTCATTTTGGACCCCATGTCTTGTGAACCTGTAAATGGTCTTCCTTACTAACTCAGCTCTGACGCAAGTCAGGAAGAGCCTCCCATGTTTTAGTCACCCCTTAGGGATAGGGCTCTTGATATCACGCAGCCCCTCCAATGTATCTCCAATGAATTTCCCGGAGGCAGCGGGTGTGGTAGAAAAAGCTTGGGCTTTGAACCCAGATGGACTTGGTTTGAATCTTAGCTGCACAATAATTCTGAGTCATGATTTCTTTATTTCTAAAATGCAGGTGATCGTACATCTTCTCCAGGCTGCACGTGAGGGTTAATTGAGATAAGTATTTTTTTGGCTGGCACATGGGAATCGTTTAATAACTTTTGTTATTTATCTTCCCTCCAGTTTTCTTGATTTGAAAATGCCCCAAATTCTCATCATATAGCTAAAGAATATTAACATCAATTGTAATTAGGCCAACAGTTAACACGGCGTGATCATTAAAAGCAGGGGCTCTAGGAAAAACTGCGTGAGTGTGAATCTCAGCTACACCACTTAGTAGCTATGTGACCTTGGGCATTTACTTAAACCCTCTGAACCTTAGTTCTCCCAACAGCAAAGTGAGTTTTACGATGGTACCCACCTCATGGGGTTAGATCACTTAGAATAATGCCTTGCCCCTCATAAGCGCTAAATTTGTGTGCGATATTATTGTTACTACCATGCATTGAGCTCTTGTTAAACGCCACAGTCTCTGTTAAACTCTCCTGCATTCTCTCGCATTTTCACAATGACGCAGGTCATACGATCCCCACTTTTTTTTTTTTTTTTTTTTTTGCGGTACGCGGGCCTCTCACTGTTGTGGCCTCTCCCATTGCGGAGCACGGGTTCCGGACGCGCAGGCTCAGTGGCCATGGCTCACGGGCCCAGCCGCTCCACGGCATGTGGGATCTTCCCGGACCGGGGCACGAACCCGCGTCCCCTGCATCGGCAGGCGGACTCTCAACCACTGTGCCACCAGGGAAGCCCGGTCCCCACTTTTGAGCTGGGGAAACTGAGGTTCACCGTGGGAGGATGACTCACCCCAGATCCCAGAGCTCGTAGGTGGAAGAGGTTGGATTCATGACAGGCAATCAACACCAGAGCCCTTTTCACTCGGCTCTGAGGTTACAGCCGTCTGACTCCAGCTTATCCAAGAAGCCCTCTTGGCTCTTTCCCAACTTCCTATCCTGATATCTCAGGGACATTTCCACATTAATCTTGGTTTCCTTTGCTATTTATGTTCTGTTACCCTGCTCATGCTGTATCACAAGGGTTGATTAATCAGAAATTGTGTCTCAGTGGTTATGACCCTAAAGGAAATGTACCAGAACCCCTGTAACCATTACTGACCTCAGGTCATGAATGATAGGCTGTTAATCAGAGGGCAGAATGCAGCCCATTGTTGGGATGTAAAGAAAAGATGACCAGGTTAGAGGGCCTCGTATAAGACATGGGCCTCTGGGACCTGCTGAGTAAGCTGGTGCGCATACGGTTCTTGGTAAACAGGATGGTGTTGGCCCAAATTGCTGACACTCAGCTCTGCCGTGCTGTGAACTGCGACGCACCAGGAGCAAGGATGCATTGCCACGGAGATAGCAATATATCCACCTAACAACCGGTAGAAATTAAAATCGTAGCATCTGCCTCTGACTGGGTGCTTCCCATGTGCTAAAGAAGAGGTACACATACCTCCTGGGTGTTAGCTCTTACCAGGCCCTGCCCTGCCCTTGAAGCTCCAAGAATCCCAAGCAACCCAGCGTTCCCCAGAGGCACCATGCTAATCCCTGCCTCTCTGCCTTTATCCATGCATTCCTTCATTCAACAAATAGATCCCAACTATCTACTGTGTGTCTTTTTTGGGTGGAATTGTGTCCCCCCAAAATTCATATCTTAAAGTCCTAACCTCCAGTACCTCCAAATGTGAACTGAATTGGAAATAGGGTCATTGCAGATGTAATTAGTTAAGAGGAGGTCACACTGGAATACAGGGAATTGTGTCCTTATAAAAAGAGAAAATTTGGACACAGGCACACAGACACATACACACACACACACACACACACACACACACACACACACACACACAGAGACAGGGGTAATGCCACATGAAGATGAAAGCAGCGAGCAAGGTGATGTGTCTACAAAACAAGGAACACCAAAGATGGCCAGCAAACCACCAGCAGCTAGGAGAAAGACATAGAACAAATTCTTCCTCAGAAGAACCTCAGAAGGAACCAGCCCTGCTGACCCCTTGATCTCAGATTTCTAGCCTCCAGAAACATGAGAAAATAAATTTCTGTTGCTTTAGCCACCCAGCCTATAGTATCTTGTTACTAATACAGCATCAGACCTGAAGGGATGGGGATCTGTCACTGAACAAGACAGGTGAGGTCCCTGCCCACACTGAGCTTACCTTCCAACAGAGAAGACAGACTCTAAGTACACAAAAATAAATATACTATGACTTCAGGTCATGACAAGTGATGTAAATGAAACTAAAGCAGGATAAAGGGATAGAGAGTGACCAAAGTGCTCAGAGAAAATGCCTGTGAGGAGGGGACCTTTTGAGCAGAGGCCTGAAAGAAGTGAGGAATAAGCCATGCAAAGTTACGAAAAAAGAATGTTCCACGTTGGTCCCTTTGTCTGGACGGTGGTCTACCTCGCCTGTGCCCTCCCCCAACCCTCCCAGTACCTGGCTGATTCATCCTTCTAGTCTCAGCTCAGATGCCATCTCTTCCAAGGAGACTTTGCTGACCCACAGACTAAGCTAAATGCTGGGCTCCCAAACACCTGGACTACATGTGTGTCCCTGAACTCCTTGTTTTATAAGTTTTTTGGTTAGTTTTATGTCTCTGTACCTAGATTGTGCTTTCATAGAGGACAGGATTATATCCTATTCATTTCTGGGTACCCAGAGGTCACCACAGAAACTGGTGAACAACAGGTGTGCAATAAAGTTTAGTGGATGGATGGATGGATGGGTGGCTGGATGGATGGACTGATGGACAGATGGGTGGATAGAAGAAGAGGTGAATGGAATTATGTTATTTATTCCTCACTACCACCTTGTGGGATACTTATTATTGTACTCATGGTACTGATGAGGAAATTTGGGTCTCACTGAGGAGGGATACTGGCTATACACACTATTCCCACTGACCACGTTCTAGGCCACAATTCAACTGGCCCGATTCAAATTGTCAAAGGAGCCAGCTGAGCAAAGTCACCAGTTGGGCCCAAGTTCCTTGACATGCACAGTCCTTTACAAATTACCCTCTGACATTTCCATTTGTTCCTCACGACAGCCTGAAAGTACCCAAATAGGATAATTGTCTTTATCTGACAGATAGGAAAATCCTAATTCAGGGAGGTGAGCTGAATTACCCGGGGACTCAACAGCCGGCAAGAAGAGCAAGGGCTCCCAGCTCGCTGCTTTTTCTGTTCATGGTGCTGCCACCCCACCTCACGGACCCTCGGAACCATATCTTAGATTCTTGGACCTAAGAGGACTCGGACTTCATCTAGGCCAACCTCTTATAGACAAGGAAGGAGTAGCTCAGGGCTGGCAACCCCTGTGCTCACCATGCTTCCCTCAGGCTGACCCCACTTCACTCGCTCTAAGAAAATACCAGAGAGATGCTACTTTGTCCAAAGACAACAGGAAACACCTGCCCTTTAAAACAAAAGGAACACAACGCAAAACAAAGAGAAAAGGGAACTATTATCTAGACAGAACCCTAAAACCCGCTTTTCTCTGAGAACCGCACACTCTTCATCAAAGCCCCTTTCCCTTTAAGACCATAAGCTTTTCTGGAGGATTAAGTTGGAGGAGGACAGAGTAATGAAAAATCCACGAACCACAGTGGCCCCTCCATCAGCCCTTTAATGAGAAACACGTGGAGGTGGACGGGCACGGAGGCAGGGATGGACAGTGTTCCTTCAGGGATGGACAGGGTCCACACTTGCCGGTGTGGATGGAGAGTGGTTGTATCTCTCCAGTGGCTCCACGTTCCTAGCGGGAAATGGTAGGGTGTAGGAGGCCCACTGAAGCCAGCAGCCTGGGGGGCAGCAAAGGTGACTGGTGACTTCACTCCCACCGTCCACGTTTCCCAGCAGCTCTCTGTTCTGCTCTGGGCCTCTGTGCCCAGTTCAAAGTTATGAATTCAACCCAGAGGGGTCGAGGTCAGATCCAGGAGGTGCAGGCAGCCCCAGTCCGCCATGTGAAGAAAATCAAGCTTACAAAGCATTTGGGGGAATAACATCTCAAAAGTGGTCTAAAACTGAAGGCTTCTTACCCCAGGAAGCCTGCTTCCACTCCTGTGTTCTCTCAGCTGGAAAAAACTCAGCCCCTTCATTCCATCCTTGGATCGTTCCCATAGTCAAGTGATGAGCAAAGGCAGCTGACCCTGCTTGAGAAACGTCTCCCCAGGCGCACTTCCTCCCCATTCCTGGAGCACCTGGCCCAGGTCTGGCCTCATCACCTCTTGCATCGGTATTCTTATTGGAGCAGCCCCTCCCTCCCCTGACAACCTACCCCATCTGTTGGCGTGATCTTCCTGCACAATTAACCTGATCAGGTCAGACCCCTGCTCCAAATGCCGGGTTCCTGTTTCCCTTGAGATACATCCGGACTCTTCATCAGGGAACACGAGGCTCCGTGTAACTATAACCAACCTCACCTCCTTCTCTCCTACCACCTCCCATTTTTCTCTCCGGCAGCTCTCAACTGCTTGTAGTTGCAGCCACTCTGTGCCATTTACATCTCCATTCATTTCCTCATGTTATTCCCTTTTCCTGGAATGACTCTCTTCCCTCACCATCTCCCACCCGCTACTGCCCTGCCTTCCTGCTACTCATTCTTTGAGGGCCGGCACAGGTAATCATCTCCTGGAGGAAGTTTTGCCAGTTCTCCCTCACACCAGGCCAGCCACCAAGCTGGGGCAGGTGCTTTCTCCATGCTCCCACAGCCCCCTCTTGCTACACTGTGCACCCAGAGTGACAGCCACCTGTTCATGTCCCTTTCTTCTGACTCCTCCTCAGGGGCCAGGGTTCTGTTTTACTCATCTCCACATCACCAGCTGCTGGTCAAAGTCAGAACTCCATAAATGTCTAGGGGATGAATGAATGAATGGTTGATGGAATTGAAGTGACTCATGAAGGAAAGTAAGGAGTCCAGGAGAGTTCCAGGCCAGAGGCTACAACAAGGGGCTGGATGTTGATGCTTTTCATAAGATTGGAAATACAGAACGAATGACGGTTTAGAGAACAAAGGGCTACCCCCATCGGGTAGAGACATCCACTAGGCAGTTAGATCTATGTACACATCTGGAGTTCAGGAAAGAACTTATCTGCACGAGGGGTATCATTTGGGGAATCACTGCAGTGGGAAAATTGCTCAGAGAAGGGTCTAGAGTGAGAAGAAAACAGGGGAGGAACACTGGTATTAAAACATGGGCAGAGTCGTGCTTTGTGACCACCTAGAGGGGTGGGATAGGGAGGGTGGGAGGGAGACGCAAGAGGGAGGAGATATGGGGATAGGTATAGCTGATTCACTTTGTTCTACAGCAGAAACACACCATTGTAAAGCAATTATACTCCAATAAAGATGTTAAAAAAAAAAAAAAAAAAAACATGGCAGAGAAAGATAGTTCCATGTAAATAACAGAGGAGACAAGGCCAAAGAGGTAGGAGCTACTCCATCAGGATGTGATGTCACCCAGATCAAGGGAGGAGAGCATTCTGAGAAGGGGATGACCAGTGCTTCCAAATGCAGCAGTCACTTCTTAAACGATGGGCAAGGCCCTTTATAATCTAGCCCTTGCCTAGATTTCCCACCTCATCCCCTCACACCATAGATTCCAGCCTGTCCGCATGGCTTAGCGTTCCCTGAATATCCTATGGCATTTCACCTTCCGGTACCTTTGTTCATTCATTTCCTCTTCCTGTAAGGTCCATATCCACCTATCCCGAAATTGTCACCACCAGTCAAATGCCGTCTTAAGCTTTTCCTCCTATAAAGCTTGCCTAACCTGCTGACCGCTCCTTCCTCTAGGCCTCTACTCTTCTGTGAACTTCGCTCTTACACATCACCTGTAAGGCTATATTTTTATTGCCATGCCTCTCTTACCCTCAAGGTTGAGTTGTCTGGGGGCACAGGCTGTCTATTTATTTCTACAATGCGGAGAGCAGACACAGGGTCTCGCATAAAGTCAGCAGCTCCTATATTTTATTGAATGAGAAAGACTGAACCAAATACTTTGCACGTCAACGTCACTCATAGAACAAATCGGTAGAAGTGCAAAAATCAAGATCCAATTAATTGAGGGTTTTCCTTTGCTGGGTTTTGGTTAACTGAAGTTCCCCTGGGTTAATGCCTAGATTGATGTTATACAGAATGCACTGAATTTTGCCCTGGCCTATATGAGCTCCTGAATATACTTGCAAATGAACTCATCTGGGGAGGAGGGATCACCTTCGTGGGGTTACACAGAAACATCCATTTGTGTTGAGGCTGCCAAATTGGCTCTCCCTTGGCCCCACTGCACAGAGGGTGTCTCATAAACGTTAACTAATCATATTAACCATGCTCAAGGGGGTGTCAGTGGTCATAAAAGCTGGATTTTATGGAAGCTTCTCTGTATCTCCTGGTGGGTGGCTACAACTTATACAGGCCTGGTGGCCAGAGGTCTCCATACAGCCTGCATCTAAGAGACCTGTACGCTTGGGTGGCTTGGATCCAATCACAAGCTGGGACGCCCAACCATTGATTGATTGAGGAAGGCCACCCACACTGAGCCTTCTGGAATCCATTGGTGAGTCACGGGCCAAAGGATTATGTCTTCAATATGGGCCATCGGGCCTGATACCAAGGCATTTCCTGCTTATAGCTTAGCAGAGCTGTCCTTAATGAGGGTGATGACCTGTAGGTCCAAGAAATAACCGGATGAGAGGAAAACCCTAGCCTCATTTACACCTCATGGGACATGGCTTCCTAAGCCTTTTCTGTTTGATTCTATATTCTCCAGCAGACCTCAGTTTATACTCATGCTATCATTTATCCGTTGTATTCATTCATTCCATGGACAATAGTTGAACACCTGGGCTAGATAGATGTTAGAAGTACAGAGATGAATAAGACACGGTTCCCAACCTTTGCGGTTAACTGTAGAGAGATAAGTAAGAAACCATTGCCGTGCAATGTGTTATGTTTATATGGCCATAAAGGTATGTACAGAGGGAAGAAAGGGGACCATGGAGGTGACATTTGTACTGAGTTTTAAAGGATGAATAGAATTCCAGCTGGCAAGTAAAAGGGAAGAAGTGAGGGTGCCAGGTATCCAGGGGGGTGGAGGAGGCATTTTAAACAATTAGATACATAGAATGAGCGGGGTGCTGAAGTGGGGGTCAAGAGCAGGATCTCTGCCTCGATAATTCCAGGGATACCACTCACATCAGAGTCTACAGAGTAAGCTGGTGGTTATACGCCCCTCATGGCCCTCGTCGGGAAGCTTGGGTTCAATGCCTGACTCTGCTACTAACCAGCTGTATGACCTTGGGTGATGCTCTTCCTGTTCCTCGCTCCC
The DNA here is from genome assembly GCF_949987515.2 of Delphinus delphis. Classification (NCBI taxonomy): domain Eukaryota; kingdom Metazoa; phylum Chordata; class Mammalia; order Artiodactyla; family Delphinidae; genus Delphinus; species Delphinus delphis. The sequence goes on from NC_082683.1 coordinate 47,197,719, forward strand.
TTCAAAAGTGGAATCAAGAAACTGAACTGGGGCTTCCCTGGTGGCACAGTGGTTGAGAGTCCACCTGCTGACGCAGGGGACACGGGTTTGTGTCCCGGTCCGGGAAGATCCCACATGCCACAGAGCGGCTGGGCCCGTGAGCCATGGCCGCTTGGCCTGTGTGTCCGGAGCCTGTGCTCCGCAACAGTAGAGGTCACAACAGTGAGAGGCCCGCATACCGCAAAAAAAAAAAAAAAAAAAAAAAAGAAACTGAACTGGATGGTATCTAAATAATCTCTTCTCTCTAGACTCCTCTATGAGTCTGTGAATCCAGGGTGAGATGAAATGACGTAGGAGTTAAAGCTTGTCATTTCAGGACTGAATCAGGCATTGTCCTTGGAAATAAAACTCTAATCTTCTCCAAACTCTTGATTTGTGTACATTTTTTACATAATGTTAGTTAAACATTGATACATAAAATATGAGCACTAAAAGGGAATGTAAAGATCATTTAACCCAAGTGGTTCAGTTTTGAAAAGGTGAGACTGAGGCCCAGAGACAGTAACTGATCCACCCAAAGGCACATGGTGGGTTAGGTCAGGACGAGGACTCGACCAGACTCTTCGCCCCAAATTTGACCCCAACTCCTTCCAAGACATTATAATTTTCTTGGCCCAAGTTTCAGGTTTATTAAAAAAAAGAAAAAAAAAACAGAAAAAGAAGCAGTATTCTATTAAGAAGCATAATGTTGCTAATGAAGGCTGCCTGCAGATCTTCCCCTGTGCCTCTTGGACACCCTATTCCCACTCTGCTGGCTCCCAAATATCAGAGCATCCAGTTGACCAGACCTTCAGATCTAGGACCATGGCACACTTCCACCTCATATTTCTTTGAAATACAAGAATTCCAAACCCTTTTCCTCATAAGTAAATTAAATCTATGTATATATTCAAGTCACTTTACATGTGGCCAAAATATTCCAAGCACCATCCACCCAGATACCCAAATGAGAAACCCGAGTATGATTCTAGCTCCTCTTCTCTCTCCCATCCTCTCCTCCTAGTTGCAACACATTCCCTCTCTCCAACCTCACTGACCTACTTCATAGCCTCACCCTTTCGTACCTGGACTATTACATTAGTCGCCTAACTAGTCTCCCTCCCTCTCATCCATCTTCTTCCTCCTGCCACCAGGATGGTTTTGATTCTGCCCTGCTCAAGGGCAAACTAGGGGCACTCCCACACCTATCCAGTCTTAAGCATGGCATCTCACATGGTTGCCACCTTCTCCCACCCACCTTCACTGTTTATTTCTGCCTTCGTACTCCACCAGAGTACGTACAGTTATTATTTACGGTTCTACAGGTATGCTGTGCTACCTCAGGCCTCCACACCTTTACTCAGGCTGTTTCCTATGCCTGGAATGCTTCCCCCATCCTCAAATCCATCTGCCTTGTACCTGCCTCCTGTTCAAGTCTGCTCAGGATACCACAACAAAATACCACAGACTGGGTAGCATAAATGAGAAAAATTTATTTCTTCAGTGTTCTAGAGGCTAGAGGTCCATGATCAAGGTGCCAGCAATCTCAGTTTCTGGTGAGAGTGCTCTTCCTGGCTTACAGACAGCTGCCTTCTCTCTGTGTGCTCATGTGGGCTTTGCTCCATGTGTGTAGGAAGAGAGAGCTCTCTGCTGTCTCTTCTTCTTCTTACAAAGCCACCAATGCTATGGGATGAGGGCCCCACCCTTATGATTTCATTTAATCTAATTGCTTCCCTAAAGGCCCTCTGCCTATATACAATCACATCGAGGGTTAGAGTTCAACATATGAATCTGGCAGACACAATTTAGTCCATAACACCTCCATGATAGCACTCATCCCTATGTATTACGATGTTTTATTTTCATGTCTTTCTCCTCCATTGGATTCTAAGTTCTTGAGGAAAATTAGAATCGTCTCTGAATCCTTATGTTGGTGAAGCCTGGTCCAGGTTTTGTGAAGCCCGAGGCTTATAAAATGTGATGGGTCCTCACTAAGGAAGGGATTAAAAGTTAGGTCCGGGGCTTCCCTGGTGGCGCAGTGGTTGAGAGTCTGCCTGCCGATGCAGGGGACACGGGTTCGTGCCCCGGTCCGGGAAGATCCCACATGCTGCGGAGCGGCTGGGCCCGTGAGCCATGGCCGCTGAGCCTGCGCGTCCAGAAACTGTGCTCCGCAACGGGAGAGGCCACAACAGTGAGAGGCCCGCGTACCACAAAAAAAAAAAAAAAAGTTAGGTCCGAAGTGACTTGAAAAAGGGCTCATGCAAGTGAGGAGCCCTGGAGCTTCAGCGTCATAGCTTCACAGTCTACTGCCTCTGGGCTAACAATAAAAAGCTTCATTGGGTCCTACAAAGACCACAGGCTGGGGCGCATTCAAATTTCTCATGCGACTTTGGGCAGGTAATTTCATTATCCACACTTCAGTGTTTCTGTGTATGTAAAATGGGCTCATAATACCTGCCATGAGGTTGTTTTGAGGATGTAATTAAATAACCTGAAAATACATTAAATATTTGTTTACTTGCTCATTGTCTGTGTTTCCAACTACGATGTAAGCTCCTTTCAGAAAAGAGACTCTGCCTTGGTTGTGAATGAATCTCTTCCAAGATGGTGCCTGGAAATGGGTGGATGCTCCATAAATATTTGCTGGGTGAAAGAACGCAGTGCCTTGTGGGACCTGAAAGAATGGTGCTCGGTAAGTTCTCCCAATTGTAACTATTGCTACTATTAATGAGTCTTAGTTAAATGAATAAGGAAGAGACGGAAAATACCAATGATCAGAAGATGTAAAACATCGCTGATAGCTAGACTCTGGAGAGCATTACCATTCAAAACCTCTTATTGTCTTAAATGTTTTTAAACTGAGAATAAGAATACATCTGGAAGGAAAGAAGGAAGAAAGGAAGTTGAGGGAGGGAAGGAGGGAAGTAGGAGAGGGAGGGAGAGAGGAAAAGAAAAAGAGAGAGAGACAGACCAATAAATAAATAAAACAAAAGAACACTGAAAACCATCCAGGCAATGGGGAGAGTCAAAATAGGAAAGCCCCAGAAATTTGACATCGTTCCTTCCAGGACCAAGATAGCTTACATCAGCTCCCTCTGTGCTCTCCAGGGAGTAGGGAGTGTTGCTGGGTGCAGAATGCTCTCCAATCAGCCTTCTAAGAGGGGGCAGGCAACCTCAAATCATGTCAGGCCCCAGTCTCTTCCAGCTTGGAGCTGAAAAGCCAGTCCTCCAACTTAACTCTGAACTCCTCACCCCAATCAATTAAGAGAAATCCCATCAAAAACCCCAAGTAAGTTTGCTTGGCCTGACCTAGCGAAAGAGGCATTGCTCCTGCTGGAAGAATCTATCATTTTTAAATGGCTCACACTGATGGTTGAGGAATTCAGGGAGAGAGGCTGAATCCCAGCACCTCAAGAGCCTAGAGGGACCCCCACACTCACAGAGGGCCCCCTTCATTAGAGATGGGGAAACTGAGGCTGCAAGACAACCAGCTACTTTGTCAGGGTCACAGAGCTTCATTATTACTATCATTAAAGGGAATCCCTGAGATAGACCTAGCCTCCTACACAGTGCATTTAATTCTCACACTTGACTGTGTCAGTAACTCTGACTCATGGTTCAAGAATAAGACCCTCACCTCAGCTTCACAGATCTTGTTTCCGTTTCTCATTCTGCTTTGCATGCGCTGTGGGAGCTCGGACAAGTGACTGCACCTTCCTGGGCTCCAGTCTCAACCTCTGCAATTTGTCTCACACGTGCACTGTCAAGATTAAGCGAGGTAGCATTTTCTTAAAAGCTGGTACTTTTCATGCTTAAATGCTGATTTCCCACCTTCTCCCTTCCTCCCCCTTGCCCTACCTTCTTTCTCCTTCCCTCCACTCCTCTTTCCTTCCTTTGTCCTTCATAGGTGCTACGATGAAGGCAAAGAAGTAGAACACAGGGTCCTTGCTCAGAGGAAGTTCATCTCCAATCAGGCTTCAGTTTTCACTTCTCTAACACATAAAGGCGGGGATACACAGATGTCCATTCCCTGTCCTCAAGGAGCTTATAGAAAACCAGAGCTAAATACAAGGGGGAGAAGACCCCACAGGAAGCATGACATTTTATAAACATTTTCAAGCGTTCAGAAATCATGAAGAAGGGAGGGAATAGCCACGTCAGGGTCCAGCAGTAAGGTGTCAGAGGGGGAAACCCAAGACTATAGTTCTCCTTGCCTGATGCAAAAAACAAGCCAAAAAAAAAATGTTAAAGGGAAGTAGAAGTTCGCCAGTCAGGGCAACTATTTCTGGGCACCGCATTTTCTGAAGAGAATCTGGTGCGTACCAACTACTACATTTTTTTTAGTCCTCTGGGTCCTATGATTATTGAACCTCGTGGGAAAAAATCTAAACGTACATGAAACTGAAACAAGAGAAAGAAAATGAAAGGAGAAGAGGAAAGAAGAAGGAAGAAAGAAAGGAAACTACCTTGGGCTTTCACTTCTAAGTACTAAGTCCCAGACCAGTTCCCTTTATTTATTCATTCTATGAGTGACAAAAAGGAGGAAAAGGGGTGGGGGAAGGGGGGGGGGAGGTGGAAGGAAGAAGGAAGGGTGGGAAGAAAACTTGGAGATGAATATTATCTTCTGTTTAAACAAGAGGAAACTAAGGTCAAGAGAAAATGCCTTGCCCAAGGCAGCAGAGTCATAAGAAGAAGAACTAGGACTGAAAGCCAGCTCTGTGTGACTGCAAAGCTTGGACTCCCTCAGGACATCCTGATCCCTGGGTCAGAGTCCACTTTATCCCCCAAATGATAGCACCAGCGGTAAGGTATGGTCTGAAGAGCCAGGACATCATGGAAGCAGCAATAAAAAGCACAGAGCAAAGAGCCCTCCCAGGTGCCCAGTGAATCCCACCACTCCTGCAATTATCTCCACAAGATTAACTTCTCCCTGTGCTACTGACCAAGTTAACCCTGGGTGGGTCACTTAACCTCTCTGGCCCAAAGTTGTCTTCTCTGTAAAATGGGTCCATAACATCTTCATCATTTGATGAAAGGACTGGATTAGCTGAAATCTTGAGCTCCTGTCCAGGTTGAAGTTTTTAGATGTTACTCACATCACAGAATTTCACACCTAGAAAAAAAAGTGTAGAAATTCATGTGTCTCAAGCTTGAGAAATGGCTAGACTCTCGGCAGAGATTACCATTTGGCCCATTTGTTCTCTTCTGTTGCATAATGATAGAATTTTTAGTTGGTCACAACACTGCCCAACTAAAGAGATTACTTGGCCTCCCTTGAAGGTAGGGGTGGCCATATGATCAAACTATAGGTAGTGGATGTGAAAAAAAGTGATGTGTGTAAATTCTGCTCTTAAAAAGAAATGGTAGGCTCTCTACTTTCCTCCTTGCCTCCTTCCTTTTGGATGAAATGCACACTTGATGGCAGGAACTGGGGCTGCCTTCTTGGATCACAGGTTGGAAGGCCCATGATGAGGACTATAGAGCAACGTGATGGGAAGAGCTCGGGTCCTGATGCTCAAGAAACCATCATTCTATCCCTGGAACGCCTACCTGGACTTCATACATGAGAGAGAAATAAATTCCTACCTTGTTTATGCTACTGTCTTCTAACAAATACATCTTTTTTAAGGAAAAAAAATCACAGATTGTCCAATTTGGGAAACACACTGCACGGAAAGTGAAATGGAAAACATTTTAGACTTATTCATGGTGTTGCCATAGTCATAAATAGAAAGTCAAATGGGGCCACTGAAATCTCACATCTATACATAGAAATGGAGGTGGGGGAGGATGATTATGTTTATATGGAATGGGGAGAGGGCTGGATAACCATTTCAATGGATACACAAAATTATCACAAAACTTTTAAATTGCACTCACCCCTACCCTGAACCCAGGGGCCAGCGGAGCCCAGTTAGAGGAAAAATGATCTAATCCATTCATTTTCAAACCAAATTCCACTCTGACTCCAGGACAATATCTGGTAGCGGGAGAAGTCCAGGGAGGATGAGGCAGGACAAGATGAGATCAGCAGATCTCCAGGCCCCACCACTTGCCTCAACCGCGGCACCACTGTTTTTATCTGTTTTACATACTGAGGTCCCACAGAAGAATTCAAATGACTCTGTTGTTCAGGTTTGAATAAGTTCAACCTCCTGGTTAATAGAGGAAGGAACTACTACCCAGAAAGGGGAATTGACTTGTCTACAGCCACATAGTGAGGAAGAGGACAATTTCCCAGGCCTAGGAATCAGCCTCTTTCACTGAATCATACCTATTTATTGATCAGGCCAGACCCAGCTTCTAGCCCGGGGATAACCCTCTCTTATCCAAGAGTCAGAGCTTCCCTTTTGTTTGTGATTTTTAAGTGACTCTCTCATCCACACCGGTGCTTCAGCCAGAAGAGAAACAGCCTTTGACCACAGCAGATGCTCATAGCCTGAGAACGAGCCAGTGAATTCCTATACAGGCCCCAGGAAGTCACAGGCCATCCAGCCTGCTCAGCTGACCCAGAGAGGTTGGATCTTTCCTGGTCAGGATGGGCCTTGAGAGTAGAGCAAGGGAAGACGTCACATTTCCTGTTGCATCAGGACCATGACAAAAGGTGTCTTCTTCTCAGAAGGTAGGATCAGGTGGGTGCCAGGAACAAGCCCCCGAATTCCTAGGCACAAGTGTTAGTCACTCAGATTAAGATTAAAAGTGATTGAGGGGCTTCCCTGGTGGCGCAGTGGTTGAGAGTCTGCCTGCCGACGCAGGGCACACGGGTTCGTGCCCCGGTCCCGGAAGATCCCACATGCCGTGGAGCGGCTGGGCCCGTGAGCCGTGGCTGCTGAGCCTGCACGTCCGGAGCCTGTGCTCCGCAACGGGAGAGGCCACAACAGTGAGAGGCCTGCGTACCCCAAGAAAAAAAAAAAAAGTGATTGAGAATTCCCTGGTGGTCCAGTGGTTAGGACTCGGTGCTTTCACTGCCAGGCCCAGGTTCAATCCCTGGTCGGGGAACTAAGATCCTGCAAGCCACGCAGTCCGGCCAAAAAGAAAAAGATTAAAAGTGATTATTTATTGGAATGATTCAGAAGTTCCCAGTTCTCAAAGGCCTTTTATACTCATTATCTTGGTTGGGGGCTCATACAGTGCTAGAGGGGAGGTGGGTCAGAAATCAATATGGCCTCATGATGCCGTCATAGACACTGGAGGCCCATCGGGATCTCACTAGAATGTGAATTCCTCCAGGGAAGGGCATTGGGTTGATTTTGTTCACTATTTCCCTAGTATTTATGGCACTACACTTGCACTGATGCCCACTAACTGTTTGCTTCATAAGTGAAGAAACAGCCTCTGCCAATCTTCCCAACCTCATCTCTCCTCAATCCCCCCATTAATACACCACCCACTTGTCCCTCCAGTCACTGAACCACAGGCAAGTCCCCAAGCGGAGGCAGCATTCTCTCCAGCCTGCGGGGTTTATACACACTCCTTTCTGAGCCTGAAATGGTCTCTGCCACCTTTTCCTTCTACCGGACCTTTCTATCTCAATCTTGACATTCAGGGCTGCTGTGTTCAGATAAGCAAGTTGTTCACCAGGCAAGAGTGATCAGCCTAGGAGGCAACTGGGGACACAAGGATCTGCTTAGGCTCTGCTTGCCAAGCTGTACATCCAGGTATGAGGCTACATTTGTCCAGAAAAGGAGGAGCCTTTTTCAAATTTTCACAGAGCTTCCATAAGGGCTAGGGTCCTGTTGACATCAGTTCTTCCAGGGGGCATTTACCCATATCCCAGAGCAGCTTAGAATCCACTCACAGTCTCTAGCCTTGATCGTTTCCCCCCAGAAGCTATGAGGTCTACCACTGCAGAGGTTGTCTTGTTAGAAGTTGTCTCAACCATTAAGACGGTGCCAGGCCCACAGTAGCGCTTCCAGAAATGTGTATGGAATGACAGAATGAGTGAATGAATAACGATGGGCTTAGAGAGGTGAACTGCCTTTTCCAGGGTCACACAGTCAGTCATTGGCAGAGCTGGCTCGAGCCCCCCAGACCTCCTGGGATCTGGTCCAGAGCTTCCTTCCACAGTGGAAACCCATCTTTCAAACATCCCTTCTGGAAGCCAAGCCCTCAGAGACACCTGATTTAGCAGTGAAGACAAGCCAGATAAACCTAATTAATTTGGAGCACTCTCATGAAGCTTATTCACTCGGTCAGTGAGGGTTACTAGTAAACGGAAATATTTGGGGAGACTCATTTTTCCACCCCCAATTCATAATTCTGTCTACTCGTCACTCTTCACCCAGATGTAAGAGGTGCTAACGCAGTTCAAGCAGGCCCCAGGCCTCCAGCACCACCGTCCTGACCGGGCTTTGCCCCTCGATGCTTATCCTGCAAACTTAAACCAAAGGGGCTTGACCAAGTGGCTTCTCCAAAGGATCCTGGAGCTAAAAGCATCGCACACTTTGGTCTTTGGGGGATAGTGTGATCCAGATCCCCTGATGACAAAGCTGCCCAGGAGAAAGTGAGGAGGAATGCAGAAAATCACCTCACTGGCCGCCGGGAGACCCAGGTCCCTGTCTTGTTAGGATAGGTAATTCCTCATTGGAGAAGTAAGATTTGACCAGAGCCACTTGGCCTGCAGAGGACGATCCCAAGGCAGAGCTGTCTGGAAGATGTGAAAGACGATCAAGAGACAAGGGGCTTTGACTGCTTCTCTCTCCAAGGTGGGGGCTGTGATAGGAGTAGAGAGAACCCAGGAGTAGTCACCACTGCCCGCTCCACCACTTTATTGCTCTGTGACCTTAGGCAAGTCACTGACGGTCTCTGAACCTCAGTTTCTCATCTGAATACGGGAGATAAAAATACATACGTTGAAAAGGGTTTTTTTTTTTTTGGTCACACCCTTCTTTCCGTATCTGCTTATCACTACTAGAGCAGAGAGGAAAGAGCCTGGGCTCCAGGCTCAGACTTGCAGTGTGATCCGGAGTAAGTTACTTCCTTCAGTCTCAATTTTCTCCTTTGTAAAATACTGTCTACCTCATAGAGTTGTTCCAAGGATTAAAAGAAAGGAATATATATGAAGTACTTGTTTAGTAAGTGCTGAACAAGTGTGAACAACTCTTACATTGTGTCTTACTACTAAATTACTAATAAAGACAGACCACAGATTAAAGGGCAGAGTACTGGGATTCCAGCCCCAATTTGGGCACTTGCATTTCGTGATCTTAAATAATTAAGTACCTTCTCTGGGCCTCCATTTATTCCCTCAGTAAAATGAAGGGCTGGGGTCTCCCTAAGGGCCTTCCCCCATTACATTCTGCGGATGCCAGAATCTCTTCCCCTTTGGACCTTCTGCTCCCAGGGCCTGAAATGTCCATTGTCAGCGGGTGGAATTCCCTGCTCATCCTGCAGGGCCAGGTTAAATGAACTTCCTCTGGGCATATTTCCCTAAAGGGCACAGAAACAAGCAAGCAAACAAAGTAAGTCATGGTGCTTTCCCTTGCTTTTAGTGGTCGCCTGGAGTCTGCACTTCCGGCTTTACTTAGTTCTCTTGTCCTCTCCCCACCCAGCAAACCCAGTATCCCTGGAGGGCATGGCTCTGGTAGAATAATAGATTATACCTGGGCTTTGAAGGCAGATCAGGGCCAAACCGAATTCTGTCCCACCTATCTAGATGATATCGGTAAGTCACTTCATCTCTCTAAGACTCAACTGCCTCATCTGAAGAATGGGAGACTAATGTCGACATCACAGGTTGTGAGAATTCAGTGCAGGAACCACCAAGAGCTGGGACGTGAGAATGAAAGGCAGTCACTCTAAAGGGCTGGAAGTTGCCCTTCTCTTCGGAAACGTCCCCGGGGTGTGGCACGAACGAAGCACGAAATACAGTGTTTGGTGGACAGCACTCTGTGCGTGGAGCTGCTTGGAAATCGAAATCCTCCGGCCGCCAGGCCTCCCTGACAGATAAACTGCCGTCACGAAGAGTTAATGTTCAATCACCCTTCCGACCCCGTGCCTTTCAAAAGGAGGACTGGCTGGAAGCCCTGGACTGCTCCCACTGGGTGCGTGCCTGCCCACCCGAAGAAGTCTGGAGAGGGCGGGGAGTGGGCGGGGAGGCAGGCCAAACAAAATCTGTTTCTGTGACGTCACCGCAAACACTCTCCCAGATAAATGCCCAGCTACAAAGCATCTGCATTGCGTGCCAAAACGTCCGGCTGGGCAGAAAACAAGAAATCAGGTCCCCCGTGGCCCGCACAGTCCCGCCCCGGGCGCTTGCCTCCCAGGCCCGGGACGGAGGGACGGCCGGAGCCCAGCGGCCCAGGGAGAACCACAGCTGGCTCAGCTCCCGGCCGCCCTCCCCGCCCCCCGGCGACAGGCCCCGCACCGGCTCGCAGGACAACCAATCAGCGCTTCCTTCTCCCCCAGAACCTGAAGGGACCGCCCGGATCCGCGGCTGCGGGAGGAAAGCCGGCAACCAAAACAAACAGAAACGCGAATGCCTAGGAAACGCGCAAAGCGGGCCACGCAGGCGGCAGAGGTAACGCTGAAAGAAACCGCGACTGACCTCCTTGAAGATGTTAGAAGATATTCCACCTGTGAAAACGACGACAGAAATATTGAGGACGGAAGAGGAGGAGAATCGGAGAGTCAGTGCCCTTGGGGGGAAAAAAATAAGACGGCTGAAATTTTAAAAAGAAAGTCAATACTCCAAACGCAGCAGTTGGCCCCCCACAGGGAGTTAATTATTCATGGATTGCATCACCCATCCCTGTGCCGTCCTGTCCCTCCTTTCGCAGCTTAAAGTCCAGGCTCCATCATTTTAATGACTCGGCCTCAACTCCCTTGCACCCGCACCCATCAGTGTGCGCACCTGCACATTGCAAGCTGGGTAAATACAACTCTCCCGCCCGCCCTCACCTGCGTCCACCCGGCTGTACGTGGCGGAAGAAGCACACCGCCTGGCTGACTCCTCTCAACAAACTCCTGAAACCAAGCCCAAGTCCTACTGCACTTCCCGAGTGAATTCCGTTCCACTCCTCTAAAGGACCGTTCGACATCTTCTCTCTTGTCGTTCCCAACACCTCCTCCCGCACCCTTCCTCACGGCTGCTAATCTTGCTTTGATTTTACTGAGGAAATAGACTCAGTCAGAGAGAACTTCCTCCAGCCACCACCCGCTCCTCCATCCCACACGGATATCCGCGCTTGCCCTTCGCCCATCCTCTCTGCCCTCCCTCCCGGCGTCGGCCACGTCGCTCTGCCTTGTCCTTTCACGGGCCTCACGTCTGCTGGTACTCTGTGCCCACGTCCTTCACTGCCCCAAGCCACCGTCCCTCCTCTCCCGCACCATCACTTTCACCTTCTTGGCTAAATCATTCTCCTCGGCACATAAACATTCTGTAATTTCTCCCATCGTTAGAGACAGGAGCGAACCCAAACCAAACAGGTCTTTTGAGGTTCCATATTTTCCTCCCGCTACCTACCCATTTCTCAGTATCCTTTACAGTACAACTTATCAAGGACAGTCTGCGCCCCCGGTTTTCAAACTGGTTTGGTTTACACACCCACAAAAGAATTCTGAAAATTTATGTACTCTAACACACATTTTACACTGACCTCTAAAATTGTTCATTGTAAGTTTACATAGTTGCAAAGAAACTTATGGCAATTTGTAAATATTGAAAATTTGAAATAAAGGTACTAAGTCACTTTTAAATGATCTAGTTGAAAGTGAATATCATAGTGTTCTGATGCCTACATTTACTTTTAAAAATGTATGAAAGAACTCTTCTCAACAATCAGAAATTTTAGTTTCTTTTATTCCTTGAACTCATATTTTCATTCCATTTACCTCTCCTCCAGAATCTTAACCTAATACAGATTATAAGATTGAAAGTCTTTTATTGATCACCATATCATATCTCTCTAAAATGTATATAAATGCTATATAAGATGTTTTGTTTCCTCTAACCATATGGTTCTAAGCATTAAAAAATTCCATCTGCATTGAGTTATCATTATAATGATTAGTATACACAATTGATCAAAATAACAAATCTGGATTTTAAAAAATAATTCCTAAACATATAAAGTAAGGAAACATACAAAGTATAGGGAATTTATCTCATAATGGGATATCTGAGAATTTTCTTTAGTATATATATCCACTGGTATATAATATTTATCACTAGAGTGACACAGAGTTAAGCATGAATTCTAGTCCTATTTATCATATTTACAGATGTCAGCACAGAGAACTTAGTGTCAAGAATCAGTTCATGGGGAAAGAGTTTTGTTTATAGGACTGCGACTTCATTCTTTGAACTCCTAAGTTGTATGCCAAAAATCACACAGTGAACTATCATCAAAAATTATTTTTAAGAATATACCATCTGATAACTAGTAAATCAGGAGCTCCGTATAGCTGATTGCAAGGTGCCTATCAGATTTTCAAGCAGAGATGTCAAGGGACATCTGTCCTGCGGCAGGAACCGTGGTGCCCCAAGCAGGATCAGGATGTGAGAGGTGGCTGCAGAGGTTGCCCCTGACCCCTGACCACAGGTGGAATGGGGAGAGCGCTGCCCTCAAGTCAACGACTCAGGTTCTTATCACAGGACCAGCCCTGCTGACAGTGTGACCTGGGACAAATTACAAAACCTCTCAGAGCCTCAGTTTCCCCTTGCCCCTTTCATGCAGGTTCATAGATTCTGAAAACAGGAGGAACTCTCACTAGGAACACAGACTTTTTGAGTTCTTTCACTTAGGAGAACAAAATAACACAGATTCAGATGCAACTGAATCACTAGTCACACCCTGAATTTTATTTTATTTTATTTTTTTACTTTTAAATGTAGTAAAATACATATTACATAAAAGTTACCATCTTAACCATTTCCAAGTGTACAGTAGTGTTAAGTATATTCACATTGTTGTGCAACCAACTACCAGAACTTTTTCTTCTTGCAAAACTGAAACTCTATACCCATTAAACAACCATCCGTTCTTCCCTGCCTGCAGTCCCTGGCAGCCACTATTCTACTTCCTGTTTCTATTTCTTTGACTATTCTACATACTTCATATAAGTGAAATTATGCAGTTTGTCTCTTTTTGTGACTGGCTTACTTCATTTAGCAAACTGTCCTCAATATTCATCCATGTCAGAGCGTGTGTCAGAATTTTCTTCCTTGCTAAGGCTGAATGATATTCCATTTCAGGAATATACCAACTGTGAATTTTATTTCATGCTGAGATGAAACTTGTTTATTCAAAAAATATTTATTGAGCACCTACTATGTGTATATACATCTGGATATGATGTGCTTGTGAGCCAAACAGATATAAATTTCATAGTCTAGTGCAAGTGTAAAGTGGATTCATTCTCCTGTCCTATCTTTTCATCCATCAACCAAGCCTCTGGGTCAGAATATCAAGTTGGCATCACAATCCCAGTATTCCAATTTGTAGCCCCGAGACCACCTAGTTCCGTCCTCCACACATACAGCACATCTCCAGACCCTTCCTCACAACAACCCAAACCTCTGCCCCGCTTTGATTCACTCCCTTATAATAGCTGCATAGGTGTCTGTATCTCTCATGAGATTGTAAACTTGTTTGCAAATAAGAAGCAAGTAAGATTTCTGTATCCCCAGCAGTTTAACAAGGTACTTGGCACATAGAAATGTTCAAGAGTTGTTTATTAATATTTGCTCATAAAGCTGGAAAATCCTTCATTTGTTCAAAATTATTCAAATGCAAAATAATTCAAAAATTACTGCTTGCCTACTATGTGCTAAGCTTTCTTCTAGGAGATTGGACTATCGCAAAGAACAAGGCAAGTTTGACCCATACTTTCATGACACGTTCTGGTTAGGGAGTGCAAGAATCAACAATGAGTAAAAAACAGTAAAAGAAATAGCAGACAGCGATTAGAATAGAGTGCTTGAGTATCAAGGGCCTGGGTTTGCACTGCTTTATCCTGGAGGGTCAGGGAAGTCCTCTCTGCAGGAGTGTTAGTGGGGCAGACATCTGATGAGAAGAAGGAGCCCAGCAGGGGAAGGTCACAGGGAAGAGTATTCTAGGCAGAGGAACAGAGAGTGCAGAGGTCCTGAAGCAGGAGAGTTATACTGACGCAGGTTAAAGCCATATTATTCCTAGTTTAGAGATAAGACCATCAAATCTAAGCTTCAGTGACTTGTCCACCTCTCACAGAAGTGGTAGCTAGACTGGGAGTTGAGTACAGTCAGAAAGTAATCATATTTAAAGGGTGTGCAGACATTTTTCAAAGCAGTTCAATCCTCTAAGCCATAGAAAAGAAATAGTTTGACTGAACTTGATCCAAAACAAGCCCACGTTTCTCATCCTGCACAACCCCGCTGGGCCATCCATCTCATCCACTTCTCACGTCTTTCTCCACCTCTACCATGTCCAAGCTGTTGATTCCTATAGGTCTGTCTTCAGCCCAGATGTCTGTTATGTCTATTCTGAGCTAGAGACCCTAGTCCCCAACTGGAATGCAAGCTCTATTTTGTTTTGTATACTGCTGTCCAAAACCAAAGCCTGGCACAGAGTAGGTACTCAATTAACATTTGTTGAATGAATGAATGAGTAACTAAATGAACTGCAGGCCTATTTATCCACCTATTTACTGGACACATCTATCTCAACATCTCAGAGACAGGTGAAGGTCAGCATATCCCAAACAGAGTTCCTCATCTCTACTACTCTCTCCTCCAAACTGCCCTTTCCCCGTTTTCTCTCTCTCTGAGATCAGTACACACTCCACCTGATTGCCCAAGTCAGAAACCTGGGCACCATGTTTGATTTCTTCTCTCTGTTTTCACCCATATCTAATAGGCAATGAAGTCTTCTCAATTCTAACTCTTTATATTTCTAGAATCCGCCCTCCTGCTTGTACATCCCTTCTGGCTTTGCCTTGGCTAAAAATCTTATTGCTTCTCTCCTGGGTTATTGTAATAGTCAACTAACTGTCTCATTTCTTTCTGTCTCTCCTACATAAACCTCTATTCTCTACAATGCCCGTAAGAGTGATCATTTTAAAAAATGTTTTTAAATTCTGAAAGCTACATATTCATTCTAAAGATGTGGAAAGTATAGAAAAAACTTGAAAAAAGAAAACAGAAATCACCAATATTTCCACTATGCAAAGATAACTATAGTTACTTTTTGGTTTTGGTACAGCTCCTCCCAATAATTTTGCATATTTATTCAGTTGTTTATTTATTTTAAATCAAAACCAGAATCACTGTGTTTAAGCTTTGAATTCTTCTTTTTGTCTTGGCATTTTCTTTTGAATGCCTCCCTATACCTTGAAATATTGCCAAATGTACTTGAATGCTTTAAAATATTGTATCAACTGGATGTATTGTGATTTATTTAATCGTTTTCCAATTAGTCAACATTTAGATTGTTTCCAATTTCCTTATGTGCCTTCAGCACACATTCTTGTACATAAACTTTTGTCTTTATTTCTAATTATCTCCTTATGATAAATTCCTAGAAGTAACATTAGTAGAGCAAATTATATGTCCATGCTAAGGCTCTTTTGTCAAGTTGCCTCAGAGAAACTTCCTAGAAATGCAAATCTAATCATGTTACTCCCTTTTGAAAGCCTCCAGAGATACTAGCTCAGACTTCTTAGGTAGGTATACAAGACTGCATGATTTGGCCTCAACTTACCTCTCTGACTTCATCTGCCATTGCTTTCACATGCGATCCCTTTATTTCAACCACATCAAGCTATATATCAGCTCATGAAATGTGTCAGCCCTTTGGACATGGTTGTGTTCTCTGACAAGAACACCATGCTCCCTTTTCTTTATCTAGCCATCTCCTACTTGTTTCAAAATTTAACATTAAGCAATATCTATGTAAGATAGAAAATATCTTCAATTTAAATGCTTGTGGTGAGTTGGGCTCTATACTAAAATATTTCATTTAATCATTATAACCATTTTGCATAAGTATTATGTTATCTCCAACATCCAACTGAAGAAACAGAGGTTCAAGAAGTGAGGGGTTTATGTAGTTAAATGGCAGACTGGAGATTTAAACCCAAGTCTATCTGACTCTGAACCCATGTTCTTTACAATTTGCTTCCTCTCTGATCTTCCTGTCATTTAGACTCCTCTTTTTTTGGGTTTCCAGAGTATCCTGGGCTTACTTTTGTCTTTCTGTTTATCCATCCATCAGTCTCCCTCGTTAGACTGTAAATTCCTTGAGGACAAGAACTATGTCTTATTCAAAGTGTAGGGGCTCAGTGAACATTCACTGAATGAATGAGGAATGAATAAACAAACACTGGCTGTACTCTTATAACTCTGACCTCAGTTTTCCTTAATTTCCTTTGCTGTCACTGATGATGATTTTATGAGCTTGTCTCCTTGGGGGATCACCACTCATTTCCTCTGATGTCTTGATTCATGCTGGGGTCCTCCAACTGAGCAGAGGTGACATCATGGTCGTGGAACTCCCCTGCCAATCAAGGTGGACCCCCAGACAGCCTCCCGTGAATCAGGCAGAAAGAGAAAGATGTCGAGTGAGAGTGCCAGTAGAAAGTTTCTGTTTGCCCACACATGCCAGAGTAATGAGAGGGAAGGAAACACAGAAATAGAAGGCAGAGGCTTAATGGGATGGAAAGAGGCCCCGGTGTGAGGCAGGAACTGGCCTTAAAGGATTAAAAAGAAAATGAAAAGTGAAAACTTGGCACATAGCTTCTACTGGAGTTAAAGAGATGAGGTCCACAGGAGTCATTGTTCACTGAGGCTGTACCACTGATGTCAAAACTCCTTCCAACCCCTCGTTCCAACACCCTGAATTCAAGGGCAGTGCAGTGCTTACTTAGGTACAATGGATTCCACCCCCCCACCCCCCATAAAAGGCACCTTCCATGGGGCAAGTTTCTGAGAGCTGCTTGGACCACATATTCCACAGTTTGGGCACCAAAGTGGCAATTATCCTTTATTCCCCCTCTCCGCCGTCACCACAAACATCATAGCATCCCCACAAATGCCACCTAAGAGTTTGTGTCACCCACTCAGAAGAAGCAGAGTGAACATTCACGTACGTGCATATACTTGGACACACACACACACACACACACACACACACACACACACACACACTTGCGTGCATGCCCAGAGATACACAATTGTGTATTGGCAAATACATGTACATCCTTGCATATATAATTCACACACACACACACACACACACACACACACACACACACTTCCAAACATATACTAAAGAAGGGACTCTAGTCATCTATTCAATCAAAAATATTTAATCGAGTACTTACTCTGTGCTAGCCACTGTGCTCCATCCTAAGGAAATGAAGGATAAGACATTGTCATTGCCTGCAAGGAGGTCACAGTCAATAGGTGAGATAGTTGGACATCTAGTCAATTGCAGAGCAAGATGACAGTGGAAGGTCAGCAAAGCCATCCAACACAACCTCTGGGCTCAGAGTTTTCCCAGGTAGGTGGAGGCAGATCTGATTCTTGACAATAACTAGGAAGAGGTAGCTACATATGCAAAAGCAAAGTGATATGAGTTTGGGAGAATTGCAAGCAATTCAGCATAGCTGGATTTTAGGGGACAAGGGGAAAGGTAGGTGTATCACAAGAAATAGGGGTTGAGGGATAGGAAAATCCCAGATCATGAAAGGAATCCCATGCTGAAATTCCAAATCTAGCGACATGGCAGACTTCATTAACGTAGGATTACCTCTCCCAGAAAAAACACATAGAAATACTGAATAAAATATAACAGTTCTCTCCACTGAATATAGTTCCCTTCCTCTGTTAATACATGGACCAGATCAAAAGACATTCCATGTATCAGAAATAAAAGGAGCATATAAAACCAAGGTAATAACTTCTGGCTGAAGTTGAAGTTGGAGAGGCACATAGAAGCCAAATCACACAGTCCTATATATCCATCTAATAGGACTGAACTGTTTTCTGAAATCCTTCTTCAGAAAGTTTAAAAAGAGAATAACATAATTTGATTGCATAGCCCAGGGTCTATGAACCCCCTGGGATTCCTTCCTGGTGGCAGCAAACACAAAACTGCTTTTTAGAGACCAGGATGCATGGGACTCCCATAGACAACAGAAACCCTGCTATAGATAAGCTCACAATAAAAAATTATAAACCACACACACTCAACCTATTTAGTGTGCAAGATGAAAATTAAAATTCAGAGGGATTTTACTTAGTCACACTTATCAGATTGCTAAAATGTTAAAGTCCAACAGTACCAGTTGTTGAAGATGAAAATCAAATAGAAATTACGTACGCTGCTAGTGATAGTATAAATTTGATACAACTACTTCTGAGAGCATTTTGGCAATAATATCTGTTAGAGCGGTGACGCATATACTCTACCATCTAGCAATTCCATTTCTTTGTGTATTGGGACTAAAAGGAGAAATACATAAAGGAGTCTATGTCTGCACTGTCTGCAATAGCAACAAACTGGAAACAATCTAAATGTCCATCAACTTTATAATGGATTAATAAGGTATGGTTTACCCATACAGTGATGCTACAGTGTTAAATGAACATTACGGATCTGTGTGCCATCATGGATAAATCGCAAAAACACGATGGTGAGTGATTAGAGCAGATTATAAAAAACGTACTACTTTGATACTATTTATATATATGCTTATTTAACACTCACTAAACAATTCTATATAGGGCTCATGGATGCATACATATGTTGGGTCAAGTAAGAAAACCTGATTTGAAAGGGCACGCACCAAATTCAGGATAATAGCTACCTGGCGGAGAGACTGTGTGGAATGAAGGGACTGGGCTAAAATCGTATCTCAACCGCTTCTTTCTTAACAACAACAATATCTGATCTGGAACAAATAGGGCAATATGCTAATCTCTTATAGTTGAGTGGTAGACACACGGTTCTCGTGTTATTCTCTGTATTATATTACATTTTTTGAAATAAATTTAAAAAGAAGAATAAATACCATGTGAAGGATTTTATTCCCTGAGCAGGTGAGTGGCATGGTCAGATTCGTGTTTAGAAGGTTCCCTTTGGCCGCTGTATGGAGGAATTCTTACAAGAATGTAGACTGAAGCAGTGATACCTGGTAAAGAGGCTATTGCAGTTGGTTAAAAAAGAGTTAATGGGGCCTCACATAAATAAAGGGAATAAAGGGAAGGGATGAGTTTGAAAGCTATTTAGGAAGTAAAAATTGCCAATATCTTGTCAAGCTTTTTATTTTCCTTTGGTATTGAACAAATTTCCTTCTGTTCCCTTTTTCAGTTGAAGTGTGACATAGCAATAGACAAATACATGAATCGAAATGTACTGCTTAATAAATTTTCACAAAGTGACTACCACCCACATTAAGTCCTCTCCCAGTCGATATGCCCCCTAACGGTAATCACAAATCTGACTTCTATCACTGTAGATGAGCTTTTTCTGATTTTCTTTTAACGTTGAATTGAATTTATTGAAATAACAGAGGCATTTAGTTATCACGCATAATGAGATGTCTAGACGCAGGTGCCTCCAGAGCTGATCCACCTAGGGCACTGGTCAACTGCTCTGTGAGGTTCTGGCTTTTTCCTTATGGCTGGCAAGGTAGCTGCCAGAGCCCCAGAGCTCTGTGAGGTTCTGGCTTTTTCCTTATGGCTGGCAAGGTAGCTGCCATACCCTCACAGCACAATGTCGAAGGAAGGAAGCAGCAATAACCAGGCTAATGAGACATCTCAAGTGCTTTCCTGTTTTCTCAAATACATAGAACATGATCAGCTGAATGGGGGCTGGGAAAGTCAGTGATCCCCTTTTTGAGAATCTGTGATAGGAGATGAGTAGAGAAAAACAAGGTTGAGTATCATTATGACAGTCAAATAATTTCCTTGGTTTCCTACCAGGCCCTTTCAATGCTAGGAATCAAGTGGTACAAATATTTATTTTGGTTCAAGTGTGTTTTTCTGACCAAGGTATAATCATCGCTCTGGAATTTTCTGTTCTTACTGAACTCCTTGAAATGTATTGTTTTTGCTTGCTTGTTTTGGGTTTTTTCTTTTTTTCCCCCAGTTTTATTGAGATATAATTGACGTACAGCACTGTATAAGTTTCAGGTGCACAGTATAATGTTTGACGTCCATATATTGTGAAATGATTACCACAATAAGTTTAGTTAGTATTCATCATCTCTTATAATACAAAAAATATATATTAAGAAAAATATTTGTTCCTTGTGATGAGAACTCAGGATTTATTCTCTTAACCACTTTCCTATATGCCACACAGCAGTGCTAGCTACATCATCATGTTGTACATTACACTCCTAGTTCTTATCTTGTAACTGGAAGTCTGTACCTTTTGACCACCTTCATCCAGTTCCACCTCTCCACAACCCCTGCCTCTGGTAACCACAAATCTGATGACTTTTTCTATGAGTTTGGTTTTTCTTTTTCTTTTTGTTATTTTTACATTTCACGTATAAGCGAGATCATACAGTATTTGTCTTTTTCTGTCTGACATTTCATTTAGCATAATGCCCTTCATTTCCATCCATGTTGCTGCAAATGTCAGAATTTCTTCTTTTTTATAGCGGAATAATATTCCATTGTATCTATATTCCACAACTTCTTTTTTTTTTTTATTTTTTGCGGTACGCGGGCTTCTCACTGCTGCGGCCTCTCCCCTTGTGGAGCACAGGCTCCGGACGCGCAGGCCCAGCGGCCATGGCTCACGGGCTCAGCCGCTCCACGGCATGTGGGATCCTCCCGGACCGGGGCACGAACCCATTTCCCCTGCATCGGCAGGCGGACTCTCAACCACTGCGCCACCAGGGAAGCCCCTCCACAACTTCTTTATCCATTCATCTGTTGATGGACACTTAGGCTATTTCCATGTCTTGGCTGTTGTAAATAATGCTACTATAAACATGGGGTGCAGATATCTCAACACAGGATTTTCATTCCTTTCAGATATATACCCAGAGGTGGAATGGTTGGATCATATAATAGTTCTACTTTTATTTTTTTGAGGAACCTCCATACTGTTTTTCCACAGTGGCTGTCCCAGTTTACCATGCCGCCAGCCGCGCACAAGGGTTCCCTTTACTTCACAGCTGCACCGGCAATTGTTATATCTCGTCTTTTTGATGTTAGTCATTCTAACAGGCATGAGGTGATATCTCATTGTGGTCTTGATTTGCATTTCCCTAATGATTAGTGATGTAGAACATCTTTTCATGTACCTGTTAGCCATTCCTATACTTCTTTGGAAAAATGTCTATTCAGGTCCATTGTCCATTTTTACATTGGGTTATTTGTTTTTTGCTATTGAGTTGTATGAGTTCTTTACATTTGGGGATATTAACTCCTTTATCAGATATAAGGTTTGCAGATATTTTTTCCCATTCAGTAGGTTGTCTTTTCATTTTGTTAATTGTTTCTTTTGCTGTGAGTTTGCCTGTTTTGAACTTCATAAAAATGAACTCACACAGTATGTATTCTGTTGTGCCTGGTTCCATTCACTCAATATTCTTTCTGTGAAATTCAGTCATATTGTTGTGCATTGCAGGGGTTTGTTCATTTTCATTGCTAAATGGTATTCCTCATGTGAATATTTAATTATACCTTTTAATGATCTTTTTAATTTTCACTTTTTAACTCAATTGTTGATGGGGATTTGAGTTGTTTCCAGTTTTGGTGAGAACACATACATCCCTCTGTTGGGTGTATATTTAGGAGTGGAATTTCTGGGGGATGGGGTGTGCATATTATTGGCTTTAGTAGATACTGCCAAAGTTTCCAAAATGGCTGTACCAGTTTATAACCCCACTTGCAGTGAATGAAAGTTCAATTGTTTCACCTCCTCACCAACATTTGTACTGTCAGTTTTTTTGTTAAGTTAGACAAGGATGTCACAGTATGTAGTAATATCTCACTGTGATTTTAATTTGCATTCCCCCATGACTAACAGAGCTGAGTACACTTCTGTGTTTATCTACCATTTGTATATCCTCTCTTAGAAAGTTTAAAACAGATGTTGTCTCTCTTTTTCTTATTCATTATTATTTACAAACTGTTTTGGTATCAAAAGAAAACTACCAAAGCCTCCCTGAGCCTACATTCATCTCTGACATCTGGGGCCACTCATGCCTCATCTTTTCTCCCAAGGAGGTGAGGGGAATCCAAATGTGATGTGTGCACTCAAGTTTTCAGAAAACTGCAAAGGTCTGTTGAAGGCACAATTATCGTCATTGGAAGGGTTGGTTCATGCAGAAGCTGGAATGTTTTTTCAGGGTTGAATGTCCTAGAAGGGATGCTTACCAGAGATAGGGAGAGGGTCCACATGGAGGACGTCAAAGTCTGACTCATTCTACTTATGATCCTGTAACACCTCCCCTCCTCCCCTTATCACACTACCGTAATTACTTGTCTCTTCTCCTAGACCTACATCTGGCAGAGCTCTTTTCATTTATGTCATTGGTGTAGATAAGTGGTATACACAGGCTTTGGCCCTTGGTAGATCTCAGAAAAACCACCATCAGATAGGACAGAGTCCTCCAAATGACGTCTCTCATAGCTTCCTGTATTCTTTCTTCATAATGCTCTTCTTACTTCTTAATTACCTATTTGTGTGATTATTTGATTTTTTTGCATTCTTCTGTAGCCCATAATTCCCTCGAAGCTGAGACCCTGCCCCTTTTATCCACTGTCCTACCTCATGTGTTTACCAGTGCCCGGTACAGAGTACTTAATTAGTATTAATCAACAAATAACTGAAATCATTTAGATCTGAATCCCAGAGCTGCACCATACCATGGCACAGGCCCCATCTTTCCTTAAGTGCCCATGAAATGGCGTTCTCCCTCCTTGAGACTAGTTTCATTCACCAAGTGTTATTGGAAAGGTATAATGGGAAGACAGGGAGACAAGCAGTATGGAATGACCTGATTTGGTCTCCCCGGCTCCCCCACTAACTTGCTGTGTACCCCCCTCCTCCTGCCAGGGAGTTATTTTGTCTATCTGGAACTTTGTTCCCCTAGATTTGAAAGAAAAACTTTGGACTCTGGCCTTAAGAATCTCCCTCGCTGCATTGTGGGGTCCAAAGTTACAACTCCACTTACAGGAAAATGCTGAGTTAGGACAGGGACCTGAGTGAGGCTTGTGTAGCAGCGAAGAGCAGGCTGACCTTGGTGGCAGAAAGGAAGCCACAAGCCACATGGGTTTATTCCCAGGCCCTGAAATCAAATGGGAGTTTGCCTGGCTGCATTTTAAAATTGCTTGAGACCAATGATTCCCTCTTTCCTTCCATTTTCTCTTTTGACTAGGAATGTCTATAACTGTTATTCTATGCCTGTCCCATCACAGAATTTTGGGAGCAGATAACTTATTTCTTAAGTTTCACGGATTCATAGATGGAGAGGAATTGTGCCTCAGGATGGATTAAACCCAGAAGCTCATCCTTACCTTATTTAGAGGATGTAGTTTGATAATGAGATTTGAGATTTTGAATTGATGCTATAATGTGTTGAGACTTTGGTGAATGTTGGGATAGGGTGAATATACTTTGCATGTGGGCTGGATGTGAATCTTTGGCGGCCACAGGTAGGCAGAATAATGGTCCCCTCAAAGATGCCCATGTCCTAGTCCCCAGAACCTGTGAATATGTTATGTGACGTGGCAAAAGGGGAATTAAGGAATTAAGGTAGCAGATGGAATTAAGGTTGCTAATAACCTGTAACCTCCAGGAAACGGAGCCCCCAAAGACTCCAGAACGAGAAGATAGTACATTTGTGCTGTTTTAAGCCACAAGTTGGTGGTAATTTGTGACAGCAGCAAAATAGGAAATGAACCCAAGCTCTGGCCTGCAGTTTACTCCTCTACGACCTTAAACATCATCTTTGCATTCCTTAGCAGTCCTTATTTCTCAAAATAAGAACTGCTGGAAGGATCAAAAGCGACAAATAGGCCACAGCGCCTGGCACACAGGTGCTTAAACAATGTGAGTGAACGTCCAGCTTCCCCTCTTCTTCCAGGCTGGGGAGACACAGGGAAGGAAAGCAGGGGGCAAATACCATTCTTAGCGGTGCAGCCTCCTTCCTTTGATGTCGCCGGCTGGGTAAAGGACTCCCTTTGTTACCTCCCGAAGCACACCTTATCTACAGTCTGCTCCTTATCTGCTTTCGGGGACCCACAGCTCCCCCTGCCCCGAGGAAACCCCCCTTTTGAATACAAAAGCTCTTTAGAAGACCCTGAGAGGAGAGCAGGACTGGAGCTCTCTCTGTTCACTCTGCAAACAGGCTCTCAGAGATGAAAGAGCTTGGGGCATCCCTATCGACAGTACCATGGCCACCATATTTTCCATTGAGAGAATCCCACGGTGATGCCCTGAGGGGAGGCGAGGCCCCTCGAGGAGCACAGCCTTCAAGTCCCCCTCCTCCCACCCACCCAAGACCAACCCCCTCAATCATTCCGAGCTTCCAACTCCCTCCTTAGTTGTTATGAGCTTTTATTTAAAAAGCACCTTTAATACAAGTATAGTTTCGCAGATACAAGTTTTCACTTTGTATTCTACAAAAGTCTTTGAATATTATTCTCTTTACAAAATGGAACCTTACAAAAATACTGACAATTTAATGTTTTTATACAGTTTTCTCTAGTTGCAGTTATTTCTTTCATTGTAAAAACAATGTCTAGCACAGAACTACAATATTTTAGTTGATATTAAAAAAAAATGAACTCCATGCTTTTGTAAGCAGCTAATGTAAATAACACAGGTCGAGACACAGTTTATAGTCATAGTGGATATAGCTAAAATTGTTTCAGAAATAATATTTTACATAGTTAACTTTTAATGTTTTATACATTATTTATATAATATTTATATATAAAAATCATAGCTTGCTATAAGTTGAAATGAAAGGACGGCTTCTGTTGTAAGGATGTGCATGTGGTTGACCCATGTGGTTACATTTAGCCCTTTGAAAGGTTTGCATCCGAGATCTGAAAGCATTTCTTCCTTCCTCCTTTCCTCAAAGGTTCAGTAGAAGCGGTCCCTGTCTGCTGCCTCGAGTGGGACCTTGCTTGGAAGGACACTTACGGAGAGAGGATGAGGAAACTCTACGGAGATTTAACCCACGTGTTCTGCCCAGCAGAACCTACCAAGAACTGCCCTAGAGATCAACCCCAAGACAATAGTGCTTTACACAGCTTAGCAAGAGCGGCTCCCCCAGAGACCCCCACTTTATCTGGAAGGGCAGCCTCTGGGATGTGAGACTGTCTGCTACTCTGGCTCATTCAGACTTTGAGTAGCCAAAGGGTTGCTTCACTTTTCATTCTGCCCCCTCCACTCCTTCATCTCTTGCATGGAAGGCTGCTTTCCATCAGCTGATGGCAGACCACATCTTTGCTCGTCTCCGGGCGCTCCCGGGCAATCCCGGTGGGCACCCAGCAAGGGTTTCCAGGAAGAAAGCAGTAACCGAAGCTAACCATCACTACTTGAGCGTGGCAGTGCCCCAGTCATTGATGTACACGACATCAGCATCCTGTAATTGACGTCTCAGCATCACAGGCTGGTGCATCAAGAGAAGACACGGGAGGGCCTGTGCCCTCGAGCGCTTCTGAAATTGTGCTATTTGTGAAATTCACTCATCCACAAAGAGTCACCTAATCGCTAAAGTGAGGGACTGCGCTGCTGGCCTACGGGCTGAGGAAGTGAGTGATAAGGCTTCACAACTGGGAATTTGGATTCAGGATCTGATCACTTGACTGAGCAAACGTGCTCTCTTCTTAGAGTTAAAAACAAAAACAAACAAACAAATAAGATTCCTGAACCAAAGTCACAGTGGAGAATCGAGTGGTGTGGACAGAGAGACACAACAGGGGAGCCTCCCATGGCTATTTTCTTGATTCAGTGCTATTTCTGGCGTTGTGTGCTACAAGGTGAATTTGAGCTTTTCCAACAGGCCTGGGATTCCTCAGGTCACAGAGGTGACCGGCAGGCTCTACTCAAATCATCTTAGTGTTTGTTCCGGAACAAGCCTGTGTTCACTAGAACATGAACACTTAAACCAGCTGCATATCCAGGATTCCCGCACTTGCTGTTAGTTTGCTGTTGTTTCCATATAGGTGAACACTACCTATTTTGGAAGGCCACAAGGTAAGACTTTTTTTTTCCTTTTTAAAAATCAGTCGGGCAAAAAGTTTTTCCCTACATTCTACTGTCTGATGAGATAGGAGAGCAGCAAAAACTTGCTGTCAGCAGTCATTTTCCAAAAACAGCTCAGGAGGTGGGTAGTACCTACACCATGTTGTGGTGATTGTTCCTGTCGATAATGTCCACAGGTGAAAGGATGTCCTTCCTGATAGCAGGAGGAGGCAGGGAGAGTGTCGTCTTGGTCTTGAAGAGGTCAGACACGAAGAAAACCTAGAAGCACAAAATCAGAGGTCCCAATCAGTCACTGACATCTGAGCCTTGGGGAGAGGCAAAGGCAAGACCATAGGAGCATAGACTTTAGAGAAAGGCGCCCCCAAACTGTAGATCTTTGAATACGGAAGGACCAAGGAGACCACAGAGTCCAATTCCTCTTGTACAGAGAGGAAAACTGAGGCCCAGAGAAAGGCAGTGACACGCCCGACGTTGCACAGCCATGGCAGGGGCAGCCCGCACTTCCGTGGGCTCTCAGTCCAGTGCCCCCTGTGTGCAAGCAGGACTTCCTTATTTCTCAAGGTAAATGAGTAGCAGTGAAAGATAAGTTCTCACACAAAGGAAGCAAGTCATAATTAGTCACCGTCATTAGTCCGTGATACTTTCCCTTTCCTCACAAAGGAATCTAGGGTGTAACCAAAAGAGATCAGCCAGTACGAATTCCTATCGGCAGGCGCTGGAGCAAGGAAGCCGTCGCTATCACCTTTTCCTGAAAGCCCAGTGATGTCAACAATTTGATGGGGGTTGAGAAGCCAGGGTCTCCTGACTGAAGGAGTCAGCAACTAACCCGGTGGAAAGGTCAACAAAAATTCTCCTATCGCTTATTCCCAACCTCCTTCCTCCTCCTGAGCATGTGCCCTCACGGAGTCGTTCTTAGAATCGCTGAGAAACCTTTACTTGAACGCTTACCCACAAGGGTATAAGGATGGCTCGGGCAGAGTTCCGGTCTCAATTAGCTTATGATGAAAGATTCAAGAACTTGCTAAGTTACCAGAGTAAGAAAAATTTATGCTTTGTATTAGGTGGCAAAATAAATACACAGATATCCATTTGAGCCATTAAGCAACAGGCGTTTGTACTAAGTAGCCATAAGAGGCAGCTGTCAGTCATGTAATTTAATAGGAAACACATGGCTGAGTTTAGCCACTAGTGTTTTAGTGGCTAAAACACTTCAAAGGTCCTATGGCTAACGGCTCTCTGGATGGAAGAGTCTGTCCTGCAGATGGTCACGCGCTCACTAATAATGACGGCCCTGTGACTTCATTCAGGGCCCATTATAGGCAAGAAAATGAAGTTCTTAATAAGACTGCACCAACACCAAGGCTCTGCAGCCAGGGCCTGGCCACAGAAGTGACTTGGATCCTTTGCTGAACCGATTTCCACAGTGTTCTCTCTGTAGCGATACAGAGCATGGGGTGACTAGAAGGCAAATGGGAAGCGGAGGCTTATTTACTGGCCACCATAAAATCCTTTGTATTGTATGTTTTGAATTTTTGTACCCATTATATATATATTACTTAAACATTTCACTACTAGTTTTTGGTTAAAAATATATATATATGTATATATATACAGAAAGAAGGCTAGGCGATTTCTATCCAACAGCAAGAAAGTGAAATATTAGCCAAGAAATGGAACATTTTAAGACATTTGCAGCCTGAGTGCTATTGAATGTACCATTTTGCAAAGGAAAAAATTAAGCCTTTTGTCTCTTTCTTTTCTAAGGAGGTGTGAACAGTGAGAACCGTGGCACAGAAAGGTTTGTCTCGTAGCCAGGGCCAGCTTGAGAACCAGGAGAGAAAAGGTTTGTACCCAACCCTGCCAGGAGGCCCTAGGCTCCCCCTGCACGGGAACCCTTTACAAACAGGTGGGGAAGGGGGGTTTCAGTTGCCCCCAGTATAAGGAAATCTGAACAAACATGATTAAAGTTATAGGAGATCATTAAACTTTTCAACCCTTCTCTGACAGAGCCCATGTCCTCATCTCTACCTGGAAATTACCTTCTCCTTCCTCCTTCACTTTGTCCCCGAGGAAGAGATTTCGGTCAGTCTCTCCATCGCTGGCTCTGAACTCCACTTTCTCCAGCCTAGCAGCGAGCGCCACCAAATAAGGGTTCTTACGAATCTCATTCCTTAGAGATCTTTCTCCCAGCCTGTGGGCCATGTGCTGAGGGCAAAGACGGCAGGGGACACCCTCACACAAACATCCCTCCCTTCAAGATCCCGATACCACCTCCATCTACTGGCTGACTTCCCAATTTAATTTCCTGAGCTCATATCCACTACATGTTAAGAGTTTCCGTTTCCGAACTGCAAGATAGGAATGAAATGAAGGTTAAAGGCAAGAATGTACTTGATAAGAACTAAACCTGCATCTGGCACATAGTTCAATAAAGGCGTTCCTTGTGTGGTACCAAGGTCATGTCTGGGCCTAGAGTAAGCCACGTCCTCTCGTGTCTCCAAAACTTCGCCCATCAGTCTTTCTTCCTAATGAGAGGCTTCCTGAGGATGCAGCCCAGCCCTAATCATCCCACATCACCCACAGGCCTTTGCATTGAGCCTTGCACACACCAGGAGCTTATAAAATGTTTGCTGTTGAATTCCTCCACTTCTTTCCACTGGAAGCAAGCACTCTGGCCTTGGATCTTATCGGCAACGGAGAACGCCTACGGATGTCAGGGGGACCACACCCTCCCACGCCACATGCACACACCCCAGCGGCAAGATAAAAAGTGGAGTCGGGTCCAGCAGGATCCCCCCTTAAGCTGTATTTTGCCTTCAGCGTGGCCTGAGGTTACGCAAACACTTTTTGGGGGATCATGAAACACGATCCCATCAAGACTCAAACAGGGCTCCTTCTTCATGCTTGAACAGCAGAATACAAAAAGGACTAGGAAAGGCCAGTTCTATTTCCTGCAGAAGATGATTTCCACCTGGAAAGAAAACCCAGAGGCCCAGGCTGGGAAGGGTCTACACGAATTAGGTGGCTACCCCAGGTCTGAGGGACAAAGCCACTCCCAGCCCACAGCCCCACTGCACAGACCTCCTCTGTGGTGTGAAAGAGCCGATCAGACGACAGTCTTGGCAAACATGAAATCTAGGCGCGAAGCACCAGGGAGAGTTTTAAGTTCTCCTACCCTGAGCATATGCTTTCAATTCCATTTATCTTCTCCTCTACCTTCACAAATTGCTTTTGTGAAAAGTGCAATCAGTAAACACTTATTGAACATCTGCTCCGTGCCAAAGCCCTGAGATGATAAATATACAGAAGAGAGAGAGTTCTTTGCCCTCCAAGAGCTCACAGGGCAATGAGGGAGAGATCCAGGTAAATAGAGCAGTTACAATAGTGTTCTGAGGATTATGACAGAGGGAAGCCGGGGTGTTAAAGCAACACAGAGAATGTGGCATCTAACCCAGGCTGAAGTGGAGGGGAGAGGGCCTTAGAAGGCTTCCCCCAAAGGAGGTATATTTGAGCTTAGCTTTGAAGGATAAGTAGGAGTAAGCCAGGTGGTGAATGCCAGGAATGTTATTCTAGGCAAAGGGAGTAGCGCGTGCAAAGGCACAGGAGTGAGGGAGCCCAGCTCGTTCAGGGGCCGCAGGAAGCTCAGTATAGGGAGGGCTGAGCGGTCAGTGAGGCTGGAGGGGGAGCCAGATACTGAGAAGGGGTCTGGCACAGCCCGAGGAGCCACTGTCAAGGCTGAAACAGGGAAGCAGCACGTTGGGAAGACTTGCATTAAGATCATTGATTACCTAAGAAGGAGAAGGCGTCAGAAAGGGAGCCGAGGGCCCGAAGGCAGGGGTCCCGGTCAGGACACTGTTGCAGAATCTAGGAGAGGATGAGTCCTGTAAGATCACCATGCAGTGAAGACAAAGAAGAGATGGGTTTTTGAAACGTTGAGGACACAACTGCCGTTGATGGAGGTGGCATGTATGTGTGCAGGGGGACATAATGCTTTTATTTCTAGTTTTGTTTTTAACTCTAGAAATCTCTCACTTGTTCCCAACGAAACTCTTCAAGTTTGGGTAACTACGTTAGGGGAAAAATGACAGCTCTGCTTTCCTCTGCCTTCTAAAATTCTGGCTCCCTCAAATATTTGCTTGGGAAAGTGGTTCTGACCTTCTCCCGAGTCAGAAAGGCAAGCTTTTCTGTGATCTGAGGGCGTAGTAATCTGATTCAGACAAGCACTCAAGATAATGAAGCCCTTCCACCGAGAGCAAACACACAAACAGGGCAACTCCTGGCTGGAGGAATCCTGTTGGCGGTAATGAGATGAGACATGTACAGGAGTCTCCTTCTAAATGGCGACCCTTGTTACTGTGCCATTGGGTCACCACCTCGCATTCTCCATCCTACACATGTAGCACTGATGACAGGCTTTGCTCTTGGTAGTGGGACAGACTTGTCTTTAAATCCAAGTTTTGCCATTTTCAGCAAAATACCTGAATGAGGGATACAATGCCTACCTCAGAGGTTTACTCAAAGGATTATATGATGTCACAAAATGAGCAAGTGGGGCTTGTTAATAAACAGAGCAATGATCACTGGCTTGCGCGTTCAGTGCCTACCCACATCAAGTCACGTCTCTTCCCCTGCCCCTTGGGTGGAAAGAAAAGAAACAAGAGAAGGAACCAGAAACAAGGAAAATTAGAGAGGGGAAAATTGAAATGATTGAGAATATGGACGAATAGGTGAAAGCCTGTATAGATTCAAGCCAGACATAAAGACCATATGAGATGGGAGTTTTCCACAGGGCAGATAGGATATGCTCTCAAAGTCCAATAATTTCTGGGGCTATTTTGGGGAATGAGTCAGCACAATCAAAAAGGAAGATGCTTCCAATGCCTCGTTACCAGCATTCACCAGCTCTGGAGATGCCCAAAGCACACAGCCCAGCCTGGCCTAGGTGCTGCCTGCCTGGAGCTCACCAAGAACCACTGGCCAGAAACAAAAAGTCTCGTCTGCAGCCAGGTTTCCACTCCCATTGCTGCAAATTGCTGAGTCAGCAAGCCCTGAGTGTCATTTTTTTAAGGGCAGATTATGACAACAAAATTGTCCTTTAAATATTTCTGGAGTCCCTGAGTGTTTCAAGTCCTGAGAGTGCATAAGAGAACTCCTTGAAGACAGGCACCACACCCTTATATATTGAAATTTTTATAAGCCCTCATTGAGCTTAGATGCCAACACAGAGCACATAAACGTAAGAGTGGAAGAATTTTGGAATCTCAGAATCAGAAGAAAACCGAGCTGTCTATTCCAATGTTTCTCAAAGTATAATCTTCAGATCGTCTATTTCCGAATTAGCAGGGTGCTTCTTGAAAAAGCGGATTCCTGGGCCCACCCAGACCTACTAGAAGTGTGGCCTAGAATCTGCATTGAACAAACTCTAGTGGTGTTTGTTATGTAGACTCGAGTGAGGAGAGCCATCAGTGGACAGTCCATGGAGATGAACAGACGGGCTCAAGCCACAGACCTGCCACTCACTGGCTGTGTGTCTTAGACATCTTGTAATCTCTCTGAGAGCAGCTTCCTTATCTATACACTGGGCTCCATGAGCCCTTCCTTAAGCTGCTCGAATCTGCTCTTTGGTACCCACGCTGAACTTTCAATGAACTTCTGTCTTCGCATGAGGCCTACAGGCTCGAGTGCAGACATAACGCTATAAATGCTATGTCATGCTTCCCCTTTAGACAATGAGATACTCAAGCGAATGAACCGTGCTCAGAGCCCAGCAAGCGTAGCCTCAATAAATCTAGTCCACCCCACTGTGAGGACAGAAACCATGGGCTGCCCCTGTTGCATACACCCTGATGCCCTGGTCTTGGGATATCCTTTGGGCATCCTGCTCTACCATAATAAACAATCTCATTGATTAAGGAATAATTTTCTTTGCCTTGGGTCTCAGCTCACTCTCACGCCCTACGTATAATAAGTGCCGTCTAAAGAAAAGTCATCTTTGGCAGCCCTGTCTTTTGACTAAATGGGAGTTACTTGATTGCAATAATTATTTTTTGACCTCAGTAGAGGCCTTTCAGTGATTTTCTGGCACGGGAGCTTGTCAGTGTCCATACTGAGTAATTTCCTGGTATATCTGAAAGGGCACTTGATGAGGTAGAAAGTGTCATATGAGGAGTCAGGCAGCAGGATCTAGTCCCCAAATTGCTACTGCTCTATGACCCAGGCCAAGTCACACTCTCGTCTAGACTTGCATTTATGCAAAATGAAGAGGTTTATGATTTCAGAGGATGGGTCTGCCCTGCATTTGTGTGCTACCATTATTTAAAAATCTACCTTCTCACAGTTTCTGTAAGGCTTAAATGGGAGAATTCACGTGAAAACGCTTCATACCTATACAGAGCTCTTCAAATCCTCCCTCAGTTACCATCATTCATGACCATCACTGCTACTGAGGGTCACGAAGGGAGCTGGTCCCATAAAAAGAAGGAGGGTTTGGGGCAGCAGAGGAAAGTCGCGGGCAATTGTGGAGGAGAACAGGCGTCTGAGCCCTGTAAGGAGCCTCACAGGAAGGCACTTCTTGGCTAATACAAAGGAGGGTTTCTGGTAAGGAGGACCCAGAGGGCTGACGGCAGTCACTAAGATGCTAGATCCAGTATCAGCTAGAGTTCAGGAACATGGTATCCAAGAATAACAGAGGCTAGAGGAAGGCAGGCGCCTACTTCTAGAAATCCCACCTTTTGAAGCTGAAAGGGTCAAGAGAGCTACTATTATTGACTTCCCCCAAATATTCCACAAGTTCCATCATTCTGAACTTTTTAGGGTCACAAGACATACCATGTTCCCATCCATCTCCATGTCTTTGTGTTATTCCTTCTGCATGAAATGCCCTTCCTTATCTTTTGTATCTCAGAAAATATCCATTCATTGCTCGAGATTCTCCTCCTCCAGGAATTCTTCTAGTCTTCCAGCACCCTCAAGAAGAATGAGCTCTCCCCTCTCTCAAGCCCCCCACTGTCCCCAGGACAGGATCCCATCCTAATGGCTGTGCTCTTCTACTGCACTTGTGTGTTTACGTGCCTGTCCCCAATAGCCCAGTGTTTTTCAAACTGCATGTCACAAGTCATTAGTAAGTTTAAAATCAATTTACTGGGCGGTTACTACCAGCATTTTAAAGGGTTAAATTTAAAATGTTAGAACGTATCACATACAGTAAGCATAAGTCTTATTTTGTGAAATATTTTAGTTATGTGTGGGTACCTCTATTGGGTTATAATGTATTTCTTATTATGGATCATGGCTGGGAAACTACTGCACTCTAAGCTCTTTAAGGACCAATTCTTTCCAGCTGTGAATATTTAAAACAAGGCACCATACTTAACACGCAAAACACATCTGATCAATGCGTTTCATGTGTCAAGCATGAGGCACCGTTAATTCACTGAATCCTCAATCCAAAGATCAGGTGATGTTAAGACGTATCATCCCCACATCGCGGGGTGGGAAAAGGCAGCTGAGAGGAAGTGACTTGCCCAATATGCCTAAGTGGCAGGAATACAACTCCCCCTTCTGAGTCTCTGCCTCATCATCTACCCCATTCATCTCAGCAGGGGAATGAGAAAGGAGATTTTAGAAGAACTGTGCAAATTGTCATTATCTATTGGGGGGCAAAGCTTACCCCTGCCTCTGCTTCCTTCTCTCTGCCACACCCAGGGGTTCCTGGCACCCCTGCCCACCTGAGAGTAGGGGCCCAGGATGACAAGGTCAGCCCCAGGGCTTCTGGGCAAAGAGCTAGGCTTTTGCAGGGCAAGAAATGATTCGGGTGGTCATTTCATCCATTCCCCTGTGCCCAGGCAGTAGTGGAATGAATCCAGTGGAAATAGATGGGAATCTCCTGTTACAGAAGATCTCACAAATTCAGGGCATAGACTACACGTGTTTGGAGTTTACTAGTTTAATCCTTTGAGATAGGATCAAGAGAGCCGAGATCTGGTTCCTACTCCGCCACCATGAGTCCTTGGGTGTGTCCCATCCTCTCTCTGTGCCCCATTTTCCCCTTGGGGGGCTGTCATCACTGAACCCTTCTTCCATTCACATTCTCACTTGTCCTTTCTCCCAGGGTCACCTAACTGCGGCAGAGACAAAGAACATCCTCGCCCTTCCCTACATCCTGGAGGAAGATAGCAGCACACAAAAGAGCAACTGCTGGCTGAGCCACACACCCTGCAAGAGGAAAACCAGGAAAGACTCTGCTGCATGTTTATGAAATTCACGAGCAGCTGCTTCCTCTGCTGCACCCACAGCAATGGCGGCCTGGCCCTGCCCTGACCCCTCCCAGGGCCCCACAATTTGCCATCTGTTGGAGGGTCAGGGAGAAGGTGGACAGATAGTCAAGTTGTCACCAGATAGGAAATGAACTGAGGTCTGTCACTTCGTCCAGGTCCCTGGGTTACGCCAGGGGTGGGAATGGTGAGCCCAGCTGTAGAGTTCACATCTTGGGAGGGGTGGCTCTGTGTGTGTGTGTGTGTGTGTGTGTGTGTGTGAGCATGTGCCTGTGTTTGCCTTGGCCTGTCTGTGTATCTGTGATTCTGAGTGCAGGTGACGGAAAGAGGATGGATGCCTGTGTCTGGGTACGACTGGGTCTGTCCCCGTGCCTCTGTCCTGTGCACCTCCGTCCACATGTGTGAAGATGTACATCAGTGTGCCTGCCCTTCTGCCCCTGTGTGTCCGTGTCTCTGTTTTGAGTTCACAACACTGTGTAGGTTTTTTTTCTGTGTTGGCTGCCATTGCCCTCCTCCTCTGGAAAGCGTTCAGCTAGTAAGCACTGAGGGAGGGGACCAAACCCTCTCCTGTTTGGCGTGTGATTTTTGTCTAGACACGTCTTTTTGCTGTGACAGGACTTACTCTCAACAGACCCGGGTAAAAGTGCTTGGCTGTCATGGCCTGTTGCCCAAGGCTCTGCAGTGGCTGAGCCAACATTCTGTAGTGATGCACTGTACCCCCTGGGGACTTAAAGACATGTCATGATCCCCAAATAGAGGCCACCTAGGCATTGCAATGGAGACGGTTCCATCTGAGAAGGCAGGTCCAGCTCAGTTACTACAAAGTCCAAAGTCGGCTGTGCCTCGGAATCTCTGTGGGAGAAGGTCATGGAGCTAAGGGCCTCCAAGATCAATTCAGATGAGGAAACTAGGCTCAAGAAGAAGTGTCTTGCCTGGGGTCACAGGCTAATTCATCACTCATTCTTTAGCCAGTGCTTATCAAGTAGCTATTGTGTGTCAGCCACTGTGTCAGGCACTGATAATGAACAACGAGAGGGTTAAGCCATGGATTCTGCTCTTAAGGCACCCATAGTCTAGCTGGGGAGACAGACATCTGAACAATTACGACAGAACCAGGCTGAATGTCACAGCAGGAAAAACATGCAAAGGACTATGGGAGCATTGGAAGACAGTTAGGCAATCTGTCGTCAGAAAAGACAGAAGAGAAGGTATGCTAGACTAAACAACAGCCCCCCAAAGATGGCCACGTCCTAATCCCCAGGACCTGTGAATATGTTACCTTACATGGCAAAATGGACTTTGCAGATGTGATTAAGTTAAAGATTTCGAGATGGGGAGAGTATCCTGAATCACCCAGGTGGGCCCAATGTAATCACAGGGGTCCTCGTAAGAGGGAGGCAGGAGAGTCAGAATCACAGAAGGAGATGTGAAGATGTAAGCAGAGGTCAGAGAGAATGAAAGAGAGATGAAGATGCTACGCTGCTGGTTTTGAAGACGGGGGAAGGGGCCATGAGCCAAAGAATGCCGGCAGCCTCTGGAAGCTGGAAACGTCAAAGAAACAGACTCTCCCTAGAGCCTCCGGAAGGAATGCAGCCCTACCAACACCTTGATTTTAGCCCGTTGAGACCCATTTTGGAATTCAGAACTCAAGAACTCTAAGAAAATTAATTTGTGTCATTTTAAGCCACTAAGTTTGTAGTAATCTGTCAGAGCAGCAACATGGAGAACTAACACAGGTTTCATCAGAGATGGGGTGAAACTGGAACTGTGTGCTCCATCAAAAGGGGACAGCTGTCTAAGATAAGAGCTCAGGGTGTTGAAAAATCTTGATAAGTTTCATGTGCCTGGAGGTGAAGGGACGTGAGATGGGCAGGAGATGAGGTCTTATAAGAAGAGTCTGGGGTCTTCAGACCTGTCTCTGCTGGACCGCCCTGGGGTCGACCCTCTACCCTCTCCTTGTTACTTCATCCTCCTTAGTCCCTGTTTTCTCATCTTTTTAGTGAGGACAGTGATGGGTATAGGGTTCAAAATAGGATCTTTGGGGGACTGGAGATGGTCTATGTAAAGTGCTTAACATAGTGGCTGGCATGTGAGCTCTCAATGCATGTCAGCAAATATGATTTCCCTGTTGACGGGGGTCCATCGAAGCTTGGCTCAGGAGGTTACCAGGCACAGTGGGAAATGGCTTCTGGGTTCCTTGACCTCTGTGCGATGGCCTTGTACCTCACTGCGCTGCCTTTTCTTGGTCCTCCTAGCCAAGCTCAGGTAATGTCCCTGTGTTAAGATCCATTCATATCAGCCCCATTCACGGGCGAGAAGAGAACTCGGCTTTGCCTGGTATGTGCCAGGACAGCCTTGATTCTTGGGGGCAAGTTCTGCTTTGAGACACAGCAGAGCAGAGACCACAGGCTCCTGCCTAGGCTGCAAGCTACACGGTACAACTCTGGAAAAGCACCCGATAAAGCTGCAAAACCCGTGAGGCAGATGCCCTTCAGCCACCTCAGGGTCCCCTCCCCCAGCACGTGGTGTCCTCAGACGGCCTCTTGGTTCCCCAGACCCGTCTCTGGCTCAACTCAGGGTCTTGATCCTTATACTTCCTTTGATGGGAAGTGAACCACTGCCTTCTCTTCCCCAAGCTGAGCATCCTCAAGCTCCCAGGCTGACTCCAGTGTCTTGCCCTGGCCTCTCAGGTGGCTTAGATGAAACGGCTCCCTCAGCGCTGGAGTGCTGAGCCAGCCAGGACCCTGAGCTTCCATGACCAGGCCGGAAGTCAGGCACTGGGAGAAAAATGAGAAATATCAAGTCCCTACCCTCATGTGTTCACAGATAAGTGGGACAGGGAAAGATGTTTGTAACCCTTTTCTAAGCCATCCTGACACTGTAAAACAGGCTTTCCAACTGAAAGCAGCAACTGGATCAGCCCGAAGGGTTGGGAAGGCCCCTGACACCCTTAACTTCTGCTCTGTAAGCTGCTGCCTAGGCTGCTTATGCCTCGGGTGCCTCCTGCCGCCTCAGCTCCGGTGACCGTGCCCCCTTGCCAAGCACAGAGGGCAAAGCTTTGGAGTCAGTGATCATCCCGGGAGCCGCTGTCAACTAGCTCTGACCTCAGATGACTTGAGTCATCTCTCTGAGCCTCAGTGACCTCATCTGTAAAATGGCCACGGTATACAACGGCTTCGTGTCCCTAAAAGGAGCCGATGAGTAAAGGACCCAGAGCAGAGCCAGTATAGAGTAGATGCTTGACAAACGCTAGGACCAAATTCCTATCCAGTGCTCCAGTGCACCCGAGCCAAACAGGATAAAAGTCAGACCCTCACTTCCCTTCTCGAAAATAAACCATGGTCCTCCCGGACACTTCGTCTCATTGTGCGTAGAGAGCGCTCTATAAAAGAGGGGAAGGCTATGAAGGAACCCCCAACCTTTCAATTTTTTTAATTGGGGATTCGGGAGACTTTAATTAGGGCAGTGGCGCCGAGAAGGAAACACCACAGCAGGCCCCCGTGGGCTGACCTCCTGCCTAGAGCAAAGCTCAGAGGGCACGGTCAGCAAAGGGTTACCCTGTCGTGCAAACACCCATCCCCTACTGTCACTTCACATTAAAGGGCCAAGCTTCAGAGAACAAGCTCTCCGTGACAGCTGCTCTCATTAACGGTCTGCTCCCGCAATTTCTCTCCCTTCTAGCCTTGACTGAAAAGAAAAACGAAAGAAAGCAATGAATAAAGCCCTCAAAACAGCCAGTCCCTAGACTAGGGTTCCTGGGATGAGGCTGGCCGGCAGCTCAGATGCTGCTTTCTTTGTGGTGTCCACTCTGATCACCCCAACTCCCTGCCCCTCTTCTTGCCTCACCTGCCTGCCGAAGTGCCCTGGCCAGTCCCCGTGACAGTCCCTCGTTGTACTGTAGCTCCTGTGCTTGGCCTGGCTGTGAGCAACTAGACTGGGATTTTTTTGGAAGTAAGGGCTGTGCCTTCTCCGTCCCTCTGCCTTCAAGAGAATGTTCTCAAGAGTACGAGCTTTGTGTTGATTACACACGCATTCACTTACTCTGAGCTAGAATCTCTGAGAGGCCTTGGTGACACAGGGAGAATAACATATATGTTAACTAGGGTCCCTGTCCCTGAGAAACGATTGAAAGGGAGACACACGTCCACAATTTCAACACAGGGTGACGAATGCAGGAAAGCAGGGAGGTTATTCCAGGGAGACATGGGGCTGCAGCCAGGCTGAAAAACCAGGAAAGGACCAGGGGCTGGCCTAGATCTCACTTCATGATTCTTACCGGGAATGAGCAAGGGTTAAACTAACAATACAAGCTGCATTTGTGGTACTCGAACACGGATTCCTGCTGGACCAGGGTGAGTGCCCCTGAGTAGGGCCCAGGAAGGCACAATGTCAGAGGAGGTGCTCAGTTGTGTTTGCTGAAAAAAAACCCTCAAAATTTTAGCGTGAAATGTAATGTTGTACAGATTAAAAAAAAAAAAAATTTCTCTTTTTGACTCTTAAAAACAAAAACTTAGCAGGCAAAAAAAAAGCAGAGATTCCTGAAGAGATAGAGCCTCAGAGGTGGAATGCCTCATCCCCCTTCACTGGGAGTCAGGGAGGAAGTACGTGGAGGGGTAGGTCATTTGAGGCCGATCGGAATGTGGTCCATCCCAAGGCCATTCTCTAGGAAGCTCTGTGACTTGATTGTACAAAGCCCTCAGGCTAGGAGAGGGCTTAGCCTTCGCCATACTCCCACCTCCCCAGCCAACACCTAGTTTAGGGTCTGACCAAGTCCTGTAAAGCTCACAGTGGGAAGGGT
Organism: Delphinus delphis; assembly: GCF_949987515.2. NCBI lineage: Eukaryota > Metazoa > Chordata > Mammalia > Artiodactyla > Delphinidae > Delphinus > Delphinus delphis. Next base: position 47,236,970 of record NC_082683.1, read on the forward strand.
AGATGTTTTCCAAGCAGCTGGGAAGTGCTTCTGAATAGCAAGTGATCACCAAAGCAGCATGTGAGAAACATATGAGTCAGACACTTAGACTCTTGACATGTGACTTGAGGCAAGTTTCTTCTCCTCTTGAACCCTGACTGCCCTCATGGATAGAGTGAGTGAGTAGAATAATATCTAAGACCTCTTGCTATTGCAACTATGAGCACGAACCTTCCGTATTTCTGGAGAAAAGGATTCACAGAATCTGTTGGATTAAAACTCCCAGGCTGGAAAGAAGCAGGAATTATCCTCATTTCACTGAAGGGCTCCTGGGGCAGGATGGCTCCTCAGACGCCAAGCAGAGAAGAGGACTGAGCTCCCTGGCTTTGGTCACTGAGCTGGAAACATTTAACAAGCAAGCCATCCAGGGCCCTGCTTGTGTGCCGAGGACAAGAGGCTACTTACTATGCAGCAGGCCACCAGGGCTCCTTGAGCAAACCCCGCCAGGACATCACTGGGATGGTGCTTGTGGTCAGACACGCGGGACAGTCCTGTGTAAAAGGCCATCATGATCAGGGTGAACTGCAGGAGGGGCCGGAGCAGGCGGGCCCCTCGCCAAGTGAAGCGGGCCTGCAGGTACAGCTGGAGGGAGGAGACAAAACGAACAGACACTGAGTGACTGGCCGCTCCCCTGCATTCTAGCCCCAGGTTGACACACGTGACATTCCCACACATGGAACCATCTGGAAGAAAGAGCGTTCAACTTGGACTTGACCTCAAGCCCATGTTTTTAAACCTTGAGCCTTAGTTCCTCTACTAAACACTAAGAAAAATGGAGCTTTTCTAGGGAGGTAAGCTAATAAGAGCCAAGGAAAAGAATTCATGAGAATGGCCTGGCATGGACTAGACCCTCCAGAAACCTGAGTTTCCTTTTATCATCTTCTTGACTGAAACCAATTAAAGAATAGTAACTGGAGTTAGTAAAGGTTTCTTTTTTACAATTGATGACAACTCATTCAATGCACACATGTGTTTTCCTGGAGATCACGGCTATACAATCCCTACACTACCTGCCTCTCAGGAGTGTCATGGAAACACAAGCATGATGACGGGGTGGGGGAGGGTGGTTCATTATGATAGTCGCAAGGGAATGCTTCTGCTTCAAAAGAAAGCAACTCTACCAAAGAACAAGCTTCTAAGTCACCACTTGGAACCAGGGATTTTGCATTAGAATATGAGGAAACACATAAACCAACCAGACAATGCCAGAGAGCTTTCAAAGAGAGGTTGACAGAGACTGGACTGGGTGGGGTAGAAGAGTAACCTGAAGAAAAATGGAAGAAAAAAACCAAAACGCCGCTCTGGCCGAGGCAAAGAAGTTGCAATGACGTCAGCTGGGCATTGTCCCTTGGAGTTATCTTGCTGCAGTTTCCGTTCTAACCTCTGGGCACAGCAGACTTCTCAGGTTCCTGTGGGAACTTGGGAAATGAGGGGGAAGACACAACGGGACGAGGGGAACTTCCGACTACAAATCAAAGCAAGGCACTGGGAGACCAGAGAGAGGGGAAGAGAGCAGAGGGGAGGGGCTGACAGCCTAAAGATAGACCTGGACAGTGGCAAGGGAGTGACTCTGCCCTTCCTGAGACAAATGGACACCTTCCTTTGGGTGGTCAGGATTGACAAGCCAGCAGTAAACCTGAGGAGATAGAAGAGTGGAAGATTCCAGAGTCACTCTTGCCCGCGTAGGAAGAACCTCTAGCACTGAAACCTCAACGACTGGGAAGACAACTGCAAAAAAAACCCCAGGCCTGGAAAACAGCAGGCAACTTTATAATCACTACGAAATTATATAAATGTATTGTTGGGAAATGTAAGAACAACAAATAAAAAATAATAAAGAGAATGCACTGATGATGTTGGCCACTAAACAAGTGATAAAAACCAATCGTTTTATAAAAAATACCCAGTTAAAAATCTAAAAGAAGAGATAAAATCATCATAATGGGGCCTTCCTGGTGGCGCAGTGGTTGAGAGTCCGCCTGCCGATGCAGGGGGCGCGAGTTCATGCCCCGGTCCGGGAAGATCCCACGTGCCATGGAGCGGCTGGGCCCGTGAGCCATGGCCGCTGAGCCTGCGCGTCTGGAGCCTGTGCTCCGCAACGGGAGAGGCCACAACAGCGAGAGGCCCGCGTACCGCAAAAAAAAAAAAAAAATCATCATAATGGCCAAGATGATGCTATAAATAGTTATTAGCTTACCAAGAACTGCATAGAGCCTTTATGAAGCCAAGGACATAAAGGACAATTTGAATAGATCGCTAGGATTTTTATTTATAAGAACACCCATTTATAAGAACCCTCAACTTATAAACTCAAAAGTTAATATGTAAACTTAATCAGATTCCTAGGAACATCCTAAAAAGCTTTGGAGAAAAAAACCTTAAAAAATTATTCTAAAATTCACCTAAAAGGCCAAACCTGTGGAACTAGCCAATAAATAAATAAATAAATACACTCACACGCACACACACAGCTCAATAAATAAGCCAGGCACTATGATAGGTGCTAAGGACACAGAAATGAGAGGTTATAATTCCTGCCCTACGAGCATCCAGTTGGAGGAACATATGAAAACATGTAAGTGCACTTGTGGGCTTTATAGATACTATGAAAGAAGCTGGGGGAACCAAGGTCAGTTACTAACGGGAAGGTATACTTGACTTGAATCCTAAACACGAATAGGTATTTTCTAGGAGTTAAGGGGATGGTAGTGAGGGGGTGTGTATTCCAGGCAGAGCAAAGGCTTATAAGGCAGCAATCAGAGCGGCAGAGAACTTCTTGAAGTTCTGTAATAGCAGAAAAGGGGGTATGGGGCAGGGGATGGGGGAGGGGTGAAACACAGGGCTCCAGAGGCAAGCACAGGCAGCTCATGAAGGGCACTGGAGGTCAAACTAATGAACGTGGCCTTTATTTAGTAGGTCAGTCTTTCCCAAACCATACTCCATGGAATACTAAGGGTCTTTCTAAAAAAGATTGGTAAATACTAAATGTTTATTTTCATCACTTACAAGACATTATTTTTACAGAGTATCTACCTAGTGAATCACAATTGGGAAATGGTACTGTAAGCCATGGTGTAAAATGATTTTAAGCAAGGTACTCAGTACCAGAAAATAATCTGCCGGTCAAAGGCTACTCCCTCATTTCTGCTGAAATGACCCAACAAACAGCAGATTCTACAATCAAGAACCAAAGAAATCTCTTCCTTTTTGAGAGTGAGAATGATGTTGATAGCTCCAACTCAACCCGGTCTTTAAGACAATAGCAAGTTCAGGGAAGAAGGACTAGGCCATATGTAGTGTGACCACCATGGTCTGGCCTTCCTCCAGCCAGTCTTGGCCATGGACAGGGGCGGGGTGGGCAACGGAAAGGGCACAGGTTTTCACCAGAAAAACCTCATTGGGGAATTCCGTGGTGGTCCAATGGTTAGGACTCCATGCTTTCACTGCTGAGGGTGTGGGTTGGATCCCTGGTCAGGGAACTAAGATCCCTCAAGCGGCGGGGTGCAGCACCCCCCCCCCAAAAAAGAAAAACCTCATTGAGCCTGTTTTCGCCCATGTGAAATAATGTAACAACCACTGTTTCACAGGCTGTAGCACAGATTGGTGGTAAGTGCCTGGCACCACGTACTGCTCAAAAAACAGATGCTTTTATTCTCTAACCATGGTTTTTTTCCTCTGAATTTGGACCTAATAACCTCAAGGTTTTCTCATTTCCCTCAATTTAAAAATCTGCAGGTCCTCAAAAAATGACTTTTCAAAATCCTCCATCTCTCCCTGCCCCCTCCATGTAGACTTTAGGTCACGGGCCCTGGAGATCAGGGCGGGACAGAGGAAGGGTGGGTTTCCCAACCTGAACGAGGCACACATCTCCCCTTCCACTGACTCAGATACTGAAGGCTGGAGCTTAATATAAGAAAAAAGCAAATACATGAGAGGAACTTGAGGAGGGAGGAAGAGACTTGTCATCAGAATAGCTTCAGAAAGGGAGTGCTCAGGAATAAGAAAGAAGTGAGGGGCCATCTTGGGGGAAAGAATCCCTTCGGGAAGCTGTCAGGCATGGAATGAGTGGGCAGATGGAAGCTCGCGCCCCCAAATCCATCAGTAACTGACACATTTATTGAGAAATGTCTCAAGATCTCAGGGTGGATCCTGGTGTCTGTAGCAGGGGCACAGCAGTAGCAAAGTGAATTTTGGGGTGAGACAGCCTTGATTCCAGTCCCAGCTCTACCACTCACTAACTTCCCTAAGCCTCAGTCTCTTTCTCTGTGAAACCGGCAGGACATCATCTTCCTCTTAGGGTTGCCAGGGTCAAATGACACATCACAGGACCCTGCCTGGCATGAGACAGGGACTCAAGTCACTCTTTATAGAAATCGATGTCACCCTTTCTCTTTGATAGATGAGATTGACTCAATGACTTTGCTGATTTCACCAAAACAAGCGAATTACTAAAGAAAGCGATTGCACAATGACCTTTCACCCAAGGACTACTTTCGATTTGAAAAGTCAGCTGAGGGCAACAGGCTTTGAGGTTGACCAAAGGATCTGATAACACCCTCTGCCCTACCCCAATCTAAGTGCTGAACGGATTGGATTTTGCCAGTTGAAAGCCCAGTTCACAAGAGCCGCTCACTCCAGGCCAGAGGCTCGGGCCTCCCCAGAATCAGTGAGTACATTCTGGAACACCCTGCTCCCTTGGAAACCTGACCTGGGGATACTATGTAGGTCAGGAGGCTCCATTCATTCCCACTCCACAGGGGGCAGGTAACCCTTACTCAGGAGAGGGAGTCAAACCTTGTGGCCCCAAGGATGTAATGCCCTGTCCTAGACCAAACAGCAAGGAGCCTCTCCCAGAATCAAAGCTCGGGCAGGGGCTTCAGCGAAGTCCCAGGCACCCTGAAACGGGTGGTTAAGAAAGGGGTGAGCGCAGCTGGACAAAACCAGAAAGCCTAAATCAGCTTGACCTCTCCTGGGCATCTGCAGCCCTGAGGTCCTGTCCTCTCTGTCTTTAATTCCCCACCTGTGTGAAGGCCTCTGTGTTCAGAGAATCCACTTCCTGTGCGTCAGTGCGATGCCACAGAAAGTGCCTGACTTGCAAACAGAGCAACTGGATTTGAATCTTTTCTCTGCTACACACCAGCTGTCTGACCCTGGACAAGGCACTCTGCTTCTCTGGATTTCTGCTTTCCCATATGTCACATAAGGAGATTTGTTCACTTAAAAAAAAATGCTGTGAGCATCTATTCTGTTCAAAGCTGTGAAAGACACAGACATGCATAAAACAAGTTCCTTCACAAAAAAAAGAATATAATCTTTCAGTCCCTTTCTGGGACTAAGATTTTTCTTCCAGTTGCTAAAATAAAACTGCTGATTGTAGATATGGAGTTTACAATAGAAAGGTGTATGTCTGTCCCCCCCCCCCCCCCCCGCCCCCCGATGTATATGAAAGTCCTCGGCACACAGAACTCACTCCAGAAGTGGAGCTCTCTTCTTCCTGGTCTGAGCTTCAAAACTGGGATCCTGTGGAATTCTAACAAAACCTCCTTAGAAAGATCTGGCTGAGTTCAAGCCAGCTTGGGGCTGAACCAGCAAGTCAGACTGGGGTGAGTCTCACTGGTTCTTGCTAAGTCATTTGTGTTTCATTACACAATTTGCATACTGGTGAAACAGGTCTGTACTGTCCTCTGGCTTCATTTCCATTGCTCTTGGGAGCTCTCTGCTAAGAGTGAGAAGGAGGCTTTTGTCCTTCCTCTGTCCCTGCCCTCTTTCTTCCTGGAAGTCTGTCCAGATCGCTGACACCCACGGGAGAAACTTTCTCCCTTCTCCCATCTCCTCCATGGCTCAGGTTCACGTGCCTGGTGACTCTACGTGGTGCAGAACTGGGAAGTTATTCAACTACGTTCAGGACAAAGAGGAGTTTTTAGTTGACTTTTCTCCTCCTTTAGAAGGGAATCGGATCTTGTTTTCTGCCACTATCAGGGGGAGAAAAAGAAACTACTGGTTTGCTGAGCTCTTCGACACCGAGTGAAGTGCTTTAAATTATATCCCCTGCAATTGTTACAACCATCCTGGTAGGCAGAAACCATTGTGCCCATTTTACAGATGAAGAGAGCAAGGCCAAGAGAGGCCATGTCACCTGCTCAAGGTAACAATGGGCCATGATTTCCACTGAGTAAGATTTGCCTCTTTTAAGTCCATGCTCTAACCACAGAACCACCTGGCTTCCTTAGGGAATTAGTGCTTTGCATGTCAAGTATTGGTCTTTTGTATTGGACTTCTGTCTCTGGAGAAGCAATCTGAGGGGACTATACAGGCGTCATGGACTAAAGGACAACCCGAATGGGACATATGGACTTCAGGCTCCTCTAATTCACCTGTCACACACTTTTATAGCACGCATGTCTCAAACACAGGTGTACAGCTTTTGTAAGAGTTAGAATAGAAGAGTCTCTGACCTGATCTTAAGCTCAGGAGAGCCTGTAAACTGACTCAGAGCAGAGTTAATAACAGTCCTTTCCTCTGGGCTCCAATCCCTCAGTCCACCACTATCAGAGAACTTAGCCAACTGCTTTGCAACTATTTAAATATTTTTCAGGCTTTCCTCACAAAATGTGAGCTCTTTTGGTGTCCCCAGCTGCTCACACAAGGTCTGGCACAGAACAGGTACTCAGAAACTGCTGGATGGATGGATGGATGGATGGACGGATGAGGCAGGCAGGAAGAAGAGGAAAAACATCTGGTGCTGTGGTTTATCCCCCCTTGGAAACAACCACCTTGTTCCCGGAAGGGGTTTCACCAGACACTCCCAGGATCTGTGGGCATGTGTCGTGGGCATACCAGACCCCACTGCTCCAGGATTCTAAACATGTTGAACAAAAGCTCAATGACTAACAACCAGAGGCCAGAGAACATGGCTATCAGAGCACAGCCACCTCCCTGGTACCCAACAAAGCCCCTGACACATCCACAGTATTCACGGGCACCACAGTGAAGAGTCCAAAGGCAAACAGTTCAGCAAAGAGGCAGCAAAGGCCTTCCCTACATCACACAGGCCCTCTGTGATCTATCAAGTCAGTGATGAGGAGATGAACAAAGTTCTGATTGGAATGGGAAAGGAGCACGGCCTGGGAGTGTCAAAAGACGCGGGATTCATCCATCCATCCATCCATCCATCCATCCATCCATCATCCATCCATCCATCCGTTCATTCGTTCATCATTCATTGCATACTTAAGTATCAGACACTGGGAAGTGAGAAACAGCAGTGAATCAAGAGACCAAAAACCTCTCCTTCATGAAGCTTATAATTTATCTGGTGGAGATACACAAAGAGTATGTCAGATGGTGAGAAATTGGGGGAAAAAATAAGGCTGCAAAGGGAGTTAGGGAGTATAGGAGGGGGCTTCCAGGAAAGGCTTCTCTGACAAAGTGTCCTGAGGAAGGGGAGGGGCAAGGCGCAGATTCCCAGGAGAGGAGCTCAGCAGGCCGAGAAAGGCCTCACTCGAACTTGCTGCTGCCTGGTCTGAGCTGCAGAAGGAGGAGCTGGGGCTGACGACCCCCAGGTCTTCTCAGCTCTCACTGCACCCTCCACGCCCTGCTTCCTACCAGCCATCAAAGCCCCACTCAACTGAACACCTGCAGATCCCGCATCACCATCCTCCTTTCCACCCGTGCACCTGGCAGTCCTTCCAACCCTCCCACCATCCCGTGACTACCTAAGAGAAGCCTTCCCCAGCTTCTGCTCCCCACTCCAGCTTAGCCAGGGTGCCACAATTCTGAGCTTCCATAATAACCTATACACCCCGGGCCCTCCTGTAGCATGGACAAGACTATCGTCACTGTCCACCTGTTCCTCTAGACTGAACTCCCCAAGGGCCATGCCCATGCCTTGCCCATCGCTATATCCCCACCCCTGGCATGGGGCTTGGTGCATAATAGCCACTCACTAAATACATGCTGAATGATGAATGTTGAAAGCATAGGTGAGTTCCTTGAGGGCAGGGCCCAGGTCTGATTCATCTAGCAGCCCCAGAAGGCAGCAGCCTGCCTGGTACAACAGAGGTAACTCCAGGTGTGCTATGTGAATTGGTGCCTGGCTCCTGTGTTGCCACTTTATCCAGACAGCCAGGCCATCCTCAATCCCTGACCATGGAGGCGTGGGGCCAATCCAGATGTGGTCCTCTGGAGTTTAGACCAGGGCTCAAGGGTAGGAAGCACCGCTTATGTTTATATAGGCTGCGGGATTTCTCTGATTAGAATTTGCATTAATCTCTGACAGGCCTTAACCTCATCCTTAAGCTTCCATTCCCAGAGATAATTTGGTGTTTGGAGCATGGTTTTTCCAAGCTATCCATTTTACAAATCAAAACCTAATATGGAGCGCCCCCCAAAGCCACGGGAGGCTCTAGACGGTGGCTGGCACTGAAAGGCCTGGCGAAGGGATGGCTGGCGCTTCTGGTCCGCCACTCTCTGAACTCCATGGGAATCTGGGCAAAACTGTCTCTGAGTGCCTCCCATCTTCTCTTTCAGCACGTGGTCCCAACTGCTTTTAAATAGAACCACAGAGATTGAGAATCAGAAGACACCTTCTAATTCCACTCTTACATTTGACGGATGGGGAAAGCAGGGCCTAGAGAAGAAAAGTGGCAACAACTCTGCAAAAACAGACACAATTGTCTCCCCTTGACAGATGAGTATACTGAGGTTCGAAAACCTAAGTAATCAACTCCCAGTTCCACAGCTAGTAATTGGCATGGCCAGAGTCACCCAGGTCTGTCCAACTCTAAAGGCAAACACTGTCAATGCCATGCCCAGCCGGTTCAAACGGGCTTCTTCCCAAGGCTCCAGAGAAGCTGTGGATCACAGGCTGCCTTCATAAAAGCCCACGGGGCTCTGTGGGAGGCCGAGTGCAGCTCCGGCACTTCCTGCAGCCCAATATAAAAGCCCTGTGGGAGGAGTCTAGGGGCTTCTCTGATGGACTGCAGGATTTCCCACTTCCCCAGACAGGAGGCAACGGTGTTCTTCAAAATTCCTTTAGAAAGCTTTGCAAATTGGACTTTCAAAGAGTTGAGATTTCTGTGTAATATCACATAAAAAGGAGCCCTGGTGAAGGGCACTGTCCTCCTTACTTCTTAGCCCTTACCTGCAGAGGTTGTTTTAAGACAAGATAATCTTAGAGCTAAAAGGAGAGCCCTGTGTTTGTACGTTGTATATGTGGGTGTCTGCAAGTTGTGAATGTGTGTATGTTTGCAAGAGCTCTGAAGAGTGTGCGGTGTGTGCATGGGGGAGTGTGTGTAAAAATATGCTTCAGAGATGAAGGATTAAGGAGGCTGTCTTCTTTCTTCTTCTTTCGTCCTTCCCTCCCTCCCTCCCTTCCTTCCTTCCTGGAATATAAAGGCACTATAATTTTTTCCTCCCTCAAAGATGCAAATAAACATTCAATCACAATCTACTCCTCACCCATCACCCCCACAGACAGCTCTTGCTATAATCATAGCTTCCAGGAGGTGATGGGTGCTGGGGGTAGGGGGGCATCTCACCCATTAAAGCAGATCTGAAGAAAGGCAGGTCACCTTCAAGCGACATTGAAATTAGGGTTGGAGCTTATATTCTGTAAGTTTATCCTGCAGAGGTTTGTTTGGCCTTATTTTTTGTCGTGCAGCACAATGAAAAGAACACACAACGATGCTGGGGTCATGAGGACCAGGCTTCAGCTACCTGTTAGATTCAGGTTTGTTTGTTTGTTTGAAACTGAAAACAGTGTAATCAAAACACATCTCACGGACTTCCCTGGTGGCGCAGTGGTTGAGAGTCCGCCTGCCGATGCAGGGGCCACGGGTTCGTGCCCCGGTCTGGGAAGATCCCACATGCCGCGGAGCAGCTGGGCCCGTGAGCCATGGCCGCTGAGCCTGCGCGTCCGGAGCCTGTGCTCCGCAACGGGAGAGGCCACAACAGTGAGAGGCCCACATACCACCAAAAAAAAAAAAAAACAAAAAAACCCCCACATCTCACCGGGTTATTGAGAGAATCGAAAGGTATAGCTTGAGTGCGACACAGTGCCTGGCACCTAGAAGGTACCAGAAACCTGCCAGCACTTTTACTTTACAAAACACTGAATTATATTCTGTAAAATTGCTTCCAGCCCTGGGTAAAATATAAATGGAACAGGAAACAAAATATTGCTGCTAAATTGTCCTTCCTAAGAGCAAAGCAAAAACTAAAACAACAACAACAAAAAATGAAGAATGGTGGGAAGTGCTCTCCATGAATTTTTAAAATCCACATTTAATGTTTTTAGAGGTCGGGGCCTACCTCTTAGCTCTGTATCCTAGGTAACAGGAAGCCTGGAGGCCTCCAGACTTGGAAAGGATTGGGGGAAAAAACAAAACAAAACAAAAAAAACCTCTCTGCTGTTTTTCCAACTCCTAATTATGCTTTTCAAATAAGTTGAAATCAAAATGTTCTTTTTCCAAACAGCTTATGCTCCTCTGAGCTACATCTGACCTTTCAGCGCGTTCTCGCTCTGAACTCCATCAAAGCAGCCAAAAGCAGGAAGTGCTTTGGCACACGGACCTCATTCAAGGGGAAAGGAATGGCAGTGGGACCATATTTAATTGACAAAGAGAAACAGACCAGCGGCTGTCTGTCTGTGTGGCAGCTGGAGGGGAGCAAGGCGCTTCACCTGCACCATCTCGGCATCTCCAGGAAGCATGGAATGGCGAGGCCAACAGGGGACCTCAGACCATGGCTCTACCACTACCTGAAGGTCCTCCAACACACTACTGATCCTCTCTGGGCCTTGGTCTCTGGATCTGAGCAGTGGGGCCAAGGATTCCCTCCTTCACTGTGCTATTATGAGGTCACGTGTGCTCAGGGATGCAGAAGGATTCTGTAAAATTCAAAATCACTCTGTAGTCACACAATGATTTTTAAAGCCCTTCCATCAGTAGAGGGTGGGGGAGGAATGGCACGGAGAACATTACGAGGAATTCGAGCACAAGGCATGGATTTGAGCGACAGTTCTGGTGTCTGCATAAACTTTGGCAGTTTGCTTTAATTCTCTAAGACTTACTGAGTAATCCTTTCCCACAGTAGAGATAATATTACTTATAACATAAGGCTTCTGAAAGGATCAACTGAGTTCATGGATTTTCAGAAAACGGTGCTTATTACCATAAAATGTTATACAAGTGTCTTTATCACTTAATCATTCCAAAATGGGTGCTCAATCCTTATCAAGCAGCCATGGTAAATATTATTTTTATTTGAAACATGGGAAAAGTCTGGAAAGTGAAACAACTTCTGCTAAGTCAGTGGCAGAGCTCAGAATAGAAGCTAATTCTTCTATCTAACCTCTTTTTCAAAGATTTCTCAGTGAAGTCTGTCCCTAACGATTCTGATGGCTCTTTGCACAGACAGGATTGAAGCTGGGGCTGGACTCCACTGGAATCAAAGTACTTACCACCAAATACAGCATGGTGTACATGGAGAAGGAGGCGTGGCCAGAGAAGAAGGACCTCCTGTAAGAGCAAGAGAGGGCAGTGTAAGGGCTGTATTCATATCCCCGGTACATGTCCGTGCATCTTCCCTCCCTAGACAGTGACCCCAAAAGCAGCACACTGCCTTGTTCATTTTTGCATCCTTGGCAGCGGATTGCCCGGAACCTAGCGGGCACTCATGAATGTGTGAATAAACGAAACAAAGAAAGAAAGAATGAACGAATGGACTCTGCTTTATTCACCCATCTAAACCGGGGCCCAGCTCTGAACTTGGTACCCTACTAAGTAGGTGCTCACTGAACTGCCTACAGCAAAGGCATGGACACAGTGCCACGGGAGATGGGGTCTCACCTGGCTTCCTGGACTTTGCTGTCGTCGCCTCTGCATTTGTAGTTTTGAATGTAGCCCTCGGAGCAGTTGATTTGACTGAAATCAGGGTTGCAGACGCTCAAGAAGTGAGGACGCAGGCGCCCTATGGAGACTTTGGCAATGTCTGTGAAGGACTGGCTGATGGCGCAGCCAAAGAGGAAGCAGCCCACCTGCTTATAGAGGGCTGCCACATAGGGATTCTGAATCGTGGACCGGGACTTCTCCTTCAGGTAATAGATGCGGTAGAACTCCCCTGTGATGATCTGAAAGACAATGGGTGGGGGGTTAGGCAGTATCAAGACCCAGCAACAAAAGTGAGGCTGTAAAGGATATTTACTGACCTAAGAGATATTCAGTACATAACTCCAAGTTATAATCTAGAACATCCCAATTCTCTATTTAAGAAGTATACAGACATAAATAGGCACAGGAGAAAAGATTAATGTGCTAACACAGTCATTTTTTCCTTTTTTTAAAAAGTTCTACACGGCCATATAGTACTTTTGTAACAAGAAAAATATGCAGTCGAATATATTTATATGTAAATATATAATATATAAAAATACATAATATATAAAAATATATTATACACACACACGCATATATTTTAAAACAAAGAGAGAGACAAATAATGACTTAGCTATTGAAGAATCAAGATCATGGTCTGAGGGCCTAAGCACATTTCCGGATTCTGGGATTTGGGGTAAAGGATCACCAACAATGATGTAACTTTACACCGGGCCTCGATCCGTGCCGTGTCGAGCCACGGCCGAGGTTTCTGTGGGAAAGGGCGAATGCCCCCAGACCCAGTCCTGGGTTTGAATCCAGGCTCTGCCACCTACCTGGCGTCCTTCTGAAATAACTTAAATCTCTGCAGTTACTGCCGGAAAGGTGGTAACATGGATGGGAAATGCCCTGTTGGGTCATAGAAAGTGATTCTTTCATCTTACTCTTTAGAAGTAGCGCATGATGGAAAGAACACTGGCCTACAAACCAAGAAACTTTATACAAGGCACTTCAGATCATGCCCTTCCTCCATCCCACAGTGCCCACTCCTTCATGCTTAGGGGCGATATCACTACTTAAAAGAGAAAAAAAAAAGGGCCACCAACCATTGATTATCTATTGCATACCAGTATTTATTTTTTATACACTTTATTTTATGAACTCCTCAGGACCACCAGGAGGTGGACTGAGGCTGGGGGAGGGAAAGCACCTTAACCAAAACTGTCGGGTTTTACATTAAGAACGGGGGGTGGGCAGCTGACTCAAAACGCCTCTGCTGCCTACACAGCCGAGGACCTATTCTGCGCTGGTGATGCACCACCACACAGCCTGCTGCCCTTGTCTTAACTCCACGGCACAGCCCTGGCCACTTCCTGGATGCAACCAGAGTCCAGGGACAGCGATGTTCAACTCACCACTCACCACAAAGTCCCTTTCACACTTCCTCACGGGGAAGGCTGATGAGCCACACTTGCCCTTTCAGGGAACAGAGAGCATGTTCACAACCACAGGGGAAGCAATAGACTGACACATCCGGGCAGTCCTTCTCAAAGTGTCCCGTCATTCTTTTACAGCTGGGGAAGGCGTCGAGGCTAGGGATCTGATCCAAGTCCAGGGCTCCCAAGTCTGGGGGGAGGATGGCCATGAAATTCCAGCTGGGCCCAGGGGCGCGGCGAGCAGGTGCAGTCGTGACAACAGCTACCAGCACGCTAACGTTTATACAGTGATTCTGTGTTCATAAATACTTGATATTTCTAAGTGCTACCCTTTGGTTTCCTAGATCATATTGAGTTTCCTAGATCATATGACTCTATATTAGAGAGAGCTGATCAAAGGCCAGTCTGGTCTGGCATCCTGGCTTAGCCACTCCCTGGGAGAACAGGACGATCCGATGAATGAACAAATGAATGAAAGGGAGCAGGATGGTGGTCCTCACAGTTGTTTTATTGCAAAATTGGAAATGTCATCTAAACATTACTAAGAGTCCTTTGACAACATGCTGCAGAGATTAAAATCTGAGAAGCCTAGCCGGTCATAAATGAAAGGCTCCATTATATATGGAAGAAACTGAGGTCCAAATTAACTCACATCTAAAGATTAGACCCAGGTGTTCTAACCCTCCACCCAGCATTCTTTCCTACCATTCATGGTCTAATTCCCCTTTTGAACCTGTTTATACTTTTACCCTATGTAACCTTACAGGCTAACACATTCCAGATGTTTGTTACCACCATCATGTTCTCTCTTTCTTATTCTTCTTTATTTATAAATCATGCCCACGTGACATTAGACCTGGGGGGGGGAAAGCACTAAACTAGGAGTCAAGAGGCCAGGGCTCGAGTCCCTACTCACTGAGTGACTTGGGATAAGTTAGCTTCTCCATTTGCAAAACGAGGGCACTAGACTCCGTGATTCATTCCTTCATAACGGCAAAGACATTTATTCCCAGCTCTCCTGTGCCACCGCCACCAGTAGCCTCCCAACCAAACAAAGGTAATAATTAGTAGCAGAGGAACGGTACTTCCTCGGAGATGACACCACAGGCAAGGAGCAGAACCAAAGCCCCATGAATGATCCCTGCCCTTGGATTGCTCCCGAGTTCCTTGAGCCATCCACTGCCACAGATTAAGAAACTGTTTCTAAATCGGCATGGCCTGAGCGTGATTTCCTATCTGATGCTGAAAAAGAACATGTGGGTTCCCACTGCACATCAGCATCTCTTACATCATTTTATTGATGAATCTCAGGGGAGTCGCCTCTCTGCGTCAGCCGTCTTAGGGAGAAAGGGTTTGATTACACCTCAAGGACTGTTTTCAGCTCTAACATCCCTTCATTCTAAAACTGCAGTTTTCAGTGCCACAGTCTCACAAATAGCAAGCTGCTAATTAAAATGCTTCCTCCTCTCGTGGGAAGATGAAAAAGAGAATGTGTGATGGCCCCTCAAATTCCCAATAACAACCCTAATAATACTAGCAATCTTCTATGTTTCTTTAGCAACTTACAGTTTCATTTAATCTGCAACCTGTGAAGACAATATACCCAGTTTACAGGTGGGAATACTAAGGCACTGAGAAATAATGACTTATCTGAAGGATGTGAGGCTAGTAAGCTTACAGTGTTAAGAGCAGAGCCCAGGTATTCTGACTCTCAAGTTGAAAGACACACAGAAGAAATACATCGAGATCATTTTATTATTTCTATTGTTATTAAAAACAATTTCCACTGTAGAATGGCAACTGCGTGTTTTCGAGGACAGGACCAGGCTGAAGCCATTTAGCAGACACATGACTCCAGGACCACATGGCTTCTGGGGCAGCCCTGACAGATCCTGGAGTTAATGAGCAACAAATTATGTATTTTCTCCATCCCCTTGTACAGAAGGGTCGGGGAGTCGACAACACAGCCATAAATCATCATTATGAACCAGCCGGGTTTGGCTTCTTGTAATCCTAACCCTTAAAAGACCATTTAATGAAATTCGGGCTGCCCAAATACCTCGCTTCTGCAGAAGAGGCGAGGGCTTAAATTGTTCTCCAACACGTTACACACGTAACTCTGGAGTTCCAGATTTACTGCTTTCGGACTTTATTCATTACTCACAATGTTTTTATTCCCGGGTAATAAAATAAGCTCTTCCCTCCCCCTCCCTCTCCCCCCTGCAAAGGCTCTGTCCCCACTCGGGCCCATACTCCTGCCCCTGGAGCCCTCATTTCTGCTTCAGTCAGCAAGGTTATGATATGTAAATTTCACGGCTGAGAAAAATGCCTTCAATGTGGATCCCTTTCTGAAACAGCAAGCAACAGATTCTGGGGGTGATGGCAGGCTGCCAGCGAGCAGAGAAGAATTCTCCCCTACCTGCCTTTTAAAGCACTTGGCACGGAATCTGGAAACTAATAAAGTGGGAAAGCATTGCAATTAAGCTACGAGTGGAGAGAAAGGGATCAGTCAATCAGTCCTTGCCGGAGAATGGCCGCAGTCTGGAGGGAGGGAGTCTCCAACTCTCAGACAGCTCCTCTTCCTGTCTTTTCTGGTGTACAAGAGCTCAACTGGCCACATATTCACAAATATTGAACTGTTCCGGAGGGGAAATTTGGAGATACATTAGGAGAGACATTTTGGAAAGAAGAGAGCACATGGTGGTGAAAGAAGCACTGACTGTGGAGCCAGAAAAACCTTGGTCTGAATTCCATCTCTTACCTTGGACCTAGATAAGTGACTTCACCTCTCTGGGCTTAGGTCTCCTTGTCTATGAAATAAGAGTAATATCTTGCCATGTACACACTACTATAGTTAAAATAGATAGCCAACAAGGACCTACTGTATAGCACAGGGAACTCTGCTCAATATTCTGTAATAACCTAAATGTGAAAAGAATTTGAAAAAGAATAGATACATGTATATGAATAACTGAATCACTTTGCTGTACACCTAAAACTAACACAACATTGCTAATCAACTGTGCTCCAATGTAAAATAAATTTTTTTTTAAAAAGCTCCAAAAAACAAAATAAAAAGAGTAATCTCTACCTGACAGGATTGCCAGGGGATTCAAGAAGGTGGTATATCAGGGGCTTCCCTGGTGGCACAGTGGTTGAGAGTCCGCCTGACGATGCAGGGGACACAGGTTCATGCCCCGGTCCGGGAAGATCCCACATGCCGCGGAGCGGCTGGGCCCGTGAGCCATGGCCACTGAGTCTGCGCGTCCGGAGCCTGTGCTCCGCAACGGGAGAGGCCACAGAAGTGAGAGGCTCGTGTACCGCAAAAAAAAAAAAAAAAAAAAAAAAAAAAGAAGGTGGTATATCAGATGCCTAGCACCTAGCAGAAGAGCCATGCAAACATTGTTTTTTTTTCTGCCCTTGGAAAAAAGAGAAACAAAAAATTAACACAGGCATACCTCATTTTATTGTGCTTTGCAGATATTGTGAGGTCTTTTTTGTTGTTTGTTTTGTTGTTTCTTTTTTTTACAAACTGAAGGTTTGTGGCAGCCCTGCGTTAAGCAAGTCTATCGGCACCATTTTTCCAACAGCATTTGCTCAATTCATGTCTCTGTGTATTACGTTTTGGTGATACTCGTAATATTTCCAGTTTTTTCATTATTTCATAATTATTTCATTATTATTTTATTTGTCATTGTGATCTGTGTTCAGCGGTCTTTACTGTTACCACTGCAAAAAGCTTATGATTCCCGCAAGCCTCAGATGATTGTCAGCATTTTTTTAGCAATAAAGTGCTTTTTAATTCAGGCATATACATTGATTTTTAGAGATACTACGAATGCACACTTAATAGACTATGGTTTAGTGTAAACATAACTTTTACATGCACTGGGGAAACAAAATTTCGTGTGACTCGCTTCGTTGCAATACTCACTTTATTGCGATGATCTGCAACTGAACCTGCAATATCTGTAGGAAATGCCTGTACTTTTATACAAGTACATCTTTTCCAAGACAGTTCTAAGAGCCCCTTGGAAAGGAACATTCCACACTAAAGAATGTGGAAGTACCACCCCTCCAGGGTAGAACCAGAAAATATGGGTATGGAGATGTTGGTTTTGACCATTTTATCTAGGATGCCTTTTTCAGGGGAACAAAGCAGAAGGGAAGTCTAAATCCCAGGCAGCGAGGGCTGTTTACAACAGTCCCCTTTCCCAAGAAAAGACTTTTGCACACAGTGTCCCAACAATCCGTCTTTCAGAGCCTGAGAACTCATCTTCTTCCCCTGCTGAGTTCGAAGGACAAACTTCCCTATATTCTGATCTGCTTGAATGATAACATCTGCACAGCCTGTTATGGCTCACAAAACATTTCCCTATCCACTGTTATCTGCTTCTGACAACACCCTATGGATTACTAAATTATTATCCATACTTGGTGAGTATGACGAAGGCCAGAGAGGCCATTGAATCACCCTCAGGTACAAGGCAATGGGCAGTGGCAGGGCTGTCGCTGCAGCCTGGGCCTCCCGTGTTCTGTCCAATGGCGTCAAGCTAGCTTTCTCTTAGAAGCCCTAGCAGGTGGTGGCAGGATGGATGTCTCCAGGGAGACAGATGTTCCTTGAGCACCTGGGAAGGTCATGTAACCCTGTCAGGCATGTGCACATCTAGATCCCTGCCAGCCACAGAGCACCAAGCTCCCCCTTCACATCTCAGCTCTGTGGATTAATGAACTTCTCTCAGCCCAGAAGAGATTCATTCATTCAACAAACATTAAATGATGGAGAATAATGGAGAATCCTTTTCTTCACATTATTTCTCAGTCCCAAGGGAAAGGAAAAATGTAACGTATCTGGGTCCTGCTTCTAAGGTTGGAGATACATGTAGCTGTGTTTTCTTTGAGCTGAATGCTCCATCTACTACAAAAAAAATGCAGTATCTTTCGTGACGAGAAATAACTGATGAGAAATTTAATATCCCATTCTTCTCCCACTAGGTTGTCTTCAACCTCTTGGCAGAAGATCAGTGCCTGACAGATCGGGAAAGGCAACGGGAACCTAAATCTGTCCAAGGCCACCAGTGGAGATTCTGGGCTTTATGGGTAGGTCAAAACTCCAATATCTAGAATAATGGGCAGCAAAGAAGCCAGAGAGAGGTCACCATAGAAGCTATGAATGGTTGAAATCAGTAGTGGCTGCCCTAAGCCCACAAGCTTTACAAGGAAGGCAGTTTGAAGCGTGAAGCATCATATTTTCCAAAGTCAGGGACTCACAGCCATGTGTCTCCTAGATGACCAGCTCTGCCTATCCATGCAAGAGTCTCCCGACTGTTCTCTCTGTAACATCACCTATTGCCTACCTCTCGTTCCTTTTGACCTTGAATTTCCTAACGAGCTTAATATCACCACTGTGCTTTTCTTCCTATTTCTCAAACACCTTTCTTCTTCCAGTGGCTCCACTTTTGGGTTCTACCAGATAAAGGTAGGTCTTCCTAGGATTGTTCTTTTCACTGTGATCTCAGCTGCTCCAATAGCTTCAATGATTACCCCTGTGAAGATGACCTTCAAAAGGGCACCTTTCTCTCTCTAGTTTCAGCTTACCATTTACCCCTATCAGTCTTGTTCCAATCTTCCGCCAAATCATCCAACTGGTTAGTTATCAAACCGATGTTATCAGCATGTCAACCTGACCAAGTCACACTCATTGCAACTTCTGCCCCAAACCTCACTTCTCTTCCCTTCATTTCTACTCAAGATGCCACCAAACATAGAACTGCAAAGACAGGAAATCTTAGACCCCTCCGTCTCCTTTACCCCACTGTCATCAAATTCTGTTCATCTCACGTTTGCAAGGTGTCTCACATCCATTCTTGTCTCTCTCTTCCCCTTGTATTACCACCACTGTGGTTCAGGCCTCATCCTTAACCTTGGTTGGAAAATTGACCCAGTAGGCTGAAAATACTTTCATCAATCTCTAGGCAATTAACTGGAGTAAAAACTCCTCAGCACTCAAGGAGTTTCACAGTCTTGCAGTTATCTCTTCCTACTTTATCTTTGTCTACTCCCTTACACTCTAGTTCTCCAGCCAAACGGGTCTGGCTCGACTACTCTTGAAAACACCCTATTGTTTCAGTCATGGTGAAGCCATCCCCTCTGCCTGGAGTATCAGGATCTCTGATGAAAGTCTCGCCTCTGCTTCAAAGTAGAGCTCAAGTGCCGACTAGTGCACTGGGTTAGAGTTTGGGCTCTTTGACTCAGGAGTCTTGGACAACTGAGCTCTAGGACTCTCAGCCCTCTTATGTGTACAAAGGGGGATGATATGATGACAGTACCAAGAGCTCAAGGGTTGTTGTGATATTAAATGGGACAAGTGCTCCACGAAGGATGATGATGATGACGACGATGAAGCCTTCACCAATGAAAACAACCTTCAGTGATCTTCCTCTCAACTCCCATAGCACTTTATTTACACCTTAGACCATCTATAGCATTTGGCCTGTTTTGTCCTTGAAGCTCTCACCTCTCTGGGGCCCACCACCCTGCACAGCCCTGACTCTCCTCTAGCTCTCAGACCAATTCTTTAGTCTCCTTGAGGATCTAATGCTACAGTCAGTCTTGTACTTGCCCTGCTTCCCCTTTATACCATAAGCTCCAAGGACAGTATCTATGTTTTGTCTATCAGCTTCTAGGCCAAGAGGAAGCCTACAAGCTGCCTGCTTGTTCTAAGGAAGGTCTCACCCAGAGATTCTGCACAAACCACTTGCTACAAAACACCATCCCACACTGTCAACCTCGGGCAGCCATCTGCCCGGTGCTCCAGATGTTTCGTCTTCCTCTATACATTGAGCTCTCTACACCAGGAACTAAAGATTTTCTAGCTCACTAAATAAAGAGCACTCTGCATAGCCCCTAGCACTGAGGGGGTCTTCAAGGTCAGTTCACGTGCAGGCTCTGAAGCCAGACAGACCTGGGTTTTCATTCCTGCTCCCCATTCATTAAGCAGAGTAACCTCACACTAGCCACATCCCCCTTGTAAGCCTCAGGACCTTCCCTCATTTGTAAAATGGGGTAAATAATACCTACCCCCTGTAGCTGTTGAAGAGGACTTAAGATAAGGCATATTAGTTTCGGGCCCACTAGATAGTTCATCAATGGTATCCGATCCTCTACCCCATCCCCTAACACTAACTCACGCAAACAGATTTCCCAGACCCCTAAGCATTATCACTTTAAGTGGAGAATATCACCACCTTCATATTCGACACATATTCCAAATAAACTTGAACGCTTAAGAGTGACAGTAACTAAGGAAGAATTTCTGCAGAGTATGGGGCGTGGAGGGGAAAGGGAGAAACCTAAATCCTAACCTCCATGCCTGTGTTTGTTACATCGCAAATAGGGCCCCTTCCCCCACCTCACCCCCAGGGGTAAGAAGGTCTCAGAAAAACTCTGTAGCTGTCTGATCCGGGATGACACAGTTGAAGGATTAACAGGGCCACTCTCTGTTGGTGGTCTTGATAATTGCACAGATGTAGTGGATTGTAAACTGAGGAACTGGGTCTCCCACCAAGGCACCACTGGGCCAGCTCGACTTCATGTTTTTCAGAGTTGAAGACTCGACTAACCTTTAATGAGGAAGCAATCTTGGGGAACCTTGTTTTCTTGGCAGTGCTCTCTCAGATAAAGGGAGATGGGGGGGTGGGGAGGAAGTAATGAAGTCCAGATGTGGGCAAACTGAAGCCTGATCCTGAATAAACAAGTCTCGGAGCTATAAGCTCTTCTTCTTGTCTCTCCAGCTAGAAATGTGCATGTGGTAGAGAGCAGGCCCCCACGTGCATCAGGGACCACAGGGAAGATTTTAGGGAGATAAACAGGACACTTGTCCCTGCTTCCTAGGTCCTCTGACATCTTTTGGCCTAATGCTTGTGAGTTTCTGCCCAAAATGCATGACCTCCTCTGTGATTTTCACAAACATGTATATTGAGCACCCAAGTCTGTGCCTTGCACTAGCAATACAAAATCAAATCAGACCGGTCCCTACCGTGATGCAGCTAGCAGGATAATGAGGAAACAGACAATCAAACAGACGTGACAGTTCAGCACAGTGACTGCAACGATAGCGGTGGGCCCGGGGACCTCTGGGACCTTTGGAAGGTGGGGGGAGGAGGCAGCCAAGGGATGCTTCCTGGAGAAGAGATGATATTTGCTTGGTGTTTATTTAGTACTTACCATGTGCAGGAGGAAAAGACCTGATCTCTGCCTTGCAGGAACCTGTTATCTAGCTGGGAGACAAGATGTGGACACATTACAAGGCGATGTGTATTGAAGGTGCTATTCGTCTGCTTGAGATGGGGCAGCTTCTGGAAGTTTAGCGACAAGAGACAACACACAGATTGTTGCGCTGAGGTTCAACACTGCATCCCCAGCACCTGCCACGCCCTGGGGGCTTGACAAGTAATTGTGGAAGGGGAGGCAGCCTTTAGAAGGTAGCAGTGGTGTCATTGTTTTTCTTAAAAGCCTTGCCTTAGGATCCAGAGGACTACTGGTCTGGCCCTGCCACTCCTTAGTTATGGGAAAGTCACTTCCTATCTTGACTCCCAGTTGCCTTAGCTGTACCAATCTACCCCCTAGAATCACTACCAAGTACAAGTAAAAGAATAAGCGTACGAAGGCGGCTTTGTATGCACGGTACAAAGGCTACGGTAGACACTACAGAAAAGAAAAGGCTGATTCTCACTGATGACACACATACTGTCACTTGATTTGACTCCCAGAACTAGCCTATGGCGTTGGTGAACCATTGTCACCAATTTACAGTAAAGGAAGGTATAGCTCTTTTCCAAAGGGGTCCATGGATTGCTCGAAGTTGACGGACAAGTCACAGAATGGATAAGCTCAGAAGTCAGGCCGTGAACCTCAATCAGATGATGACCAAGCCCAAGCTTTTTCTCTAGTTAGGAATATCATGACAGAGGTCAAAATCAATGGGATCTGAGGAAAAGGAGTGTTTTTACGGCCAGAGGGAGAAGGGGATTCACTTGTGATCCATCATGCTTCAACTCCTAGATATTAAGAATCTTCATTAAACCCCTTTCAGGGTCTGACCGAGGCAAGCACTGAGCTCATGTTTATTTAAAAAGAATACTAAGCATTTTTCCATATTAAGATCTTTGCCCATAATTCCCTTCACAGCGCGGTACAAGGCAAATCGAGAGAAGGCTAGATAGGAAATGATATGTACTGCTTTCGCTCCTGATCTCACTGCTGTAGAGTCATTAAACCCTTACAAGGCAGGGATAGGAACCACTGCCTTGTGGATTTAGAAGGAATTCCTATTATGCTATAATTCCAGAATCTGCGATACATCTGAAAAACAGGTCAAAATGACTAGATTTTTCCACATCTCCTGCCATAGAAAGGTGTCTGCTTTCTCTATAACTTCTGATTCGTGCATCTCTCAACCACACTCTAAACCCCGCTGGCATGCGATTCCTTTGTTGTGGGGACTCCTCAGACTGGAACAAGGGCATCCTAATCAGTAAAGGCTTCTCGTGTTGTTTTAAACAAATCTGACATTCGGTGGGAGGAGACCGGGGCAGCAAGTAGCAGGATGATTAGATTTCCAGCTCTGGGTACCCCCTCCACCCTCCCTGACTGTCATTCACGCCCTCTGATCAGAAGCAGATTCTGGCCGGGGCCAGCCAGGCTCTCTGGCCGGTCACAGTGGGAGAGAGGGGTTGCTATCGTTGTTGAATTCAAGTCGTATAGCTTTTCCAGAATTGAGAATATATATGAATGGGAATTAGTCACTTTCCCTCTGAGGTCTTTGCTTTTCCTTTTTCCCCTGAGTGCTCCGGTCCTTAATGGCAGGTGAGCAGGCAAGCAGACCTCATTAGGAGCCCACCTGTCACACATGCCTCCAGCTGAAACGCAGGGGCAGCTGGATCAGGAGGTAAAAGTTTTCTTGCAAAGAGCACTGGAACGAGAGTCAAGAGACCCAGTTTCTGACGAATAAACTACAAGGAAAGAGCGGGAGATGTGACGAGTGCAAAGGCTGGAAGTCATTTCCTGATTCTACTTATACCGGGTATGAGGTCTTGGCTAAGTCACTTCACAACTTTTTGACTGTTTACTCATTTACAATAAAAATAGTGAACATTTACCTACTATACTGCTTGTGTCGGGCCCTAAGTTACTTTCCATACTTTAGCTTATTTATTTCTGAAAACCTTCATAAGTAGACATATAATGTCCATTTCACAGATGAGCCCACTGAAGCGCAGTGAGGTTCATTAATTTGCTACACGTTCCATAGCAGAGGAGCTCAGGGATAAACCAGCGCTTATGACTTTAACCCCATGAGAAACCGAGACACCAGAAAACCTCGTGTCAG
This sequence comes from Delphinus delphis, assembly GCF_949987515.2. NCBI lineage: Eukaryota > Metazoa > Chordata > Mammalia > Artiodactyla > Delphinidae > Delphinus > Delphinus delphis. Next base: position 47,260,708 of record NC_082683.1, read on the forward strand.
GGTGGCGGGGTTTCTACGAGGGCAAAAGGCTTGAACACGGTCTCAGGTTTCCATGGCACAAGAGTAGCCCCTGACAAAGGACACCGATTATTACCGCATTTGCTTGGCTGGCCTTTTTCAGAACCAGACGGAAGCCCGACCAAACCTATTTTGCTAACCCTGTGTGGGAGAAGGAAACATCACTGCCGCCCTTCCTATATAACGAAGGCCACAGCACATGACCATTTCCAGGAAACCTGGGAGGTCAGGGAGCATTTTAATTAAAACATCCACGTGACATGAGGAGAGAGGCCAGCCACAACTAAGCTCTTCAAAGCAGATTTTTCTTAGAAACACTAGCATCTCGTGAGGAAGAAGGGGCTCTTGGCAAACAGCAGGGAAAGAGCTGCTGACCAGGAATTTTGCTTGAGGAAGGAAGGATGGAAGAGACACGTGGACCTCAAAGAAGCCACTTGAGCACGCTGGGTCCACCCAGCCCACTGCAGCCGAGCATGTGCCCACGGAAGGGACGGCATTTGATTCCCACAGCAATCCCCAGGAGTGAAGTCAAAGAACACTCTCATTTTACAGACGAGGAAAACGAGGCCTAGAAGAACCAGGGATTCACCTAATTCACGTAGCCAGAGGGGCCCAAGGCCTCTGAGGAGTGTCTCTCTCCAGGGCGCCACGTCTAGGAGCAGCCCACGAGGCAAGCCACTGATAATCGCACGTAAAGAGTACGAAGATCACAGAACATCCCTGTCACTGTGCTATTCTTATCTCAAGCCTCCCGGGTTAGAGTCGGCTTCTAAAAGCATTCAATTAACTGAGCCTCCGAGTGTCAAAAAACACCTGTTCAAACCTTAGCACAAGATACTGTATTAAGTATTCAAACGCTTTTTCCAGGCAAAGCCATGCTTCCTAGAGAACTCAACCCCACACTGTTAATTTGGAGCAAAGAGTAAAATTAGATTTCATATTTCTCAGCTTTTGAACACAAAGATCCTTAGTCCACCTTTAAGAAACTACCGCAGTTGCCAAATGGACGGTTTTTCTTTTAAAGGCTGGAAAGAATTCTACTAGCCTCCCTGCCCCCTCCCCCAACGTCAAACTGTTGATTGCACGCCTCGTTTACGATGTTATTAGAAAACAAACAGGGGTCTCAAAGTTATCACAAACCCCCAGAGTGGGGAAGTCCAAAGAAAAACTTCACGCACTGTGCTCCATGGCCATCAGCAGCTTGCCTTTGATGCAGAGAAGGCAACAGTCGCTAACTGCCCATCCCACTGAGCACTTGGATAGGATAGCCAACCTCCAAGCCTAAATCAAGCCTGCAAGACGGACAGAGATTTGGGAATAGCCAGGTTGAGGCTTGAATTTTTACTTGCTTTACACTTTGAGCATGTCACTGAATCCCTCCAAGCTTCTGATCTTCCATTTGAATGCGGGGGATACTAAGCCCTTATTTCACATGCAGTGTTCTTAATATTAACTCCTTCCTTCTTGGCTTGCTGTTACAGGCCAAAGCTAAGTTTCCAGGCTAGGATGAATACAAAGATGACTCAAGGATTTGAAACAAAGATTTTCGATCTTGGTGGATGTGATGCATAGCCCTTTGCCCATTTGGCCCAAGTTCAAGGACAAAGAAAAGATTTAGAAAATATTGGAGGTGTGGAATGGATGGCTGTGAAAATGTATGAACTACAGATTATAAGACTGGAACACCCTCAGTTACTCTCCCCCTCCCCTGCCCTAAATGGACACGTCTGAAACAGGGCAGTGACCAAGTAAAGCCCAGATAGACCATACCCTGATTCCCATGAGGCTACCATTGCTCAAAGTAATCCTGGACCTTGTCAAGTCGGCGGCACATTCTGGCATCTTCAATGAAGGCTTCCTCCTCTAAGGGAAGATCTGGATGTAAGTCTAGATTTTACACTGGTGTATGAGCAGCCTGGCCGGCAATTAAGAGTTTGCCAATTACTTCAATATTCATGATCTCTTTTACTTCTGACTGCAAAGTTTTGAAGCAAGATGGTCACCCCTGATTTTAAAGACGTACAGCACTGGAACGAGATTTTAAAGACGTACAGCTTGGCAGTGGAGGGCCAGGTCTAGAACCTAGGTCCCTGGATTGCAAGTCTCATTCTATTTTCACTTTGACACTACAGTCCCTGGATGAGAGAATTAAACAATATGGCAGAGAATGTCAGTGGCATTACCACTGTCAGAGCAGCACCACGAGAGTGTGGAAAGAACACAGAAAAGGCCTGAGATGTTTGGTAAGGTATTACCCCCATCATCTGGGGCTGATTTATAGCACAGTGGCTAAGAGCTCAGACTCTGGGGTAAGGGACAATAGGTTGAAATCCCAACTCCACCACTCATTAACTAAGTGACCTTGGGCAAATTATTTTTACTCTGCGGACCTCAGCTTCTTAATTTGTAGAAGAAAGATAAGAACAATATCTAGACTTTGTTAGATTGTTGTAAGGATAAGGTATGCAAAGCATTGTAGAAGGTTGCCTAGCATATTTTTATAATACTTATATATATATTTAGTATTTTAAAATACTTTTAGTAATCGTATTAACTGCATGAAACAGTGTTAATCAAATGAAATTCTACTTGATCTTCCAAACCTCTACTAGCTCGGATAGTCCACGACGTGCTTTGCGCACGGCGGTCTGGGCGCTTACCGCGAGGATGGCGATGACAATCCCCACGGCGCAGAGCACAGCATCATTGATTGTCTCACCGGTTTTCAGCGGGTACTTGATGCTCTCGTCATTGCAGTAAAACCCCCGGTGGTAAGGCTTGATGGTGCTTGTCTCAATGATGATGAAGGGCAGGCCCGCTGGACCAGACGGAACCATCATCGCATATACCAGAAAAAAACAGGAGAGAGGGAAAAACATCAGTGAGAGGAGGCCAAAGAAGAATGACCTACAGCAAAGACCACCCCAGATAACAACATCGATGGCAAAGTTAATTCCTTGCATTTGATCTACAGCCTACAGAGAGGCTTCTCTACGTGCACCCCCTTCCCTCCTTTAGTGGCCACTAAGAAGGGTGTGGTGTGATCCTCTTGCCTTGTCCAAGAGCACAGAGGGAGGCGGTGGAAGTGGCAGGGCAGGAGCTTTTCCACTGCTCTACAACATCCTGCTAAAAATCAAAGCCCGATTTGTAATTATTACTAACAAAGCCCCAAATCTAATGATGTCTCATGATGCCTCCAAGTGCCTTCCTCTCTTAAGTCAATCATTTCCCCCTTGAGAAGCTCATGCCAAGACTTTGTGGCTTGGAATTCTGAAGACTCTGGAATCAGAGAGACAACCTGAATTTGCACCCCAGATCCACCACTTCCTAGCAATGTGACATCTGGTTCTCTCTCCATCTTCCTGAGCCTCAGTTTCCCCACAAATGAATTGTGGTGATGACTAAAGGGGAATAGGAAACAAAGCACATAAAACTCCTAGTACAGTGTTCGCGCATAGTAGCTGCTTAGCGAATGCCATTTCCAGTGCTTTTCTTTCACTGTTCAAAGAGTCTTTGACAAGACTGAGCAGAGCTGAGCTGGGCCCTCCTGCCTACAGACCTGGAGCAGAGCCCAAGGGCATCAGGGGTACCGAGGCACTCTTGCAGCTGCTGCTAGTTTATCAATGTCCAGCTCAGTTGCCATTCTCTTAAAGGTCATGGAAAATGGATTCCATCACCTGCCAGGAAAGGCCCTCATAAGCCTGAAGCAAAAAGTGAAGGCCCACAATATCTCTTTCTTGGACACGGCGGCAGCTTCCAAATTGGTCTCCTGGCCTTCTGTGCCTCTTACCCACATCCACCAGTTTGCTTCCTGACCGTAAGTATGTCGTGGCCACGCTCAAGCTTCTTCAATGTTTCCCCATTGCACAGGACAAGATGACATCCGTAAGTATGACCTCCAGAGTTCCCCACGACCTGAACCTCCTTGATACACCCTCCAACAAAACAGGACACAGAGCCTCTGTCTCGGTTCATGCTCTTCTTTAGGCTGGAAAGACACTTCCTCCCCTATATCCAAATTCAATACCTAGCCCCAAGGCCACCTCACAATGGTGAGTAAAAGGTAAAGTAAAAGTGCAAGGTAAGCCACTGAATGTCAGGCTAAGGAAGACCATGAAAACCACCTTGTCGATGATAACAGCCCACCACTGCTGTGCACTAACAACAGGTGACGTATTTTGCAACCATTTTTGCATTGACTCTTCCAACAACCCTGAGCAGTCATTTTAAAATCACTTAAGCACTACTATCACTCATCTGCCAGTGGAGAGGATAGAGGCTCAGAACGAATGCTTAGCTCACTCAGGGTCTCTCAATCCACCCCAAAGTGCCTAAATCCCTAATTTCACTTTGCAAATTGGTTTCATCCATATATGAATTTCATTAGTGGAAAAAAAAAAAAACCCACGATAAGCAGCCGTTTAAAAGATAAGATTCCATTTTCATGTTTTTCAAAAAGAATTAAGCTCATGTCATGTGGTTCGAAGGCCCGGACGGCCTCTTAAAGAAAAAAATATATATATACCATGAACTCTGCAGTTTTTCAATGACTTTGGTCCAGACTGGCAGCGATAAAAATGCTCACTTTCTAAAAAGTATATTTACGTATCACTGTGCATACACACATGGATTTATTTGGTTTTATTCTTTGGATTTATTTGAATTCTACGGCTATTTATTTTGTGACCCCCCCAACTGCTTCCTGCTAGAACAACAATTTACTTTATCAAATTCATACTGGTGCTTTGAAAAGAAAGCCCAGCCGCACACCGCAGCGCTGTGCCTGACCTTCGGAGAGTAAACACAGAGGGGCCCTGGAAGGCAACAACTATTAGCTCTGCGATGGAGAAAAGGAAGAAAGGGAAACAGGGAATCCATGTTCTGGCTTCGAGATGGCAAGTGCGGTTAGCTGATCTTCTCGGGTTGGGGGCTGGGAGAGAAAAGATATCACGTGGGCCTGAGCCGTCTTCATTCCACTGCCTAAACATTTTGAAATGTGGCCAAGTTGGCTATGAAAAGGAGCTGTGAAGCCAGCAGCATGATATTAATAGTCCACTTTTAAAGTTCCACACATCGTGATAAACACCGTTAGCTTCACATCTGAGCCCGGTCACAGTCTCTGTGGTGCCAAGGAGCCAGAGCGTTGCTAATAAAAGGAAGGGAACAGACCCCAAGTTCCTTACATTTGTGCTCCGCTCCTAAGGCCCCCAGCTTCTATTTTTACTAGTGTTCACATGATAGGCCTGTAAAACATATGTTCATAAGGACAATAAAACACATATAAAAGAGCTGTGGAGTCAGACTGAACTCGGTTAATGATCTCAACTCTGCTCCCTACTACTCGAGCAAGTTACTTTTCATCTCCAAAACCCCCCTCTCATCTGCTCAACGGGAAAAACAAAATCTTGCTTTGGGATTGCTGGGAGGATATAATAATGTATTCATTCATTCATTCGTTCAACAAATATTTATTGAGTCTTAAATATGCCTACTAAGTACGAGGACTACAAAGATGACACAAGTCCTGCCCTCAGGAAGTTTACAATCTAGTAGGGGAAGACACACATCATGGAATAAAACCAGTACAGGAAGTTGCTTTCGTTGGAAGAAACCAGGCAGCAGCACGGGGTGGTGTCAGCACCGAGTCTGGCACATACTGTGGACACTCAGAAACGCTAAAAGGAAGAAGGAGGGGAAAGTCCCACAGAGAAGGTTAGGAAAGAAAATCTGTCTGGTCAGTTCCTCTGTACTCTTAACCTGGGAACGATCCAAATCCTTTTCCTTCCTTCCTTGTCCAAGGCTTGGGGAGGGTTTCCGGTTCCAATTATGTGGATGATGGCCACAAACAGACAAGAAGTTGGATCGGAATATGGTCCATTTTATTTTCTTGAAAGGCGTGGAGACGGCATTTAGAAAACCCGGTGGCCTTTTCTGTCTCCCCTACAAACTTGTGGTATGATTGGGGGTGATGCCAGTCAAATCTTGACTTGGCTCCGGGAAAAGAATAACCTCAGATCCCCTTCAGTTGATGGGAAAAGCATGAACATGTCCCCGCAGTGGGACAGCTGACACGTTCAGTCACCCTAAGGTTCAAAGGGATTAAAGTGACTTACCAGCATCCCTCCGTCCGCGGTAGGGGTGGACAGGGCTCAAATGCTCTGACTCCTGGGCGCTTTCTAAAGTAAATGAGTCACTTAAAAGAGAGGGAAGGAAGCACCTATGAGTTTAATACATTAATTGAAGCCCAGCAAATCTCATGGGCTTTGAAGAAGAAAATGCTCTGTTTGGAACAGTCAAGGCAGCAGCACTGGCTCCTGCTCTCTGAACATTCACTGTGCACCACACACGACAGTACTGAATATAATGAAGACTCCGAAGCCAATATCCCGGAATTTAGATTTATCTGAAATGAAAGGTACATTACAAGCTTTCTGCAAAGCAGAACCAAAATGTATGTAAATAGACACACACACACCACACACACACACACACACACACACACACACACACACACACACACACACACACACGCCCCATCTGGTGATGCTAGACCTCAACTCAAGCATTTCTCCTTCTTTTAATCAAGGATCAATTAACTTCCTGAACCTCCAGGGACCTCTTGGGATGTGTAGGCTGCAGAGGAGGCGAAATACGAACTCACTGACAAACACTTAACGGGCAGAAAATCAAAGCATGAAGAAAAGCCCCTGTGTTGGGTTCAGGCCTTTGAAAGTTCTTGGGCTTCAAAAAACGAACACTTGGGCAGGTTGGGCGGTTTGGGGGTGGGGTGTAAGAAAACATGGGATAAGTTTCCGTGGCCCACCCATTGATAAAGTCATGTGGGAAGTGTTACCAAAGTGACCCAGCCCCAGAGCCCTGCTCCCTCCAGCCACAGCTTCAAGTTTGTGCAAAATTAAACACAGCCTCCTGCTCTCAAAGTGCTTTTTAGAAAGCTCTTGTGAGGGTAGGAAAAGAGTGGGGGTGGGAGAGTGAACGAGAAATTTTTGCACTTTTGCATGACCGAAATCGGAGCATCGGGGAGAGATTTTCCCATCGCTCCTATGGACCATGTCCTTCAAGTACCTTTTCCAGAGTTGTCCAACTTTCTACTTCACCCGAGCTGTAGTTACCTTAAAATAAGCCAAGTTCAGCATCTGTGTGAGTGATAATTAAACTAATATCTGCAGAAAGCCTACATATCTGCTCACAAAATAATACTGGATATAGAATCTGTGTGTAGGTATCAAGCACAGTCTAGTTGCTCAAATGATTCTGTGACAGGAATTTATGCATCTTATCTACGGTTATAGAGTTCTACCAACTTTACTGTTTTACTCACTTTACAAGTGAAAAATTAAGGCTCAGAAAGTTTAAGTAGCTCATCTGAAATCAAAGCAAGCAAATAGCACCAATTTGGACCAGATGTGAGAAGCGTAGGTGGACGCCACCGGGCTTCTGATTTCAAGGAGTTTAGAATCGAATTAGGAATTCATGTATTTTCATCACCACAACAGCTCTGAAAAGTTGCAGGCCATTACTTTCATTTGTAACCAACAGAAAACTGAAACCAGTAGTTTTGTAACGTGGCCAAGGTTCCCAAGTGAGTTAGTTGGTTGCTGGGATTTGAACCCAGGTCTGTCTTTCTTTGGGCTTATGTTTTCTTACTCCATGACCTGACCCTCCCTTTCTTTATAAATGTCTTCCCTGTTAAAATATGACCGACTGATTTTTTTTTTTAATCACTTAAGGCCAGAATGGTCAACCCAGCTACTACTTAGAGGTTCAAAATACAAATATTTATGTTGCTTGTAAGTGACAAGGTTTCTATTTAAAGTAATTAATTGCTACTTGTCTTAGAAGTGTGCAAACTTTCTTTGGTTTACGATATTTGTCCAGATTTCTAGACTGGCCACAATCCAGATGAGACAAACCTAAGTTTACTATGAAGGCATTTCCCACCTTTGAAAGAGGCTGCCATGAAAAACGCTCACTGTTGGCTGGTGTGAACATGCAGTATTCTGGGTCTAGAGGTTCTCTTTGACAAATGCTCAGTCCTTCGGTACTGGAAAGTTCAGGCCCTTTCTTTACAAAAAGAAGACTGTCAGAACTTAAAGCAACCACATGGTAGAAATGAAGAAAGGAATGGCAGATCCAATCCTGCTCCCTGGGTTTCCTGAGCCCAAGTCCTTGGTCTTAGCTGGATTCCACAAGCATGTATAGACAGTTCCTGAGTTTAGTTTCTGGGCACTGTGTGAGGTGCTCAGGACACAACCTTGAGCACTGTTTCTGAGTTCCTCAACTTTGGAAAAATCTCAGATTCCGTGACAAAGAGACACCTGTCTTTAGTCTAATCGTGGGTATGAAAAAGGACTTAGAATGATCTTTCTTATTTGAAAGGGCTTAAAATAAACACATTTTATCCTTTAAAATAAAGAACTTCAGCCACCTTAAAACCCCCAGCTCTGGCTGTTTCGGCTTTGGTGCAGTTGGATTTTTAAAGGGCTGCCATATCTACCAAGAACTAAAAACTCAACCAACGGCCCATGATTCATACCTTTCACTGAGAGAATTCCAGACCTCTTTGGTTGCCATTATGTATTTCACAAACAAGATATTTTATTTCTAGTACTACACAACTACTAGAGCCTGAAGGACTAACGATTCCTCCTCTCCAGGTAAAACTGGGTCACTTCCCAAGACCTCCTTCCTCTCTTTTCCTCCCTCTTTTAAAAGGGTGAGAGTAAATTTACATTCATTGGGCACTTATTATGTGCCAGGAGGTTTGGATATATCAACTGATTTAACTCTCCAAACAACCCTCTAAATTAATTTTCAGTATACAGCCAAAGCACTGAGGGCCAGAGATTATAATTTGCCTCAGTGCCCACTATGCTGATAAGAGGTGTAACCAGAGTATGCAATAGAATACTCTGACTCTAAAGTTCATTCAGAGACAGGGCCAGTTAGCCTTTATTCTTAAGTAAACATGAACTCTGTCTATGCAGATTATTCACAAAGCTACAAAGCTCTGCAAAGTGTAGGTTGACCTTGAACAAGGATAAAAAGCAAGGCTCCTCCTCCTTAGATGCTGAGATGGATTTGTACAGATCCGGCCACTCTCCTGCCTCAGTCTCCCTAATGACCCAGATGTGTTCATTTTCAATACACTGCCCAGAACTAGTACAGAGAGAGAATCACATGCGTGCACAGGGTTTTACAGCTCTTACATAAATGATCACCTCTGATCTTCCTGACAACTCTGGGAAGTAATGTTTTTAACATCTGGATTAAAGTACCACTGGCAGACTCTGATTCAAGACCTAAATATAAATATCTTTTCTACAAAGGAGTCTACTCAGCCACGTAACCCACTCTGGCAGAGTTACTTTTTTCCAATTTAACCAGGAACTTTGGAGTCAGGCAGACAGGATTCCACTTCTATCACCTGTCATGCTTACTGTGTGACCTCGGGCATGTCAGTTTACCTCCCTGAACTCCACCTGCATCATTGTGCAATAGGCCTTTGTGTAATAGTTCCCAACATAAAGAGTGGACTGGAAGGACTAACTGGGACAATTTATAAAACAACCAGTAACCGCTGGGCTCCATAAATGTTAATTCTTGCTTCTGTATGTGACAGGAAGCCATGGAAAGCTTTTAAGCAGGGATAAGATGTGATCAGAGTTCTGTCAAAAGCCACGGGCCCACCAGCCTCTTCCCCAGTGCAATCTGATCCCACGGGAAAAGCATGCTCATAAAATCCTTTAATTCCAGGGACTTCTAGGGATTGTGTAAACAGAAGGGGCTTCGATAGTGGTTAGCAGGACCTGGCACCCTGACACAGAGAAGAAATACCACAGCAGGAACCCTGCCCCGTATTCTCAAAGATCACAGGAGGCTGAATGGGAGGTAAGTCTATAATAAGGGTGAAAAAACATTTCTTCTTATTTTTCCAACAGTTAAACATGAATTCATCAGCACTGTGCTCCCATCCAAGCCATGCTATCCAGGTGTACACAAAACACCAGGTTCACATGGCGGTAAAATAAACAATATGGGGACTGGCAGGACATCAGACACCTGGGAGGGTCAAAGCTCGAGATAGTCAAAAGGCAAGACCGGAGCCAGACGCAGTGCCAAAAATGAAGAGCTGGAGCATTACTGGAGGCCTTACAAGAACAACGTCATGCTGATAGGAAATCCAAGGCCGTCAGGGTATTCCAAGTTAACCCATCAGGCTACACGGTCCTACCAAGTTCTAGGTTGAAGGTGACACACTGGCAGTGCATGGCCGAACCTGGCCTGCAGAGATGTTCCGCTTGGCCCACCCAGTGTTTAAGATTTTTAAAATTCGTTGTCAACATTTAATAACAAGAGGTCTCACATAACATTCAGATCTCAGCTTCTGAAGCCAGCTCTACCGCCCTGTGGCAATCAATGCAGGCAGTGGTAACTGGCTGCACAGATTCTCCAGGGCACCACCATGCCCTGCTGTCTCCCTGAACCAAGGCTGTGTCTCAGTTCCATTCCCATTGAGCTTGTACCGTCAATCTTCCTATACCTGGTCTACTTCAGTCATTTATGTTAACCACCTGGCCCCTGGAGACGTTTGGCTTTTCCATCCGTACTCTAGAGAACATAAAGTCCTTGGCTGAAGCCATAAAAATAGAAATAATGAACTCCTGATTCAACAATGTCCTCCGTGATAGGTGATGGCTACATTAGACACATATGGATGAGTATGTGCATGTGCGTATGTCTTAAACTTAACCAAAGACTGTGCCTCCTATCAACGTTTTCAAATCCAAAACTTGTGTCAAGTCATCACTGCAAGGCAGTTAATAACATTTGCATTTCAGACATGAGGAAACTGAGGCTCAGAAGCTACGTGACTTGCCAAAGGTCTCACGGTTAGTAAAATGAATGAGGGTTGCTCTTGAACTGTTGGTGGGAATGTAGATTGATACAGCCACTGGAGAACAGTATGGAGGTTCCTTAAAAAACTAAAAAAAGAACTACCATACGACCCAGCAATCCCACTACTGGGCATATACCCTGAGAAAACCATAATTCAAAAAGAGTCATGCACCACAATGTTCATTGCACCTCTATTTACAATAGCCAGGACATGGAAGCAACCTAAGCGTCCATTGACAGTTGAATGGATAAAGAAGATGTGGTACATATATACAATGGAATATTACTCAGCCATAAAAAGAAATGAAACTGAGTTATTTGTAGTGAGGTGGATGGACCTAGAGTGAAGTAAGTCAGGAAGAGAAAAACAAATACCGTATGCTAACACATATATATGGAATCTAAAAAAAAAAAAAAAAAAAGGTTATGAAGAACCTAGGGGCAGGACAGGAATAATGATGCAGACATAGAGAATGGACTTGAGGACACGGGGAGGGGGAAGGGTAAGCTGGGATGAAGTGAGAGAGTGGCGTGGACATATATACACTACCAAATGTAAAATAGATAGCTAGTAGGAAGCAGCCGCATAGCACAGGGAGATCAGCTCAGTGTTTTGTGACCACCTAGAGGGGTGGGATAGGGAGGGTGGGAGGGAGACGCAAGAGGGAGGAAATACGGGGATATATGTATATGTGTAGCTGATTCACTTTGCTATAAAGCAGAAACTAACACACCATTGTAAAGCAATTATACTCGAACAAAGATGTTTAAAAAGAAAAAAAAATGAATGAGGGTTGGAAGCCAAGGCTTGTTGAACTACAAAGGCCTTAGCAAGTTTATTCCATGAAGCTGGTGGTAGGTAGGGCCAGAATGAATCTGCCTTACTGGCCACTTAAACAATGTGGACGTGTTAATAAATTACATGGTTATGCTTCAGAAGAAAGAAGTGGACCCAACTTATACACGTCTATGTGATAGAGTGTTCTATTTTTCAAGGCAATAGTATTAAAATGAAAACAAAGCCTCTTTCTGATAGAAGCTCATTCATTCTAAAAAGTCAAAGCCAAGTGAGAAGGAATTTACAAATTAAAATCCACTAGATAATTGTTGGTATTACAAACCTTACTCTAGTGGAGTCAGGAACATTTCAGTAATACGCTGGTAAAATTTTGGAACTACAAGAGATCTGAGGTGTCATTTATTCCATTTACTAGATGGGAAGGCTGAGACCCACCACCCCCTATCACTGTAATGAATCTTTTCTGGTAAGTCTCCTCACTAGCTGAGAGTCTCTTCAGAAAAGGGTCCATATTTTATTCATCTCTGTATCCCCAGCACAAAGAATAATTCCTGGCACTTAGTGGGTGCTCAGCGCATGGGTACTGAATAATTGTATAGGAAACAGACTAAAATTCCCAGGATATGGCTCCGCCCCCAGTACACTCTATGACCCCCCCATCTTAGATTCTCCCCAACACCTCCCCCTGTTTCTGAATTTAATCTAATCTCTCTCATATCCCCAAATCCTGTTTTTTTTTTAACACAATCTCCCAAAGCAACACAGTACCACATACCCTCGCAAAGAGCAGACAATTGCACCAGGAGTAAATTATGGAGAACCCAACCAGCTTCAAGTCTCAGAGGAGTGGTTGAACTGGATGATCTCTAAGACACTTAATCTTCAGAGTTCCCCAGACATGTAGGTGGTGAAACTATCAGAACATACTTGGAAGGGGTAAACTGAGGAGTGATTCAGTGCCACACCCACCCTAGCTCGCAGGCCAAGGGCTAAAGGATCATTTTCAGCACACCCCGACCTAACCCATTTGCTGTGATCCTCTTGGGAATCTCTGCTGCGAAGAAAGTTCCCAGTAAGAGGAAGAGCATAGATTTCAAGAAAGCAACAGACCTGGATTTGAAAACCGGGTTTGCCACTTATCATGTAGGCAATCTTCAGCAAATTGCTTAACTTCTCTGAGCCCCAACTGTAAAAAGAGGACGCCAAGAGCCACTCTGAAGAGCTGTGAGGATGAAATACCATATGGTAGGTATTTAACAAAGGTTCGTTCCCTGCGCTCCGAGTCTGAAAATCGACTCTCCGGGACTGTTTCCATGCCAATCAACCGGCTTGACTGGTTTCCTCAAGAAGGTCACCTGACCAACCTGGACACGGCTGTGTCAGCTCAGACAAGGACTGTCACTCGAGCTGCACAAGACTGGAGCAATTCCAGTGCGTGGTGGAGAAGACAGCCCTCACCCCAGGAGCATACTCCCCACTCCCAGCCCTGTCAATGTTCCTTTTGTAAAACACAGAAACCTTCTTCAAATCTGACAGCTGCCACCTGCACAAATAATTCGGGGATGTAATTTTGTAACTGAATACAAGCCCTGAAAGCTGAAAAGTTTGAAGTCCAAAATAATCCCTTTGACCTTCTGCCTAAACACTCACTAATCACTTTTTAATTTGTAGTTTATTTCCTCTCTCTGTGCTGTCCTTCTAGCCTATATTTTCATTTTAGACATATCCCGGGAGTGAACGGCATCACAGAACACCTGATTAAAGTAGAAGTCAAACTTCTCTCCCAGACATCTGAGGCTTGGTGCATACCCCACTGAGTTCTCCAAGTTGCAATGGGTGGCCAGAAAGTGAAGGAGAAAAAGCCTGCTTTGATGGAGGAAACTCCACACTGAGAGAATTATGAGCTACAAAAATTAATAAGAAGTGGTCCCTGCCCTCTAAGAAGGCATACTCTGGGGACAACTGCCCATGATGCCACATGACGGGAACTTCCACGTAGGCATTTCTAAAATATTCAGGGAGCATGGAAGATGCCCTTTAGCACATGACTCAGCAGCCAATAGGTGTGCAATACCGGTTTATAGACTAGCTCAATAAATGCATTTCAAAGATTCCTTGCTGTTATTTGAATGCTAATGATGTATTTAAAGCAATACAAACAAACAAAAAGAAAAATCCAGAACTGGGAAGTCTCCCACACCCCAAAAAAACTGCTTCAGAGTTTCACCCTCATCCCCTACCCACCTCTTACTCTTGAGGCAAAGTGAGAAAAGTAGTTTGAGGGAGCCTATCTAATTCCTAACACACAGATGCTGAAAAGATGCGAAAAAGGAAAAACTGAGAGGTAGAAATGTTGTTCAATTCAGAAGAAATTTCTTCCTTGGAGGAAAAAGGTTTCTAACTTAATCATCACTAGGATCGCTATAAATTATAGTAAGTTGAAGGCAGATAGATATATTGGGGTCATTCTACTTTGTGTCTGTTCTAATAAATTAGCCAACCTTTCACCTACTGAGCAAGAAAGAATCTCAAGTAGTCTGAGCTGGGTCAGCTCAGCCAATATTCTGGAAGGAAAATGATCTCCACACTAGTTTTCGATTCAGTGAAGTAATGCCTGGTAGCGATAAGATAGCACAAGTGAGTTTGGGGAATTTAGTCAAAGTTTCTCTAGCCAAGGCCACCTTAAAAACAAATACTAACCAATGGTAACTGATAATAAAAACTTGTATTCATCAGCATTAACTCTGCTGCTAACTAACTATATCATTGCACTGCTGCTCTCTTGGGCTCTATTTCTTCATGTGCAAAATGAAAGAGGTGGTCTTACCAGGTGTCTTATGGACCTTCCAAAGTTTTCACCTTTATCCAAGGAGTGCAGGGCATCTTCTGAACAAACTGAAGGCTTTCTTTCCATGGCATCTTTACAGAGCAGATGGGCATCACCTCCTGCCCCCTATCCCAGCTGGGGTAACTGGGGAGCAGGCTACTTTAAGTCTGTGAAGGTAGCCTGGCCAAGCAAAGCCTTCCAGGGTTCAAAGATGCTCATTTATAAAGAACAGCCTCAGAAAACATCCCCAAATCTGCAAACCTTCAGATACAAACCAAATTCATGATAGGCAGCTCTTGGCTCAAAGAAGTAGGTATCTATCAGCAATACTGCAGTGTGGGTTAGAGGCGGGGGGTGGGGGTGGGTGGGAATTAGCATCAGTTACTCCTGCAAACTGGATACTATTCTAGGCACTTTGAGCTGGCTCTCATTTATCCCTCCCAATAATCCTTTCCAGTGAGCAGTACCAGCTCGATTTTGCAAAGGCCAGAACAGAAGATGAGAAATAAGGTCACAGAGCAGCAGGGCAGAAACGCCGCCGGGTCAGGCTGGCTTTGCACAGTGCCCTGCAGCCATCCCATTTCCTACGTTTAGGTGCCTTTGCCTGGACCTCAGAAGGGGTACTTCTCGTAAATGGGTCAGCCCTCCCGAGATAGAGACCCTTGTGCTCTGGGGCCGCCCTTGGTGGCTCTGGCTGTGAGCCCCGCCCCTTACCCACCAGGATCAGGGAAACAAAATGTGGTCATCCAGATGCACGTGGGAGAGCGGGCTGCAGGGAAGAACTCCTAGGTGGCTTGCTATAGGAGCCCTATTGTTCCAGAGGGAAGCTCTTTTGCCAGAACTCTCCAGGAAGCCACTGCTCCATGATGCATTTTTCAGCTGTGGAGAGAAAAGGGTAGTTCCTGGGATGTTTATTCCACGGTTCTGGAAGCCAGGCCCTTAATCCTTGCAAAGCAGCAAGGAGCCAGCTTCTCTCCGAGGGACAGAACGTCTAGAGCCCTTCTTCCAAATAAAAACATAAAAACTCCTCAACAACCCCTTTGCAACCTCTCAAAGTGAATGAATCAGGAAAAGGGGGAGGAGAAGGTATTGCAGCCCAAGGAGGGGGCTTTGAGGCCTTCCCTGCAGCCCTCCTCTCCTCATGACCCTGCCCACCTGACCGCTCTATTGCGGTAAATTACAAAGCCCGCACTGTTCTCTCTGCCTATCCTCTCCCGCCTGTCCATCCGCATCACCACCCCCGACACACACATACACTTTCTTAAAAGGGCGGAATGCCAAATAACATTATTCTCCTTCACCATAGTATCGCCATGAGAGCTGCCTGGTATGTCTGCCTGAAAAATGGAAGGTTTTCATTGAAATCTCGGCCTCCCCTACAGCTCTCCCTTTGTGGAAATGGACTTGGAAAAAAATGGAAGGAGGCCCCCCTGGAACCTAATTGGGCCGACAAGAGCAGAGGGCAAGGCCCCTGGAATTGTTCAAAGGCTCCAGGCATACCTGACTGCGCCCTTGACAGCCAGTCAGAGGCCTTCTGCAAAGCCACCCTCTGCGGCCCCGCTCGGTCCCTCCGTGCAGCAAGGCTCTCTGTGATGGCAGCCTCACCCCTGAGCAGGGACCCTATTATATGATCTGAGGAGGGAGATGTGTACTTACAGTACATATATTACCCAGGGATGCAAACAAGTATTCCCGCGCAGGATGTGAGTCTCAGAAAAACTCTTACACTGCCCAGATTCATCAACTGAGCACCAAGAAAAATTAAAAAGGGTCTTCCAGCTTTGGTTTGGTTCGGTGGTAGTTTGCAGCGAGCAGACCCAGGTGCGAGTCCCTCCCCTCTCCGCCAGGTGTAGCGGTGTGACCCTGGACTAGCGAGTTCTCAGGATCTCCACGTCCTCATTGGCAAAACACGTCATGTCATGCAGTTTGGAAGGGCTGCTGTGAGGATTTCCTGAGATGGTGTGTCACTCAGCCCAGCTCTAGCAGATGCGCTCTTAACGTTTCTTCCTTCCCCTGCAAGCGCACCAAGGGGAGGGGGACAGATTCCTAAGGATAGGACAGGATCCATGAGAAATCATGTCTCCTATCATGCCCCAAGGACTGCTGAGAGCAGAGCTGCATATATGGGCTCCAGCCTGTCCGTCAAGATGACAGAACGGGTCTTGGGGAATTAACTATTGAACAAACTCGCCCTTCACAAATCCCATCCAAAGGAGTGGTTTGATGCCTTTTAGTACACTGACTATACAAAATACTGAAAGAGCAGCGCACTTCAAAAGCCTCACAAAAACCCAGGCCTGGGTTTGGCAGGAGTTCCTCAGCCACTGGGTTTTTCTGTGTGTGGTTTATAATAACATGCAAACCTGATGCCAGGTCCTAATCTATTAAGGGACTGCCAATTAGCAGAAGGCTTAGAGCTGCAGGTTTGAGCACTGGGGAGGAGGTCTAATTAGGCTTGCAAATCACTTCTATCCATCGCCCCTCTCCATCTGACCCAGGCTATACTGGCCAATTGTTCTGCATATAGCCTTTCTGTATTCCTTCGCACACAGCTCTTTGTGTGTGTGTTTGTTTTAAGGTTCCAGGCCTGAAGGCCAGTGCTTATTTTCATGTCTGTCTTTAAGGGTGACATGGGGGATCGAACAACGTTACCCTCTGGATACTGACTCTCCGATTTGGCCAATCATCCAAACCATCAGGGGCACTTATTAAAAGCACATTCCAGGCACTGCCCAGAACCCACTCAATAACTCAATCAGAAGTTCTGCGGCGAGGGCCTGAGAATTCTCCTTTTATAATAAGACCTTGAGATGATTCTATCCCAAGGCGATCTGGGAATCACTACTCTAAAAAGTCAAGACCATTTCACGTTGGAATTCAAGGGGTTTTACAATGGAATTTTTATATGCATACACCAAATAAACAAAAATTTTAAAGCATATTGAATATCGAAGGTTTACTGAGTGTCTATTTTGTGCTGGGAGTGGGAAATACTGAGATGAATAAACCAGGGCTCCTGCTCTCAAAGAGCTCCCTATTTAGGGGGCTGGTAACATTCCCATAGAAACCCCGTCTTTCCTACTGGGGCTCCACACCTGCAAGCCTCCTCTCACTTTCTCTTCTGCCTTGTTGTGAACCTAGCTTTCCAATGTCTTTGCCAAAACAGCTCTGAAAAAGAAACAGAACGATTTCAGACACCAAACATCAGAGGCCTATCTTAGAAAGGGAGAAAAAAAAAACCTACGAAACATATGGTTTCAAGATACAGGAGAAAATATGTGGTTTAGGACTGCCTGGTCTGAGATAGAAGCAGAGTAACTTTGGGGAGTAACTTTAGGGGGCCTCTGTGCAGCAGAATAAGCCCAGGGCTGGGTCTTGGAGCCCAGCATTGGATTCTTCGGTGACTTCAGAAAGTCCCTTTTCCTCGCCAAGCCCCCTTATCTATTAAAGAGAGGAGCCTGCACTACTCGGTTATATCCCAAAGCATATTTGGCACAAATTGCTCTCCCTGGAGACTTCATCAGAGTTCACTTTTGAGTTTCAACAGGGAGATGTACAACCTAGAAGAACCACAGTTCTCCAGAGCCCTTGCTAAGAAAAGCTAGCCTAAATGGTCTCTAACCAGCTCCAAAATTATGTTTTGAGGGTATGGCTTTCCAACAAGACTGATTTCCTAGCCAGCAGGGATGGTGTTTCTTATTCATCCTCTACACATTGCTGGGTGCACAGCAGACACTCAAAATAAAGGAATACGTGTGGGGTAGACAGTATGGCCAAGTTGTGTTTGAGAGAGAGCACCCTGGCGGCCATGGGGAAGAGGGACCGGAGAACAGGACTTTACATCTAAAGCTCCCTGCTCAGTGACACATGACAAGCATCTTCCCAAGGAAAAACCTTCTGCATTCTCTAGACACATCCCCATCCGCCCTGAATAAGAGGTATGAAAGCCTCTCACAGCCTGGACGCCAAGCTAGGTCCAGGACAGCACAACTCAAATAAACACTGCCTGCTCTCCAGGAGAGGCTGGGCCTGTTCCCCTCCTTGCTTCCTACACCTCTCTGAAACTCATTGCTAGTCTCAGACCCTCTCAGGTTATCGTAACGCACAGCACTATTCAAAAGCATTACCAGGCGTAGACGAGAAGTATGAGGCTAAAGGGGGTGGCAATCCATCTGTTGGCTACTGAAGCACATGGCAAAGAGGAGCATGGTATAGCTCCACGTGTGTGTATTCTGGAGTCAGACACACCTGGGTCCTGTCTCCACCTTAAACATGCCAGTTAACTTCTCACAGGGATATGACATAAAAAAGATACCGTGTGAGAAAATGTTTCACACCACGCCTAGCACACTGAAATGCTCAATCGGTGTTACTCGTATCATGAATATGAGATGGTGTGTCTTCTGTAAGAAGGAGAGAGACAAGCGTTATCTTGGCCAATAAAGAAGTCTACTATGTACTTCACAAAGAGTTACTGATTATGTATCATGAACGTCACCAAGCCTTTGGGTTTTTTATGAGATGGGAGCGGGTGACTGACAATACAGACTATCAAGAAAAGCACGGGCTTTGGGGATTAAATGGATTTGCTTTTGAAGTTTGCATCTGCCTCTCTTTAGTCCTGTGACGTTGGGTAAGCTGCTAACCTCTCCAGGCCATCTGTAACGTGGGGCCAGTGGAGGGGTTACTCTGAAGTTTAGAGGTACAGTACCATATACAGAGTGCACTCAATTCATGAAGCTATGGTTATGGCCGCCACAAAATACATTGGAATGAAGCAAGATGACTAGGGTAGCCCTATGTCCCCACGTGGCAGTTCTTCCTTTCCTTTAAAGCAGGCAAGGGCATATGTAGAGTTTTCTACAATTCCAATGTCTTTTCAATGTTTGATTATTTCCAGCTAAAGGAAAATAACTGGGGATTTTCTCAGCACTTCATGTTGGTTTGAATGGAATGTCACTTGGATCTTCCTTAGTTCACACCACACTATGGAAACTATGTGTTCACTTTCTTTTCATTCATTTTTGTCCAATAGATATTTATTAGGCACCTACAATGAACAAATCACAGATGTAAGAGCAACTGGGGAGATGCAGTGATCCTAAGTTAAATCGTTTTCTTTTTTAATTCATGTGGGGAAATTAAGAAGAGTAGTGATTTGCCCAAGTGCACTCAGTGACAAAGAGACACAAGTACAGGTATCCATGAGCTGTACAACTGCACCATGACTGGCTACATTAGTCGGTTATTGTTATGCTGGTTCTAGCCTTCCCTAGGGTCTAATGGGGTGTGTGTGTGTGTGTG
Source organism: Delphinus delphis (assembly GCF_949987515.2). NCBI lineage: Eukaryota > Metazoa > Chordata > Mammalia > Artiodactyla > Delphinidae > Delphinus > Delphinus delphis. Next base: position 47,280,573 of record NC_082683.1, read on the forward strand.
TGTGTGTGTGTGTGTGTGTGTGTATACATATATATATATATGGGGTGCAAGTGTGTGTGTGTACATGTGAGTGTTTGTGTGTGGCTTGCCATAATCACTAATGCAGGAGAAGGAAAATGAAGAACTAAAAGGAATCTACAAAAAAGAGAGACAAACAAGATAAAAATTGGTGACCCATATCTAATACTGATTGGTTTTGCTATAAAGTGTGATCCAGTTGCCAGGGAATTGATGGGATGCTATAAAGCCTACAGGTCACTGTATTATAAATACCAGTACTTATCTGGTACTTTCAGATAAGAATGGAAGAGTCTGTGCAACAGGCTTAGCAAATGCTTTAGAGCAATAAAACATTTTAACCAAGTATAGTGTGCTGTACTTAACTTCATTTTTAAATAACATGATTTACACAGGTTTCAAATAGTCAAACTCAGTTAAATTTAGCAGTTAATAACCATCAAACATTGTCTCACGCTAATTAAATTCAGATCAAAGAATTTTTTTTCCCTTTGTTCATGGTATTTTCAAGTCATGGGGAGAAGACAGGATGAGATGCTAACGCAGCACTCCAGATTCACTCAGGCCAAAATTCAAATCTCCAGCTACTTGGCCTGGGTCTCAATTTCCTCATATACAAATGCGGGCTGTTAAGGATTGAATTATGCCCCACCTCAAAAATTTCATATATTGGAATTCTAACCCCCAGGACCTCCGAGTATGACCTTATTTGGAAGTGGGGTCTTTACAGTAGTAATCAAATTACAGTGACGACATTAGGGTCAGTCCTAATCTAATATGGCTGGTGACCTGCTGCAAAGGGGATATTTGGACAGAGAGACACGCATACAGAGCAGACAGGGAGAATGCCATGAGAACATGAAGACGGCCATCTACAAGCCAAAGAGAGCGGTCAGGAACAGATCCTTGCCCCACAGCCCACAGGAGGAATCGCCCTGCATCACCTTGACTTCAGGCTTCTATCTCCGTAGCTCTGAGACAATACATTTCTGCTCTTTAAGCTATCCAGTCTATGGTACTGTCACAGCCATCAAGCAAAACAGGGGCAATAGTACCATTCCCAGGGTGAAGAGAAGAGAAAGGGAGTGGAAGAGAAATCTATGTGTGATTAAAGGGTGATGCTTAATTCTGAATGATCATAAAGGGTCATATGGTCAAGCAAAGACAAAATAATTTTCATTATGGTGACTATTAGCAACATAGAAAATTGTATGTAGGACTTCCCTGGTGGCACAGTGGTTAAGAATCTGCCTGCCAATGCAGGGACACGGGTTCGAGCCCTGGTCCGGGAAGATCCCACATGCTGCGGAGCAACTAAGCCCGTGTGCCACAACTACTGAGCCTGAGCTCTAGAGCCCGCAAGTCACAACTACTGAGCCCGCGTGCCACTACTACTGAAGCCCACGCGCCTAGAGCCCATGCTCTGCAACAAGAGAAGCCACGACAATGAGAAGCCAGCGTACAACAACAAAGAGTAGCCCCCGCTCACCGCAACTAGAGAAAGTCCGCACACAGCAATGAAGATCCAACACAGCCAAAAGTAAATAAATAAATAAATAAATAAATTATAAAAAAATAGAAAATTGTATGTAGGACTTCCCCGGTGGCGCAGTGGTTAAGGATCCTCCTGCCAATGCAGGGGACACAGGTTTGAGCCCTGATCCGGGAAGATTCCCACATGCCACAGAGCAGCTAAGCCGGTGCACCACAACTACTGAGCCTGTGCTCTACAGCCAACGAGCCACAACTACTGAGTCTGCATGTCACAACTACTGAGCCCACGCGCCTAGAGCCTGTGCTCTGCCACAAGAGAAGCCACTGCAGTGAGAAGACTGCACACCGCAACGAAGAGTAGCCCCCGCTCACCGCAACTAGAGAAAAACTGGCGCACAGCAACGAAGACCCAACGCAGCCAAAAATCAAATAAATAAAATAAATAAATTTAAAAAAAAAAGAAATAGAGAAGTAAAAAAAGAAGGTCCCTGCCTCAGATTTCACTGTCAAGGTTCCACATAAACCCTCACTTATTCTCTATACCTCTCCAAATATACATAGTATATACAGTATTTTCCCCAAATTGTAATCTACCATACAAATACTCTTAATTCAAAGAGCAAAAGAGAAAAAAAAAACAAAAACTAAAGAGCAAGAGAAAAGCTACGTGTGTGGCCTGGTGTCCGTAAACACACCAGAAAGTTTTCTTCTAAATGTTGTTCAATCAACCAATCAGACATTGTCACTTCTCTGATTAAGTCCTGTCATCAAAAACACCACCTTCGGTGGGAATCAAGACATCCCTACATCTGATGACAACATCCAACTAATATTAGGGGAACCTGTATGCAGATTCAAGGCCCTGGCACCTCTGAATTCAAGAATGTTTGCATGGGTTGATCAAGCCTACGTCTGTAAAACTACTGTGTAGGAACAATCAATAGTAAACTGGCACATAAATAACGCTACAAGGCAGAGACCGAGTAAGCTTGGATTCTTGACTCTTGGAAGACACGAACACATGGGCTACATTATCGATACACATTTGGGGCACAGAGCAAACATCTAAGATCACTAATACACGAAAGGTTGCCCCTTTTTGCCTCACATCTTTGAGCCCTTTCTGTTCCAGAAAAATCAGTTTTCCAAATGTACAACCCAAAGCCACCGCGCTTCTTCTATGGCGACGGGTTCCAGCTCCCAGGCTCTCCAGCGTAAGTTCTCTTGCCCGTGGTCCTGCCAAACCCACCCTTTTCCTTCTGTTGTTCCTACTCTTGTGTTTCCACTCCCCTCCCTCTGTCTCACCAAGCCTTTGACAGGAAGTGGGTCTTTTCTGGTCACGGAAGTTTGTGCTTAATAGGTGAAGTTTAGATATATCAAAATGAAGAACTGGGAATTCCCTGGTGGTCCAGTGGTTATGACTCGGTTCACTGCCAGGGCCCAGGTTCAACCCCAGGTCAGGAACTAAGATCCCACAAGCCGCATGGCCAGAAAAAAGAAAAAGGAACAGGAAAAGAACAGGAAAAAAAAACCCCACGAAGAATAGAATCCATCAGAATTTAAATTATTTTCTCTTCCTTAAGCTCCATCACTGAGCCTTCCCCCGTGCTTACAGCCCTTCTCTACCTGAACTGGACTCCTTCTGTTGGTCAGTGTGCTGCTGTTTGGAATACCTGTAAAGGTGAGTATTCGAAGTTTCACTGCAGGGAAGGTCAAATGTAAAATCCTGTGTGCGTGATGGAGGAGAGGAAAGTCATGTGTGCGTGAACACATTGGGAAGTACTTCAAGTTTTGGTTAACTAAATGTTGAGCTCCTTGAGAGGGAATTGTGCTGTTTAACTTTATACCTCCATCAAGCTAGCACGTAGCAGGTGATCAGTAAATATTGCAATTAAGTGAGTGAATGAATGAATTCATGAATGTGGTTGCTTTGGGTCTTGAAAGAAAACCACTGGTCTTCAGGTCAGGCATCTTGCTAGAATGGGAACGTCCCCATGTACCTTGGAGGCTCATTTTCCTTCTCTGCTCAAAGACATACCATGTCATTAAGTCCACATTTTAGAGGCATGCCGATGAAGCAGACAGAGGAAAGATGACAGCTTCCGAAACCAACTTTCGAGGCTTTGGAAAGAAAGTCTCACTGTATGGAGAAACTTTATACTTCCTCCCATCGGTCTCATAGTGCCTCTTCTCCTCAGCGAGTCCTAGGGCGCTTTTCCAATCCCACACTGCTCTGTGCAGAAGCCAAAGCCCAGTTTCCTGCTTCAAAAGGCCCTTTGTTTGGACTCTATTTCCAAATCGGCGCATCCTGAGCTTGAACCATCTTGCTTTTGAGAACTCTGACGCCTTGGCAGCAGAAGCCTTTGCCAGCAGGTTTGTGGTCCTCACAGCTTTCAAAATCCTCAATGCGAGGGTATGTCTATAGCTAAAAACTCTTTTCATGAGAGGAGGGGCAGAGAAAGTATTATTTTAAGAGTTGCAAAAACAACTGCAAATTGACTCTTTAGTCTTTAATTGCTACCAGAAGACTGAGAACTTCTTGTTCCATTGTATTCAATTAAGACGATCGTTTTAACGAACTTTAAATGATATTGGTTCATAGGCTCTGCTCAATCTCTTGGGCAAGTTTTGCCTCAGAACACTGGAATGCATTAAAGACAAATTTCCAACACGTTCTCTCCAAATTGGAAAACACCTTCCTTTAGCAAGCGCAGACAGAAAGGTAGCTACATCTGTACAGCTACTCGATGATTCCCTGGAAGGACTCCAAAGTTACTTTTGGCAGATCAGGTAAACTGCACCTAATCTGTACCGTGTACACTGCACATCCTATCAATCCAGGGAGCACTCTCTCTTATGCCTCGTGAAGCTTGCCAACTGTGACAGAAAAGTTTCTAAATAAAAAGGTTTTAGAGAGTAGGGTAGAGATTAATGTGGAAGAGCCTACTGTCTGTATCTCCCAATCTTGGGACACTCCGTCAGATAGGAACTGTTGTCCTTCGTTTACAGATGAGGAAACTGAAGTTCAGAAAGGTTACAACCCTGGCCTCGGGTTGTAAGCTAGCAAATGGTGGAGCCAGGATTTGAGTCCAGAACTGTCCCCCAGGACACATCCTCTTTCCATTGTGCCATACCGCCTCTGAAAGTTTAAAACTTTCTAACTCTTGAGATTAAACTGTGGGAACTTCTTAGGGTGAATCTCTTTATCTCTCCTCTTATGTCGCAACCCTGTACAGGATTCAGCAATTCAACACGGATCAAGACATCTAACCGTGAAGCAATGTCCTAAGTGTGGAGTCTTTTATATTTGATGACCTCAGCAGAGCTTAAAGATCATCTAACTCAACTGCCCCATTATTTAGGGAAGGAAAGTTAACCCAACAGAAAGTAAGTGATTGAAGGTCGCTACCTAGTGTCACAGCTGGAAGGACTTGAAATGAGGAGGTGAAAGTTCCCCAAGGTTGGGGTAGTGAGGATACAGGATGAGCAGAAACCAGACTAGAGATGAATACTCTTTCCCATAGGCAGAGAAGAAGGGGCGGGTGCTCTGAAGAGCAAAGGCATGATCCAGAGCCAGAAGGCAGACATCTGTGGGGTGTGTCCAGGAAACAACCAATACGGATGAAGGTGGATGCCAATCAGAAGACCTGTGTATTCAAAGTAAGGCTGGCAGGAACTACAACTGTTAGCGGCAGCTGCCTCTGGGGAGTGGAATTTGGAGGGAGGGTGGGAGGGTTACCCACTTTTAACATAATCACATTTTTGGAATTTTTTTTTACTGTAAGAGTATATTGCTGTGCTTTGGGATGTTACGTGAAGGTTTAAAAGGCCTTATGACACATGGGGTCATTATCTGATTTGCATAATAACCAAATCCACGGCATAAAGGGATGCTTTAAAATATGGCATATGTTGCATTTAAACTTGAACCTGCACAAGGTAAGGGTTTTATTTGCTCTGGATTTTACTCATTTTCTAAGAGACTGAGCTTCTCTGAGCCTAGTTTTCCCACCTATTCAATGGGAGTGGGCAGGGGAAAACGACTGATGCTTAGGCCCCTTCACTCCTGCATTCTAAGGTTATTCTAAAGGGTGGTCATTGTACCAATGGTTAGAGCTGAGGCACGGGAACCACCCTGCTCAAGAAAGGTCTTCAGCGCAATGCCTTCTTTGACAATGGTGCCTAAGAGCATTCTCCTGAGTTGCCCATCCAAACAACTGTGACGAGACTGTCCCCAGGCCCCCCAGTTCGATCCTGTTACCTCTGTACCATGTCTGTGTTGTATTTCTAGAGGTGCATCTGACCAGCGTCTCCTCCAGAAGACCCTAGAAGAACTACATCCAGTTCATCATTAGACCCCAACAGCAAGCACAGTACTTGGTACATGAAAGGTGCTCAACGAATATTGCCTGAAGTGACGTATCACCACCACTTATTCAGGAGCTTTTCATTATGAAACTGATTGATATGATTATTAATGTTAATAACAACTTACCAGCAGAGTACCAAACATAGCCGATGCTTGGTTAAATATATAGAAAGGTAGATTTTATATTAACATAATATTCTGAACAATTAGAACTGCTATAAAATTTACCATCACTGAAATTATTAAGCAGAGGTTTGACACTAACCAAGAAAAGATGGTTTAGAGGGACTGCCCCAGGTGTGGGTGAAAGTGGGAAGATTGATTAAATGGTCTTGAAGCCTGAGTTTTGAAATAAGATACACAGATCTGGGGTTAATTCCTAGTAACGAACCTCTTCATGCCTCAGTTTTATCATTTATAAAATTGGAGTAATCCACCCATTCCACAAGGATATCACAGGGATCGAATAAAACACATTAGGTGCTCTGTACTGTTAGTTCCTTTCTCTTCTGAAGCAGACATGTTGGTACTACAATCTCAGCCCTCTCAAAATTATGAAAAGCAAGATTAACCCAGATTAATACCTAAAAAGGTAAACACACAAATGTGCAGTGTCCTAGTATACAAGGGGATTGTTTTTAAGTTTTTCCAATGGTAAAAGCTATGAACCAAATACTTTTGAAGGGACAGAATTAAGAAAAAGTACAGCAATATGATCAAACAGAAAAGATTTGAAAGGAGAAAATCCTTCCCTTCCTCCTTCAATGTGAACTTTAAAATATTTTAAGGAATGGAGGTAGAGATTTCAGAGGAAATGCCGAGTTGGACAAAAGAACAAGAGAATTCTCCATGCTGGAAGACTTAACTGTCCCATTTCACAGATGAGACAACAGTGTCACAGAGAGGAAAAGTTACTTGGCTAAAGTGACCCAGTAAGTTAATAAGAAAGTTAAGACATAAACCTAGATTTCGTAACTCTCCGCTTGGGCATCTTTCCCCAACAGGAGGCGTCTGCTCTCCTCATTCAGAGCCTCTCCTTAAGGCATGACGAGGATGAGAAAAACCACTCATCCTAAAATACAGCCCTGGCTTTTAGGGTAAGTTCAATTTTTTTTTTTAATGGAAGCTATTATGGTTAGTACAAATTCTGTCTGTTGACCAAGTTCAAAACACTGCATGAAATGCAAAATCGAACTTCAAATATCTAGCTGCCTTTAATTAGCTACATACTCCCAATCTCTCAGGTTAGTTAATACTTTATTATGGGCTGTTATAAACTCTAGAAAGCAAAGGCTTTTTTCCATTCCATCACACTGATTGGCAGGAAGTATGTCTTAAGCATCCAGTGTTTAGCTTTATAATTATACTTAATAATAATTCAGCCATTTATAGAAAGAAGAGATACTGTGCCCATGGCTACCTTAGGACTATGGTAGGATAAGCAACAAAATTTTATTTTTCTTTTTGCTTCTTGTCTATATTTACTAAAATAATGTTTTATTGACATTTTCTTCAATGTCTTGAATTTAATAAAAATTTTCAAGCACCTGTTATATACAAGGGAATCATAATCTATTAAGATGGAACTGTACAAAACCATAAAACAAGCCAAAAAATTTGACACAAGAAAGGTCAATACAAAGTGCTATGATAGCCCAGAAAGGGGCTAACTCTGCCCAGAGCAAATCAGAAAAGTCTTCACAGAGGAGGTGGCACTTGAATTGATTCTAAGAGGTGAGTAACACGTATCAAGCAAAGAGAAATGATTTGGTGGGAAAGTTCCTGGAAGAGCCACAGAATGGAGATGTCTGGGACAAGGGCATAAAGGGGGGAAGTGGAGGGGGATGGGAAGGGAATGGGGAGCAGAAAGGCTTGGTTGGGGCCAGATTCTGAAGGGTCTCAAATATACTAATAAGTTTTATTCTGTAGTCCACGAGAGGTCATAAAAATCATGAAGAGAAGGGCCTATGTGATCCGCATTACAGTTTTGAGAAACGATTCCTGTATAGTTAATGCATAAATAATATACGGGGGGACACTATCCCCCTAAAAAGAAGATCTGTAAAGGAATGTTTTCAGATCTAGGTGTATGACAGCATGCACTTAAAGTGGGATAGAAATAGGGAGAATGGAGGAGAGCAGATTCAGAAGACACTCCCTCTCTCTCTCTCTCTCTCTCTCTCTCTCTCTCTATATATATATATATATATATATATACATTGTACAAATATGACTTCACAGTTTCAAAGCATTTTCCTATATATATGTGATACCGTACCCTTGGTCTCAATAGCTCCATGAGGCAGGCAGGGAATGAATCATCATCTCCATTTTACCATTCCTAAAGTGGCAGTGATATGCCAGGGATCACCCAGCTAATACAGCAAAGTTGGGAACACAGCCCAGGATCAGTGTGGAGCTGCCTCTTAAACTTTCTAGGACTTTTTAAAATTTCATTTAACGATCAGCTCAAGACACCTGGCCATGTTTTCTCCAGGAATGAATGTGTGTCTATCCTCTCATCTTCTCTCCTACACTTTGAGGGCAGGATCTGCCTCTAGTATTTCTTTGTTATCTCTTTGTATTTATCTCAATAAATACCGAAGGACAGATAAGATGGACAGCTGAGTCCCAGGACTGTTCTCATCTGTAGTTTCCCCCGACCACAGAGAATGATAAATAGGCAATCATCCATTTTCCCCTTGCTTCTGTGAGCATTTCCCATTCATCACCAGTCCACAGTGGAGGAACAGCGCTTGCCATGACTCCTGTGATCTAAGCTGCCTCCTGCCAGCTGCTCTGCATTCTAAGTGTGAAGGATCTGGACAAAATGCGCTTGCTCTCAGGCCTGTTTAACTTTTCCATCGGTCTGTGTTTGTCAAAGCTTCATGCCAACTCTGTCAGAAAAAGAAATGCCACAAAACTTCTTTGAGGAAAGGGAAAAAAAGACCTACTTTATACACTTGCTCTCATGCAAATCACACTCCCATTCAAATCCCAGCTGAATAGGAGTCCTGCAATAGCCTGGGAAATACACAGAGCCTCTAACCCAAGTGCAGGCTGCTTCACTCAAATTGTTGCATTGCCCTGCCCTTTTAACTCCTTTGGAGAAAACCCATAGGAAGAATTAACAATACAAATCCGAAGTCGCTATCCCCCAGTCATTCCATCTCTGTACGAAATCCGCAAGGTCGGCAAGGTAGTCCCCTGCCGCGGTTTTCTGCCCTTTTCTTCTCAGGCTCTACAGAATTGGAGTTGGGATGCTCTGTGAGCATATTTTCAACCAAAGTGGATGCATGGTCCCAGCTACCAGCTCCAAATAGATTCTAGCAGAGCAGTTCCCCTGGAATCTTAGTAAACAGTCTCTGCGAGTGATGAAGTAGCTGAATTATTAATACAATGTGTTACGCCACCCACCAAAAAGAGTTGAGACAGGCAGAGCCGACCAGGTTCTGAGGAAACTGAAATGAACTCTAACCCCCTCCTCCCTCCATAGGTTGTTGTGAAATTCAAGCCAGTTAACAAACCCCTTGCATGATTGCCTGCCAGGGATGTACAGCAAAGTTCATGCCCTTCCCCCTTCCAGCCCAGACGTTTTGAGTCTCATATCTATCCTCTAGGAATTTACAAAGAAACAGGCAATACTAAAAGGGGCAAAAGGCTTTCACCCCCAAATCACACTTGAACACGTTACAAGGTCTAGTCATTTCATTTTAAAATTTTCTGGCTGGCTTGCTCGCTTCATATGCTTATTATTGGAAATAGCAGTCAGTGCAAATTTCAACGCGAGTCTTCACTGTGGGAGGAAAGAGGAGACATAGGTGCTGGCTGGTTCTTGTCCCAGGCATTCCACCATTTTCCAGATGCAGGATCCCCAGCAAGTTCCTCGACCTTTCCCAAGGGCAACTGCCACATCTGTAAAATCAGTTACAGCGATAGCTCCCCTCCACAGTTGTAGGCTTTGATGAGATGCGTGAATGTGCCTGACTATAGTGCAAGGGTTCAAAGATGTTCCTTTCCCGGACTTTTTCCTGTTGACACTTGGAGAATGATATCCTGGGTAGGGTGGTTTGAGTGTTTTGTTTTGCGGGCTTTTCAGGGCTGGGGAGCTGAAGAAAGAGCTAGAATGAGAAAAATGAATTGAGGCAAGAAGAATATTTACATTCAAATTCTCAGATGCATATGCTATCATCTGGTAGAACTGTTCAATGAAAGGGATTATTAATTAATAATAAATGTTTGGATTTCACAGCTGAGGTCAACACAACCACAAACATCCAATTTAAAGCAAAATTATAATCAAAGGGTCTTCAACTCCATCAGTGGCCTTCGGAAAATTAAACCCTAAAATCAAGAGGGCTTATTTTCCCCTGGGATTGAAAGCCCTGTATTTTGAATACTCTGACTCAAGAAGTATACTTTAATTTCCCAGCCAGCCCCAGAGAATTCTACATTCACACAATGCCTACAGTATAGACCGTCCAAAGCAAAGGTTTACTAGAGTCAGTGGGACCCATCATCCCTCCTGCCAGGGCATTGGAGCCACTCTCTTCAGACAGATTTAAATGAGAAAACTGCTATACAAAAGATTCAAGTATAATAGCCCCCCACCTTATTTTCAGGGGATACTTACAAGAGCTCCAGTGCATGCCTGAAACTGTGGGCAGTACCGAACCCTGTACGTACCATGAATTTTCCTGTACATACATCGTTATGATAAAGTTTAATTTAAATTAGTCACAGGAAGAGATTAACAACAATGACTAATAAAACAGAATTACGATAATATACTGTAATAAAAGTTATGTGAATGTTGTCTCTCTCTCTCTCTCAAAATATCTGCTTGTACTGTAGTCTCCCTTCTTCTTGTGATGATGCAAGATGATAAAATGCCTACATGATGAGACAAAGTGAAGTAATGACGTAGGTATTGTGACACAGCGTTAGGCTATTACTGACCTTCTGATGATACGTCAGAAGAAGGACCATATGCATTGGGTGATCCTGGATCATCAAGTCATAACAACGTGGATGGTTGGATGTCAGTAGCTGACCATGTCACCAGTTGGGGATCCTAGCGAGAGATTTGATCACGCTACTCAGACGACATGCAAGTTAAAACTTATGAATTGTTTATTTCTGGAATTTTCCATTTAATATGTTTGGACTGAGGGTAACTGAGAACATGGAAAGGGCAACAGCAGATAAGGGAGGACTACTGTAAGTTGGTGACACCTTTGGAAATATTCTTAAATCTCAGCCTGCCAGAAGTTCCTCCCTTGCGAAACATATGGCTGCTTCAAAAGAAGACACTAGGCATTTAATCAAAATATCCACTAAGGCGAAGATGACAGCAGGACACATGCAAGGATGAGAAAGAATGTATTAGGCCGTTCCTCCCTAGAAGCCTACGAAAGCCAAAATGACCAAAACAGCTACTTTGGGCCAGTGTCTAATGAAATCCACTGTGTGGCTGGAAGCACTCCTGCCACTTCCCGTCAGTGGTTGCTAACTTTACAACAATGTGGGTCATTTGTGGGGAAGAGGCTACTGGGGGAAGTTCTATTTACTGCATTTAATGAAGATGCCGCATCCACAGCCACTAACCAGAGAAGCTCACAATCTCTCAGTGTGACCCAAAGGTTACGCCAAACCACCAAGACAGCAGACAGAGCCCACGGGACAAACAGGGTCACTAACAGAGAGACCCATTCCTGCTCCCCGATATGAGTGACAAAGGCCTTGTTCAAGTCTCTCCTTCCTTTAAGAAGCCTTCCCAGGATCCAGCGGGCTTCCTCTGCCCTAAATCCAGAGCTGCTTGTCCATTCTAGAATGTCCAACCTTTTCACCATCAAAGATGCCTTGCAGTTCCTTCTCGACCCTCTGTGACATCTATAAGATGTCTTTATTTACCAGGTAAACTATACTTAAATCATTTCTCCACTTCTGTTAATCAAAGCATGGGAAGTGTCAATCACATCCCCTGATGAGTGGAAATAACCAGCGAGACCAGAGTGATCTGCCAGTGTCATTCCACATTCAGATCACAAGCACAGAACGCCAGTGCTGCGACCAGTCCAGGCAGAGGCTGCTGTTCTCAGTTAGTCTAGGCAAGTTAATCATTGAAAAACGTACAGGACGTGTTAGGTATTTTTGAAGTCCTAAAAAGAGCACGAGATGCCCTGTGATTGCCCTAACAGACCTTGGCAGGTCCAGAGAACCCAGGGTGAGACTCATGAGTCTAACTCATTTTGGACAATTCCTCACGCGTTGCTGATGTGAAAGCTGGCAGGGAATAGTGGGGAAAACTTGGGCTTCAGGCCTCAAAGCAAGAGGGAGGGGATATGGGGATATATGTATACATATAACTGATTCACTTTGTTATACAGCAGAAACTAACACAACATTGTAAAGCAATTATACTCCAATAAAGATGTTAAAAAAAAAAATGGCCTCATGAGACAGACTTTTCAGGTCTGACCCCAACTCAAACTCACCTGCTGTGTAACTTCTGGTGAGTTATTTTTTAACATCTCTGAACCTCAGTTCTGTCAATGGAGATAATAGTAATGAAGACTTCATAGGCTCACTGGGAGAATTAAATAAGAGAACGCATGCACACTGCTTTGCCCGGTGAGAGGTACATACTTGCACTCAATAAATGTTAGCAATTGTCATTATTTAGTCAGGCTTGCTTGAGTCCAAATCCCAGGCCTAACACCTATTAGCTGTGTGAACTTGAGCAAATCATTTACCCTCTCTGAGTTGCAAAACCGGTTATTGACATCTACCTTATTTTGTTATTGGAAAGATTAAGTGAGATATCAACTAAAACTCCTAATAATAAAGGTTGAGTGCCTTTTCCTCACCTTCTTGTATTCTATGTGGTTTCATTTTTCACGCACTTATAGCTTCATCGTCACTGTAATTTTCAACTTGACACTCCAACCAGTTTCTAAAGATCTGTGTTTGTGTCTTATACCCTTTAATATCACCCAGCATCCAGCACATGAATCTAAAAGATGCGCAGGAATTTTAGTTTTTGAGATGATAATCAGGTCTAACAGCCACATCTCCAGGGGGGAAAGGGGATGGGAAAAAAAAAAAATCAACCTTATCAGGAACTACAGTTCTATTTCATGGTCTTAAAAATATTGTAAAGCGAATCCAAGGAATAGAGATTTTTAATATTTGTACTTTTCACTGTTTTCAGGGTACTCTGAAGATCTAAGGCTGCTTTTCATTTTGCTGAAGCAGGAATCTGCTTGTCACACACCCTGGTTTGTGGAAGTACGTTACTCAGCGGGTGAGGGGGTCTAGCTGACCACCCAGCATCTATTCCTCAGGCAGCTTTATTGTTCTCCCCACACTCATCGTAAACCCACTGACACTGCTAAACTGACTGAAAACTCTGTTTCTTTGTGAAATATTCTCTGACAAACAAAGCAGCACTAGAGTGGTTTCATGAATATGTTAATTCCAAAGGTCTTCGGTAAACCTTTTGTATTTTTTCCATACATATTTTAATTAATCTTACGACACTTCCAAAATGGTGTAGGCACTATGGAAAATAGTTTGGCAGTTCCTCAAAAAGTCAAGCACAGGAACCATATCGTCCTGCATTTCCACTCCTAGGTAAATATAACCATGAGAATTGAAAATCTATGTCCAATAGCACAGGGAGAAGATCAGCTCAGTGCTTTGTGACCACCTAGAGGGGTGGGATAGGGAGGGTAGGAGGGAGACGCAAGAGGGAGGGGATATGGGGACATATGTATACGTATAGCTGATTCACTTTGTTATACAGCAGAAACTACCACACCATTGTAAAGCAATTATACTCCAATAAAGATGTTAAAAAAAAAAGTAGATGAAGTACTAATACCTGCTGAACACACATGCTGAACATACATGCTACGATACGGATGAACCTTGAAAATATTATGCTGAGTGAAAGGCAAGGAAACAGAAAGTGGATCAGTAGTTGCCATGGGATGGGGGGAGGAGGAGGGTAAATGTGGAGTGACAGTTAATGGATACAGTTTTTTTGTTGCTGCAGTGATAAAAATGTTCTAAAATTGATTGTGGTGATGGTTGCTCAACTCTGTGAATATACTAAAAGCCAGTGAATTGAACACTTTAAGTGAATCAATGTTATGGTACATAAATTAGATCTCAGCAAAACTGTTTTAAAAATACCATTATAACTCAAGGAAAACCGTTTCTCTAAACCAAGAGGATTTCCAATAGCCCATTTATTTTAAGGGGCTTTGAGAAATTTAAAAATTCCAGAGCAAAATATATATTAATTAAATAAATTATGTATATAAAAAACTTAGAGCCTCATCTTTCTAATAAGGCTATGAACATAAAGAAGCATTCACTAATCCTATAATACAGGCTTCACAGGTCTCTACAAACACTGCCTTTAAAGTGTTCGTGGAGAGAGAGGCATCACCATGGTTCAGAGGCTCCCAACCAGGAGATCAGGAACCCCACCACCACCACCATCCCCCTCACCCCCCCAATCTCTTTTAATCTCCTTGTCACCCATCCTTCTCCTCTCTGTCCCCTGTACCTCAGGTTCATTTCTAATCTGCCTCCCAAATGATCTCCCTCCTTGGCCTCCAATTTCCCTCCCCTCAAACACAAATCAGATTAAATTAATCCCCTCTTAAAAACTGCGCATGAATATGTTAATGTCAAACATTGCCTGTAAAACTTTGGTAATTTTTTTTTTCCTTACACATTTTAACTAACCTTACGGTACTTCTAAAATGGTGCAGCTGCTATGGAAAAACAGTTTGGCAGGTCCTTAGAAAGTTAAACATGGAGTTACCGTATGACCCAGCAATTCCACTCCTAGGTATATACTGTGTTTGGTTTCTGTATGAAATTTTCCATAATAAAAAGAAAAATGAAAACGAAAATACAACCTCATTCGCTGGTCCTCCAAATTAAAGTTCAAGTCCCTTAGCGGCCTGCCATTTATAGCTCCCCTTTTTAATCTGGCTCCTAACTATCTCTCCAGCCTCATCCCCAACATTCTCTTTCCCCACCAACTCAATGCAAATACACAGCACTTACACTCCAGCCTCCAACCACCCACCCTTCCCAAAAACGTTCTTGTTTCTAAGTCTCAGCATCCGTTGCTCCCTCTGCTGCAATACCCTTTCCCACTCCATGTAATGAAGGCTATTATTTCTCTAACAAGACCCAGCTCCAAGCCCTCAGGCAAACTCATTGCTTTTCACTGTGCAGCTATAGCCCCTCCCTTCCCATGCCCAAATCAGCAGCACTAAGTGTGTAAAATTACCCAAAAGTCTGTTACCCTTTCCCAACGTGGGAATTCATAAAGCACAAGGAACCCCACCCCAGGGGAAGAAGGGACTAAGGGGTGTTGCACATAGTAGATGCTCAAGAAACAACTGCAGAAGACAAGACATACCTGAAAGACAGGTACAAACATAGACTTAATTAAATAGGTTCTCTAGAAATTATACTGATTGATGCTAATTTGGGGGCCAGAGATAAAGAAACCATCAGTGAGAACAGCTTCCTTCGTGTCAATATAATCATGTGTATTATGTGCTTTAGGGATACATAAACAGGAACAAAAGCATACTGCTTATTATGACAAGGCGCTTACACTGATTTGCATTTCTCTGCAAAACTCTCTAAGCATATAATTTTGTTAATTTGTGACAAACCTCAAAAACACACTTCCCACCAATACTCTGATTGCAGTGTATACTCTCAAAGCACACAGAAATCATCAAGTTCCTTTCATAAGGTGCCAACTGGATCTTATGTGTGTTGTTTGGTTTGGTTTGGTTTAAATTTGGGAATTCTAATGCAGATCATAATTTATAACTTAACTTGGACCTAAAGGAAGAATAGTTTCACAAGGATGTTTCAGAAACTGACCTAGCCTTCTTTTGAATGTTGGGACCACCAACTCATGCATGACCTTGAGAAAATTATTTCATCTGAGACTCAGTTTCCTCCTCAGTCAAAAACAAACACTTCGAAAACATGGGCTTCTCTTTCTTCTCTCCTGGGACACATCATTTGAAAAAGATGGTGCCTGTTCAAGTTCAAATCAGTCAGCAGTGATCTTTGGTAATAAGCACCTTCTAGAACAAGGGCCAGTGGAAGAAAAGTGATCTATCAAAAAAACTGCCTAGTCCTTCAAATTTGCCCCATGTGTCTCTGCCCTCACTAAACTATCATCCTCTGGTTTGGGTTAAAAGTTAAACCTGTTTGTCTTGTTCCTCTTTTAATTGACCCAGGAAAGAGAAAAATGAGAATAGGGCTCTCTGGAGAACTACCTCATAAATGATAATCAAGTTTCGAACTGACAAGTACGCACCAGAAAAGCAAAATGGTATAAAGGCAAGACCTTGGTTCTAGGTCCTGCCCTTTCGCTATCACCAGACAATTACTAACCAGTCCAAGCATCCAAGTCTTCCTATGTGAATCAAGGGCACTGACTAGGACGTGGTGACAATGACAACAGCAGCTGGTGAGTGCACAGCGCCACACACTATACCAGGCATCGCCTCGCAACTTCACAACACATATTATCCCATTTTACAAATGAGAAAACCGAGGCCTCAGAGACAGTCACAACTTGCCTAACCACGTACAGCTAATAACCCTAAGCAAACTCCCACCTATCTGTCTCCAAAGCCTGTGCTTCCCCCTTGGACCTCCCACCTGTCCCCTGTTGAAAGAGGCCTATTTTTCTGACTGAGATAAAAAATGACTTGGTATTGTTGATAATGAAATCCCCAAGGTACTTTCAAATTCTAAAGCATCCATGAATCTAGGCACTAAAGAATTGCTCCGATGGAATTTTCTTTATTACGTCCACCGAGAGGCTCAGTCAGCACACTCCAAGCTGTTCTGCAACTATTTCTATTGGGCCCTGCAGAACATATTTGTACATATTTGGACTCAAAAAAATGGAAATAAATGAAATGGAATGGAATAGAAAAGAGGGAGTCTTCACTGCATTAACTGCATTGAAAAGTGGGCAGCAAGGTAAGCCGACGAGAGTTCTGGAAAATTTAGTGACTACTTACTAGCTGGGCACCGTTGTGCAAGTTACTTAACCTCTCTGAACTGCAGTTTCCTCCTCTCTAAAAGGAATCTACTATCTATATTACATGGTTGACCTGAACAATAAATATGTTCACTACCACAGTGATTCCCTTCCTCAAGAGATATGGAGAGTGCCCTGGACGACAAGCATTTTGATTATTTTTAATCATGTTGCTCTTTTTAGTTATTTTTTCTTCCTCTGGGCTTTCAAAGGACACATATAAGAGTTGACACTAAAATAGGCCATTTGTCCAAATTCCCTCCCCGACAAAGGTGTATTTATCTTTCCCTTAAAATGATATAGCCATGTCCCTTCCAGAGGGGAAGAAGGTAACCACCAAAGACTCTTGAGGTTCCTGCACTGTGACTTTTCCCAAACCTGCCACTGCTTTTCTCTGGCTAATAGAAAACATTTGTGTTCCCTCTGTCTGGTTTTTTCTTGGGATTCTCTTCACAATTGTTTCCCCTAATATATTTCAGGCAACTTTGCTGCCAAAATATTAAATTCATAGAACCATCGAGGAGTAAGGACACCGGGAAGGAAAGGAAAATGCTATTACTGTGAATAATAATAGCTACATAATACCCGATAATGATTTAGTGCTTTTTACCTCTTCGAAGTGCTTTCAGATTTGTTTTTTTTTTTGTTTTTTTTTTTTTTTGCTTCCAGATTTGTGATCTCATCTGAGCCTCACCATATACGAGGGTCACAGGTTTGCTTTTGTATTTTACAGATGAGGAAACTGAGGCGTGAAAGGTTAAATAATTTTTGCCCATGTCACATGTGTAGATGACTTTATGTCAGGATTCAAACCCAGACCTGGGTGAATCCGAAGCTTGTGTTGTTGCTACAACACTTTGCCAAGCTAACTTTGATCTTGTAAAGGCTCTCTCTAGAAGCCGCATTCATTCATTTCACTGTTTACTCATATACAAACTTCAATATCTCAAAAGAAGATATTTATAGAGTTAACACTTCATTTATCCAAAGTGGTCACTTGGCCTACAACAATACAGAGAACTCAGTTTAAAAAGAAATAAAAATCCCAGTCTCTTAGCAGTTAGGAGACACCAGCAAGTCCTTGTACTAAAAATCAGACCTTCAGGCCAGCACCCAGAGGTAATTTTTCCTTTTGAAAGGATTCTAACAATTTTAAATATTTTTTTTAATTGGAGTATAGTTGATTTACAATGTTGTGTTAGTTTCAGGTGTAAAGTGATTCGGTTACACATATACCTATATTCATTCCTTTTTATATTCTTTTCTCATATAGGTTATCACAGAATATTGAGTTGAGTTCCCTACGCTATACAGTATGTCCTTGTTGGTTATCCCAAGTACGGTTATCCCAAGCTCCTGATTTATCCCTCCCCTCCACGTTTCCCCTTTGGTAACCATAAGTTTGTTTTCCATAGCTGCAAGCCTGTTTCTGTTTTGTAAATAAGTTCATTTATATCATATTTTAAAATTAGACTTCACCTATGAGAGATATGTGATATCTGTCTTTGATATTTGATATTTGTCTTTCTCTGTCTGACTTCACTTAGTATGATAATCTCTAGGTATCTTGAATATCTTTATTGGAAAAGACAGGTGTACTGGCCACAAACAGAAAGAAAAGTACGGACAACCTAACAATTCAAAACGTGCCAGAACATGCGATCCCTCTACATAAACCAACTGCCCTTTAGGACATTAGCTATTAAACAACACAGTGATTCTCAAATTGGCCTGATAAGAATCACCAGAAGCTTTTATAAAACACAGAATCCTAGGCCCTGGTCCAGAGCCTAGTGAATTTGAATCTCCTGGGAAGGAGCCTGAGAAATCTGCATGTCACACCAGATAGGTCTCCTTATTAGCTGAGTTGGTGAAGTACTGACACAGTAGGCATCCCCCAAATTATCACTCTGCAAATAATGTGTACCAGGTTGACATGACACCTAGGGCAGGGTGTCTCCATAAACATAACTGCCTACACGGGGAAGAAGCCCTCAACTATGGTATCATTAGCATCATGCTATGAACAGGGCTTGCCAGCCCAAACAACTGCACAGGAAGGGGGAAAGAAAGAATCTCAAATTGACAGGAAGTCAAAAGGGCTAAAAGTGGAAAAGGCCACCAACTCTGGCTTTAACAGTCTCCCACAAAGGCAGCTATAACCCTATGGTATATCTCAAGTATAAGAGAAAGGGATGGAAGAGCTAAGGAGAAAAAAAACCAAAAAACAAAAGAAACTAGCCAATCCAGACAATGAAGGTTTTCAACCATCCTGGAAGAGTCAGCAGGGCTGACTCTGCATGGGCTGGAAGGAGGCACTCAGTAGATATCTGGGGAGGGGGACAAGGAAGAGACAGGGGACAGAGCAGAGAAGCTCCACATGGATTTACCAAATCTCTGCATTTGTGCTACCGCCGTGCACTGCCATTTGTGCTTTCTTTGGAACCACTGTCTCATGGGGTAAAAAGGCGTCCTCAAAATTTGGGAATTACTTAGTGTTAGAACGACCCCAAATCAAAACGATACCTTGGGGAGACGAGACCGTATCACTGACCAGAAGAGTTGAACCACCTTTATCCATCTGCTTTGGTGCAAATGACTAACTGGAAAATGTGGAGAGGCAGGACTTTCTGCAAACCGAGCTTTAGAATTTTCTAATGATCTGAGTTCCAGGGTTCTTCAGATGAGGGAAGAAAAGGGGGATGGACTCCAGTCATGCTCACTGAGGATTAGAGATCAACTCAAATTGACTTCAGTGTGTACCTCAGTTTTCTCATTTATAAAATGGAGATAATCTCTTCATCAGAGTTGAAGTGAAAAGGAAAACAGCTCATTCATCTGAAAAAGAGGCTAACAGGGCTTAGAAAGACAGTAGATGCTCATTCCTCCTTGCCTGGGAATATTGTCTGCTGCTCTCTTGTAACCTGGTAGAGCAGGAGTGCATAAAAAAACAGGCCATACTTTTATGCAACTGAAAGGAAAACAAAATCCATTTCAGAAAAACTACTATGCAAAGATTCATAACTGTGTTTATAAAAGCAATAATCGGCAAAGATGCTATTTTCTGAGACATAAACCTCCATTGGTGATTCTCTGACACCAGATTCCTTTGGTCCTCAAAGGAGAGTGGACTTCTGTTTTTTCACCAAGAATTTAACATTCCAAAAGGTATGTGAAACAAGTTAAACTGCTTGCATATTTCCACTTACATAACACGTATAGTGCACATCAGCTTTTATTTTTTCCAGACACAAGGAGAGGAAGCTTGGTATATATTCCTGTGAGAGAATAAACAGAAAAATGTCTCCCTTTTTCATATATTAGGGCCTTGTAATCCAGACCATATGATCAATACACTATATAAAAATTAAATCATACTGACAGTCCCAGGCAGAAAGTGAACCAAGTAGAAACAATTTTTTAGGACTGTGATGTGTGGAATATTAAAATCACATGTTGTGTTAATAATTTTCTTTTAGAAGCCAAATAGAGTTCTCCTGCATAAATTTCTCAAGTAAATGTTTACCTTACAGTGTTTCCTATTAAGGGTGGTCGAGAGGCATTAAATTAGTGATATTGTAATTTGGCCTATGCATAGGGGAGACACATTGAAAATGACTTGGTTGACATTATGTTAATGGCAAGGCACATACCTTAAAACGGATAGCTATGTGCTCCTTATGGTAAAATACAACGTCCTGGTATCTTATTAACTTTTTTTTTTTCAGTAAACAAAAATCATTTGCTCAAAGAGGCCAATAGTGAGTAAACTTAACAAACAGCTAGGTATAGAATATTAGCTTTGAAGGGGACACAGGGAGAGTTGGGGCAGATGAAGAGCTGTAATGTGTAAACATACACCTTACTTAACACCTTCAATGTACAACAGTATCTTGGGATTTCTGTGTCCCCCGCTAAACTATAGCTGATAGGTGTGTCTTTTTGCAAATTCCTTCACACTTTTTCCTTTGATAAGATACACCATCTCGTGGGACTGCCTTCTGAAATCAGAAGAGTGGAAAGAGGAGGGGAGTTCAATAAAACTGTCCGAAGGCTGTCAAGTGTGTTCTAGTTCTGCTTTCCTAATCACCAAGTAGGAGGTAGGAGGGTACAGGGAACAGACAGTCTAGAAAGAATTCACCCTACCACCAGGGAACAAAACACATCAGTGAACACTGGGAAGCCCCAGACAAGTTTACAGCAAACAGCTTCAATGTGTTTGTGTTCCTGGTACTCCCCCAGGACCAGGGAAGGTCTCTTAAACATTCAATAGCTTGGCAAGGGGACTTTTAAGTACTCATCTCTGCACTGTGCATAATAAGCCAGTGGCCTTCAGGAAGGTAGGCCCCCCAGTGACAATTCCTTTACATAACATCTTAATGCTGAATTGATACGAGGAGGTGGGAATGGGATTTGCCACCTGAACTACAGTCACCTTTCTTCCCTTCCGCAGAGCACAATTTGACCTTCAGCTGTCTCTGCATATCTAAAGGGGGCCATTCTTATATTTAAGCTCCAAGAGTCCTTTCTTTCTTTGACTCTCAGAATTTACTATGGACAGTCAAGCCAAGGACAGATGGACCTCAGTAAGGATCCTGCTACAGAGCCATGAACACAGGGTCATTGGACTCCAGCCCAAGAAGTCTCTGGTTTGCACACTCTGCATGGACAACTCCATTTCAAAGGGACTTGAGCTTCCGTGCAGGAGTTCTATTTTAAGGGGAACAGGGAACACAGATGTTTCTTCAGTTAGCAGAGTTGGCAGAACAGCTCCTGGACCAAATCCGAGTTCTTAATGCAGGAAGGGGCCTTAGAGAGCATCTAGCTCAAGCCACTCACTCAACTGATGAGGAAACTGAGGCCAGAGAGGCAGTTAGGTGGCACCCCCGGCAAGTGGCAGAGTGGTGGTGTCCTGATGACAAGTCCTGCACGCTTCCCATAACACCATGATTCGCTTAAAAAAAAAAATCTACACTTACTTCAATCTTGGAACTCCTGTAGATTCTTGCCAATAGCCACCCCCTGCCCCGGGGGCGAGTTCATAAATCCTCCTTTCCCTCCCACTCCATTCCATTTACTCCTGCTCTTCCAGCTGTGCTTCCAACTAGTTTGGAAAACAGAAGCGGGCTACAGCCTCAGCTTTCTGGGAGTACAATTAATTGTGGTCCCGATGCATGAACCGTGGCTAGCTTTCCCAGTGCCTCAGTTGCCTCATCGGTGAAATGGACCTCCTCGCCCGTGTTGCACCGAGTCAGGGAGAGGCAGTACTCCCTGGCACACAGTAGGCGCCTAAAAAGTGACTGCTGGATCGGTACCCAGCATCACGCCCCTCGAGAGCACCCTCCCAACCCCCGGGGGGCGTTCAGGATAGCGGCATGAGAAAAGGCCCAGGCAGCCCCGGCGGAAGGGCTGAATGTTTACATTCGGCCGGGGGAACGCAGCGTTCTACAGGCTGGAGCCCAGCGCTCCAGGAGATCCATCTTACTTGGATGGAGGGCAACCAGCTCTACGCAGGCTCCAGGTCCTGGTTCCACCGATTTCCCCTATCCTAACAGGCCGAGCCCACGCCTTTCGTGGGATTCTGGCCGGGCTTCCAACCGGAGGTCGGCTTTTAGGATTCGGTGTCCAAGTGGCCCGCGAAAGCCTACAGCGCTCCCGACACTCCTTTACAGGCCGGGGAGGCGGCGGGAACGGGGAGGGCGGGGACCCGGGGGCCTGGAGCGGCGCGAAGGCTCCGCGAGAAGCCTGCGGGCGGCCCCCGGGGCGGACTGCGCGGCGCAGCCGGGAGACGCGGCCCGGCGCGCAGCCCCGGTCGGGCTGGGACGCGCGCCGGGCGCCGAGGGCCGGAGGGACAACGGGGCTGGGCTCACCCATGAAGAGGCAGAAGAGGTCCAGGCAGATGAGCAGCACCCGCTTGCTGCTGCCCTTCCTCGGGTTGTTGTTGAGCGCCGGGCTGCCGCCGTTCTTGCTCTCCGCGACGATCGCCTTGTCGTACTTGTAGTTTTGCATGGCGCTGGTCAAGACGCCCCGCGACAGCAGTCACACACCCAGACGCCCGGGTCGCCTCCCGGCCGAGGCTGCTCGGGGCGCGGCGGGAGAGTGCGGCCCCGCTGCCCGCTTCCAACGGCAGGCGGTGGTGCTTTCTGCTCCCCTGGGGCTCCTCTGCTTTTCCTGCCTCAATCCCGAATCGTTCGAAAGTCCAGAGGGGAGAGAGACAACTCCCGAGCAGAAACTGCTGCAGCGCCGCGCTGCCCCGGACGCGCGGGGCTCCCGTTTCTGTGTGCAAAGCAGCGAGCGGGCAGCGCGGGCCCTCGACCACCCTCCTCCGCGGCTGGTTGCTTAATGAATGGGAGCTACGCGGAGCCCAGCTGCGCGGAGCCCAGCCACGCCGAAGCGCTGCCGCAACTCTAACTTTCCTCCTCCTCCTGCTGCTGCTGCTGCCGCCGCAGCTGCCGTTGTGATCGCCTGGATTTGTTTTCGGCAGTTTTATTTCAAGAGGTCCTTTAAAAAGAGAGAGGGACCTCCTTACTTGGCTCAGAAGAGATTCCGAAAGCACAGCCCCTTCCTTAAGCAGCCGAAGACGTAGGATAATTAAGGCCACATTTTCCCCCACCCCTTTCCAAAAAAAAAAAAAAAAAAATCCTAAAAGGAAAAGTTACTCTCAAACCAGAGAATCCGGGAGCCCCTAGCGTTCAGAAACACTAAATTGTCACAAAAGGAAAAACAAATAAATAAATAAAAGAATAAAAAGAAACTTTTTCTTGCCGGCCTTGGGTCAGGTAAAAGTTGAGGCTGTGCAGCTCAAAAGCATTTCTCCTCCCTGACACATTTGGGGCTTTCAAGTCTTTATTTTGATTTGAATCATATTATCCCGAAAATACTCAAAGAAAAACAAATTTTTTTTAAAGATCTTAACACCCAGCACCGGGTACTGGGGTAGATTCTGAGGATACGAACAGGAAAAGGACTGCACGACTCTGGAGCTAGACCCTGTGGACTGGAACCTTGGCCGTGGCTCTGTGCCTTGGTTTCCTCATATGTAAACTGGAGATAATAACTGTTTCTCCTAAATAGAGTAATTGTGAAGACTTAAATAGCTAACCCATGTAACGCCTAGAACAGTGCCAGGTATATAGGTGTTAACTATGACTTTTATTCCTGTTTCCAGGGTGAACGAGTCCCAAGCCCTACAACCCCCTGCTAGTTCAGCTGGCCCCCAGCCTGCTTGTACAACTACGGGGGGTAGTTTTGGGGGCAATCTAATGCTTTGCCTTAGAGGTTGTCATGTGCTTTTAAATTAATTATTTTATGTGAATTAATTTTTCTTCCAGGTAGACTATAATCATTTCCAAGGCAAGGGCCTTTCCTTCTATCTTCTGTAGTGCCTAGCAGAAAACTGGGCACACAGTACAATAAATAGGCATTTCTTCCAGATGTCTCTTTTTGTACATCCAGAAACAGAAATAGTTGTAGCTTTTTTATATGTTATATTGTTCATGTTCTTTTTTTATCCTGACTTGTTATGGGGTTCAGTAACCCTATATCCAGCCACCACCAGCCATTTGACCTTTCTCCAATAGTCCTTTCCCGCTCCACACCCCGTCCTCCTTTTCCCTCTGCCTGTAATGCACATCCATCCCTTCTCTAACTAGCAAAATTCTTCTCTTGCTTTAGGGTACTCTGAAATGTCACCTTCTCTCTGAGCCCTGTCTTGATCTCTAGACAGAATTAACTTCACTTTCAACACTTTATTTATAACACTCTTGTGGCACTCATCACAGTCTGATTTGGCGTTATACTTAGTAAAGACTAGTCCACTCTACAGATTATCAGCTCCAAAGCATCTCCCAGGTACCTCGCACAGAGTCTGACGCCTGCAGAATTAAGCTTAAGTCCAGACTGCACAGCAACCATTGGGCTGGCAGAGAAAGGCAAAATCGCTGTCTTCTGGAAGCAAGAGTAATTGAATCTCTGAGACAGTTTTGGAGCTGCAGTATCTAGCGGCAGATCAGACACAGCATTCTCAATCAAATAGCAGCAAGTCAAAGCCAGGGAAACCAGAAGAACAAATTCCTTAGACGGCTTTACCAGGAGAAATACCTTCTCTTGACATGTTAAAATAGCAGAAACAATACAAAACCGATTTCACCATTACTGACATTCTGAAAGGAATTCTGGGCTCCTGGTGTCTTCCCTTTTGCCCACTCAGCACTCCTTGTCATGATAATCACCCTTGAAGTTCTAAGTCACCAAGCCACATCTTTGGAATCCCAAACGAAAAGTAAGAGCAAACCCCTGAAACTTCAGGAGCCCACTCTGATCTTTCCCTCCTTTGAGTTTCAAAAGTCCTAGGGCATCTGTGCCACTGACAGCCATGAATATTCCACTGTAGAGTCCTCTGTTCTATTATTTGAATTTTATAGTCACCTCCCTTTACATTTCCTGTCTGTTTTTCCTTCTCTGTGAAATGACTTTTATTAATTTAAGAACAGGCATTTTTAAAAGCCAGACTTTTACTGTAGTTAAATGGTATTATAACTCAGCAGTCACTGTTGGGCTCTTTAAAGTTACTGGGCAAGATTGATGGTAAACTTCAGCTGGCACTGGATTGAATACTAGGAACCTTTTTGGCTTCAAAGGTTCCCTGGATTAAATTCAGCTACTTATTAAGAAAGATAAAAATCTGTTATTCCAGGAGCGAATAAAAGGGAAAATAAATGGATGTTTAAATAAGAGCTTTATATTTCCATTCACAAGGCACTGGGGGCTATTTTTTTCATAACAAAAAGATCATAGTGTTAATTGGTGCATGTAGTTGGGTGCAAACAATGATTACATTTGGATAACTCTTCAAGGGAACAGAACACTACAGATACTCATTAAAATGGACTTGAACTAGTCATAAATATAGTGTCAATATCATTCTTTATGTAATAGGAAATAAAACAGCCTCCCCAGATGCATCTGAAGGCCTCTTTGCTTTAAATCCTAAAATTGAAGAGTCCAATTAGCAAGTAAAATGCAACAGAACAGACTGGATAGTTTAGAATGGTGTCATTTCAAAGTAATTACATAATTTAAATTCCTGGTAAACATAGCCCACCAGAATGCACACCTGAAAATGACATCCATTTCACTCAACTAGTCTGTATAAAAACTATAACATCAGCGGGGATAAATGCCTTTTTAAGATTAACTTATTATGTGTGGCAACACAGCACATCATTCTTAAATAACTGATACCTCCCAAGAGATTTAAAAGGCCTTCATTTCTAAGATCTCTCGTTACCTCATAATTTTATTTCTCTCTCTTTTTAACCCCTAACATTTAATAATTAATCATTTTTTATTTTTTGAAAAGGCATGAATTGGCTCTGGAAATACTTAAGGGAAAGGTAACTGAGTTCCTTTACATAAAATTGTGTAGTCAAAAGGTCAGAGCCCAAATTTCCCAAGCCATTGAAATTC
This sequence comes from Delphinus delphis, assembly GCF_949987515.2. NCBI lineage: Eukaryota > Metazoa > Chordata > Mammalia > Artiodactyla > Delphinidae > Delphinus > Delphinus delphis. The sequence goes on from NC_082683.1 coordinate 47,307,029, forward strand.
ACTTAAAGAAACCTAAGTTTGGCCTAACAAGTACCCACTTATCCAAGTTCTTTAAAAGTGTTCCATTCCATCTCTGGTTTTTACTAAACAAAACTTGTTGGCTTGCTGCTCTAAGTGTTGGATTCAATATCACAACTGCTCCCACTGGACTGAATAGAGGCCTCCAGAGTAACACTCTGGAGAAAAGGCAGGAAGGAGCAGAAGCTTTGAGCATCTTGATGTGCTGTTTGATCTGAGATATGCTCAACAACCTCTCTGAACCTGAATTGCCTCAACTTTTAAATGGGACTGACATTTTTCTCTGGTTCTGGGGACTAAAACATTAATAATGAAATAATGCATTTGAAAATACCTAGTATACAATAGGTAGTTGACAAATGTTAATTGAATGTTAATATTTTAAATGAGCACTTTGTTTCTACAATATACCTGTTTTAAACACAGATATTAAAAGTTATTCAGTATAGATTAAGGATTAAAGTCTTGGTGGTTCTTGTATCAGACTGCCTAGGTTGCAAACAAAGATGTGGCAGAGATCTAAAAAGGTGTTTATCCAGTACTAACTCTGAATGTACCATTTAATTTTATTCATTTTTCCCTAGATGCAAAACACCTTCAGCATCTCTATATCTATCTTTTTTTGAAATGTGCAATTTCTTGAGAATTCTGAAGATATTGAATCAAACAAGCTTATTTCTTTTAGACAATTTAGTTACAGATTATTTTCTTCAGGATTGTTTGTGAAACTCAAGAAAAGCTATTTACTTAAACTAATAATCTTGTACAAGTGGGAGTACTTTCATTTTAAAGGCACTTTCACATGTATTATTTTATTCTTACAGTTCACCAAAGTAGGTGGGGGCGGGTTGCTATCGTTAGCCCATTTTATAGATGACAAAACTGAGGCAAGCCCATTTAACTGGATAGAAATGGTTTTCCTTGAAGGTAAAATGGAAATGATTCTAACATTAGCTCATGCGGAGTAAAATAGAACCCTTCACAGTTTATAAAGGAATTTACATTCACTGATCTCATTTCAGGTAGATAAGGCAGAGATTATTATCTTCATTTTAGAAATGAAGGTAATGAATTTTTGAAAGATAAGAGATTTGCTTAAAATTGGAGGTAAAGAGATTCCTGAAGGACTAGAATTCCAGATCTCTTAATTTCTAAACTAAAATTCTTTTCTGTACATCCTCAAAAGTGCTCAGAAATTTCTGCTGCTCAACCATGGTTTCACAGAGTAATTTAGAGGGACTGCAGAATTAGCCTCGCGTCTTTACTAAAAAGACGGAGAAGTTTTATGTTGTTTTGTATTTTCTTATAGACTTGGAAAGGAACAACATTGTTGCACCTTGTGTCACTGAAAAGCAAGAATTGGGTTCATTGTGTGTCAAGCAGTTATTTGTTACAAAAAGGGAGCTTGAGAACACAAAACAGTAGTATTACTGTACAGTAGCCTCAGTTCATGTCAATATGTTTACCTTTCTACAAGCAGTCGTCTTTTCTTTAGCTAGAAATTATAGCAGTTAAGAGCTAACTTTATGATAATTCAAAGAGTGAATGCTGTTCATTAATTTTTTTAAAAAAAAAGCAGTCTAGAATGGACAGAGGAACTTGCAAATAAAGATGTGGCAGTTCGTCTCCAGAATGGGTAATACTGGAGCATGGCTGATAACTCAAAAGGAGACTGATGCTGCCACCTTGTGTCGCTGTAGAAAAATGCTGGGACTCCCAAAGTGAAAATTGTCATAGTTGGGGGATGGGGAATGGCTGTAATGGGAATTCAGAATTTTTATATCATATGTGAAATAATAATAGCCCAGACTTTTTGATATTTTCCTGATCCAGTATTTATCATTCATGTGACAAGTATATATTGAGTATCTGATATGTACCAAACAATTTTAGGAGCTAGGGATATGTCAATGAACAAAGCAGACAAGAATTACTGTCCTCATTGAGGACGGATAATTAGATCTCTAATTATCTCATATGTATGGACTCATTAAACAACTCTATGAGGAAGGTTTTGCCGTTTTACAGATAAGGTTACTGGGGCACAGGGAAGTTAAGAAACGAGTCTAAGATTATGAGGTTACTGAGTGGTAAAGCCTGGATTTGAACCTGGGCTGTCTGATACAAGAGCCATTGAGACTTTAATCATTAATCCACACTGAATAACTTTGTCCTCTGTCTAAGGGAAAGATCAGTGGTTTCTCCAAGTGACACTTTAGCTGTGTGTGTCTGGGAAGAAGGGTAGAAGATGTGAACAGTTTTGTGTTTCTGTGTGGGTATACACAAACATACACATTTATGTGCATTTACTGAATTCATATATATACATATTCTGTATACCTATTCACATACATTATGTGTGTATTTATTCACTGTATATACATGGGTGTTTATTCATTCGTTTAATCACTCACACATTTTCATGAGCACCTGTTCTACACTAGAATTCATGCTAGATGCTAGAGATAATCAAATGAAAAGCTTATGGTCCCTTTCCTCAAATGACTCATTTTTAGTAGGAGAAAAACATAACCAAATACTGGCAATATTATCCTGACTCTCATCACATTTTATTATAAAGACTTAATTGATTTCTTCAAAAGCCTGTACTCGGGCTTCCCTGGTGGCGCAGTGGTTGAGAGTCAGCCTGCTGATGCAGGGGACACGGGTTCATGCCCCGGTCCGGGAGGATCCCACATGCTGCAGAGCGGCTGGGCCTGTGAGCCATGGCCGCTGAGCCTGCGCGTCAGGAGCCTGTGCTCCGCAACGGGAGAGGTCACAACAGTGAGAGGCCCGCGTACCGCAAAAAAAAAAAAAAAAACAGCATGTAATCTTCAGACAAAAGCCAAACCTTTGTGCTTAGCATGGTACATAATAAGTCGTCAAAAAGTAGTTGTTGAATAAAAGGCTAGCAGAGAGTTATAAGTTCCACATAGGGCCATGAGGGAAAGTTTCACAAAGCAGATAAGGCAGGGCTGCATACTAAGGCTGGAAAAGACATGTAATAACTTGAATACATAGAAACAAAAGAGTTAAACCATTCATAAAACTTAATCCCAGAAGGATCATTGATATAAACATGAACGATAAAATACAGCTTTTAGAATCGAACAAAGGAGAACCTATTCATGACTGTGGGGTAAGCAAAGATTTCCTATATGGGAATAAAATACAATAATGACAAAAGAAGAGGTACAAGTTGAAATATTTTAAAATTAAGAACTTATATTTATGAAGTACATCCGAGGTCACCAAACTACGGCCTGTAGGTTAAATGCGGCCCACTACACGTCTTTGTACAGCCTGTGAGCTCAAAATGGTCTTTACGTTTTCACATGGTTGAAAAAACTCTAAAGAAGAATGTTTCATGATATGTGAAATGTATATGAAATGCAAAATTTTGGTGCCCATAAATAAAGCTTTATTGGAACACAGCCGTGCTTATTCATTTGATTGTGTGGCTATCTACAGCTGCTTTTGTGCTACAAAGACAGAGTTGAGTAGTTGCAACAGAGATCACATGGCCTACAAAGTCTAAAATATTTTCTATCTGGCCCTTTACGGAAAAAGTTTGATGACAGCCAAAATACACAGGTAAGAAAGTGAAAAGGCAATTAGGACAGGTTAGGAAAAGATGTATATCTGCAAACAGGATTTATATCCAGAATGTATAAGGAACTACAAATCAATCAAAAATACAGACAACCCCCCAAATTTTTAAAGGTTCAGGGGAGAGGAGCGAGTCTTGAATAGGCACTTCATGAAGGAGGATGTATGAACGACCAATAAGCATAGGACAAGGTGCTCAACATAATTAGACATTAGGGAAATGCAAATTAAAACCACTGTATATCTATCAGAATGGCTACAATTAAAAATCCTGACAATATCAAGTGTTGATGAGGATGTGGACCAACAGGAGTGAAAACTGGTATAGTTGCTTTGAAAAATTCTTTGGCAATATCTACTAAAATTAAACATATGCATATCCTATGACCCAGCAGTCCCACTCCTATGGATATGCCCAACAAAGATAAAGGCATATGTCTATCAAAAGACTTGTACAAGAAGGTTCAAAGCAACTTTATTCATGATAGCTCACAAACAGAAGCAACACAAAAGCCCATTAAAAATAGAATGACTAAATAAATTAGGATATATCATACAGTGGAATACTATGCAGCAGTGAAAAAGAATGACCTGTATCTACACAGAGGAACATGGATGAATCTCTCAGGCATAATGTTGAAAAGGAGAAATTGACACACAGAAGCCCTAAGAAACGAATACCTTGAGTTACTGAGTATATTATTTTCTTCAGTCCAACAAAAACTTTTCTTTCTTTCTTTAAATGTTAGAGGATGGGGAAATGGGATACAGAAGGTAGAGACAGGAAGATGCGGGACCTTTGCACTGAGTGTTCCCTCTGTTGTAATGTTCCCCTCCTTCAGCCCTTTATTCACCATGACCACATCTCTCCTGATGCCATTAATTTATTTTTCTCCATAGAACTTATGCATCTTACTTGTTTCTTTCCTGTCTTCCTCCACCAGACTTCAAGCTCTATTAGAATAAGAACTTTTGTCTTTTTTCACCTTGTGTATCCTTAGCACCTGGCACTTAGTAAATATTTGTTGAATTAGTAAATAGTCAACTTAGTAACTAATTGAATTACTAAATAATCAAACAAGTGAGTAAATGAATGAATGACCAGCTGGGATGGCACACACGAACGCTTCGGGAAGAGTTAATGATAAGTTTAGATATTGTCAAGTCAGAGTCCTCACAGGAGGAGGCCTGCTTTATTGATGATATTCATCAGATAAAAGACACAGCTGTGGAGTTTCATCTCTTAGCAGCCAGTGTCCCAGACCAACCCAACTCTCCTTTTCTCAGGAACTATAGTGTCTGCTTCACTGTTTAAGCTGAATTCCAAATTTGCTAATTGCGTTCTATCTTCCCAGCCTGGACTGTGCCTCCTCTCTTAGACATTCCTTTATCCATTGTCCCCTCTTCGGCAATGTTAACCAGGCTTTATCTCCCACCTTACATTGTTGGGCGGTATAGTGGGCTTTCCAGTAGGAGAGGGTGTCTCGGGTTAATCTAATCTGGATAAAAGCTAAAAGTTTGATTAAGACAAAATTCAGGTGGAAAAATAAGGAAAGAAATTTTAGTCCCATTCTTTGAACATCTATTACACACTGGTGTCTTTCATGTATATTATCTCATCTCTTCATGTTAACCCTGTGAGATAATAGTAATAGTTACCACTTATATCGGGCTTAATATGCCAAGCCCAAAGCACTTTGCTTGTATTATCTAACGCAGCAGTCCCCAACTTTTTGGCACCAGGGACCGGTTTCGTGGAAGACAATTTTCCCACGGACGGGGTTGGGGGGAGATTCAGGTGGTAACGCAAACGATGGGGAGTGGCAAATGAAGCTTCGCCGCTCACCTCCTGCTGTGAAGCCCTGTTCCTAAGAGGCCGTGGACCGATACCAGTCCGCGGCCCAGGGCTTGGGGATCCCTGATCTAATGCATGTACTATTTAATGCCCCTAGGAGATAGGTGCTTTTATTAATGAGATTCAAAGAGGTTAAGTAACTTGCCCAAAGTCACACAGCAATAGTCATGGTGGAGCCAGGATCCAAAACAGACAGCTGGGGTCCAAAGTCTGTGCTCTTAACCAACAAGCTGTAATAACCCAATAGGCTATTATTTGACTATTAGAGGGTATTGCTGTCTCCTGATGAAGGAATCAGGAAAAAATAATTTTACTCAATGTCACAGTGCTAGTAAATGGCAGAGCCAATATCTGAACCCAATTTAGACTTTATATCAAACTACCTATGTACATAGACGCTTTGTTGCTTTCAGATGCATCTCAAATTTAGCATGTCCAGAAATATACTATCCCAAACCACTCCTCCTCTAGGGGTCTCCACCTTAGTAAATAGAATCTCCATCTACCAATATCCTTCATGCCCTACATCCAACCAGTCACCAACTTTCATTGCTTCTCCCTCCAAAGTAGATCACAAACTATCTCTTATCTCTGCCTCAACATCAACCATCCTTTCTTCCTTATCTATTGCAATAACCTTTTAAATGCTCTGGTTCTACATTTGCCCACTTCTAACTCTCCCCACAACAGCCAGAATGATTTTTGAAATGGGAATTTGCTTATGTCACTTACCTGCTTAAATCCTTTTTAAACTTTGAGGCTTATGATAAAATTTAAAATCCTTCGTAATGTGGCCCTTAACTAACTCTCCAGCTTATTTCCCGCCTTGTTCATACACTCTAGGGACACTGGCTTTTCCTGTATTCCTCAAAGATACTAAGTTCCTTCCCAATTTGGAGTCTTTACATATACTGTTCCTCTTATTATGTTCTTTCCTCCCTTCTATTACCTTCCATTTTTTAACAGCTTTATAAAGATGTAATTCACACACCAAAAAATATGCCCATTTAAAGTGTACAGTTCAATGGTTCTAGTATATTCACAGAGACGAGCAACCATGACCACAATCAATTTTAGAACATTTTATCATCCTCAAAAGAAAGCTGAAAAAATATATATGTATATGTATATATATATAATCAATTTTAGAACATTTTTATCATCCTCAAAAGAAACCTGAAAAAAAAGAATATATATATATAACTGAATCACTTTGCTGTACAGCATAAATTAACACAACATTGTAAATCAACTGTAGTTCAATAAGATAAAATTAAAAAAAAGAAACCTGTACCCATTAGCAGTCACCTCCCTATTTCCTCCAATCCCTCCAGTGCTAAATAGTCACTCACCTATTTTCTGTCTCTGTGGATTTGCTTATTCCGGATATTTCATATAAATGGAGTCGTATAATATATGGTCTTTTTTGACTGGCTTCTTTCAATTGGGTAATGTTTTCAAGGTTCATCCAAGTTGTAGCATGTATTAGTACTTCACTTTTTTTTTCTTACCGAGTATTATTCCACTGTATGGGTACACCACATTTTTGTTTATACACCCATTGGGTGACATTTGGGTTGCTTCCACTTCTTGGTTATTATGACTACAGCTGCTCTAAACATTTGTTCCACGGAGGGACTTTAGCCTTTACTCAGAATGAAGTGGAAGACTATTTCAGAGCTGGGGTCAGAGGAGTGATGATCTGACTTGACTTTTAAAAGAATCATTCTGGATGTTTTGAGAGTAGACTGGATGTGGGCAAAGGTAGAAGCAGGACGTCTAGTTTAGAGACTATTGCAGTAATCCAAGAGAAAGACAGTTGTGGGTCAATTTAAGGCAGTGCTGGTAAAGAAGGTGATGACAGAGGTCAGATTCTGGAGATATTTTGAAGGTAGAACCAACAGGATTTGCTGACAAAATGGATGTGTGGTAGGAGAAAAAGAGAGACGTCAAAGATGACTTGGAGACTTTTAGCCTGGGTAACTAGAAGGATGGAGTTTCCATCCCTAGAGGTAAGAAGAACTGAGAGGGAAGCAGGTATGGGGAGAGAAGATGAGGAGTTCAGTATTGGACATGGAAAATTTGAAATATTTATTAGTTGTTCAGGATGTCAAGTAGACAGATATATATTATAGATATCATTTTATTTGTCCTTGTATCATCAAATAACATACTACTAATTTAATTTTTTACTCATTCAGTGAACAATTAGTGAAAGCCTAGATGTTTAAGGCACACCTGTAGATAGCCAATAAAGATAATCTAAGTCTGTTTATGCCTCTGACAGTATTCTACATACTGCCAGTGAAAGCAGCATGGGGTGTGGAGACAAGAATGTTAGTTCTGTCTCAGTTGCAATCGATTATGTGACTTTGGGCAAGTATCTTCATTTGTTTGTGCTTCAATTTCTTCCACTTTAAAATGGGGGGTTGGATTTCCCTGGTGGTCCAGTGGTTAAGAATCCGCCTGCCAATGCAGGGGACACGGGATCCATCCCTGGTTAGGGAAGATCCCACATTGCCACGGAACAACTAAGCCCATGTGCCACAACTACTGAAGCCCGCGCACCTAGACCCCGTGCTCCGCAACGAAGAGTAGCCCCTGCTCACCGCAACTAGAGAAAGACCCCGTGCAACAATAAAGACCCAGCGCAGCCAAAAATAAATTTTAAAATAATGGGGGGTGTGCAAGATGATAGCCAAGATCCCTCCCCCACCCCAGCTCTAAAAATCCTTCAATTTGCTTACCTTAATTGAAACCTAGTTTTCCCCAGTCTACAACATTTCCTTAAACTTTGCTGAGGAAGGCAGCTACTTTTCCTTCTGTTAATTCACTGAACAAAGAAAAAGAAGTTGGTCTATACATTCCTGACTCTCCATGGCCACTTCCATACCTTTGTTTCTCTTTCATAAATTTAACAATCCCTTCTTTAAAAAATAAACAAATGAATCTTTTTATTCTTATTACAAAAGTAGTACATATTCAATGTAGACAAAAATTTAAATTTATGTTGCATCTTCTTTTCCTTTGCTAATTTCTTTTTTTTTTAAATATTTAAATTTTTATTTTTTTTACATCTTTATTGGAGTATAATTGCTTTACACTGCTGGCTTACTTGCTGCTGTATAACAAAATGAATCTGCTATATGTATACATATATCCCCATATCCTCTCCATCTTGTGTCTCCCTCCCACCCTCCCTATCCCACCCCTCTAGGTGGTCACAAAGCACTGAGCTGATTTCCCTGTGCCATGCGGCTGCTTCCCACTAGCTATCTATTTTACATTTGGTAGTGTATATATGTCAATGCCACTCACTCTCTCACTTCGTCCCTACTTCCCCTTCCCCTTCCCCATGTCCTCAAGTTCATTCTCCACATCTGCGTCTTTATTCCTGTCCTGCCCGTACATTCTTCAGAACCTTTTGTTTTTTTTAGATTCCATATATATGTGTTAGCTATACAGTATTTGTTTTTCTCTTTCTGATTTACTTCACTCTAGGTCCATCCACCTCACTACAAATAACTCAATTTCATTTCTTTTTATGGAGTAATATTCCATTGTATATATGTGCCACATCTTCTTTATCCATTCATCTATTGATGGACACTTCAGTTGCTTCCATGTCCTGGCTATTGTACATAGGACTGCAATGAACATTGTGGTACATGACTCTTTTTGAATTATGGTTTTCTCAGGGTATATGCCCAGTAGTGGGATTGCTGGGTCATATGGTAATTCCATTTTTAGTTTTTTAAGGAACCTCCATACTATTCTCCATAGTGGCTGTATCAATTTACATTCCCACCAAGAGTGCAAGAAGGTTCCCTTTTCTCCACACCCTCTCCATCATTTATTGTTCGTAGATTTTTTGATGATGGCCATTCTGACTGGTGTGAGGTGATATCCCATTGTAGTCTGGATCTGCATTTCTCTAATGATTAGTGGTGTTGAGCATCCTTTCATATGTTTGTTGGCAATCTGTATATCTTCTTTGGAGAAATGTCTGTTTAGGTCTTCTGCCCATTTTTGGATTGAGTTGTTTGTTTTTTAATATTGAGGTGCATGAGCTGCTTGTAAATTTTGGAGATTAATCCTTTGTCAGTTGCTTTGTTTGCAAATATTTTCTCCCATTCTGAGGGTTGTCTTTTCATCTTATTTATGGTTTCCTTTGCTGTGCAAAAGCTTTTAAGTTTCAATAGGTCCCATTTGTTTATTTTTGTTTTTATTTCCATTTCTCTAGGAGGTGGGTCAAAAAGGATCTTGCTGTGACTTATGTCATAGAGTGCTCTGCCTATGTTTTCCTCTAAGAGTTTTATAGTGTATGGTCTTATATTTAGTTCTCAAATCCATTTTGAGTTTATTTTTGTGTATGGTGTTAGGGAGTGTTCTAATTTCATTCTTTTACGTGTAGCTGTCCAGTTTTCCCAGCACCACTTATTGAGGAGGCTGCCTTTTCTCCATTGTGTATTCTTGCTTCCTTTATCAAAGATGAGGTGACCATATATGTGTGGGTTTATCTCTGGGCTTTCTATCCTGGTCCATTGGTCTATATTTCTGTTTTTGTGCCAGTACCATACTATCATGATTACTGTAACTTTGCAGTATAGTCTGAAGTCAGGGAGCCTGATTCCTCCATCTCCGTTTTTCTTTCTCAAGATTGCTTTGGCTATTTGGGGTCTTTTGTGTTTCCATACAAATTCTGAAATTTTTTGTTCTGGTTCTGTGAAAAATGCCATTGGTAGTTTGATAGGGATTGCATTGAATTTGTACATTGCTTTGGGTAGTATAGTCATGTTCACAAAGTTGATTCTTCCAATCCAAGAACATGGTCTATCCCTCCATCTGTTTGTATCATCTTTAATTTCTTTCATCAGTGTCTTGTAGTTTTCTGCATACAAGTCTTTTGTCTCCTTAGGTAGGTTTATTCCTAGGTATTTTATTCTTTTTGTTGCAGTGGTAATTGGGAGTGTTTCCTTAATTTCTCTTTTGGATTTCTCATTGTTAGTGTATAGGAATGCAAGAGATTTCTGTGCATTAATTTTGTATCCTGCTACTCTACCAAATTCATTGATAAACTCTACTAGTTTTCTGGTAGCATCTTTAGGATTCTCTGTGTTTTTTTTCTCTATGTTTTTTTCTTATCATGTCATCTGCAAACAGTGACAGCTTTACTTCTTCTTTCCAATTTGGATTCCTTTTTGTCTCTCCTGTGGCTAAAACTTCCAAAACTATGTTGAATAACAGTGGTGACAGTGGGCAACCTTGTCTTGTTCCTGATCTTAGAGGAAATGCTTTCAGATTTTCACCATTGAGAATGATGTTTGCTGTGGGTTTGTCATATATGTCCTTTATTATGTTGAGGTAAGTTCCTTCTATGCCTAGTTTCTGGAGAGTTTTTATCATAAATGGGTGTTGAATTTTGTTGAAAGCTTTTTCTGCCTCTATGGAGAATATCATGTGGTTTTTATTCTTCAATTTGTTAATATGGTGTATCACATTGATTGATTTGCGTATATTGAAGAACTTTGAATTCCTGGGATAAACCCCATTTGATCATGGTGTGTGATCCTTTTAATGTGCTGCTGGATTCTGTTTGCTGTATTTTGTTGAGGATTTTTGCATCTATGTTCATCAGTGATATTGGCCTGTAGTTTTCTCTTTATTGTAACATCTGTGTCTGATTTTGGTATCAGGATGATGGTGGCCTCATAGAACAAGTTTGGCAGTGTTCCTCCCTCTGCTGTATTTTGGAAGAGTTTGAGAAGGATAGGTGTTAGCTCTTCTCTGAAAGTTTGATAGAATCGCCTGTGAAGCCATCTGGTCTGGGGCTTTTAGTTGTTGGAAGATTTTTAATCACAGTTTCAATTTCAGTGCTTGTGATTGGTCTGTTTATATTTTCTATTTCTTCCTGGTTCAGTCTCAGAAGGTTGTGCTTTTTTAAGAATTTGTCCATTTCTTCTAGGTTGTCTATTTCATTGGAAAATAGTTGCTTGTAGTAATCTCTCATGATCCTTCGTATTTCTGCAATGTCAGTTAATACTTCTCCTTTTTCATTTCTAATTCTGTTGATTTGAGTCTTCTCCCTTTCTTTCTTAATGAGTCTGGCTAACTGTTTATCAATTTTGTTTATCTTCTCAAAGAACCAGCATTTAGTTTTATTGATCTTTGCTATTGTTTCCTTCATTTCTTTTTCATTTGTTTCTGATCTGATCTTTATGATTTCTTTCCTTCTGCTAACTTTGGGGTTGTTTTGTTCTTCTTTCTCTAATTGCTTTAGGTGTAAGTTGTTTATTTGAGATGTTTCTTGTTTCTTGAGGTATGATTGTATTGCTATAAACTTCCCTCTTAGAACTACTTTCGCTGCATCCCATAGGTTTTGGGTAGTCGTGTTTTCATTGTCATTTGTTCTAGGTATTTTTTAATTTCCTCTTTCATTTCTTCAGTGATCTCTTGGTTATTCAGTAGCATATTATTTAGCCTCCATATCTTTGTATTTTTTATGGTGTTTTTCCTGTAATTAGTCTTATAGTGTTGTGGTCAGAAAATATATTTGATATGATTTCAATTTTCTTAAATTTACCAAGGCTTGATTTGTGACCCAAGATATGATCTATCCTGGAGAATGTTCTATGAGCCCTTGAGGAGAAAGTATATTCTGTTGTTTTTGGATGGAATGTCCTATAAATATCAATTAAGTCCATCTTGTTTAATGTATCATTTAAAGCTTGTTTTTCCTTATTTATTTTCATTTTCGTTGATCTGTCCATTGGCGAAAGTGGTGTGTCAAAGTCCCCTACTATTATTGTGTTACTGTTGATTTCCCCTTTTACAGCTGTTAGTATTTGCCTTATGCATTGAGGTGCCCCTATGTTGGATGCATAAATATTTACAATTGTTATATCTTCTTCTTGGATTTATCCCTTGATAACTATGTAGTGTCCTTCTTTGTCTCTTATAATAGTCTTTATTTTAAAGTCTTCTTTGTCTGATATGAGAATTGCTACTCCAGCTTTCTCTTGATTTCCACTTGCATGGAATATCTTTTTCCATCCCCTCACTTTCAGTCTGTATGTGTCCCTAGGTCTGAAGTGTGTCTCTTGTAGACAGCATATAGATGGGTCTTGTTTTTGTATCCATTCAGCCAGTCTATGTCTTTTGGTTGGAGCATTTAATCCATTTACACTTAAGGTAGTTATTGATATGTATGTTCCTATTACCATTTTCTTAATTGTTTGGGGTTTGTTTCTGTAGGTTTTTTCTTTTCTTGTGTTTCCTGCCTTGACAACTTCCTTTAGCATTTGTTGTAAAGCTTGTTTGGTGGTGCTGAATTCTCTTAGCTTTTTCTTGTCTGTAAAGTTTTAATTTCTCTGTCAAATCTGAATGAGATCCTTGCTGGGTAGAGTAATCTTGGTTTTAGGTTTTTCCCTTTCATCACTTTAAATATGTCCTGCCACTCCCTTCTGGCTTACAGAGTTTCTGCTGAAAGATCAGCTGTTAACCTTATGGGGATTCCCTTGTATGTTATTTGTTGCTTTTCCCTTGCTGCTTTTAATATTTTTTCTTTGTATTTGATTTTTGATAGTTTGATTAATTTGTGTCTTGGTGTGTTTCTCCTTGGATTTACCCTGTATGGGACTCTCTGCACCTCCTGGACTTCATTGACTATTTCCTTTCCCATATTAGGGAAGTTTTCATGTATAATCTCTTCAAATATTTTCTCAGTCCCTTTCTATTTCTCTTCTTCTTCTGGGACCCCTATAATTCGAATGTTGGTGCATTTAACATTGTCCCAGAGGTGTCTGGGACTGTCCTCAATTCTTTCCATTATTTTTTCTTTATTTGCTCTGTGGTAGTTATTTCCACTCTTTTATCTTCAAGGTCACTTATCCATTCTTCTGCCTCTGTTATTCTGCTATTGATTCCTTCTAGAGAATTTTAAATTTCATTTATTGTATTGTTCATCATTGTTTGTTTGCCCTTTAGTTCTTTTAGGTCCTTGTTAAATGTTTCTTATATTTTCTCCATTCTACTTCCAAGATTCTGGATCATCTTTACTATCATTATTCTGAATTCTTTTTCAGGTAGACTGCCTATTTCCTCTTCATTTGTTTGGTCTGGTGGGTTTTTACCTTGCTCCTTCATCTGCTGCATATTTCTCTGTCTTCTCATTTTGCTTAACTTACTCTGTTTGGGGTCTCCTTTTCCCAGGCTGCAGGTTTGTAGTTCCTATTGTTTTTGGTGTCTGCCCCCAATGGTTGAGGTTGGTGTAGTGGGTTGTGTAGGCTTCCTCTTGGAGGAGACTTGTGCTTGTGTTCTGGTGGATGAGGCTGGATCTTGTCTTTCTGGTGGGGTGGACCATGTCCGGTGGTGTGTTTTGGGGTGTCTGTGAATTTAGTATGATTTTAGGCAGCCTCTCTGCTAATTGGTGAGGTTATGTTCCTGTCTTGCTAGTTGTTTGGCATTGGGTGTCCAGCACTGGAGCTTGCTGGTCGTTTAGCATAGCGGGGTCTTAGTGTTGAGATGGAGATTTCTGGGAGAGCTCTTGTCAATTGATATTACATGGGGCCAGGAGGTCTCTGGTGGACCAATGTCCTGAACTTGGCTCTCCCACCTCAGAGGCTCAGGCTTGACACCTGGCCAGAGCACCAAGACCCTGTCAGCCACATGGCACTATATTAAATTCTCCCAGTGATATCTTATTCTTGAATAGTTGTTTGTTGTACTGCTTCTCTTTCCCAGAAGAGAATGTAAAATCCTTGAGTGATGTTTCCTAGTCTCCCTGATACCTGCTGGTCTTGGAAGGTCTCCTGGGAGGCGGGGAGGCAGCTGTTCATCAATTCACTCAGGCTGGGGAGGAGTACAGCAGCCACGACTGGGGTGTATACAAAGTGCCTGTGGTGGCAGAGACCAGCAGGCAGTTGCAACAGTCTCCTTTGCTAATGTCTTGTAACACTGTGCTCACAGCCTCTGGTAGCATCTGTAACATTTTGTCTGCTATTATAGTTACTTGTGTACTAGGAGATTGTACATCTCATGAGGTCAGTGATTGTGTCATACACATTTTTACAGTTCTCATAGTGTTCAGTTCATTGCCTTGTCGATAACAGACACCCCAAAAATGTATACTGAATTAATGAGCGAGTCAATCAACCAACTATAACAAAATAAAATTTAAAACATTTAATATACAGGGGCTTCCCTGATGGTGCAGTGGTTAAGAATCCGCCTGCTAGTGCAGGGGACAGGGGTTCAAGCCCTGGGCTGGGAATATCCCACATGCCACAGAGCAACTAAGCCTGTGCACCACAACTACTGAGCTACCGAGCCTGTGCTCTAGATCCCACAAGCCACAACTACCGAACCCCCGTGCCACAAATACTGAAGCCTGTGCGCCTAGAGCCCGTGCCCGTGCTCCACAACAAGAGAAGCCACTGCAGTAAGAAGCCTGCAAACTGCAACAAAGAGTAGCCCCTACTAACTGCAACTAGAGAAAAGCCCACGCACAGCAACGAAAACCCAACACAGCCAAAAATAAAATAAAATAAATAAAAAACATTTAATATACAATAAATAAAATTTCCCAGAAAGACCATTCTGACATCTGTGGGTAGTTTTTCTGCTCTTTTTGAGTTTGTATGTAATATCATTAAACCTTCTTTGATTTTATATATACCTATGAGATCACTGGAATTATCTCTGGCACAGGCAAGATATTTCTAATTTTTGAAAAAAGTAGCATAATGGAAATATCACAGCAAGTAGAATCAGCAATTTGAATTCCAATCAGTCACTAAGTAGCTGTGTGAGTTTGGGCAAGTTGCTGTCTCTTCTTAAGCCTCAGTTCCCAGTGTGAGAAAGCGAGAATTGCAGACCTTATATTCTGGGCTGATGTGGGAATACAATGAGATAATTAATGTGGAAATTCTTTGCAGACTGAAATGACCATATTAAAAAAGTCACCTTTAAAAAAATTAACTTCTGAGAAGATATACTATTATTACATTATTTTTACTGTTAAAAGGATCATAATTCTTCAATGGAATAGGTTAGCTGACGCCTAGTTTAATGCTAAGATTTGATAGGGATTTTACTAGAGAGGCATGTTTTGTAATTTTCAAATAAGGGGACAGAGAAATATGTCCATAAAGATTTTGGAAATGTATAAAATCTTAGGGCCACCACACGTGACTACACAATTCCAGGATCTCCATCCACGTGGACATATATGAAGGCCTCTGGTCTTGTACAGATAGCATAGCAGTCCTGGTAGTCAGCCATGTGGTTAAAAAGCATGGAGAGCCTTAGAATGGAGCACCAGATAAATTCTGTGGATAGTTTCAGAGATATATTTATAATTTATAGATGTTTAAGCCTCAAGGAAAAAAGGTGTGGGGGGGAGATAAAAACCATCTCTAATTTTTATGGGGTAAAATCTTGAGGTAAGAAAGACTTAAGACAGCTTGGGGCTCAATATGATCGTTTGACAAGAGGAATTGTTTTAAGCAAGACATTGAATCACTGTCAAATATGTTTCATTCCAGCCAATGGGGAAAAACTTATAAAGCCCTTTGTGAGCCAAATTCAGAGCTATGAATGCTGGAAGGGGAAGAGCCTTATCCATTCCCAGTGATACCAGGAAGGGAAGCAGCGGCAGTTTTGGAATGAGCCCAGCAAGTGTCAGAGAAACAGGGAGACCTGGAGTAGCTGAAGCATCAGAAAGAAAACTTCATCCAGGACCCCATGGGAAAGGCAGCCACTTGGGGGCTTGGGATCCCAGTGACCTCACTGAGAAAGTTTAACAATATTAAAGGTGGTCCCACAGTAACAAAAAGAAAGGGTTAACACAAAGGGACTTGTCACTCAATCTTTTATAAGAATGATAAGCCTGTTCATCTTTTTTTTTTAAGTCTTTTTTTTTTTACAGTATTATTTAAATTCAAATTTTCCATTTTTTAACCCAATTCGTAATATAGTCATAAAGAATATATTAACTCACAGTTGAATCTGGGTAAAGTATTTTGTCTATTTCCCTAATCTGTGAGTTGGAGTAAAGGTTAAAGGTCACTGCCTCAAGGTAATCACACATAAAAGTTTGTGTTCTTTCCTTGAGTATTCCTTCTAGGTCATAATCAGTAGTTATTCAGGTTTCAGGATTTGACACAGATACTCTCTCTTAAAATAGGGCAGGGGGCTTCCCTGGTGGCACAGTGGTTGAGAGTCCGCCTGCCGATGCAGGGGACACGGGTTCGTGCCCCGGTCCGGGAAGATCCCACATGCCACGGAGTGGCTGTGCCCGTGAGCCATGGCCGCTGAGCCTGCGCTTCCGGAGCCTGTGCTCCGCAGCAGGAGGGGCCACAGCAGTGGGAGGCCCACACACCGCAAAAAAAACTAAAATAAAATAAAATAATTAAAAAAATTAATTAAATAGGGCAAGAAACAGAAAACAGGAGAAATTATTAGGACTAATGTTTGAGGACATGCCTTAACCCTTAATAGGCATGTTTCTGAATTTTTTTTTTTAATTTGGAGGATAATGGATGTCTTCCTTGAATTACCTAAATGATTCATTTGATTGAACTCGATATTATGATAGTACAGAGTCAGGATGAACTATTTACTAGCACGTGTGACCACGGGCAATTGACTTCAGCTCTCTGTCCCTAGAGTTTCCTGATCCATAGAATGAGGAGACTAGCTCTGCTTTGAAGTGTTCCTGGGCAGACTAAATAAAGAATGTATATAAAGTCCCAAATAACATGCTCCATTCACAGTAAGTGTTTTATATTTCAGCAGTGTAATGGGAGGACTCCCTAGAAACTACATTCTGTCATGAAGGAATAATGCTTCACATTCGGTAACTAACTGAAATTTCTAAAATGTATAGACAAAAGAGAAAGGAAACTTAGTATTCTAAACCAGGCAAACAGATTCATCAAAACAGAAAGAGAGCTAAGGAGGAAAACAAGACTGTGAGTTCATGTAGACCAATAAAAATCTTCCTCTGAAAAAGCCTGGGAGGCTGTTGAAATTCTTCCTAGGCTTTGTCATCTGACCTCTAGATTATTTGATTGTATCTAAATAGGAAGAAGGGTGATAGAATCTACACTCCTCCCCTCTGCAATTTACAAGTTGCAAAACTGGTCTGTGACCACCTTTGCCACGCAAATAAGGTATCTCAGCAGAATTAATTCTTTAATGCATAAACATCATCCAATTTTAGAGCCATAAGAACTCTTAGTTGTCATTTGGACCTCATTTTATAAGAAGGAAGTTATTTTAGGAAGACTAAGGAACTTGCTTAAAATAGAGAAAGACCAAGATCCCAGATTTGGGGTGATCTGATTTTTGTTCTTCTGTTTTTTTTGTTTTTGTTTTTCAGTTTAAATGAATTGAATTTTTAAAAAATCTCAGATCTTCTCATTCCTGGTCCTGGGCATTTTTCACCACACCACATTGATTTTGTTCCTGTTTTGTTTTGTTTTACATGTAAAGGATTCTGTTTCACCAAAGAAACTGAGGGGAAAAGAGACTTTACATTCATATACCTATTCCTCTGTCTCCTAATCCATAACTCTTATACATGCGGTTTTCAATCAGAGATATTTAGAAACATAGGATGATATGTTTTAGTAGTAGTGCTAAAATAACTTAGCACTCTTTTTAAAAAGACATCAAAATTGATACCTGGCACCATAACATCACAATGTCTAGATTCCAGTGAAAAATTGCAAAGAAGCAAAGAAACGTGCAAAGAAGCAGGAAAATGTGACCCATAACTAGGAGAAAAATAATATAAACAACTCAGAAATGACAGATGTAGGCAGGAGCTTTAAAACAGTTCAAGAATTTAAAGGAAAATATAAATACAATGCAGGGGAAATTAAAAATTTGAAAAAGAGTAGAATGGAAATTCTACAGTTGAAAAATACAATATCCCAAGTTTTAAAAATTCACTGAATGGATTTAACAGCGTAGGTACTACAGAAGAAAAGATGAGTGAATCTGAAGACATAGTAAACTGAAATATCGCTAAGTGAAACACAGAGAAAAAAGACTGAAAAAGAGTGAGCAGTTACAATGGCTTGTGGGATAACACAGACATATCTCGTTTTATTGCACTTTGCTTTATTGTGTTTTGCAGATATGCATACTTTACAAATTGAAGGTTTGTGGCAACCCTACACCTATTGGTGCCATTTTCCCAACAGCATTTGCTCACTTTGTGTCTCTGTGTCACATTTTGTCAATTCTCCCAGTATTTCAAAACTTTTTCATTATTATTATATTTGTCATGGTAATCTGTGTTCACTCATCTTTGATACTACTTTTGTAATTGTTTTGACATTTATTAGCAATAAAGTATTTTTAATTAAGATATAGACATTGTGTTTTTAGACATAATGTGATTGCACATTTAGTAGGCTACAGTATAGTATAAACATAACTTTTATATGCACTGGGAAACCAAAACATTTGTGTGACTCACTTTATTGCAATACTTTATTGCAGTGGTCTGGAACTGAATCTACAGTATCTCAAAAATATGCCTATTTGCCATGTAATATATACGTAATTTGAATCCCAGAAGAGGAATAAAGGCTGAAAAATCTCCAAATTTGATGAAAACTATAAATCCACAGATCCACGAAATTCAACAAATAGCAAGCAGAATACACACACACATACACACACACACACATACACACACACAGCAAAGGCACATCATAAACAAATTACTGAGCACCAGTGTAAAAAGAAAATCTAAATGCAACCAGAGGAAAATAGATATATTACACATATGAGACATTGTCAGAAAAAATTCTAGCCAGAAAAACATATAACAATATACTGAAATTTTCTTGGGAAGATGTCAATCTGGAATTATATACCCAGGAAAAATATCCTTTAACAATGAAAGTGAAATATAGATTCTTTCAGACAAGAACATGAAATTTATTGCCAACTGACCTGCACTACAAGAAATAATAAAGGAAGTTCTTCAGGCTAAAGGAAACTCATCTCAGTGGATTGGGGCATGGATTGTCCCTGATGCAAGGTTGTGGCCAATTGCTAAAACCCATAGGTTGTAGCTTGAAAGAATGTTCTGGTGAAGGGGGTTCCTTGGTTGGTGTAATGATTCAAGCATGGGAGTGGGAGGTGATGCATACAAAGACAATGTAATTGGCTAGTTGTTACTAAGTTGTATCTTACAGGTTCTCCCTCCTACAGAGGGATAATGAAAAGCTGAGGGCAATTAACGATGGAAAGTTAATTGTGAAGGCCAGAGATCCTTTGTGGTATCTTAGAAAGAGTCCTGCATCACCTGCAGTGAGAAGCAGAAAAAGTTAAAACCAAAAAGAACTAGAGAGAGTTCCTAACTTCAAAGACAATTGAACACATAACCAAAGAAGGTCCATCATGCCCATGTCAGTGACCTGGTTGGGAAAGCCTAGGATCCTGACCCATGGAATAGAGATAACTGCATATCCCCTGAAGATTTTTGCTCCCCAGACTTATCTAAACCCTCAGAGCCCACAGAGGTGGCCTACCCTTCCTCACTTAGAGCCAGCATGCTCTTCATAGAGGAAGACACTCGAGGGATCTCTTCTTTTTTTTTTTTTTTTTTTTGCGGTAGGCGGGCCTCTCACCGCTGTGGCCTCTCCCGTTGCGGAGCACAGGCTCCGGACGCGCAGGCTTAGCGGCCATGGCTCACGGGCACAGCCGCTCCGCAGCATGTGGGATCTTCCCGGACCGCGGCACGAACCCGTGTCCCCTGCATCGGCAAGCGGGCTCCCAACCACTGCGCCACCAGGGAAGCCCGAGGGATCTCTTCTTGACAGGGCACCTGGACCCAGCTGCCAAGCCAGTCGCTCCACAGAGTAACGGCATAAGCCAGCTGAGTTCATGTTGAGCCTGGTAAGAGAGGATAAGGTTAGTACTCCAAATGCACTGTGAGAATTCATAAGCATGTTCCAGGTGGAGCCAGGGGTTACCTGTGGTACTGGATTTTAGAACATTTTATCAAAGGAACATAAACCTGAATAACGGAGAGTTTATTAACTCAGTGGGAACTCTCTTGAGATATTGAATGGTAACTCTCTTGAGATATTGCATGTAACACCCTTCTAAGACACTCAAGCGACAGTGCAAACTCACTGCATGGGTGGCTGCAGGAAGTAATGGCTTGTGCCAAGATAAATAGAAATGCTTGAATTTCTGTGTATATGGTGGGCAGAGAGGATAAAAAGTTCAGGCAAGGGACACGCTGGGGTAGACATACCATGTAAGGCTAAAAGACCCACCAGAAGACTTTGTTCCATGGAAGTCCCAAAGATCATGCAATTTACCAAGGCCATCAGGTATACACCAGTGAGAGAGGCACCTGCATCACCAAGAAGTTTAGTGGCGGCTTTCCTCTTAAAGGGCAGGTCTGACAGTAAGAGAGGTATGAGAACTTAGTTCATTGTTAGGAAAGGGGATGAGGCCAACAGGTAGTGTTTAACCACCAGAAGTCAAAGGCTCACAATGATCATAATGGGCAAAGTTGATGTAGCATCTAAGATACTGACCCACAGAATTGTAGAGATGGTTAATAGAACACAGTGTCCCTGGAGGCAAAACAGATGGGCAGTCGAAAAAAGGTACTGCTTTATGCCTTTAATAAAAACAAAGCAAGAATAGATAAACAGGGAGCTGAAAACAGTGGCCTCAATAAAAGTTGATGATTCCTTGATCAGTCTCTGACCTGTGGCAGATACCAAACGTGGAGTCCAATTTTTTCAGTCTGGGTCCAACCAGGAGATAGAAACCACACTGTGATTTAAACAAGGGAAGTTCAATATAAAACATTATCAAGCAATGATAAAAGAGTAAGTATAAGATATAAGTATACCTTGGGGCTGAGGGAGAGTAACCAAGAAAGGACAAACAAGTACAGGAGTTCAGACCTCACTGGAGAATGTATAGCTGCAGTCCACTAGATGATGAAAAATTCTCTGATTTCCCAGACCACAGCTGGTCCACAGTCGCTGGGAAAGCAGGAGACAGCCCTCTGGAACATAGGCAAGCCAAAACCAGTTGGCATGCACAGGTTGTAGGAGAGAGCTACTTCCCTGAGTAAGGGAGCTGAGAGTTAGCTTGAGTTTGTCATTTTTTTCTCTGTATGTGCTGAAGTGCTCTCAAAAGAATCCATGCCAGGGCTTCCCTGGTGGCGCAGTGGTTAAGAGTCCGCCGGCCGATGCAGGGGATGCGGGCTTGTGCCCCGGTCTGGGGGCATCCCACATGCAGCGGAGTGGCTGGGCCCGTGAGCCATGGCTGCTGAGCCTGCGTGTCCGGAGCCTGTGCTCTGTAACGGGAGAGGCCACAGCAGTGAGAGGCCCGCGTACCGCAGAAAAAAAAAAGAATCCACGCCATACCACAGTCCTTAGAGTCGTCTGACAGTCACAGTGGTCAAACACAGTAGACACTCAAGCTTCCAAGGCACATGCTCTATCTGGCATTTCGTCACAATCGACCACAGCTGGATTAATTGTGATGCCATTGCATGTCATGGGTTCCTAGCGTCCCATTTCCCATTACCAACGTGCTCAGCACTGCACTCAAGCCCATGAGCTACCCAATCCCCAAATCCTAAATTTCTGGGACCATTCCCATTCTATATCAGTCTAAGTCCAATTAAGAGACAGAAACCACACCATAATTTGAAGAGGGAACGTTCAATATGAAGAATAATTAAGCTATGATAAAAGAGTAAGTACAAGACATTAGTACCCTAAGGCTGAGGGAAGGTACCCAAGAAAAGACAACTTGTAAAGTGGGAGGTCTCTCCTGAAGACTGGGTTCAGATCTTGTTGGAAAAGGTATAACTGCGACACACTGACTGGCAGGGACATGTGCTGATTTTCCCAGGCCAGGGCTGGACCAGTTTCTGGGCAAGCAGGGAGACGACCCTTTGGGAGTGAGGATGGCCTGCAGGGGGAGTCAGGGTGCCAGTGGAGATGCCATGCCTGGAGAGCACAGCGTCTGTATCAGGAAAGCCACACCATTGCCGGGGATGTAGAAGAAAAACCTGGGGGGGGGGAGGGCTGGAGGCCAGCAGGAGGTGGGGTGCTGGTGCAGGCAGTATGCTTTGAGGGTACAATGTCTGTGTGGAGAGGGCTATGGGAAGATCATCAAGCTAGGCTGGGGCCGTTCATTCATCTTAGTGATGCAGGTGCCTCTCTCACTGGTGTATACCTGATGGCCTTCGTAAATGGAGCGAGGCTGGGGCAGAGGACAGCATTGAGCAGCCAGAAATAGTGAAAGAAGTCCTTTCCTCCAGCAATGCCTCTCTAGCGCTCTCTACTGAGAAAGCTGGAAGGGTGGGATAGGGAGGGTGGGAGGGAGGGAGACGCAAGAGGGAAGAGATATGGGAACATATGTATATGTATAACTGATTCACTTTGTTATAAACCAGAAATTAACACACCATTGTAAAGCAATTATACTCCATAAAGATGTAAAAAAAAAAAAAAGAGAAAGCTTAGCATTTTGCTCACTGTAAAGAACAAATGCTTAAAAGGAAGGATTCCATCCATTTTCATAGAGTACGTATTAATGTGTAAATTTAGAGCTGGAAGGTAATAAGTTGATAACTAGTATACCACTGAATAAAGAGGTGATTGTCTTCAGGAAGAAGGATCCTGAAATATCACACTAAGTATATACTCAGATGTCCCAGACCTTTCCCAAAGGGACCTAGGGCCATTTGCTTGGGTGACTGTACAGTGGGGAAAGAGAAATACCAACACATTTTTTAAACTATTGGAAAAGGGTCTGACTTTTGACATCGATTCTGTGATGGTTAATTTTATGTGTCAGTTTGGCTAGGCTGTGGTGCCCAGATGTTTGGTCAAATACTAGTCTAGATGTTGCTGTGAAGGCATTTCTCAGATGTGACTAACATTCAAATTAGAAGACTTTGAGCAAAGAAGATTACCCTCCAAAGTCTGAATGGGCCTCAGCCAATCAGCTTAGGCCTTAAGAATAAAAAGATAGGTCCTCTGTAGGAAAAAGTAATTCTTCCTCTAGACTGCCTTTGGACTTGATCTACAATAGCAACCCTTGCCTGTGTGTCCAGCCTGCCAGCCCGCCTTGCAGGATTCAGACTTACCAGTCCCTATAATTACATGAACCAATTCCTTCAAATCTCTCTTTCTCTCTGTACACACACACACACACACACACACACACACACACACACCCCATATTGGTTTTGTT
This sequence comes from Delphinus delphis, assembly GCF_949987515.2. Classification (NCBI taxonomy): domain Eukaryota; kingdom Metazoa; phylum Chordata; class Mammalia; order Artiodactyla; family Delphinidae; genus Delphinus; species Delphinus delphis. Next base: position 47,330,772 of record NC_082683.1, read on the forward strand.
TCTCTGGAAAACCCAGGCTAATATAGATACCTAGAAACCCGATGTCATCCTAAACATCTGTACAGTGGATGCAAGAGTGAGCCAAGCAGTAAGTGGATTCTTGGCCAAAGTCTGACTTAAAATCTATATACTAGGCCTGTGCACCCACCCTGTGGTTATTTCCCCCATCCTTGAATGTATAATTGAGATTGACATACTTGGCATTTGGAATAACCCTCAGCCTGTGGGGTAAGAGATATGAAGGTAAGGAAGGCCAAGTAGAAGCCTCTGAAGTTTCCCCATCCCCACCCTTTGATCAAGATAGAAACAACACTGTATCCCAGGGAGGATGGAGTGGATTAGTACCACTCTTAAGGATCTCAAGGATGCGGGGGTGATGATCCCTACGATATCTCCATGTGTCCAGACAGTCTGGCCTCTGCAGAAACCAGATGATAGATTCTAGAGAATGACTACTATGAGCTCAACCAAGTAATAACCCTAATTTCAACTAACAGACTGGACATAAACCTTTATAAGAGCACATTAATTATGGCCTTAGGTGTATGGTATGTGATCATTAACTTGAAGGATGCATTCTTTTCTATTCCAATCAAGAAAGAGGACCAGAATCAGTTCACATGGAATGGACAACTACGTACATTCACAATTTTGTCCCCAGAGCTACCTTACCTCTTCTGCTTTCTGACATTAATACAGTCAAGAGAGATAAGGGCTTTCCTTTCCGGATGTTCCACAAAATATCACATTGATCCATTGCAGTGATGACATCATGCTGATTTGGCAGGATGAATAAGAAGTAGCTAGCACACTAGTTATTCATGTTCTCCAGGAGGTGGGAGATATATCTCATGATAATTAAGGGGCCTGCTATTTCGATGAAGTTTTCTTTTTTTAGAAGATGTTGGGGGTAGGAGTTTATTAATTAATTAATTTATTTTTGCTGTGTTGGGTCTTCGTATCTGTGCAAGGGCTTTCTCTAGTTGTGGCAAGCGGGGGCCACTCTTAATCGCAGTGCACGGGCCTCTCACTATCACGGCCTCTCTTGTTGCGGAGCACAGGCTCCAGATGCACAGGCTCAGTGGTTGTGGCTCACGGGCCTAGTTGCTCCGCGGCATGTGGGATCCTCCCAGACCAGGGCTCGAACCCGTGTCTCCTGCATTAGCAGGCAGATTCTCAACCACTGCACCACCAGGGAAGCCCTCGGTAAAGTTTTTAAAGCTCCAGTGGTCAGGTACTTGCCAGAACAACTCTTCCAGAGCAAAAGACAAATTGATGCATCTTGCACCTTTCTATAAAGATGGAAGCACAATGCCTGGTAGGTCTTTAGGTTCTGAAGGTAGTACAGTCCACACCTAGGAATACCACCCATATGTTGGTGTCATGAAAGTCTGTCAGCCTTGAGTTGGGCCTGGAATACGAAAGGGCTCTGCAGAAGATCCAGGCTGTAGGGCAAGCAGTTCTGCCACTTGGGTCAGACATTTGGTAGATCCTATGTGTTGGAAATAGTGGTGGAAAAAATTTCCATGTAGAGTTTGTGGAAAGTTCTAGTTGTAGATTCACAATGCAGGCCCTAGGGCTTCTGGAACAAAGATACTCTATTCACAGCAAAGAACTATGTGCCTTTTGAGAAACAGCTCCTGACATGTTACTGGCTCCTGCTAGATGTGGAATGACTTAGGTCATTAAGGACTTAAGGACCAGGTGTTCAGAACTGCCTGCCATGACTTGGGCTCTGTCAGACCCACCAACTTCTAAATTTGGGCAATCCTAATAGTAATCCATCATAAGATGAAAGTGTTACATCTGAGATCAAGCATAAGCAGAACCAAAGGGCACAAGTAAACTGCATAACTGGGTATCCCAAACATCCAAAGAACCCTGGAGGAGATATTCCCTAGGGACTGCATGACACAAGAGGTGGACTGTAGTGGTCATAGTGGTGCACCACTTAGCTCTCCCTTCAAGAAGGAACTTGTTGTCCAGCCACAGTTGCAAAGAGTGAAGTCAGTTGACAGCTTCCAGTTTCAGTGCCTTCAGGATTCATTTTGGCTTTTGAACTGAGAACTTCCTCTTTCCAGGCGACACCAAGCCAATGACTAAACACAGTGGAGGTGTGTTATGGACTGAATGTTCATGTCCCACTTCTACCAATTCATATGTTGAAGCCCTAACCTTCAATGTGATGATGCTATGGTCTGAATGTTTGTGTGCCTCCCAAATTCATATGTTGAAATACTAATGCCCAGGGTGATGATATTAGTAGGTGGGGCCTCTGGCAGATGCTTCGGTCAAAAAGGAGAGGTTCTTTAGTCCTCTGAAGATTAGTGTTCTTATAAAAGAGTTCACTAGCCCCTCCTGCCATGTGAGGACACAGCACAAAGTCTATGACACAGAAGTGGGCCCTCACGCAACCATGCTGGCACCCTGGCCTCAAGACTTCCAACCTCCAGAACTGTGAGAAATAAATCACTGTTATTTACAAGCTACCCGTTCTGTGGTATGCTGTTAGAGCAGCCAGAACAGACTAAGACAGATGGTACTTGGAGATGGGGACTTTGAAGTTAATTAAGGTTAGATTAGATCATGAGGGTGGGGCCCTGATGGTGTGATTTGTGGCCTTCTAAGAAAAGGAAACTAAAAGGACATGTGAGGATGTTGAGAGAAGGCAGCAGTCTGCAAGCCAGAAAGAGAGCTCTCACCAGGGACTGAACCCTATCCAACTTTGATCTTGGGCTTCCCAACCTCCAGAACTATGAGAAAATAAATGTCTGTTATTTAAGTCACCCAGTCTAATGGCCTTTTGTTATGACAGCCTGAGCAGACTAAGTCAATATACTACAACCTGGCCATTTATGTCCAACCAGAACCCTGAATCTTTTCTCTAGAGCTCCTCATTGGATTGATTAAGACTTTGTCAGCTCTACATTTCAGTCTTATGCCCCTGCTTTATTGGTAACTATTCAAGATATATATGGTTTGCAATTTTGTTTTTTCATATAAGCAAATACTAATATATATAGCTGAATCCTCCCCTCCCATTTTTAGATAAGTGGTAACATACTGTATGTTTTCTCCTCTTTGCTTTTCACACTTAACACTATATCCTGAAGGTAACACCATAGTAATATATGTCTTTATTCCTTTCTTTTTACATTTGCTTGGTACTCTGTTATATGAATGTGCTATAGCATGCTCATCTAATTCCCTGTTGATGACACTGGGTTGTTTTCAGTATTTTGTCATCAGTTTATCTTTAGGATAGAGTCTCAGAAGCATAATCGCCAAGTCGAAGAGCAAATAAATATGTAATTTTGCAAGATATTAACTGGCATTCATTCTTTAATTTGCCATGAAATCCATTTCTGCTCTTTAATTTACCATCTTCCCACAAATAACCTCTCTCTATCCAGTCGAGCAAGTCAGACTTTTGGAAATTTCCTCCAACCTTCCTTTTATTCCCTGCCACCGTCAAAATAGGTATAAAATTAAAATAATTTTGCTTTCCAGGTAGGTTTCAAATTGGGTTCTGACTTTGAATCCCTAAAGCCACTGCTTTCATTCAAACCCTTGTAAACTGTTTGGACATGTTGTCTCTTACATCATATTATTGGTGTCTTGGTGCCTAGGATGGAGTGTACAGTAGGCATTTGACTTAGTTGGAAAGTCGGAGAATGCTTGCATTAAAAAGATGATTTCTAAAATTATACCGGAAGACTGAACAGACATTAACTAGAGAAAGGGCATTCTAGGCAGAGGGAAAAGCATATCCTAAGGTACTGTGGTAGGAGGGCGCATAAATATTGTGAGGAACTGAAAGAAAGCCAATGAGTTAGAAGCACAAAGCGAAATAAAATAAACTGAAGAGGTAGGTAGAGGCTAGAACATGCAGAATTTGTAGGCTAGATTATGGATTCCTTGTTTTATTCTAAAATATATAGAAACAATTTAAAGATTTTAAGCAACCGGGTGACTCAATCAGATTTGGAAATTTGAAACATTATTCTGGCTCCTGGGTCAACAAGAACTGGAGTAATCCAGGCAAGAGATACCAGACTGGTAGCAGTGGTGGCGGCAGAGCAGACAGATTCAAGAAGTATTTTTAAATAGATTTAATTGCAATTAAATGAATTAAAATACTTAAAAACTCTACAAATAGACACGCTTACTGATGGACTGGTTAAGGGGGTACATCCCCCTTAACCACGTTTCTGCTTATATGACTTGATGGTCAGTCACACCAATCACTGAAACAGAGAACACCAAAAGACAACCAGGTTGGGCAGAGTGGAAGGTGGGCTGGAAATAGTGAGTTGCTTTTTTGGACATACTGAGCCTGCAGTGCATTTGAGATTCCAAGATAAGATAGTAAGCACAAAATGGAAATAAGGGTCAGAGGAGAGTTCTTCGTTGATGAGATATACTTGTGAGTCATCTGCAAATAACATAATTTGAAATCAGGGGTGTATATGAGAACGCCTAAGTATGTAATGAGGAGGGAAGAGGCCTAGGCCAAGTCCTGAGGCCTCACAGCATTAACAACCAGAAAGAGGAGGAGAGCACAAATGTAATAGAAAAATGGCAGCGTGTAAGTGGGGTTAAAAGGAGGCCAGGGAAAGAGAGTGTTTAAAGGAGAGAATGCTGAGTTGTGTTGACTGCTGCTTGAGGCTGAGTTAAAATGAAGCCATCAATAAAGATCATTAGATTGAGCAACAGAGAAGTCCTAGGTAACCTTTATAAGGGCAGTTTTAGTGAAGTGGTAGACGTGGAAGCCCAATTAAAGTGAGTTGAGTGGTGGATAGCAGGTGAGAGAGCAGAGACAGCTTTCCCTGTAGACTGAGAAACGAAGTACAGAAGCAGTAAACGACTACGTGCAGTAAGGGGTTGTCTTTGGAAGATGGGAGAGCATTTTGAATGCAGTCGAGTGAGAGAGATGATGGTTGCAAGGAGGAGGGAGAAATAACAAGGAACCAAGCCTGGGAGAAGGCCAGAGGGAATCAGATCTGTATTGAGGAACTGGCTGCCAACAGGAGAAGGGGCACTTCATCAGATGAAATGGGAGAGAAGGAGGAGATGTGGGCAGGGTTTGTTGACCTAGTGATAAGATTACGACAGAGGGCCCATCTGATGGTTTCTATTTTCCCCATTCAATATGAAGAGAGGTTATCAGTTGAAGGTGATAGCAATGGGGATAGGAAGTTGGAAGGTAGAGATTCTATGAAACAGATATCTCAGAGAATATGAAAGTGAGCTTATGAGAGAAATGTAGCCTTATGGTTGGAAGGTGCTGACAGCTCATTTTACTTGTCAATTGGCAACATTACTGTTCTTCTCAATTTAACTTCCTAGCTTGTAAAATTAATCCAAATTTATCTCTGCAAGAGTTTGGTCTGAATTAACCAGATGATGGTTTCAATTTTCCACTTTATTTATGTCCTAGCCTGGATCTCCCAGAAGCAGAGCCTGAAGCAGAGGGCTTAGGTGCTCTTATTGTGTTAAGGAGTGCAATCCCAAGGAAGAAGAGTGAAGGGCATTCTTAGGAAAGAATGCAGTAGAAGAGAGGAAGATTTTAGCCATTGGCTATAATCTGTGAGATACTTGGTTCACCCCCTGTGCTTCCAGGTCTTATATGTCTGGATGTCTGCACTCTAGTAGGGTCCAGAAGGGGCTGTAACACAAAGAAACCCTGGGATGGGAAGGGAGAGGTACCAGGCAGGGCCAGGAGGTGAAGTGCTTCCAACCTGGGCCTGTGTGAAGTTTGTCAGAGCCCATGCAGAGCTGGTTGGCCCCATAGCAGCTAGAATAAGAGACAGGTACGTCCAAAGAAGTATCTGATACAACTGGGAATATGGCTTCCTTGATTTGACTAAACTCACCTAATACTTTATTTTTTTAAAGATTTATTTATTATTTATTTATTTAATTTATTTATTCCTTTTTATTTTTGGCTGCGTCGGGTCTAAGTTGTGGCACGTGGGATCTTTCATTGCTGGCGCACGGGTTTCTCTCTAGTTGTGGCGTGCAGGTTTTCTCTTCTCTAGTTGTGGTACGCAGCCTCCAGGGCACGCAGTCTCTCTAGTTGTGGCACGTGAGCTCAGTAGTTGTGGCACGTGGGCTTAGTTGCCCCATGGCATGTGGGATCTTAGTTCCCTGACCAGGGTTCCAACCCGGGTCCCCTGCATTGTAAGGCGGATACTTTACCACTGGACCACCAGGGAGTCCTTAAACTCACCTAATTCTTTAGAAACACAGACAAAAATGCAAATCAACTAGTCTGTTTCTAAAGTCATGATAAAGTCCTCTAATCCGGATGATGAGCTGACTAGAGATTTTAAGACACTTTCAACATAGCAGGAGGATTTCAGATTTGCATTGGGCAGAAAACAACTTTAAAATTGTTATTTTAATAGGACAAAAGAGTCTTATGGATTCTGAAGGCTGACTTTTTCCCCCTTAATCATAAAGCACTCTGTCCTGCCATCTAGCGTTCACTAGCTTATCAGAGGGAAATTTGTAAGGAGTTGCTTATCTGTTTCCCAGTGGCGGCACTACCAGCATTTTGTGGCAGGACAATTTCCAGTTATGAGGGGCCACCCCAGGCATTTAGGAATATTTGTGTCTCTGCCTCCACCCCACCTCCTCACCAAATAGCAATAACCAACCCCAGTTATTGTGAGGACTGAAAACACTCCCACACGCTTTCAAATGTACCACTGCAGGAGCGGGTGACCGTGAGTCCCCACTTTTCAGATGAGGAAACCAGGGCATAGAGAAGCTAAGTGACAAAGTCATGTTACAGAAAAGCAGTGGGGCAGGTGCTCAGTCAACACAAGTCCTTTTCTAACTTCCCCCTTTCCCTCTACAAAGGGTCTTGAAGTAACTTAAGCATTCTTAGTGCATTTGTACAATGACACGATTTATAAAAAAAATTATTTTCACATGGCTGTATTTCATAAAGTGAGGTTCAATTGTAAGATTATCAGGGTAACAAAAATAAGACAGTTGAGAGATCAAAGTCACAAAGTACAAAGATAATTGAAAGTTTGAGAAAGAACTTGTGAGAGGAAATTTTAAGCAAACTTGGCTATTGAGTCTAAAAATTAGAATAAGCATTTGATAATGGCCTTCTGGCATATGAAGGGTTTCACACAGAGAATGGTGTGTTTATGTGACATACTACATAGTCTGAGATAATGAATTCATGGTGATTGTATTGGGGTATTGTTTGTACAGCACTTAAAAGCTTATCGAGCACTTTCATATACATTATCTCATTTAGTCAAGTTAAAATGTCAATGCTATTTATATGTATCTTGTTATGTACATATGTAAAAGACTAGGAAAAAAACAAACATTACTGATAAAAATGAGAAAAAGGGCTATAGAATACAAATATATCTAATGACCAGGTTTTAATTAGATAGGAAGATAGGAGTTCATATGAGCCCATGCCTGACCACCTAATATCTAGGTAATGTAGGGAACTGATTAATTTAGTTGAAGGTATAGGTATGTATTACAAGACTTAACTAGCTGAACAAACCAATAAAACATCAATCAAAGTGAAATCAAGTTCAAAGAGAAAGTATATATGCCTGACATATTGCCAGTTATCTATGAAAAGAAACCAGAAAACAGTTAAATAGGGACACAGAATTACAGGGAATGCATGAGGCACAACAAAAAGACAGGACAAAGAAGATGATATAAGAGAAAAGCCTGAAAAAACAAGAGATTTGAGAACTTATAAGAACAAAACTACATGTAAGCTGCAACCGTCTAATTCATTATTCATGAAGAATTGTCCATCCAACTACCCACGTTTGTTAGCCTGAATAACTAGAAATGGGCACCTGGTATGAGGTAAGAATGATTCACTCTGCATTGTGGATATTTGTTTTCATAGTCACAGTATCTGACCAACTTTTAAATCAAGGAATTATCTTCTGTGATGGTGCTGTTACACCTTCCTCCTTGCATTATTCATTCCACAGAGAGAGCACCCACTGTGTGCCAGACACTATTCTAGGCACTGGGGATATAGTAGAGAACAGGATAAATATATTCTTACCCTCATGGCGATTACTTTCTCATGTGTATAAGAAGCAGGGGAGGGGAGAAATAGAAGATAGATACACAAAATAAAGAAGTAAAAGAAGTGCAGCATGTAAATAGTATTACAGAATTAGTAAAGCAGGAAAGGAGGTTAGGGACTATTGGGGCATCAAAGAAAAAACATTTGTTGCTTAGGATAATATATTAGATGAAAAGAGCAGGACTGAAAACTGCATGTAAATACATTGCCTATTTTTATGTAAAAATATATTTTAAAAAGATGTATAGAAAACAGAATCGAAGGAAATATTCTTGAATATTAAAGTGATTATCTTTTTGGTTGGTGAATCTCAAAGTGCATCTCTTTATTCTTTGCTATTTTATTAGTTTTTCTATGATTAGCATATATTACTTTTATAAATCAGAAACAATAAAAATTTTAGGATATTTTTCTAAATATCTTTTTTCCATTGCCACTGAATATAATGGTTTATGTTCCAGCATAATATATTTGTGTTAGATGTATAGAAGAATCATTTACTCAAGGGATAAAATAAAACCTTCCCGAAATGTCCTGTATTATCTACCACTACTCACATTTCTGTTAAAATGTTATTAATTTTTACAGTTCTGAACCATATACCCCTGACTTCTCTCCCCTCATGCACTTACTGCTTAAACCACTCATAAGATGCTTATCATCTATTTTCTTGTATCAGTAGCCTCCCCTTGTGAAGCAGTATGATAATCTCTAGGTCCATCCATGTCGCTGCAAATAGCATTGTTTCATTCTATTTTATGGCTGAGTAAAATTCTATTGTGTATATATACCACATCGTATTTATTCATTCATCTGTGGATGGACATTTAGATTGTTTCCATATCTTGGCTATTGTAAATAATGCGGCTAGGAACATTGGGGTGCATGTATCTTTTTGAATTAGAGTTTTTGTCTTTTCCAGATATATGTCCAGCAGTAAGATCGTTGGGTCATATGGCAGCTCCATTTTTAGTTTTTTTTTTTTTTTTTTTTGCGGTACGTGGGCCTCTCACTGTTGCGGCCTCTCCCGTTGCGGAGCACAGGCTCCGGACGTGCAGGCTCAGCGGCCATGGCTCACGGGCCCAGCTGCTCCACGGCATGTGGGATCTTCCCGGACCAGGGCACGAACCCGTGTTCCCTGCATCGGCAGGCGGACTCTCATCCACGGCGCCACCAGGGAAGCCCCACTTTTAGTTTTTTAAGGAACTTCCATATTGTTTCCCATAGTGGCTGCACCAATTTACATTCCCACCAACAGTGTAGGAGGGTTCCCTTTTCTCCACACCCTCTCCAGCATGATTTGTAGACTTTCTGATCAATGTGAGGTGATACTTCATTGTGGTTTTGATTTGCATTTCTCTAATAATTAGCGATGTTTGGCGTCTTTTCATATGCGTGTTGGCCATCTGTATACCTTTTTTGGAGAAATGTCTATTTAGGTCTTCTGGCCATTTTTTTGATTGGGTTGTTTGTTTGTTTTTTCTTGTTTGTTTGTTTTTTTTGCGGTAGGTGGGCCTCTCACTGTCGTGGCCTCTCCCATTGCGGAGGACAGGCTCCGGACGCGCAGGTTCAGCGGCCATGGCTCACGGGCCCAGCCATGTGGGATCCTCCCGGACCAGGGCACGAACCTGTGTCCCCTGCATCGGCAGGCGGACTATCAACCACTGCGCCACCAGGGAAGCCCTGTTTTTTTGATATTGAGCTGTATGAGCTCTTTGTATATTTTGGAAATTAAGCCCTTGTCAGTCACATCCTTTGCAAATATTTTCTCCCAACCCGTAGGATATCTTTTTGTTTTGTTGATGAATGTTACTCATTATTATTCTAAATGTAATTTTCCAAAAGGCAGGGACCATGTTTTATATTTCTCTATATTCTTAGCTACAGCTAAGCACATGGTAAATGCATCCATCCATTTTATTTCCCTAGGACCTAACATGTGGGGAACAGGTGAGATTTGGGGTGGCAGTGGGGGAGAATTAAATGCCAGTTTTAATTAAAAATTAAATGCAGTTTTATATGTTATGTTTTTAATCCACTCTATTATTCTGTGAGGTAGATAGCAGATATGAAAGATGAGGCTCTGAGAATTTAAACAACTTGCCTGAGATCACCCGGCTTTTAAGTGCAAATTAAATCCATGTTTGTTTGACTCTTTCCATTGTACTGTGCATTTGAAATAAACGTGCGAAACTGGATGAGTGAATTTGAGAAGGATCTAGAATTGTCTTTTGGCTCCTCCTGTGTTTATCTCTTTAACACCGTATTCCCAGAACTTCCCACAGTGCCTACTTCACAGGAAGAGTTCCATAATTATTTTTTAAATGAATGAATAAATAAATGAAGAAAAGGACAAAGGAACAAATCAAGGAATGAATGGACAATATAGCCACTCAAAAAGTCTCCTACATCCAGTATATGACATATTTATGACAAATTCTTCTATTCAGAAAGTGGAGGAAGTAATTCATTACCTATTTGCTACATGTACAAATTCAGACCAACTGGTACACAATCACCTTTGGCTTTATTTTTATAAAATGAAGAAGTAATAAGTGTCCAGCTGTGTCACCATAAGCTTCATTTATTTGTCTGTGGGTTCACTTGGAATAAGCAAAGGAATTCAAATAAATCTGTGTAGTGTATCCCAAACATATTTTTTCTTTCTGATTCAAGGAACTTTGGGAAAACACACATTTGTTTGTACTTTAGATAATTGTGTTCAACTCCCACCCTGCCCCACTCCAAAAAAAAAAAAATCAGCCGCAAGCTGGTAAGGGTCTACAGGGACTAGGGACTCCTGGGGGGACTATTACAGATACTTCTTTGGACTGAAAGTAGTCTCCCACTTCCTCTTAATATAAGCATGGGGGAAACACCATAAGCTTAACATAAAATGGATTTGTTTATAATAAGATGTCATCATGATAAAAACACATTAATACATCTGCAGGGTACAATGAAAAACTACTGAAAAAATCAGCTGTAAAAATCATACACATTTCGATGAAAAATACCGGATAGCTCAGGAACGAGCCAATACATGTCTTTGTGAAGGAAGTTTATATCCCACTTGTGCTTATAAAACATTTATCAATTTATAAAAATATGCTTTCTTGCATGATTTTAGAGGCTATAAAAATACTCACACTGGAACTGGCATAATATCACTATGTTTTATATGGTTACATTTTCTCCATTCACACATACAAATCTTCAACATTATAATTAATTTTGGAACGCTGAGGTTGTTCTGAGATAGCCACATAACTCAGAATCACACATACTTTGTAGTGAGAAGAGCAGAAATATAAATGAGTGTTAGTTGTAGGTGATTTTCAAGTTTTGTGATGTATTGCTAACGCACAGCATTCAGCAAGAAGTCTTTCTTAGTGTTAGAACTACAACCTTGCTACAAATGAGGAAATTGCTCATGTTTGGTATGATTCTTATTTTTATTATCACACATATTCCAGTGTATAATTATATGGCATTGTATTCATAAACATGGCTTTTTGATTTTGTTTCCTGTGGTCATTGGTGGATAATGAAAACCGTCTGAAGCATTTAATAAGCCTAAAGTTCTATTTTATTACAGTGAAGCTCCCTTACCTCATGTAATTTTCTGCATTGCATTAGATTAATGGCAATAAACTTTATTGTAAAAATGAATTGCTGTCCTTTTGAATTTTATAATCTAAGGAGAATCGTTACAGATACATAGCTATTAATTATTTATACAATCATACAGATATATAGACATACCTGTAGATTATTGCCTGGCTCCGAATATTTGCATTCTAATATTTACATACACTTTGGTACTAAAAAGTTGACATTCTATTAAGGGTGATCAAATGGAGCATATTCCACAATCTGTATATAACATTAGCTTGTTTTTTTGTATTGAAAATCACTTCAGATATCTTGCCTTTTGTTTTCACATATGTGTGCTCATAAGTTTGACTCTTTTTTTTTTTTTTTTGCGGTACGCGGGCCTCTCACTGTTGTGGCCTCTCCCATTGCGGAGCACAGGCTCCGGACGCGCAGGCTCAGCGGCCATGGCTCACGGGCCCAGCCGCTCCGCGGCACGTAGGATCTTCCCGGACCGGGGCACAAACCCGTGTCCCCTGCATCGGCAGGCAGACTCTCAACCACTGCGCCACCAGGGAAGCCCAGTTTGACTCATATTAATCTTATTTGCTGCAGTAACAAACAGCCTCAAATTGCAGTGGCTTATACTAATAAAGGTTTACTTCATACTCATAGGTCTGTGAGTCGCCTACAGCTTTTATGTGCTCTGTGCGTTTTCTCAGTCTAGGACTATCTGAGGAAATCTCTTCTTTTGGCAGAGGTCAGAAGCTCAAGAGGCCTTGTCAAATTGTGCAAGCATACTTAACACCTCTGCAAAGAAGGGGTGTATGTCCCATCTGCCCACGTTCCATTGGCTGAAGCAAGTCACACGGCTAAGTTCCTGGGGAAGTACATTCCTCCCATTGTGAGGGAAGGGGGATTGGAGAGTTAATATTAACACACTCTATCATGACTACCGATTATAAAGTTAAGTCATATCCCTGAGTTACAAAAAGAGTTAAATACTAAAAAATCATTGCAAATGTAAGTAAAAGTTTAATATTTTTTTGAACAGCTGCTTACCAAGGACATTACTGTTTGGGAGCCAGAGTGGAAGTTGAGAGAAAAAAGTCCAGGACATTAATTAAATCTAAGAAAGTACAAAACAAAACACATTCATTCCTCTTTGGGGCTTCCTTAGCACCTGTGCTTACCTCTATCATGCTGCTTATCACTGTGCTTTCTGATTGTTCATTTCTAAGACAAGAGCACTACTGATTGTCTTTGTATACCCGAGGCCGAGTAAAATTCCTGGCAGAGTAAGCACTCAATGACTGTTTGTTGAATGACTAAATGAATCCATGCACACATAACCCAGAAAACATTGTTCTATTGTTTCTTTTTTTAAGTGTGAAGTTATTTATATTTTCTGACATGGGAGAACTAACATATTTGCTTTTCTACTCCCCATTTATTTTTCTACCTGGGACTTTTCATGTTTCCTTCCCTCAGTGAGGTTATTTTATTTTACTTTATTTTATCTCTTTTCCTTTTATTTATTTATTTCTTAAATTTAATTTATTTTTAATACAGTAGGTTCTTATTAGTTATCAATTTTACACATATTACTGTATATATGTCAATCCCAATCTCCCAATTCATCCCACCACCATGCCCACCCCCCACCCCCGCTTTCCCTCCTTGGTGTCCATAAGTTCGTTCTCTACATTTGTGTCTCTATTTCTGCCCTGCAAACTGATTCATCTGTACCATTTTTCTAGATTCCACATATATGCGTTAATATAGGATACTTGTTTTTCTCTTTCTGACTTACTTCACTCTGTATGACAGTCTCTAGATTCAACCACGTCTCTACAAATGACCCAATGTCGTTCCTTTTTATGGCTGAGTAATATTCCATTGTATATATGTACCATATCTTCTTTATCCATTCATCTGTCGATGGGCATTTAGGTTGCTTCCATGACCTAGCTACTGTAAATAGTGCTGCAATGAACATTGGGGTGCATGTTTCTTTTTGAATTATGGTTTTCTCAGGGTATATGTCCAGTAGTGGGGTTGATGGGTCATATGGTAATTCGATTTTTAGTTTCTTAAGGAACCCTCCATATTGTTCTCCAGAGTGGCTGTATCAGTTTACATTCCCACCAACAGTGCAAGAGGGCTCCCTTTTTTCCACACCCTCTCCAGCATTTGTTGTTTATAGATTTTCTGATGATGCCCATTCTAACTGGTATGAGGTGATAACTCATTGTAGTGTTGATTTACATTTCTGTAATAATTAGTGATGCTGAGCAGCTTTTCATGTGCCTCTTGGCCATCTGTATGTCTTCTTTGGAGAAATGGCGATTTAGGTCTTCTGCCCATTTTTGGATTGGGTTGTTTGTTTTCTTATTATTGAACTTCATTAGCTGTTTATATATTTTGGAGGTTAATCCTTTGTCCGTTGATTCATTTGCAAATATTTTCTCCCATTCTGAGGGTTGTTTTCTCATATTGTTTAGAGTTTCCTTTGCTGTGCAAAAGCTTTTAAGTTTCATTAGGCCCCACTTGTTTATTTTTGTTTTTATTTCCATTACTCTAGGAGGTGGGTCAAAAAAGATCTTGCTGTGATTTATGTCAAGGAGTGTTCTTCCTATGTTTTCCTCTAAGAGTTTTATAGTGTCTAGTCTTACGTTTAGGTCTTGAATCCATTCTGAGTTTATTTTTCTGTATGGTGTTAGGGAGTGTTCTAATTTCATTCTTTTACATGTAGCTGTCCAGTTTTGCCAGCACCACTTATTGAAGAAACTGTCTTTTCTCCATTGTATATCCTTGCCTCCTTTGTCATAGATTAGTTGACAATAGGTGCGTGGGTTTATCTCTGGGCTTTCTATCCTGTTCCATTGATCTATATTTCTGTTTTTGTGCCAGGACCATACTGTCTTGATTACTGTATCTTTGTAGTATACTCTGAAGTCAGGGAGTCTGATTCCTCCACCTCCGTTTTTTTCCCTCAAGATTGCTTTGGCTATTCGGGGTCTTTTGTGTCTCCATAAAAATTTTAAGATTTTTTTTCTAGTTCTGTAAAAACTGCCATTGGTAATTTGATAGAGATTGCATTGAATCTGTAGATTGCTTTGAGTAGTATGGTCATTTTCACAATATTGATTCTTCCAATGCAAGAACATGGTATATCTCTCCATCTGTTTGTGTCATCTTTGATTTCTTTCATGAGTGTCTTATAGTTTTCTGAGTACAGGTCTTTTGTCTCCTTAGGTAGGTTTATTCCTAGGTATTCTATTCTTTCTTGTTGCAATGATGAATGGGATTGTTTCCTTAATTTCTCTTTCTGATTTTTCGTTTCAGTATATAGAAATGCAAGAGATTTCTGTGCATTAATTTTGTAGCCTGCAACTTTACCAAATTCATTGATAAACTCTACTAGTTTTCTGGTGGCATCTTTAGGGTTATCTATGTATAGTATCATGTCATCTGCAAACAGTGACAGTTTTATGTCTTCTTTTCCAATTTGTATTACTTTTATTTCTCTTTCTTCTCTGATTGCTCTAAGAATTCCAAAACTATGTTGAATAATAGTGGTGAGAGCAGACATCCTTGTCTTGTTCCTGATCTTAGAGGAAATGCTTTAAGTTTTCACCATTGAGAATGATGTTTGCTGTGGGTTTGTTGTATATGGCCTTTATTATGTTGAGGTAGGTTCCTTCTATGCCCACTTTATGGAGAGTTTTTATCATAAATGGGTGTTGAATTTTGTCAAAAGCTTTTTCTGCATCTATTGAGATGATCATATGGTTTTTGCTCTTCAATTTGTTAATATGGTGTATCATATTGATTGATTTGTGTATATTGAAGAATCCTTGCATCTCTGGGATAAATCCCACTTGATCATGGTGTATGATCCTTTTAATGTGGATTCTGTTTCCTAGTATTTTTTTAAAAATATTTATTTTATTTATTTATTTTTGAGTCTTCGTTGTTGGGTGCAGGCTTTATCTAGTTGCAGCGAGCAGAGGCTACTCTTTCTTGCAGTGCTCAGGCTTCTCTTTGTGGTGGCTTCTCTTATGGCGGAGCACGGGCTCTAGGTACGCAGGCTTCAGTAGTTACGGATATGGCATGTGGGCTCAGTGGTTATGGCATGTGGGCTCAGTAGTTGTGGCTTGTGGGCTCTAGAGGGCAGGCTCCTGTAGTTGTGGCACACAGGCTTAGTTGCTCCATGGCATGTGGGGTCTTCCTGGACCAGGGCTCAAACCCGTGTCCCCTGCATTGACAGGCAGATTCTTAACCACTGTGTTACCAGGGAAGCCCTGTTTGCTAGTATTTTGTTGAGGATTTTTGCATCTATGTTCATCAGTGATATTGGTCTCTAATTATCTTTTTTTGTAGTATCTTTGTCTCGTTTTGGTATCAGAGTGATGGTGGCCTCATAGAATGAGTTTGGGAGTGTTCCTTCCTCTGCAATTTTTTGGAAGAGTTTGAGAAGGATGGGTGTTAGCTCTACTCTAAATGTTTGATAGAATTCACCTGTGAAGCCATCTGGTCCTGGACTTTTGTTTGTTGGAAGATTTTAAATCATAGTTTCAATTTCATTACTTGTGGTTGGTCTGTTCATATTTTCTATTTCTTCCTCGTTCAGTCTTGGAAGGTTATACCTTTCTAAGAATTTGTCCATTTTTTCCAGGTTGTCCATTTTATTGGCATAGAATTGCTTGTAGTAGTCTCTTATGATGCTTTGTATTTCTGCGGTGTCCATTGTAACTTCTCATTTTTCATTTCTAATTTTACTGATTTAAGTCCTCTCCCTCTTTTTCTTGATGAGTCTGGCTAAAGGTTTATCAATTTAGTTTATCTTCTCAAAGAACCAGCTTTCAGTTTGATTGGTATTTGCTATTGTTGTCTTTGTTTCTATTTCATTTATTTCTGCTCTGATCTTTATGATTTCTTTCCTTCTACTAACTTTGGGTTTTGTTTGTTCTGCGTTCTCTAGTTCTTTTAGGTGTAAGGTTAGATTGTTTACTTGAGATTTTTCTTGTTTCTTGACGTAGGCTTGTATTGCTATAAACTGCCCTCTTAGAACTGCTTTTGTTGTATCCCGTAGGTTTTGGATTGCGTTTTTCATCGTCATTTGTTTCTAGGTATTTTTTGATTTCTTCTTTGATTTCTTCAGTGATCTCTTGGTTATTTAGTAACGTATTGTTTAGTCTCCATGTGTTTGTGTTTTTTACGTGTTTTCCCCGCAACTGATTTCTAATCTCATAGCGTTGTGGTTGGAAAAGATGCTTGATATGACTTCAATTTTCTTAAATTTACCCAGGCTTGATTTGTGACCCAAGATGTGATCTACCCTGGAGACTGTTCCATGTACATTTGAAAAGAAAGTGTAATCTGCTGTTTTTGGATGGAATGTCCTATAAATATCAATTAAATCTATCTGGTCGATTGTGTCATTTAAAGCTTGTGTTTCCTTTTTAATTTTCTGTCTGGATGATCTGTCCATTGGTGTTAGTGAAGTGTTAAAGTCCCCCACTATTATTGTGTTCCTATCAATATCCTCTTTTATAGCTGTTAGCATTTGCCTTGTGTATTGATGTGCTTCTATATTGGGTGCGTATATATTATAATTGTTATATATTCTTCTTGGATTGATCCCTTGATCATTATGTAGTGTCCTTCTTTGTCTCTTATAACATTCTTAATTTTAAAGTCTCTTTTATCTGATGAGTATTGCTACTCCAGCTTTCTTTTGATTTCCATTTGCATGGAATATCTTTTTCCATTCCCTCACTTTCAGTCTGCATGTGTCCCTAGGTCTGAAGTGGATCTCTTGTAGACAGCATATAAATGGGTCTTGTTTTTGTAGGCTTTCAGTGAGCCTGTGTCTTTTGGTTGCAGCACTTAATCCATTCACATTTAAGGTAATTATTATTTTGTATGTTCCTATTACCATTTTCTTAATTGTTCTGGGTTTGTTTTCGTAGATCCTTTTCTTCTCTTGTGTACCCCACTTAGAGAAGTTCCTTTAGCATTTGTTGTATAGCTGGTTTGGTTGTGCTGCATTCTCTTAGTTTTTTCTTGTCTGTAAAGGTTTTAATTTCTCTGTTGAATCTGAATGAGATCCTTGCTGGGTAGAGTAATCTTGGTTGTAGGTTCTTCCCTTTCATCTCTTTAAATATATCGTGCCACTCCCTTCTGGCTTACAGAGTTTCTGCTGAGAAATCAGCTGTTAACCTTATGGGAGTTCCCTTGTATGTTATTTGTCGTTTTTCCCTTGCTGTTTTTAATAATTTTTCTTTGTCATCAATTTTTGTCAATTTGATTACTATGTGTCTCAGCATGTTCCTCTTTGGGTTTATCCTGCTTGGGACTCTCTGCACTTCCTGGAGTTGGGTGCCTATTTCCTTTCCCAGATTAGGGAAGTTTTGACTATACTCTCTTTAAATATTTTCTCAGGTGTTTTCTCTCTCTCTTCTCCCTCTAGGATGCCTATAATGTAAATGTTGGTGCATTTAATGTTATCCCAGAGGTCTCTTTATCTTCATTTCTTTTCATTCTTTTTTCTTTATTCTGTTCTGTGGCAGTGAATTCCATCACTCTGTCTTCCAGGTCACTTATCCATTCTTCTTCCTCAGTTATTCTGCTATTGTTTCCTTCTAGTGTATTTTTCATTTCAGTTATTGTATTGTTCATCTCTGTTTGTTTGTTCTTTAATTCTTCTAGGTCTTTTTTCTTTAATTCTTCTAGGTCTTTGTTAAACATTTCTTGCATCTTCTCGATCTTTGCCTCCATTCTTTTTCCAAGGTCCTGGATCATCATCACTATCATTATTCTGAATTCTTTTTCTGGAAGGTTACCTATCTCCACTTCATTTAATTGTTTTTCCTGGGGTTTTATCTTGTTCCTTCATCTGGTACATAGTCCTCTGCCTTTTCATTTTGTCTCTCTTTCTTTGAATGTGGTTTTTGTTCCACAGACTGCAGGATTGTAGTTCTTCTTGCTTCTGCTGTCTGCCCTCTGGTGGATGAGGCTATCTAAGAGGCTTGTGCAAGCTTCCTGATGGGAGGGACTTGTGGTGGGTAGAGCTGGCTGTTTCTCTGGTGGGCAGAGCTCAGTCAGTGAGGTTATTTTAAATAAAATAAGTTGAACATGCTTGGTTTGATATACCTCAAGTGTGTTCCTGCAGATAAGCTTTGTGAACACACATGTGTGCACCTGGGTGTGTGTGTGAGTGTGTGTGTGAGAGAGAGAAAGACATCTGTGTTTTTATACATTTAGGAAATATCTTTAGGGTATTCACTATATATTAATGAATATCAGTTCTTGAACTGAGTTCTTGCCACATTTATTTCTTTTGTGATTTGCTTACTGGGAAAACCTTCAGAGAGTCACATTATATAGTTATGAGCCTTTCAGAAGGACTATTACCATACTTAAAAAGATTAAAGTAGGTTGTTAAAAAGATTTCAAGTAGGTTGTATAATGCAGTGCCTTCACAGTAAATATCAGACAACAATAAAGGAATGAGAAAGCTATGATAATTCAAAAGAAATGAAAATGGAAATAGCAGAATGCCAACTGGTTTCTATTACTATTCAACACAAATAATAAACTTTTCAATTTCTATAAAATTATTGTTAAACTCACTTGGCTCAATTGTGTATTTTTAAACTTCACACTGAAGTATTTTCAAATGAAGTTCATAAAAAATTGCATCTTTGCAAGTCATCAAGAAATAATATAGAGATATCATCTTTACAGTTCCCCACGACTTTCCAATTCTGTGGCTGGTTTTTGATAGACTATGTATGTGGCAAGAGTAGAAAATATTTCAATGTAGCTACAGAAAAAGAAACAGAATTTGCTCTTGATTTTTACAAATGCATATCATCTTACTGTGGAAAACTTAATTGCTCATGACAAAACTTTTGACCTCCCAGAGGGATGATTTCTCAGTTCAAGTGACCTTGGGTTTTCTTTCCTTATAGGTTAAAATGTGAGTAACAGTTTAGAGACTAAATGAATAATCCAAAGCACAGAGCAAAGCCAGCTTGCCGCATGAAATATCAGATGTATAAGGAATATTCAGAAGAAAATTTTAATTTTGGAACTTAGACATATCATGGCAGGGATACTAAAGTCATTAAAAATAGTTAACATTTGAAATCTCAAAATCTTTGCTGACTGCTGAGAAGTATTAGCAATACAATAAGATTGTCGTTTTTACTTGATGATTGATTCTATTCTAAGGATGTTATCAAATACAGACTCAGCTAAGACTCATGACATAAACCTATGATATACAGCTTCCAACAGCAAAGGAATGAGCATGTACAAATTCTTGTAGGGATTTATTTCTTAATTTATATTTGAAAAATATTTCTAACAGATGGGAAAAAGTAAGGAGCTATTCATAAAACCTTTGGATTATTCCCACTAAAATGCTCCATTTATTGAAGAGGAAACAAGGTGTTGAATGTACTTTTAACCAAACTGAGAAATCATTTCTCCAATTTATAAAAGCTATTCATTCCTTCTACCAATCCAAACATTTCCTCATCTGATACCACTCAATATGCTTGACTTCTTAAATCAAGCTCAGGAAGAGAAAAAAAAAAATTCCTTTCCAAAGTTGATGAATTCTAGTGAGGGACAAGGTTGGGGATTACTTGGTGTGACAAAAAACTTGCCAGATTGGCATGTTCCTGGTTTATTTGATACTATGGCAACCTTTTACTCAGGCAAAAGCCTGGAGCTTGCTAGGGGGTGCCCAAAATTTTTAGAATGAATTTTGGACCTGTGAGGATGAGCCAGATGTTTTTGAGACCTTTAGACTGTGGATGGAACAGAAATGGAAAACAAGAGTAAACATCAAAAATGTAGAATTAACTGGCAAACTAAGAGGGAAAGTAAGGAACCACTGGTGAGCTGGTGAGCATGTATTTACGACCAATGCAGAGAGCACTTCCAGCAATAACTCGGAGT
This sequence comes from Delphinus delphis, assembly GCF_949987515.2. Taxonomy (NCBI): domain Eukaryota; kingdom Metazoa; phylum Chordata; class Mammalia; order Artiodactyla; family Delphinidae; genus Delphinus; species Delphinus delphis. The sequence continues at coordinate 47,351,440 of NC_082683.1, forward strand.
TGAAGCTGAATTTTGGATTCAAGGAACATAATCAATGTCAGGATTTAGAAGATTTATTACAGACAGGTTTGATTAATTCTGTCTCAAAAAACAAAAAAAAAAAACCAAAACCTCTTTGCCTTCCAGCTTGTTTTCACTAAGTAATCACCATATCATTTAGTTTTTGTCCTGTGGGCATCATAAAAACATCATTAGATTTTAGAATGAAGAAGTAAAGAAAAGAGTGGAAAAAATGTATAATCACAGTCTCTCTCTGTCTTTTTTTTTTTTTTTTTTACAGGTCTATGTTTCTAAGTGTATTTATGTTAAATGTAATGAAAGTAGGTAACAAAAATTGGGTAACTTCTTTCTTATGTAACTAAAGCGAGTTTTGTGAAAGAAATATAATGAGCTGCCATTTTCATCCATGAGTTAAAAGATAAGTAACTTGTCTTTAAATTGTTTCCTGGGTATAAGTCTTCTCCTTGAGAAGGTAAGAGCCTTCAGGGCATTGTTCATGAGATACTTCTTTTGTATCTAGCATGGTAGGCATTAAAAAATCCTAGAGGCTTGACTCATACTCTGAAAAATTAGCATTTAACTTACTCCAAAAATTCCTCTAATGATTCAACTTTATAATAAGCCAAATAACTAACTGAAAAAAAGTCATGTTAAAAGTAGTTGTAAATTTGAGAAAAGTGAATTAGATCAGCTAAAAAAGTGCCTCCAATTTAAAAAAATTAATTGTTCCTCAAACAGCCTTTGAAACAGTTTGTAGAAGGCTTGACATGTACTTTATAAAATGAGAGGAAGATACTTAAGGTGCTTTTTTTTAATTCCTTAGGAGGAAAACCTTAAAGCCCTATTTCTAAGAATATAGTTAAAGATAGCTTTGAATTCTTTTTTTTTTTTTCCTGGAACAACTCATGAGAAATGTTGTGATAAGTTTTTCATTATACATCATAATTGTTAGCATTTCCCTATGTCTGTAGCTAAGTACGCCTGAAATTCTACACAACTTATTACATAATCTATGTGAGATATCAGGTAGATCAAGTAATGAAAGAGTAAAGGAGAAGGATCCCTGTGGAGATGCCAACCACAGGCTCACTTTCCGAATTCTGGCAAGGGCACCAAAGTGTCAAATTTGCACAGGGTTCTCCCCACGACATGGCTTGTTCTCCCTTCTCCCTTTATCTCAGTAACAGGAGAAGCCTTCTGGGGCACTAGGATGATGACAGAAAAAGAAAAAAAACAAAGTGGGAGAAATAAAAGCTGCCTCCAATCTTTGGAAAAGTAGATGTTCCCTGCGAAGGTAACCCAAGTGGTAGAAGAAAGCAGAAAAGACAGGTACAGTTGACTTGGGCTATTCAGTTATGGCTTGCAGGGATACTGCTTATGACTACTTGTGGATGATGTCCTTAGTATGTTGCTGAGTTCTTTCCCTGAGAAATCTGTTGCAAGCTCTTCATTGCCAGGGGCTGTGGACTAAAAGAACAAAATCACCTCGTCAATTGTTAGAGTCGTCACAGTGAGGAGAAAATAAAAATCCTTCCTCCTTAATTTTGAGAATCAGGATGGCAGCAGAGGGCGCCAGATGGACAAACAGTGCTGAAGATCACTGGGAGATGGAAATGAGTGTGGGTCACATGGGTTCCACAGAGAATAGAGGTCAGAACTCAATAAAACCTCAGGGTAAACTCAGTTCCTGAAACATTTCTACTTGATTCCAAGACTAGCATGACCTGGGGAAAGAAGCATCATTTTTAAAAGTAAAACTGTTGTTTTCTTGAGAATTTAGTTTATGAAGGACATTATTGTCTTCCCCTAACCTGCACAAATAATTATTTCTGGCTCTAAATAGTAATAAGTTAAATGAGTGGACTTATTTTGTACAAAAGACAAAGTCTGAATTCCATCTGAACTTGGTAGTAGAAATAATGCTCCTTCCTTCCTTTTCTTATTCATTCAGCAATCATTTAAAGAATACCTACAATGTGTAAGCCTCAGTGGAGCAAAAGATAATCATAAATAGTTAGTAATGACAGTGTAAATGCAGTAGAATAATTGTTTATTTGAACAAAATAAACCATATCAGATCCAAGAGTGTTGATTTACATTCCTCTCCAGTGGGAAAGGGTAGAATTATACCAAGTGCTCTAGGAATTGGTAGGGGTGTGTGCTACCCAAGTGCGGCAGTACATAGAAGAGTTGAGAATCACAACGTATGCGCATACAATGAAGAATAAAAGTTTTCTTGTTCTTAGGCTTTCGTAGATACTGTATATCAATAATATCCTAGAAAGTGATAATTACACAGAAGAGATATAGCTACAGTTTAATAGGATGCCAGAGGAAAAGATTAATTCTAGCCAAGAGTGATTAGGGAATTCTTTGTGAAGGTGGAAAAAGATGGGCATGATTACATGATATAAGACTTTAAAAGGTAAGATAGCTCTTTAATTATTAAGTAATACATTCTTAAAACATTTATTGAGAACCTAGGTGCTTAGGATACCAAGATAAACAGGATAAAACCCACGCCCTTGAATATTTCAGGTGGGGAGAAATGTTTTTCTCTCTCAAAAAGGGAGAAAAAACAATCCCACAGAACAAATACAGTGTTATATCACAACATAGTGCTAGAACAGAAGTGATAGAGGGCCTTATAGGAATAAACCAAAAGAAGTCTTTAGTGCTGCCTAGGAGGGGATAGGTAAATTGAGATAAAGTTTTGCCTGAACTGAGATTTCATTCATTTGTTACTCATGCCTACTATGTTCACAGTGCCTGCTCTCAAGGACTTAACAGTCAAATGGTGGCCCAGACATAAATAGATAAGTACAGTGATGGATCTAATTAAGTGTAATTTACACAGCATTATTACATGCAAGTGGTCAAATGCATCCGGGAGGTTGAAGAAAGCCTGCATAGAGGAGGTGAATTTTGAAACTATGTCTTTTAGGCAGACTGATTGAGAGTACCAAGGACTAAAGAAGTTACAGACAATGAGAACAATGGAGAATGAGTACAGAAGCTTACTATAGCTTGGTGTGTACACAGAATGGAAAGAAATTTGATATGAATAGAGCTTTGAGTAAGGAAGATGAGGTTGGCAGAGACCATATAGAGGGCCTTGAACGCAGAGTTAAAGACTTTGAATTTGACTCTGTAGACCAGTACTTTTCAAACTGCATTCCACTAAGTCCTTGAGTTCCAAGGAAGTACCTCAGGAAGATGAAGGGCAAAAGGGCAGATTTTAGAAGTCCATGAATTCCAGTATAGAGTTTTAAACATTAATTTTTAGGCAATGTAAAGTCTTTGAATATTTTGAAGGAAGGAAGTGATAGACTAAGAATGGTTTTTGGAAGATTCATCTATCACAATACCATCATCCAGAATTGCCCCGTTTCTCTCCTAATTTATAAATAAGCACCACTAAATCCTATTCATTCTCTCTCTTAAATATCTCTCAAATTCATCCATTCCTCTCCTTCCCTACAGGAACTGCCAGTGGTTCGGGTCCTTATTGTTTTTCCTCTGGTTAAATACAAGAGCCTTTTAACTTCCTGCTCTATACTCTTCAGTCAGTCTTATCCACGGCTTTGTCATATCACTCACTGTACCATTTTGAAATTTATTAATTTAAATGTATATGTTTTCCATTAGAGTTTAAGTTCCTTGAAAGCAGGTATGGGTGTTCCTGAAGGAATGTCAAAATGGGATCCACAGCTAAATGTTCTATAGTATTCATTCTGTCACACACCATCCTTTTTTCTTTTTCTACACGATCATTCCTATCAACATACAAGCATGTTGAGTTTTTCTTCACCCTAAAAAAATCTACCCTTGCCTCCACATCCCCGCTTTGCTACTGCCCCCTTCATAGCAAAACAAAACTTTCTCTGCTCCCTTTCATGGCAAACATTAAAAGAATTGTATAGAATCACCTCTCTACTTCTTCACTGCAACTTTCTCATAAACTCAGTCCACTTTTTATCTCCATCATTCCACTACAAAGTCATTTGTCAAGGTCCTCAAATCCAACTGTCAACTCTTCATTCTCATCTCACTTGATCTTTTGGTAGCATGAGACATGGTTGATAAGTGTCTTGAAATAGTTGACAATAGTTTCTTAAATTTCCTCCCACTTTAGTGGATATTCCTTTTCAGTATCTTTTGCTAACTCCTCTTCCTTTTACATATCCTTAAACCTGGGATATCTCAGTCTGAGAATCTCTTCCTTTTGCTGTTTCTATTTACTTCCTAAGGTATCTCCAGTCCTATTGTATATATGCTGATGATTTTGAAACTTACATTTTCAGTCTGGACCTCTCTCCTGAAGTTCACACACTTGTGGTCAGCTACCTACTTGACATATCCTTTTGAATTTCAATTAAACATCTCACACTCACAATGATCAAAACAGAATTTTGTCCCCCATCATTCCCTTCTTCCCAACTTATTTCTCATGAAGTCTTTTGCATGACAGTCTATGGCGCCCTTGTTCATCTAGTTGTACGGGCCAAAACCCCCAAGTCTTTGATCCCTCTTTGGTGATTCTTCTTACACCTCCCATCCAACACTGGCAAATCCGCATGGTGCTAACATCAAAATATGTGCCAAATCTGAATGCCTCTCACCATCTTCATTGTAACCACTGTGGTGTAAGCTACTATCAGCACTCAACTGATCTACTACAATGGGCTCTTAATTAGTTTTTCTTCCACTTTTGTCCCCTTAGACTCTTTCCCACACAGCCAAATAGAGAGATCCTTTATGTTTATAATTCATATCATATCATTCCCCTGTTCAAAATGTTCCAAAAATATGTGATTACACTTTAAAAGAAAATCCATAGTTTTTAACATAGCCTACTCTAGATGATCCGGCTCCAGGCATTTTAATTGCAAACCCTGCCATTCTCATTCTTGTACTTACCACTCTGAATACAGTGACTTTCTTGCTATTCCTCCAAAATGCTATTTGTACTGTCTCAGGGCCTTTGCACTTCCCCTTCTTTCTGTCTGGAATGCTCTTATCCCAGATATTTCGATGACTCCTTCCTTCACAGAATTCTCAGGTCTCTGCTCAAATGTTACATTCTCAGAAAGGCTTTCTCTGACAACCTATATAAAATGCCTATTCAACCCTCCCCCTTTCCCCACTTTCATCTTTGTATGCATTTACTCTCCTTATTTTCCTTTACAGCACTTGTCACTAACAGTACATTATATTATATATTTGTTTGATTGTTTATTGCCTGGCTTTTCCACTAGAATGTGACAAAGACTCTCCCCTTGACCTAACTCTTGTCAGGCTCCTCTGAGCCCAAATAGGCCCCATCCTTGGGCACGTCTTCAAGAGCCCAGTTTAAACAGGAATCCTGCTAAGTCAGTTTAGCCAAAATAATCACCCTTGATATCCAGCAAAATTCCTCATCCTCACCATCACCTTGGCCTTCCTCTGGCAAGGATCCTGTTAGGTTAGTTTAACAAAGAATTACCCTACCCTCTTAGTAATTTTCTACCCACCAATACTCCCACCCTACTCCTTGGCTGTAAATCCCAACTATTCTTTGTTGTATTCAGAGTTGAGCCCAATCCAATTTCTCTCACCTCCTGCAAAACCCTATTACAGTAGTCCCTATACCTATAACAATAGTCCTGAATAAAGGATGACTTAGCTTCTTTAAAATTGGCATGAATATTTTTTTCTTTAACCAATGTTAACACTACGAGTGGTAAACAAGAAAGACACCAGGTTGTCTTGTTCATTACCATATCCCCAGTATCTAGAATAGTGCCTAGCACACAGTAGGCATTCAATACATCTTTTTTCAATGAATGAATATATTTAGAACAAGGAACAATATACTCAAAGACTCTGGGAATCTTTAATTAGTGAAATAGCTAGTTTTATACCACTTTTAAAACATTTCAGTATTTTTAAAATGAGAGTGAAAAGTTTATTAATGAACATTTAAAAAAATTATTAACACATTTAATTTCATAAAATCAGAACCTCAGAGTTAAGAGCCCTTAAAGGGCACCTAGTGAAAGCCCACATTCTAATTAAAAAAGAAATGGAAATCTCTGGCAATTTTTAAAGGTCTTTATTCTCGGAGGGAGAGTTATTTTATTATTTACAGAGCATTTGCAAAATTTGAAATTAGCTAATTGATCTTAAGTTTGCACTAATTAATCATGTTAAAGCTTTGTAGTTAATGTTCAGAGGACTGAACCAAAAAGCCAAAGCATTAACACCTGCTGGAGGTCATTAAAAGTGTATTATAAAGGACTTCAAATAATGTATATACTGTATAGTTTTGTCAAGGGTTGTTTTAATTCCAAAGCACAGCCATAACAAAGATGATAATCGTTTCAAGGTGACATTGGTATCTCTTTATTCAAACCTCACTAGTTTAAAAGCACAGTATAGATAGGCACTGAAACCATGCCAGGGGAGAAATAATTGATTTAACTGATTTAAAAGTATGTTTGAGCTTTTTTCAGACAAGCTGTCAACACACACATCAAAGCAAGATTCTAAAAATGCTGTTAGACCCATAATGTTTATACAGCAAAGCAAACAACCTTTGTTATTCCAATTAATGAATCTGCTCAAGGAGGAAATCTGATCCAAAATGTTTTATTTTTTTCTCAACTACGCTGAAAAAATGTTGACTCATATTGAAGCAATTTAGAAACGTACTAGGCCACAAAATGGAAATGGATTACATTAAGCTTAATATTTGTTACTAGGCTATCTGCTAAAAATAACATCGCAAAGTTTTACACTTCCTTGAAAGGGTTTTAACGGTTGTCACATGTATTGTATCTACTAATCTTTTTGGAGAATGTTGGGCCAGGTAATATCATTCTCTCAAACTTACAAACCAGTGATAATAAATGTCAAGAGGTAAAATGTATGCAGGGAAAACAATGTAGCAAGATCAGTTTGTTGAGATACCTTGGACTATAGCCTATAGCACTTCACAGTCATCTCCCTTTTTCCTTTGATAAAATGGGGAGTGGGATTTGGGAATTGAATTGCCTAACAGTTGAAAAGAACTTGAAAAATAATCTACTTCAACACTACTAGTTTTACCAATGAGATGTAAATGATCTGTTTAAGGACACACTGTTAAGTGACTAAGCTGAGACATGAACTCAGGATTTTGTTTCTAAATGCGATGCTTACTATAACACCATACTACCTCTTACGATCAAGAATAATTATTGAGCTAAGTCCAACAAGGTTTATGATATTCCACAGGTAAAATGACCCACTTTTTCAGCAAATAAATGACATTTTTTAAAGAGAGGGAAGAAAAAAATCATAGATTAAAAGAGATATAAGATCCATCTCAACAAAGTGCTAACTGTAGACTTCTAAAAATCTTGTTTAGAATAAACTAAATGTACAATTACATTCTTAGACAATCAAGGGAAATTGAACACAGAGTGGGTGTTTTATAATAGTAAGGAACTATTGTTAATTTTGTTAGATATGATAGTGGTAGTATGGTTATGCTAAAAAGAAGTCCTATCTGTTAGAGGTATATACTGAAGTATTTACCAGTGACATAGCAAACAATATGTTTGCTATAAAACACCTTAGGAATCAAACAAATTAAAAAGTGCAAAGATAGACTGGTAAATGTTAACGATATTGATAATCATTAAGGGTGGGAGTTATTTATCCTACTTTGGTGTATGTTTGAAATTTTTCATAATAAAAATTAAAAAGAAGGAATTATTGAACTTATACCACATATAAGACACCATCGACACACTTCATTAATCACTGAGTGCCCAACTTTCTTTTTATTTTAAACTGGAGAACGATAATAGGAAGATCTTATCATGACTCTCTAAGGTCCTATATGTTCTAGGTTCTGCCTATCGCCAACCTCACTAATGAGTGCGACACAGAGATGGGAAATTCTACTTTGTATTTAACATATGTATGCATGAAATGAAACATTAATTTTGACTTATTTTTAAAAATACTTTTCCCAGAGACTGGTTCAAGGTGGCAGAGTAGAAGGATGTGCGCTCACTCCCTCTTGTGAGAGCACCAGAATAACAACTAACTGCTGAACAATCATCGACAGGAAGACACTGGAACTCACCAGAAAATATACCCCACGTCCAAAGACAAAGGAGAAGCTGCAATGAGACGGTAGGAGGGGTGCAATCACAATAAAATGAAATCCCATAACTGCTGGGTGGGTGACTCACATACTGCAGAACACTTATACCACAGAAGTCCACCCAGTGGAGTGAAGGTTCTGAGCCCCACATCAGGCTTCCCAATCTGGGGGTCCAGCAACGGGAGGAAGAACTCCTAGAGAATCAGACTTCAAAGGCTAGCGGGATTTGATTGCAGGACTTCGACAGGACTGGAGGAAACAGAGACTCCACTCTTAGAGGGCACACACTAAGTAGTGTGTGCATCAGGACCCAGGGAAGGAGTAGTAACCCCATAGGAGACTGAATCAGACCTATCTGCTAGTGTTGGAGGGTCTCCTGCAGAGGCAGGGGGGTGGCTCACCGTGGGGACAAGGACACTGGCAGCAGAAATCTGGGAAGTACTCCTTGGCGTGAGCCCTGCCAGAGTCCACCATTAGCCCCACCAAAGAGTGGGGTAGGCTCCAGTGCTGAGTCACGTCAGGCCAAACAACCAACAGGGAGGGAACACATCCCCACCCATCATCAGACAAGCGGATTAAAGTTTTACTGAGCTCTGCCCACCACAGCAACAGCCAGCTCTACCCACCACCAGTCCCTCCCATCAGGAAGCTTGCACAAGCCTCTTAGATAGCCTCATCCACCAGAGGGCAGACAGCAGAAGCAAGAAGAACTACAATCCTGCAGTCTGTGGAACAAAAACCACATTCAAAGAAAGAGAGACAAAATGAAAAGGCAGAGGACTATGTACCAGAGGAAGGAACAAGAAAAAACCCCAGAGGAACAATTAAATAAAGTAGAGAAAGGAAACCTTCCAGAAAAAGAATTCAGAATAATGATAGTGATGATGATCCAGGACCTTGGAAAAAGAATGGAGGCAAAGATCGAGAAGATGCAAGAAATGTTTAACAAACACCTAGAAGAATTAAAAAACAAACACCTAGAAGTATTAAAGAACAAACAAACAGAGATGAACAATGCAATAACTAAAATGAAAAATACACTAGAAGGAATCAGTAGCAGAATAACTGAGGAAGAAGAACGGATAAGTGACCTGGAGGACAGAACGGTGGAATTCACTGCTGTGGAAGAGAATAAAGAAAAACGAATGAAAAGAAATGAAGACAGCCTCAGAGACTTCTGGGACAACATTAAATACAACAACATTCGCATTATACGGGTCCCAGAAGGAGAAGAGAGAGAGAAAGGACCCAAGAAAATATTTGAAGAGATTATAGTCAAAAACTTCCTTAACATGGGAAAGGAAATAGCCACCCAAATCCAGGAAGGACAGAGAGTCCCAGGCAGGATAAACCCAAGGAGAAATACACAGACACATAGTAATAAAATCGACAAAAATTAAAGACGAAGAAAAACTATTGAAAGCAGCAAGGGAAAAATGACAAATAACATACAAGGGAACTCCCATAAGGTTAACAGCTGATTTCTCAGCAGAAACTCTGCAAGCCAGAAGGGAGTGGCACGATATATTTAAAGAGATGAAAGGGAAGAACCTACAATGAAGATTACTCTACCCAGCAGGATCTCATTCAGATTCGGCAGAGAAATCAAAAGCTTTACAGACAAGCAAAAGCTAAGGGAATTCAGCACCACCATACCAGCTCTACAAGGAATGCTAAAGGAACTTCTCTGAGTGTGGAACACAAAAGAAGAAAAGGACCTACAAAAACAAACCCAAAACAATTAAGAAAATGGTAATATGAACATACATAATGATAATTACCTTAATTGTGAATGGATTAAGTGCTCCAACCAAAAGACACAGGCTCGCTGAAAGGATACAGAAACAAGACCCCTATATATGCTCTCTACAAGAGACCCACTTCAGACCTAGGGACACATACAGACTGAAAGTGAGGGGATGGAAAAAGATATTCCTTGCAAAAGGAAATCAAAAGAAAGCTGGAGTAGCAATACTCATATCAGATAAAAGAGACTTTAAAATTAAGAATGTTATAAGAGACAAGGAAGGACACTACGTAATGATCAAGAGATCAATCCAAGAAGAATATATAACAATTATAATATATACGCACCCAATATAGAAGCACATCAATACACAAGGCAAATGCTAACAGCTATATAAGAGGATATTGGTAGGAACACAATAATAGTGGGGGACTTTAACACTTCACTAACACCAATGGACAGGTCATCCAGACAGAAAATTAATAAGGAAACACAAGCTTTGTCCGTTTGGGATGGGATGAAGTGGGAGATTGGGATTGACATATATACACTAATATGTATAAAATAGATAACTAGTAAGAACCTGCTGTATAAAAAATAAATTAAATTAAATTAAAAAATAAATAAATTGCTCTTCCCTGTATTCTGTTTCTCGGTTCTACAATTTGGTAATCATTTTCTTTATTTCAATTCAATAAATATTTCTTCAATAACGTACCAGGTCTGTTAGGCCCTAGGAATAGTAGATGGGGTATGTCATTTTCACATGTATGTGAAATATTAATTTATATATGAAAATATGTGAAAGACATACGAAGTATTCATATATATAACAACAGAATTGATAGATGCTGTATTAACTATATGAAAAAAGCACTATGGGAATCCGAAAGAGGAAGATGTGAAGTGAAACTTGATCAATCATGTTAGAGGAAGAATGGAATTATCTTTCTTCTCTCTATAAAAATATAAACTATGAAGAGGCAATCAAAGAAAACATAGCCAAAAAAATGTAGAAAATAAGTATTATAGAGACATGTGGAATAGCTAATTTATAAAAATATTGTTATTTTTCTGGATTTAGGGATGTTTGTATTATTTGTTAGCTTCAAAAATTTTGTAGATAGTTGTGTTTTTTTCATTTCAAATATTCACTTTCATGCCCAATTTTGTATTTTTTGATTAAAGAGGTTTCCCCTCACCCTATAAACTTCAGGTGCCCCACCAGCTGCATCCACTGGAGGTTCTGTAATTTGCTAGGATATGTCAGTGCTAAGGATATATCCATCAGTGAGCAAAAATAGAGGGGAGAAAACTCTCTTGTGAAGCTTACATTCTAGCTGTGAGAGACAGACAAAACAAAAATGTAATAAACAAGTAAATTAAACAGTATGTCAGAAGGTAAGTGCCGCAGAAAAAGGAGAAGGTGAAGGGGATGAGAGTGCAGGGCAGGGAGCATTGGGGGTGGTCAGAGTAGGTAAGCCTCATGGAGAAGCAAAGAATTGAAGGATCTGGTAATTGATAATATCAATGGAGTCTAGTTAAGTATATAAGTTTAGTGGTGCTTCATTATTCTATTACTCAGGCCCCCAACTTAGAATATTTGAAGTAAAATAATTCCAAAGTCACAATAGTAGGAGGGTAAAGCAGTAACAGTTGGACTGGGGTTAAGAATTGAATAGCTGCGTGGGACATTAATCTTAGAGACTGGTACTGAACAACAGAGGGACACTAAAACATCACTGGAAAATAATAAAATGGGGAATATTGTATTTACTAGAACTTCTTCGGAGCGGGGAGGTGAGACCCCCAAGTGGCACAGCTCTTAAGGAGATTCAGTCTGATGAACCGTCAGGTTGCATTGTGGGGTAGGGTGAGACAAATATGGACCCATATCTGAAATATTCAGGGCAACAGAAGACTGAGTGCTGCCACCAAGAGTTGTCCTTTCCCTCCCTCCTCACCCACCTAGCATTCGATCTTTCCTCTAAATAAAAGTTGGGAAAACAGTCAAAAATGTAAGTTTAAAGTATATATTGTTAGTCTGCCCTAAAAATAATAAAAAAATGAGAATTGGACTTTAATTGTGAAAAATGTAAACGTTCTTAGAGCATCACATATTCTTTTTTATATAGGTAGCTGTTGTATAGTAGAAAGACAAATGGACAAGTCAGAACTGGATATGAGTTCTGACTCTGCCACTTAGCTGATTAGCCTTGGGCAAATCAGAAAGGGAAAAACTAAGATTTATCATCTATGAAACGGGGATAATAATAAGTTTCTTTTATGACAATTAGTGAGATAACTGTGTTTAAATGAACTTTTTAATCAACAAAGTATCAACCCACTTGTTTGGCATAATAATAAAGCTACAAGGTAGTTCATAGTTGCTAGGTAAGAATCACAGTTATGAGGTGTATAATAGTTCAAGTTGCAATTATCAACCAATAGTTAAGACCGTGCTGAATGCTTTAAAATCTCTATTTATAGGCTGTCTTCATATAGCTTCAAGAAAGCAATCTAACACTCTTTAACATCTTTTACTAAGACGTTATAACAAGAGACACATACTTCTTGTACCTCAAAAGTAGAAGAGGTATTTTTTCTTACTAACTTGAATGAATACTGAAGGAATGACCCTTAACCAAATGAAGGTTCAGTATCAAAAATAACTGGCTATTTTCCCCGAATTGTCGGCTAGGTAGAGTGATTCTTAAATGATACTTCTTGTCAGCAAGAAAGATGATCCCAAGAATGAACAAAAATAGCCTCTGTTCAACAGCTGTGATGTCTATAATTTATAAGCTGTGATCATCTCTCATTGGATTGTCTTGGTGTCCAAGCAAGAATGGATGCATGTTTGTCATTTGTATATTTATCACTTCTCAGAAAACAAATTTTTGTTGCATCTTATTCTTTCTGATCAATACATTTTTCTCTTTACCTATAAATAGTGAGATGAGACTTACTGTTTGGGGAATGTGACCTTGAAACTCTACTGTCAGACACTAAGTTAAAAATGTTCAACTAATCCTTAAACATTTATTCCCAATCACTAAAGCACTAAAAGACAGGCAACACTGAAGAATAGGGCATGCAAGTTAGGAAAGAAAGAAGAAAAGAAGGAAGGGAGGGAGGAGGAAGCAATAATCATTTCATTTACTATACCTCGGCAGTCTTTAAATGCTCTGCCTGGATGTCACGCTTCTAGTTACCTCTTACCGGTTTTCTCCCCCCTTCAATCTTTACCTTTAATTTGTGTCCTTATATTGCTCTTGCTTTTCGTAATTCTTTGTCCCTTAGGTATCTTACTTCCCATGCTCACCACATTCAGTTTCCCTCTCCATTTCTTTCACTGTTTCCCTCTTGTGCAGCTCTACCACAAACTATTCCTACTCTATATATTTATGTAAGTATGCGCTAAAATACAATCGAGCAAATATTGGGACTGGTTGACCGGAGAACTTTGTGCAAACTAGTTAAAATTGAGAGCTCTGGGAGAGGGGGTCTCCTCCATCTCTAGGACAAAATAATTGAGAATTAGAAAGTACGAAGAGGAGGACCACTGAAGCCAGCACAGAATCGGGTTCTCTATTGCGCCGTGACCTGTATCAAAACACTCAGCCCGTGACTCAAGAAACTTCCTTGTGGCTCTCCTCCGACTGACCTTCGATCAATGCCCTTCCCCACCGTCTCCAGCCCCACTTCCCTTGCACCCACACGCTGCTTTTCACGTCCCTCTCTCCTCACACTTCAGGCCTGTTTCTTCTCCAGATTCAACTTCCATCTCTACATTCCCTAAGATTCGGCCCAAATCTCACCCTTTCTTTTCCACTCCCTCCGGTTCTCCTGCTTACGGGCCCCCTAACCCGGCTCCCGCCCTTGGGCCCCTCCCCCAGGTAGCTGGGCGCCTTCCCGCCCCCACCCCTCCCGCGCACACCTGTCTCCCTCCGACCCTCCCCGCACGGAGCTCGGGCCCTCCCTCCACTCCTCCCGCAGCGCTCGGCTTCCCGCGCCCACCCCGGCCGCCCGCCCCGGGGTCTGGGCGCGCACACGGCCCCCGCCCCGCCCCGCCCACCTGCTCTTGGGGGCCACCCCCGCCCTCGCCCCCGCCTCGCCTGGTCCCCGGCGTCTTGGGCCCCCGCCCCCCCGCGGGCCCGCTGAACTGTGGGTAGGCGGCGGCGGCAGCAAAGAAGAGCTCGCGGCGGCGGCGGCTGCGGCGGCGGCGGCGGAGCGGGCGGCGGCGCGAGGTTGCGCGCCCCGAACATGGCTGAGAAGCAGAAGCACGACGGGCGGGTGAAGATCGGACACTACGTGCTGGGGGACACGCTGGGCGTCGGCACCTTCGGCAAAGTGAAGAGTTGAGTACGCGCCGAGGCCGCCGCGCCGAGCTGCCAACCTCGCGGGAGGCCAAGCCCCGGAGCCCCGGAGCCCCGGAGCCCGGGAGCCCCGGGCCGCGGGCGGGCGGCTGGCAGCGGGTGGCGGGGCCTGGCGGCAGGTGGAGTGGCCCCGCCCGGGCCGCGCGGAGCCTGGGGACCCCGGGAGGGCAGCGTGCAGCGCCTCACCCCGCGGCAGCTGTGGGCGCCGGGTGAGGGGGTGCGGGCTGGGGCGCGGGCGTCGCGGGGTCCAGAGTCGGCGCCCACCGCGCTTCTCCCGGCCGACCTCAGTGCCTTCCTCTGTGAAGCCGGGAGACTGTGCTGTAGGGCGAGGTGCCTTCCAGCTGGGAGGCTGTACGGATAGGACTGGGGAATGACCCACGTTCCTGATGGTGGAGTTTCCATTTCGTGCCAGGTGCCCAGTTAGGTGCTTCACGTGTGATCTCCTTTAATCCTTATAGCAGGTGCAGGTGTTATCTTCACCTTAAACGTGAGAAAACGGGGACCCCTGGGGTATAGGAACGTGCTCAAGGTCACACTGAAATTGGCAGAACCGTGATGAAGGTCTAAAATGTCCTCTAATTTTGGCCAGGCTGGGCGGTTCCTGACATTCCGATTCTTTCGTGCTCTCAGACTCTGGGTTGGGTGGGGATGACAGTTTAGGGGATGCTCCCGGGGCAAGAGCGGGGTGGGTCTTTCTGATGCCTGTGTGAAACGCTGGAATGCAGCTGGCTTGGGTCAGGGCTTAATCAGAACTGGGAGGTCTGAAGGTTGGTTGGTGTTTGTAAAATGGTTCTAGGAAGGCTTCTGGGATGGGGAGGACGGTGATGGGGATCTTGGATTATGTAGGGCTGAGGCCAGAACTGCTAAGACATGCTCTGCTGAGGTCTGTATTCTTGGTGATGGGATCCCATTTTGGGTGTAGTAAAACAGGCTGGTTTTGAAATTTCTTTACTTCTTACTAGTTAAGTATTGAACTTTCCTGTTTTTCTTGTTAATAAGGGTCACGTGGGATTTAATTAATTTGTCCTCTCTCCAGAACTAGAACGAGAAGTATTAAAAATACTTCTCTTTTGATTGTTGCAAATCCAATATTATAAGTAAAATGTTTGCTTTTTTTTTTTTCTTTTTGCAGGGGAAATATTAGGTAGGCACTTTGGAGATTTTACTGAGGCCTCTATTTCCTTAAAAAATCATATTTTAACCTTAAATCAAGGCTGTTAAATGGATAGAAGAGACTCGTTCATTCCTGTGGCAAGGATCAGCTCTTACTTACTTCCACGTGTCTGATACCCTATCGTTTGTTCAGAAAACACTTACTGAGTGCCTACAATGTGCCAGGCATTGTTCTAGGTAATGGGGATACCCTAGGAACAAAATCAGATTAAAATCTCTCCTTTTGTGAAGCTTCTCTTCTAGTAGGGGAAGACAAACAATAATTGCAATATGTATATAAAATATTCAATATACAGTATTTTTAGTGCTATTGAGAAAAATGAATCAGAGAAGGGAGGATAGGGAGTTTAGTGAGGTTAGCAATTTTCAATAAGGTTGTCAGGCAAGGCCTCACAGACAGGGTGGTATTTGTGTAAAGACCTCAAGTTGGTAAAATTCTTTGAAGTCCCGTGAGGGCTGTGAAGTCCTGGCTTAGGTTTGAAAGACATCATAAAGTGGACAGTTAGGAGAATATATTTAGAATGAATATAGGAGGATCCAGGAATTGGATTAATGCCTGTGACATTACTAAGGACTATTGTGTTTTGACGTTATACCCTCAAACCTTTGCCATCTAGACATGTACACTCTCCAGGTTATATAATGTACCCTACGCCCTTTCAAATTGTGTTAAAATTTTGTCCTTTTAAATTCTTCTGTAATCTGAATGTTGGCTAAAACACCCATCAGATCAATCGGTCCATTGTCATAGGACAACTTAAATATCTTTTGTATATATTCTTGAGCTGCTTCTAGGCACTTCTTAAAATATAAACGAACAGAAGGTACTTTGATTTATGAGAAATACTTTTCTTGGAGGACCCCTTCCCAGTGAGCAACCAACTGGAGGGGTGTTCCTAACACTATATTAGCACTTCTCCAAAGTTAGTCTGTGGTTTCCCATCCAAGGTTAGAATTAGTACAATTGCTTAATAAAAATTATATAAGTTGCTGCAGTCTAAAGTTATTCATTTACAGTTGACCCTGGAAAAACACGAGTTTGAACTGCACACGTGTACTCCTATAGCAGACTTTTTTCACTAAAGACATACTACGGTGTTATACAGTCCCAGGTTGGTTGACTCCTAGAATGCGGAATCATGGATACTGCAGGCTGACTGTAAAGTTAAATACAGGTTTTCAACTGCTTGGGGTTCAGTGCCCCTAACTCCAGTGTTGTTCAGGGTCACTTGTAATTCTTTAAGGGACTAGAAACAAAAGCACATGCATTTTAAACACAGCTTTATTCAGGTGTATTTTACATATCATAAAATTCACCCATTCCAAGTGTACAATTCAGTGATTTTCAGTAACTACCGCATGGTACAGCCATCATCATAAATCGATTTTAGAACATTTTCATCACCGCAGTAAGATTCCTCTTGCCCACTTATAGTTAACCCTAAGCCCTAGGAAACTGCTAATCTGTTTTCTGTCTGGATAAATCTGCTTTCTTTGGACATTTCTTATAAATGAGATCATTCAACATGGAGTCTCTCATGTCTGACTTCTTTAACAATGCCTTTGAGGTTCATGCATGACATGGCATGTGTCAGTAGTTTGTTCCTTTTTATTGCTAAATAATATTCCGTTGCATGAGTATGCCGCATTCTGCCTCTGCAGTCACCCGTTGGTGGCCATTGTTTTCCATTTGGGGCTATTACAAATAATGCCACCACAAACGTTCACATGCAAATGTTTGTGTGGACATATGTTCTCGGACATATTTACAGATATTGAAAGTTTAACTTCAGTTGTTGATATATCAATTTACAGACCAAAGTTAGGTACAGTAAACAAAAATGGAAATAACTAGTTTTCATTTAATAGTACTGGTTTCAAGCTATTTTTAAAAAGCATATGGAAATCCTTCTATTTGTTGATAAATAATTGAAGCCTTATTTAAAATATTTTAAACTGATTTTTCTCCATTGTTCTAGTGTAAGAGTACAAGGGGAGTGCTTATGGAAACAGATTATGTGGGCTGACAGGGCTTAGAAGTAATGCTTTTTATCTACTTAATTTTTTTTCTGTATATTGATTGTTTTGGTTCTTACTCTTTCCAGGGTAAGGTAGAACTTCTGTTTAAGAGCTCTTGTAATTAGACTTGCTCGGTTCTTATCTAAATAATGAACGTGATAGAAATTCTAGAATAGATCTGGTGTTTGTGTTATACACTGGTTGGAGAAAAAAAATGTTTTTCATATAATGGTAATTATTTGTTTAAAAAGAAGCCTGTATTTTTGAGGTGAGGACTGATAGATTTGGTTTATGAAATAATTACTCTTCATTGGAATTGTACAACACAGGATCCTTTGTAGTCAAAGTAGTCTTTTCTAGTCAACAAGGTCTCATCAAGGCATTACTTTTTCTGTTTTTCAGATAGTTATGTGCATGGCTCACAGAATTGGCTTTCAAGAAATTAAGTAAATATTTTATTAATACTCCACTTATTTTTTAGATAACAGGAAAGATAAGCAAATGGAAAAATTTTTATTAATTTCTTTAAACAAGTAGTGTTACTTTTTTGAAATGTAAGTAGCAAGTCCTAAATGGTAAATTAGATTTTGGACAACTACCTGGTCAGTTGGTGGGCCTCAGAGTTACACCTATGGTATTTGGGGCCCACACTGGCATTGTTTTTGACTCTCATGTAGTATCGAGGCCCTAAACACTCTCTGGGCTTTGTTTTCTTCTTCTCCTAAAGCACGGCACTAGAACATGAAATTTGTGAGGTCTTTTACAACTTATTTTTTAAAGATTTAATTTCAAAAAATGGGAACGTTTAATTGTTTCCTCTGGCTTAATGGAAATTTGAATTACCGAAGACCAGAGCTGAAATAAAGATGTAATATAAAGCAAAAGAAAAGGGAGACGCATTTGTAACACTTTAGTGATAAAAGCTGCAACTTGAATCAGTTCTTACTATGTTTACTATATATGCAATTGATTTTTATTTATTCCCCAGAGTAATCCTGCATTTGATATTATCTCCATTTTACTAATTGTAGATATTGAGAATCAGCTACTTTAAGTAATTTGCCCAAGGTCATGGTGCTAGTAAGTGGCAGAAATGGCAAATTCAGGGTTCTCTGATGCAAGTCTGTGGTATATGGAATGGAAAGTAAAAATGCATAGTGTGATATCTTGTGAGTTTCAAACCTACAAGGATATAAGTTTTACATGTCCATAGATATTTATCAAGGATTAAGAAAATAAGATTTAAATGTATTTATTTTAATCCAAATTTACAGCCAATAACAGTTTTTTTGAAACTCCATATGGATGGTTAAAAATTATATTTTCATATAAATTTTACTCTGGTGCCTTAATCCATTCCATTTTTTACATGATAAATTTACTGAATTCTGACAGTTTTCACCCAAATTTTAAAAAATACCAGGTATTTCAGGGTTCCTCCCCATTATGAAAATAACCTTGACTAAAGATTACCAGTAACCTTTAGTAAACAGACTAAAGAGAATTTGTAAAAAAATAACTTGATGTCCTAGGAAGAAAGAACATTGGTTTAGGAAGGCATTAACTGGGGATTTTTAATTCCATACCACAGCCAGTTATATGAATTTAGGAAAACCATTAAACTTCTCTGAGCCTGTTTCCTCCTTTGTGAAATGGCCATAACATCACTTGGCCTACCTGCTTTCTAGAATGTTTTTGAGGATTAAATGAGTTGAGGCACTAAAATGGCTTTAAAAAATAAATTGCTGTACAAATAGATGGCACTGTTGTGGAGATGACTAGATACACGGCCATTGTGAGTGAATCCTGCACCCTGTGTGAGGTGTTAATAAGTGTTTGCTGATTGCAATTCTGATTGCAACATTGAGACAGAGCTTTTATAATCTGCCCCTATTTTTTGGTTGCCTGCATTGGAAAGTTCCCAATGACTAATTCATTTGTGCTATATGATAATTATTAATGTTTATATTAAAAATGCAGTATCATTTTTGGTTAAGCCATGAAATTTGTTTTTTCACAAATATGGAAAATGAATAAAATAAAAATGAAGTGGAAATAACTGAATGTTCATGTAAGTTGCTAGCTGAACTGATTTTACTTTTGAAAATATGCAAATTCTAAACAACTGTTAAACAATACTTCCAAATAAGGAAGCTATATATTTTCTGAAATACTAGAACATTAGTGTTGGAATAAAGATCAATTCATCGTATCTCTCAAAACAATTAAGTGAACAGTGTGCTATTTAGGGTTTTGTTTTTTGTTTTTGCTGATCTATATATTGTTTTTTATGATTTCAACATAGGTAATTTTGTCCTTAGTGCTGCATGGATTTTGTTCATTTTGTGTAATCCATTGACTCTCAAAAGATATTTTTCCATAGGAAACAATGTTATAAATGATGGATAGATTTCAGGTGAAGTCCACAAAGGCAACATGGTATATAGTATAGAGAGCACTGGATTTTAGAAGGCCTGGTGTGGAAGTCTGCTGTTATATAAGCCAGCTATGCGGCCTTAAGCCAAAGTCACTTGATCTCTGAAAAAGGGAATAAGACTGTATGCTCTTTTATACTGTTGAGAGTAGTACAGGAGAAAATGTAGGTGAAAGATACAAGTACTTAACTTTTAAGTACTTTATATATACTTGGGTCCTATTATGTACTTAAACCTGTAATTTGCTGAACTCTGAGAATAATCTGTGATCTGGTTCTGAGACCAGAATTTATTTGATGATGATGAGGAAGAGTTTACTATCTCCTGTTTTATTTTTCCCTGGTCTTCTTTCCTACTTCATTTGAATATGTTCATTAATCTAATTCTCTAGACACTGCTCACTTATCACCATCTTCTGTACACCGTGCGTATGCATGCAATGCATGTATGCAAACATGTAACAGATGTATATTCCAGGTCTCATGGTAGTGATCGTAGAACTCTTGGAAGAAGGAGGCAAAGCTGGAACAGGGAGGAGGATGTGAGCAGCAGTTGGCAGTTTTTACGTGTGGCTTGTTGTCAAGGTTCTACTTACAGTAGAACCAAAATAATACATGCAGTTCATTTTTTGTAGAACTATGGAAAATGCAGACTCTGAACTAAAAATGCCTTTCTACAAACTTTCTCCTAACATATTTATGTAAATTAGAAAGGATTTTTGTAATTGATCATATACTGAGGAAATTACTTCAGTTCTGTGGCCTCTCTCCCTTTCCCATGCTGACACAGCACTGCTTTATCTAGGTTTTTTTTATTTTTTGTTTTGTTTGTTTGTTTGTTTTTTGTAAGAACATGCAAAAATATTCACTTACCTCGTGGTCCATGTTAGCCTTCCTTAAAGCATTTCGTACTGTTTTGTAATGATAACACTGCCCCATTTATTCTGAGATTCCTGTGGTTTCCTTGATAGAGAAAATATTTTATAGAGAAAGCAGTTAATTTTTTGAAGCCAGGTAGGTAATTTAATTGGATCTAACAGAAGATCTAATCTCAAATCCTTTAAGAGATAATGAGAAAGTGGGGGCACAAGACCCCTAAAATACTGAATGGATTATGAAAGTGAGAGCCAGTCTCCCTAGTATATTTATTAGATGCAAATATAAGAGCAAACACTTTGAATCAAGTTGAATAGATTTTTATCTCTTATTTAAACCATTGAAATGCATGTGCAAAGTAATGTGTTTATTTTGAAAGGTGGTGAACCATTTTATTTTTAGTTTGGTGTTATTAAGGAAAGAATTTGAGGCAGCTCTTATCTCTGCTAATAATAGAAACCTTCACCCCTTCAAGGGAACAGTATTCTTGCTTAAGTGGTGTCTTATGGTTAACAGTGTTTGCCTCTGATAAATTTTACTGTATTTCTTTTGGTGGTGCTTTAGTTTTTAAAGTGTTAATAATTCTTTTTTCAATTTGCCCTTAGTTTTTTTAAACAGCCTTTTATATAATCATCAAATCTTGCTGTAATGTCTCTTATCCTGAATGTTTATGTATCAATTTATTAAAATACTTTTTTTAGCATCTTTTTTCTTCATAGTATTTTGTACATTTTACACGCTATTAAAAACATAATGAGCAGTATGTTCTCATTTAACATCTCTCAATTTCTAAATTATAAATTAATTATAAGTTATCTAGCTATCATAATTGAAAATAATGGAATTAAAATTTTAAATATACCATAAATTTTTCTAAATTCTTACTTTACTTGATAAATACCATAAGTATTAGTTATTTAATTTTTGTTTTTAATGTGTTGGAGCATAACTTGGTACCATATGTATTCCATAATTGACTTCAGTTCTTCCAGATTTAGTTAATGAAATAATAGACCAAATATATATTAAGCATCTACCATGTTTAGTCATACTGGATTTTAAGCAAACTATTTTTACCAGTGTTAAAAATGTGGCAATGATACTACAACAAATGATTTACTAATTTAAAATAAAGAGGAAAATATTCATCACAGAATTTACTTAAACGATTCTTCTCTCACATTTGAATTCTAAGTCAAATATGATATGATGAATCCACCTTTTACTCAGATTTATACCAGGCCCTCTTAGTGCTCTACTAATTCACAGTTGGATAGTGTAACAGTTATACTATATGCTGTAAATTTGCTTTTAGTAAGAAATTTGACTTTGTGTCTTATGGTAGCTTTTCGGATAAGATAAAGAAATGTGCTCTGAATGTCTTATTGCTGATGAACAACTATTCCCAAAGACTTTAGGAGTCATTCTAAAGGGAAATCTTTGTCGTTTATTCTATTTAACAGGTATAGTAAGATTTCCTATTTGGGGTAGTACAAAGCTAGATGAGATAATTAATAGACAAAGAATCAGAATTTAAATTTGTATCGACTGCTTGAATTGCTAGGTAGAATTTAATAGGGATAAGTGTCAAATCTAGCACTTGGTTAAAAACAGAAACAAAAACCAGGTGCATAAAAGAGTAGAACAGTTGATAGCAGTTCCTAAGATGTTGAAGTTCTGTCTGACCATGAGTTTTGGAAATATATATTATGAGTGCTTAAATGTAAAAATTGTTATTGGATATAAATAGACATATGGCGGCCGTATTAGTTGATAGCTGTAGAGGTAGTATAGTTCTGTACTTCTTATTAAGCCAAATTTTGAATATTGGGTTTAGTTCTTGGTTCCACAATTTGGAAAAAATCTTAGCCAATTATGTTTCATTCAGAGAATGATCATTATAACTAGGGGAGTTCAAAAAGTATGCCATATGAGGTATGGTAAAGAATATTTTTCATACTATGAGAAAACCTATTGTAAGTGTGATAGCTGTTTTTAGACAATTAAAGTACCATCATCTGGAAAAAGGAGTCCCCATATTCAGTGATGCTTTGGAGGATAGAACTGTGACTATTGAGTGAATGTTTTAAGGAGGCAAATTATAATCCAGAACAATGAGGATCTTTCTATCAAGGAGACTGTCTAGGAATGCTACAACTTACACCACACGTCAGTTTTATTTCTGTTATTGACATACTTGCTTGGGTACCAGATGGCTACCAAGATCGTTGCCATAAAATTTCTAGTTTGAATGGAAAGTTGGTGTAGATAATCTATAAAGTTCTTTTTAACTTTAATATTCTGTTATTGCATATACATTTTTTTTCCAGTGTGATTGACTTCCATATCTGGCTGTGATTTCTAACTTGCATCAAATCAATTTTCTAGTTACAAACAATTAGAAAATCTGGAGAAAATTAAAAATCTGAAGGCAGGTAGGACTTGAGTGATCACTATCCCTGGGAGAAGAAAAATGCATTGGAGGGAGTCTGACATTTTATTTGGCTTTTCTCTTTGAGTCATTTGCCAATTTGTAAAAATGGTAACTGTAAGAAGCCAAACAGAGAGCAGTGGCTGAAAGGCACTGCAGAGTTTGAATCCTGGGGAGAACAACAGCTGGAGTTCATAACTTATCAAGGAGGAGAGTCCCAGGTAACCATTTGGGTTTTGGTTGCAACCCCGTGAAGACTGAAATCCTTAGCATCAGCTTAATCCTAGACTTATTAAGATGATCTGCCTCCTATCTTTATTCTCTGTAGGGAAATAAAATCAGGTGGACCCAGTACAGTTTTTCACACACAGTGTTTAACATTCCAGGAGACAAGGCCAAGACAATAGAAAAAAACCCCTAGGGATTCAGATATTAAAGCTATCAGACGTGGACGTTAAAATAACTGTGATTGGAGTTATGTCAGCGTCATGGTGGTGTGAGTTGTTCCTTTTTTCTCTGCCCTTCAATTTACATCTAACTGGACATGCATAACAACAACAACAACAACAAACGCTTCTGCATAGCATACCGGGACACTCCAGAGATCCATCCATCTGTGTACCTGAAAGTGGGTAGATTGGACTGCGGAAGAGGCTGTGGAGTGAGGGAATGGTGGCAGCAGGTCTAGCCATGGGCCAGCACAGACCATTTTGGCAGAGGAGGTGAGGGTGAAGGTGGTCAGTGGGGTCTGCCCACCTCTGCATGCTGCAGCTGCAGGAGCTTGTTGCTGTCTCTGAGGAGCGACCTCAGTGACTGGGGGAGCGAAAGGAAAGGGAATTAGGCAGACAAAGAAAACTGAAGGAAAGCATCTCCCGCTGTTGGTCCTAGGATTCTGGCAAGACGACTGCCCACGGTTGCTGGCTGCCCATCCCCCCCAGCCCCAAACTTGGGGATCCCTCTACTAGGATGTGGGCACACCCAAAGTCTGAAGTGCTTAATATACAGCTCCCTCACTGTGCCGCCAGCCACCCTCCCCTCTTTCGTTTTTCTCCGACAGTTTTTGTTTTGTTTTGTTTTTATTGCACCACTCCCAACTCCCAACCTTAGGGATGAGTTAGCACTGGTAAGAGAAATGAAAACACCTGTGCTATAGCGCCACCTTCTTGAAAACAAGAGGAAGTCTTCTAATTACCAATGTACTGAACTGTTAGGAGCAAAGTAAACAAAGCCTTGCCTAAATAAAGGTGTTGCTACTTCAAATGTGGCAGCAAAGGCTCTTTTCATCAAACACCATGGAAAAAAATCATTGTAATATGGTATCACAAAAAGAAAATGACACTTTTCTAGCAACCAAACCCAAGGACATGGAATATTGTGATCTAACTGAGAAAGAGTTGAAATTAGCTGTTATGAGGAAATTCAATGAGCTACAGGAAAACTTAGGCAATACAGTGATCTCAGGAATAAAATTAACAAACAGAAGGAGTACTTTACCAAAGAGATTGAAATTCTAAAAAGGAACCAAAGAGAAATTCTGTAGCTGAAGAACTCAATAAGTGGGATGAAGAATTAGAATGCAGTGGAAATAGAGCAGATCAGATGGAAGAAGGAATTAGTGAGCTCAAGGACAGGAATTTAGAGATGATTGAGGTGGCAGAGGAGAGAGAAATAAGATTTTTTAAAAGTGAAGAAACCCTGCAAGAACTCTTGGACTTCATCTGATGAGCCAAAAGAAGGAGAAGAGAGAGAAAAGGGAGCAGAGGGTATATTAAAGAAATAATATCTGAGAACTTCCCAGACCCGGAGAAGGAACTAGATATACAAGTCCACAAAGCTAATAGAACCACTAATTATTTCAACACAAAAAGACATTCTGCAAGACAGATTATATTAAACTTGTCAAAGGTCACTGATAACTTTAAAAGGCGGCAAGGAAAAATAGTAGCCTACAAGATTACCCTCATTAGGCTATCAGCAATTTCTTAGGAGAAACTCTTATAGGCCAGGAGAGAGTGGAGTGACATATTCAAAATATTGAAAGATAAAAGCTGCCAACCAAGAATATTCAGTTTGGCAAAATGATCCTTCATATATGAAGGAGAAATAAAGGCTTTCCCAGACAAACAAAAGCTGAGGCAGTTCACCACTAGACCTGCCTTACAGGAAATGTTGAAAAGAGCTCTTCAAGCTGAAATGAAAGGTGAAAGTACACAAAGCTCTGATTAAGATGTTAGACAGAAAACTAACCTTTTTTAGAATAGTATATTAAACTCTTAATTAGAGTATAAAGTTTAAAGGAAAAGAACTGTAGCTGCCACAACTTGTAATCACCGCATAAAAAGATAATTTGTGATGTCAAAAATGTAAAAGAGGAAGAGTAAAAGAATGGAACCTTCACAGGCAAATGAAGATAAATTGCTATCAGCAGAAAAAGGACTATTTTATCTATGAAATGTTTCATGTAAATTTCATGGTACCCACAAAGCAAAAATCTAGAATGGAGATTGAAACATTAAAAAAAAAAAAGGGGAGGGACTTCCCTGGCAATCCAGTGGTAAAGAATCCACCTTCCAATGCAGGGGACGCAGGTTCGATCCCTGGTTGGGGAACTAAGGGATCCATGGAGCATCCATCCATGCCGTGGAGCAACTAAGCCCGCATGCCACAACTATTGAGCTCATGCGCCTCAACAAGAGAGCCCGCGTGCCACACACTACAGAGCCCACTCTCTCTGGAGCCCACATGCCACAACTACAGAGCTCAGGTGCCCTGGAGCCCGTGCACCCAGGATCTGCAACTAGAGAGAAACCGAGCAGACCACGCACCGTAATAAAAAGATCCTGTATGCCTCAACAGAGATCGTGTGTGCTGCAACTAAGATCCAACGCAGCCACAAAAAACAAGGAAAATAAATATTTTTTTAAAAATGGGAGACTGAGCAAATCACCATGAAAAATCACCAACTTATAAAGTTAGACAGAAACAGAAGGAAAAAGAAACAGTGGTGAGATAAAAATAACAGAAGATAAAAATAAAATGGCAGTAGTAAATTCTTACATATCAGATAATCACCCTAAATGTAAATGGATTGAACTCACCGATCCAAAGGCACAGTGTGGCTGGATGGATTAAAAAAAAAAAAAGACCCAATTATATGTGACCTACAGGAGACTCTTTAGCTCTGAAGACACACAAAGGCTCAAAGTGAAAGGATGGATGATGATATTCCAAGTAAATGGCAACCCAAAGAAGGTGGACGTAACCATACTTATATCAGACAAAATAGACTTCAAGTCAAAAGGTGTAAGAAGAGACAAGGTCACTGTATAATGATAAAGGGGCCAGTATATCAAGAAGATATAACAATCGTAAATATATATGCTCCTAACATGCAAGCACCAAAATGTATTAAGCGAATAATAACAGGTCTTAAGGGAGAAATAAACAATAATACAATAATTGTAGGGGACTTCAGTATTCTATCAACAGTGGATCATACAAACAAATTCAACAAGGAAATGTTGGAATTGAATCATACTTTAAAACAAATGGACATGTACAGACCATTCTATCCAACAGCAGCAGAATACACATTCTTCTCAAGTGCACATGGAACATTCTCCAGGTTAGATCATATGATAGGCTACAGAACAAAGCTTAACACATCTAAGATTGAAATCATACCATCTTCTCTGATCACAATGGTATGAAACTAGAAATCAACAAGAAGATAGTGAAAAGATCTAAAAATATATGAAAACTAAACAACACACTTATGAGAAACCATTGGGTCAAAGAAGAAATCAAAAGGGAAATAAAAAGTCTTGAGACAAATGAAAATGGAAATCAGTATATCAAATATTGTGGGATGCAGCAAAAGCAGTTCTGAGAGGAAAGTTTATAGCAATATACACATATACTAAGAAGTTAGATCTCAAATAAACAACCTAACTTCATACCTCAAGGAATTAAAAAAAAAAAGAGCAAATTAAGCCCAAAGTTAGTAGAAGGAAGGAAATGATAAAGATCAGAAAGGAAAACAATGAAATAGAGACCAGAAAAATAATAGAAAGGATCAGTGGAACTGAGAGCTGGTTCTTTGAAAAGATAAACAAAATTGACAAACCTTTAGCTAGACTAAGAAAAATAAGACTCAAGTAAAATTAGAAATGAAAGAGGAGACACTACAGATGACTACAGAAATATAGAATCATAAGAGACTGTTATGAATAGTTACATGTCAACAGATTACATAGAAGAAGTTGATGCATTTTTAGAAACACAGAACCTACCAAGACTGAATCAGTACTGGAATCCTAGCTAGAGCAGTTAGGCAAGACAAAGGAATAAAAGGCATCCAAATTGGGAAGGAAGAAGTAAAATTATCACTTTTTGCTGATGATATGATCTTACATAAAAATCCTAGAGTCAGTCAAGAAACTGTTGGAATGAATCAACAATTTCAGTAAAGTGGCAGGATACAAAATCAATATACGGAAGTCAATTACATTTCTTTTCACTAATGGTGAAGCATCTGAAATAAAGAAATAAAGGAGACTCTCCCAGTCATGATAGCATCATAAACAATAAATGCTTAGGAATAAACTTATCCAAGGAAATGAAAGATCTATACAGTGAAAACTGAGCCTTTGCTGAAAGAAATCGAAGACACAAACAAATGGAAAAACATCTTGTGTTTATGGGTTGGAAGAATTAATAGTGTTAAAATGGCCGTACTATCCAAAGCCCTCTGCAAATTCCATATAGTCACCATCAAAATGCCAAAGCCTTCTTCACAGAAATAGAAGAAAAAAATCTTAAAGTTTATGTGGACCCACAAAAGACTCTGAATGGCCAAAAAAATCCTGAGGAAAAAAATAAAGCTGAAGGTATCATACTTAGGAATTTGAATCAAACCAATATTTTACTGGCATAAAAATAAGCACATTGACCAATGACACAAAATAGCCCAGAATTAAATTCCAGCATGTATCGTCAACTAATTTTCAACAAGGGAGCCAAGAATACCCAGTGGGGAAATGATAGTCTCTTCAATAAATGGTGCTGAGAAAACTGAAGAAACGCATGCAGGACAATGAAATTGGAACCCTCTTTCACAAAAATTAACCCGAAATGGATCAAAGACTTAAACAAAAGACCTGATATTATAAAACTCCTAGAAGAAAATGTAGGGAAGAAGCTCATTGATTTTGGTTTTGGTAATGATTTTTGGACATGATGCCAAAAGCACAAGCAACAAAAGCAAAAATCAGCAAATGGGACTACATCAAACTCAATAGCTTCTGCAGAGCAAAAGAAACAGTTAACAAAATGAGATAACAGATTTGAAAAAATGTTCGTAGATGTTCTCACTCCAGATGAACAAAAGAATCTTCCAGAAACACCCCCAAAGCTTCTTAAATCATCTGTAGGTTTATAGAATGGGAGAATATTTTTGCAAACCACATATGGGATAATGGGTTAATATCCAAAATATATAAAGAATGCAGTCTCCTTAATAAGAAAACAAACAATTCAGTGAAAAAGTGGGCAGAAGAACTAAATAGACATTTTTCCAAAGAGGACATGAAAATGGACAACAGACATGAAAAGATGCTCAACATTGCTAATCATCAGGGAAATGCAAATCAGAACCACAATGAGATATCACTTCGCACCTGTTATAATGGCTGTCATCAAGAAGACAAGAGACAACAGGTGCTGGTGAAGATGTGGTGAAAATGGAACCTTTATACTTGTTAGTGGGAATGTAACTTGGTCCAGCCACTGTGGAAAATGATACGGAGGTTCCTCAAAACATTAAAAATGGATCTACCATATGATCCAGCAATTCCTCTTCTAGGTATATTCCCAAAGGAAAAGAGAACAGGATTTTAATGAGATATATACAATCCAATTTTTATTACAGCATTATTCACCATAGCAAAAATATGGAAACAGCCCAAATGCTCATCAATAGATGAATGACTGAAAAATTGTGGTACATGTACATAATGAAATATTATTCAGCCATGGGAGAGGAGGATATCCTCCAATTTGTGACAATATGAGCGTATTATGCTAAGTGAGATAAGTCAGAGAAAGTATTGTATCATGTCATTTATATGTGGAATATAAAATGTTAAACCTGTAAAAAACAGAGTAAAGTGGTTGTTACCAGAGGATTGGAAGGGGGGATAAGAGTGATGGTATTAAGGGTACAAACTTGTAATGAATAGTAAATAAGCCATAGAGATCTAATTCACATTATAATTAATATAGACAATGATACTCTAATTATATAATGTAATAAATATTGCTGTGTTGAAAAACATATTACAACATCTAAGTGTATCAAAGTAACATGCTATACATCTTAAATTTACACAATATTGCATGTCAAATTTATTCAATTAAAAAATAATTGTGATTAATATGTTCAAGGTGGAGAATTTTAGCAGAGAACGGGAATCTATAAAAATAACCCAAGGAAAACTCAGTGCACCCCTTGTGCAGGGCTTAGAAGCTGCATGCATTTGATGTGGTTACTGTTTGAGACTTCTGAATGCTGGAGTAGATTGTATCCATCTACAACCTAGTCTCCCTGTGTGATTGATTAAGGGTCTGGGAAGCAGCGACTGATCTTTTAAGGACTCCTGATAAAGATGTGTTTGATTTTGCCATGCTGATAGACTGTTTCCAGTCCTAAGTCCTTCCAAAAAGCTAAGTCTTCAGATTACTACCTGTTGTGTCCTGTGAGTATGAATGTCATTTTGAACCCAAGACCACTGATGATCTTGCAGAGTAGGCACTTCCACAGTTCCAGAAGAGGAAGGGAGAGGGAGTGGGGCAGAAGCAATATCTGAAGAGATAATGGGAGAAAGTTTTCCAAAATTGATAAAGACATCAAGCCACAGATTCAGAAGATACATGAACCCTAAGCAGAATAAATATAAGAAAACCATTCCTAGGCACATCATTGGAAAACTGCTCAAAACTGTTTTTTTGTTTTTGTTTGGTTTTGTTTTTGCTTGAGACTCTCCTATAATGGAGTGGACTTCATCTGTCTATGCAGAGATGGGGGAAAATGTTCAGAGAAAATGTTAAAGTAGCCAAAGGATAAAAAAAAGGCATATTGTTTTCCAAGGAACAAAAATAAGCAGACTTTCTCAACAAAAACAATGAAAGCAAGGAAGCGGTGGAGTGATATCTTCAGAGAGGTGAAAGAAACAAACTGCTAACCTATAATTTTGTACCCAATAAAAATAGTCTTCAAAATTAAAAGCACAATACATTTTCAGGTAAGCATAAACTGAGAGAATACGTCTCCAGCAGACCTACAGGAAAGGGAACACCAAAGGGAATTCTTCAGGCAGAAAAATAGGTGATGCTTTCCCAGATGGAAGCAAGAGTACAAGAAGAAATGAAGACCGTTGGAAAGGGTAAATATGTGGGTAACTAAATAGATATTGACTAAAGTAATAACATCTTGCGGGATTTAAAATACATGTAGGATTAAAATACAACAACAGAAAAGTAGGAGAGGAAGCATAGAGTTAAAGTGTTCTAAAGTCCGTGCATTGTCTAGGAAATGGTGAAAACATTATATTAGATTCTATTAATGTCCAAGATGAATGTTGTAATCTCTAGGGTAGCCACTAAAAGGAACACTTGGAGAGACCTTTAAATTATTCCACAATTCCACTTTCAGGAGAAATTTTATGGAACATAAAATGATATTCAGTAAATATATTCAAAAACAAAAATTATTCAGGTAGGGGCAGTTGATGGGCATAGAAGGGGAGATGTTTGAAGACAGGAAAAGGAAGGAGAGTGAACAAGAGTGAGACAAAGCATGTAGAATAAGAGAAACACAGAAAGAGAATAGACACGTAAGGACCAGAGTTGGAAAGAGAAGAGAGGGGATGATTTAAGAATCTTTGGGAGTGTTTCTGGAAGATTCTGTTGTTCATCTGGAGTGAGAAACATCTATGAACATTTTTTCAAATCTGTTATCTCTGACCTGAATGCTAATACTTTCTCCAGCAGTTTTAAATAATCTCTTCTATACCAGAAAACTTTTTCCCTGACTCTATGTAAATGATTCATCTTAAATGATTCTGTAAAAAGTAAGTTGATTCTCCTATGGAATTCTTGATTGACTTAAGTTTTAAAGAAGTACTTTAAAATTATAGTCCAAGCCAGTATAAACACAGGTTTCAAAAATAAAGCAGAATACAGCATATCATGTAATCAGTTCTCAAAGAAGGTAGCTTCAGAACAAGTCTTTGCTAAAAAAGAAAAATCATATCCTCAGGCCCTTCCTGATCTGTTCAAATTAGTTTTCCCACCTTCACCCCAGTCATTCTTGTTATTCCCAGTACTCTGCTTGATTTTCATTTTTTTATCATTCTATCACCATTATTATATGTTCGTTTATTGTTTATATTCTCCTCCAGAATACAAGTTCCATTTATACCTGCATTTTCAGCATCTGGAGCAATGGCTAGTACACATTAGACCCTCAGAAGATATTTGTTGATTGAGTGAATGAACAAATGAATGTTCAGGCCAACAGGGAGTAAAAACAACTAAGAGAAGAAGGTCTTCAATGATATGTGAGTTTGTTCTCTCAGTAAAAATCTAGTGCATGTTGCATATTGTATTATGGGATTATTTCAGTCTGCAATTTATTTTCTTGACATTAGGCAGTTCTTAAAGAACAACTTTCATGTATCTGATCCATAGCAAAGGCCACAGCCCTACCCCAGCCTGCATTTGAGCTGAACATAGCAATTCTTCTTCCTTGATTTTTCTCACTCCATCCCTTTACTGTGCCCTGATTTCTCTGCTGAAATGCTGGACATAAAAGGATAAACATGCAAGTAAGCACTGTTGACGTGTTATCATCAAGAGAGCCTGGTTATTGGGAGGCAAAGTAATGTGAGTTTTGAGCTTGTGTGTTGGAGGCAGATAAACCTTGCTCCTCATTGTTCTCTAATTCTAGTTTCTTCATCTGTAAACTAGGGGTAATGTTTACTTTTAGGGTTCTAGGGAATAAATAATATTTGTATATAAGGTGCCCATAGTACTTTTTTAATCAGTGGTATATCAAAACAGGAAATCTTTTGCTTCCTGTTCATAACTGTCATTTAGAGAATTTTAAAGGACTTTCAAGGAAAGGAAATTTTGAGAAAAGCAATGAGACTGTTTTGTTTCACCGCAAAGAAGAAAGGAGGCTTGTGTTATTTTGG
This sequence comes from Delphinus delphis, assembly GCF_949987515.2. Lineage (NCBI taxonomy): Eukaryota > Metazoa > Chordata > Mammalia > Artiodactyla > Delphinidae > Delphinus > Delphinus delphis. Next base: position 47,383,890 of record NC_082683.1, read on the forward strand.
CAGGAGTCTGCTGAAGGTAGGGGTCAGACCATGTGTGCATCAGATGACACTCCTGACTCCCAGAATGAAGGCTCTTGATACAAATGAGTAAGGGTGGCTGATGCCACACAAGGCCCTGCTTGCTGACACATGGTGTCCCTTGGCTTGTAATAGCCTAGGTATGGATATAGTGTCATCCAAACATTCTTTCTTAACGTTTTAAATTGAATTGTACCATGTATGTAAAGCGGTACATACATTCCAAGTGATTTCTTACATAAATCCTCAATGAATTTTCACAGACTGAACATAGACATATAACCACTACTTAAAGGCACAAAAAATGACCAGTATCACACAAGCCCCCCACCTTTGTCCCATTTTAGTTAACGTTTCCATCTTCCACCCCCACCAAAGGTCACCACTATCCATGGATTATAAATAGTTTCATCTATTTTTGAACTTCATAGAAGTATAATCATATTTCTCTCATTTATTTAACTTAAGATTATGTTTGTGAGATTTACCCACGTCATTGCATGTAGTTGTAATTCACTCATTCTCATTGCTGTATAGTATTACATTAAGACTATACCATTATTTATACATACTGTATAATAATAATAATTCAAATTATTATACATATTATACAGTTTGTAGCCTTTACAGAAGAATGACATTTTGACAGTTCTTTGAGCCTCAAATATAAATAGATTATAATTTAGACCTAAAATACACAATAGTTTATTTTTTGATTGTTCTTTTATTGGATTTTAATAAAGGATTTCTATTCAATTAGATTTTATTAAAATATTTTAATAAATCTTAATTAGATTTAATTGTTTATTAGCTATATTACTGTTCTAAATTATGATAGTAAAATTGAATGAAGTATTTTAAATGAATTAATATGGAATAATATATAGGAAGAGAAGTGTTCCAAGTTATTTTTCATAAAATTATAGGGTCCATGCTTGTGGTAAAAAACGCTAGACTTCATTGGGAATGATACTGGACATTAGAAAAATTATAGTCTTCGTGCAAAACAATCATGTATTTACAACTCCATAATACAGCCATAAGAAGTCCTGCGTCTTGTGTATCAAGAAAAGCTGGAAAGCATCCAGAAAATGACAACTAAAATCAAGAGGCTAGAGTGGCTTAAAAGATTTATACCCTTAAAAGATGTAGTGTGGAATGATCCCTGGGGATATAATTACAAAAATCTTAGAATTGGAAGGGGAATTAGGCTTGATCTAGTCCAACCTGTTAGTTAATGCAGGAATTTATCTTATGGTGATCTTGACAAAGATCAGAGGCTGATCAGAGGCTGAGGTTCAGAGGCTGAACGTCCTCTGTTTGAATATTGGATGGTGCATGCTGCTGGGTTTTAATTCCAGCCCTGCTACTTCATAGCTGAACGAATGTGGGCAAATCCGTAACTTCTCTGTGCCTCATTTTCTCGGCTTACCGCTTATTGCCAACCCTGGCAATAGAAAAAGACTACAGGGGACTTGACCTCCAGCCCCCTCCCATCTAGTATTGAGAGATGAACTGAAAAATCAATAAATGTTAGTGTTACACATCCTGTGAAAAAAAGGATACTCAGGGTACAGTAGTAACATTAAAAATTTTTAATGTTTTAATTTTCAGTATAGGCTTGAGTGGTGAAAAAGGAGGTGAGAGGGGCTTCGTAGAGCAGAGGACTCTGTTGAAAGAATTTGTATTGATTATTCCCAGTTTTGCTCCTAGAACAATATAAAACAGTTTTATTCTTTCTTCTGTATAACAACTCTTCACCTTATCAAATGTAAAATTCTAAAAGGATAGATTGGGTAAGTATAGATTTTTCAATCGCTTTAGAGAGTATTTTGTATAATTTGAATAGAGTTTGGGAAAAACAAAATGGACCACTAATGAGTGATAATTTCGTAGAATCCTTTAATCCAAGAAATTGTATGGGCTATAAATTATAGTCTATTTCCATTAGTTCATGGATGGTAGTTCAGCAAAATGGGAAATTTGAAATAAGTTCAAACATTTTGCATTTTAAAGTATTCTGAATAGGGTATTATTGAGGTTCAGCTGTGAATGACAAGAATTTTCAAAGTTAAGAATAGCTTAAACAAGGTAGTATTTTACTCTCTTGTAACAGTCTGAGCAGGTAGTTCCAGGCTTCAGGATGGAGGAAGGGATGAAGAAGCTGCTGCTAGAGACATTTCTGCTCGCATGTCATTGGCCAGAACATAGGTCACATGGCCATACCTAGTTACAGGAGATATTAGGATGCAGTCTCTACTCTGGGTAGACACATGCACAGGTGTAATTTGGGAATCACATGTCTGGGAAGGAAGGCTGGAATAGATATTGGGGGACACCTAGCAGTGTGACAGAACTAACATGTTCACTGCTTACATCCCAAGTGCCTATTAACTTCACTTGGTATGGAATACACCATAGTAGGCATTCATTAAATAGTTGTTCCATGGATGAGTGTTCTTTATTGCTCCTGTCAAAAGAGGTATTGAGCTGGATATTTACTTATATACATGATAAATTATGGCAAATTTGTCCATCCTTGGTTTTTAAAAATGTTTTGTTTCTCATCTATGTTCTCCCTTCACAAATAAGGTATCCCTAACAGTTTTCAGACAGATTTGCTACCATACAGAATCGATTTTAGCTCCTTTATTGCTGATTGTTTTTCTCCCTACTAAAACTTGGAGACCTATTAAATCTCTCTTTACATGTGTCTTTGATCAACACAGCCGTGGCATGTAAATGGTGCTCAGTAAATGTTTTTAGATTGAATAAATGAATGTTAGTTAAACATTAATGAATCCAAGCCTTTTTCCCCCTGTTACTTCCATAGAAAATTTATAGCTGTAATACACAAAAAGAAATTCTTGGTGTTAAATCTGTTTATATTACAAGATTTTTAGGAATATTCATTCGGCTTTCAGGTAGGATGTGATTATGAGACAACTATCTGGATTTAATTAATTATAGCTAAGTACTAATTCACTTAATAAGTTATTAGGTAATAGAGGCTAGTATATTTCAGCAAAAAGAGGAGGTGTTCTTAATGCATTTGAATCTTTTGACCTCAGATAACCAATTAGCTTATCAGTGTGCTTAAGTGTTTCAAGGGATGATGCCATTTCTTTTTTTTTAAATTTTATTGGAGTATAATTGATTTACAATGTTGTGTTAGTTTCAGGTGTACAGTACAGTGATTTAGTTATACATATACATATGTTCATTCTTTTTCAAATTCCTGTCTCATAAAGGTTATCACAGAATATTGAGTAGAGTTCCCTGTGCTATATAGTAGGTCCTTGTTGGTTATCTATATATAGTAGTGTGTGTATGTGTATGTTAATCCCAAGCTCCTGATTTATCCCTCCCCCCAACGTTTCCCCTTTGTAAACCGTAAGTTTGTTTCTGATATCTGTAAGTCTTTTTCTGTTTTGTACATAAGTTCATTTGTGTCATTTTTTAAAAAAATTAGATTCCACAGATGAGTGATATCATATGAAATTTGTCTTTCTCTGTCTGACTTCAATTTGTATGATAATCTCTGGGTCCATCAATGTTGCTGCAAATGGCATTATTTGGTTCTTCTTTGTGGCTGAGTAACATTCCATGTATACATGTACCACATCTTTATCCATTTCTCTGTCGATGGACATTTAGTTTGCTTCCATGTCTTGGCTACTGTAAATAGTGCTGCAATGAACATTGGGGTGCATGTATCTTTTTGAATTATGTTTTCTCCAGATATATGCCTAGGAGTGGGGATTGCTGGATCATATGGTAGTTCTATTTTTGTTTTTTAAGGAACCTCCATACTGTTCTCCACAGTGGTTGTACCAATTTACATTTCTACCAACAGTGTAAGAGGGTTCCCTTTTCTCTACACCCTCACCAACATTTATTGTTTGTAGAGTTTTTGATGATGGCCATTCTGACCGGTATGAGGTGATACCTCATTGTAGTTTTGATTTGCATTTCTCTGATAGTTAGTGATGTTGAGCATCTTTTCATGTGCTTTTTGTCCTTCTGTATGTCTTCTTTGGAGAAATGTCTATTTAGATCTTCCACCCATTTTTTGATGTTGTTTTTTTTTTTCATTTTTGATCTGCATGAGCTGTTTGTCTATTTTGGAGATTAATCCCTTGTCAATCACATCATTTGCAAATATTTTCTCCCATTCCGTGGGTTGTCTTTTCATTTTGTTTATGGTTTCCTTTGCTGTGCAGAAGATTTTAAGTTTAATTAGCTCCGATTTGCTTATTTTTGTTTTTATTTTCATTACTGTATGTCATGGTTCAAAGAAGAATTTGCTGCAATCTATATCAATGAGTGTTCTGCCTATGTTTTTCTCTTAAGAGTTTTATAGTGTCTGGCCTTACATTTAGGTCTTTGATCCATTTTGAGTTTATTTTTGTGTATGGTGTTAGGGAGTGTTCTAATTTCATTCTTTTACATGTAGCTGTCCAGTTTCCCCAGCACCACTTATTGAAGAGACTGGCTTTTCTCCACTGTATAGTCTTGCCTCGTTTGTCATAGATTAATTGACCATAGGTGCATGGGTTTATTTCTGGGTTTTCTATCATGTTCCATTGATCTATATTTCTGTTTCTGTGCCAGTACCATACAGTTTTGATTACTATAGCTTTGTAGTATAGTCTGAAGGCAGGGGGCCTGATTCCTCTAGCTCCTTTTTTCTTTCTCAGGATTGCTTTGGCTATTTAGGGCCTTTTGTGTTTCCATACAAATTTTTAAAAATTGGGGGCTTGTTCTGTGAAAATTGCCATTGGTAATTTAATAGGGATTGCACTGAATCTGTAGATTGCCTTGGGTAGTGTAGTCATTTTGACAATATTGATTCTTCCAATTCAGGAACATGGTATATCTTTCCATCTGTTTGTGTCATCTTCGATTTCTTTCATCAGCATCTTATAGTTTCCAGAGTACAGGTCTTTTGTCTCCTTAGGTAGGTTTATTCCTAGATATTTTATTCTTTTTGATGCAATGGTATATGGGATTGTTTCCTTAATTTTTCTTTCTGACCTTTTGTTCTTAATGTATAGGAATGCAACAGATTTCTGTGTATTAATTTCATATGCTTCAACTTTGCTGAATTCCTTGAGGAGCTCTAGTAGTTTTCTGGTAGCATTTTTAGGATTTTCTATGTATAGTATCATGTCATCTGCAAACAGTGACAGTTTTACTTCTTCTTTTCCAATTTGTATTCCTTTTATTTCTTTTTCTTCTCTGATTGCCATGGCTAGGACTTCCAAAACTATGTTAAATAATAGTGGTGAGAGGGGACATTCTTGTCTTGTTCCTGATCTTAGAGTGAATGCTTTCAGTTTTTCACCATTGAGAATGATGTTAGTTGTGGGTTTGTCATATATGGCCTTTATTATGTTGAGGTAATTTCCCTCTGTGCCCACTTTCTGGAGAGGTTTTATCATAAATCGGTGTTGAATTTTATCAAAAGCTTTTTCTGCATCTATTGAGATGATCATATGGTTTTTATTCTTCAGTTTGTTAATGTGGTGTATCACAGTGATTGATTTGCAGATACTGAAGAATTCTTGCATCCTTTGGATAAATCCCACTTGATCATCATGTATGATCCTTTTAGTGTATTGTTGGATTTGGTTTGATAGTTTTTTGAGGACTTTGCATGTATGTTCATTAGTGATATTGGCATGTAATTTTCTTTTTTTGTGATATCTTTGTCTGGTTTTGGTATCAGGGTGATGGTGGCCTCATAGAATGTGCTTGGGAGTGTTCCTTCTGCAATTGTTTGGAAGAGTTTCAGAAGAATAGGTGTTAACTCTTTTCTAAATGTTTGATAGAATTCACCTGTGAAGTCATCTGGTCCTGGACTTTAGTGTGTTTGAAGTTTTTAAATCACAGTTTCAATTTCAGTATTTGTGATTGGTCTGTTCATATTTTATATTTCTTCCTGGTTCAGTTTGGAAGGTTGTGTATTTCTAAGAATTTGTCCATTTCTTCTAGGTTGTCCATTTTACTGGCCTATAGTTGTTTGTAGTAGTCTCTTATGATCCTTTGTATTTCTGTGGTGTCTGTTGTAACTTCTCCTTTTTCATTTCTAATTTTATTGATTTGAGCCCTGTATCTTTTTTTCTTGATGAGTCTGGCTAAAGGTTTGTCAGTTTTGTTTATCTTTCTGAAAAACCAGGTTTATTTCATTGATCTTTTCTGTTGTTTTCTTTGTCTCTATTTCGTTTATATCTTCTCTGATATTTTTGATTTCTTTCCTTCTACTAACTTTAGGTTTTGTTTATTCTTCTTTCTCTAGTTGCTTTAGGTGTAAGGTTAGGATGTTTATTTGAGATTTTTCTTGTTTCCTGAGGTAAGATTGTATTGTTCCTAACTTCTCTCTTAGAACTGCTTTTGCTGTGTCTCATAGGTTTTGTATTGTGGTGTTTTTGTTGTCATTTGTCTCTAAGTATTTTTTTTAATTTCCCTTTGATTTCTTCAGTAATCCATTGTTTGTTTAGTAACATGTTGTTTAGCCTCCATGTGTCTGTCTTTTACAGTTTTTTTCCCCTGTAATTGATTTCTAATCTCATAGTGTTGTGGTCAGAAAAGATGCCTGATATGACTTTAATTTTCTTAAATTTACCAAGGCTTGATTTGTGGCCAGAGATGTGATCTATCCTGGAGAATGTTCCATGTGCACTGGAGAAGAAAGCGTGTTCTTTTGCTTTTGAATGGAATGGTCTATAAATATCAATTAGGTTCATCTGGTCTAAAGTGTCATTTAAGGGCTGTGTTTCCTATTGATTTTCTGTCTGGATGATCTGTCCATTGATGAAAGTGGGGTCCCCCATTAGTATTGTGTTACTGTTGATTTCTCCTTTTATGGCTGTTAGCATTTGCCTTATATATTGAGGTGCTCCAGTGTGGGGTGCATATATATTCACAATTGTTATATCTTCTTGTATTGATCCCTTGATCATTATGTAGTGTCCTTCCTTGTCTCTTAGAACAGTCTTTATTTTAAAGTCTATTTTGTCTAATACAGGTATTGCTACTCCAGCTTTCTTTTTATTTCCACTTGCATGGAGTATCTTTTTCCATCCCCTCACTTTCAGTCTGTATGTGTCCCTAGATCTGAAGTGGGTCTCTTATAAACAGCATATATTTGGGTCTTATTTTTGTGTCCATTCAGCCAGTCTGTCTTTTGGTTTGAGATTTAATCCATTTAAATTTAAGATAATTATCAATATGTATGTTCTTATTGCCATTTTGTTAATTGATTTGGCTTTGTTTCTGAAGGTGTTTTTTCTTCCCTTCCTTTTTTGTTCTCTTCCCTTATGATTTGATGTCTAGCTTTTGTGCTGTGTTTGGTTTGCTTTTTCTTTTTTGTATGTGTATCCATTGGAGATTTTTGGTTTGTTGTTCCCATGAGGCTTTGATATAGCAGTCTATATATGTACAAGATTGTTTTGAGTTGCTGGTCTCTTAATTTCCAGTGCCTTTTCAATATCCTGTGTTTGTACTCTTCTCACAGTTGCTGGTTTTGATATCATATTTGTGTGTGGGTGATTTCCTACCTTTGCTTTGTGTTTGCCTTTACTGGTGAGCTTTGTGATTTGTACTCTTCTTGTTTCTGGCTGTGGCCTTTTATTTTCTGCCTAGAGAAGTTCCTAGGATTTGTTTAATGCTGGTTTGGTGGTATTGAATTCTCTTAGCATTTGCTTGTCTGTAAAGATTTTGATTTCTCTGTCAAATCTGAATGAGAGCCTTGCTGGTAGAGTATTCTTGGTTGCAGGTCCTTCCCTTTCACTCTGAATATATCATGCCCATTCCCTTGTGGCCTGCCAGGTTTCTTCTGAAAACTCAGCTGATAACTTTATGAGGATTCACTTGTGTGTTGTTTGTTGCTTTTCCCTTGTTGCTTTTAAATTTTGGGGGGGCTTTAATTTTTGTCAGTTTGATTAATATGTGTCTTAGCATCTTGTATGGGACTCGCTTCACTTCCTGGACTTGAGTGAGTGTTTCCTTTCTCATGTTAGAGTAGTTTTCAGCTATAATGTCTTCAAATATTTTCTCAGGCCCTTTCTCTCTCTCTCTTCTCCTTCTGGGACCCCTATAATGTGAATGTTAGTGCATTTAATGTTGTCCCAGAGGTCTCTTAGACTATCCTCATTTCTTTTCATTATTTTCTTTATTCTGTTCTGTGACAGTGATTTCTACCTTTCTGTCTTCCAGCTCACTTATTCGTTCTTCTGCCTCGATTATTCTGCTATTGATTTCTTCTAGTGTATTTTTCATTCAAGCTGTTGTATTGTTCATCTCTGTTTCTTTGTTCTTTAAACCTTCTAACTCTTTGTTAAACATCTCTTGTATCTTCTCGATCTGTGCCTCCATTATTTTTCTGAGATCTTGGAACATCTTTACTATCATTACTCTAAATTATTTTTCGGGTAGGTTGCCTATTTCCATTTCATTTAGTTTTTCTTGTGGGTTATCTTGTTCCTTTGTCTGGAACATTTTTCTCTGCTGTCTCATTTTGTCTCACTTTGTGTGATTGTGGTTTCCATTCCACAGGCTGCAGGATTGTAGCTCCTCTTGCTTCTGCTGTCTGTCCCCTGGTGGATGAGGTTGGTCCTTGGGCTTATGCAGGCTTCTTCGTGGGAGGGACTGGTTCCTGCCCACTGGTGGGTGGATCTAGGTCTTGTCCCTCTGGTGGGTAGGGCCTTGTCAAGGGATGTGTTTAGAGATGGCTGTGAGCTCAGTATGGTGTTAGCAGCCTGTCTGCTGATGGGTGGGGCTGTGTTCCTATCCCGCTCGTTATTTGGCCTGAGGCATTCTAGCAGTGAAGCCTGTAGGCTCCTGGGTAGGACCAGGTCTTGATACCAAAATGGCGACCTCTGGGAGAACTCACACTGATCAATATTTTCTGGGGCCCATGCCACCAATGTCCTTGCCTCCACAGTGAACCACAACCAACCCCTGACTCCCCAGGAGACCCTCCAAGACCTGTAGGTAGGTCCAGCCCTGATTCCTATTGAGTTACTGCTTTCTGCTGGGTCCCTGTGTATGTGAAACCTGTGTGAGCCCTCCAGGAGTGGAGTCTATGTTTCCCACAGTCCTGTGGAGCTCCTGCACTCAAGCCCCACTGGCCTTCGAAGCCAGATGGTCTGGGAGTTCCTCCTTCTGATGCCAGACCCTCAGGCTGGGGAGCCTGACAGGGGCTCAAGATTTTCACTCTTGTGGGAGAACCTCTTCAATACAGGTATTTTCTAGTGTGTGGGTCATCTACAAAGGGGTATGGGGTTTGATTATGTCATGAAAGCACCCCTCCTACAGTTTTGTTGTGGCTCTTTCTTTGTCTTTGAATGTAAAATATCTTCTCTGGTAGGTTCTGGTCTTTTGTCAGTGGTTATTCAGCAGTAAGTTGCGATTTTGGTGTTTTCATGAGAGGAAGTGAGCTCAAGTTCTTCTCCTCCACCATCTTTTCCGGGATTGAGGGGCTGCCCTTAGTCTGGATGGTGGCTGTCTCTTTCCTCAGTGTGTGTTGGCTATTATCCCCTTGATACAGCGTATGCAGGTGCAGTGGCCCTTGTGCACTCTGGGGAGAGCGGTGGCAGGGCTCGTTGCTTGCTTGCAGGTCTGCTAGGGGCAGCTGCCATTCCCACACTCCCGGGACAGAGCTTGGCACCTGCTCACCAGTCTCCTAAGGGTGGCCACTACCCATGCACTCCTGGGACAGCACTCCTCTGGAGCCCAGGATGGTGGTGACAACTTGTGCCCACCCCCAGAGTTCCTGTAGGTGGTGTCCTCTTGCCTGGGAGAGCCCACAGGGAAGGAAGCTCTTATGGTGTTCCTGCCTCTCTCCTCGTGAACCCCCAAATAATGGCACCTTGCCTCTCCAGTGAGCTCTGGTTTCTTCTGAGTACCCCCTCAGTTGCCACAGTCCAGCCTCTTCAGGCTGTCTCTGCACATCCAACCCCGGTCCTCTTCCTGGGTCTGACCTCTGAAGGCTGAGCTTCAGCACCCAGCCCCCACCCACACTGACAGGCAAGTGTCTAAGGCTGGGGAGCACAGGGTGGCAGTGACAACCTTCTGTGTTCGTTACTCTCCATTTTGCCTTCCACAAACCGGTTGTTGCACTCTCCTGCTAGGCTCCAAAGCTCCCCCTCCATGCAGGCTGATCTCCACACTGGTGAGGGTACTCCCCAAGGGGCATAAACCTTTCTTCCTTCACAGCTCCCTTCCTGGGGTTCAGGCCCTGTCCCAGTTCCTTTCTTTGTCTTTTTCCTTTGTCCTATATGGTTACATGGAGGTTTTCTTGCCCTTGCGGAAGTCTGAGGTCTTCTGCCAGTGTTCAGTAGATTTTCTGTATGAATCATTCCACTTGTAGATGTGCTTTTAATGTTTCTGTGGGAGAAGGTGAGCTCCCTGTCCTGCTCCTTTGCCATCTTGATCCTCCCCCAACTCCATCGATGCCATTTCTTTGCTGTTGCTTTGCAAGGAAAAATTTCTTCAGGTATGAAGGTAAATGAGTGTGTTATTTCTTCAGATATCATAGACAAAGCAATGATTTGAAAAAACTTTAATTAAAAATTTAGCTTTATTGGGGTATAATTGACAAAATTATAAAATAATTTTCATCATGGTGATGTTTTACATTAGATCCTCATATCTTATTCATCTTAGTGCAGAAAGTTTGTGCCCTTTTACCCACTTCTTATTTCCCTCATCCCCCAGCTCCTAGCAACCACTCTTCTACTCTCTGTTTCTATGAGTTTGACATTTTTTCTTTGATATCCCACATATAACAGGATCTCATGTAGTATTTCTTTATCTGGCTCATTTCACTTAGCATAATACCCTCAAGGTCCATCCATGTTGAAAATAGGATTTCTTTCTTTCTCATGACCTAATAATATATTGCACTGTGTGTGTGTGTGTGTGTCTCTGTGTGTGTGTGTGTACATGAGAGAAAGAGAGAGAGAGAGAGAGAGAGAGAGAAAGAGGGAATATGCACACCACATCTTCTTCATTCATTCATTCATATGTTCATGGACACTGAGGTAGTTTCCATATCTTTGCTTTTGTGAATAATGCTGCGATGAACATGTGAGTGTAGATATTTCTTTGATATCCTGTTTTTATTTCAAGTATCCAGAAGTGGGATTGCTGGATCATATGGTAGTTCTATTTTTTATTTTTTGAGGAACCTCCACACTGTTTTACATAGTGGTTACATCAATGTACATTCCCATCAACAGTGCACAAGGGTTCCCCTTTCTCCACATCTTCACCAACACTTGTTATCTTTTCAGTTTTAATGACAGCCATTCTGACAGGTGTGAGGTGATAGCTCATTGTGGTGGTGGGTTTGATTTGCATCTACCTGATGGTTAGTGATGATTACCTGATGATTTTGTGTACGTGGCCATTTGTATACTTTCTTTGGCAAGAGGTTTATTCAGTTTTTCTGTCCATTTTTAAAAATCAGATTGTTTGGTTTTTTGCTATTAAGTTGTTAAGTAATTTATATATTTTGGGTATTAAAACCCCTTATCAGGTATATAATTTGCAAATTTTTTCTTCCATTCAGTAGGTTGCCTTTTCATTTTGTTGATGTTTTCTTTTGCTATGCAGAAGCTTTTTAGTTTGATTTAGTCCCACTTGTTTATATTTGCTTTTGTTGCCTTTGCTTTTGTTGTCAAGTCCCAAAAAATCATTGCTAAGACTAATATCAAGGAGCTTACCCCCTTCTAGAAGTTTTATGGTTTCTGGTTTTAAATTTAAGTCTTTAATCCATTTTGAGTTGATTTTTATGTACTGTGTGAGATAGGGGTCTATTTTCATTCTTTTGTATGTGGCTATCCAATTTTCCCAACACCAATTATTGGAGAGAGTATCTTTTCCCCATTGTATATTCTTGATTCTTTTGTCATAAATTAATTGACCTTATATGCATGAGTTTATTTATGGGCTCTTTATTCCATTAATCTCTGTGTCTGGTTTTATGCCAGTACTGTGCTGTTTTGATTACTATAACTTTGTAATGTAGTTTGAAATCAGGAAGTATGATGCATCCAGTATGTACAAAATACTGTGCTTATATACTTCCTAGGAGATTCAGATGAATACTGACTGTCTTATTCAAGGAGGATAAGAGCTAATAGCTCATGTCATGTGATTTTTCAAAAATACAAATATATAAAATAGCCTCAAAATGATGAATGACACATGAGCTTTATAAATATACTGTGAGGGTTTGAAAGAAGTTCAAACCCTCAGTATTACATCATTTGAGATTCCATCAAATAGGGAGAAAATGGGAAAGCTTTATAGAAAAGGCAAAAAAAAAAAAAGGGTTACTTGTGGATTTTCTGATGAAATAGTTTTGAAACTAGTTATGAGTTTTAGTTTATTATAGCAATTATTTATTCTTCAATAATACAATGACTGGATTAACCAGAAGAGGAGAAAGAAAGAGATTAACAAAACATAGTAAATTCTATTCTATTCTATACAAAAGATGTTTCAAATTTGATTATACTTTTAGGTAAGAATTTGGACTTCAGTCATCCTTTTCACAAAGATTTAATTAACATCTCTGTACTAGGTGTTGAGGATACAGAGGAGACTAAGATATAGTTTCTGTCCTCAAGGAGTGCATACTCCAATAGAAGAGACAGACATGAAAAGAGATATCTTCTGTTCTATGCAATAAATGGTATCAAAGAGGCATATATGAGTAAAGAAGTTTGGAGTTACAGTGGAAGGAAGCATGAATAAATAATTATGTTGCTATGACAGCAAGGTTATTTTCCTTTTTCTTTTCTCTAGTTGGAGAACATCAATTAACAGGCCATAAGGTGGCAGTTAAAATTTTAAATAGACAGAAGATTCGCAGTTTAGATGTTGTTGGAAAAATAAAACGAGAAATTCAAAATCTAAAACTCTTTCGTCATCCTCATATTATCAAACTGTAAGTATTTTTGCACTTGATAATATAAAAGAGAAACTGTCTTGAAATATTATATTTAATAATTACTTATTTTTAGTTAAACTTTTATAAATATACAATTTTTTCATATTTATATTTAGCAAGTGTTAATTCATTTAACCTCATCAATCCTTTTTTGCATACTTCTGGTTTAGAATTAAAAGTCTAATTGTAAATTGGCTCATCGCTAATATTCGTGTTGAAGGTCATTTAGTACTTTGCTATTTCTAGATTTCTTTTATAATTATTTTCTAGTCACTTTTAATTAACATACCAAGATATTTTCTTTATGGAAAAGGTAGACAGTTACTATTAAAGATTATCTGCCATAGTATTGAATATTATTTGCCAAACTGCAATCATTACTTTAATTACTGATCGTAAAGCCCTTAGGAAGGCAAATGATTTTTTTTCTTTTTGGATAAGACAAGTTACAAACTTAGAAGATAAGTAAATTAAGAGTTTAATAAATACACTAAGTAATTAAATTGGAAGGTAAATAATTTAAAATCAGCTAGACCCATAGACAATTTAGACATTAAGTATGCAACAGTGTTCCTTTACATCATTTGAAGTTATGTTTAATATTTATTGTGAAAATGTAATATGCTAAACACTGAAAACTGTCTTTACTTTTATCTTAAAGCTTGGATAGAGTTTAATAAAATAAATATTAATTTTATTGACTACCTGATAATGGCTAGAAACTGTACTGAGCATTCTACATACATAATTTCACTTCACTTCACTTCATTCTCACAATAAGCATATAAGGAGTATTGTTATCCTCATTTTATTGATAAGAAAATTGTATGTCTAAAGAAGATCAGCAGCTTGTCCAAGGTTAAATAGCTAGTAAGTTGCAGAGCTAGTAGTTGTGTTCATATCTGATTTCAAATGCCATGCTGTTAATTTCTACTCCAGTACTGAGAAAACTGAGATGACAAGCAGTAGTATTAATATCTTTGAGGCTTTGTTTGCTAGGTCATTATAGTCAGAGGTTATATTTAGCCTAAACTTTGTTAGTGAGTAATCTTTAGATGTCAGCATTGATGGGGAACTACTTGATAACCCTCTAGAGGTATGTTGTCTACCTAATAACAAGGCTGCGTAGTAGCTGTGGTAGGGAATAGTGTCCCTCAGTCCCAAGATGTCCTAATCCCCAGTGAGTATGTTATATTACATGGCAAAGGAGAAGTCCAAGGTTATGGATGGATTTAAGGTTGCTAGTCAGCTGACAAAAATAGGGGGATTTTCCTGGGTTATCTGGGTGGTCTGAGTGTAATACAATGGTCCATAGAAGTGGAAGAGGGAATCATAAGCCAGAGGAAGAGATTTGAGGATGGAAGCAAGGTCAGAGTGATGGGATATGAGAAGGACTGAACTGGCTGTGGCTGGCTTTGAAGATGGAGGAAGGGGGCCATGAGCCAAGGATTGCAGATGGTCTCTAAAAGTTGGAAAATACAAGGAAATGGATTTCTTTTAGAGCCTCCAGGAGGCAATGCAGCCCTGCTATGTCTTGATTTTTTAGCCCAGTGAGGCACGTGTCAGACTTCTACCCTATCAGACTTCTTACCCCTATGTAAGATAATACAGAATACATTTGTGTTGTTTTAAGCACTAAGTATGGCAACAATAGGAAACCAATACAGTAGCATTCTTGAAATCCTTAAATGAATGGCTGATCCAGTTATTGCTGGGATTTGGAACATGCATTTATATATTTCTAGTATTTATAGTATTTCTATAACTAGATACATTTATTGCTAGAGAACCATTGCAAATTGGTATGTTAAATGAGGGTCCCACTCAGTGTATCTTACCAACAGCATGAATATGTCACTGACTGTTCAAAGAAGGCTTTTTTTGGGTTTGGTGTGCCATTGGGTGACCTGTGATGACTCTTTTCTCACATCACTATGATGAAAACTTCATTCTAACAGTAAGCTTCAGTGTCATTTGATCTTCATTTGAAGTTCACTTGATCATAAACGTAAACAGGAAATGAGGCCCCTGAAATTGTATGGCAGTACTTGATTATGAGGTTGTCGTCTAGGACCTGTATTCTAGATAATCCAGAATATGTATATACAAGCTTTTAAAGATGATCATAGGAATTAAAATATCACCTATGAGTTCAGTGACTCACTCTTGTATTCTTTGTTTCCTTAACTTTAAAATGGGGATACCCCATGGTGCTCTTTGAGGATTAAATGTGTTCTTACTGTTACAATGCCTGCTATTAGATGTGCATTGGCCCAGAAGCAGGAATTGGCAGGCTGCAAGCTGATTCCAGTCCTCTCATGATTCCGAATGATTTTCAGTTAAGTGAAACAGCTCATGTCTGACTTCAGCTCCATGTTAGTAATGACTTTATTCTAGTTACTGAATGACTTCTAAGCTAAGTCTCTTTGCTCTTCCTTACTGAGTGGTCACTTCCTATAAGAGGAGAAAACTGGGAAACCAGACTAAAAAATGTCACGTGCCAAAGTGAGAATGGAGAGGGGAGAGATCTCTGTATTTTCCTTGTTTCCTGACTTCACCACTTTTAGAATGCCAACCCTGAAAGATCCCAGGGAACCTTTGTCCATTTAGGGTATGAGTTCTAGTTCCTGTTCCGTTCCTATAAACACAAATCAGATTTTGTCAATAAGCAGTTGCAGTTGTCGTGAGGATTTAGAAGCTTATTTTTGATGTTATAACTACTAGTGTTTTCTTCCTTCCATTTCTGTAATTACTTATAATTGTTTGATTTTGGTTTGATTACTTATATCATTCTGTTTTAGAATTATTTAATTATTTGCTGTTTTGTGAAGGAGTTATAGAATGTTCTCAATACTACTCAAAGGTAATTGGCAGAGGTGAATTTAATGTTTAAAGCTTCTGGCTTCCAGCCTTGAGCTTATCCATTCTGCCACATTTCCTCTTTAATTGTGGATCTGAATTTTTTTAAAAAAGGCACTCATGTATTCTTGCTACACAACAAGCTTACTGACATAGCCTTTAACAGCGTCGGTGATTTAAACAGGGAGAGAGACCTGATCCTTTTAGTCGTTTTGTTTGTTCTCTGCAGTCTTGGACTAACTGCCAAGAATAGTTTCCTTGCTACAGAATGGGCTTCTAGAGTAAGCAAGAAAGTTTGAAAAGTAAATACTAAGAATGAAGGTTATATATTGCACAATTTCTCTATTAATTCCAATTGAAAAAACCCCACTGGGAGAAAATTAAAAGGAATAAACAGGATTGAAAGGAAACTCCAAACTTTCCCATGAACTAGAATTTGTTGAAATGACTTTTGTCCTTGTTTTTCATTCCCCCATGGTTCTTAGGGAAACTTCATTTTAACTGGTCAAAGGATCAATACTTTCTAATTTGGTAGAGATGGTTTTGCCTGCCAACTCTTAAAAATGTTTATCTTATCCGACCTACGGACAGCTTTTAACATTATTCACCACTACCACCTTGAAATGTTGTAGTCTCTAGGTCTCCGTGGGACCACAGTCTTCTGATTTTCTTTTTACATTCTTGCCTCTTCTTGAGACTTTCTATTCTGGGTCCCTTGTTATCTGCCTGGCCATTAGATATTGATGTATTTCAGCATTCTGAGCTAGAGTAATCTTAGTGAACCCTTTTTGGGTGTCATTTGTCATCTCTATCTTAAAAATTTACAAATCTGTATTGCTCCTGAATTCTGGACACATTTATCGAACTATTTATTGGGTGTTTCCATTCTGGAGTCACAGAGTCATCTGAAACTAAGTTGAACTTTTTATCCCATATATACATATTTTTTGTGCGTGAATGAAAATACCATTCACACAGCTTCCTAAGCCTAAAACTTGGGCATCATACTTAACTCCTCTTCCCTCGCCCCTTACATATAATTGATCATTAAGTTCTGCCACTCTTAATCTTAAGTGTCCCCTAAATCTTGTTCATTTCTCTCTGCTCTTATTGTCAGGTCACCACCTTCTCTTGCTTGCTATATTTCAACTGTTGCTTCTGCTTGGAAAACTTTACCTATATCTCCCTTCCTCTAGGCTTCCAATTCCAACGTCCTTTAAATATCAGCTTTTAAATGCAACTACCTCTAGAAAAACTACTTTGCCCTAGTCCTAACACTGGGTTAGGTTTCATCCTCTCGGTCCTGGAGCACCCAGAATTTCAGCTTTTCCAAAGTCCTGGGCATTATATTGTAATTGGTCATTTTCTTATTAGTATCGCCACGAGACTGAATTCTTTAGGAGCAGAAGCTATGTTTGTTTTTTCTTTTATTCAGCAAATTTTTATTGGGCACCTAGTATCTGATAGGTAAGGCATTGGGGGTACAGTGGTAAAAGACAGCGTCTCTGCCCTTGTGGAGTTTATGTTCTAGGGGTATCTAGCGTTCTCGATAGTAAGTAAACAAATTAACCAGACTGTTTTAGGCACTGATAAGTGCTATGAGGAGAGTGAAACAGGGTGCAGTCCTAGGGTGTGCCGAGGAAGGAGGAGGTGCTAATTTAGATTGGGTTGTTAAGAAAGCTTCACTGAGAGGTAAGGTTTGAGCTAAGACCTAAAGGATGATAAAGATCTAGCCATTTGAAAATCGGGGGACAGAGTGTTTTTAAAGCAAGGGCACCAGCAACCTCAGAGTTGCTGAGGTGGAAACAAAGTTCGAGTATTATAGGAAAAAGAAGATTGCTATGTCTGGAGTGGAGTGAATGATGGAAAGAGAGGTAGTTCATGAGGTCAGAGAGTAGACATGGACCACATATCATAGAATCTTGAAGATCTTGCTGATTTTGGATTCTGTTCAAAATGGGAAACTTTCAGAGAGCCGGGGGAGTGACATGATATGACCATAGTGTGGAATGGGTACAGAGGCAGAAGTGGAAGCAGAGAGACCAGTTAGGAAGCTGTTGCTATGGTCCAGCTGACAGATTAATGGTGGCTTTAGCCAAGTGGTGGTATAGATTTGTGCTGTCCAATACAGTAGCCACTAGCCATATGTGACATAAATTTAAATTAAATGAATTAAAAATTTTGGTTCTCTGGTCACACTATCCACATTTCAAGCGCTTAATAGCCACATGTGGCTAGTGGCTATCGTATTGGACAGAGAAGATATAAAATATTTCCATCATTGCAGAAAGTTGTATCTGACAACACTGGTCTAGCTGGAGGTAAATCTGTCAATTCAATATATATTTTGGAGGTAAAACTAATAAATTACTGAGGAAAAGAAAGGGAGTGAGGACCCTCCCCCCACTTTTTTTTTTGCCTGAGCAACTGGGATTTTGGGTTTTGGCTTGAAAAACTAGGTGTTGATAATGATACCATTTTCTGAGATACGAAGAATGGAGGAGAACCATGTTGGGATACAGGTGAACATTAATGGTCTGCTTTGGCTGTGTTAAGTTGAGAATCCCGTTAGATATCCAAGTGGAGATGTCCAATACCATCTTTATCTCTCCAACACCTAGTATAATACTAGGTGTTCAGTGATTACTTACTGCATATATAAGGAAGTAACATGTGAACAAGGTCCTGATGATTCTAGGAGGACAGCAAA
Source organism: Delphinus delphis (assembly GCF_949987515.2). NCBI lineage: Eukaryota > Metazoa > Chordata > Mammalia > Artiodactyla > Delphinidae > Delphinus > Delphinus delphis. Next base: position 47,402,441 of record NC_082683.1, read on the forward strand.
GCAAAAGAATGAAAGTGTAAAGAACATGGTGTGGTGGGAACAAACAGTCTGGTTTGTCTCATGTACAGAGTATGTATAGGGAGATGGAGGAAAATGAGGCCAGAGTGTTAGCTTGTTGATCCATTCATTCAACAAATGGTACCATTTAGGTACTGGGGATACACCACCAAACAAAAAGAGACAACAACAAAATTTCTGCTATTATGAAGCTCATATTTCTGTGTGTGTGTATTTTTTGTGTGTGTGTGTAGTGGGTGGCGTTGAAGAGATAGACAATAAATGCTATGTCAGTAAAATATGTTATATGTTAGACAGTGAAGAGGAGAGGGCATATGCCTGCAGATATCTGGAGGGGGGAATAACAGATGGTGAGAACAGCACATACAAAGGTTCTGAGGTGGATATTGCTACAGGCAGTAGTAGGTAGATCATAGTAGCAGAGTGATCTAGGGGGAATTGGAGTAAGAGATGTGGTCAGAGACATAAAGGGGAGCCAGATTGTGTAGGATACACTAGACCACTGTAAGAGCTTCGGCTTTTAACTCTGAGTAAAAGAGAAGCCATTGGCAAGTTTTGACCACAGGTGTCATGTGACCCGACTTACATTGAAGCAGGGAAATCAGTTAGGGGTCAATTGCAGTATTCTGAGCAAAAGAGATGGTGGCTTGGAATAGAGCGTAGTGTGGAGGGTGTTGAGAAGTAAGCATATTTTGTATATATTTTCAAGATAGAGAACAGCGTTTGCTGACAGATTAGATGTAGGCTGTGGAAGGAGAGAAGTCAAGGATGACTCCAAGGTTAGCTGGCGTGGGCAAATAAAAAAATGGAGTTGCCGTTAATTGAAATGGAAAAGATTGTAGGAGGAACAAGTTTGAAGTGGGATGTTAGGTATTAAGAATTCGATTTTGGTTTTTTGAAGTTGAAATGTTTATTAGGCATCCAAGTAGAGATGCAAGTAGGTTATTTGATATGCGAGTCTGAAGTTAAGGGGAGAGGTATAAACCAGAGATAAATTTGGAAGTCATCAGCGTATAGATGGTATTTAAGACATTTAAGGCCCAAAGACTAGATGGTGTCACCAAGGATGTGCATATAAATAAATAAGAATTCTAGGGAGTGATCTCTATGGCAGTATGATGTTAAGATGTCTGGGAGACGAGGAGGAACCAGCAAAGGAGAATGAAAGTGAACAGTTAAAATGATTGGAGGAAAACCAAGAGAATTTGGCGTCTTGAAGCCAAGGGGAAAATGTGTTTGAAGAAAGAGAGATTATTAACTGTTGCTATACTGCTGAATATTGAGTAAAATGAGGCTGAGAAGGAAGAGCTAATTGTAGAAGCCAAGTCCTTTAGTAGATGGGGCAAAGGAATCCAGTGCATAATTGGAGGAGTTAGTCTTAGACAGTATATAACCATGGAATGAGTCATTGTGTGTGGTAGAGGGAACGAGAGTTAGAACTGAGGAGTGAAGGAAATTAGAGGGCATGTATTGGACAGATCATCTAGATGGATATTTTGTTCACCCAGAATGATGACAGCATTAGCAGTGGGGAAAGAGACATTAAGTCAAAATGGGAGGGAGTTGACAATGAGGTTGGTTGATGACTATAACAAGAAAAGGTATTGGGTAGTGTGATCTGGTGGCCTGCACTTCAGAGACAGTGGGTTTTTGAGGGAATATTTCCTTTAGACCGTAGTTCATTACTAGACTATGGAAATTGGCCAGCATTTAAATTTTCATTGTGAGTTAATAAAATCTAGGCTGTGATCAGTAATGACTGCTGATATCTCAAAAAAGAGGCAGATATCCTACACCTGTGGCTGGAAGCACATACCACCATCTAGTCTTTAAGAAGAAAATTAAAATCAAACTGAAATCTGGTCAGGCCTCTGGATCCAACAGTATTTACTGAAGACTCCAATGTACTCGGAGGAATCAGCAACTACATTTATTAGAATTGTATCACTTTTCTCTTTTACCCCAAAGATGTACAGAGCAGAAAAGTGACTGAAAATTGTTGCTAAATCAGATCAGCCTACAGTGAAGTGACACAGCGGGTGGTCCGGCCCCTCAGTATTCATTTTATTCAATTAGAGTTTGCTGGGCTTCCCTGGTGGCGCAGTGGTTGGGAGTCCACCTGCCGATGCGGGGGGGCGCGGGTTCGTGCCCCAGTCCGGGATGATCCCACGTGCCGCGGAGCGGCTGGGCCCGTGAGCCATGGCCGCTGAGCCTGCGCGTCCGGAGCCTGTGCTCCGCGGCGGGAGAGGCCATAGCGGTGAGGGGCCCACGTACCGCAAAAAAAAAAAAAAAAAAAAGAGTTTGCTGCCTGTTAGGGCTGCTCTTACAGAACCGTCTTTTTTCTCTAGTTCTCAGGGAAGATTCCCCTTTCATAGTTCATTTGTAGTAGACTCAGCCTTATTTGCCAGTTATATTAGTTTATTCTGTGTGAAGTGGGGTACCTTGTCATTTTTCATCCCCAGGACTGACGATGGCTATTATAAATATTTCTTCTGAAAGTCTATAATCATTTTCAATACTACAGCTTTAATTTTTACTTTTTTCTATTGTTTTAATTGAAGCATAGTTTATTTACAATGTTGTGTTAATATTTTACTTTTTGCAAGTGTTTAATTTATACATGATGTGTCCTCTTTTAAAATATATAGTATATAGTTATATCACCAACTTCCTAGTCATTTTTTCCCTCCTCTTTAATGAAGACTAGTAACCAGAACCGCCATTTCGAACATACTCTCTTTTTTTGCACATTAATAATAAAAGTTGCCCCATCTGGGTGGACTAATTACCAAAACGTTCCCCTGCTTCTGGCACATCCTGTGTCAAGGTATACTGCCTACAGGGGGGCATCTGAGCCACTTCTCAGCCCCTGCTTGTGCCTTCCACTGGGTGCCTTTAAGGCATGCAGAACTGCCAGCTACACTTAGTGGCTTTAAATAGCAACTCAGTGTAAATTAGATACTGCTCATGATTAACCAGATTATAAGTAATTCTTTATAAATAAAGCAGAGTAGAACAATTTTTCTTTTATATGTGTTAAATGCAACCTTCATTTAAAACATTAATGTTATATTTAACTTGTATTTAAAGTTTTCAAAACTCTGGTACAATTGTGTGTGTATGTGGAAGTTGTAGTTTTTTAGGAAAATTTTTATTTTGTCAAATAGAGCTAAGGTTCTTTATTGTTTTATGTGCTCAGCTTTGAGTGCCTAGAAAACGTACATATACATTTTCACACACATAAACACATACACATGCGTAAATACATACATCTATTTAATTTTTTATTATGGCTATTTCATAATGAATACAGCAGTAAAGTGATGAAGCCTCATTTATCTGTCATTCAGCTTCAGCAGTTATTAGTGTATTGTTTTATCTGCTTCCTCCTACTTCTCCCACCCCAAATTATTTTGAAGCAAATCCCAAATAGTATGTTTTTAGTCTGTAAATTCTTCAGTATCTACTGTGGAATTTAAAGGCTCTATCTTAATAAAACAAGCACAGTTCAGTATCACGCCTAAACAGTTAGAATATTATGAACTCTCCAGTCAGTATTCAGATTTTCTTGATTGTTTCATAAATGGTTTTTAAAGTTGGTTTGTTTGAACTGGAATGAAAACAAGTCTATACAGTATAATTGGTCAATATGTCTCTTGATTTGCTTTTAATCTATACCTTCCCCTCCCTTTTTTTGCATTTCATTTTTTTGAGGAAAGGATCATTTGTCTACTTCATAGATTTTGCTGAGTTGTATACCTTTTGGTATCATTTTACCTTTCCAAGAATATTTTTCACTTATGTTTAAATATAAGCTACCTCATCTCTATAGACTACAAACAGATTTTTGTTTAAATGGAAAAATTGATGCTTAATTTAGTTGTTGAGGAATGAAGGATTTCCTACATTTTATAAACATGAAAGGGGGGATCTGGAGGGAAGTTTGTAAGCCCTGGGAAGTAATTGAGTTTTGTGAAGCTCCGTGTTCATAGCTCTGTGATTATTTTGATAACATTATATAATTTGTTGCCATCTTAAAATATGGTAGAATACTGGAATATCAATTTATAGCAAGAATGGATGTACTAGGTTGATTCTGGTTAAAGTAACATTTTTTATTAAATTTTTTCATTTACAAAAAAGATACCAGGTGATCAGCACTCCAACAGATTTTTTTATGGTAATGGAATATGTGTCTGGTGGTGAATTATTTGACTACATCTGTAAACATGGACGGGTGAGTAACATGCTGTTTAGTACAATAAGCCCTTAAGCTAAAAAAGAAGAAAGTAGTGAGAAATAGCAAACCACAAATGTATCTTCAGAGTCGGGGTTGCTTCTGTAATAATGTCTAACTAAACATACAGAGTATTAGGTATATTTTTCCTTAAAAAGTACACTTTATGAAATACTGATTTTAGGAAATATATTCCACTTAACTGCCAACATGAAAAGCCTGTGCTTTTCAAAATGAAAAATCTGTTCCATAACATCGTATCGACGCTTCAGTTATTTCCTTTTCTTAGCAATTTCACGTAAGTTCTGTTTTAGATTATGTTTTACTTGTTGATTCCCTGAAACACTGTGCACACTTAGTAATATTAATTGAAAATGAACTGCCTAGCAGCAAAGAAAAACCTGTTGATTGACATGTTGAGCTTGAATGCAAGTTTTTGGCTTGTTTGTCTCATTTGTTGAGAATTCTGGCACAGTTCTAATTAGTGTACTCAGTTATATTTAGGCTGATTATGAAACTAAAACTTTTGCTATGTAGATGTCCCCAATGTTCTTAGTGCAGTTTCTTTTATACCTGATAGGTTGAAGAGATGGAAGCCAGGCGCCTCTTTCAGCAGATTCTGTCTGCCGTGGATTACTGTCACAGGCATATGGTCGTTCATCGAGACCTGAAACCAGAGAACGTGCTATTGGACGCACACATGAATGCCAAGATAGCTGATTTTGGTATGCAACTCCAGGGTTGTTTAGAAGTGTGCTAGCTGCCTTTGCAGGTGTGTCAGTACCAACTCTTAATGAACTAAGAACTTTCAACTTCATTGATGTAAATCCTATACCATGAAAAGGGATTAGCTGGACAGGCTGCACACTAGCTTGCTCTATTCATTTAAACCACTTTTTAAAAATGCAAGTATTTCTAGAGACATTCAGAGGGCTTGCGTCAAGGTAAATCCACTCAATCTGCGTTGCTTCCTCAGGAAATGAGACTTAACTGTTTTTTTGTGAGGGCCACAAACTCCTTTGAAAATCTAATGAAAGTATGGGCACTTTCCCTGATAAATGCACTTAAATGGAGGTACGTGAAAATTTGCACGCAGTTTTGGAGCGTTGCAGTCCTTCTGAATTGATCGAGGAGGAATGTCAGTGGACTACGGGTAACAGGTAACAACTTGGTAGAAGAGTAGGAGTTTTTGTTGGTGGTAAAATAAGAGGGTAAAATGTAATTTTTATGCCCCAATCACTTTCTGGGATAAACATACCTGGACAGGGTGCCGTAGTAGAGGAGAGGATCAGAAAGTGAGAAATTTATAGAAAGAGATGAAAAGGTATCAGAGTTCAGCATTACGTATTTAAAATTTTTGTCTGTACCTTGTCTTTAATCTAAAAGCCAGGGAAGTCATTTTCCTATTTCTCTTCCTTCTCTAAATCACAAAGCTCATTTACTGCTGTAGTGCAACTAGATTTCTGGTTCAATGGAATGTTTTTCTATGTTGAATTAAAGCTCTGCAAATTAAAAACTTTTGGAACGTAATATTTATAAATTGGAGCCTATCTGATTTCTACTTAGAGATATTTAAAAATGCCTTTGAAAGCAGAGTATAAAAAAGTAATCGTAGTCTCTATTTTCTTTCATTTGCAGACGTGGGTAAATAATATTTTGATGCTTTTATGTTTGGAAAAGTTCATATAATTTAGAATAACCTCATATTTGTGAAGTGAATCAACATTCTTATTTAGAAAAGGAGTTTAATTTCAATCTTAGGCATGGTGTGCTTTGGCTTTTTTGTCATGTATGAGCACTCTGAAATGGAGTCTTTCTAGTCCAACAAATGCTTTCTACTGCTTTTAAAAATAAACATTATGATATGTGAGGCATTACAGACTTGACGTTTTTCCTTATGCATTTATCTGTATTTAGTTTTAAACATATGTAGCACCAGGTAAACATATTACTCTTATTTTTAGGATTATCTAATATGATGTCAGATGGTGAATTTCTGCGAACTAGTTGTGGCTCCCCAAATTATGCAGCACCTGAAGTCATCTCAGGCAGGTAATAATATATCAGTGAAGAGTAAGCTTTTTGTAATGCTTTGTTCATTCTGATAACATTTAACTATAATACATTCTCTTTGGAAGATAAGATTTTTAACATAATAGAAACATATTGTCCCTTTAGTTTTTCTATTGTTGAAGAGAGATTACTTATATTAAACAATTTTTTAAAACATTTGATTTAGATTCTGTTATGAATGTATTTAAGGAGTTTTTCCACTAAAAACTGCAACAAAACTTGATTTATTTTTTTCATTTTAGAAAATTGCAGCTAGGAGAGCAAGCATTTGCTGCATTTAAGCTAGTGTCATTATTTACTTCTCAGACATAGTCCTTTAATAATTCTGTATATACTCTTTTATAAAGCATACAGAGTATTATTTTTATGTTTTGTCTTTAGAAGAATGAGGTTTTCTGGGGGGACAGTATTGTCATTTCATGAAGTTAACTGCACAAGAGAAGACCGTGTAATTTATTCATGTAACTTACTCATTGGTACATTTTTAAAATGTTTATACAGAGTGCAGTGATAAATTCAAGTCTTCTGTGGTGACCAATGTCTGATTTTAAAAGTGTACAGAATTCTATGAGAGAAAATAAAGAAAAGGTATTATTGCAGATATAGCAGTTTGGACTATACAGCAAACAATATAAATAATGGACAGCAATTTTTATTGAAATGGAGTGTATTTTTTTAATTGGAATTGTAGAGATCTACTTTGTTACCTCAGACTTAGGTTTGAGTTTGGTAATGTGCTATCAGTGGAATCTTAATAATGTAGAAAGGTGAGAGGAAAAAGGAATAACATTCTAGGCATAGGTTTTCTGGATAAAGGTAATCTTAGTCCCAGGGGCTACCAAGTGGTTGGAATGAAAGTAGTAGGTACCCAGGATAATGTGATACAGCATGAATACTGTGAAAGAAATTGCAGTAGGACTAGTTAGGTACTTTACTATTCCAAATATTCTTTAAAATAGGTGTGCCAGGCATAAACATTCTGTTATATATGCATTTTCTTTTAATAGCTTTATGGTAAGAAGATTTAGCCTATACACTATATAGTATTGCTTTTCTTCAAATTTATGGTCGTCCACTTCGATGTTTCTATCAAAAATCAACCATAGAAAGTTTTATATTTTTTAATTAGTCAATTAGTAAGCTCAGTTTAGTTTGTGTCAAAAAATAAAAATACTGTTTTCTCTTGGGAAGTTTGAATAGTATTTGGTTAGATCACTTATTCTTTCTGGGGAACAACATTGAATGTTGTGGAGTGGCCACGGACTTCACTAAAGACCTTGGGAAGCAATACATATACAGTCTGTACTGTGTATATAGGTACACATAGAAACAGGGTACACGTAGATGGGGAGTGACACTTGCATTTCAGGTTTGTGTTGTCATCTTTTCCCCTAGATTGTATGCAGGTCCTGAAGTTGATATCTGGAGCTGCGGTGTTATTTTGTATGCTCTTCTCTGTGGCACCCTCCCATTTGATGATGAGCATGTGCCTACGTTGTTTAAGAAGATCCGAGGGGGTGTTTTTTATATCCCAGAATATCTCAATCGTTCTGTTGCCACTCTCCTGATGCATATGCTACAGGTTGACCCCCTGAAACGAGCAACTATCAAAGATATAAGGTGAATAGTCTTTTTGTTGCTATTAAGTACATATTCTAGTATTAATATTAGTACCACTACCTGAATGGCTGCTTTATGTTAGGCACTGTAACACTTGATTTTATACGAATTTTACTTTCCTTATTACATAACGCTGATCCTGTCACTCAACTTTTAAATATTTCAGATTGTTTCCCAAACTTCTCAGTTTAGGTAGCAAAGCATACAAGGCCCTTCATAGTTAAGGCTCAACGCCGTACCCCTTATACCAGAGCTTCAGCCACAGTGAACTTTTCCTTGTTCCTCAAACATAATGCATATTTTACGCCTCATGTCTTTGTTTATATTATTCCCTTTGCCTCTGATGCCTTTTCTGCATTTTTGGACCTGAAAGATTTCCATTCATCCTTTAAAATTCTGCTCACTTATCACCTTCCTTGTGAAATCACTTCTGATTCTCCTGAGCAGTTTTAGTTGCTTCCACTTCTGTGATTTCCACATTTTGTTCATGCTTTCATTCTTTCATTCTCATTCTGTATCTAGTTGTTTTCAGTGTATCTTTCTCCTCTCTTGTAACTATAAAAGGGTAGAGAGAGTGTCTTATCATCTTTGTATATACAGTGCTAGAAGGCCTAGAAATATAGTGTACACTCAGAAAGTATTTGAATAAGTTTCAAATGGAAAAACAGGGTGAGAGTTATATATTTTACATACGGTTGATGAAATAAACCATAAAAATTTTTGCTAAGATTTTGAATCCAAAAATAGCCGCTAGTGGGTTTGCTGAGAAGGATTTCTTGTTATGTGAGAAACTTTGGAAAGTGCAGTTGCTGGTGTTACTGTGAATATGACCTTTATATAGCACACACAAGTCAGGATGATTCATTGCCTTCTCCTTTTTATTTATCAGTCATGTTTCTTAGAGGGTTTTTTGTTCTCACCTAACATTTCATCAGGTATTTATTTGCAAACGCATTCTTTTGACATCTTTCCAGAATACTTTGCCTTGTCTTCATAAGCCAGAATACGACTCTTGGAACATTTCAGTGGTGGCTGAGGTAGTTGTTTTTGTGACTGCTGCTGATCTCTTTGGCACTCCCGTTGCATTCGTGTACTGTTTTCTTCCCCCAACCTCTCTTAGTGTTCCAGGCCTCATACCTAAAAATGTAAAATTGTAAATTAGAACCAGATTTAGTTATGGAAATGGACTTAGCAGGGAAAAACTCTGTTGTGTTCATAGTCCTTTAGAATAAATAGTTCAGGGGCTTCCCTGGTAGCACAATGGTTGAGAGTCCCCCTGCTGATGCGGGGGACACGGGTTCGTGCCCCGGTCCGGGAAGATCCCACATGCCGCGGAGCGGCTGGGCCCGTGAGCCATGGCCGCTGAGCCTGTGCGTCCGGAGCCTGTGCTCCGCAACAGGAGAGGCCACAGCAGTGAGAGGCCCGCGTACCGCAAAAAAAAAAAAAAAATTAAAAAAAAAAAGAATAAATAGTTCACTTAATTGGCTTTTCCTTAGAAAGAAAATTGGCTTTTCCTTAGAAAAGAAAGTTAAGTATGTACTTGCACCTGTTTGTATCAGCACATACGTTGAGAATAGTAAAAGTACTGATTCTGTTAATATTAAACAGGTGTCTGTATATTTACAAGTTTTAGAAGAAAAATGTAAATAAAAGTCTACTAGGATGAGTTAATTTACACATATGTAGGTGGTATAAAATAGTGGCAACCATCTCTGTACTTAAAATAATAACTTGAATTTATAGTTTTCATCATTTTTTTATTTATCCATATTCTGTTTATTAACGTTTGGGAATTCTTCATTTGACAAAATATGGTTCAACAGAGTTACTAATTATTAACGATTATTATATAACAGGTATTTTGCTAGGTACTTGACATATTTTATTGCATTGATTCTTAACAGGTAACTATTATTATTCTCATTTTACAAACCACGAAACTGAAGCTTAGAAAGGTTATGTTTTGATTTATGTATCTGTTTGTCCCTATTAAATTTTAGGGTCCTTTAAATTAGGGACCAAGTATTAATACGTTCTAGGCATTGTGCATTTGATATGAATTAGGTTTTGAGTAAATGTGTATTGGTGAAAATTACCCAGCTAACAAGAGGCAGGCAGAAGTAGGGCTCAGATATTGCCTTACTCAGAACCTGTACTACTTCCACTAATCCAGCTTGGCACACCAGTTCTGTGGCATCCAGCCTTTCTCCAAAATACCATGATATGTTATATTTCTCTCATGTTACCACATTCCGTCTTATAGTTACAGGCACACCTAGTTTTACTGTGCTTCGCTTTACCGTGCTGTGTAGCTACTGTGTTTTTTACAAATTGAAGGGTTGTGGGAACCTTGTGTTGTCAGATGATGGTTAGCATTTTTTATCAATAAAGTGTTTTTCAATTAAGGTATACACACTGCTTTTTTAGACATAGTGCTGTTGCAAACATAATAGACTACAGTATACTCTAAATGTAATTTTTATATGCACTGGGAAACCAAAATGTTGGTGACTTGCTTTATTGCAATATTCGCTTTGTTGCAGTGATCTGGAACCACACCAGCAATCTCTCTAAGGTATGCCTGTATTTTTGTACAGATCTTTTTTGTCTTTTAAGATGGTAAGCTATTGGAGGTTAGAAAATATATCTCAGTATTTATTCGTTCATTTAATCATTTTTGCTTTTATTTCTTTAACAATTATTTATTTAACATCTACTCTGTTTAAGGTCCTATGCTAGGTGCTGGGAATATATTGGTAGGCAAGACAGACATTGTCTTCAGGAAAATCACATCTTTAAGTGCTGTAAGCTTAGTATTACTGTTAATGTTATTGTGGTTAAAAGTGAGTGTCTGAAGTTCAACTGTCTAATTACGAATTCTGATTCTTTGTTTACTAGCTATTGGCATATTCCTTATAACTCTTCGTGCTTTAGCTACATCATATATAATGGATTTGTTTGGAGGATAGGTTGAACCATATGAATTGACTATTTCTGTAGGTCTAAGCACAGTTGAATATTAGAAACTGCAAACTTTCATCCTAATATAATTAAAGCTTTTAGACTAATGCCCAGCATACAATATTAGCTATTAATATTATTTTAAAGTGAATATATAAGGACCTTTTAGCTGCACTTAAAGAAGTTTGCACACATTGTGAAGTTTCTAAAATTTGATTGGTAGTCATCATAACTCATTTAGTCTTAAGTCATATATCAAAATCAGGTACTAGGCAATAGTGACAGAAAGACATAATTTCTGGTGGCTGTGTAGTAACCCATATGAAATGAATTGATTGTCTCAGGTGAACCTTCATAAACATCCTGGTTACTGCTTACCTTGGTCAAGTTAATTTAGAAATTGACTCCTGAAAATTAAAAGCTGGAAGTATGGCTTTTTTTTTTTTTTTTTTTACATGTGGAGGGTTGCTTTATTATTATAATTATTTTTTTAAATTGAAGTATAGTTGATTTACAAGGTCATGTCAGTTTCAGATGTACAGCACAGTGACTCAGTTACACACACACATATATGTATATATTCCTTTTCGAATTCTTTTCTGTTACAGGTTTTTACAAAATACTGAGTATAGTTCCCTGTGCTATAGAGTAGGTTCTTGTTGCTTATCTATTTTATATATAGTAGTGTATATATGTTAATTCCAACCTCCTAATTTATTCCTCCCCCAGCCCCAAAGTATGGCTTTTTAATCGGCACTGTTATTATTATGAAGAACTGTGGTTCTTTTTCTGAATTAATTGGAAATGAAAATTTAGATTACTTCTCTATTTTTTTAAACATTTATTGGTATAATTCACATACCATAAATTTGCTTCTTTAAATTATATGATTCAGTGGTTTTTAGTATGTTCACAAAGTTAAACTGTCATCACCACTGTCTAATTCTAGAACATTTTTCTCATCCCCCAAAGAAACTCTATACCCATTTCCTCCTCCTTGCAGCCCCTGGCAACCACTAATCTACTTTCTGTCTTTGTGGATTTCCCTCTTTTGGACATTTCATATAAATGGAATCATACGGCATGTGGCCTTTTGAGTATGGCTTCTTTCACTTAGCATGATGTGTTCAGTGTTCTTTCATGCTGTAGCATGTATCAGTACATCGTTACTCTTTTGCTTGAAAAATATTCCATTGTTTAGATATACTAAATTTTGTTTATCTATTCATCACTTAATGGATATTTGAGTTGTTTCCACTTTTTGGCTCTTATATAATGTTGCCATGAACATTTATGTATAGGTTTTTAAATGGTCATATGTGTTTATTCCTCTTGCATAGATGCCTAGAATTTGTAATTGTTGTTGTTGCTCTTGTTTGTTAAGTGATTTTATTGAACTAATTCCATAAGTCTATATTCTTTGTCATGGGTGGCCACTGAAGTCTCTGCTTGGTTAGCTTAATGGTCAGCTAATTATTAGACAAAGCTTTCCTTAAAGGCCTTGATCTAATAAGTCTCCCAGCCTTTGCTGAGAGACTTCGTGTGCATGTTGGGGTATATCTTCAGTGCTTTAATGAAAAGCTCATAACTCTGCATTTGCTTTCATTCCTGCTAGCACAGAGCCTCAAAGTCAACCAGTGATGAGAAATCAGGGCCTTTCTTGGAAATGAACACAGCCCTGCATTTGTGAGTCCCAGGATTATGTAAGAGTATTTCAAGGACCCCTATGGAATTTACTTCCCTAACTTTTCCTTTTTAGTTTTCTGACGAGCTTCTTGTTTGCTCCAACTCTTATTGCTGCTTTTAGCAGCTGGGATGTTAGACAGTTGCCATTGATTGTTTTTGACAAATGTTCTGGGCAGAAGGCTTTGTAGAGGGAGCTCTGAGTCAGGTCAGATGAAGACAGGGCTTGAGTGTAGAGGTTTCCAGAGATCTGCTAGCCATGTCAAATAACGACAGTTCTCTTGGGATAGGACTTTTGGAGAACTCTAAACCTATTCTTCTCCCCATCCCCCCACCAGTGGTTGCTAGATGCTGGTTTTTTGGGCTACAATGATTGTGAGGCTGTTGGTTTTCAAGGCTACCGTAGAAATGGGGAAAGGAGATGGATATGGAGTAACTTAACGCTTTATTGACTGGGGGATTTTTGCAGAAACTAAGACTAACACCTGTGGCTGTAATACGTCTCTGGTCAAAAATGTGTTAAAGTGTCACAGATCTCGCTGTTCTTACTGAGACTCCGCCAATTTTTTAAACAAACACTCCTCAGATTATTACAGGCCTTTGGTTAATTTCCAGAGTTCTGAAAAAGTTGATTTTGACAATTTTCACTAGTAATCTCATTTCTGTTATGGAAGAATGAATTTTTGGAGTTCATTCAAAAGTGTTCATCTTCCCTATTTGATATTGATATTTTAAAAACGTTAGATGTGTAACAATTTATTTTTTTCTATTATTTTTTTTGAAAAAATTAGTATTCACCAGTCATTTTATTACTAAACATTTATTTAAGTGCTTATTATTATCATGATATAGCAATTAAACACATTTATGAATTCATTTTTGACTTCATTGGCTATTCATCATTTATTCTGCATTTATTGAGCATTTACTCTGTACTGGGTACTGGAATGCAGGTGAATAAGGCATGGTCCCTGTTTCAAGGAGTTCCCAGTTTAGTGGGGAGGATTAAGAAAAAAAACCTGTAACAACTATAAGAAAGTATGAGTGTTATAATAGCATCATCTACTAGAAGCTGTAGAAGTTTCATCTCTGTGTATACTCAAGGCCTGGCACACCATCATTTCTCACTTGGGCTATTGCACTAGCATCCTCCTCCTCATCATCATTATTACTCTTATCTTTTCAATTCAATTTCTTTATCACAAGCAGAATGATCTTTACAGAATGCAAATTAGATCATGTCACGCCTGTCTCTTTAAAATCTTTCAGTTATTTTCATCACCCATAGTTTTGTCCAAAAACCTTTTTTATAGCCTACAGCTGTCAGAAATACCTGATATCTTTTGCCACTCCAACCCGTAACTCATTATGATTTCATGAGTGTGGCCTCAGTTCAGTTCCTTGAACATGGCAAAATTTTTTCTTATCTCAGAGTCTTTGCATGTATTGTTTCTTTTGCTGTGAATACCTGTTCCCCAGCTCTGCTTAGTTGACTTCTAGTCATTCTGGTATCTTCTTAAATATTACTGAGAGTGGCTTCCTTAATCACCTACCTCCCATTCTGAATTATATACTCTTATTTTACCCTGTACTTTTCACTCATAATCTTTATCACAGGATTTTTATATTTGTGTATTTGTAACTATATATTCATTTTTGAGAGTGTTTGTTTAATCTGTATTCAGCTAGAATATAATTTCTGTGAGAAGGAGTGTGCCTTTTTACCACGGTATGTCCTTAGTAAATATTCATAAATGAATTAGTCAATAGAAGGCATTCAGGTAAACGATATACTGATCTAAATTTAGCTTAGGGAGTGCCCAGTTTACCATGTAGCAATGCTTACACAATCTTGAAGGCGTAGTACATGTTAGTTAAATGAAAAGGGGTGGGATATTCTAGGGTGGCAATAGTAACATCATGTGCAAAGGCCCAGAAGAGTGAGAAAATAAGACCTAGGAGACTGGTTCTCAAACATTTTGGTTTGAGTACCCCTTTACAGTCTTAAAATTGAGGACTCCAAAGAGTCTTTTTTTAAATATAGGTCGTATTTATCAATATCATATTAGAAACCAAAACTGAGAAATTTTAAAAATATTTAATTCACTTAATAATAATAAAAAACCTACTACATGTTATTCTGAATAATATGTCTCTTATGAAAAATAACCTTATTTTCCAAAACAAGAAAATATGGTGACAAGAGTACCTTTATTTTACATTTTTCAAATCCTCTAAATCAGAGACAGCAGCCAGGTTCTCATTATCTGCTTCTTCAGTCATCTGTTGCAATATGCTGTATTAGTTGAAGTCTAGGAAAAATATCAGATCTCAAATAAGTGGTGGGAAAAGGGAGGAACATTTTCATAGCCTTTCAGATAGTTACAGATATTTTTCTTTGATATTAAACCAAAGCTTAACATGTTAATTGCAATATCAAATAAGAAAACATATCAGTGAACTTTTGTACTTTATTACATTAAAATCCACTGGTCTGTTCTGTATTTTGAGTGGATCTTTTGCCCATGTATGATTCTGTAACATCTTGCATTGGTCATATGGAAAATATTGGGCTATTGAGGTAGACTGATGTTCCAAATGGTGACACATTTTATTATATAATATCAAATTACAGTCATTATCCTCTTCATGATAAACGTAGTAGTCTTTAAGTATTGAGAAGCTGTCAAACTCTTGGAGACAGACACAAATTATACAAAATTCTAACATTTTGCTTGAAAGCTTGAATTTTATGATTGGCAACAGATACTGCTAGTTGTTTCCTTTGACGTGACAGGCTCATTTCATTTATTTTTGAGAAAATGTCAGCCAAATACCCAAGTCTGAATAATCATAGTTATTCAAGAGCAGGGACGAATCAACTTACCCAGGGTCCAATAGCTAGTAAGTGACTAGAGACCAGGTCTTTCTGATTCTGTTATATTGTATTACCCCATGTCTGAATTGTTCGGGACTTGCCAAAGCATGTTCTTACAATAGTGTATTGTGGTATTTTTCCTAGAGAGCATGAATGGTTTAAACAAGATTTGCCCAGTTACTTATTTCCTGAAGACCCCTCCTATGATGCTAACATCATTGATGATGAGGCTGTGAAAGAAGTGTGTGAAAAATTTGAGTGTACAGAATCAGAAGTAATGAACAGTTTATATAGTGGTGACCCTCAAGACCAGCTTGCAGTGGCTTATCATCTTATCATTGACAATCGGAGAATAATGAACCAAGCCAGTGAGTTCTACCTCGCCTCTAGTCCCCCAACTGGTTCTTTTATGGATGATAGTGCCATGCATATTCCCCCAGGCCTGAAACCTCACCCAGAAAGGATGCCACCTCTTGTAGCAGACAGCCCTAAAGCAAGATGTCCGTTGGACGCACTGAATACAACTAAGCCCAAATCTTTAGCCGTGAAAAAAGCCAAGTGGCATCTTGGAATCCGAAGTCAAAGCAAACCATATGACATCATGGCTGAAGTTTACCGAGCTATGAAGCAGCTGGATTTTGAATGGAAGGTAGGAAATTGTAGTATATGAAGATCATTTGTAGAAGCCATTTTTTGTGTAGTAAGCTGCTCTGAGCTGCTGAGTTGAGTACTAAGGTCAATAAAAAAAAGTTGGTTTTGATTTAGATATGAATTTAGTGGTGTTGATGCTTCTGGCTGATAAATCCCATTCTTTCCAATAACGTACCATGTGCATTCAAAACAAAACAAATCTCTGTAAGGATGAAGAACTGTCAGTGTTGGAGACCTATGTATTTTTTTAATTATAGAATAGCATTCTTGGCTGAGAAACAAAGTTTTAATCAACTTGAAATCTCTTGAGAAATTAATCTCTTGAATTCAAGAGAATTTAATCTCTTGAATGTCTTGAGAAATCTCTTGAAAACCTGTTTCAGCATGCATCGTAACAATAAAACGTCATGTGTCTTCAAAGACACTGTGTTTTTACTTTTCTCTCCCCTTCTTAAGGGAGGGTTTTTTTCTTTTTGCCAGTAGCTGTAACAGCAAGTGGTTGACACAAATTATACCATCAGGACATATTTATTCAGTAAACAAATACGTTTCTGTAAGTTGAGAAAAATCTGTCTTATTTGGCTTGTTCTTTTAGTCCTTAGTTGCAGTTTATTTTTCTTATTCTCAGCCCACATTTTACTTTTTTATTAGTACTCAAATTCATTTCAGTTCTATTTGAGTATATGTGGGGGAAAAATCAGTTTTTTATTTTCAGGCATCTTTTACTCTTGTTCCTTTCTCGAGGACTGTGAATGTACTTTTAACGGAAGAAAAAAATTTTCAAACATATCATGTGAATATTCATTTGACATGTTTTTATTTCATTATTTGTACCTGGAATGAATAAACAAAATAATATTTCCTTAAAACCATTAAAAAAAAATCTCCCTTTTCTGAAGCAGTTTTATTTAGTTTAAAAGGAGATGTTAATGTCTTTAAAATTCTTAACTGAGGGGCTTCCCTGGTGGCACAGTGGTTGAGAGTCCGCCTGCCGATGCAGGGGACACGGGTTCATACCCCGGTCCGGGAAGACCCCACATGCCGCGGAGTGGCTGGACCCATGAGCCATGGCCGCTGAGCCTGCACGTCCGGAGCCTGTGCTCCGCAACGGGAGAGGCCACAACAGTGAGAGGCCCGCGTAAAAGAAAGCAAAAGCAAAAACAAAAAATTCTTACTGAGAAATTTTTGGAACTAATTTGATAAGATGTTTTGAAAACCAGAATCTTCTTTATCTGAGTTGCGGTTTTATTATCTTCAAAAGGCAAATAGTATCTTCTTTACAAGATTACTACGATACTTAAATTTCGTGGCAGTACCTGTTAACAGTTCCTGATTCAAACCATTGACATGTTATTTGTCCTTTTTCTGTCTATTCTATATTCATAGGTAAAGGTATCCAAGTTGATACCTTTGGGCAACCAAAATATTACTGATGGTTTAGAGTGGAGGCATATCTGGAAAGAAGGCCGGACTCTCTAGAGTCTCTGAGTTCCCTTTGAATTATAACTGTTGTACACAGTACTGTTAGTGGGATTAAATAAATACTAAACTACTATGTAATGTTAAAAAAAAAAGATCATTCAGGAATTCCCTCTCTACCCCACCTCTATCAGTTATTTGTTTTGATATTATTCTTTGTAATAAGAATAAGGGAGATATTTTGCAGTTTGTTATTTCGAATGTTTTTCCTTAAAGATTTTTCATTTTAGGTAGTGAATGCATACCATCTACGTGTAAGAAGAAGAAATCCAGTGACTGGCAATTATGTGAAAATGAGCTTACAGCTGTACCTAGTTGACAATAGAAGCTATCTTTTGGACTTTAAAAGCATTGATGGTAAGGAAGCCATGCAGGCATGAGCTCTGAGAAGATAAAACTTGGCACTAGTTGACAAGATATTAAACCATCTCAAAGACATGGTGGGTAGGTCTTCTATACTGGTTTTTAAGTAATCTAGTCTTAACTAAAAATGTAAGTGAAACAAAGAGGATTGAAGACGTGGAAAATCTCTAATCTAGCACTTCTCCAAAAGAAGTGCTTCCTTGGCATAAAAAAAGTCATTTGTAGTGTTGCCTGTGGAGAAAAGTAAGGAACAACAGGAAAGCAATTTTTTACCTAAAATTAGTTGATGTTGTTAGATTCTTTGTCACACTTCTCCATTCATCTTTTATCAGTAAACATTACAATATCTAAACTTCATTCTTCATCGGCTTCTTTCATCTTGGGTGGCCAAGGAATCCAGATAGGCCTTTCCTGAGATTTGGGCTGGATTTTGGTGCCCATGGCCATCCAGGAGGCAGAGGAGTCAACGGAGGTGGTCATGTCCAAGGACCTCGTGTGTGCCAAGAGTCAAACCTGGCTGAGCAAATGTGCTTATTCCACGCAGGGGCCCAAGTGGGATACAAGCAGAATAAACCAAGAGTCCACCGCTGGATGGGACCAGAGGAAAACGGAGTGCATAGTTAGGGAAGTTGTTTTCAACAGCATTTAAACTTTATTCTTAAACTGCCGTCAGCTATAGCTGTGTTTATATGGTCCCCAGACCACCTTCATCAAAATTACCCAGAGTTCTTATTAAAAAGAGGATTCTTAGGAACTCTCCCAGACCTAGCAAATCAGAATCTCTGGAGATGGGTCCTGGGAAACTGGGAATCTGCCTTTTAAACAAGATTTCCCTTGCCCCTTCCCCAAGGCGGTTGCAATGTACGCTGAAGGATCAGTGCAATGGTAACTTTTGTTTTTATCTTAATGATTTTTTTCTATTGATACAACGCAAGAAAATAATCCTCCAAAGGTGTGCTTTCTTCAACTGAAAGGGATATCAGTTTGATTTCAAGGTTACTGTCGAATACTATGTTGAGAAGGATTTAGGAGTCCCATTTCTGACCGTACGGGAGTGTTGAGATTGGTGAGTGATGTCTGTTACGATTGTGGGAGGGAAGAGCTTTTGCCACCCCTGCTCCCAAAACACTGAAACATGACATTTGCTGTCAGGTTGCCCTTGCTCAGATGTGTTTACTTAATATTCTGAATAAGGTATCTTCATAGGAAGGGCTCGGGCAAATATACCTTTCATATAAATTGCTCTTCTTTGGTCCATTTCAGATGAGGTGGTGGAGCAGAGGTCTGGCTCCTCAACGCCCCAGCGGTCCTGCTCTGCTGCTGGCTTACACAGACCGCGATCCAGTTTGGATTCTGTAACTGCGGAGAGCCATTTGCTCTCTGGCTCCCTCTCGGGCTCCCTGATCGGAAGCACGTCGTCTTCAGTTCCACCTCGCCTGGGCAGTCACACCATGGATTTTTTTGAAATGTGTGCCAGTCTGATCACTACTTTAGCCCGTTGATGATCTTTCCTTAGTTTCTATCTTTCTGTTTTTGCACTGTGAAAATCAGATATATTCTTTAAATTATTG
The DNA here is from genome assembly GCF_949987515.2 of Delphinus delphis. Lineage (NCBI taxonomy): Eukaryota > Metazoa > Chordata > Mammalia > Artiodactyla > Delphinidae > Delphinus > Delphinus delphis. The sequence goes on from NC_082683.1 coordinate 47,421,975, forward strand.
TTTTACTTATGGATATCACATACTCTGCAGTACTGGTTGAGAGCTGTGACTATCTCCAGGGGACGCTCAACGCCACTGAAATGACTGAAAACGTAAAAGTCTGACATTTCATTTACTGTAGATATCTGTAATTCTGTTCTGCCTATGATAAATTTACATAGGTAGTATCTGTAATACGTGAACATTGATGAAGATTATTGTTAATCTAAAATTGTGGATTCACTACAGATGATTAATCCACCTTTACTGGTAAACCATCTCAGTCAAAGGGTGGTTTGGCAACATCTTCTTGCTTTACTGTTTAGTGTAGATAAATCCAGTTTGCTTCCTAAATTTCAGCAGGCTTTAAGCTGTGTTTATGCACAAGAAGATTAAAAAAATAGCCCAAACATTAGTAAGATAGTAATTAAATGTTGAAATCTTAAGAGCCAGCCCCCCAAATTTCAGAAACCAAGTTCTGCTAGCAGTTTTTGCAAATATTGCCCAGTGTTCAACAGAAGGGCTGTGGTCCTGAAACAGGTAACGGTCATTTCCAGGTTCCTTAAAAACAGCTATAACCAACTAGAGGTTTTATCTCGAGATTTTCCCGAATAACATATTTAAGAGCCTTCAAGGTTCTACTCAGTACTGGAACATACGGAATTACAACCACCTTTGTCTTTTTCATAAACTTATATCATTTTACAACATGCCTTCAAAATCTACGTTTCTCAGATTCTTTTTCACTCTATTTATTTTTGTACTTCACCAAGCATGATAAAATAGACAGTTAAATGAAACAAAGCAAAATGTCAACAGTCTCTAAAAGAGGACTCTTATCTTTGATCTCTTATTGTGTGTGGTGGTGTGGAGCTGTGTGTATGTGTGTGTCCTGTTGCATCCCATAATGCTAATTATTCATCAGAAGTTTGTTACTGTATTCACCCCCCTCCCTCACCTTCCCTAGTCACCTTTGTCTTTGTTTATTGTTTGATCCTTAGTGGCTGATTGACTCAGCTTTGAAATCTTTTCTGGTTCTCTTTCTTTCTTCTATATCTTGGTTGCTAGCCATCCAGTTTGAAACACTGTTCTGGCCCTAAGGGCTTTTGTGTACTTCCAAAGTTTGGTAGGCTGTGACTTTCACTTTTGAACCTGGTAGGGCAGGGAAGCCTTAAACATTCAAAAAATTCTCTCTTGAATAAATGTATGTGCTGTTTACATATATACATATATGTATTCGCACCAGTGCTTTTAAATGAAAAACCAAACTTTTTTTTTTTTTTGGCTATGTGCAGGTTTTTTTAAGGCTTTTAAAAAAACAAAAAACCTATATACAGCAGGGTAGATAAGAGCCCATTGATTATATTTTGTTTTAGTAAAAATATTTAATTTTAAAATTATGTATAATTTATCGAATTTGTATTTATTCATTTGTCTTGTCTAATATGTTATAATTAACAATCTCATTCACCTGACTTACCCTATAAAAGATTAAGCTCTTGAAAACAAAAAGTGACATTGCCTTGACAGGTTTCTCTTTGCCAAAAATAATGTGTTTTCTACCAAGAAGCAAATGAGAATGTTAGACCAGATTTCTCTTGTGTTTATGAAAGACAAGTATGTCTGTCTTTAAAGAGCTTTGAGTCAGGAGTTTGCGGTGTGTCACATCATATTGTTTTGCAGAACTTTTTAAAAATGGTGTTATATAACTTTTAAGCCTGACTTCTTAATATCAAAATACAAGGAATCCTTATTAGCCAATTTGGGAAAGAGGGTGGGGTTGCAGGCAGTTAAGATGTGTGAAGTTTAAACCTTTGAAAGATTGCCACCTAGTGGCATCGAAGGATACTTTTTTGTGAATATTTTTATAGGGAAAAGCAGTCCTGCTGCATATAGGTATGGCATAATTTTGGCCTCAACAAATGTGTAAATACTTCTTTAGGGAAAAACAGGGCCACCTCATAATACTTGCCTGTGAATGGGGTGACCTTCAAAATAAGGAATTAATCTGATTCCTTATTCCCAAGGACAAAATCCCTAACAATTTTGAAGACAGAGAAACGGTAGGAAGGAATCCAGTGGCATTTTAGCTTCTTTAGTCTAATGAATCAAATGTTAGAAACTTATATCAAAATTGCTTTAAATGGATGACTGTCATGTTTTTTAAGAGTTAAGAAGTTATTTACTATTTTCTCATTCTTGCCAGTATTTATGAATATCTACATTTTGATAGCCATCTGTTGAATTTTAGGAGAACCAAGGGTCACAGTTTGGGTTCTTGTGTCCTTAAGATTTTAGAGCACAGCTCTTCTGTGAATGTAGATGGCGTAGTACTTTGTTTGTTTGTAGAGAGAAGATTACAGGAGGCTCAGCCCAGCATAACAGGGCTAGAACATTTTCATAGGAGGCTCTTTGTTGCTAATGAGCAGGGAGAGGGAAGGAAATCAGTTGCTAAATTCCCACATTTCAGTCTTGTAAACTGGGTAATTGTGGATATGGTATGTGGTAGACAGACCTGGGGTAGGAACAGTTTCTTCATGTTAAGATTCTGGAGGAGAGCTTCTATTATTAGGCTACAGATAGATAAAGTCTTAGCTATATCATGGAAATGGAGTCCACACTGGTTCTAGAACAGCATTTCCCAAACTGCATTCTGTCAGATGCTCTGTAGAAAAGGGGTTTCATTGAGCAAAGCTTGGAAAATGATGCATGTTACTCTCCTGCTTGAAGATGACAAAGGATGCGGGCATAAAGCCTTTGACCAGTCCTTCTGTGAAAAAAAGAAAACCGTTTAACTTTGTTTAATCCTGCTTTGCCCAGATTAATGTAAACATGGTTTTAAACTTACCATCCCCTGGGAAAAAACATATTTGAAAAATACTATTTTAAGAAAATTATTGTACCAGGTTGCCATAATGGGTAGATAAGAATAAGATTTCCTTTTCCCTTATCAGTTATTGGAGAGAATCTGGTTCAAAATCAGAATAATTCCATTTTAGCCTGTAGACATATTCATCTTGAGCGAATGCTGGATTAGTAGAATTTTATATGTCTACAACTTGTTTCATAGCACCTTGATTTTCTTAATCAGGTTGTGGTATTTTGTGGAGAGCAAAATTTATTCTTTTTTGTGTTGAATGGAGAACTGAAAAACCTTAAACAAGATTACTTCTAAAAATTGTCTAAGAGACTAGTAACTAATGCTATGGCTCTATGGGTAATGAGTCAATAACATTGATTCTTACTTTCAGAAAGTATAGTCAGTGAACATTTTCTAAATACTTTTATATATAGAACACCATATTTAGATCTAATTCCTGTTATTCTTTAATGAAGGAACAAACAACATCCCAAATTAGATATGTTGGGAGGGAGGGAGGCAAACTATTATAAGTTGGGCTTTTGTTTTCATCAACAAATTTTTGAGACACTTTTGTAACCACTAGTGTTTGCATTCCTTGATACTTGCCAGCTATAAAGAGAATCCAAGAGCCTAAATTATTCAGAAATAACAGTATTCCGTGTCAGGGAATTGGCTATATGTAGTACAGACAATTCTCCCCTTTCTGCAAATAGGTTTCCTGGGACAGTTACAGAATCCTGGGCTTGCTTTCTCTTATTCCCTAGCCAGTTTGTACTCAGGGAATACAGATTGATTTTTTATTAGATGAGACGTAATTGAGAAGATAATCATAGACAACTGTTACAGATTTTTTTGACTATTTGGATTTATCTGTAAATGTACAGTATATTGAGTTAATATAAGCAATGCACCTTCCATTTATAAAATATAAGGTCTTGGAATGTGCCTGCCATAGACACTGCATGTTTGTCTATTCACTGGTTAATAATTTAAATCCTGTTAATGGCTGTGAAATCTCAGTATCTAAATGCTAGACGTGTTCACAGTTTTGTCTGTTTTTCTTTCTTTTTAAAGACCTCCACGTTTTCAATTTGGCACTCCTTTACCTGATCATTCTGTCACTCTGTGACTTTGAAAATAGGGGAATGTACTTTATTTTAATAATAGTTCTCAGAAACTCTAAAATTCTGGATGAGGGATCTGTGCAATCTGTTTGTAAGTCACATCCTGTGTTGGGCCTCATTTTTGTAACCTCTGAAGTGGGAGGGATAGATTAAAAACTTCCGAGGTACCTTTCAGCTTTAAAGTTCGGTCTTCTCTGCCTTTTCATATGATGTGTATTAGTGCTCACTTTTTACACATTTAGAGATTTTATACTAGTGCGAATGGTCTGTATTTGTTTGGCGAGGTGTTTTGAAGGTATATACTAAAATATTTTTCTAAATACAGCTGCCTCCCTGGAATACAAATGGTAAAAATCATCCAGAAAACCAAACATGTTCAAATGTCATGTGTACTTGCCATAAAGCGAAAGATTACTAATTTGGAGTGATGGAAGTGTTCCATACATTTTAATAGTGAGTTTTAGATCCAGAGACCCTCCATATCGTCTATTAACTTATTTAATACGTTACAGTAACCTTGTGAGTTAACGATTTTCCAGATGAGAAAGCAGGACCAGAAAGCTCTTCACAAGGCTTTAATGCCATACAAGTGTTCAGTGATGATCACTGCTCTTTATATGCCCCCTTCCTCTGGGGGAAAACAGTCTGAATCACTGAAATATCTGCATAGTTGAGTAATAAAAATAAAGATGTATTGCTTTCAGGTCTTAGAGTGACATGAGGTAGTCTTAACTGAATATTTTTTAGTTTAATTATTTGAACCAGTTGATTGTACTAACTAGATGTAATTATCGTAAGTATTTATGATTAGCATATTGATTTTTGTTAAGTACTTCTAAGTTATTGAGGGTGCTTAAAAAATACTGAAGAAACTTTTTAGGACATGATTCTTCCTTTAACTTTATTTATATGATTCTCATAGCAAAGATTTTTTTAGAAAGTAAAACTAGCCCCAACTCCTATCTTAAATTATCATAGTTTTTGACTATTAATCTAAATTAGGCTTATCTAAATTTCATATACAGATTGATAATTTTTCATTTTATATGCATATTAGATGATAAGATGCTATTTTCATAGAGTATATTTCTATTCACAAACTACCTAATTATTATTGGCTTGATATGGAGTCTTTTAAACCTTATAAAAATTTGAAATGTAATTTATGTTTGAGCTTTTAAAAGTGTATCTTATTTAAGCAAGTTGCTGGCATCCTTGCCAGCCTTTCCCTATATAATTATAATGCATTTGATGCCACTGGACAGTAATAACATAAAGAACAGGACCCACAGTCTAGACTATGCTGAGTTTTAATTAAACTTTTTCAGTCATAACCTGATAAGAATCAGGCTGGGTCTAGAAGTTAGACTGTGGGGCTGTATTAATTTCATGAGCCAACGTTAATGTTTACTGCCAGCCTGCATAGCAACGCCAGTTTGCAGCCGTGATTGTGTATGTGACTTTTGGTAACTACCGTTTATAGGTCAAGCAGCTCAGATGTTATGGAAGTAGCTCATGGTTATTTGGACAAGCAGGGTAAGTAAATTTAAGTTACATTTGAAAAAGTGCAATTAAGGAAATCCGAGAGCAGAATGCTCTTTCCAGGAAAAAAGTGAAGTGCTTATAGAATATCCTAGCGTGACAGCTCTTTTGAACATACAGAGAATGTTGACAAGGTTCATACAGTGGGAATTTTTTAATTCGCGGTTTGCTACTTTGTGTCGATTTAAAACTTCAAGGAAGGATGGGAGGGAGGCTCAAGAGGGAGGGGATGTGGGGACATGTGTGTGCATATGGCTGATTCGCTTTGTTGGGCAACAGAAACTAACACAGTATTGTGAAGCAATTATTATACTCCAATAAAGATGTATTAAAAAAAAGACTGAAGAAAAAAAAATTTCAAGGAAGGAATAGGAACATTCTAGCCAAGGAGAACTGCCTATTTAATTTTTGCTGCTAATTTAAGCATGCATTTTTCACAGCTAAAAGTCCTTTTTAAGTTTTGTTACAAAGAAAGTCCATTTTTCTAGACAGATAACATTTTCCTAAGATGGAAAAAACAGATCCACTAAAAAAACAAAAACACCTTAATTAATTGTGCCTTCTCTCTTGAGTTGTAGAACTAATAATTAGTCAAAAACTTGTTTAAACTGTGTTTTTTCCCTAATTCCTCTCATTTTTCCTTAAATCTGTCCTCCACAAACGGTCACATTGTTTGCTTTTGCCTATTTGTTTTCAGGTTCCTTTGGCCAGACCTCACTATCATTGTCAGAAATTGTTCACTAAATGTGTTTTTCTGTTTGTTTTATGTTGCTTCACTTTTTAAGTCACCTTGGTAAAAGTATGGCTGCCTTTTCATGTTTTTAAAATGAATGCAATGAATAGCAATCTTTATATTTCAACCCTTTAAAAAGTTTGTAAAGGAAAGAAATAATGCGGAGCAAAGAACAAAATCTAATTTTGAATCTGATTCTCAGTTTGGCTGCTTGACAGCAGCAAGTCATTTAACCTCATTTAGTTTTTTTAATCTACAAAATGTGGATAATAACCTACCTCACAGATGTGTGTGAGAAACTGAAGGCCCTTGCTTAAAATACAGGGTTTATCATCATATTTAATGTAAATCCCTTCCTTTTTTTTAATAGATATCTTTGATACTGATAGGATGAGTATCTTGATTTTAGGTAAGTCTTATGTGGTAAGAATATAGTGGTAAAAATGTTTAAGACCACAGTTTCACAAATTATGGTATTCTTATTTTAAGGGACTTTAAAAATTTCTTGAAAGTATCGAACATCCAAATACCAAATTTGTCTTTTGTTGCAGCAGATATTCAGAACTTCTTAAACTGTTGGCTGAAGATGCCTTAATGTACCAAAATACAGCTTTCTCTCCAGACTATTCACAAATATCTATGGTTGTATGATGTTTTGAGTGTTTAATGTAAAATTGTTAGAGAACTGTGAACTCTAAGCATAGTAATCTTAATGTTGTTTTAGGAAGAATGTGTTCTGTATCATGTATGCTTAAATATCATACAGTGACTTTTTGAGTGCAACAAACAAAACTGAAAGTTGACAGCCATTAGGTTGTGTCCATGACAATCATAAGAAAATGTAAGATTGGATATTAATTGTTCAGAAAATTTTCAGGAACACTTTGCATTCATTCTTTCTTAGCCCATCTTTGGAAAAAAAATCCCATAGGCTGATGCACTTACCAGCCGAAGCACTTGATTACATATCATCTATTAAAATAATTTTTTTAACTGTTGAAATTGGGATCATTTTCTATAATTCATTTCAGGAGGGGGAAAAAAAGACCAGACTCTTAGTGTTTTTGTGTTTTAATAACCATAGATTCAAAGTTCAGTTTTGTTTGTTATGTATTTTTTGTGAGTGTTAAATGATCAGTGGGAAGAATGTCTTCCAGCAACTGTGTGGTAAAGATGTCTTCTTGAATTACACAGCATTTCATAGCTATAGGTTCTCCCTAGTTAATACTTGCACTGTACAAACTCATAGGTAACAAACAACACAAAAGAGTAAAGCAGCCTATCTGATTACTTATAAGCTTTTTTCACAAAATCAAATTAAAGCCTCTGGTTAATTTGAAAGCCGTTTTGTTTCTGTTCAGTCGTTAAGCTAATATTCTGCAACTCAATTAATAGTTACAGACAAAGCCATTGTAGAACTTTGCTTCCTGTGATTCCTTGGAGATTCCATACCATCTCTGCCCACGTTTGTCTTCCTTGTTGTACACTGTAGTTTCTAACTTCAGCCATTGTATTAGTTTCCTATTGCTGCCATAAGAAGTTACTACAAACTTAGTGACTTAAACAACACAAATTTATTGTCTTACAGGTCTGTAAGTCAGAAGTTCGGTGGGCTTAGCTGGTGTTTCTGCATCAAGTTACACAGGCTGAAAACCAAAGCATTGGTAGGGCATAGTTCTGGGGCAGAGTCTGTTTCAAAGCGCATTCAAGTTGGTGGTGAATTTAGTTCTGTGCTGCTGTGGGATTGCAGTCCCATTTCCTTTCTGGGTTTGGCTTGTAGCTTCTAGAGACCAGCATCATTCTCTGGTCCATGGCTCCCTTCACCTTCAAAGCCAGTGACAGGGGGCTTATGCTTCAAATGTCACCTGCCTCTTCTTCACTGCATCTCTAACTGGCTGACTCTTCTGCCTTCCTCTTCTGATTGTAAGGGCCCATGCTATTAAATAGGGCTCACTTCCATAACCTTCCTATTTAAGGCCAGCTGGGTAGCAAACAATTTCATCTATAAAAAGTCCCTTTTTTCCAAGTCACATTAACATATTTACAGGTATTAAAACCAGGACACGGAGATCACGGAGGCCAAAATTCTGCTTACCATAGAAGACCTCAGGTTTACAACAAAATTTTACACTGAAGGCTGTTGAGAATAGAGAACAAGCAATGTAGCTGTGGTCCTATGTGCTTATGATGGTCACCTCCCATATTTATTTATATATCTAAAAGCAACTTTTTGAAAAATATATGCTAGCTCTCATTAAAAACACATCAAAGTCAAGCTATATAAGATTTCAATTTGCTTTATCCAAACTTAGAAGAACAGATTTGTTTTTATTAGTGAATACTTTTTTTCCTTTATTTCCTAAATTGTATGGGTAATACATGCTTATCGTAGGAAATCTGAGTACAGGAAGTTTGAAGAAGCTGAAAAAAATCATCCAAACCCTGTTACCCAGAAACAACCACTTCTTAGGAATTTGCCATTATATATTGACTTTTTGCCCTTCCTCTTCTTCCCCTCAGAATCTATGTTTTAAAAGTTCTGAACATGTGCGGGAGAGGCCCTGCTCAAGAGAAAGCTATGTCGACTTGGAAGACCAAGTGTGTCAGAGGTACTCAGAAGGAGGAAGGGACAGCTTTGGTGGTGCATGTTAACAGGTTGCTAGTGGCCCAGCCTATAAATGAATGAGAGGCCCAGTGGAAGCCTCTGTTAGGGTCAAGTCCCTTTGTAAGCTGTCTTTTATCCAACAGAGTGTTCTCATCTTTAATGATTTCTTTCTTTTTATGCAAAATTAAACAGTAAAATAGACACTCGTTTTTCCATTGAAATGTTCTGCTAGATGAGGGTTTCTAGGAGACAGATGACATTTGCTTGAGACATTACTGAAACTTTAGTTATAATGTTTACATTAAAGAACCTTGTAGATTAATAGTGTATGAAGTTTAGTTTCAGTGCCGTGATTTAAAGAATGGAAGAAATGTGGCTGATAGCGAAACAGAAACAACTACTTCGATGTGGATGGAATGTTCGTCCTAAAAAGTGTATTCCATATCAATAAATAGTAATTAGGTACTAGTTTATGTTAGACCAAATGGTTTATACTTCAAAAAACATAGAAAAGTGTTCAGTTTCAAAAGCCTGTTAAGTATATCTGTGTAAAATTATTACATCCTAGCCATTCTTTCAAGTCTTAGCCTTTGAATTTCAAAAACCTGTTTTTGTGTTCAGCATCTTCCAACTTCAGAAAAGGCCAGGTACTAAAAATAACAACACTTAGTATTTTGTATTAAGGATTTTAGGACACTTTTATTTATATTATTACATTACAGCCTGACAACAACCCTGAGAAGTAGACAAGGTGAGTGTTATTAGCCCTGCTTTACTGATGAGGAAATGGAGATGCAGAGCTGAGTCATGGAATTAGAATAAGAGGCCATGTGATGCGATGGAATGTGCATGGGACAAACCTATGTCAGGTAAAATGTAGTCCCCCTGCCACCTCAGGATTTAAGATACTTCATGTTTTGGTGCGGTGGCAAGTGGGCTATGTGGGTTTTGATCCTCGTTTGTACAGGATTATTGCAGGAATGGTGTCTGCTCAACATAGCCCGGTACTCCCTCTGGCTTTGCCCATGGGCCATACCTGTCCCATGTCCTCCTCCTCTACCGTGCCCACAGTGTGGGAGAGGGCTGCTGTTGCCCGGTTGCCCGGCCTCTCACTGAGAAGTAAATTCAATCCGGGGGGCGGGGTCCAAGCAAAAATATATTCTAAGTAAGTCTTTCTTTGGTGCCAGCCTTAATCTCATCTCCCAGAAATCTCAGTGTCACTTCCTAATTCCTTTTCTCTCTCATTTCTACCTCTAATGGGGCTCCTGAAACGATATATTTCTGTTGCTGCTGTCTGAAGGTCTAGTAGTCTTAACGCCTCAAATATTGCAAAATTAACTAGTCTCCTCTCGTTCCAATCTGTCATCCATAATCTTTCACCCATATTGCCATGATTTTTTTTTTCCTTTTTTCTCCGGACACCTGGCATTGTCTTCCTGCTTAAGACCTTTGAATGCTTCCTACTCTCTAAAGGAAAAAAAGTCCAAGTGAACTCTGTCACATTCTAGCCCTGACTTACTCCATTCTAGCACTTGCCATTTGCTATCAGATACACTGTAGTCCTTTTACCTTGAATTTCTTCCTGGTCACCAGGCAGAGCATGGATTTTTTTCCATCTCTGTGTCTTGTCTAACAAATATATGTGTTTAAAGGCCAAGCTTCAGTGTCACCTGTATGTTGTGTGTTATAATTGTTATTTGTAATAATCTCTGTACCTATCTTCCTCTCTAAACTTTATGAATACTTTTGATCCCTGTCTTCTAGAATAAGCTTGGCCTTTATTGACACGTGCCATTTGGAACAAGAAAAAGAAGATAAAAGAACATAGAAGCTTAAAAAATAGTCTCACAGTATAAAGGATGAAGCCACAGATCATATACCCTTGAAGGGCAGAATCACCCTAACAGGCAGTGTACATCATCTGAAAAATAGAATGTTATTTATGGCTCAGATTATTTATGTTTCTTTACTTTCTGTAAGTAAAAATACCTATGAATTATTTTAATAGATAATTTGGGCATAAACAAAATAATATTCTGTTGTTTAAAATAAGTAAAATGGTTATTTTAAACTGATACAGCATATATATTATTTAAATTTTATTAAATATATTTAGGCAATTCTCAAAATGTTGGGTGAATTTAGGAAAAAACTACTTTTCAGCATACTATTCCCAAAGAAACCAATTTTGGGCAGCATTTGTCTGATTTTAGTTTTGTGACAAAGTTGGTATATAAATGTTCTGCTTTGAGATGATACCTTAAATTGGAGTATTTAAAAGATGTTGGTTATACTATTTACTTTTCAGAATTAAATTACACCCAATTTAAACGCACAACATCGTCTAGAAATTATAAACACTCGCGTACTAACATTAGAAGCATTAGAAGCAAACTAACCATCTGCACAACTGGCTAGGTGCCATAAGGCGTGATTTCTGACTTTGGACATGGCTCATTAAACAAGTGCTGGAATGCCAACACACACTGTTTCACATTCTCTTGAGCCAGCAGTGAAATAGATACTGAAATAGACATTGAAAGATAACTGCTTAGGAGCAAAATCTGCATCTAAATGTGGAGGGTTTGTTTTTCTCCTCTAAATTCCTGATGAAAGTTTCCACAGATTCCACCATCTCATGCTGACACGTAAACTGATGTGAGGCAGGACTGAGACCTTAGAACGAGTTCTCACTTGTGCAGGCTGTACCATTTGATCTTGATCTTCCTAAGGTGACTAAACTTCATGCCTGAGAAAAAAGAAAAATAGACAAACATTTTGAAATACAGGTCCATGGAATAGTGAGTAGGAGATTTCAGGGGAATTTTTTATCCAGTTTAATTTTTTTTTTTTTTCGTTACGCGGGCCTCTCACCGTTGTGGCCTCTCCCGCCGCGAAGCACAGGCTCCGGATGCGCAGGCCCAGCGGCCATGGCTCACGGGCCCAGCCGCTCCGCGGCATGTCGCATCCTCCCAGACCGGGGTATGAACACGCATCCCCTTCATCGGCAGGCAGACTCTCAACCACTGCGCCACCAGGGAAGTCCCCAGTTTAATATTTTTATGCTCCTTTAAAATGTTTATAAATATGCTCCGTAGAGAAGTTTGATAACCTCAGGAGCGGCAGACACAAAAATAGTCTCTTCCAAGTAATCCTTACAGAATAGGGCATTGCATATTGAAAAACTTTTCCTGAATTTAAATATATGAAATAGTCTTTCCTTGAGACTTATAGACATAATAATGTATTATGTATTTAGAATTTATTATTTAAAGTATAAAATCAAACCACTTACTTGAAATCTAGATGTTCAATTAGCACATATCCATCTATAGAAATAAAAATCACTATTACTAATCTGAAAGTTATAATGCTTTGAGGTTTTTTTAAAAAACAGTGATTGAAATCTTATGGGCAATAAGCCAGTAACTTACATTTGCCTTTAGAATTGCGACATATCACTAGATTTTCTTCAGTGATATCAATGACTTCCAGTTCTTCTCCAGGGGTTATTGGCAAGTCGAATATTCCATTTCTTGAATTATTGGAACATGCCACTGCTGTGTTCATGACAGTAATTTCTTTGTCATACTGAAAGGAGAAATTCCTAATCGGAATGTGCTTGCATAGTTTTTCATTGTAACAAAATTAACGGAAGACATACTATACTAACCTCAAAATAAACTCAAGATGCTAGATATTAATTAGTTAACTAATGACTAAGGCACAGAAAATAATAGCAAGATATTCAGGGAAAGAAAAGTTATTTAAGGAAATAATGGTACATTTATTATTATCACAATCTTTCTTACATTTGTTTGTTACATATTGTTACATATTTTCAAAGTGTTTTCACACCCATTATCTAATTGTACTAGAATGAATTCTGGTGAGTGAGAAGGTGTTAACATTGGTATAAATTAAGTACCATGAATGGTACGTTCACTGTTGCAGTAATAAAGTCACCACCAAACCTGGGAAAGGACAAGTTAAAAAAGAAAAAAAAAAAGAGGGAAAGAGAAAAACCTCTTTCTTTGTGTAGTGCTTTAGAGTTTATAATTCTTTCTTACACACAGCATTTCTAGCTGTTCTTTCTACCCTTCCTCTCTGGTGGGCTCATATATTCTTATATACATACAGCTGTAGCACACACATTTTAAAGATGTGTGGGGCAATTCCCACTCTCCCTTGGTGGTTAAAGACGAGCATTTGTGGAAAAAACTGAGGAATTTGATTTCTGACCTCAGGGGGTTTTTTTTCTGTGTGGTAAACTAGCCAACCCGTACATCAACAGGTACACCACCTTCTAATGTAACTGAAATCCATTGACTGGAAAATAATAGTTCCAGAATATGTAGCTTATATTTACAGATGTCCGCTTCACCAAATTAGGGTGGCCAAACATCTTCCTTTGCTTGGGATAGTCTCTACTTATAGTTAATGTCTCTATTTATAAATACTTACTGTGATTAAGTGTGCCTCCTTCCACTCTCAGAAGTGTCCTGAATTTGGATGATAAATTATGATTAACCTATACCAAATGGGATCTAATCCACAAAATTTTTCTTTTGCCTAACAGAGTGATCTTACCCTTTCCAGGCCATTGTTCACTGTGAATGCACAGTGATTTCTTAAAATGTAAACCTGATTAGGTGGTCACCTTCTTTTCTTATAAAGTCCTAGAAACTCTTCATTCAGGGTAAGATCCACATTTCTTAGTTTGACATTCAGAGTCCTTTGCCTACCGTCATTCCCCGTCCCCCCGTTTCTGTCCCCCTTTATTGAAGCCACATCAAGCTATGTGATAAGCCTGAATGTGCCGTGTACCTTACATATGTCCATGCCATTGCTCCTACTGTTTTCTCTGCCTGAACTACTCTTCTTTCTTAGGTACCTTTTGTGAAGACTTTCATGACTGCCATGTATAATTTACTATTTTAACTGCACTTTGTATATACCCCTATTGTGGATTCTGATTAACATGCTGTCTCATACATTGAAAATGGAAAACAGTTTTATCCATCCTTGTACCCTCAATGCCTGGTACAAATGGGGCACCCAATATTTTGTGATTTGAGCTGAATAAAACTTATTGAAACTGTATAGTTTTTCTAAAGATATATCAGGGAAACTCATCATAGGTGATTAGGAAGAATAGACTCACGTACATATGAGAATGGGGATTTCTGTCCCATATGAGAGTGTCACAGAGTGTCCCAGCTACAGTGGGGGGCACTAGATGGAACGTAGGGTCCTTTCAACAAGTAATTGTTACACACTTGTTTTTCAGCTAATCAAATAACGTCACAGTTTGCAGTAAATCATTTCATATCACAATTCCCAGATATAGTAACCCTAATCAGCTTTGGTCCAAGCAGAATTTATTAATGATTATGAGGGATTTGTATATGTTCCTATGTTCAGTCCAAAAACGTTTTTGGATATTTACACAGTGTTAGGTACTCCTATTCTGCTCTGTGTATGGATATAGGGATAGATAATATACCCTTGTCCTCCAGGAGCTCATAGTTTAATTGGTGAACATGTAATTGCAATAATGCTAATGTTTTGTGATAAGCTAGAGGTTTGCTCAGGTATATAGGTATGTAGTTTCTTTAATCAGGAAGTGTGGGTTCCTAGAGGAGATGCCTCGATTTGGTCAGATGGAGAAAAGTAGCAAGGGTACACCAGACAGTTGGAACGGACCAGATAAATGCCTAGAGGAAGGAAATAGCAGGGCAAGGATAAAGGTGTACGTTCATTCAAGAAACAGAACTATGAACAATCTGTGGCCAAGGCACAAAGTGCAAGGTGAAGAATGGCAGGAAATAAAACCAGAAAGACAAGCAAAGGTCATGACATGAACGGCTTTATATCTCATGTTAAGAAAACCTAATCTTTATCTATTTGGCAATGGGGAACTTTTGAAAGATTTTAGGCAAAGTAGTAATTTGGACAGATTCCATGAGCAGGATGCATACTTTCTCTCAATCCAATGTCTGGTACATGGAAGGTGTTCAATGTATGTTTCTTAAAATTAATAAATTCTCACTGTGACAGTATATGAAATCAAAAGGGAGGAGTGTTTGAACCTTGCCATTATAGAAAAATGCTCCATGGACTCTAAATGAAAGAAGTTTTTAATCATTTAGTGTGACCATTTTTATGTTGGGAGCTGGAGGGAAAACTTGAACAAGACAAAAATCTCTTCTTCAGAAGGGACTCGAGACTTTAGTTCAGAATACACACACACACACACACACACACAGACACACACACACAGACACACACACACAGTAATATCCCTGATCAGTGTTATAACGGATACTGTATAATAGATGTATGAAATGTGCTGAGGGAGTAACTTTGCCTGGTTGAGTTAGGGAAGTGTGGGTGACATTTGAACAGAGCCTTAAAGAATGACTTAGCAGTTTTTCCAGGCAGAGGAAATAGCATGTACGAAGGCATGATAATATAGAAGTGTATCAGGAAAAAATTAACATATCAGATGTTTAATCAAAGATCATGTCAATCCCAGTGAGGCAGACGTGCAACACACTTACAGAATCTTTAAAAACAGAAATTCCTCTTATTGTTAATTTTTACTTTCAGAGGAGAACGTACCTTGAATCTTTCTCTAAAACATTTTTCTTCTCTTTCCATTCTGTTCTTTTCTAAGTTTTGCTTCTTGGTTTTGAAGAAATTCCTGGGAGATAAGCAGGCAGAAATATGCAGGTAGAGTGAAGTGTATTATAATAAAACTCTAAGCTTCCAAAGCCATAAACTCATTCTGTTTCAGGATAAATCCAGATATAATTTTATGTGTTTAATTTTATACCATCTTCCTGTTGCCTCTCCTTCCTCAAATCTATCTGCATACCTTCCTCCAGAGTCATCTTTCTAAAATTTAATTGATCATGTCACTCTCTTTCAATCTGTGTCTACTGCCTATAAGATAAAGTCAAATTCCTTAGTGTGGTACACAGGGCATTTTATAATCTGGCCCCAACCTACCTTTCCAGCTGCCCTTTTCCATATACATTCAAAGTCTACATGGAACATCTTGGAAGGTGGGCTGTCATTTCTATGCCTTTATACCAGGGATACCCTTCCCCAGACTTCTCTGAAAACTGGTCATCATCTTTGATTAATAAAGGAATAATAAAAGGGTTGCACTAATATAGAAAGTAATTCTTATTGGTAGAGTAAGTTATGGTAGAAACCATTTAAAAAGGAACAAAGAACACAGAAAATTGATACATCAATTTACAGGAATAATAATAGACTCAATATTGCATTTTCAAATTTACTCAGTTGAGAAAAAAAGTAAACCATTATATCAGTTTGTTGTAAGAAATAAAAAAGCACGAGAAGATTGTTTCCTAAAAAGACTTAGGTATAGACATTAAAATACTAGAAAGCTTTTTTTGGGGTGGGGAAGGTAAACAATTTCACTGTTATTTCATCTCTTGGAATTCTGTTACATTATGCTACGCAAAAGTAGAAGTGTGAAGTTTAAGGTAGAAAGATGCTCTTCTTGTCTAAGGAATACATCTTTCCAACTTGGGAAAAATAAATTACATCCAGTCTAAACTTAAAGAAAACAAACTTAAGGGAAGGGCCATCCTATGCCATCCTCTGAGTTTAAATTTGGTATAGACTGATGTCTGATTTCTTTTGGGGTGCCCATGTAGGACTTTTCTAGACAGATTTCCCAGAGCAGACAGACCATGCAGTGTTCCCAGCTCAATGACCGTTTAGACAAGGATTTCCCCAAGACACTTGTTAAACAAAGTGCCTCAGCTCCTGCCCCATATCCCAGCAACTGAGCAGACTGAAGCACAGAGCACTAAGTGACCATCAGAGATAGTAAAAAACATCACCACCCCACCAAGCCAACTGGGAATTTGAATCACATGAATAAAGGTGAGATCTTGAATCAATAAAACATTCATTTTTATTTCTAACACTAATGTAGTGATAACTAGAATTATATTGTATTTTAGGGAAATCAGTCTTACTATATGATACCTAGTTTCTCTTCTCAAAGCATCATTTAAGTACTAATTGGTGTATTATTTAAGTTCTGTCCTACTGGGGAGAAGTTCCTACTGCCCAAAGGAAGACTGGAAATTTTTCATCATTTGATAAGGAGTGACTAGAATTCTTCTCTTGCTCCCTGTCCACCAAAAGCAGGAATGATAAAGATAAATGTGTGTGACACTTTACATTTTCACATTCTTTTTCCCTTTTAATCCTCTCAGTTGTACTATAATGTAGGTGTTAATATTCTCATTCTGTAGATGAGGAACCTGAAAGTCAAATTTAATGGCCTGCCCAAGGCCACACAGCTAGTAAGAGGTATAAATCGCAGCAGATAAGCTGTAATTTAAGTGTACTTTTGTGCTTACCTTTCTGATTCTTTAGCACCATTTTTCTCTTTTTTTCCCTTTGATATCAAAAACTTGGGCTTCCAAGTCTTTAGTTTATCTTCATCACTGAGAAGAAAAATATTTGGAGCAAGTAAATTAAGATTGAGCTAAAACCCTTATGGAACAATCAGTACTTTCTGGGAAACTGTGTTTTACCAAAAAATTAAAAATTAAAAAGTCATCTAGAAGTATATTTTGATAATCTATGGCAAGGCCAGAGCGTCAATATTTTAGGCTTTGCAAGCCATGCCATCTCTATGGTAACTACTCAACTCTGCTATTGCGACATGCCATCTCTATGGTAACAACTCTGCTATTGCGACTGTATTTACAATAACAAGTGGCCGGCCATATTTGGCCCCCAGGCCATGGCTTGCCAACGCCTGATCTGTGGCAATCCAAATTTGAAGCCAGAATCTGAAAAAGAATGGATATATGTATATGTATAACTGAATCACTTTGCTGTACACCTGAAACTAATACAACATTGTAAATCAACTATACTCCAATATAAAATAAAACTTAAATTAAAAAAAAAATTGAAGCCAGAAGCAAGAAATCAACCTGCTTATAATCACACTTCCTCTCCTTTCTGAGCCTCAGTTTCTTCACCTCTAAAACGTGAATGATAAAATGGACTTTAACTGTGGAACAAGACTAATCCAACTAGTATTTAGCATTAGCAGAAAAGGATGCAGAGAGGAGAGAGGGTATTATAGAAAGAACTAATATGTTTTGAGCCCCTATGTGTCAAGTCTTATGCTAGGCATTTTACATATGTTAACTAATGTGGTTTTTATAGGAAGTATTACAACAGTCCTTTAAAGTAGTCTTTCATAAAGTTTTACAAAGGGGGAAAGAGATGATCTAGGTAACTTACTATGGTCACAGAAATAGTGGCTTTGAACCCAGTGGCTTTGAATCCAAGTGTGTTTGACTCCAAAGTCTATGGTCTTTCATCATGCCTGCTGCTTTAAAACTTTACTTTGCTGGTATGACAAAGTAACCAATATGTTCATCATTGATGGGAGCAAAACTGGCCCCTCCTCTATCAACCGTCTGTATGTCTATGGTGTCTGCACATCAGAACACAACTTTTCACTGGATAAATTATAACCACAAGCATATTACGTCAGAGGAATTTAAAATTTTTTCAGTGACATTGTGTCACAATTCCCTTCAGATTATGGTCACGAGGTCCAACAGAATATCAGGGACTCAGCATCTGACCAGCATTAAAGATAAAGCCTAGGAATATGGGTTTAACAGGTACAAACTACTATACATAAAATAGATAAGCAGCAAGGATTTACTGTACAGCACAAGAAATTATATTCAATATTATAACAACATAATGGAGTATAATCAAAAAATAACTGGATCAGTGTGTTGTACACCTGAAACTAACACAATATTGTAAATCAACTGTACTTCAATAAAAAAGAAAGATGCAGCTTAGGGAAAGCTTTTAAGAAGACTTCCAGGACTCGTCTAGGGATCTCCGATCACTCTCTTTTCTCAATGTCTGTTGCCTTTGGAGTCTATAACAAGGAGCTCAGCAGTTACTTCTTTTCTAATTGTCTGATGTTCACTCATTTTATCTCTTCACTTTAGGTTCCCAAAAGATGGGATCCAGACACACACATTCCAGATATACCTACCACAAGCTCAGCACAGTGCTAGGCACAGAGCAAGTGTTTAATGAGAACTTGTGCATGGACTTCTTAGGCAGGAGCTATAGCTGTGAGGGCAGGGAACAGGCAAAGCAAATGCCTGCTTAACAGTTTATTTTCTTTAATGATTATAAAACCACATATTATTTTCAGAAAAGTCATACTAATTTTTACCCATGCTAACCATGTGACCATTACAGTCAACTCTTTGTCAACTTATTTTAGCTTTTATAGGGATCTAGTTAGAGAGCTTAATTAATTTGGCAGGATGAGGATTGTTTTTTTGCCATATCACAGGTTAAGAAACTAAGATTCAGAGAAGTAACATGACATGCCATAGGGCCCACTGGGACCAGGTGGTAGACGCTGTTCCAGTGTCTTTTTCAAGATTCCCCTCTTCTTCCTTCCCTTGCTGACTCTAGGGGAAATTCTAATGAACAGAAGCAAATGAAAATCAGAGGTCCGGATTGTCTAGCAACAATTTAATCCAGAATTGTTTAGGCATCTCTTCAACCTAATACGTACCAGGACATGACATGCAAACTAGCCAAGCTGACAAGAACTCAGATATCATCTTCCATCTCCCTTCCTATCCCCAGTTCTGCTATTTTCCATCAGTGTTCCATCTGCTACAAATGTCTTTAATAATTGATTTCTCTGAGGCCAGACTACAGAAGATTTACTCTATCCCATGAAAAAGAAATTGGTCAGATTTTGATAGGGTTAAGTGACTTGGTAAATATCATTTAATCTTAAAATATCTTCTTCATTTTTTTCACCACCCCAAAACACATTGTGATCATCTTTCATCTGAGCACCTTTACAATATTCTAACAAATGTTCTACTTCCGACCTTCCCTTCAAAGCACTCTGCAGAGGGTCTAGGTCTAGTTACTCTTCCTGAAGTGTGGCTCTGATTACATTGTCCTCTTGCCCACAGTTCTGGACTTCCTTATTTGGCAGTAGGGCAAAAGAATTTTCTGATAGGGCCCTCCCAGTACAAAACTGCTAGATCCTGGATAAAGGTTTTTTTGGTTTGTTTTAACAAATTGCCACACTTTACACTTAGATTAAGTCCTGTACGCTATACCTTAATAGCCCCCAGCAAATAAACCAGACAGAGCAGTAAGCAGTATGCAAGCACAGAAGACAAGTCTGTCCTGAGGAAAATGGTATCAGCACCACAATATTTCAGAAGATTAAACTTTACATTAGGGCAAGGTAGGAGTTAAGACATATCGTCATGTTAGATATTTTTAAAAGCCAGTTCAGCTCTATGCTATTTATATAAGACATATTGAACAAGAATATGGAAAGCAGAAAAAGGATGAAAAATGTATACTAGGGAAATACTAACTAAAAGAAAGGTCAGGTAGGTATAAGATTGGGCAAATTAGACTTTAAGACAAAGCATCACTAGGAAATTAGCTTAGTGTTGTAGTAAAGAGAATGGTTTGGGAGTCTAGTTGCTGGGGTTTGAATCCTGGTTCTACCACTTACTGGCGCTATGAGCTTGGGCAAATAACTTCACCTCTGTGTCTCAACCTCTCTTCTACAAAATTTGTATAATAATAGTATCTACTTCACAATTGTGAAGATTGAATGAGTTAATACATGTTAAATCTAAAAACAGTGACTGACTCACAGTAAGACCTACATAAGTATTATTTTTATTATTAATAGTGTTGATATTAGGGGGAATGGAGATGGCTGCAACCTAAAAAGAAACATTTAATTCACCAGAAGATATTTAAAATTTTGTATGCAACTAATAAAAGAGCCTTAGAATATATATAAAGATATAAAGAAAAAAATATATATATAAAATATAGAAAAAAGAAAAAATATATATAAAGAAAAAAATGATAGACTTTTGGAAGAAACTGACAAATCTACCATCTTTCTGTGAGATTTCAACCCACTTCTTTCATATATTAATGGATCAAGCATCTAAAAATCCATGAATCTATAAACGATTTTAAGAGAATTAACACACATTGTGTTGGCCAAAAAAGTCGTTTGGGTTTTTCCATAACAGTAGAAAAACCTGAATGAACTTTTTGGCCAAGCCAAATATTTGATTTAGAGGACATAAGTTGATCCTTGTATCAAACAATTAGAGAAGTCGTATTTTTCTAAAGTACACATGGAACATTTATAAAAATTGACCATATACTAGGCATGAATCATGTCACAGAATATGTCAAAGTACTGATATCAGCTACTTCCTCAGTGTACTAACACCATATCAACTACTCTTCCAGATCACAATTCAATTAAGATAGAAATGACACACGGGGAGGGGGAAGGGTAAGCTGGGATGAAGTGAGAGAGTGGCATTGACACATATACACTACCAAAGGTAAAGTAGATAGCTAGTGGGAAGCAGCTGCATTAGCACAGGGAGATCAGCTCAGTGCTTTGTGACCACCTAGAGGGGTGGGATAGGGAGGGTGGGAGGGAGATGCAAGAGGGAGGGGATATGGGGATATATGTATATGTATAGCTGATTCACTTTGTTACACAGCAGAAACAAACACAACATTGTAAAGCAATTATACTCCAATAAAGATGTTTTTTAAAAAATGGCAAATAGAATACAGAGCATGGAAACAGATCTTCAGATTTTTGGAAACTTAGTATGACAAAGATGGCATTGTAGAAATGGGGAAAATAGGGGCTATGCAATTAATCATGCTAGAACATTTACCCACATGGAGGAAAATTTAACTGGATCTCTACTTCACTAAAAATGCCAAAATCAGTTCCAGGTAGATCTAAGGCTTATGTGTAAAAGCCAAAAAGTTAAACAGTTTTAGAAGAAAATATGGGAGAATATCATATGATCTTGGGATAAAGATTTCTTTAAAGATATAGAAAGCAACAATCATAAATCACGTGCATACTTAGAAGGGAAAATACAATAAATGCAAATTTTACAGGGAATGCAAATTCATAAGAAAATGCCAGCTTATTTTCCAAAGTGGTTGTACCAATTTACACTCTTCCCAGCAGTATTTAAAGGGAATACTGATCCACATTCTCACCAACACAGAAAGAATTCTTAATTTTTGCCAATTTATTGGGTATAAGATACTATCTCATTGTGGTATTAATTTGCATTATCTTCATTACTAACAATGTTGAACCCCTTTTAATATGTTTATTCACCCCTCATGTCTTTCTATAGAAGACCTGTTCATATCTTCTGCCTATTTTCCTTTGGAAAACAAGTTGGCATTTTCTTATGAATTTTCATTCCCTATAAAATTTGCATTATTTTCCCTTCTAAGTATACATATAAATAAGAATATTTGTAGCGGTATTGTTCAAAAGTGCAAAAAACATGGAACTACCTCAGTACTCACAAGAAAATGGATAAATTGTGGTATGTACATAGAATATTATAGAACAGTAAAAATGAATAAATTAATAGTGGCTTAAAAAAGGATGGATTTTGAGTAAAAAAGAAGTTGCAGAATTCTATATACAACATACCGTTTTTACAATGTTAAAATCCCTAATGAAACAATATATTTTTATCACCTGTGCTTGATAACAGTATTTCAGTTTTGAACAGGAAGTGAAAGACAGGAAATGTAGGAGAGTGTTTACCTTGGGGGAAGGCAATGAGACAGACCAAGGGATGTGCACAAGGTAGAGAAACCAAGGCACTGGATATGTTCTAGTTCTGAAGTTGAGTTATGGGTTGAGGGAAATTTGTTTTATCTTGCTTTAAACTTACATGTTTCTTATTTTCATTTTTACAAATATATAATTTATTTTTAAGAAAGAATTCATTCTTAACTCTAATTTTATATTCCAGGGCTCTCCTCTCCATCTCCTGCCAAATTGCATTTCCTGCTCGTAACACCCACTTTCTTGATCACATGCCTTATGGTCCAATGAAACTTCCCAAACACACTTGTTTTCCATTTACACAGCTGTCCACCCCTCTCCCTCCAGCAAACCTTCCCCACTTCTCTCTCTCTCTCTCAACCCCAATCTCCAACTGTCAAAATGTTTCCTATCCTTGCTTCTTTAACTTGGCACAGAGACTTTTCTGATCCCCTAAATAATGGAAATTTCTACCTATTCTGAGCTTCCAAATTATTTTGCACATTTTTTGGAGGCAGGTCCTTCTTTGTTATCTGATTTAACAAACTATGTTTTGGTATGAGGCCACATGATAGAGATCAGAAAGCCACAGCCCCTACCTCAGGGAGTTCCCGTCTAGAGGAGGAGACAGGCAAGAAATAAGACAATACAACTATGAAAAGAATGTTCTGATAAAAAGGGGGACCTAACCCAAATAGATAAACTCAGAGAGGACTTCCTGGGGAAAGCAAAATATGATTTCAGTTTTAAATAATGAAGGATAAAATAGTCAGCCAAGCAAAAAGCATGGCAAACTGTGTTACAGACAGAACAATTCTTTTGTTCTTAAATTCTCACCTCCTTGGAAAGGCCTTCCCCAGATACCTACTTTAAAATGACTATCAGTCTCCTTCCAACACACACACCATATGTCCACTCTCTTTCAAAATATCCAAAGCAATCAAATCCCTATGTTTAATTATAGATTTTTTTTTTTTCTCGGTACGCGGGCCTCTCACTGTTGCGGTCTCTTCCATTGCGGAGCGCAGGCTCCGGACGTGCAGGCTCAGCGGCCATGGGCCCAGCCGCCCCACGGGCCCAGCTGCCCCACGGCACGTGGGATCTTCCCGGACCGGGGCACGAACCCGTGTCCCCTGCATCGGCAGGCGGACTCTCAACCACTGCACCACCAGGGAAGCCCTATAGATTTTTAAAATTAATTTATTTATCTGCCTCTCCAATCGGAAAGGAATAGGAATTACATCTGTTTCACTCACTGCTTTATACCAACACTTAGCATAGTGTCTGGCATATAGTACATGCTCAGTAAATATTTGTTGAATGAATTGAAGAAGTTGGAACAAATGTGAAGGTTTAGAAATGCTGGAAAGCTTGAAGAGTTCAAGGAACACCCAAATGTACAGTATGGATGGAACACAGGAATGGTGAGTGAGTGGGAAGTACAGCTGAGGCTGAGAGTTTGCCAGGAGCTGGATCAATAATGAATTTTATGCCTTCTTAAGCAGTTTGGATTTCATTTTGAGAGCAATGGACAACCACTAACCATTTTTAAGCTGGTGAATGGTGGTTTTGTGACATGATCCTATTTGTACTTTAGAAAGTTTGGAAAATAAACTGAAGTGGAGGTGAGGTGGCCATTCAGGAAGTCATTGCAATAATCCAGCTGAGAAGTAATGAGTGCCTTCATGTGGCTGTGCAGTGGGGATGGGGAAGCAGGAACATTTTGAGAGTTATTTAAACAGAAGAGGGTACAGGGCACCAGAGGAGGATGAGTCAAGGACAATGAATGCTTAGGGTTTTGGTTTGAGCAACTGTGTGTTTATTGAAACAATCACCAACATAGAGATTAGAAGAAAGGGATCATATTTGGATGGGGACAGTTGAGATTATGAGTTATGGAATTCTGAGTTTCAAACAGAGTTATCTAGCGGGCTTATTAAAGTGGAAGAGAGAAATCTGACCTCAAAAGTGTAAATTTTGATATCTTTACTATAGTGATCATAATTAAAGCCCTAGATGTAGATGAGACCATTCAAGAACATATAAAGGAAGAAGGGAAGAGAACTGATACAGGAAATCTGAGAAACACATCATTTTTTAAAGAAATGAATTAGAACACATACATGCACACAAAACCAAAACGAACCAATCAAACAGGAGGGGCAACAGCCAAAGATGAGGAATAAGAAATAATGGTAACATAGAAACCTGGGGGAAAGTTAATATTTTTTTCCTTTGAAGGATGGCATGATCAACAATTTAAGATATTACAGAGAAGCCAAGTATAATAAGGACTTAAATGTATCCACTGGATTTAACAAAGAAATTAGTCACCTTACCAAAAACAAGTCCACTGTCATGGTGGAACAGAACCCCAGTTGCAGTGAGCTTGGAAAGATGGGTCCAAGATGAGCAGAGGAGACCTTTATTTTCAACCATTTAGTTGAGAGGGAAAGGACAGATAATAAGTAGCTAGAGATAAGGGTATTGAGTTTCAGGATGGTTTCTCTTTTTTGATAGATTTTAGTTATTTAGACCTTGAGAACAGAGCTTCTGTCAGGTAGTGCTTGCCATCCTCCACAGGAGGCATTTAAATAAGTATTTGTTATGTTGAAATGAGTTTCAAGTCTATAGATTCAAAGGTAAGAAACAAAGCTCCAGGGGCTTCCCTGGTGGTGCAGTGGTTGAGAGTCCGCCTGCTGATGCAGGGGACGCGGGTTCGTGCCCCGGTCCGGGAAGATCCCACATGCCGCGGAGCGGCTGGGCCCGTGAGCCATGGTCGTTGAGCCTGCGCGTCCGGAGCCTGTGCTCCGCAACGGGAGAGGGCGCAACAGTGAGAGGCCCACATACCGCAAAAAAAAAAAAAAAAAAAAAAAAAAGAAACAAAGCTCCAGTGAGTTTTGAATCACCTACCACTGTTAGGTCATCTACATTACTCATTATTTTCCTTCCTAGTGGGGGCAATATATCACAACTTGACTTTTCACCCAGTAACCAAGGATCTGAAGGGAGGCCCTCTGACCCTATTTAACAAAGCATCAGGAAATGGGTTAAATATCAGTAGGGATGACCAATGCGGTAAATTGACTTACTTTGACTTTTTTTCTTTTATGTCCACATCATCATAGATAATAACTTCCTGAGACCTAAGTTCTAGGGTCAAGATAGGATCAAAATAGTCTATTATTAGGTATGGTTTATACAATCCCCAGCTTTCCAAATTATACACAATTACTTAATTATCTAGGTGCATCCCCATGCCTGTTTTATCAAAATCTGATCATAGGATATAGAAAGGATCAAAGAACAAAACAAGTATCCATTTGGGAAAAAGTTCAACTGAGGAATAAAAAATAGTGAGATGTCCTAGTATCTCAAACACATGCATAAATATTTATATCAATTTGATTTCATGTGGATTTCCAGAAAATATGAGTTGCTGAAAGGATCATGTTTAGACTAGGTTCCCATCATTCTGGAACTGGACAAAGATGTTATAATGCTAGAGCAGTGAGAGAGCTTAATTCCTAGGGGAAAAAAAAAACTTAATAGAACATTAATGTTGATTTTTCTTCCCTGATTTTTATTTCAAAACACTGACAACTGCTTCTTTATAATAAGCTTGCATAAAATTGAATCTGACTTAGTACATAATCATAATTAGACGTTTTCAGTTTAGGATATTCACATTCCTTGGTGCTCTACATAGAATTCCATAATATTCAAGTGACTCACCACTTGAACTAGTTAGAAACCTTTTGGCATAATTATTCACAATTCAGTTATTCATATATTTGGATGGGGTACAATGTGTGCCTATTCTCACTTTTTTTTTTTTTTTTTTTTTTTTTTTTACATAGACTGAGGATATTTTGGGAAAGCTGTTATTTTTTTATTTTATTTATTTTTTTTTATTTTTGGCTGCGTTGGGACTTCATTGTTGCACACAGGCTTTCTCTAGTTGCGGCGGGGGAGGGGCTACTCTTCATTGCGGTGTGCAGATTTCTCATTGCGGTGCCTTCTCGTTGCAGAGCACGGGCTCTAGGCGCACGGGCTTCAGTTAGTTGTGGCACGCAAGCTCAGTAGTTGTGGCTTATGGGCTTAGTTGCTCCGCGGCACGTGGGATCTTCCCGGACCAGGGCTCAAACCCATGTCCCCTGCATTGGCAGGCAGATTCTTAAGCACTGCGCCACCATGGAAGCCTGGGAGAGCTGTTATTATACCAGGTTTATGTAACTATTTGTTATTTAGTGCAGCAAACTTATATTTGTGGAATATAATATACATTTGAATTGTCAAGTCAGAGTAAAATCAAAGTAGCCACCATCGCTAGAGCCCATAAACTAAACCTGACAAACAACAAAACACATGGCCCTCTCTCATCGACAGATTCAACTTACTGAACGTGATTGAGAGCGAGCACGCTAGGTGTCAGGCACTGTATTAATCTGTGCACTGTTGTTTTTATAGCAAAGCAAAAAGTATTCCAATGACCCATCCTTGATTCAGTTAGTATGTGTACTGCAAAGTGGTCATGTTCAAATTACTATGTCTTAATTCCAGTGAGCTGGCTGTTAAATCCTTCAGAAGGTTATGTGGTATAATGTAAAATGCACGAGCTTCGTATTCAGAGACTTGAGTACAAATCCTAGGTCACTAAAGTATGGATGTGAGTCCTAGAGCCTTCCTAAAAAGGGAAGATGCATCTACTTCTCGGATTTTAAGAGGGCTGGCGTATAGGAGGCACTTGAGAAATGTTACTCATCTTCCCCAATGTAAGTACTACTATTGTGTAAAATGTCTTTGATTTTGATGTATCAATTTTTCATTAAACATGGAAGGCAGGAAGGATTACTACTTCTCTTTCTCAGACTGTGAATATGTCAGTTCTGAATAATTTTGTTCCAGCAAATAAGCGAATGTCACTTACCTAAATCAGGCAGCGAAATGGAAAATGCACTGTTAATTGACAAAAGACACAAAGGGTTAAGGGAAAAAGCCATGTTCAGAAATATTAGCTGATACATCTCAAATAACATATTGATGACTAGGTTTCTTGATACAGATGCTTTGGGGGAAAGATACGAAGCAAACCTTTCCTGCAGCTTTGTTCTGATCACCTCCCCCTCTCTTGTAAATGAGCTCATTTATCCCCAGTGACCACCCACACCCCCTTTCCTAACGAGACAATCTCAGGCTGTCCCTTAGCCCTGCCACAGGATTCTGTTTCTGCCTTCTACCTTCCACGATGCCAATTCAATGTGGGGTAAGTATGGTGAGAGAGAACCATCTGGAGACGCTGGACCCTGACTATGTTTATGTTTAACCAAAGAGGTGACTTGAGGGGAGAATTCCAGGCTAGGTGGAAATGGAAGATGGTAAATGTGCTTAGTAGGAGAGGACATTGGCTAGGTAGATCATCTGGTTTTCCTCATATCTCACAGTTAAGATTACATGAAAGGAAGCATGATGTGGTAGGAAAAAAATCCATGTATTTTAAGCAATTAATTTAATTTCAGTCCTACAGGTATGCTGGGGACACTCATCACGGGCCAGGCCCATGTGCTGGGTATACAAAATGATTAGACACAGTTTCTGTCCTGAAGTAGCTCGCGGTTTAGTGAGGGGCACCAAAAGTAAGTTAATATAACACTCTGTGATAACATAATAAAGGGCTGACCAAAGGAACAGCACTAACCTTCATGGAAGCTTTAGTTCTCCATTTCCAAAATGAATACCAGCACCTATCTTGTAGAGTTCCCTTTGTACGGGACAAGCTTTCCTAAGTGAATGTGCCTGGGACAGGGCTGATACTCAGTGATCCCTTCCGTTGGTGTCTATGAGACCAGGACTGTGATGTGCAGGGCGCAGTAGAAGAAATACATGGTCACTAGAGTCAGAGCTGATATGACTCTCACTTCCGCCACTTAGCCACTTACCCTGGGCAAGCCACTTAACTTTTCAAAGCCTTAGTTTTTCATCTGTAAAATGGAGGAACAAGTTTCTAACTCATGGGTTATTGTGAGGATTAGAGAGAACACATGTGAAGCCTTAGTGCACTTCCTGCCCTCCACATCTAGTGAGCACATATCCTTGGGGCCATGGCTTAAGCAAGCGGTCCCTTGCTTAAGGGAGCCTTTCTTAACACCCGTTCCCTTCCTCCATTTTAATTAGGTCAGGGTGCTGGTAGCTCCTATTTAAACACAGAAACCAAGGCCACAAAAAAAAAATCTATAATGATATTTCCTTCCTTTAGGTCATCTATTCATTCAACAGATATTTATTGAGTGCCTATTATATCGCAGGCACTGTTTTTTTTTTTTTTTTTTTTTCCTTCCAGGCACTGTACTTTATGTTGGAGATACTGCAGTGGACAAAATAGTCAAAATCCCTGCCCTCATGGAGTCTAGTAGAGTGAGACAGACAGAAAACAAACAAGGAAATTTATGATCTGTCATGTAAGGAAATTTATGGAGATAAGTGCAATTAAAAATAGAGCAGGGTAAGGGGGGAGGGGGACTGGAGGTGAGAGCTGGTTTGCCATTTTTCAGAGAACGTTCAGGGAAGGCTTCACTGATAAGGTGATTTTGAAGCAGAGGCCTGAAGATAGTGAGAGAATAGCCCAGCTAGATATCTGGGGTAAGAGCATTCCTAGGGGAGGAAACAGCAAAGAGACCCTCAGGCTGAGGAGTGCTTGGCCTGTTGAAAGAAGAAGTCAGAACAGAGGGAGTGAGAAGAGGCTTAACATTTAATTCCCATGTAAAACTCATAGCATAGCTAAGACCCGTGGCATTTAATTCTTGGTTTATTTATGCCTAAATCAAGCCATTTAATAAGGACTATCCTAACAGGCAGTGTGTGCGTGTGTTTGTGAGTGTGTGTGTGTGTGTGTGTGTGTGTGTGTGTGTGTGTGTGAGTGAGAGAGAGAGAGAAGATTGAGAGCCCGAATTCTTTTTTTTTTTTTTTTTTTTTTTTTTTTGCGGTACGCGTGCCTCTCACTGTTGTGGCCTCTCCCATTGCGGAGCACAGGCTCCGGACGCGCAGGCTCAGCAGCCATGGCTCACGGGCCCAGCCGCTCCGCGGCATGTGGGATCTTCCCGGACCGGGGCACGAACCCGTGTCCCCTGCATTGGCAGGCAGACTCTCAACCACTGCGCCACCAGGGAAGCCCCCAACTCTTTTTAAAGGTCACATTTTCATGGTTGCAACCTCCTTCTGAAGAAAACGCAACAAACTAAGAGTTGATGTTCCAGAGAGGAGCCCTCAATCAAAAGGCTCAACAAAAGGTAAACAAAGAAACAAATAAATAAAGTTCTGTTGTTACCTTGGTATGTCTCCATGCTATTAATTGAAAAATTAAGGTAGAGAGGCAGATTTTGGCGAAATTTAAGGGGAAAAAAAGGCTTTTTAGACCTTCCTACAAATGGCAGATCTCCCCCTGCACATAGTGAATTTCTCTTTATAGAGGTGTGCAGGCATAGAGATTTGGCTTCTTAGGAAATCTGCAGAGAAGCTTGTGTAGTGGGTTGGATTAGGTATATGGATTTCTCTTCTTACCCTGATTCTCTGACTCTAAGAAAAAGGGTTTCTCAGTAGTATCAATAGATGTTACAAGATGTGCACAGGATGTTACAGAAACATAGAAGAGAAACCGGTAATACAGGTTTGGGTAGAAAGGTTCATGGAATGCGTCCCAGAAAGGATAATATTTGACCAAACTTTAAGGGAAGGCTAGAACTTTGATAATCAAAGGAAGTTGGAGAAGGGCAGGTACATTCCAGACCAACGGAATGTCGTGGTCAAAAGCAAGGAGGCATGAAACGCCACGGCCCTCATATACAAAGAGGGAATGTGTTAATGGGCTGGTGATGAGAGCAAATCTGAGCGAGAGATGGAGCTGGACGAGTAGGAAGGGGCTGCCATAAAAGTATTGACTTGCAATGAAAAGGGATTGGATATGTGTTCTAAAAGTCATAAGCAGTCACCTACAGTTCTAAGAATAGCTCTAAGAAAAAGGAAATAACATTTGAATTTTAAAAACGTCAGCATTGGGACTTCCCTGGTGGTCCAGTGGGTAAGACTCCACGCTCCCAATGCAGTGGGCCCGGGTTCAATCCCTGGTCGGGGGAACTAGATCCCTCATGCCTACCGCAACTAAGATCCTGCGTGCTGCAACTAAAACCCTGTGCAGCCAAAATAAATAAATAAATATTATTTTTAAAAAAAACAAAAAAACACGCATCAGCATTCTCACCTGGATGAAATTTTTAAGGGACTGCAGGTATCACACTAATAATTTTTGTCAGAAACATCTAACCTGCTAAGGTCGGGGGCTGCCTTTAGGTCTCATTGGCCACTGGAGCTAGACTCCCTCTTCTTCCATGGTCAGGACTACAATTTGTAAACCCCATATTCTATATAAATCTCTTGGTAGATCTACATCCAACAGAAAATTAGACTTAAAGTCATGTTACTCTGAGGTTTTATAATTGAAAAGAACTTCAAGGTAGAATAACATAATTCCGTGTCAATATATGTAATAACCTGGGTCAAATTATTTTACCATCCTCTGTCCTCATAAAATACAGATCTATGTCTATGTTTTCTTGTGTGTGTGTGTCTCTCATACACACACACACACACACACACACATATATATGAGAGAAGTACCTCCAGAGACCACCCAGTCTCCCTCCTCCCTCCTATTATACGCAAGAAGAAACTTGATCCCTATGAATGCAAAATGGAAGTGATTTGTCCATGGTTGCACACTGAATAAACAGAGAAGCTGAAACTAGAATCCAGAACCTAGGCTTCTTGTTTCTTTCTCCTACTCATGAATTTCTAACCTTCCCAATTCCCACTGGTAATTAGCTAGGGTGATCTTGGAGGGTCCCTTCCAGGTCTAAGACTTTGAGAAATTCATCTTCCCTTTCCACACACTGCCTCTCTCAAGAGAGGCAAATTAGAATTTGGAAGTGTAGACAAATAAAACCACTGGAACTTGTAGGGCTGAGACAGCATAATAGGATGTAATTAATAACATAATGCTCAGTAACAACAACAGGAATCTATGCCAAGGATGATGAGGAAAGTTTCTTTCCTGGACTTTGTTTGATTAAGACTTTCCCTCTACCCTTGTTCACAGCCTTTTCTCATCAATTTTTTCAAAAGGGACATTGTCACTTTCTCATTAGCATCTGTGGGTGTAGTTCACTCAGATATTGGCAAGGAGGTGGTAGGTGATAACCAGGGCCTTTGGTTTTAGTTTCTGGTACCGCTTCACTAGAAGAACAGGATAGAGACCATCAGCTGTGTAACTAACCAGGCCAGCACTGCTAATACTCTCTGGGAAAGAGAAATAAAAAGGGACCTTTTACCTTATATTTTCTTTTGACTTGCTTTTCTTCGTTTTAAATCTATCCTTTTCTTTCTTGAAGAACCTCTGCAGTCTTTTAAGTGCTTCTTTTCCATCTAAACTAAGAGGAATCAGAGGATATAAATAACACGATGTTTGAGAGAGTACTGGGGATGGAAACCTGCTGTAGTAAAAAGGATCAGAGACTTCAGTCTCATTTCTTCAACACACCCCACTCGAGGAAGAGCAGGAAAATGCCTTGTCAGCTTCTATGCTCTTCTTCTTTCTTTAGATGCTGATAGGAAGTAGCACATATCAGCTATGGATGGAATTACTATATTTCAATACAAACTTTCATCTACTCCAAATGGTTTCTATTTTAAAGACTTTATGGAGCAAAGTCTTCCTTTTAGAGACGATGACTCAGGGACCCATAGTTTACAAACTATACTAGAAATACATTATAGAAATTCCTAGCTTCTGAAATTCACATCACTAATCTTTAATTTATGGAATGATAATATAACAATGATGGTACAATGACTGCCTGGTTGATGATTAAAATTTTTCCAAATATGCTCTTGATTGGGGGCCGGGGAGCGTAGGGAGATGGAATGATACACTCACATCATCCCACCCAGCACGAATGCCCTCTTTTCCCTTCAACCCTCAAACTTCTTGCTTTTGACTACTGCTGTTTTCCTTCCCACAATGTGTGCCTAATAACTGAATTTGATTAATAATGCCCATTTGAACAAATACTGTCCTTGATAACACTGAATTATTAGATAATAAATTAAGCCCCAATCCCAGAGATAGCCTCATTAACTTTCAAAGATACAGGTAAATCATAACCATTGATTTCTTCCTGGAAAAGCAATTACAGAATTGAAGCATTTTACTGATATTTACTTCTCTTTTCTCACTTATTCCCTAACACAGTATCAAAGTCCTCTACTCTGGGAGATGGACATTTTCTCAAAAGAGAAAGCAATGTGATCAAAATGATTAGATATGATTGTACACAATTACAAGTACCCTATTGATCACAATGTTGTATTACAATAGCTTATCTCCATTCTCTATGCATATCTTCCCTAAAGATGGGGTGGGTAGGGATGGAGGTCATTTGTTAAACTTTGGTTTTCCTAGACTAACAGGAAATACCCTTAGCTATGAAGCCAAGAAAAAGAGAAACTCACTCTGTCTTTGGGTAGTTGCTCTTTGTTCTGTAGACCTCTTCATACATTTCTTCACTATTTTCTTTTGAAATTAAAAAAAAAGTATTCATTATAATGGCAATAATTCAGATTCATATTTGACACAAAATTATTGGATACCTACCAGGTGCTAGGTACTCTAATCTTTGTTTGTGAAGTAGTTTTTATTGAAACATATGCACATGTTTTTACAAGCACGTGGTAAAAATAAGTAACCTCTATAAAAGTACGTACAAACAAAAATTAATTTTTGCTTCTACCCTGTTTTCAAGTCTGTCTGATTTAGTCAAAGAAAGTTAATTTATTAACAGATTCCCGCCTTCAACCCTCCCCCTTTGCATATTTTACATATAACAATCAGTCTACTAAACAGCAGACATTGTGCTGAATGCTGGGGAAATAATGGAGACAACCAGACACATCTTGAAAAATCTTCCCCCATCATAGCATGGCTTTCACCTAGTCCAACACATAAGCTTAAAATACACAGTTATACTTTGAATCTACCCTGGCAATGGAGGATTTTCAAGTTCAGAACTTGATTCACAATGAGTTTAGGACAGTCACTTAACTTCTCTGTGCCTCAGTTTCCTTTTTTTAAAATGAGGGTACCATGTTTAATGATCTCTAAGATTGTTTCTCCATCTGAAATTCTAATATTCTAAGAAGGACAAAAACAACCAGAGTAGCATTTGATTATCCCTCCTCCATTAACTTTTCATTCATTCAACAAATATTTTTTGAATATGTAACATGTGCCTGGCATTATGACAGGGGCTAGGGAAAATGGTGAGCATAGAGAAGGAAATCATCTAGGAGGGAAGAGAATTATTAATCAAAGAACCACATAAATATAGAATTACAACTGTGGCAAGTGCTATGAAAAAGAGGGTCATGGTACTATAAGACTGTATACCTATGAGAATATTCCCTGGGGAATAAGGATTGAGCTGAGATCAGAAGAAAGATTAAGAGTCACTTAGACAAAGGGGCACAGGGGAGGAAAGAACATGCCAGGAAGAGGGAGTAGAATATGCAAACACCCTGAAGTGGGAGCCTAGAAAGTCAGAGAAGCTAACAGGTCAGCATGACTGGATCTCAAAGATGAAGACTAAGTATGTATGAAAAGAGGATGGAGGGGTAGGTAGGGGCATTCAAGTCCTCTATACCATGTTAACGTCAATCTTAAAAGTATTGGGAATATACTACCAAGTTATAGTAGCCAAAACAGTATGGTACTGGCACAAAAACAGACATAAATCAATGGAACAGAAAAAAAAACCCAGAAACAAACACACACACTTATGGTTAATCTATGACAAAGGAGGCAAGAATATACATGGAGAAAAGACAGTCTCTTCTATAAGTGGTGCTGGGAAAACTCCTAGAAGAAAACACAGGCAGAACATGCTTTGACATAAGTTTTAGCAATATTTATTTTTGGATCTGTCTCCTCAGGCAAGGAAACAAAAGCAAAAATAAACAAATGGGACCTAATCAAACTTAGAAGCTCTTGCACAGCAAAGGAAAAAATTAACAAAACAAAAAGACAACCTACTGAATGGGAGAAGATATTTGCAAATGATATGTCTGAAAAGGGGTTAATATCCAAAACATATAACAAGCTCATACAACTCAATATCAAAAAAACAAGCAACCTGATTTAAAAAATGGGCAAAGGCCTGAATAGACATCTTTTCAAAAAAGACCTGCAGATGGCAAACAGGCACAAGAAAAGATGTTCAGCAACACTAATCATCAGGGAAAGGCAAATCAAAAGCACAATGAGATATCACTTCACATCTGTCAGAATGGCTATCATCAAAAAGAGGACAAAAGGGGCACCTTCAAGTTGGTGGAGGAGTAAAACGTGTAGATCACGTTCCTCCCCACAAATACATCAAAACTACATCTACATGTGGAACAACTCCTACAGAACACCTACTGAATGTTGGCAGAAGACCTCAGACTTCCCAAAAGGCAAGAAACTTCCCACATACCGGGCCATGTGGCTGACAGGGTCTTGGTGCTCTAGCTGGGTGTCAGGCCTGAGCCTCTGAGGTGGGAGAGCCAAGTTCAGGACATTGGTTCACCAGAGACTTCCCAGCCCCATGTAATATCAAATGGTGAAAGCTCTCCCAGAGATCTCCATCTCAATGCTAAGACCCAGCTCCACTCAACGACCAGCAATCTACAGTGCTGGACACCCTATGCCAAACAACAAGCAAGACAGGAATACAACTCGACCGATTAGCACAGAGTCTGCCTAAAATCAAAACAAATTCACAGACACCCCAAAACACACCACGGGACGTGGTCCTGCCCAACAGAAACACAAGATCCAGCCTCATCCAGCACAACACAGGCACCATTCCCCTCCCCCAGGAAGCTTACACAACCCACTGAACCAACCTTACCCACTAGGAATAGACACCAAAAATGAACCTGCAGCCTGTGTAAAGGAGACACCAAACACAGTAAGTTAAGCAAAATGAGAAGACAGAGAAACACACAGCAGATGAAGGAGCAAGGTAAAAACCCACTTGGCCAAACAAATGAAGAGGAAATAGGCAGTCTACCAGAAAAAGAATTCAGAGTAATGATAGTAAAGATGATCCAAAATGTTGGAAATAGAATGGAGAAAATACAAGAAAAGTTTAACAAGGACCTAGAGAACTAAAGAGCAAACAAACAATAATGAACAACACAATAAATGAAATAAAAAATTCTCTAGAAGGAATCAATAGCAGAATAACTGAGGCAGAAGAATGGATAAATGATGTGGAAGATAAAATAGTGGAAATAACTACCACAGAGCAGAATAAAGAAAAAAGAAAAGAATTGAGGACAATCTCAGAGACCTCTGGGACAACACTAAACACACCAACATTCAAATTATAGGGGTCCCAGAGGAAGAAGAGGCAAAAAAAAAGGGGCTGAGAAAATATTTGAAGAGATTTTACTTGAAAATTTCCCTAACATGAGAATGGAAATAGTCAATCAAGCCCAGGAAGCATAGAGAGTTCTACACAGGATAAATCCAAGGAGAAACACGCCAAGACACATATTAATCAAACTATCAAAAATTAAATACAAAGAAAAAATATTAAAAGCAGCAAGGGAAGCAAGAATTAACAAACAAGGGAATTCCCATAAGGTTAACAACTGATCTTTCAGCAGAAACTCTGCAAGCCAAAGGGAGTGGCAGGACATATTTAAGGTGATGAAAGGGAAAAACCTACAACCAAGATTACTCTACCAAGCAAGGATCTCATTCAGATTCAGTGGAGAAATTAAAACCTTTACAGACAAGCAAAAGCTAAGAGAATTCAGCACCACCAAACAAGCTCCACAACAAATGCTAAAGGAACTTCTCTAGGCAGGAAACACAAAAGAAGGAAAAGACTTACAATAACAAACTGAAAAAATTAAGAAAATGTTAATAGGAACATACATATCGATAATTACCTTAAATGTAAATGGATTAAATGCTCCAACCAAAAGACGTAGACTGGCTGAATGGATAAAAAACAAGACCCATATATATGCTGTCTACAAGAGACCGACTTCAGGCCTAGGGACACATACAGACTGAAAGTGAGGGGATGGAAAAAGATATTCCATGCAAACAGAAATCAAAAGAAAGCTGCAATAGCAATTCTCATATCAGACAAAATAGACTTTAAAATATAGACTACTACAAGAGACAAAAAAGGACACTACATAACGATCAAGGGATCAATCCAATAAGAGGATGCAACAATTGTAAATATTTATGCACCCAACATAGGAGCACCTCAGTACATAAGGCAAATACTAACAGCCATAAAAGGGGAAATCAACAGTAACACAATCATAGTACGGGATTTTAACACCCCACTTTCACCAATGGACAGATCATCCAAAATGAAAATAAATAAGGAAACACAAGCTTTAAATGATACACTGAACAAGACGAACTTAATTGATATTTATTGGACATTCCATCCAAAAACAGCAGATGACACTTTCTTCTCAAGTGCTCATGGAGCATTCTCCAGGATAGAACATATCGTGGGACACAAATCAAGCTTTGGTAAATTTAAGAAAATTGAAATTGTATCAAGTATCTTTTCCGACCACAATGCTATTAGACTAGATATCAATTACAGGAAAAAATCTGTAAAAAATACAAACACATGGAGGCTAAACAATATAGTACTAAACAACCAAGAGATCACTGAAGAAAACAAAGAGGAAATCAAAAAAACACCTAGAGACAAATGACAATGAAAACACGATGACCCAAAACCTATGAGATGCAGCAAAAGCAGTTCTAAGAGGGAAGTTTATAGCAATAAAATCCTACCTCAAGAAACAAGAAACATCTCACATAAACAACCTAACTTTACACCCAAAGCAATTAGAGAAAGAAGAAAAAAAAAACCCAAGTTAGCAGAAGAAATCATAATGATCACATCAGAAATAAATGAAAAAGAAATGAAGGAAACGATAGTAAAGATCAATAAAACTAAAAGCTGGTTCTTTGAGAAGATAAACAAAATTGATAAGCCATTAGCCAGACTCATCAAGAAAAAAAGGGAGAAGACTCAAATCAATAGAATTAGAAATGAAAAAGGAGAAGTAACAACTGACACTGCAGAAATACAAAGGATCGTGAGAGATTACTACAGGAAACTATATGCCAATAAAATGGACAATCTGGAAGAAATGGACAAATTCTTAGAAAAGCACAACCCTCCGAGACTGAACCAGTAAGCAATAGAAAATACAAACAGACCAATCACAAGCACTGAAATTGAAACTGTGATTAAAAATCTTCCAACAAACAAAAGCCCAGGACCTGATGGCTTCCCAGGCGAATTCTAACAAACACTGAGAGAAGAGCTAACATCTATCCTTCTCAAACTCTTCCAAAATATAGCAGAGGGAGGAACACTCCCAAACTCGTTCTACAAGGCCACCATCAGCCTAATACCAAAATCAGACAAAGATGCCACAAAAAAAGAAAACTACAGGCCAATATCACTGATGAATATAGATGCAAAAATCCTCAACAAAATACTAGCAAACAGAATCCAACAGTACATTAAAAGGATCATACACCATGATCAAGTGGGGTTTATTCCAGGAATGAAAGGATTTTTCAAATACGCAAATAAATGTGATAAACCATATTAACAAATTGAAGGAGAAAAACCATATGATCATCTCAATAGATGCAGAAAAAGCTTTTGACAAAATTCAACACCCATTTATGATAAAAACCCTCCAGAAAGTAGGCATAGAGGGAACTTACCTCAACATAATAAAGGCCATATATGACAAACCCACAGCAAACATCATTCTCAATGGTGAAAACCTGAAACCATTTCCTCTAAGATCAGGAACAAGACAAGGTTGCCCACTCTCAACACTATTATTCAACATAGTTTTGGAATTTTAGCCACAGCAATCAGAGACGAAAAAGAAATAAAATGAATCCAAATCGGAAAAGAAGTAAAACTGTCACTGTTTGCAGATGACATGATACTATACATAGAGAATTCTAAAGATGCTACCAGAAAACTACTAGAGCTAATCAATGAATTTGTTAAAGTAGCAGGATACAAAATTAATGCACAGAAATCTCTTGCATTCCTGCACACTAATGATGAAAAATCTGAAAGAGAATTTAAGGAAACACTACCATTAACCATTGCAACAAAAAGAATAAAATACCTAGGAATAAACCTACCTGAAGAGATAAAAGACCTGTATGCAGAAAACTATAAGACACTGATGAAAGAAATTATAGATGATACAAACAGATGGAGAGATATACCATGTCCTTGGACTGGAAGAATCAACATTGTGAATATGACTATACTACCCAAAGCAAACTACAGATTCAATGCAATCCCTATCAAACTACCACTGGCATTTTCCACAGAACTAGAACAAAATATTTCACAATTTGTATGGAAACACAAAAGACCCCAAGTAGCCAAAGCAATCTTGAGAAAGAAAAATGGAGCTGGAGGAATCAGGCTCCCTGACTTCAGACTAAACTACAAAGCTATGGTAATCAAGACAGTATGGTACTGGCACAAAAACAGAAATATAGATCAATGGAACAGGATAGAAAGCCCAGAGATAAACTCATGCACATATAGTCACCTTACTTTCAATAAAGGAGGCAAGAATATACAATGGAGAAAAGACAGCCTCTTCCATAAGTGGTGCTGGGAAAACTGGACAGCTACATATTAAAAAAATGAAATTACAACACTCCCTAACACCATACACAAAAATAAACTCAAAATGGATTAAAAACCTAAATGTAAGGCCAGACACTATAAAACTCTTAGAGGAAAACATAGGCAGAACACTCTATGACATAAATCACAGTGAAATCCTTTTTGACCTCCCTACTAGAGAAATGGAAATAAAAACAAAAATAAACAAACACGACCTAATGAAATTTAAAAGCTTTTGCACAGCAAAGGAAACCATAAACAAGACCAAAAGACAACCCTCAGAATGGGAGAAAATATTTTCAAATGAAGCAACTGACAAAGGATTAATCTGCAAAATATACAAGCAGCTCATGCAGCTCAATATCAAAAAAACAAACAACCCAATCCAAAAATGGGTAGAAGACCTAAACAGACATTTCTCCAAAGAAGATTTACACATTGGCAACAAACACATGAAAAAATGCTCAACATTACTAATCATTAGAGAAATGTAACTCAAAACTACAGTGTGGGGCTTCCCTGGTGGCGCAGTGGTTGAGAGTCTGCCTGCCAATGCAGGGGATACGGGTTCGTGCCCCGTCCGGGAAGATCCCACATGCCGCAGAGCAGCTCGGCCCGTGAGCCATGGCCGCTAAGCCTGCGCGTCTGGAGCCTGTGCTCCGCAGCAGGAGAGGCCACAACAGTAAGAGGCCCGCGTACCGCAAAACAAACAAAGAAACAAACAAAAACTACAGTGTGGTACCACCTCACACTGGTCAGAATAGCCATCATCAAAAAATCTACAAACCAAAAAAAAAAAAAAAATCTACAAACAATAAACGCTGGAGAGGGTGTGGAGAAAAGGGAACCTTCCCGCACTGTTGGTGCGAATGTAAATTGATACAAACACTATGGAGAACAGTATGGAGGTTCCTCAGAAGTCTAAAATTAGAACGACCATACGACCCAGCTATCCCACTACTGGCCATATACCCTGAGAAAACCATAATTCAAAAAGAGTCATGTACCAAAATGTTCATTGCAGCTCTATTTACAACAGCCAGGACATGGAAGCAACCTAAGTGTCCATTGACAGATGAATGGATAAGGAAGATGTGGCACATATTTGCAATGGAATATTACTCAGCCATAAAAAGAAATGAAATTGAGTTATTTGTAGTGAGATGGATAGACCTAGAGGGTATCATACAGAGTGAAGTAAGTGAGAGAAAAACAAATACCATATGCTAATACATATATATGGAATCTAAAAAAAAAAAAGTGGTTCTGAAGAACTTAGGGGCAGGACAGAAATAAAGACACATAGAGAATGGACTTGAGGACACAGGGAGTGGGAAGGGTAAGCTGGGATGAAGTGAGATAGTGGCATAGACTTATATAGACTACCAAATGTAAAACAGACAGCTAGTGGGAAGCAGCTGCATGGCACAGGGAGATCAGCTCAGTGCTTTGTGTCCACCTAGAGGGGTGGGATAGGGAGGGTGGGAGGGAGATGCAAGAGGGAGGAGATATGGGGATATATGTATATATATAGCTGATTCACTTTGTTATAAAGCACAAACTAACACACCATTGTAAAGCAATTATACTCCAATAAAGATGGTAAAAAAAAAAAAAAGATGACAAAAGATGTTTGTGAGGATTTGGAGGAAAGGGAACCCTCCTACACTGTTGGTGGGAATGTAAATTGGTGCAACCACTATGGGAAACAGTATGGAGTTCCTCAAATAATTAAAAATAGAACTGCCATATGATCCAGCAATTCCACTCCTGTGTCTATCTGAAGAAAATGCAAACACTAATTCAAAAAAGATGCACCCTAATGTTCATATTAGCATTATTTACAATGGCCAAGATATGGTAGCAACCTCAGTATCCATTAACAGATGAATGGATAAAGAAGATGTAGTGTATACACACACACACACACACACACACACACACACACACACACACACACACAGGAATACTACTCAGCCATAAAAAGAATGAAAATTTGCCATTTGCAACAACATGGATGAACTTGGAGAGTGTTATGCTTAGTAAATAAGCCAGACATAGAAAGACAAAAACTGTATGTTTTCACTTACAAGTGGAATCTAAAAAAGAAAAAGAAATATAAATGAATATAACAAAACAGACTCACAGATATAGAGAACCAATTGTTACCAGTGGGAAGAAGGGTGGAGGAAGGGGCAAGGTAGGGTATGGGCAAGATGTGGAAGGGGATTAAGAGATACAGACTACTAGCTATAAAATAAATAAGATACAAAGATATGACGTACAGCACAGGGACTATGACCAATATGTTATAATAACTTTAAGTGGACTATAATCTATAAAAATATAAAATCATTATGTTGTACATCTGAAACTAATGTGTAAGTAAACTATACTTCAATATTTTTTAAAAGTATTGAGAATCCATACAAGTGTTTTAAGTAAAACACATTCCTATCTTCAGACTTGGATTGTGAAGAGATCAGGAAGAAAGCAAGTTCACATCAAAGTTGCTTTCTTGCCACAAAAGACCCATTACCAGCATCTTCACCTTCATGATTCTAAATGCATTTATTCACACATACCTTGAACCACTTCTATTAGCTTATCATCACCCCACCCAAATGGCATTAATAAAAATATGTAAATAAAAGATACCTTACTACTAATCTGCCACAGAAACTCTTAGCAATTCCTATTGACAGTTTCAAATGTTTTCTTAAACTTACCATTATCTGAGACAAATGAGTTAGAGAAATCTGACTTTGCTCTGTGGGGAGAAAAGATACAAAGACCATTGACCTGTTGTATTGTACTTTGAAAGTCTCATCACATTCATCTCACTGAAGGGCTGGCACGTATTTACCCCTCTCTCCCAGGGTACTCAACATCATCATACGTCTCGGAGATGGAATTTGGCTTAAAGGCTCCTTGGCCTGGGGTCTCTTTAGTCATCTCCAAGGCCTTCACATACCCCCCTGTAAGGAAAACAGAGAACACCCTGAGAACATCTCATCAACTGCTCTCATAAATGCATTCACACAGGTCACTGGCAATGGAGACAAAAATAGGAAAAGGCAGATTAAATATGGTAACACTGGATTATAACCTTGACATGTAGGATCCATTGGCAAACCACTTCACCTTGCTAAGCCTCAGTTATGATTCTCTCAAGTTGGGATAATGACAGTAACCCCTCTTGGATGATTGTGGCAAGGATTGATACATATTTATGAAGGGGGCTAATTACCCAGTAAACCAGTGAGTCCTCCCTCTTCTTGGATGTTTCTTCCTCTAATCCCTGACCTCAAATGTTGAAGTCTACCAAGGTGCAGCCCTGGGGCTTCAATCCCTACATTTAGATGACTTTATCCACTTTGTGGCAGTTTTTCTTAAAGTAAAATTTCTTAGACAAATTGATTGAGCACATGCCAACATTTATTATGCATTAGTAATGGATTCAGCCAGATAGTGTGCCAGGTTAAAAATTGCCTAGGGATTCTTTGCACAAGTAGCTAGCCTGTTACATGCAGAAGCTGGTTTATTTCACAGAGCTGTAAACTTGTCATAACCCTAAAACTGTCACCTTTTTATCAGTTGGCATAGGTTAATATTTACAGTATGGGTGATTCAGAACCATTTGCAGACATGAACTATTAATCAGAAATAAGAAATATATCTGAGAAATAACAATACGCACATTGACTTTTATCTTTTTTTTTTTACATCTTTATTGGAGTATAATTGCTTTACAATGGTGTGTTAGTTTGTGCTTTATAACAAAGTGAATCAGCTATACATATACATATATCCCCATATCTCCTCCCTCTTGCGTCTCCCTCCCACCCCCCCTATCCCACCCCTCTAAGTGGTCACAAAGCACCGAGCTGACCTCTCTGTGCTATGTGGCTGCTTCCCACTAGCTATCTATTTTACATTTGGTAGTGTATATATGTCCATGCCACTCTCTCACTCCATCCCAGCTTACCCTTCCCCCTCCCCGTGTCCTCAAGTCCATTCTCTACGTCTGTGTCTTTATTCCTGTCCTGCCCCTAGGTTCTTCAGAACCATTTTTTTTTTTAGATTCCATGCATATGTGTTAGAATACGGTATTTGTTTTTATCTTTCTGACTTACTTCACTCTGTATGACAGTCTCTAGGTCCATCCACCTCACTACAAATAACTCAATTTCGTTTCTTTTTATGGCTGAGTAATATTCCACTGTATATATGTGCCACATCTTTATCCATTCATCTATCAATTGACCCTTAGATTGCTTCCATGTCCTGGCTATTGTAAATAGAGCTGCAATGAACATTGTGATACATGACTCTTTTTGAATTATGGTTTTCTCAGGGTATATGCCCAGTAGTTATATTGCTGGGTTGTATGGTAGTTCTAATTTTAGACTTCTGAGGAACCTCCATACTGTTCCCATAGTGTTTGTATCAATTTACATTCCCACCAACAGTGCAAGAGGGCTCCCTTTTCTCCACACCCTCTCCAGCATTTATTGTTTGTAGATTTTTTGATGATGGCCATTCTGACTGGTGTGAGGTGATACCTCATTGTACTTTTGATCTGCATTTCTCTAGT
Organism: Delphinus delphis; assembly: GCF_949987515.2. Taxonomy (NCBI): domain Eukaryota; kingdom Metazoa; phylum Chordata; class Mammalia; order Artiodactyla; family Delphinidae; genus Delphinus; species Delphinus delphis. Next base: position 47,465,958 of record NC_082683.1, read on the forward strand.
GATTAGCGATGCTAAGCATCCTTTCATGTGTTTGTTGGCAATCTGTATATCTTCTTTGGAGAAATGTCAGTTTAGGTCTTCTGCCCATTTTTGTATGGGGTTGTTTTTTTTGATATTGAGCTGCATGAGCTGCTTGTATATTTTGCAGATTAATCCTTTGTCAGTTGCTTCATTTGCGAATATTTTCTCCCATTCTGAGGGTTGTCTTTTGGTCTCGTTTATGGTTTCCTTTGCTGTGCAAAAGTTTTTAAGTTTCATTAGGTCCTATTTGTTTATTTTTGTTTTTATTTCCATTTCTCTAGGAGGTGGATCAAAAAGAACCTTGCTGTGATTTATGTCAGAGTGTTCTGCCTATGTTTTCCTCTAAGAGTTTTATAGTATCTGGCCTTACATTTAGGTCTTTAATCCATTTTGAGTTTATTTTTGTGTATGGTGTTAGGGAGTGTTCTAATTTCATTCTTTTACATGTAGCTGTCCAGTTTTCCCAGCACAACTTACTGAAGAGATTGTTTTTCTCCATTGTATATCCTTGCCTCCTTATTCATAGATTAACTAATCAACTACCATAGGTGCGTGGGTTTATCTCTGGGCTTTCTATCCTGTTCCATTGATCTATATTTCTGTTTTTGTGCCAGTACCATACTATCTTGATCACAGTTTCAATTTAAGTGCTTGTGATTGGTCTGTTTATATTTTCTATTTCTTCCTGGTTCAGTCTCGGAAGGCTGTGCTTTTCTAAGAATTTGTCCATTTCTTTCAGGTTGTCCATTTTATTGGCATATAGTTGCTTGTAGTAATCTCTCACGATCTTTTGTATTTCTGCAGTGTCAGTTGTTACTTCTCCTTTTTCATTTCTAATTCTATTGATTTGAGTCTTCTCCCTTTTTTTCTTGATGAGTCTGGCTAATGGTTTATCAATTTTGTTTATCTTCTCAAAGAACCAGCTTTTAGTTTTATTGATCTTTGCTGTTGTTTCCTTCATTTCTTTTTCATTTATTTCTGATCTGATCTTTATGCTTTCTTTCCTTCTACTAATTTTGGGGGTTTTTTGTTCTTCTTTCTCTAATTGCTTTAGGTGTAAGGTTAGGTTTTTTATTTGAGATGTTTCTTGTTTCTTGAGGTAGGATTGTATTGCTATAAACTTTCCTCTTAAACTGCTTTTGCTGCATCCCATAGGTTTTGGGTTGTCGTGATTTCATTGTCATTTGTCTCTAGGTATTTTTTGATTTCCTCTTTGATTTCTTCAGTGATCTCTTCGTTATTTAGTAGTCTATTGTTCAGCCTCCACGTGTTTGTATTTTTTACAGATTTTTCCCTGTAATTGATTTCTAGTCTCATAGTGTTGTGGTCGGAAAAGATATTTGATATGATTTCAATTTTCTTAAATTTACCAAGGCTTGATTTGTGACCCAAGATATGATCTATCCTGGAGAATGTTCCAAGAGCACTTGAGAAGAAATTGTAATCTGCTGTTTTTTGGATGGAATGTCCTATAAATATCAATTAAGTCCATGTTGTTTAATGTATCATTTAAAGCTTGTATTTCCTTATTTGTTTTCACTTTGGATGATCTGTCCATTGGTGAAAGTGGGATGTTCAAGTCCCCTACTATGACTGTGTTTCTGTCGATTTCTCCTTTTATGGCTGTTAGCATTTGCCTTACGTATTGAGGTGCTCCTATGTTGGGTGCATAAGTATTTATAATTGTTATATCTTCTTCTTGGATTGATCCCTTCATAATTGATCATTATGCAGTGTCCTTCTTTGTCTCTTGTAATTGTCTTTATTTTAAAATCTATTTTGTCTGTTATGAAAATTGCTACTCCAGCTTTCTTTTGATTTCCATTTGCATGGAATATCTTTTTCCATCTCCTCACTTTCAGTCTGTATGTGTCCCTGGCCTGAAGTGCGTCTCTTGTAGACAGCATATATACAGGTCTTGTTTTTGTATCCATTCAGCCAGTCTATGTCTTTTGGTTGGAGCATTTAATCCATTTACATTTAAGGTAATTATCAACATGTATGTTCCTATTACCATTTTCTTAATTGTTTTCGGTTTGTTATTGTTAAGTCTTTTCCTTTTCTTGTGTTTCCTGCCTAGAGAAGTTCCTTTAACATTTGTTGTAAAGCTGGTTTGGTAGTGCTGAATTCTCTTAGCTTTCGCCTGTCTGTAAAGATTTTAATTTCTCCGTTGAATCTGAATGAGATCCTTGCTGGGTAGAGTCATCTTGGTTGTAGGTTTTTCCCTTTCATCACCTTAAATATGTCCTGTCACTCCCTTCTGACTTTCAGAGTTTCTGCTGAAAGATCAGCTGTTAACCTTATGTTATGTTAACATAAGGTTATGTTATTTGTTGTTTTTCCCTCGCTGCTTTTTTTTTTTTTTTTTTTTTTTTTGCGATACGCGGGCCTCTCACTGTTGTGGCCTCTCCCGTTGTGGAGCACAGGCTCCAGACACGCAGGCTCAGCAGCCATGGCTCATGGGCCCAGCTGCTCCGTGGCATGTGGGATCTTCCCGGACCAGGGCACGAACCCGTGTCCCCTGCATTGGCAGGCGGACTCTCAACCACTGCGCCACCAGGGAAGCCCCCCTCGCTGCTTTTAATATTTTTTCTTTGTATTTAATATTTGATAGTTTGATTAATATGTGTCTTGGCGTGTTTCTCCTTGGATTTATCCTGTATGGGACTCTCTGACTTTTGTCTATTTTTTTGTTTTGTTTTTTGCAGTATGCGGGCCTCTCACTGTTGTGGCCTCTCCCGGTATGGAGCACAGGCTCTGGACCCGCAGGCTCAGCAGCCATGGCTCACGGGCCTAGCCACTCCGTGGCATGTGGGATCTTCCCGGATCGGGGCACGAACCTGTGTCCCCTACATCGGCAGGTGGACTCTCAACCACCACGCCACCAGGGAAGCCCTGACTTTTGTCTATTAATTAAAGGCACCAAGCAACAAGATTTTATCCTCTGACAAGAAGTCAGTTAGCATATAGGCCCCAAACTGTCTCAATGAATGTCAGCTCCCAGAGGCATAAAGGCCCTACTTTTTCTTACGGAGTTATCGGTATGTTTCTCCAGCACAAAGCAAAGATGCTGAACACACAGTTGCTTAATTCTTACTTCAGGACAATTTTTTTCTTTCTTACTCCTTCCTTTTTGAGGCAGATGTATTGAAAAATGTTTATGGCTTCATTTTAAAAACACAGACAACTCCCAAGTTACATCCCTAACTTAGACATCTCTTGTGAGTTCAACCTTCACACCATTTCCATTTGGTCGTCTCAACACATTACATTCCAAACCAAACTCTTGCTTTCTCTCTGTGAATGTGCTCTTCCTGAAGTCTGCCCCATATCAACAAAGAGTAGCAACCCCAATCTTTCAGTTGCTCAGGTCCAAACCTTGAAGACATCCTTGACTCCTTTCTCTCTCATGTCCCACCTCCAATCCACAGCCATCTGTCAGCTTGACTTTTGATCTAAATCCTGAATCCAAGCATATCTCAACAACTCGACTGCAGTACCCTCCTCCAAGCTACCATCGTCTCTTAGTTAAATTCTTGCAACAAACTCCTAACAGGTCCCAGGTTCTTCTACATTCTTCTTTCAAGACAGCAGCCGAGATATGATTCTTTAAAATACAAGTCAGATCATTCTATTCTTGTGCTCAAAACCTTTCAATGTTATTAAAAAATATATATATATCTCATAATAAATGCCAAAGTTCTTGCAGTGGTCTACAGAAGCCCCTATATTATCTGGCCCCTTGTTACCTCTCTGACCTCATCTCCTCCTACAGTCTCCTTCAGTCACTGCTCCAGCTACACTGGCCTCCTTGCTATTCTACCAACACATCTAGTAGACTCCTGCCCTGGGATATTTGCACTCCTTTTCCTCTCTCCCTAGAACATTCTGGATAGCCATGGCTCTATTCCTCACCTACTTTACATCTTTGAGGTCATCTGTGCGCACTTTAAAATTGCAACTTCCACTTCCTCCACCTGCCTCCCTAATTCTCTTTATTTTCCTTTTTTTTAAAAAAATGTATTTATTTTGTTTTTGGCTGCATTGGGTCTTCGTTGCTGCGTGCACGCTTTCTCTAGTTGTGGCGAGCAGGGGCTACTCTTCGCTGCGGTGTGTGGGCTTCTCACTGTGGTGGTTTCTCTTGTTGCAGAGCACGGGCTCTAGGCTTCAGTAGTTGCGGCACTCAGGCTCAGTAGTTGTGGCTCGCAGGTTCTAGAGCGCAGGCTCAGTAGTTGTGGCGCATGGGCTTGGTTTCTCTGCAGCATGTGGGATATTCCAGGACCAGGGTTTGAACCTGTGTCCCCTGCATTGGCAGGTGGATTCTTAACCACTGCACCACCAGGGAAGACTCCTAATTCTCTTTCTTTGCTTTATTATTTTTTTCTATAGTATTTACTACCACTCCACATAGTGAATATTTTATTGTGTATATATTTATCATCCGTCTCCTCAGATCAGAATGTAATCTCCATGAGGACAGGAATTTTTGTCTGGCTTATTTACTGCTATATCCCCAGCACCTAGAACAATGCTGGGGACATAAAAGCTACTCAAATATTTTTTAATATTGAATGATTTGAATGCATATGTCCTCTAATTAGAGAGTTTCATGTTTATAGGGTTTACTGATATTTTGAAATTTATATCTAGTATTTTATTACATACTTTTTATTTGTTCTATTTTTCCCTCATTTTCCTTGTGCTTGATTGACTGAGGTTTCTTCTCTTTTCTTCATTCTGTTTTTCTTTTTTATTTATTTGGAAAGTTTACATGCCGTGTCTATCTTTTGACAGTTACCTTAGTAAAGTTAAAATTATAATTACAGTATAACATACAGGAAAGGGCACAAATCATAAGAGTATAGATCAGTGAATTTTCCCAATGTGTGCATGAGGATCAGCTATGGTAACAGATTTTTTTCCCTTTACCCAGCACCAGGGGCAAAATGGGCAAATTTCCTTCTGCTCCCTGGGGTTTGTCTTATTAATTCTTCTTTTCTTTCAATGGAAGGAAGTAATTCTTCTTATTTTTTTCAAAAGAGGCCCATTTGTATAGAGGGAGTATAGAAAGACACTCAATTGTATTTTTTTTCCTCAAAACTTTCCTCTCTGTTTTCACGCCCACTTTCCTTGACTAAACATTTTGTGCTTCTCATCACAAGAGAGTAGGGAACTATTGCAGAGAACTATTAAACGGGTTTAGCACAAACTCCCTTTGTACTTTAGCAGTATGTATAGATTACTTAGAAGAATCTTCTTCAGACTGTTTTCAACATAGTGTAATTCCCAAATCTATAGTGACTCTTCATGGACAGTACTTAATTGCTTGAAAATGGTTTTCAGCCCCATATTTAGGCCTCTCCTTTAACTCTTTTATTCACTTCAGCTTGTTTTCCCCCCTTCCACTTTTTTCTACACTCCAAATTAGTCTATCCACTTCTAATCTTAAGGTGTGGTTTTAGATTCAACACTACCTCTGTGCTTTTCATGTGTCATTTATCTCATTAGAAATGTCTTTTTTTATTTGTCCCATTTCTTTATTTTTTCTAAATTTTATTGTGTTAATAACACTGGAGGTCTACTTTTATAATAAATTTATAAGTACACCATATAGTACTGTTAAGAATAGGCACATTCCTATTCATTCTGTGTGGACATAATTCTTTGAGGTCTCTGTTATAAACTCACTTTGGGCAAGCCCTGGGTTATAGCTCCTGTCCTCTGTACACCATGCAGTCAAAACCAGAGCTCAAGGGATTCAGAGCTCAGTGAAAACCCTCGGGGCCAGTGTAGCTTTGGCACTCATTCATTGCCCAGGGTTCCTGGTTACTGCAGGTATGTGGATGCTTCCTTTTAAATCAGTTCTGTTATACTTTTATGAATTTTCCAAAAAAAAATTATTCTTTGCTTGTTTTAGTCAGGAGAATCATTCAGATGATCAAATCTACCATTCTCTCTCACTGAAGTTTGATTTATTCTTTCATTCCTCCCTTTAACAAAGTTCTGTTGGGTATATCCACTGTGCCAGGTTGCAGAGATACAGAGAAAAATATCAAATGGTCTCTGATCCCATGGTGCTCACTGTGTACCGTGGGAAACAAACATGTACACCATGAATTATAATGTAAGGCATACTGTAATTTTTTTTTAAAGAAAAGGAAATAAAGAGAACTGACAGTTATGTAGCAATGAACCACGTACTTTATATGCATTGACAAAGAGCCCTGGGAAATAAATAGTACTACCCCCATGTGTACATAAAAGTAAGTAAATTTCCCAAGGATGTAGGATTAATGCATAGTAATTCTGGGTCCCGGAAATGCTTGACTCTAAAACCTAATATGGAAAAGTGGTCATTTGGTTGCTGTTAAGAGTGAGCGATTATGGTCTTTGGAGAGTGGGAAAGAGGAGGATGGAGGTAAGGAAGGCCTCAGAAGAAGTGGCTTCCGAGATAGATCTTGAAAGATGACTAGGACATCAGCAGGTAAAGAATGGGCATAAAACCATCTCAGACAGAGGAAAGAGGTCAAGCGAAGTTATAGGGGCACTAAAGCACATGACATAGTCAGTTAACTTAGAATAAAGAGTATATTGGGAAGGAGGTGGGTGGCAGGGATGCGGCCATCTAGCCTGGAGGCAGACTTTATAGGGCCTGAGTCCATCTTATGATTGCAATGTATTCTCATCACTCTGATTATAGCACATTATGAAATGTTTGCCATGGCTTATTGGGCTGGAGTAGACATCTGTTTTGCCTACCCAGTGTCTACTGTTTTTTCATGATAACAGCTTTCTAATTTTCCTTGGGAAATCCTTCAATCTGAAATGATACTGTTTGGGTAGAACTAATTCTACCTTCAGCTCCAGATGTGAATTTATGACACTGGCTGGGTCAGTCAGACCATCCTATCCCACATTCATGATAACTGGATAGGGGTTGGCATGTGACACAATCAAGCCAACAAGACTCAAATCTGGGCCTTTTCTTGAAACTGTTGAGAGGATAACCACTTCTAGTTTTCTTCTGGGGCTCCTAAGAGGACAGAGAGTGCGTAAGCCTGTCACTGCTAGATGCCATCTTGCCTCCACAAGGGTACAGTCTGCTTGAAAATGGAGACAAGAGGGAGGAGAGCAAAGCCAGGAGTAGAAAAAGTAATACTGAGTCCTTGTGATACTGTTTGTGTCCCTGGGTCCAGCCATGCCCAAACCTTCTGCTAGGTGAGCCTCCTTTTCCTCTTTTGCTTAACACACTATGATTTGATTACTTGCCATCAAGAGTCTGGACTCACATGAAAGTAAAATGCGACTTGAATAAAGTCAAAGAATAATGTCATACTATGTCATCGGTGTCTACAAAGAACAATAGGAGCCGGTACATATAAGAAGAAATCAGCAACATTTGCTGAGTACCTATTGTGTAACATATGTCAGATTTGGTCCTCACCAAACCCCAGTCTGATCTATATTATGATCCCCCTTTTTTTATGATCCCTTTTTATAAATGAGGAAACTGAGGAATATGAAGGAATATAGAGTTACTATGTAACGTAGCTAATAAGTATGAGAGCCTAGGTTTGAACGCAGGCCTTCTACTTCTAAATCCAGTGATTGTTCACTCTTGCACAGCTGCCTCACTCAGGCAAGTGACTTTGTATATAATAGATGCTCAGTACATATTTATAAAAGAAATTAAAATTTTGGTCACACACAGCTTTAAAATAATTCGATAATGGTGAAGAGAACCAGGAAGAAACACAACTCACAGTGGCCATCAGAGTGTCTGGCCAGCTTGGGGTCCTTGGGGCAGTCCTCTGTCTGGATGACGTCAATCTCAGCGTCCTGCTTCCCAGCCGGTGTGCTCCTCCTACCCCTGTGGACTTTCACCATCTGTGTTTTTCCAGGTGTGTCTTCATAGGCACCCACCTAAACACATGCAACAGGGACAGTCTGGCAGGGCTTTGGTTTATCTGTTGGTTTTTTGCTTACTCATGCTGTTCTGTATTCATTCATTCCTCCCAGGTAGCTGCTGTTTATTCCTTTATTTAACAGAGTCTTATCTCTCTAAGTTTCACAGGAGCACATATAATGTCTTTTGTTGCCCTCTGAACAGCCAGTGAATGCCTGGCACAGAGGCAGGCCCATAGGACACAGTCAGGATATAATGGAGCTCTGACCGCAGCATAGGCTCTTGATATATTTTATCTCACTTACTCTGCATGACACCCCATTCAAAAACTATCATGATTCCTCTTGATAAAGAATTTAGAAAGGTTAAATAACTGACTTCTGGTCTCATAGCTAGTCATCTGCCCAGGCAGGACTGGACCCCAGAGCCCTGTGCTCTTGCCTACCAAAGGATGCTGTGTTCCTTTTGCCTGACATTTCATCTTCCCACCCTCCATTCTTCTGTTTCCCCCCGCTTCTTTCCACACTTCCTCCCTCCAGCATCTGTCACGCACTTACTGAAGGAAATAACATGCTAAGCCCTGGAGAAAGAGAGAGATGTGATGGGCATAGTGGCTTCCACGCTGGTCATGGAGCAATACATGCAAACAATTAAGGTATATTGCGGTGAATATCATTTACAGCAGGATTGCTCACTGAGGTGGAAATAGGAGGGGCAGGTCAGTTCTTGTGGCTAGGAGACAGGGTGGGGAAGACTTCAGAAGCAGGTTTTATGAAACTATTTTAAAATTTAAGTAAGAGACTGGTTGAAGGGATAAGGAATACCTGGTAGATAAATCAACACAGGCAAAGGGACAGAAGTGTTAGTGTCCTCATAAGGGTGGGACAGAGGCTACTGATGAAGGAACAGTGAAGAGGACAGAGGAGGAAAGACTGGAGGCGAGGCTGAAAATGTCAGCTAGAATGGAGCTGAGTTATGAAGGGTCTTGCACACGAGGCAAAAAGTGTGGGCTTTATCTCCTAGTCTTAGGGAGCTAGGCAGGGGAGAAACCTGACCAGATTTGCATTTCAGAAAGATCTGGATAGATTGGCAGGAAGAGACGCTGGAGGCAGAGGCGAATTGGGGCACTTCTGGCCATCCAAGTATTTCATAATTACGAGATGACGATGGGAGAGGAGATTACTGTCCTTTCGACTACAAGTGGACACAGGGTTCACTGTGACAATCATCTGAAAGTATTTGCAAAAAGGTAAAATAATGAATAGATACAAGGCATGGAATTTCCTGAGTTCTTGGCGGGATCTGGGCAAATGAAGAGGAAAAGAAGAGGAGGGCCATTCTTTTAAGTCACACAGCCAAGAATGAAATTTTTAAATGGGGAAAAATGACAGCAAAGTAATGATATCCTTCCACAAATGACACAAATATGGTGTTTCACGCAAATATAGTGACCACCGACCTTCAGCAGAGCCCCTACTGCAGCAGTGCATGGATTCTCTGAGGGCTGTCCTGGGGAATGGTTCCTACAGAGTCAGTTTGAATCACAATGGATCGTATTCCTTCTGATGTACCATCTACATTTGACCCCAAAGAGCACTGCCCAGCTAGACTACCCCCCACATTTACCTAACACATTCCAAATAACTTAACAATTTCCCAAACTCAAATCCACTCCATGAAAGTAGGACTGTGTCCCTTTGGTAACCTGACCCCACCTCTGGCTCTTGGTCAGCACTGAAAAAGGGCACATCCCTGCTTTTGCCCTTTCATGGTCAGTATCCCTTTTTCTTTCTTTTTATTTTTTTGGATGTGGACCATTTTTAAAGTCTTTATTGAATGTGTTACAATATTGCTTCTGTTATGTTTTATGTTTTGGTCTTATGGCTGCGAGGTATGTGGAATCTTAGCTCCCCAACCAGGGATCGAACCTGCACCCCCTGCATTGGAAGGTGAAGTCTTAACCACTGGACCGCCAGGGAAGTCCCTCATGGCCAGTGTCTTTAATCATGTTCCTCTGCTGCCTTTCTCATACGGTCCTGATGACCCCCTTCCTGATCTCTGGCCTCATTACCCATTATGGCCTTGCTCCTGCCCTCTGTCCTTGACACACCATGCTGCCGCACTGGCTCTGGTCCCTGTCTTTTGTTATTAATGACTTACTTCTTTGAATTATGCCGTTTTGTGACCCTCTGTAAACACCCAACCTGGTCCAGCCCAGCCTCTGGGCCTACACCCCAGTTCAGGCCCACACCACCACCAAGGCGCTTGATCGACCCAAGCCCTGGGTGGAACTGGAACAATTTGGTAGGTTGAGCTAGGCACATCTCAAACAGGCATCTCGAATGTTTTGAGCCCTGGTAGTAGCCCCAGTGGTATCTATTGTTTAAGCCTCTGGTTTTGAAGGGGATAGTGTCCATTGGATACACACATATACAGTGTTTACTATTAACAAACAATGTTAATTAATCCATTAATTTATTAACAATATATTTCATTTTAATGGTAGCTTGTGGCTTACAAAACACCTTCATCTACATTATTTCATTTCATTTTCCCATCACAAATGAGGTAGAATCAGGATGGGAGTGGGGATGGTAGAATCAGGTGTGGATTATTTATTCTTACTTTACACATGAGAAGCCTGAGCTCAGAGACTAACTCCCTGTTCTCAGCAGGGCCTCAGAGCACAGAACTTGAGGAGCCCTCCCTTCAGGTTCTGCAAGAGCAGGGTGGGCACCTGAGTGACTGTCTCTTTGTATTTTGCCCTCTGGGTACCTTGCTGAACTCATACCCATCTCAGCCCTGCTTATGAGGCCTGCTTCCTGGCTAATAAGTCCAAGGCTAGATAGAGTTCAGTGTTAGTGTCCTGTCGATTTCTTTGATAAAACACCCAACACCCACTGCATCTTCGGACTGTCTCTCTGTCTCTCTGGAGAGTTACATGGCTCAGCCTCTAAAAGGTCACCCCATGAACTGATCCTATTACATGGCTGACGTGGACTGTTTGGTCTGGAACCCTAGAACACAGCTACCTTGGAAACATAGTCTGAACATAGATCCTTTTCCGTTTTTCGTGGTTCCAATTTGCACGGCTCTTTTTCCTTCATTTTTTTATCTTCGTCTTCATGTTTCAGGCTGAAATGTGAAGAGATACCAGGGAAAAAGTGAAGGCGAGAGTATTTTGATGATAACGTGCCCCTAACCCTTTTTTTTTTTAAAAGATGAGGGGACCAGAATCAAGTCAAACATAGAACATTTCCCTGAGTTTCTGCCTGCTCCAATCAACGCCAGAGTGAATTCCTGCTTAAAATCTCTTAATAACTTCCATTGCCTGATGGATAAGATATCAGCCCCCACCTTTCTTTCCAACCCCGTCTCTGTCTGCACCTTCTATCCACGTTTATTCTCGTCTACACTCTCCTAATTCCCCAATCCTTCCATCCCATCTTGAGCAACTCTCCCTTCGTATTTGCTATTTCCCTTGTCAGTCATGCCTTCCACACCTTACACTGCTGAGAAACACAGTACCCTTTCCAATCTGTCTAAATCAGCTTACCTCTGAGAAGCTTTGCTTGATCCTCCCAAGCAGCCTTTAATCTGTTCCCCTAACACGCTGTCCCTCTATCTTGTATTAAACTGTAGTGTCTATGGATCTGTTTCCAGTTCCTCCACTTTCCCTTGTCAACTAACTAAAAATCAGAGCTCTGTTATTTATCTGTATCCCCAGCACTAATGCTGTGTAACCTGTGGTAGCAAAGTGATCCCCAGCCAGTATTCCTTCATAAGAGGCATGACTGCCATGCACCAGTAATATGGACACCAGCCACAGTGGAAGAGCAGAGGAGGGAGTCGAGGTGGAGAGTTTAGTGAAAAAGCTGGAAGCCGGGACAGAACACTGAGGAGCATCAGCCTCCATGCGAGAACTTCTGTTTCTGGCATCAGAGTGAAGTAGACAGTCCTACAACCACATTCACATGGAAAGCAGAGACAGAAGAGCCCTCAAAGAAAACCAGAGGGCTTCCCTGGTGGTGCAGGGGTTGAGAGTCCGCCTGTCGATGCAGGGGACACGGGTTCGTGTCCCGGGCCGGGAAGATCCCACATGCCGCAGAGCGGCTGGGCCCATGAGCCATGGCTGCTGAGCCTGCGCGTCTGGAGCCTGTGCTCCGCAACGGGAGAGGCCACAACAGTGAGAGGCCCGCGTACCGCAAAAAAAAAAAGAAAACCAGAAGAGGTGGTCGTGAAGGAAGGAGAAACACCAGGAGAGAGTGCTGTTCCCAAAGACAACGGGAAGAATTTTAAAGAGTTTCACTCATCCATTCATCCAATGACTGATGACTCTTATCCACCATTAAGGCCACTAGTTCTAGAACATATATTAGAACAGGGGCTTTGTAGGCAGGGCTGGGTTCCAGCCCCCACTCTGTCTCTTTCCAAAAGCCTAAGATGAACTTTTCTAAAAATCAAATTTTTCCAGAATGGAGATTATATATATATATATATTTATATATATATATATAAAACTGTCAAATTACATTTAATATTGTGACTCCTAGGAATGCTAGGGGAGAGGAGTACATTACTTCTGCTTTAAAACTCTTCCATGGTTTCCACCGACCTATAGGATAAGGTCTAAATCTGTGCCATCAAGACAGTGGCCACTGTCCACATGTGGCTATTGAACACTTGAAATGTGTCTGGTCCAAACTGAGCTGTGAGCGGGGCTTCCCTGGTGGTGCAGTGGTTAAGAATCTGCCTGCCAATGCAGGGGACACGGGTTTGAGCCCTGCTCTGGGAAAATCCCACATGCTGTGGAGCAACTCAGCCTGTGGGCCACAACTACCGAGCCTGAGCTCTAGAGCCCACGAGCCACAACTACCGAAGCATGCGCGCCTAGATCCCGTGCTCCGCGACAAGAGAAGCCACCGCAACGAGAAGCTCACGCACTGCAACAAAGAGTAGCCCCCGATCAACGCAACTAGAGAAAGCCCGTGCGCAGCAACGAAGACCCAACGCAGCCAAAAATAAATTTATTGAAAAAAAAATTGAGCTGTAAGTATAAAACATATCTGGATCCTGAAGACTTGGTATGAAAAAAAGATCTAAAATATTTCATTAGTAACTTTTGTGTTGGTTACATGTTGAAATGATGATGTTTGGGATCTATCAGGATAAATAAAATACATTATTAAAATTCATTTCACTTTTTTTTTGCTTTTTAAAGATGGCTACTAGAAAAAAATTAAGTGACATATGTGGTTTGCATTACATTTCTATTGGACAGGGTTGCTCTGAATTTAATTAGGGAGCCCAGGCCCTCCTGGATCCAGCTCTGCATATGACCCCGGCCTCATTCCTGCTGTTCCCACACGGCACTTTGTGCTCAAGCACCATCCAGCTCTTTGTGGATCCCTGTACTGGCCTCACGGTTCAACACTATGTCTTTGTTCCCACTTGTCCTTTGCCTGGGGCATGCCTTCTGCCATTTTCACCTGGCCAGTTCCTACATGTTTTCATGATTCAGCTCAGTTGTCACTCTTGAAGGAAGCATGCCTGGTGCCTCACCTCTGTGTTTTCACAACTGCCTTAGCAGTGATTATATGATATTATAATTTCCTACTTACGTGGCCATCTTCCCTCCAAGGGACCCCCTCATCCCAACCACTCTGGTCTCCACTCTCATCTTGCACTAAGCATTAGAGATATATTCTATTCATTTTTGAACCTCAGAGTCTAGCAGTGTCTGAACAGAGAAAAAGCTCAATAAATATTGAACTAAATAGGTAATCATCTGACACGTGCCTCCTATGAGCCCAGCACCATGCCAGGTGCTACAAGGTAATTGCAGGGGTCATGAATTTAGGGTCAGGCAAGAACCCAAGGAGAGAGATGAAGCAGGGTTTTCCCCCATGATTCAGCTCGTGTGTTTTTAGCCTCAGCCAGGAAATGTTGATACTTGCTCCTCCAGAGCTCATGGACCATGTTTATTTTAATGCATTAAAAAGATGCAGACATAGAGAATGGACTTGAGGTCACAGGGAGGGGGAAGGGGAGGCTGGGACGAAGTGAGAGAGTAGCATGGACATATATACACTACCAAATGTAAATCAGATAGCTAGTGGGAAGCAGCTGCATCACACAGGGAGATCAGCTTGGTGCTTTGTGACCACCTAGAGGGGTGGGATAGGGAGAGTGGGAGGGAGACGCAAGAGGGAGGGGATATGCAAACATATGTATATGTATAACTTATTCACTTTGTTATACAGCAGAAACTAACACAACATTGTAAAGTAATTATACTCCAATAAAGATGCTAAAACAAAATTAAAAAAAAAAAAACCTCCAGGGAGAGAGAGAGAGAGAGAGAGAGCGAGCGAGCCGGACTCTGAAGAGTCAGGTGAAAGCACTGTTATGTGCCAAGGCCCTGATCTGGACCAAGAATGAGAAAAATGGGCCCTGCCCACAAGGAGCACACAGACAAGAAGGGGAGGGGAGAGTGAGGATGAACTGGAATCTTAGCAAACAAACGATATACGTGACATTAGTGCAAACGTGTGTGTGCCTTACAGCAGTACTGCAGGGAAGGGACTGATTACTTCTCTCTGAGGAGGGGAATTAGGAAGGCTTCTTACAGGAGGGGACATTTGATGGTTAGCAGAAGTCTGCCAGATCATTAAGTTGGGGTGAATGAATTAAATGGGCAAAGGCAAAGAGGCCTGAAACAGCATGGTGCATTTTGGAAACTGCAAATTCTTTGGGATTCATGTGATTGTTATATGCCTGTTTGACTGTGTCTCTCCCGCTGGGGAACCCCTGAGGGTAGTGGCTAGGTCTCTGTCTCTGTTCCAGCCCTAGTGGTTAGCAGATGGCCAGCACGCTGGGGACTCAGCAAGCCCCTGCTGAGTGAGTGCAGTGTGCTGGAACGAGATGAACCTGAAAGGCCAGGCAGGACCTCCGAGCACCGTTTCTGCACCAGGCACCTTGAAAGGTGCTAGGGGTGTTGAACCAGGTCAGGCACTGGAAACAGCTGGCCCATTAAGGAAAACCCGTGCAGTGCAGAGTGTCAGCAGCTGATTCATGCTTTTCCTTTGGACGATAAAACTCACCTGAGTCCTTGATGGAGAAAACTCTTCCAAGGCTGAAAGTAAAGAGGAAAACGGTCATTTTCAGAAACCTACCCAAGTCAAACCCCAACCAGGCCTCTGTTGTTTGGTTACAGATCATTAGAGACCTGACCGGCCAGTGAGGTCTCAGTACAGAGCAAAGGTAGACACTGACAACAGAACATTCCATGAACTGCTGCCAGTGTAACTGAAGATCAATCGAAAAGAAAACAGGCGTTTCTGAAGTTACGGCGCGTGCCAGCGGGAACGTGTAATTTGACTTAGAAAAATAAACTGTTCTCTGCACACCTTTCCAGGAATGCATCTGTAGAATAAAGAACTTTTAAATCTTATGAGCAAACAGGAATGTGCGATATTTGAGCAATGTTCCAGTGGGCAAAATTGGTACAGGCAAGTGTGCAAGCCATGCTGGGAATTCCCCGTTCCTGATCACGTACCACCTGATCAAAATTCAGCTCTCACGTAATCTAGACTTGGTGCCATTAAAACTATGTCCCAATGACCATAACATAGCTCCTCATTTAGTCAGTTGTCACATATCTGATGCCATTCCCTATCTGGATTCTAGCCAAGAACCTGAAGAGAACAGAAAATATCTAAGCATCTAAAATGCTGCCACAAGGTCCAGACCCAAGAGCTCATATACCCTCCTTTGAGGACAGCCTCACAGCTTTCATTCAGGGATGACTGGCTCTCATTTTCCATATAATCCTAGCAGATTGGATGACAGCACTGGTAGAAAGACAAGTCAGACAGACCTTGCTTTGTATCTTTGCTATATTATTTATAGGTTATTTAACCTCTCTGAGCCTTGAGTTCTCGTCTGTAAAATGCAAGCAGGGATACCAGCTCACAGGGTGACTGGGACACACACACACAGGCACAAGTGCCTGTCCCCAAACAGGGACTTGGTGTGTGCTCGACCACATGAAAGACACTCACTGCTGGACACAAGAGGCTGACAGGAGAAGGAAATAATAATTGATAGAGATAAGAAAACAACTACAGCAAACAGACCGTGGTGGTTTGGTATGAGGGCAACTGGCTCTGAACACCTATGAGGGCCCAAGAGCATCTCATAAGAAAAGCATGAACAGTGCCCATTCAGCCCCTTATGTTCCAGGGGACTCCAAGTCATAAAGAAAGGGTGAAATCAGATTCCAGCCACCAAGCTCAAAAACACTGAGATGAACATAATGCATATCTGAAGGCTGAAAGATTAAAAAAAAAAAACTTTCATGCTTTTTATTTTGAATGAGATAAAATTTGGTCATTTGGAAAGTTCCCTTGTGCAGAGAAGTTTATTATTTGCTGATATTGCCAGCTAAGTGAAGCATCTTAATGAACTGTTTCTGCTTTCGTTAATAGGAATAATAATCATTTATAGTTTTCTATCTACAAAGTGTATCACAAATGAACAATCCTTTCCAGTAAGCATTAGAACCATGAAGCAGAAAGACGAAGGACCTCAACTAAATGTACCCAGTGATAAAGGAGTAGTACCTTAACTGTCCCAGTTAAAACATTAGGTAAGTGCCTACTGTGTGCCATGTGCTGTACTAGGTGCTCATCTACTTTGTCTGGCTTAGTTCTCTCAGCAATTCAGTGAAACAAGTATTGGTCCCTCATTTATTGAGCCTCTACTACTGCAGATTAGGTAACTACAAGGCATATGCTTCCTGCCCTCATGGGGAACACACCGTTTTACAGAAGACAGCTGTAGCTCAGAGAGGTAAAATGCCTGGGATAGATTCCAGCACTTCCTATTAAACTGTTTACCTGAATTTACCTCTTTTCATTCTCACAATGACTTCTGATGGGGATGCTTCTATGACCACTATTTTACACGTGAGGAAAGGGAGGTTCAGGGTCACACAGACAGGAGCCGGGATCAAAGCCCGTGATTCTGCTTGGGCCCTAAATCAAGTTGCTAGCACTGTGCCCACCAGAAGCCCAGAAAATATGCCTTCATGAGTCTGGTCATTCGTGCGAAAGCACAGGAGCTCTTCTCTCTGAAGGTACAGTTATTACAGGCCAGTTGGTGCTGGCCACCCTAGATAAGGGGCCAGGAATGGATTAGGACCACCTTCTCCCATCCTAACACATTTTCTGTCTCTGACCTTATAGGGCCTCAGGCTTCAGAATCTTAGCAGCTAGAGTCTGGAAAAGCCCCCCAAATCAGGGGAAAACCCAAAACAAAGACCATTCCTCCCTCATGAAAGAAACTACTTCAGAATCAACTCTGCACACTTGCTTTAGTTATGAAGCTGATAAGAAGAGAAGAAACAATACCTTTTGGAGTTCTTCAATTCTGACTTCATAAGTTGCTAAAATAAACATGAAAAAATTATTTCAAGGCAGTTTCTTATAGTACCCATTTCTTATACAGTATGCAGGATTAAAGCAATTATAGAAGGTGGCAGTGTTCAGTTTTCTCAACCTCCAGAACAATCTGCCTATGGGAGACTTGTCCACGTGGTTTGGGAAATTCTCAGGTCATTGATCACGGTATCACTTCTGGGGGATTTCTAGGATGGAATGGACAGTGAATTTGTTTCAAAAACATTTGAAACAATTTTCAGTTTCCTTTTTGTTAAGCAGATTCATACTCTACGATGAAGAGAAAGTGCTGCAATTTAGTGGTAGCAATCAGAAGGCAAACTTGAAAGGAAAGGGAAAGGAAAAAGGCCAACAAAAGTCCAAATCCCACTTCAACAAGTCAAACTCCACAGCACGCCTAAAAGTGTTTGGCTCCCTGAGCGTTTTGTTTCCTTGGTACAGCTTGGAAAGAGGAGACTGACCACCAACTAAGGCTCGAATACCTTTTGATTTTTTCAAAGCTTTTGTGGATTTTATTTAATGACGATGCCAAATTTAACCATTAACAAATACAAGTAGTAGCAAAAACTTGGGTTCACAGCCTAGTCCTGCCACTTCCTACCTGTGGAACTGCAGACAAATTACTTCATTTCTTCGAGCCTCAGATTGCTCATCTGTGAAATGGGGACAACTGGAACCTGCCTTCCAGAGTTCATGGGGAGATTAAAGGAAATGATGTAGGTCACGTATACCTAGCAGAACACCAGATGTTGTATAGAAAGTGGCATGTATTTTGATAAAATTGTTAATTTAATTTTTCTTTGCTTATAAGTTATCTATAAAAGTTTTCCCCCTACTGTTAATGAATATGCATGCATAATAAACAGGACTTCCCTAGTTCCTTTTCTCTTTCTTGCTGCTAGAGTCCTAAAGCTTTAGTTTACAGAACTGACCAAACAATAACATGCATTTCTTAGCCATTATTATTCTACACATAAAATCCATTAATAAAGTAAATGAAATCACAGTTTTTCTTTAGGGACTATGTGCATGTGATTGTTGACACAGGGACCTAAAATTCTGTGTGGAGGATTAATAACATGTACTTCAGCTTCGGTAACTGTACACTCTTATTTTCACCAGTTTTTGAATCAACACATTTTATTCTGCTATTACGTGCTTTAAAAACATTTAAGAATACCTGTTTATAATGCAGTCTGCCTCATCCTTTTCAAACATAAATTTATTTTCCAATTTTAAAAATGATAATCTCCTTCTGTCTCCCTCCCCCTACTTATTTACTGTTCTGTGTTTTTGAAAGAATTAACAAATCATGATCTCTTTGCTTCTACCTGCTACTTGGTGGGGAGGGAGATACTATTCTGTCCTAGAAATGGGAAAACCAAGGCTCAGAGAGGACTTGTTCAATACTTGCTAAGGCTAGTAAACAGATAATCTACACACAATTAATAATGCATTCATAATCTGATACTGTTTTTTAGCAAAGTGGAGGTTCTCCCAATAGTAAGTGTTGCCATGAAAACCTGCTCCCAACGTAGGAATATAAAGTACAAATATCACATCCCAGGGGGTCAGGAAAGGACTAGGAATTATAACAGGAGGATGTAACCCAAAGCATTAGAGCCCTCACTTACTTTCCATAGGGAGTTATATAACTCTTTCCACTGAATAGCTTTGTCCCAGCTGGGAGAAAAAGGACAAATATCAGAAGATGGTCCTCAGCGAACCTCCAACTGCAGTATCCTATCATGGTCATGTCCTCCAGGCCTCAGCTCTTTTTCCATTTACTAACTCCCTGTGTGACTTTGGAAAAGTCCCTTCACCTGTTTTATACTAGGAGGTGAGACAATTATTACTAATATTATAAAGACAATAATAAAAAATAGCTAACTATTTTTATGAAAATCACTACTAAGATTCTGATTTACCAATGAGGAATAGACACCAGAGAAAGGAAGCAACTTGCCCAGCTTCGCTCAATAGGAAATGGCTTTCAAACTTTCTTCTAGCCATGGAATCATTCATTTAAACGCAGTATTACAGGAGCATAAACAGAACTTCTCTGGAAGTTATCCCCGAGGGTCTCCAGGACCCCTTAGGACAGCCCTTGGTCCAAGGAAGCACAGTCTGAAAGGCACTGGTCTAGATGAGCTCTGAGGACAATTCTGCAGAGCTTCCAGACAAGCCTAAATCCTGCATAAACATCACCAAGTTCTGTACGAAAAGGTGAAGCTCCAGAAAGGCACCTATGCCGAACTATGCACCTCTGAGGTGATGGCCTTCTGTTTTCTGGGCATTGTTTAAGGGACAGACTCACCCAAAAGCGATGTCAAAGCCTCTTTCTCCTTCCCTTCCTTTCCCCCTCATTCTCTTTGTCCCAGAAAGGTAGCATTTAGATTCCTCACCATTGGCAGGCAGAGGAAGGAAGAAACCCATTTTAAGCTAATTTTTTTTATAAGATGTGAGACTTACATTGAGGTTTATTTATTTATTTTTTACCTATGGATATCCAATTGCTCCAACACCATTTGTCAAAAGGCTATCTAAAAAAAAAAAAAAAAAAAAAAAGGCTATCTATCCTCCATTGAATTGCTTTACAATTTTGTAAAAAAACAAAATCAGTTGGGCTTATTTGTGTAGGTCTTAATTCTGGGTTCTCAATTTTGTTCTATGGTTCTATGTGTTTCTCTCTGACAATACCACACAGTTTTGGTCACAGAAGCTATAATTCTTAAAATTAGGTAGTCTGATACCTCCCCCACTTTTTCTTCTCCAAAACTGTTTTAAGCTATTCTAGTTTCTTTGCCTTTCCATGCACATTTTAGGATAATATTATCTATATCTATAAAAGAATCTTGCTGGGATTTTACTAGAAATTGCATTAGACCTGTATACCAACTTGGGGAGAATTAATATTTTTACTATATTCAGTCTGCCAATCCATAAATGTAGCATAACTGTTTCTCCATTTATTTAGATTTTCTTTGATTTCATCAGCATTTTGTAGTTTTTAACATTTAACTCTTATACATGTTTTGTTAGATTTTAGTCCAAGCATTTATCTTTTTTGAGTGATTGTAAATGGTATTACATTTTTTTCATTTTTAGTGTTCAAGTGTTCATTGGTAGTATATAGAAACACAATTGATTTTTTATGTTTATTTTGTATACTGTGACCTTGCTGAACTCATTTATCAGTTCTAGAAGGTTTTCTTTTTTTTTTTTTGTAAATTCCTTGAGATACCCTACTTAGACAATCATGTCATCTGCAAATAATGACTGTTTCTTTCTTTTTGATCTGTATGCCTTTATTTCCTTTTCTTGCCTTATTGCACTCACTAGAACTTCCAGCACTACATTGAATAGGAGTGGTGAAAGTGGACATCCTTGCCTGGTTCCCAATCTTAGGGGTAAAGTATTCAGAGTTGTATCATTAAGTATCATGCAGACTTTTTGTAAATGTTCTTATCTAGTTTAGGAAGTTCCCCTCTATTCTTATTTTTCTGAGAGTTTTTTTTATCATGAATTGGTGTTGAATTTGTCAAACACTTTTCCTGCATTGATTGATATGTTTGTGTGTTTTTTTTCTTCTTTAGCTTGTCAATATGGCAGATTTAATTGATTGCTTTTTGAGTACTGAACCAACTTTACAATGAATAAATCACACTTAGTCGTGGTATATAATTATTTTTCTATCTTGATGAAATCTATTTGCTAATATTTTGTTAAGGATTTTTATGACTATACTCATGAAGGATATTGAGCTGCAGTTTTCTTCTTTTGTACTGATATCTGGGTTTGGTATCAGGTTAATGCTAGCTTCTACTTCTATTTTTCAGAAGAGATTGTGTAGAATTGGTATTAATTTTTCTTTAAACATTTGGTAGAATTCCCCACCGAAATTACCTAGACTGAGATCACTTTTTTATGTTTTTAAATTATGCATTCAATTTTTAAAATAATTACAGGGCTATTCAAATGATTTATATTGGGTGAGTTGTGATTTTGGGGGAATTGTTCAGTATTTACCTAAGTTGTCAAAATTTACATGTATACAGTTGTGCATAATATTCAATTATCCTTTTGACATCTGCAGGGTTTGTAATGATATCTCTGTTTTGCTCTTAATATTGTTAATTTGTGTCTTCTTTGTTTCTTTGTCAGTCTTACTAGAGGTTTGTTAATTGTATTGCTCTTTCCAAAGAACACACTTTTGATTTCATTGATTTTCTCTATTGTTTTTCTGTTTTCAAGTTTATTTAAGTTTCTTTATTGCTTCTTCCTTTATACTTGCTTTGAATTTATTTTGCTCCTCTTTTACTATGTTCTTGAGGTAGGATTTTAGATTTGAGGCTTTTCCTACTTTTCATATAAGAATTTAGGGCTAAAATTTCCCTCTCAGCATTGCTTTAGCTGTGTTCCACAATTTTGGGTATGTTGTATTTTCATTTTCATTTAGTTCAAATGTATGTTTTGATTTCCCTTGAGACTTACTTTTTGATCCACATTTAGAAGTGTTGTTTTGTTTCTGAGTGTTTGGAGAATTTACTATTACCTTTCAGTTCTTGATTTCTAGTTTGATTATATTGTGGTCTAAAAACATACTCTGCATAATTTCAATTCTTTTAAATTTTTTAAGCTTTGTTTTATGGCCCAGAATATGGTCTATCTTGGAATATGTTTATGGGCTCTTGAAAAGTATGTGTATTCTGCTCTTGTGTGTTCTATTGATGTCAATTAGATCCTACTGGTTGACAGTGTTGTTGAATTCTATTGTATTCTTACTGATTTTTTGTCTAGGTGTTTTGTCAATTGTGGAGAGAGGAATATTAAAGTCTCAAACTATAATAGTCTATTTGTCTATTTCTTTTTTCAGTTTTTGTTCACATATTTTGCAGCTCTGGAGTTTCATGCGTATACATTTAGGATTGCTAAGTCTTGTTATTGCTCCCAACACAGCCTTTGCTGATACCACAGGGAGAGGGTGGCTGCCTTTACTACTGGGTGTTTGTGAAAGTCCTGACTCTCCACGAGGTCTGCTCTGACACCAACCCAACAGGGAGGGGAAGGGATGCCTTGTTATTTCTGGGTGGAGGGCTGGAGTCTATGCTCCCCATATGGTCTTCACTGGCTATCCCTGTAAGTGGAGTTTTGTTACCCTGGCAGGGATGAAAGTCCCAGCTCTCTACTTGGCCTTCTCTGAAAACACCTCAGTGGAGGGGCTGGGGTGCATCATTGTAGCTTGATGAGGGTGGATGTCCAGACTCCCCACTCAGCATTGGCTGGTGGTGGTGGGCCAGTTTTGTTTTGTTTTGTTTTCTGTTACATTCAGCTGGGGGAGAACAGTTGTTGTCTAGAGGCCTTTCTAGGCTCCCCTTTTCCTGGTCCTTTGGTCAGAAAGAGCAGGCTTCTGTTGGAGCTGTTTTGTCTGTGCCCATAGGTGTTTCTGGGTTGGCAGCTACTTCAGCTCCAAGTCTGGGATATATGAAGCAAGAAGAAAAGCCAAGGATCTCACCACTTATCCTTGTTGGGTCCAGAGGTCCCTAGCTGGTCTACCTTCTTCTTTCTACATTTTCAGAATGTTCTAGTTTTCTTATGTTTGAATATAAAAAATACTATATATATATATATATATATATATATATATATATATATATATATATATATATAACTTTTATATAGAATATCTAGGGGTTTTAGTTGTACTTAGCAGGGGGACCAGGGAAAAGTACATCTGCTCCATCATCTCAGAGCAGAGTTCGCTTGACTTTAAATGTATTACCTTCTCAAACATACAGAACAATTACACAAAGGAGACATTATACCAATTTGGTAGATGAAGAAACTGAGGTTCATATATCATTCAACCAGTAAGTGTAAAGAGGATGAAATACATGGGAACAGTCAAACGAACAGGGACAAGTGGGGGTCAAATAGTCCACTTCCTTCCCTTTTTCTCCTGTAGGGTAATTGTATCTTGACTCTTTAGAGAGGGACAGAGAAAGGAGTGGGGGATATAACAGAATCTTTTTGATCCCAGGCTGCAGTTCCCCAGCTTCTTCAGCCCTGGCAGGCCTCTTCCTAACTCCCACAAGATGCCATTCTGGCCTGGGAAGCTCTCCACACACTCACCCTTCTCTCACCCTACCGCCTTCCTACTGCCCTCTGCTCAGTTACCTCTCAGTTGCAACAGTGGGTTATTTTCTGAGCCCTGTCTCTTTTCAGTCATAAACACTTGCTTCCTTAGCAGCACGGAGGGACACAAAGAATTCCTCAGTTGAAGACTCAAGAGAGGCCTGGGTTAGTGGTTCCTTCTTTGGGTATCTCAAATGATGTCCCCCACAGGCCCACCTTGGACATCTGTGGCCTGGAGAGAACAAATGCAGGCCTCTGGTCCAGCTTCCTTCCTTCCTTCTTTTCAATCCTCAGCTTCACCCTACACAGGAGGGGCCTTGCATATGTCAACCCCATCCTCTCCTGCCCCCCATGAACAGATGTCTCTGCAGCCCAATGTGTCCTGAGGAGGAAGGACCTAGGGAAGAGGCCCAAGCAGGATCTTAGAAAGCCACTTGTGGGAGGGCATTCTGGGGGTCTCCTGTAATCCAGAGAAAAGGTGCAGGCTCTGACTGGAGAGCCCCCTTGGCCCTGTGAGCTCTTAGCTTTGGAATGTAGTCCCAACAGAGCCCACAGCCCTTCTATTCAAAGTGTGGTCTGTGGACCAGCAGCATCAGGATCACTAGGGCACTTGTTAGAAAAGAAGAATCTCAGGCCCAACCCAGAGCTACTGAACCAGAATCGATGTTTTAACAAGATCCCCAGGTGATTCATGCAAACATTATAATTTGAGAAGCCGTGCCCTTAAGGCAAGGGCCTGGACACCCGAAGTATGGAGCAGCACTGCCTTCTGGGTTGATGGGGACAGGAGTCCTGCTTCTTATGTCTAGTACTTTACAAGCCAAATGGGAGAACCTAGAGTTTGCCCAGTCTAGGAGAGAATTTTTCCAGGAGTTTTTCAACCCCTTATTTCCCAGGAGAGGGGAGGGAAATTTCAACGGGTTCTAACTGTTACACGTGAACTTCTTAAGTGTGTGATCCCAGGCAAATGACTTCCTCTCCCAGAGCCCTGGGCTTCTTTTCTATACAATAAAGAGGTTGTAGCAGAGGATCTCTCTCTAACTCTCCTTTCAGGGAAGTCAACATTCCTGACTGAGAAGCAGCATAAAATTGTGGAAAGAGCATGGATCTTAGAGGCAGTCTGAACCGTTGCACATTACAGCCCTACCGTGTATTACTTGTGTGACCTTATGCAACTCAATCTCTCTGATCTTCAGTTTTCTGTCTCTAAAAGTGGGTTCATACAACCTCTAGATCAAAAGGGATGTACACAGAGGTCGTGACAGAACTGTGGCCCATAGTACAGGATCCATAAATACTAGTGTTTATTCCAGCACTAATATTTATGCCTTTTGTAGAAAATTGGCTGATCCTATAGGCAGAACAAAGATATAGAAACCTGTAGAAATGCTCTGAGTCCCTGCTTCTTCATCATCTTGGCTGAGGGGTTCTCTTTTTTCACTGAAAGTTCTGAGCTTTGTCGGAAGACTTAACTCGGAACGAGCGGTCAGATCCTTTTAACGCATCCTCTGCTTCTATTCAGGCTAAACAAAAGGACCTCATTCCCACAGTCTCTTATCTCCCTCTCCACACACTGAGTTACCAGGGGACTTCAAGTCAGACACCACGAGAAAAGAGATGGCGTTTCCATGGGAGGAGAAGGAAGAAAAATGAATCGCCATATCTTGATTTTCCCTCCCACGTATCTATAAAAGGCAAAGCATCTAAGCAGATTGGTGAAGGAGAGAATAGAAGAGGGTAGAGAGAAGGCAGCACTAGGGCTGGGAGATAGCCTTGATGCCCAACTGGGTTTATTTATGTTTTTAAGAGACTAGACAAGGACAAAATAAAAGGAAATGGGATAGTAAAGCAACATGGCTGTGAATTTTTAAACTTAGAGTTAGCTGGGGGGAAAATACCATTTTGGACACATTTTCATTCCATACAGGGTTACAATATTAATTGGCTTAGCAGACTTACAATCAGCCATCTCTTTTGTGGTGCACAGGTTAATGGAGTTGCTGGAGTGTCTCAGACAGGAAATTGTTGCCTCAGAATTATGTGGTTCTTCAAATTCAGCACTGAGAAGTGTGGAGGAAAAAAGTTACTTAAAGCAAAACATTTTTAAAACATATTTTCAAACTTTGGGTATTTTTTTCCTCATTAGAGAAGGAATATAAGTAAGTCTGGTCCATATGGTGACCTAAACAGACATGGAAGGCATTCCACCCCCACTTTAAATACAGAGGAATTCTGGATGAAGTATAACGATGCAAAGAATTATAACAAGAACCCATAACTAACCTAGAAATCAATAAGGTAAAATTCCCCAGGTGCCAGACATAAAGAGGAAACTTACAATTAAAGATATGAGTGAGAATTGCATCCAAGGTACTCCATGGGAAATTGGGATCAAAGAAAGATCTCACTGATTGGGTGGCTGGGGATTTGATGGCTGGGGATTTAAGTTCAGTGTGAGCCACAGCCCTCACCTGAATGGGAAGCTGGAACTGAGCTAAAAGAATAAGGTCCAGGGTCACAAAATGCCATCCCATCTCTAAAATTAATTCTAAAAAATAACTGTGCACTCTCCCAGGGAGCAAACAGGGAAGTTTGCTATCTGACCAGGGCCACTGGAGCTCAAAGAGTCACCCACGAGAAGGCAGAAACTCTACAACCCAGCACCGAGTAGGGGTTCTAGATGCATACGATCTGTGTATTTCTGAGACACAAAGCCAAAACTGCTACTTGAAATCCACCCCCAACCTGCCTTGTAAAGGAAGTCTGAAATCGTTCTGTAAACATGCTCCCACACCCATGGCACCTATGGTTTCCAAAGGAAACAACTCCCACTCAAAACAAGTGTATAATGAAAAAGTGCAAATCACACAAGGAGATGAACCACCATAGGTAGTCAGAAGATGTAACGAATGGGAGAATTAAATATTAGAATGATATGAAAGTGACATTAAAATAAGCATGTTTTAAGTGTTCAAAGAAATAACGTGAGGAATAAAAGCCATTAGGAAAAACAATAGAGTGTGAAAAAATATAGATTTGGGGGCAGGATAGGAGTTATGGAAATCATAAATATAGTTTTTTTAAAATTAATTTTTAAATTGAGGTATAACTGATGTACAATATTACATAAGTTTCAGGTGTACAGCACAGTGATTCACAATTTTTAAAGGTTATATTCCATTTATAGTTATGATAAAATATTGGCTATATTCCCTGTGTTGTACTATATATCCTCATAGCTTATTTATTTTATACACAGTAGTTTGTATCTCTTAATCCCCTACCCCTATCTTGCCCCTTTCCACTTCTCTCTCTCCACTGGTGACCCCTATTTTGTTCTCTATATCTGTGAATTTACTTCTTTTTTGTTATATTCACTAGTTTTATTTTTTAGATTCCACATTTAAGTGATTACATACAGTATTTGTCCTTCTCTGCCTAACTTATTTCACTTAACATCATACCCTCCAAGTCCATTCATGTTATTGCAAATGGCAATATTTCATTAAATATAGTTTTTGAAATAAAAATGTAGAAGTTGAAAAGTAGGCTAGACACAGCAGAAGAGAGAACCGGTGAATTAGTTAGACCTGAGGAAGTCACCTAGCATGTAGCACAGAGAGATTAAGAGATGGAAAGTATTAAAAGAGAGCTCACAGTAGGGAGGATAGAATGAGAAAGTCCGATCTATATATACAAGGGATTCTAAGAGCAAAAAAGAAAGAAGATGATGAAAGGGAGCCAATATTCAAACGATAATAGCTAAGACATTAATATTGAAAAGGGAAATAAATCTATCTATTGAAGCAGCTTTAATAATAAATCCACAGGTATACAGTTTTTAATAAATCAGAACAAGTGAAAGAAAAAAAATGTAAAAGTTGTGTGAGAGAAAAGACAGATTATCTACAAAGGAATAGCAGTCAGACTGGCAATGGACTTCTCATTAGCAACAACAGATGCTGGGTATTGTGGATATCTTAAGGCAATGAGCTAAGATAGCTGTCAATGTAAAATCCTCTCCAGATATACTATCATTCAAGGGCAAGAGAGAAACAAAGACATTTTCAGAGTACAGATACGTGTACTTACTGCTCGCAGATCCTTGCTGAAAACATCGAATAAAACTGAACTAGTAATGAAATATCATATAAGAAACAATGGTGATCAAAGAAATTAATAAAGCTATTGGTAAATCTAAATAAATACCGACTGTAAAAAATAACTAATTTGTAGAAGTTTAAGAATAAAATAGACTTAAAATACTAAATAATAATATGGAAGATTGTGAAAGAGGGCTATGGGAGTTATTCTCAGGTATCATTTAGGAGCAGGATAGAGATTTTGATTATCATTAGACTTGGTTAATTATGGATGCCTTTCATTGTAATTACTAAAAGGAACAGAAATAGAATATTTAACTTCTCAACTGGTAGAAGGAAAATATTCAATGAGAAAGCTTAAATATTAAACAAGAAGGCAGAAAAGGAAAAAAATGCATGTAAGGGAATTGCATAGTAAATTTAAAACATAAAATATAATGGGAAAAAGTCCAAATCGATCAAGAATCACAATAAATGTACATAGATTAGTCTACTCCAATAAAAATGGAGAGGATCTGACAGGACATTGTAAAAATCTTGCTAATGCAGCTCAAAACCACCAGGCAAACCAAAGCTCCCATATCAATGTATGGAGAAAGAGATGCAAAACAAACTATCCAAAAGAAAGCTTAAGTAGGTATATAAATATTAGACCATACTTTAGCATGACTGATCAAGAAAATGAGAGAAGTTACACACACGTGCACGCATACACACACACATACGTAAATCAGATACGAAAGGGGACAAAACTAAAGTTAGTTTTAGATTTTCAGAAATCTAAGAAAATGTTAAGATCAGCTCTCTGCCAATAAATTTGAAAATGTAGGGAAATTTGGCAAATTAATAGGGAAATATAAAATTACCACAGTGACTGAAGAAGAACTAGAAAGACAGATAGGCCAATAAGCCATCAAAGGGCTTGAATCAATAGTGCACACACCCGCCTCCACACTCGGGTCACCTCTCTCCTTTTCGTCTGCTAAGTAGTTTTATGGGCAACTTTTAGCAAAGTTTCAGGGGATAGAAAAACAGAAAAGCTACCCTACTCATTTTCAGAGGACAGTGTAATTTTGATAGGAAAACCACAAAATGACCAAACAATAAAATAAAAATAAAGCTCAATTTCACTTAAGAAATTTTAGCCCAAACTCACTAAATACTAAATAAATGAATTAGTCAGTATTAAAATTAACTCAAGAATAACTAAAATTTATTCCAAGACTTCAATGATGGCTCAACATCAGAAAATCTATCTGATGCAAATTATTGCAATTAATCACACTGAAACAGTAAGAGAGGAAAAAAACCCAAATTATTTTAGTAGATGCAAAAAAGCATTTCACATAGATAACTCTCTTAACTAGATTAAATACTAACAAATAGCACACTTAATGGCAAAGTGTAATAAACTTCAGCTGATATGTAAACTCTGTTGGGAACTCCTGAAATAGGAAAAAAACCAAATCCATAGAAAATTGGACAAAAGGATATGATAGACATCACAGAAGAGAAAAAGGGAATAGTTTATAGAAGTAAATATGCAATCTTATAGTCAACAGGGAAATGGAGTGAAGACAATGAGAATTTGGTTCATATCCAACAATTCAGCAAGAATCCCCAAACTGGAAAATAACATCACATTTGGCAGGAACATGGAGAAATAGAAACTCTTTACACGGGTTTGAGGGTATGAATTGACACAGCCATTTTGGGAGACAATTTTTCAATATCTAGTAAAACTGAAGCTCCTTATTTACTATTGTTTAGCAATTCTACTTTAGGTAAATAACCTAGTGAAACTTGCTTATATTCACCTGGAAATACATGAGGATTACCATTGCAGTATCATTGGAAAAGGTGAAAATATAAAACAATCTAAATATCCCTCAGTAAGAAAATACACAAATTGTGATACATTCATATGATGAAACATATACAATATGCAATTATAATGAATAAACTAGATGTACATGCATCATCATAGATAGAATATGAAAACAGCTTTGAAAAAATTCAAGTTTCAGAAGGATAAAATGAGATGCTGTTTATACAAAACTATAAAATCCTGTATCTTTAACAGACATCTGAGTTTGTAGCTGAAGAATAAGAAATACCCTAAGTGGATTCACTCCAACATTCACAGCTGGAGTTGCCTCCAACTGGGAAGAAAGAATGAGAAATGGGACTAGGGAATGAAACAAAGGGGACTTCAACTGTATCCACAGCAAATGAAAAATCACTTCTTCACCCCAACTGTGGATAGGAGAGAGAGAGAAAAAAATCACCCATAATTCTCCCACCTTCACACTAGTGAGCTCTTTGCATTTTGGTAATCTTCCTATTTTCCCCATATTCTTATAGTTGTTATAGACAATGAAAAGGTTGGAGTTCGCTTTACATTTTTCCCTCTATTTATTTTATAAGCATATTCCACCAACTGTTTTCCCATCTATGTTTGACCACTTTGAATATTTCAGGTTTTTTTTTTTCACAATCTCTGTAATATTGTAAAAGACGTATATGAGTAGTTCATTTTGCTGAAGAGGAAAAATATGAACTCTGATGCACCAGTAATTTCTCCCCTCATCATTTTGTTCCCCTCCCCCTCCATGAAATAATCCAGAGAAACGTTCTTAAATTATAGACTATGCCATATAGCTTATGCTCCAATGGCCTAACAATCTCAATGTGTCTACGGTAAATTAACTTTATTAATAAGAAACAATTTGCGGAAATATTGAAAGAAGATGTGTAATTAATTTCTTGGACTATTTTTGTCAGAAATGAATAAATATCTGACTTCAGATGATCTGAAAGAATTTCAAGAGAATGTAAAAAAAAAAGTCATCTTTCAGATCAATTGTCTTTGTAGAGACGCAGTCCCAGGATTAATGTTGAAAGGGAAAAAAGATATTGTACATGTATTTAAACTTCCCTTTTTGTTACCTGAGGATGTCTTTTATCTTTTTCCCGGTCCATTAAAACCAGATCTGAGGGGCTTCCCTGGTGGCGCAGTGGTTGAGA
Organism: Delphinus delphis; assembly: GCF_949987515.2. Lineage (NCBI taxonomy): Eukaryota > Metazoa > Chordata > Mammalia > Artiodactyla > Delphinidae > Delphinus > Delphinus delphis. The sequence goes on from NC_082683.1 coordinate 47,496,611, forward strand.
GGCCGCCTGCCGATGCGGGGGACACGGGTTCGTGCCCCGGTCCGGGAGGATCCCACATGCCGCGGAGCGGCTAGGCCCGTGAGCCATGGCCGCTGAGCCTGTGCCTCCGGAGCCTGTGCTCCGCCACAACAGTGAGAGGCCCGTGTACCGCAAAAAAAAAAACAAACCGGATCTGAGATCTACCTTGACTTAATACAACATGGGTCAATATAATGAACTTGGATTGCTGGGAAGAAATAACTCTATAATTTAAATACATCTATGCTTCAATTTCATTGTTTCCACATTTATTAAAACATTCATGTCTCCAGGACTTCAGACGTTATTGGGAGGCAACACAGAATTACAGACAAACTCGGAGCTTGGGGTCAGACTTATGAATTTGAGTCCTATCTCTTCCATTTTCTAGTTTTAAAGTATTGAATAAATACCTTAAATCCCCACTTTCCTACTCTATACAACAGTAATAATAAAATCTACTTTAAAGGTATATTATAGATATTGAATGAAATATTTGCCCTCTGTATATAGGCATATCACCAAAATTGGGCTAGTAATTTTATTATATTATCAAAATTACAGTATTTTAAAAAAGAAGTGTTGAGGTTTGCATTTTGGAAAGTTCCTTTTATTACTGGCATAGCATCAGTTTCTATCTTTTCTGACTTTCTTATAGAAAACCTCTAGTAATTTAAATATTACATAATAAAACACGAATGTTTCTTAATGATATCTTCAACAATATCCATGTTCCTGGAGAAACAAGAGCTCCATAAATGCAATGGAAATGTTACAGATGATTTACAAAAGCAGGTATTTTCTAATTGTGTTTGGACGCTTGGAAACCTAACTTCAAAATAGATTTTTGAACAACTAGGGGTCTCTCTGGCTAAAACACAGACTTGTGAACTCCCCTTGTGGTTGTTTCCACTTGCCATGTCCACCCCTGGGCTACCGCCTTCCTTTGGAGAAAATAATTCGTCAACCTCTGTATCAGACTGTACATGCTACTAGGGAAGCAGCTCACGCAGCTCATTCAAACATCTGCTCATTGTTCATGGCAGGATTAGGTGCTATTTGTTGAGGGTTTACCATGTGTTGGGCACTGTACCTAGATTCATCCCATCCACCTCTCATTGGTCGTGTGGCCTCGAACAGTTAGCTCCTCTGAGCCTTCATTTCTTCATAGGGTCATTGGTAGTTTGATGGGCGAATAACTGAGTTAACATGTGAAAATGCCTGATGGGTACGTTTCCTTTCTCATCTTCTCCTGTGCCACACTGCATGAGGGTGGGTCGAAAAGTTTCAATGCGACAGTTCTGGAAAATCTAAAGAGCTTGCGTTAAAGTAGAACGATTGAGACTTGAACAGCAAAACCAGTGAGGCTTTTGCATTTGTTTTATCAGGGGTGTGGACCTAAGTTGAAAAATCCAGCTTCTTCCACTTATGTCAATGGCCCACATGTTCTGGAAACAGGAAGAACACTTGTAGCTTAGCCAGCAGCTGCTCTCTGTGACATTCCACAGGTTCCTGGTGACAAGGAAGGATGAGACCATCCGATTTCTCAATTACTCAAAGTCCCAAACTGGGAAAGTTCCTGTTTCCAACAAATACTTCTTGTAAGACTACTCTCCCCATAGGCTTTTCACTTAAGAAATTCTTGAATGAAAGAATTAACTCTTGGGCTTCCCTGGTGGCGCAGTGGTTGAGAGTCCGCCTGCCGATGCAGACAGAGGACACGGGTTCGTGCCCCGGTCCAGGAAGATCCCACATGCCGCAAAGTGACTAGGCCCGTGAGCCATGGCTGCTGAACCTGCGCGACCGGAGCCTGTGCTCCGCAGCGGGAGAGGCCAAAACAGTGAGAGGCCCACATACCGCAAAAAAAAAAAAAAAAAAAAAAAAAAAAAAAGGAATTAACTCTTGAATCAAATAACTGATAATTAGACTTTAAAAAATGGCATCCATTCTATCTAAAATCGATCTCAAAATGCACTCATGCCAGGTTCACAAAAACGCACGAGAAATTTTAAAGGATTTTTTTTTTCTCATAAGCTATTCCAACCTCTGTCTTCTACATATAAGATAGTGGTTAAAGACGAAGCAGTTGAGCAGAATGCTTATAAGGAGACACAGGCTATGGAAAGAGAGGAGTGGGGTTGAATCTCAGCTTCACCTGGCTGTGATCCTGGACAGGTAATTGGACCCAAGTCACTTCTTCCTTTAATCCTCTTTTTTATGAGGATGAGGTGACGTACATTATGCTGTGCTTAGTGCAGTGCTTGGCACAAAGAGTTCACTACTTCCACTTGCACTACTACGTTTACTACCACTTCCACCTCTACACACATCGACCACTTGGACTTCAAGTTCTCCCACCTCTACCACCAGTTCTCCCACTTCTACCATTTTTACAGAACACACACACACCTCTGCATACACATCTTTGTATATCATGCCTATATTTTATGAATCATATATGTTTATGCATATACACATGTACACACGTGTTTGTATGCAGGCCTAATTCTACTATTGCATGTTTCATAACCTTACGGATTCTACTATGACGTCTACAACCAACAGCAACAACAAACAACATATACAAGGCCTCCAATGTCATTCAGCCCTGGGCAGTAGGTATTTCTTTGTTCCCAATTCATGAATGGATAACCCAATTCTTTCTATAAAGGGCCATAAAAGTACGACGACTGGGATGGTTAATTTTATGTGGCCACAGAGTGTCCTGATAAATATTATTTCTGATGTGTCTGGAGGGTGTTTCTGGAGGAAGTCAGCATTTGCATCAGTGGGCTCAGCAGAGCAGATTGCCCTCCCTAATGCGAGCAGGCATCATGCAGGCCACTGAGGGTCTGAATAGAACAAAAGCAGAAGCAAAGAATTCGCTCAATTTTTCCTGCCTCACTTATTGAGCTGGGACATGTCAACTCATCTTCTCCTGCCTTGGACTAGGATTTACACCATTGGCTCCCCTGGTTCTCAGGCTGTTGGACTTGGAATTACACCACTGGCTTTCCTGCTTACAGATGGCAGATCATGGGACTTCTTAGCCTCAATAACTGTGTAAGCCATTTCCTCATCCTTCTTTTTTTTTTTTAACTTATTTATTTCTTGGCTGTATTGGGTCTTCATTGCTGCACACGGGCTTTCTCTAGTTGCGGCGAGCAGGGGCTACTCTTCGCCACAGTGCGCGGGCTTCTCATTGTGGTGGCTTCTCTTGTTGCGGAGCACAGGCTCTAGGCGTGCGGGCTTCAGTAGTTGTGGCATGCAGGTTCAGTAGTTGTGGCGCACGGGCTTAGTTGCTCCGTGGAATGTGGGATCTTCCCGGACCAGGGCTCGAACCCGTGTCCCCTGCATTGGCAGGCGGATTCTTAATCACTGCACCACCAGGGAAGTCCCTAATTCCTCATACTTAATGATTAAATAAGTATTATATATGTAATATATACAATCTAATATAAGTATATAAAATATATGTGCTACTACTGGTTCTGTTTCTCTGGAGAACCCTGACTAATACAATGACCAAGTAAATGTTATTAAAGTGATCCCAGTTTCGGGAGTATTACTAACTCTGAAGCTACTTGTCAAACCACTGATCTCATTCAAAAGGAGGGCGTGTCAACAATAATGATAGCTAATAATTACTACACACTTACTAGTGCAGGCACTGTTTCAAGTATACGTATCAATTTGTTTGATTCTCATTTGAACCTATGAAGATACTGTCATTCTTTCCACGTTCAGATGAGAAAACTGAGGCACGATCCACGGTCACAGAGTCATAAGCGGCAGAGCAGAGATTAGAAGCCAGATATGTGAGTCCAGAATCTGGGGTCCTAACCACTCTGCTGGAGACCGTCTCGGAAGGGAAGGGAAGTGCCAGCGGAAGCCAAACAGAGCATGAGCAGCTCCACTGCCATGGAAGTCACCACAGGAGGAGGTCATTGGCACACACAGCAGAGAGGCCCCCAGGCGACAAAACAAACTACGAAGCAAAGCCATGATGAGAAACAATCACATGTGCTGAAGATGGGAAAGTACAGAAGAGCTGAGATTTCCATTCACTAACTCACACGCCCTCATTCCCCCTTTGACCAAACTCTTCATGCTAATGTTATGTATGTTCTCTCCTTGAATTCTCTCAGTAGCACTATAAGGCATTTTACATATGTGAAAACTAAGGCTTGGAGATATTCAGTACTTGCCCAAGGTAGCACCACTGTGGGTCCAGAAACCAGGCCTTCTAATTCCTAGTCTATGCTCTTTTCCTCTAAACTACTAGTCACTCTAGAACCAAGGAGAAACTACAATGAAAATGATGAAGCCCAGGTTGATGGTGAAAGTCAAGGAGCTAACAAGTGAGTTTGGGATGATATTTTTCAAAATATCATTAGGCTGATCCAATGGTTTCACAGATCAATTCCTCTATATAATAGTCACTTATATGGGAACATGTGAGAGGGAAGTTACTATACTTCCCTATGCCTGACATTATCATCTATAAGAGAACAGTATTACTTAACCTGTATTTTGAGGTTAAGGCAGAATCTATGAAATCACTGCTGAACTTAGGAATGACTCTTTAAAAGCACCCTGACTTCTACTAATGCAACCATGAAAGCAATTTCTCAATAATCCAGCGGCAACTTCCACAGCATGAACAAAAGATGACCTCAAGCCCTCAATTTCATTGTTAAGCTCAAGCTTTAAAATATCTGAATTTCAAATTTCAGGGTGTCTGCTTTGAAGTGCACCATCATATCTGAGAGCATTTGTTTTAAGAAGGAGAAGGCAAGGTCACCCTCTGAGCTGCTGGCAGACTTTCCTAGGAGACCAGCCTCCTGACTCCCAGCTGCTTCCTGTAGCCCTACACCTCGTTACAGACAAACCCTGCTACTTGAAACACACGACAAATCGCTATCATTATCAAGTGTTTACAACATTGCTGGGTACTTTGTAGAATTATAGATATTTATCTCAATCCTCACAGCAACCCTAAAAGGTAGGATTTATTGATTTCTCCATTTTCCCATGTGAAGAAATAGGAGGCCCAGAGATATTAAATAACTCTCCTAAGATGACACAGAGACTGTGGTGCTCAAAATATAAACCCAAGGCTATCTGACCTGACCCCAAATTCTATGCTCTTAACCCCTTATAACACACTCCCTGGATCTTCTCGTTTTCAAGTATTGCTATGTCATTCGATTTAAACAAATTTCATTTATGTAGCTGGTAAGAAAGAAGTATTTGATTCTCCCTCTGCTTTCAAAGAATTTATAATTTAGACAGGGAGGTGAACTACACCCAAGGATCTGGAAACTAACAGAAAACAGACTGAATATAATAGAGTTGCAAGCTAAGAACCATCTAAGTCCATTCTATTATTCAGCCAGCATTTGTTGAACTGTTATTTCATGCTACACTGCCTTGTATACAAGCTACCACTATACATTCCAATTATGTCAAATTATCTGTGATTCCTGGACACACCAGGAGGTTTCCTGCCTCTGTGCTTTTGTATGTGTGGTTCCCCTGCTTGTAATGTCCTAACCTCCAATGTCCTTTTCACAAACTCCCACTTGTTCTTTAAAGCACTAAGTGTTATTTTCTCTGGTCCTTCTACAGTCTATTCTCCACACAGCAGCCAGGATGATCTTTTAAAAAGATAACTTACATCGACACGTGAATGGATAAAGAAGATGTGGCAAATATATACAATGGAATATTACACAGCCATAAAAAGGAACGAGATTGAGTTACTTGTAGTGGATGGACCTAGAGTCTGTCATACAGAGTGAAGTAAGTCAGAAAGAGAAAAATAAATACCATATGCTAACACATATATATGGAATCTAAAAAATATAAATGGTTCTGATGAACCTAGGGGCAGGACAGGAATAAAGACGCAGATGTAGAAAATGGACTTGAGGATACTGGGGGGGGAAGGGTAAGCTGGGACGAAGTGAGAGAGTGGCATGGACATATATACACTACCAAGTGTAAAATAGATAGCTAGTGGGAAGCAGCCACACAGCACAGGGAGATCAGCTCGGTGCTTTGTGACCACCTAGAGGAGTGGGATAGGGAGGGTGGGAGGGAGACGCAAGAGGGAGGGGATATGGGGATGTATGTATACGTATGGCTGATTCACTTTCTTATAAAGCAGAAACTAACACACCATTGTAAAGCAATTATACTCCAATAAAGATGTTTAAAAAAATTTTTTTTAAAAGATAACAGACCTTGTCACAATCCTGCTTGCGATTCTTAATTAAAAACAAGAACAGGGCTTCCCTGGTGGCGCAGTGGTTGAGAGTCCGCCTGCCGATGCAGGGGACACAGGTTCGTGCCCCGGTCCGGGAGGATCCCACATGCCACGGAGCGGCTGGGCCCGTGAGCCATGGCCACTGAGCCTGTGCGTCCAGAGCCTGTGCTCCGCAACGGGAGAGGCCAAAACGGTGAGAGGCCCGTGTACCAAAAAAAACAACAACAACAAAACCATCAAACGCTTCACCTTTACGATCTCATTCTTAGTAACCTCTCCAAACCCCTGTCCTGCCACCCTCTCCCTCCCTCATTACACTCTATAAGCACACTGGCCTCCTTTCTGTTTTGCAAGGACACTATCCTCTCTCCTACCTCAAGGACTTTGCAAATAGTGTTCCTGCTTCCTGGAATGCTCCTGTATGGCCAGCTGCCTCTCAACCACGAGGTCTCACCTTAGATGTGTGGACGAAGAAAGTCACCTGCTGTATCAGTAAAAAAAATGATATTGCGGCCATCAGGCCACTGCACCCCGCCCCACCCCCACCCACCTCCTGACTGTGGACCCTGAGGGGATTAAAGATGGAGAAAACAGGATTCTGGCCTTAGGTAAGTTAAGGTGCATATCAAAGGAACAATTTCAATGAACCCAGGCTCTTGCACCTTCCCATACAGAAAAGCGCTAAATTCATTCACTTGAGATTTTTGTTTTTCCTTTAATTAGTAGAAATATTTTGATGTTCAACTACCTGATGGTTGCAAAACTCTTCTATACCCTGGCTCTTCCCTTACCTCTTTGGAACAGTCTCTCAGAGCTATCTGAGAGGCTGTCAGCCCGGCTTCAGTCCTCAACAAGTCCGCCAAATAAAACACAATTCTCAGCTTTTAGGTTGTGCATTTTTTTTCAGTCGACAGACATCACCTTCAAGAAAGTCCTTCTCCTGCTACCTTTTCCCGAGAGCCCTCTTCCCCACCTGTTTCCGTCTACCATAATTCTTTGCTTTATACCATTCTTAATAGTTGTCATTAATCTTTAAATTATTTCATTACTTTTATTAGTTTAATTGTCTCTTTTACTCCGGGGTCTTATACTGTATCACTCACTGCTGGGTCCCCAGTGACTAACACTACAGGCTCCAGTGATCTGGGTGCTCCTCTGATGCTCACAGAAATACTGAAAACTCCTACTAGATGGACAGGTAGATGGTGTCATATCATTAATTTTTTCATTGAGCTCCTCTGTGCCAGGCACTGTTCTAGAATATAAAGGCAAATGAGAGACAAGGTCCTTGAACTCAAGACCCTCATGGTCTCAAATAACACAGAAAATAAATAACTAGGATAAATATTATCATTGGAAGCATTAATAAATACTAACAGAAGAATAAAGCAGCCTTATATATGGAATAGATAGTATCTTGGGAGAGGAAAAATAAGCTATAGTCAGGGAGGCTGACATTTCAGCATTTATCATTACCTTACGTTATACCATCATTTGCATATTTATTTTTCTTCCCAGCTGAAATGTATGCGTCATGAGGGCAGAGACTCTTTTGTTTTCTGTTGGATTACCAGCATCTAAATGATGTCTGGCACATACTCGAGGTGCAAAAAAGATTAATTGAATGAATGAACAATCGAACAAATCCTGCATGATGAGAAGGAGTCATCAGGTGAAGATCTGGGAAGAGGCCATTCTATACAAAGGAAAAAGCAAGTATTTCTGCCTGGGAAGAACATGCTTGTTGTATCTGCAGAGAAGCCAAAAGGCCAGTGGGCTGAAGACAGTGAACAAGGGAAAGAGGAGGTTAGGAGAGGAGTAAAGGGCAGCCAGAATGACGGGACCTTCTTGGCCCTTGTAAAGAGTTTGGGATTTTAAAATTTTATTCTAAATGTAAAACGGAGGTGAAGTTCTCAATGATTAGTTTGATTAAATAAATATCAATAGTTAATTCAGAGTGTAATGGGTCCGCAGAAGAGAGGGAAGAGAGGAGAGAGGGCTAAAATAATAAGGACAAGCTTGTTGGCGGAGTGTCACTTGCTGGATGCTAGACTAAAAAGGAGAAGAGAAGAGAGAGGATTTCATGTAAATCCACATCTTCATACGGCAGGAACCCTTACGTGATACACAAGGGTAAATGAAGAGGTCAGATCATCCTCCTTATTCGGCTTTGTTTAAATTAGAAGGATATGATATCGCATGTACAATCAATGCAAAATATACAGATAGAGTCTTGGAATGTTTAGTTATATCAAAGTCCATAGAGGGTAACTCATTCTATCTGTCCATCCTTCTCCCCATCAGTCTGTTTATCTGTCACTCCATTGGTCCATCACCTACTTAGTTATACATCATTATTACTTGCATGTCTACTTCCTGGGGAAACAAAGGTGAAAAAGACATGATCCATTGCCTCACTGAGTTTACAGTCTAACAGAAATGTCCCAAAATCCCTCATGTTGAAAAACTTTTGACACAGGACACTTGAAAATATTTATAAACACACAGTTCTGAGTTCACAACCTGGATAAGCTCTGTATTATCTTATACTTTAGGTCAAGTCATGAAATGTCTCTGAGCTCGTGGTTTCTCCTCTACAAGATGGGAATGTTAGTTTTGCCCTCTTAAAATGGTTATGGGGTTCAAATGAGTCTAACAGATATAAATAAAGGGCTGAGCAATGCCCAGGACGTGCCCAGTAACCAAAGATTAGTTTTCACTCAAGTTTTCTGAATATACCTATGTACAAAAGAAAGGCTCCAAGTCTACAACTCGTGATTGTCTGATTTCTTCCTAAATCATGACCTTTTCCTTATCAACTGAATGCTACCAAAGAGAGAAGGCACTGCTTGACTCTAAACACTTCCCACTGTAGCCAGCCTCCCTCACACAGATCTTTCTGCAAAGAGAAAATGAAATCCTAAGGCCACAAGTCTGTTTTTTTATATATAATTTTATTTCCATTTTATTCACAAACTCATTTTTAATTAGAAAGAACTGGACAATAGGCAATGAGGACAGCGTGAGGGGTGAATCCACAGCTATGCCACACATGAGATGCTGTAAATATTTGTCAATTACCAAACAAAAAACAAGGAGGCCAGGAGTCTCTTAAACCTTGCCCTCTTTTGTCACAGGTAAGAGTCCCATGCGAATCCACAGTAAGACACACCTGGGAGGCTGTGCTCTGGAGTCGGGCTGACCAGGTCAGACCCCGGCACTGCTGATCCAGCTGCATCTTCCTGGATTACTTAGCCTGACTCTATGGTTAGAGAGTCCACTAACCACTTACTTCATGGGGTGGTTGCAGTTGGGAGTTTTAAAATGAAAGTGGGACATAAACATAGGGCACAAGGCTTTACCTATAAAAAGTGCTCAATAAGTAGAATCTTTAGGTGATTTTTTTTAAAAGGAGGAAAACTTAAAAACATGAAAGAAGAGAGAGAGCCTAAATAAATCCACTGTTCCCACCACCCTTGCCCTTGTGAAAGGCAGAGCGAACAGTGGCCTTGGTATGTCCCTAAAGTCCAATTAAAAAGGGATAATAAGAAGTTATTGAAGTGGGTTGAGCTGAAGCCACCTGAGTGTTCTGGATCTAAAAATTAATAAAGGCACAGGCTTAAAAAAAAAAAAAATCCTTCTCTTTATTTTTGCCCCAAAGTGACTCAGTTTAACACACTGGGATCTTGGGGCCAATTTTCACATTCCAGATAGCATTATGAGGAGCCTACTTTGCTGTTGGTCATTGGGAGCAGAGCTATACTAGTATTAACTACCTAAAATGCAGCCATTCATGAAACAGCACTGTAGTTACAAACGATTTAAAAACTAGCCTTCAGAAGTTCTAGTGTTACATGCATACAGTACAAAGACATGCTTGTTTTGTTAAATAGAAACCAATCCCCAATAGCTTTTAGGAAAGTACCATCTTGTGCTGAGCACTGGTGATGTGCCAAGCACATTGTTAAATATCAACAGGGATGGAAACAACACATCACCTACAGGTTCTAGATTCCTCTCTTTCCCTCCCATCTCACTCCCCACAGCTGATCCAGCAATTGCTGGCTTTCCTTTAAAACATAACTTGAATCCGTTCATTTCTTTATCTCCATTTCTACCCCCTTGTCTGTATCAAGTTACTTAACCTCTCTGTGACTCAGTTTTCTCATCTATAAAATATATAATAGCTTCATCTACTTCTTAAAGATTGTCACAAATGGAATCATTTATATACTTAGAACAGACACCATATCAGTGTTGATTGCTATTTTTAATGTTATTGCAATTGTTTCATTGTCACAATGGCTTCCTAGACTGTCTGCCTATTTCCACCTGCTTCTCCACTAAATTTAGTATTTAGACAGAATCCAGATTGATCTTTACAAAATAAATGTCAGCTCGTGTCACTGCCTGGCTTAAAAACTCTCCTCTGGCTTCCCAGTGCATTTAGAGCAAAATCCAAACTCATTCCACGGCTCCCAAGAACCAGCACCGCCATTCCCCTAGAGCGCTGTGTTTTAGCTGTGCTCCCTGCCGTTCCGGTTCTTGAAATGTGTAGAGGGCGGTTCTTGAGAATTCGCCCCAGCTGTTCCCTCTCCTGGAACATCTTCTAGACCTTCCATAACTGGGTCCTCATCATTCAGCCCAAATGTCACCACCTCAGGGAGGCTTTTCTTGATCATCCTACACCTCCTTTATTTCACTCCCAACCCCCTGTTATTATCCTAATATGCTTTAAATTTTTTTCTTTATAGAAGCAGACTCACAGAGATAGAAAACAAACTAGTGGTTACCATTTGGGGGGAGCAATATATGGGTGGGGAAGTGGGAGTTACAAACTATCGGGTGTAAGATAAGCTACAAGAATGTGTTGTACAAAAAAGGGAATATAGTCAATATTTTGTAATAACTGTAAGTGGAGTGTAACCTTTAAAACTTGTATAAACATTTTTTTTCTTTATAGCACTTACCACTATTCAAATAAGGACTACAGCTTCATCTTATTTGGCCACGATGTCATTTCTCTGTTATCATCATTATTTTACTTGAACGCTTTAGTAAAGGCATTTATTCCCCAGGTTCTATTCTTCCCGGTTGTCTAATACAGGTCCTAGACATAGTCACATAATCTGCTCAGCCCTAGAAGATGCTTGTGTTTCCCACTCTGCATGGGGAAGAAATATCTAAAACCAAACACAAAAAGTATGTCCCAAAGTATTAGGTTGAAGGAGGCCATCCAGAAGATTGAAAATAGGCTTATATTATCTTTTAAAGATGATCATCAAAATGAAAATACAAAATTAAAAGTCCAGAAGAGAATATGGTGGAATCCTGAGATCCAGGCACAGACCCTCACGCGAGAAACAGCGTACTGTCTGAATCTTTTCTACTCCTGAAATAAATAGCCTCTCCCTGCCTTAGTGTGTAAGTCAGAGATTCCCTGACTCAGGACTACCCTCTGACTCTTCTTAATAGGAGAAAACCCATATTGATAGCTAATGAATAAAATATTAGCCAACTCTGCTAAGTACTGATATAGACCCAGGGCTGCTTGCTGCCCTGGGACTACCCTGCTTTGCTCACAAACACAAATAGGAGCTGCTTATTCAAGAGGCATGCCAACCAGCTTGGTTTGCACGAAAGAGTGATGACAAAGGATAAACTCCAGAGTCAATTCATTAATGCAATAATAATATTCCAGAGATAAGAAGAAATGGAGAGGCCAAGAGTTGAAGAAACATCTTCAACTTCAATGAAGTCTTCAATGAAGACTCATTGATCATCTTCTGTGTACTCCATGCTTTATATAATTTATCTCATTTAGTCTTTGTGACCACCAATGAAGTAAATATTACTATGTTCACTTTACATATGCGCATGTCAAAACTCTGAGCTGTTGAATGACTTGTGTAAAATAGAGTGGTTGAACCCACGCTAATCTGACTCCAGACCTGTACTTGCTCCATTACACAATGCTGCTTATATTTAATACACAATATAGAGAGGCTCAGAAGTAAAAATGGCTATTATAAATGCACTGAGTTCCTAACAAGAGGATTACAAAATATATCCACAGAAATACAGTGAAAACACAAAGACTCCCGTTTTATGAATAATGGTTGAAAACAATGAGTTTGAGATTGAGAAGAAAGTAGTCCTTAGATGTTTTAAAAACTGTCATGTAAAGAAGGAGTAAAGACAACATCTATTATACCAAGGAATAGATCTTGGAGGGATGGTTGGGAATCTAGAGTAAGGAAGTCATTTCTTTTTCCAGCCCAACTTGAAGGACTTTTGAATAAACAAACGAACAAATGTGTGTGTGGGTACATGTAAGATATTTTATACACTGCTGTATTCTCAATGTATATAAGAGGGCTTGGCATATAGTAGATGCTCAATAAATATATGTTCAGTGGATAAAATCTGGCCCAACAAAGAAAAACACTGGACTCTCCAGGCAATGAGGTCCCCATCAAAGGATTTTTGAAGAGACTAAGCTTCTGAGCATGAATTCTTGCCTTTGGTGGGAGGTTGTATAACAGCCAAGTAAATGGTATTGAGCACTCTCTAGATGCTAGGTAATGTGCTAAACACTTTACAATCATTACTTCATTTAACCAACACCACAATTGCATGAGTTAGGATCTATCAATATCCCATTTTACATAAGTAGAAACTGAGGTTTGCAGAGGTTAAGGCATTTGTCCAGTACTACCTAGGTGTTAAATGGTAAGGCTTAGATGAAAAGCCCAGATTTTTGTTAACATTATGCTGTAATGGCCTGGCTGCATTAGATAATTGCCATGTCTCCTTCCAGTGATAAGATCTGACATATTCTATTTCTAATCTAATATCTTTATTGAAAATTAATACCATGAACATGGAAGATGTTCTTCCCAAACAAGCGCCAGTTTCCACAGAAGTTGTATCTAAGGCTGCCTAGCATCATGGCATTTACTTGTTCAAGCTAATTTCTTATCATTGACAAGATAAAATTCAAAATCCTTAGCATGGCACTTAATGTATTTCAGGATCTAATGTCATCTCTTACTTTTCCACATCAGCATACTTCTTTTGTCTGTTTATATCCTCTTTTTTATTACTACCACCTTGCTTTCAATCATGTTCTAGCTCTATACTGACCATCCATTGCTCTGTCCTTTAGTCCATCCATCTGTCCATCCGTCCATCCATCTACCAACTACCAGTCAAGAATGTGGTTATTTCTGGGGACAAAACCCTGCCCTCACCTATCTTACAGTCACACAAAAGGGAACAAATAAGTAAGCCTACCTAATCCTGACCTATCACACAGGATACATCTCAAGGTGTTTTTCCTTCTATGAAGCCACGCCTAAGTATTCTGTTGCCTCTTCATCTCTTGTCTTTCACTCTTATAGCAGTATGGCCCATATCATAACCGAAGTAGAGTGAGTCTCATTTTAGATGAGGCTAGGTTCTAAAGTCAGTGTGAAAGGACAGAATAGTGAAACTGTCCTTGTAAATCCCTTAGGAAGAAGGTGTCACGTTAGAGGCTGACTACAGTTTCCCAATACTTGCCCATCACAGCAAGTTTGCCCCCCATGTTGAAATGGATGATTAAAGTGCCAGAGAAGGAGTCAGCTTAGTTTAGAGCCAAGCTGTAGGGAAAACGCATATCTAGCGGAACACTAGCTTATGAGTGTGCTGAATCACACTCATAATCATACTGAGGTGCTCACCGTATTTGAGGCAAGAGGGAATTAAGACTGACTCAGAGCACAGCAGAATTACATTGTCCCCTCAAACTGTGATACTGAGGCCCATGTTCATTGAGTAAATAGTGCAAATCATCTCCCAAGCCTTCTAAATTTTTTTCCCTCTTTCATATAAATGCACATAGAAGGCGGTTCCACTGACCTACCTCATGCCATCCTTGAACTCTTTCAAACAGAAAACTGAACCAGGAGTTCCTAGAGCACATGAATCTTTTCTAGCATCATTCAGTCTGTTCCTTGTTGAACAAGAGCATCGTATCAAGTCCTTAGTGTACAAATCCTCCATGATTTGGTTCCTGTCTCCCTCCCATTTCTTTCCATTCCTTACTATACTTTCTATACTCTAACTCAAGTAGTTCTAGTTTCCAAAAGAAGACTTGTTACTCCACACTTCCTGCCTCTGCCTACAGTGTACCTTCCCACGTTTTCCAACAGATGTTTATCCTCAATACTTATTACAAATGGTTCCTCTTCACTGTTAGGTTGATTGAGTTAATGCCCCTATTCTTCACCCCTTCATGGATCCCTGCCCACTGCCATGTAAAGCTTCAATGCCCTTCCACTCTGACTCAGTATCAGCAAAACTGTCTAGATAGTCTTTAACATGTGAGCCACACCAGCTGAGCCCAGCCCAGATCAGCCGAACCCACAGTCACTTTGTATACTGTTGATGTTCTGTTGGTATTATGCAGTATTACTGTAGCAATAGACAACTCATATGTTTTCTATAAAGACTTGCCTGACCCTCCCAAGGAAAAATGATCCCTCTGCATTTTTGCAACCTCTGAAACTTATACCTTTCTCTATTACAAAATGTAACACATTCTACTATTATAAACATTTAATGAATGAATAAGTAGTATGATTATTTATTTTTATGTTTAGTTCTCCTTCTAAGACTGACCTTCTAGAGAACAGGAGCATCTTTGTGAAGGAGTTTGTATAGTCAAAATAGTTTGGGCATACCAGTTAGTACAGCCACTATGGAAAACAGTATGGTACTTCCTTGAAAACTTAAAAATTGAACTGCCATATGATCCAGAAATCCTATACCTTGGTATACACCTGAAGGAAACAAAAATAGGATCTCAAAGAAATACCTGCGCTCCCACGTTCATTGCGGTATTAGTCACAATAGCCAAGATATGGATGGACGCCTAAGTGTCCACAGATGAATGGGTAGAGAAGATATGAGATATATACATATATATATATATATATATATAATCCATATATTATATATATAAATGTGTAAATGTGATAGATAATGTTATAGATATATGAATGTAATATTATAAATGTGAGATATATATATATGCACACATTTATATATGGAATATTATTCAACCTTGAAAAAGAAGGCCATCTTGCCATCTGCAAAGACATGGATGAACCCTGAAGGCATTATGCTAAGTAAGTAAGTCAGACAGAGAAAGACAAATACTGCATGATATCACTTATATGTGGAATCTTAAAAAAAACAACAGAACTTGTAAAAGCAGAAAATAGAATGGTGGTTACCAAGGGCTGGGGGATGGAGAAATTGGAGATGTTGTTTAAGAGTACAAACTTGCAACCTGTAGATAAATAAGTTCTGGAGATTCAATGCACGACATAGGGATTACAGTAAAAAATAATGCTATATTATAAACTCAAAGCTGCTGAGAGACTAGATTTTTAACTATTTGCAGCACAAAAAAGAAATAATTATGCAAAGTGATAAAGGCGTTAGCTAATACTACCGTAGTAATAATATTGTAATATATAAGTGTCTTGAACCAATACACTGTGCACCTCAAACTTATACAGTGTTATATATCAATTATATCTCAGTTAAAAAGATAGTTTGGGCACACCTGGGTTGGAATCCTGCCTCTGCAAGTGACAAACTTTCTGAGGCCAACTGTCTTTAGCTGGAAAATGAGGACAGGGGCAGCAACTTCACAGCGTTCTTGAGAAGAGGAAGTGAGAACATCTGTATACAGTAGCCAGCTTGATGCATGACACATCAGAGGGCTCAACAGATAGTCTGTGGCTGAGTGATTAATGGACTGACACTTCATGGCCAAAATCTTACAATGAGTGCACCAAAACCAGAAGGTCCTTTGTCCCATTACCGATTCCTAACATCACACTGGCTGCCCACAGCACTCTGGCCTCTAATCTGATTTATTACTACAGAGGCTTATGTTTCAATTTACTGAACTCAACTGTATCATAAGTAAAAGGACCTCAGATGACCGTCTTTGCAACTTAACGCCAGCCTGGTTTTTAAATGCAGTTTATTTAATCTCTCATTTAATCTAAAGTTGCAGTTTAGTGCTTATAAATCTGCTCTTCCTGCAACTCTTCTGAGAAATACAGACACCTGGCGTGTGCTCATTGCCTGCTTTTGGGCAGGCTAAGCAGCCTCCTTGATGGGCTACGCTCCTACACAATTGAAAAACGGGTACTCACCTCTCTGGAGGCATGTCGCCTTCCTCCCCAGCTGCTGCAAGAGCAAGAGGCAGGGTGAAAAAGAGGGGTTTCAGTGGCAGCCTGTTTAAGTGAATTGTTTGTGCAATGACCACACCCCGCCACCTCCTCCCCCGACCCAGAGACAAAATGTAGAAGGGCAGCTCACCTGTGCCCCAAGCCGCCCCTCCCCCTGGCACCCAGGGACCGTCGGTCCTGCATGCAGTGTTCACCTACACTTTATGGTGCTTATTTATGAGTGCAATCTCCTGTATTAGACTTTGACCCCCTGGAGCCCTGGAGGGGCTTACCTCCAGGTAAGCCCTGTGGGGTTTACCTCTTAATCCCTTGTTTCTATCACGGAGCCTGGCAAAGAGAGTATAGCTGCTCAGTGTGTGCTTGAGTGAATGATAACAGTGCCTTTATTGAGCATTTACTGGAGTGCCGAGCACTGTTCAAAGTCTCCCCAGGCCTCATCTCACTTCTCCTCACAATCATCGATGGTTATTATCATCCCCATTTTACAGATAACGACAATGAGCCTCAGTGAGTACCATGCCCAGACTTACACAGCTAGCGAGGGGGGAGCTGGGATCGACAAAGCCCATTTTATTCCCGAAATCTTAGTCCTATGTTCTCTGTTCTCTGACAACCTTCTTCTTTTTCAGAGAGATGGTTTGAGGCCTGAATTATTTAATGCTTATAAAAGTCATACTGAGCCTTCTTTGATATGGAGGTGGCCATATTATCAAAGTATACTTAGCAGAGCTCGATTTCTCGCTATAGGATTTTCTTTTAGGATAAAACTTCAGATGACTTATAGCAGTGGTTCTCAAAGTGTGGTCCCTGGACCAGCAACATCAGCATCTCGCCGTGAACTTGTTAAAAAGGTAAATTCTCAGGTCCCAAACCAAGACCAACTGAATCAGAACTCTGGGGTTGGGCCCAGTAAGCTGTGTTTTAACAAGCCCTCTAGCTAACTCTGATGCATGCTGAAGTTTGAGAATCACTGAGTTAAAGAAATTTCACCCAAAGTTTGCCCAAAGCAGTCTAATGAACAGACAACAAACTAAGAATAAATGAACGAAGAATTAGCTCTTTTAGTGTACCATCCACAGGCACTCATGGCCACAGTAAGACAAATGCTAGCACAGCACTACGCATCACCCCAAAGTGTATGTTCACCTTGTGTTTCACTAGAGCAAATTAAGCAAAGGTGTTTACAGTGTCAACAGGATCAAGCTGCAGTGGGGGAAACGCGGGGTGAGAAGGTGTTTCCCTTTACACAGTAGAGGAAAACACACAAGAGCACAGAAGGATGACTGCCAAGGATGCTGCAGGTCCTGGAAAGGACTAATGGGGGCAGGGGTAGGGGCCCTTCAGTTCATTCCTGAAGGCAGATCACAGAGGCCCAAGGAACTCCCAGCACGATCCCAGGTCAAGTTCACACTGACTTTCCTCTCTTCACTCCCTCCCCCTCTCCTGCGGCACTTGGTTGTGTTGACAACATGGGCTTTGTAGGAAAACAAAGACTCCCTGCCTCCCTCTTCAGCTACTTTTTGTTTTCTTCCTCTTGGACAGATTCCCAGTGATCAAATGCAGTGCTCTCAGGGGAAGCAGGCTGGCCCAGCAGCGATAAGGGGCCAATTCCCACAGATGTGTCATTTCACAGGCGAGCTGCCACAGCCTCTACGTGAGAATAAGCAGTGATGGATGTCGAGCCCCACAGAAAAGCAGTCCGGCACTGTCCCCTGGGAGACGATGCTGCAGAGCGGGAGGTGACGGGGGTCCGGCCACGGGAGCCGTGACTTCTGTTGGCTGGCTGTGCACGGGGCCCTGCGCATTTCCTTACCTTCCCTGTGGGTCTTGGGAAGGGCAGCTGCCTGCGTCTGGAAGGCCTGGAGGTTCACGACCGGAGGCCTCGGTGGCTTTGCGGGAGGAGGACCCAGGGACTTGACGGAAGGCAGTGGCTTGGTGTTGGGAAGTTGTGGATAACTGACATCTGGCTGGTCCTCTGAGCATAAACAGTCCAAAATGTAGGTTAATATTTCCATTTCATGGCTGGCCTCAGCCTCACTCCCCTACCATCTATTCTCCACCCAGCAGACAGAGTGTCCTGATCAAAATGCAAACCTGACCTTTCTTTGTTTTTGTTTTTTAAATTTTTATTGAAGGGACATCCCTGGTGGTCCAGTGGTGAAGAGTCCGCCTTACAATGCAGGGGACGCAGGTTCAATCCCTGGTCGGGGAACGAAAATCCCACACGCTGCATGGCAGCTAGGCCCACGCGTCACAACTACTGAGCTTGCGCGCCCCAATGAGACAGCCAGCGTGCCGCCAACTACAGAGCCCACGTGCCACAACTAGAGAGAGAAAAACCCTGCACACCACGACTAGACAGAAGCCCACACACCGCAACGAGGGAGAAGCCCTCACACTGCAACGAAGACCTGATACAGCCCCCAAAATAAAGAAAATAAATAAATAATTTTTCTTGAAGTATAGTTGATTTACAATCGATGTTGTGTTAGTTTCAAGTGTACAGCAAAGTGAAACAGTTATACATACACATATAGTCACTCTTTTTTTTTTTTTTTTTAGATAGGGTTCCCTGTTCAAACCCGATCTTGCCACCATCCAGCTGCCCAGAGGATGAAGCCCAGTTTCCTCAGCTGCCGTCCACTCACTCCATACTCTGGCATTTAAACACCACACAGCCTCAATCTACATTTCTTTTCTTATCACAATTTACCACCCTCCTTCCCCAACCTTAAGCCCTAACATCATCTTTCACTCACAACCACTGGCTTCTCCGTTTTCCAGATTTGATTTTTTTTATAGTTTCTATTTTTTTTAATTTACTTTTTAAATTGAAGTACAGTTGATTTACAAAGTTGTGTTTGTACAGCAAAATGAGCCATATATATATATATATATATATATATATATATATATATATATATATATATATATCTGGAACAGCATTCCAGATTTAACTTTAAAAGCGTTAAATAGCTCTCATATATCCAAGATTTTGTTCATGCCATTCCTCCTGGTTCTGGAATGCTGTTCCTTCACTTCTCCCTTGGCGAACTCTGACTCATTCTTTAAGGCCCTGCTCCAATGACACCTCCTCTAGGAGGTCTTTCTTGATTTCTACCAGAAAACAAACTCAGAATCAACCACTCTTTGTTCCGTATCCCCTAGCACATTGTTACCACTTCTCCATCAGTGTGGTGGCATATTAAAAGAGCTGGTCTATCTTCTCACTGAATGTAGGCTCCTCGAGGGCAGGGACTAGGCCCCAGTGACCTCCCCCCAGCACCAAGCACAGGGCCTGCATCAGGGGAAACGGACAATGATTATTCCCTGAAAGGCTTCTTCAAGCACTGATGACGGGCAACTAACACGGGAGCCATGAAGAGGAGTAACAATTCGTCAATGATTTCCGGGGCTCAATGCCTAGAACAGGCTTCAAGGCTGGCTTTGTGGTACCTGGGCACCTGTGGATTTTGTGTCCTAGAATTTTCCAGGACAGTCCCAATTTCATGTATTTTGTCTTTCTGCACTGATAAGCCAACCAACAGAAATTTCAACATTATATATAAACATTGTATCTGCCTCTTACACTGAAAATAGCCCCAAATCTTATATTATTCAAGATGCTTTAATATTCTCAATATTATTCAAGAATAATATTATTCTTATATTATTCATTATTCAAACCTTGATTTTTCGGTTTACATAATACAGTGGTTGGCTACATGGCAAAACTAGAGAAGTTGGCTAGTGTTTCACAAGTACCTCAGGGCAACCTCCTCAAAGCCCTGCTATCTTTTGCAGGCGGGCGCGGGGCTTCCTTCTAGCCCTACCAGCAGGGGTTACATAGTCAGGGCCAGAGTTGCATTCTTCTAAGGCTTGAATTATAAGCCGCAATGTCAGAGATTTTAGTCTTTATCAAGTTAGGTAGAAGACAGTGAAAGTGAATGATCACTTACTAACTGAGCTCCTAATTTTTACCAGGCACTGTGCTAAGCAGTTTACATAGGTTTTCTCACTTAATCCTCCCAACAGCTCCATCAGGTAGGTTATCTAGCCCTTTCTTTCCTCCCATCTCTCCTTCCTCCCATTCATCCTCTCTTCATTTCCATCCCTTCATCAAGAACTATTTACTATATTCCAAGCATTGTTCTAGGGGCTGCGGCTAGAGTTAAGAGCAAGAACATATAGAGTTCTGCCCTCAGGAATTTTCATTCTAATAGGAGGAGGCTGATGATAAACATGTAAACAAATAAACAGATAAGAAAACCACAGACGGGCGGTGGGAAGCAGGGGGACAAATTAGGAGTTTGGGATTCATATATACACACCACTATACATAAAATAGATAACCAACAAGGACCTACTGTATAGCACAGGGAACTCTACTCAATATTTTGTAATAACCTATAAGGGAAAAGAATCTAAAAAAGAATAGAAACACATATATATGTATAACTGAATCATTCTGCTGTACACCTGAAACTAATACAACATTGTAAATCAACTATACTTCAATTAAAAAAAAACCCAGAAAAGAAAATCATAGCAATCTATTAGTTCTATAAAGGAAATAATGATGATATGAAAGAATGTGAACTCTTGGTGGTGAGGTAGTGGTCTTTAGATGGAGATCTCTGGCTAGAGAAGGCTTATCTGGGAAAGTATCATTTGAACTTAGATCTAAAGGCAATTATGCAAAGATCAAAGAAAAGAGTTGTCTAGGAAGAGGGAACAGCAATTGCAAAGGTCCTGAGTCATAACAAAGTCTGTTTAAGGAACAGCAAGAAATCCAGGGTGCTATCTGTGGGCTAGTGAACCAGGGAAGAGAGCAGGAGGTAAGTCAGAGACATAAGCAGGGACCAAAAGAAGCAGAGCTATGAAGTCAGTAAGTAGTTTAGATGCTATTCTGAGTGCAAAGAGAAACCATATAAGATTATAAGCAGGAGATCCATCTATCCATTCATCCATGCATTCAATCATTCAAAAAATACTTTCTTGAGGACCCACTGAACTGGCCTTGTTCTTCTAGGTTCTGGGGATACAGTGGTAAAGAAGACAGTTTTTATCCTCATTTAACTTATATTTTACTCAGATAAACAAACAAATACATAATAATATACCAGATAGGGATAAGTGATACGAAGAAAACCAAAGCAATGTAGGAAGATAAAGAATGCTGGCGGTGGGGTGGCTATTTTAGATAGAGCGATCTACAAGGTCCACTCACAGCAGGTGACATTGAGCTGAGACGTTGATGAAGTGAGGGAGTGAGACATCAAAGTCCTAGGGGAAACATGTTCCAGAAGAGGGATCTGCAGGGGCAGAGGTCCTGGGGTAGAAATAGTTTGGCGTATCTAAGGAATAGCAAGAAGGCCAATGTGGTGAGAGAGGAGAGGGTAAGAGAGGTAGTCAAAGAGCAAATCATATGAGCCACTGTAATATGGCTGTGGTTGAAATGAGCTGGGGAGTGACATGATTGGATTTATGCTTTAGAGGATCACTGTGCCTGCAAGGAGGAAAGTACAATATAAGAGGGCAAGAGTGTGGAAGCAGGTCCAGGCAAGAGATGGTCCATGGTGGTGTAGACATGGGCAGAAGGCAGAAATGGGAGCAAGTAGAGGGATTCAGAACATAGTTTGATGATAGAACCAAGAGCTTTCTGATGGATTAGTCTCAAAGAATGAGGAGGAGACAGGAATAGAGCATGACTCCTAGATTTCTGGCCTGAGCAACCAAGACATGGTTGCACTATTTACCAAGACAAGGAAGATTGGTGATGGATCGATTGATAGGAGAGCAGACCAGGCTTTATGAAGTTAAGCAGATTGTCCAATTTCATGCATCTTGTAAGAAGTAGAGCTAAGATTCAAATCCAAGTTTGCCCCAACTGTGTCTCCATATAATTCCAGGAGATTAATCACTTTACCCAAACCTGAAATTATAACCTAGCAAATGGGCCTAGAATACCTGTTCTGGAGTTTGAAGCAAACATTGCCCAGCTCACGTATGTGACCATCCCAAGCCAGCAAGCTCTACATTAGAAACACAGTGCCCCTTCCCCCCAGGCCTGTGGGGATTCGATTTCTCACCTGGGGCCTGGCTGGTGAGCTCACCATCATAGACAGGGTGGCAGGTGCTCCCTGCCGGGCTCTTCTCAGGACTGGGGTTTGCTGGGCTCCTGCTGCTATGTTGAGAAACTCGAACAGTGGGATCTTCAGAGGTGGCACACAATCTTCTTTGGGCCATCAAGCGCCTCTGGGAAGGAAGGGTCTGGCCTCCTTTTCTTTCCATCTTTTTCCTGGGCTCCTCTGGAGTAAGCCCCATGCTTTTCCACTCTTCCAGATGGAAGGCCCTGCTTCCACAACTGGCAGGGATAAAGACTGATGACATCTTACTTTTCTGAGATAAAACCTCCCAGTTCCAGAGCTTCTTTCTGAAGCTGTTGTTCACCATTACTTTCTTCTTATTGGTTATCTCAGCATTTGACTGATTCACATCTAACAGCAGAGAAGCCTTCTGTGAATTTACTGAAGAACCAGAAGAACTCCCAGGAGGTTCCAGGGAATTAGAACATTTCTGAGTGTCACTCTTCTGAGCCAACTTCACTTTCTGGGGTTTAAGAGTCTGGGAGTCACCACTGGCACAGTTTGGTAGGGGCTCATTGTGGTTGGAAGAGGGGTATTTCCCACTGGCCAAAGTCTTTGTGGACTGTCTGCTTCCAGTGTCACCCTTTTGAGAAACACCTTCTGGGAATTTAACAGGTCCTGGAAGAGATGGCGCATCAAGCTTTTGAAATTTGGCTCGAAGTTCCTTGAAGTTTCTTAACGCTTCCTAGAGCATAAAAGAAAACCGTAATGTCTTGTTATTCGAGGAAGAAAGCAGCATGATTAGCTGACTTCACTGTGCCTGCTAAGAGGCTGTAGGTGCTGATGTAATGCCATCGCTTATCTATTGAGTCATACCAGCCAGTAATGCTATTGTCTATGTGAGGCAGAGTGAAAACAATTGTGTGCTCTCTGAAACACTTCGGGTATGTTTAATTTCTTCACAACATACAAAGAACGCTTGTAAAAGAGACAGTACCAACAATTACTGATAAATCCCTTGATATAAACTTTGGGTGGCTCTCTGCTGCCTATGCAAATAAATCCCTTTGCATGACATTCAAGAACACTGGCAAAAGTTGTGGAATTATGATCTTAAAGATGGCAGGGTTATGATCTCCAGCCATAGGTCAACATAATCACACTTAAACCAAACAGGATAATTTACAGTTTTCCTGTAACTTTATACTCCCCACCACTCTGACCTCGCTCACGTGTTCTTGCTTCCCCCAAGTGCATCCCCCGTATACTTGTCAACTGCTTTCTTCCAACAGTAACGCCCACCTTCTCCATCAACATTCCCCCTGTGGCTGACACGTAGAGCTAACTCCTCCCTGACTCCACATTGCTTCCACAGCTCCTCGTAACTTGGCTGTTGAACTTAACACCATAGGGTGGAAAAAAGAGCAATCTTTGGAACTAGACAGGTCTTTGTTCAAATTCAGACTCTGCTCTTTTATCATCTAGAAAAATACTTTGGGAAACTTGGTATCATCAGTGCAGTCTCATCATAGAAATAACTTCCAAGTGGCAGAAGGATGAGGGGTGCCATATGTAAAGTGTCCATCACAGTGCCTGACACATAGTAAATAAAAGCTATTCATAAGAGACGAGATGATGCTCTTGTATTTTTGACTCCCCTTGGGAGACTGTGTTCCACTTTCTAAATTCAGCTCAAATTCAGTATACGAAAATGGGGGTAATAATAGCAGCGCAACCCTTTGGGCAGAGGAAGGGACACACCTGGGATTATACGGTGAGTTGGTGGTCTACCACATAGGTAGGATTAGGCTTGACTCCTGCTCTGTGCTCTTCCCAGTTTCCCCCTTTCTCTCACGAGATTTAATTTACTTTTGCGAGTGCGTTTGTCATTTTCCGTCTTCAGAGGTTGGAGGGGGAGGAGATAGAGTGTGGGAGGACATCTAATAGAGCCATTTCCAAATTAAGAGCCACCATCTTCTCTTGATCATCTTAAAGGTCTTAATTTCATGTATACAGACAACCTCCATGCTAGTGACTTCTGATTTTGCCTGCTGAAGGAATGACTGTTGGGTGACGTTTTCTCACTGTGCTTACAGTTGACTCACATATAGATTAGTTTACTCACACTGCCCTCTGAAGATTTAGGAAGGGAGAAAAGTTGAACAGGAAATATGAAGCAGGTGTCTGGGAGCTTGCGTGCATGCTCTTCCCTCTTTCCTCCTCCTCTCTCTCTCTCTCTCTCTCTCTCTCACACACACACACACACACACAAACACACACACCCCATACACACATTTATAGCTTTCCTCACAAATTGCCCAGGGTTAATTTCTTACATTTCAACCAGCAGTCAAGTTGATTCCATTGACCTTCCTTTCCCCTGATGTGGTAGAAGCCAGCACTGGGCATGGAACTTGGAGATCTAAGTGTGAGGCTCAGCTTTGCCATTTTCTAGTCACATGTCTTGGACAGTTCACTTTGCTTCTCTGAGCCTTATGTTCCTCACTATAAAATGGGACGATGCTACTAACAGTTCAGGGTTATTGCAAGGGTCACATGAGATGAGAGATGTACATACCTCAGTGGTTAATATTTTTTAAATTGTGGTAAAACACACCTAACTTTAAATGTACCACCATAGCCATTTTTAAGCGTACAGTATAGTAGTGTTAAGTACACTCACATTGTTGTGAATGTCCAGGACTCTTTCATCTTGCAAAACGGAAGCACTATATTCATTAAACAACAGCTACCCATTCCCCCTGCCTCCAGACCCTGGCAACCATCATTCTACTTTCTGTATCTACGAACTTGACGACCCCAAGTATCTCATGTAAATGGAATCATAGGTACTTGTCTTGTTGTGACTGACTTATTTCACTTAGCATATTGTCCTTAAGGTTCACACATGCTATAGCATACTGCAACATTTTCTTCCTTTATAAGGTCAAATAATATTCTATTGCATGTATATAACACATTTTGTTTATCTATTCATTCATCAATGAACATTTGGGTGCTTCTGCCTTTTAGTTACTGTGAATAATGCTGCTATGAACATAGGTGTCCAAATATCTCTTTGAAACCCTGCTTTCAATTCTTTTGATTATATGCCCAGAAATGTAGTTGCTGGATCATATGGTAAAGCTATTTTTAATTTTTTGAGGAATCACCATACTGTTTTCCACAGTAGCTGCACCATTTTACATTCCTAATTGGCACATGAGTTCCAATTTTCCCACATCTTTGCAATACTTGTTATTTTGTTGTTTTTTTTTATAGTAACCATCCTAATAGGTGCAAGGTAAGCAGTGGTTAATATTTTTGAAGGAATACAATAATGATAATTTTTAGCTCTTCACTGTAGGAAGCCACGTGAACTACAATGTTACTGTGATAGATTTTAGTCTCCATAGGAATGATTAGGAAAAACCCCAGCAGGAAACAGAATTAAGGATTGATAACCTTCAAACCAAGGTCCTGGGTAAAGATCGCTGGTTCAGGAGGAACTAAACCTGATTATACCTAGCTCATTCCTCTTTCAGCAAATGCTCATTAAGTATTTACTATATGGGCAAAACACTGTTTTAAACGGTCACGGGCTCTGCTTTTATATATCACATTCTAATGTCAGGGAGAGACAAAAAATAAGCAAATACACCTGAAAATATTAGAGATAAGTTCTATGTGGGGAATTAAATAGATGACTCGATAAAGAGTGGGTGCTTACCACTGATTTTCAGAGGTACCGTAGGAAAGTCATTCCCTTCTTCTGAGTTCAATCATTTACCTACTCAAGGAATTGCCTGGGTGATCTCCAAGACCCCTTCTATCACTAACATTTGGATTTTATTTTTCTTGCTATGGGAAATAAAAGTTACACATACTATCATCTATCATACATCATCCATTGGTGGGAGGTGAGGGTTGAGGGTATGAAGCAAATTGAATGAGGATGGGTTGGGAGGTGGCCAAGGGGACATTCTGGTTAAAAGCATGCTCCACTTTTCTGGGCCCACAACTAGTCAGTCATCACATCCTGCTTATCTTAATTCTTAAAAGCCCATGAGCCTGCCTCTTCTTCATGCCATTGCCACTGCCTTTGAGTCTTCCTTACTTTTTGCTTAAAATGACTTCTTTCTGGCCTCCCTGCCTCCACTCTAGGCCCCTCTAATCTACCATTTACCCAGCTGTTAGACAAATCTGACTGAAAACATGAATCTGATCATGTACATCCCAGTTTAAAATCCTTCAATTTGGCTTCTTCAAAGCTTTCCAATATAGCTTAAACTCTTGCTTAGTACCTAAGGACCCCCAAATCCCAACTCTGTTAATTTTCTGACATCATATTGGCCCCCTCCCTGACATGCTTTCTTCCTTCTGACTTCACTGAACTACTTACATTTTCCCAAACTTATTTTGCTCTTTCATGTCTCTATACCTTTGAATATGCCATTTTCTCTGCCTGGAATGCCCACCTTTCACCCAATTTCTTGAATTAGCAAATTCCTACTTGTTCAAAATTCAACTTGTGGCACCTCAAAATATTCATTGGTTTCCTATTATGTGCTAGACAATAGGGTTACAAAGATGAATAAGACATTTCCTGAGCCCTGATATCAAAGCCAGACAAGGATGGCACAAGAAAAGAAAATTGCAGGTCAATACTGATGAACATAGATGCAAAAATCCTCAACAAAATATTAGCAAACCAATTTTAACAGTCCATTAAAAGTATCATACACCGTGATCAAAGTGGGATTTATTCCAGAGGTGCAAGGATGGTCAAACATCGGCAAATCCATCAATGTGATACACCACATTAACAAAAGGAAGATAACAAAACATATTATCTCAATAGATGCAGGAAAAGCATTTGACAAAATTCATCATCTATTTATGATAAGAAAAAAACTCTCAACAAAGTGGGTATAGAGGTTACATGTCTCAACATAATAAAGGCCATATATGATAAGCCCACAGTTAACATCAAGCTGAATGATGAAAAACTAAAAGCTTTTCCTCTGAGATCAGGAATAAGATAAGGATGCTCACTCTCACCACTTTTACACAACACAGAACTAGAAGTCCTAGCCAGAGCAATTAGGCAAGAAAAAGAAATAAAAGGGATCCAAATTGGCAAGGAAGAAGTAAAACTATCACTATTTGCAGATGACATGATACTATATATACAAAACCCTAAAGACTTCACCAAAAACTGATGAAATAAAATTTATATTTTAAGGCAGGACAAGAAAAAATCAAACGTAAAATTCTCTCTGTGTGTTTGTTTGGGCTTTCTCCCTCCCTAATATGCAGTGTGCATCTGCATTACACATTAACCAAAACTCCTCAAAGATGGGAGTGTCTGCTCAACCATAAAGATCATTTTCTCTTTCTTCTGACGCAAGCAGTGTAACTTCTTAAAAGAACAGTGTTCTTAGCCAGCTCTGTAGGGGGTCATGGTGACTTGCTGCTTACTTTGTACATGCTTACCTGGACTATGTATCCTTGGTGACCTTTCTGTAAAATATCAGTATGTCATTTTGATGTATGATCCTTTATCTCAAAAATGTATATGACTAAGCCTTTGACTTCTAAAAGGTGGAACAGTTTTCACAGCTTTCTGAGAATCTGCTTTCTGGGTTATAATCTGCAGTTTGGCTCAAATAAAATTCCCTTCTTTCTTCTTAACTTGATAGTAATTAAATTTTTGTCAACAAAACTAATAAACAAATTCAGTAAAGTTGCAGGATACAAAATCAATATACAAAATTCTGTCACATTTCTATGCACTAATAAGGAACTATCAGAAAGGGAAATTAAGAAACCATCCCCATTTCCAACTGCATCAAAAAGAATAAAATACCTAGAAATAAATTTAACCAAGGAGGTGAAAGACTTGTACACTGAAACTATAAGACATTAATGAGATGAGGAGTCAAGATGGAGGAATAGGAAGACATGGAGTTTGCCTCTCCCCACAAGTACATCAAGAATACATTTAAAAATGCAACAATTCTCACAGAGCACCTGCTGAACACTAGCAGAGGACCTTGGACGTTAAAAGGACAAGAAAAATCCTTGCCAAACCAGGTAGGACAAAATAAAGAAAAAGGAGAAAAGAGGAAACGGGATGGAACCTGCACCCCTGCAGGGGCAGCTGCAGGAGAGGAGAGGTTTCTGCACTCAGAGAAGCCCCCTAACAGGTGGGGAGATCAGCTGGGACACAGAGGGAGCTTCAGAAGCTTGGAGGAGAGCACAGTAACCAGTCTGTGGCAGGTAGGACCGAGTAAGACCTACATGGATGGTCCATGCTGCAGCCCTGCACGGCCCAGCCTGAGTCATGTCTGCTGGCATGGAGTGGGGCTGGGTGCTGCAACATGGGTTTGGAGAGCAGACCCAGGGAGAGGACAGCTGTTGGCTGCGAAGAGACAGCCTAAGGGGCAGGTGTAAGGAGCTCCACAACCGGGAATGTTTGTGGAAGAAGCCTGGGCCACCATAGTAGCCAGGCGTCACTGTTGAGTGGTACACAAGCAGCTGGGCTGCCATTGCAGCCCCCTTTCCCTTGTGCCAGCCCCTGCCTCCATGGGCACTAGGAGGGTTGCCCGCCTGAGCAGTCTTGCTCACCCTCCCACCAATGCCTCCTCCAGCTCTGCTGGCCCCCAGTGGGCTCGTGTGCCCCGCCTGTCTCTGTCTCCACCCCTGCCTGCCTGGGCAGGTGCATGTGCTCTGGGGCAGCCTGGGAAGCAGACACCAGTGGGAGGAACACATGCAGAGGTGGGGCTGAAACCACAGCTGAGCCCCAGGGGCCATGCAGTTAAGAAAGAAGAGCTGAATTCTCTCCTCACAGCTGCAGGAATCGTGGATTTACACTCCCGCTGCTGGCTTTGTAAACCCAGCACCTGCAGAACATCTGGATGGATGAGTGATCCCGCAGCTGAGATTGGCTCAGCTTTAGTAGGCACGTACATGCAGGGATTGGACCAGGCCAGAATCTGAGCTGTCTGCATAGCTCCCACAGGGGATCCAGGTACATGATTATTACAGTCTTGGGACCTGACTTTGTTGGATCCGTGTTGGTGGCCTGGTGAAAACAACTCCTGAGAGACACTAGGGCCAATTGCTGGCATACCCACAGTTAAGGTGGGGCTGAGAGCACTTCCAACAATAGTGTAATTTGTGAGCCAGCACAATGGGTGAAAAGTGACACAAAAGAGTACACTCACAGGTGAACAGCTCCAGAGAAGGAAAACTCAGTGGCTTTTCTCCCAGTGGGAGTGCTCCAATCCCACCTACCTCACACTTCAGATCAGAAACACAGCCCAGAAACAGATCTGGGGGCCTCTACTCCAGCAACCAGGGAGCAGACCCTGCCTCTGACAGGGCAGTAACAACCACAGAGCAGAGGGGAGGCCCTGCTGAATATCTGGTGCAGGCTCAGTTCACCACAACATCAGTCACACCGCCTATCAAGGGGATAATGGCCAGCATACAGAGGAAAGAGGGGGCAGTCATCCATACTAAAAACAGCCCTTGCACCAAAAAATATTAAACACACACAGACTACACAGGGACGTTCTCACATAAAAATAGCCCTCCAAGACAGTCTGAGGGTCAGGCATCAGGAGGAAGAACCCCTAGTGCATTTGGCTTTGAAGGCCAGTGGGGCCTGAATGTAAGAGCTCCAGAGGGCTGGCAGAAACAGAGACTCCACTCTTGGAGGGTGCACACAAGACCTCACATGTGCTGGGACACAGCACAAAGCAATACTTACATAGGAACAGGGGTTAGACCTAACTAGGGGTCTGGGAGGGTCTCCTGGGGAGGCAGGGGTTGGATGTAGTTCACTGTGTGGGCAAGGATACTGGTGGCAGAGGCCCCAGAGAATATTGTTCAGTGTGAGCTCTCCCAGAAGTCCCCAATTGGGAACCAAGATCTGGCCCCACCCAAGAGCCTACAGTCTCCAAAGCTGGAACTCCTTGGGCCAAACAACCAGAAAGGTAGGAACACAGCCCCACCCATCAGCAGACAGGCTGCCTAAGTCATAATGAGCTCACAGTTATCTCAAAACATGCTCCTTGACACAGCCCTGCCCATCAGAGGGCAGGCACCAGTCCCTCCCACCAGGAAGCCTGCACAAGCTCCTAGACCAACCTCATCCACGACAGGGCAGACACCAAAAGAAAGGGGAACTACAATCCTGTAGCCTGTGGAATTGAGACCACAAACACAGAAAGTTAGACAAAATGAGATGAAAAAGAAATACGCCGCAAACAAAGGAACACGATAAAAACTGACCAGAACAACTAAATGAAGAGGAGATAGGCAATCTACCTAAAAAAGAATTCAGAGTAGTGATAGTAAAGATGATCCAAAAACTCAGGAAGAGAATGGAGGCACAGATCGAGAAGATACAAGAAATGTTTAACAAGGAGCTAGAAGATATAAAGAACAAACAAACAGAGATGAATAATAAAATAACTGAAATGAAAAATATACTAGAAGGAATCAACAGCAGAATAATTGAAGCAGAAGAACAAATAAGTGAGCTGGAAGACAGAGTGGTGGAAATCACTGCCACAGAACAGAATAAAGAAAAAAGAAAGAAAAGAAATGAGGACAGTCTCAGAGACATCTGGGACAACATTAAATGCACCAACATTTATATTATAGGGATCCCAGAAGGAGAAGAGAAAGAGAAAGGGCCTGAGAAAATATATGAAGATATTATAGCTGATAACTTCCCTAATATGAGAAAGGAAACACTCACTCAAGTCCAGGAAGTGCAGAGAGTCCCATATAGCATAAACCCAAGGAGGAACTCGGCAAGACACGTATTAATCAAATTGACAAAAATTAAAGACAAAGAAAAAATATTAAAAGCAACAAGGGGAAAGCAACTGATAACATACAAAGGAATCCCCATAAGGTTAGCAGCTGCTTTTTCAGCAGAAACTCTGCAGGCCAGAGCCGAATGGCACAATATATTTAAAGTGATGAAAGGGAAAAACCTACAACCAAGAATAGTCTACCCAGCAAGGTTTTCATTCAGATTCGATGGAGAAATCAAAAGCTTTACAGACAAGCAAAAGCTAAGAGAATTCAGCACCAACAAACCAGCCTTACAAGAAATGCTAAAGGAACTTCTTTAGGCGGGAAAGAGAGCAGCAACTTAAAACAACCTTTTACATACACAGACTGCTATATCAAAACTTCATGGGAACAGCAAACCGAGAAACTACAATAGATACAAACACAAAAAAGAAAAAGCAACCCAAACACAATACCAAAGACAGTCATCAAATCACAAGAGAAGAGAATGAAAGAGGAAGGGAAGAAAGAGGACCTACGAAAACAAATCCAGAACAGTTAAGAAAATGGCAATATAATTACCTTAAATATAAATGGTTTAAATGCTCCAACTAGAAGACACAGACTGACTGAATGGATACAAAACCAAAATCCATATATATGCTGTCTACAAGAGACGCACTTCAGATCTAGGGACACATACAGACTGAAAGTGAGGGGATTGATAAAAAGATATTCCATGCAAATGGAAACCAAAAGAAACCAAAAGTTGCAATACTCATATCAGACAAAGTAGACTTTAAAATAAAGACTGTTACAAGAGACAAGGAAGGACACTACATAATGATAAGGGATCAATACAAGGAGAAGATAAAACAATTGTAAACATATATGCACCCACCATGGGAGCACCTCAATATATGAG
Source organism: Delphinus delphis (assembly GCF_949987515.2). Taxonomy (NCBI): domain Eukaryota; kingdom Metazoa; phylum Chordata; class Mammalia; order Artiodactyla; family Delphinidae; genus Delphinus; species Delphinus delphis. The sequence continues at coordinate 47,528,981 of NC_082683.1, forward strand.
CCAAATGCTAATAGCCATAAATGGGGAAATCAACAGTAGTGCAACAACAGTGGGGGACTTTAACACCCCACTTTACACCAATGGACAGATCATCCAAACTGAAAGCCAATTAGGAAACACAGGCCTTAAATGACACATTAGATACTGATGGACTTAACTGATATTTGTAGAACATTCCATCCAAAAGCAGAAGAATACACTTTCTTCTCAAGTGCACATGGAACATTCTCCAGGATAGATCACATACTGGGCCACAAATCAAGCCTTGGTAAATTTAAGAAAATTGAAATCATATCAAGCATCTTTTCCAACCATAACACTATGAGATTAGAAATCAACTAAGAGAAAAAAAAAACATGTAAAAAGCACAAACATGTGGAGACCAAACAATATATTGCTAAACAACCAATAGATCACCAAGGAAATCAAAGAGGAAATAAAAAAACACCTAGAGACAAATGACAATGAAAACACAATGACCCAACCCCTATGGCATGCAGCAAAAGCAGTTCGAAGAGGAAAGTTTAGGGCGATACAATCTTACCTCAGCAAATAAGACAAATCTCAAACAAACAACCTAAACTTACAACTAAAGCAACTAGAGAAAGAAGAACAAACAAAATCCAAAGTCAGCAGAAGGAAAGAAACTATAAAAATCAGAGCAGAAATAAATGAAATAGAGATGAAGAAAACAGTAGAAAAGATCAATAAAACAAAAAGCTGGTTCCTTGACAAGACAAACAAAATTAATAAACCATTAGCTGGACTCATCAAGAAAAAAGGGAGAGGGCTCAAATCAATAAAATTAGAAATGAAAAAAGAGAAGTTACAACTGACACCACAGAAACACAAAGGATCAAAAGAGCCTACTACAAGCAACTATATGCCAATAAAATGGACAACCTAGAAGAAACGGACAAATTCTTAGAAAGGTACAACCTTCCAAGACTGAACCAGGAAGAAATAGAAACTATGAACAGACAAATCACAAGTAATGAAATTGAAACTGTGATTTAAAAACTTCCAACAAACAAAATTGTAGCACCAGATGGCTTCACAGGTAAATTCTATCAAAAATTTAGAGAAGAGCTAACACCCATCCTTCTCAAACTCTTCCAAAAAATTGCAGAGGAAAGACCACTCCCAAGCTCATTTTATGAGGCCACCATCACCCTGATACTGAAACCAGATAAAGATACCACAAAAAAAAAAAAAAAAGAAAGAAAGAAAGAAAATTACAGGTCAATATCACTGATGAACATAAATGCAGAAGTCCTCAACAAATTTCTAGCAAACTGAATCCAACAACACATTAAAAGGATCATACACCATGATCAAGTGGGATTTATCCCAGGGATGCAAGGATTCTTCAATATATGCAAATCAATATGATATACCATATTAACAAATTGAAGAATAAAAACCATATGATCATCTCAATAGATGCAGAAAAAGCTTTTGAAAAAATTCAACACCCATTTATGATAAAAAAAAATCTCCAGAATGTGCGCATAGAGGGAACCTATCGCAATATAATAGAGGCCATATACGAGAAGCCCCCAGCAAACATCATTCTCAATGGTGAAAACTGAAAGCATTTCCTCTAAGATCAGGAACAAGATCAGGATGTCCACTTTTATTCAACATAGTTTTGGAAGTCCTAGCCATGACAATCAGAGAACAAAAAGAAATAAAAGGAATCTAAATTGGAGAAGAAGAAGTAAAACTGTCACTGTTTGCAGATGACATGATACTATACATAGAAAATCCTAGAAATGCTACCAGAAAACTACTAGAGCTCATCAATGAATCTGGTAAAGTTGCAGGATACAAAATTAATACACAGAAATCTCTTGCATTCATATGCACTAACAACAAATGATCAGAAAGAGAAATTAAGGAAACAATCCCATTTACTGTCACATTAAAAGAATAAAATACATAGGAACAAACCTACCTAAGGAGACAAAAGACCTGTACCCAGAAAACTATAAGACACTGATGAAAGAAATCAAAGGTGACACGAACAGATGGAGAGATATACCATGTTCTTGAATCGGAAGAATCAATATTTTCAAAATGACTATACTACCCAAAGCAATCTACAGATTCAATGCAATCTCTATCAAATTACCAATGGCAGGTTTTACAGAACTAGAAAAAAAAATCTTAAAATTTGTATGGAGACACAAAAGACCCCAAATGGCCATAGCAATCTCAAGAAATAAAAATGGAACTGGAAGAATCAGGCTCCCTGACTTCAGACTATACTAGAAAGCTACAATGATCAAAAGAGTATGGTACTGGCACAAAAACAGAAATATAGATCAACGGAACAGAAAGTCCAGAGATAAACCCACACACCTATGGTCAACCAATCTATGACAGAGAAGGCAAGAATTTACAATGGAGAAAAGACATCCTGTTCAATAAGTGGTGCTGGGAAAACTGGACAGCTACATGTAAACTAATGAAATTAGTACACTTCCTAACACCATACACAAAAATAAACTCAAAATGGATTAAAGACCTAAATGTAAGGCCATATACTATAAAACTCTTAGAGGAAAACATAGGCAGAACTCTCTCTGACATAAATCAAAGCAAGATCTTTTTTGATCCACCTCCTAAAGTAATTAAATTAAGAAAATATAAACAAATGGAACCTAATTAAACTTAAAAACTTTTGCACAGCAAAGGAAAGCATAAACAAAATGAAAAGACAACCCACAGAATGGGAGAAAATATTTGCAAACAAAGCAATGGACAAAGGATTAATCTTCAAAATATACAAACAGCTCATACAGCTCAATAAAAAACAAACAATCCAATCAAAAAATGGGCAGAAGATCTAAATAGACATTTCTCCAAAGAAGACATACAGATGGCAAAAAAGCACATGAAAACATGCTCAACATCATTTCTCCAATTATTAGAGAAATGCAAATCAAAACTATAATGAGGTATCACCTCACACTGGTCAGAATGGCCATCATCAAAAAATCTACAAACAATAAATGCTGGAGAGGGTGTGGAGAAAAGTGAACCCTTCCACACTGTTGGTGCAAATGTAAATTGGTACAGCCACTATGAAGAACAGTATAGAGGTTCCTTAAAAAACTAAAAATAGAACTACCATATGATCCAGCAATCTCACTCCTGGGCATATACCTAGAGAAAAGCATAATTTGAAAAGATACATGCACCCCAATGTTCACTGCAGCACTATTTACAATAGCCAGGACATGGAAGCAACATAAATGTCCACTGACAGAGGAATGGAAAAAGAAGATGTGGCACATATATACAATGGAATATTAGCCATAAAAAGAAAAGAAATTGAGTTATTTGTAGTGAGGTGGATGGACCTAGAGTCTGTGATACAGAGTGAAGTAAGTCAGAAAGATAAAAGCAAATACTGTACACTAACACATTTATATGGAATCTAAAAAAAAAAAAAAGGTTACGAAGAATCTAGGGGCAAGACGGGAGTAAAGACACAGATCTACTAGAGAATGGACTTGAGGATATGGGGAGGGGGAAGGGTAAGCTGTGACAAAGCGAGAGAGTGGCATGGACATATATACATTACCAAACGTAAAATAGATAGTGGGAAGCAGCCGCATAGCACAGGGAGATCAGCTTCGTGCTTTGTGACCACCTAGAGGGGTGGGATAGGGAGGGCGGGAGGGAGGGAGATGGAAGAGGGAAGATATATGGGAACATATGTGTATGTATAACTGATTCACTTTGTTATAATGCAGAAACTAACACACCACTGTAAAACAATTACACGCCAATAAAGATGTTAAAAAAAAAAGATGTGGCACATATATACAATGGAATATTACTCAGCCATCAAAAAGAATGAAATAATGCCATTTACAGCAACATGGATGGACCCAGAGATTGTCATACTGAGTGAAGTAAGTCAGACAGAGGAGGACAAATATAGTATGATAACACTTCTGTGTTGAATCTAAAAAAATGGTACAAATGAATTTATTTACAAAACAGAAATAGAGTCACAGATGTAGAAAAAAATCTTATGGTTACCAGGAGGGAAAAGGGGGGGAGGGGTGGGATAAATTGGGAGTTTGGGATTGACATATACACACTACTATATATAACACACATAACTAATAAGGACCTACTCTATAGCACAGGGAACTCTACTGAATACTCTGTAATGACCTATATGGGAAAGGAATCTTAAGAAGTGTGTATGTATATATATGTATAACTGATTCACTTTGCTGTACAGCAGAAAGTAACAACATTGTAAATCAACTATACTCCAATAAAAAAATTTTTAAAAAGAATCAAGTAAGAAAAAAAGACATTAATGAAAGTAATTGAAGAAGACACAAATAAATGGAAAGATATCCCACAGAAATCTACGAATTCAATGCAATCCCTATCTAAATTCCAAAATTCCAACAAACAATTCTGAAAATTTTATGGAACCACAAAAGATCTCAAATAGCAAAAGCAATCTTGAGAAATAACAACAAAGCTGGAGTATCATATGTCCTGATTTTAGACTTTATTACAAAGCTATATTAATCAAAGCAGTATGGTATTGGTATGAGAACATACACATAGATGAACAGAATAGAACAGAGAGCCCAGAAATAAATCCACACATATATGGTCAATTATTTTACAACAAAGGAGCCAAGAATATACAATGGGGATAACAGTCTCTTCAATAAATGGTGTTCAGAAGACTGGACAGCCACATGCAAAAGAATGAAATCAGACCACTATCTTACACCATACACAAAAATTAACTCAAAATGGATTAAAGACTTGAACATAAGACCTGAAACCATAAAACTCCAATAAGAAAACATAGGTAGTAGGCTCCTTGACATCAGTCTTAGTGATGATTTTTTGGACCTGACTCCAAAAGCCAAGGCAACAAAAGTAAAAATAAACAAGTGGGGCTACATCAAACTAAAAAGCTTCTGCACATCAAAGGAAACCAACAACAACATGAAAAGACAATGTACTGAATAGGAGAAAACATTTGCAAATCATATATTTGATAAGGGGTTAAAGTATATTTAAAAACTCATACAACTCAATAGTAATAAAACAAAGAATCCAATTTTAAAATGGGAAGAAAATCTGAATAGATCTTTTTCCAAAGAAGACATACAGATGGCCAACAGGTATATGAAAGTTTCTCAACATAATATATTAATAAGCAGGGAAATGCAAATCAAAACCACAATGATATATTACCTCATGGCTGTTAAAACAGCTATTATGAGAAAGACAAGAACTAAGAAGTGGTAGCATGGATGTAGAGAAAAGGAAACTCTTGTGCACTGTTGGTGGGAATGTAAATTGGTGCAGCCACTTAAATTGGTGGAAAACAGTAAGGAGATTCCTCAAAAAAATTAAAAATAGAACTACCATATGATCTCCAGCAATTTCACTTCTGGTTATTTTTCTAAAGACAAGGAAAACAGTACCTCAAAAACACATAAGCACCCCCATATTCACTGCAGCATTATTTACAATAGCCAATGTATGGAGACAACCTAAATGTCCATTGACAGATGAACGGATAAAAGAAAATGATACACACACCACACACAATGGAATACTATTCAGCCATAAAAGAAGGAAATCTTGTCATTTTTGACAACATGGAGGGACCTTAAGGGCATTATGCTAAGTGAAATAAGGCAGACAGAGAAAGAAAAATACTGTATGATTTCACTTATATTTGTAAGCTAAGAAAACAAAACAAAAACCCCATCAAGCTCATAGATACAGGGAACAGACTGGTGGTTGCCAGAGGTGGGGGGTGGGAGGTAGAAGAAATGGGTAAAGAGGGTCAAAAGGTAGAAACATCCAGTTATAGAATAAGTAAGTCATGAGGATGTAATGTACAGCATGGTGACTGTAGTTCATAACACTGTGCTGCATGTTTGAAAGTTGCTATAGGAGAGCAAATCTTAAAAGTTCTCATCCCAAGAAAACAATTGTAACTATGTGTATGGTGATGGATGTTTGCAGACTTATTGTAGCGATCATTTTTCAATGTATACAATTATCAGATCATTATGTTATATACCTAAAACTAATATAACATTTTATATCAATTGTACTTCAATTAAAAATAAAAGAGGAAAAACAGTCCCTGACCTTTCTAAGCTTGTGGAATGAGGGAGGCAGATGCAAATTGATCATTCTGGCATAAAACAGAAAGTTATTAGGTACACAGCACAAAGCCTGTTCTGAGAACATAGAGATCAGAAGAGATCATGATGCCAACGGGGCGGGGGGGAGGGTACAAAGAAGGCTTCCAGAGATAACTCCTCAGATAAAACAGGCAGTCAAGCAAAGAACAGCAGGAAAGGCAGCTCAGATGAGAGAAGGGCATCAACAAAGGAGGCATGGCATGTGAGATAACAGATCACATATAGGAAGAATAGGAATTCCATCTTATTGGAGCCCCAGTGTTCAGTGTGTAAGGCTGGAGAAGGAAGTACAGATCAAGTCTCCTTAAAGTAGCTGAGCTTAATTTTCAGAGTGGATGGAGAGATACTGATGAGTTTTACATGGGGATATGACATGGTTCGATTTCTATTTCATGCTGATTAGAGACCAGAAACCAATTAAGAGGCCACTACAATGGTCAAGTAAAAATGATGAGAGGCTGGACTTGGGCAATGTTGGCGGGAATGGAAGAAGGGGACAGATAAGAGAAATGTGCAGACAGTGGTATGGACTGGACCTGGAGATTTACTGGGTCTGAAGGAAAGGGGAGGAAGGACTCCAGGACAATGCCCAGGTTTCTAAATTGGGTGAGAGGTGAATGTTAGTACCTGAAACTAACACTAAGGACTGGAGATATAGATATTGGAGAAAGATGATGAGCCCAGTTTGGAATGTGATGGGTTGCATGTTTAGGGAAGCCATCTAACAGGTAGTTATACATGTGAATCCTATAAGGGTTAGAAATTTAGATTTGGCATTACAGTATTAGTTTATTGGTTAGCATGGAGCTTAAGAGCATGGACTCTGAAGTTCAACTAAGTTTAAATGCCAGCTCTGCTATTTATTAGCTTTACGACTCAGAGCAAATTACTTAACTATTCTATATTTGTTGCCTTATCTGAGATAATAATTGCATTCCTCAAAGGGTGGATGTCATAAGTAAGATAATGCCACCTCACAGATGTCCACATCCTAGTCCCTGAAACCTGTGACTATGCTACCTTGCATGGGAGAAAGGACTTTGCAGATGTGATTAAGGTAAGGATCTTCAGATGGGAAGCGTATCCTCTATTAACCGGAGGGCCTAATGTAATCACAAGGGTCCTTATAAGAGGGAAGCAGGAGAGTCAGAAAAAGAGATGTGTCAATGCAAGTAGACATGAGGGAGGTAGGGGCTGAAGATGCTACGTGCTGGCCTTAAAAATGGAGGAAGGGGGCTTCCCTGGTGGCGCAGTGGTTGAGAGTCCGCCTGACGATGCAGGGGACACGGGTTCGTGCCCCGGTCCGGGAGTATCCCACATGCCGCGGAGCGGCTGGGCCCGTGAGCCATGGCCGCTGAGTCTGCGTGTCCGGAGCCTGTGTTTCACAACGGGAGAAGCCACAGCAGTGAGAGGGCCCGCGTACCGCAAAAAAAAAAAAAAATGGAGGAAGGGTCCACGAGCCAGGGAAGGCAGGTAGCCTCCAGAAGCTAGAAAAGGTAAGGAGAGGGATTCTTCTCTAGAGCCTCCAGAAGGAATGACATTGGCAAACACCTTGATTTTAGGTATCTGATCTCCCGAACTGTAAGATAATAACTTTTTAATGCTATTGTAAACTACTAAACTGGTGGTAATTAGTTAAGGCCTCACTAGGAAACTAACACATCTGTTATAAGGATTAAATTAATAAATACACATAAAGCATTTAGAAGGCATAATAAGTGCTCATTAAATTTTAACGCTTGCTGTTATTATTAGAAGTGGTTGTTGAGGCCGTGAGACTGGATGGGATCATGGAAGGGAATGTGCGGTGAGATCAGAGTCATAGGACAATAGCAGAGGCCAAGAAGAAAGTCTAAGAAGAAGCAGAGAGGTATGAGGTTAGGAGAGAAAGAGAAGGAGTGGGCAGTATTAATGGGGAACGAGTGCCCACAGTGGCAAGTGCAGCAAAGAAGTTCTGTAAAATAAAGATGGAAAAGCGTCTGGTGGAGTCTGTCAAGATGGAAACCATTTCATGGACACTACAAAAGAATGTCATGGCAGAAGCAAACCTGCAGTGGCTTCCAGAGTGAATAGGAGGTGAGGGAGTAAAAAACTGACTGTAACTTTTCTTTGAGGAAGCTGGCATGGCAAAGGAAGGAGAGGGGAGTAATTAGAAGGGGATTCAACATCCACCAAAGGTTTTAAATTAATTTTTCTTCCCAGTGAGCCTTCCCCTCACACAGATCCTGGAAAGCTCAGAATTATATTTCCCAGGCAGTCTTTCACCTAGAATTCTGCCAAGCACAGGTGTCTGTGGGGTGTGGGAAATGAGCACATGAGGGTGTAGCCACTCAGGGGGAGAGGGGATCCCCTGTGGAGCAGCTGTGACAGACGTTTCCATGCTGTGCACTGGGCGGTAGCATCGATGAGTTCCCACTGGAATGGTCCCACATTGGACGTTTCCCTTAGTTGTAGCATACAAGCTCATCCCCAGCCTTTCTGGAGGTCCCTAACATAACCTATTAAAAATCCTTTCTGCTCAAACTGGCAACTACAAATTTGGTTGTCTACAACAAAACCCATTGACAGTACATCTTCGTTTACACTTCTTCATAGCATCTATCAATGCCCAATATACCATCTATATCCCTCCGTCAGAATGTAAACTCCTTGAGGACAGGTACTTTGTCAGTATGTGTTCACCGCTATAGCACCAGTGCCCCAAAGCATATTTGGCCCACAGCAGGTGCTCAGTAAAAATGAGGCGAATGAATGAATCCTTGATTTACAAGTCTTTCAACATCCTTTCAAGACAAGGATAGTGTCTCATTTATTTTGGTACCCCCAGTACTAGAGCCCTGGGGAGCACCAAATGTTTGTTGAATGAATGAATCAGTGAATGAACATTTAGAAAAATTAGCTGGTTCATATAATGCATGCACTGTAGCTGTACAGAATTTAAAACTTTTCTTTCCCACGGACAGCTTAGGATGCACATAGAAACAAGTTATCTACATGCTTCTGATCTGGATAGAACAAGACTCAGATACCCCATCAGGGAAGCAAAGACCAAAACAATTCCAGATATCGTAGGAACAACCGAAGATAAGAGACAGACTGTGGTGACCTCTTAACAGAAGGGATTTATCTCTTTGATATGGAAATTAACCAAAGAGGTAGGAATCGGCCAAGAAAAACAAAGACATTGCTATTCTAGAAGAACAGGGAGACCAGTGTGAGAAGGTTACAAGTCTGAACTCCCATTCTCTAAATGTGGTATTATTATACCTACAGGAATATGTATAGTCAAACTAGGGGGAAAAGACTCCATCAAACAGACGTCTCTCATTCAGTATTTCTTTTTCAGGAATCTAAGGAATGATCATGATGATGATAATAATAATAACCAAGACAGGCATTACATGCTATTTGACATACACATGCCTTACATGACATCACTGTGGGCCAGGCATTGTTTAAACACTTAACTAAACAACAAAAAAGCAACCTAATCAACAAATAGGCAGAAGACTTAAATAGACATTTCTCCAGAGAAGACATACAGGGGGCCCATAGGCACATGAAAAGATGCTCAACATCAGTAATTATCAGAAAAATTCAAATCAAAACTACAATGAGGTATCACCTCACACCAGTCACAATGGCCATCATTAAAAAGTCTACAAATAACGAAATACTGGAGAGGGTGTGAAGAAAAGGGAACCCTCATACACTTTTGGTGGGAATGTAAACTGGTACAGCCACTATGGAAAACAATATGGAGGTTCCTCAAAAAACTAAAAATCGAGTTGACATATGACCCAGCAATCCCACTGCTGGGGCTATACCAAGACAAAACTATAATTCAAAAAGATACATGCACCCCTATTTTGATAGCAGCACTATTCACAATTGCCAAGACATGGAAACAACCTATGTCCATCAACAGATGAATGGATAAAAAAGATGTGGTATACTTATACAATGGAATATTAGCCATAAAAAATAATGAAATAATGCCATTTGCAGCAACATGGATGGACTTAGAGATTATCATACTAAGAGAAATAAGTCAGAAAGACAAATACCATATGATATCACTTATATGTGGAATCTAAAATACAATACAAATCAACATATCTACGAAACAAAACAGACTCACAGATATAGAGAGCAGACTTGTGGTTGCCAAGGGGAAGGGTGGGGAGGGGAGGGAAGGAATGGGAATTGGGATTAGCAGAGGCAAACTATTATATGTAGTATGGATAAACAATAAGGCCCTATTGTATATATAGCACAGGGAAGTATATTCAATATCCTGTGACAACCATAATGGAAAAGAATATGAAAAAGAAAAAATATATATATATGTATACACACACACACACACACACACACATATATATATATATCTGAGTCACTTTGCTGTACAGGAGAAATTAACACAACATTGTAAATCAACTATATTTCAATAAAATTTAAAAAATAAAACCACTTAACTATATTACACCATGACCAGGTATCTTGTATTTTCAAGGCAGTGGTTTAACGTAATTTAAAAGGTGATAAAAAAAATGCAGAACCCGATAACAAAATACAAGTTAGTGTTGTTATAACCTTTCAAAATAGACCTGCAAATGAGAGTAAATTCTGTGTCAAATCACATGTCCTGACCTCTGGTTTATAAAATATGGTACAGGGAGCTGCTCCACCTTCTCTGGAGTTTGCCCTGCTGTGGCAGCCGCTCCTGCGTCACAGCTCCCTGAGTTTATATCTACAATGACATATATCCCAGCACAGTGAACGAGGACTACAGGTGCTCAGTGGATTCGCAGTGACTCAGGAAGTGAAAGTCGCCATCAAAATATACATAAAATAAGTTCCCAAAGGAGAAGACACTGTTTAGATGCTGATTTAAAAAGAAAAGTGAACTCATTCCTGAATTTCTGCAGATCACTGAATAGTGCCTTCCACAGGGAGAAACAATGACCAACATCAAATGGGAACACTTTATAATGTTGAACATTCTTCTGGTAAGCAAATGCAAGACCCTTAAAGAGAATGCAGACTCAAAATCCAAGGCTTGGGGAAGGCAGTAGAAGTCAAAAAATTACAGGCCCAAGAAAAGAGCTGTCAAATCCTACCTAAGATGTAAAGAAGTAAAAGTTGATTAATATTAGCATCTGAGTCAGCCTTTATGAATAAAAGGGCTTTGATTCAATCCTCAATACTACAAGAGCTGTAACAAGGGAAAAGTGGTCTGTGTTCTTGGTACCAATGATTGATTCCAAAGCCCCCAAGGAAGGGGTAGGAACAACAGAGCATAGAAGTGCTGTTTAAAATCCTCCCACCTGCCCTCTGAACAGACCTAGGATAGAAAGGTTAAAAGCTTCCATCATACACGTGCAAGAACCAATAACTGCACATACCATCTCTCCATTACCCATCAAGTCAATTCAGTACTTTTCATCCTTCACGTTAGATATGGGCAAGAAGCCCAGCTCTGCCAGATGCGTGATCCTGAGTAAGCTACTAAATTCTCTGCATGTATGAAATGGGGCTAATAATGCCCGAGACATGGAGTTATTGTAAGGTTTCAGTCAGATGGGTACAAAGCCTGGTAAGTGCCCAGCCCCAGGCCAGGGCTCTTGGTGAGACTGCCCCTCCTGTGGTTGCAACCACATGTGCTGCATGGAGGCATCTAGAGCTCCCCATGCTACTTGTAAAACCCCTCCTGCCCCAGCCATGACACTGCCCACCGCCGCCTTTAAAAGCAGCCCACAGAGTCCCACGTGGTCCTAAGAAGACTACCGTGTCTCCCTCACGACAATATCCCCTGCATCACCGTGAAAGCTGTAGTGGGCAATAGTTAGCCAATGACTCAGCGTCCCCTAAAACAACAGGCCATCATGCCTTATATCCCTGTTTACCTTGGTCATTGTTGGAAAGCCAAGCTAGCCCATTAGCACAGGGCTTTACCTCCCACAGACCTTTACAACATCCGCAGTTGAATCCCATTTCTCACCCTTCCCTCACCTCCCCGATCCTTCCACTGAGCAATCTGGAAATCACAGTCAGTGGTCAGGAAAATTCCTCAGATCTTCAGTCTCGTTTAGGAACACGCCCTCTGCCTCTTCACTGTAACTCAAACTGCTGTCTCCCCTGAAGACACAGCTTCCCCTGAGGCTCTCCCAAGTGTGGCTTTTTTTCGGCCACGTTCCTCTACTCCTGGGCCAGGAGGTGGGTAAAGTGTTCTCTTAGCTCTTCACTGTTGCTTCCAAATCACTTCTTCTTCCTTAGAGATACCAACTGCTACTAACAGGATACCAGACTAAACCCACTGCTCCCTATGGAAGTCATCTGCAACATCCCCGGCCAATCCTCTTCTTTAATGATGATTTTAGCACCTGGCTCATTCCTCTCCCTTCCCTACGACACCCATAACAAGAAGTAAATTCAGAATCCATAGAGATAATCCTTCCAACACCCTGGCTTCATTTCTGATGACCTTGTCTTCACCCCGACCTCAGCCACTGGTTTCCATGGATACACCTTAGACTTTGATTTTACCAATAACTGGACCATCTCCAACACATCAATTTCAAGTATCTTACTCCTGCATCACCACCTCCTATTTCAGCCTGCCTATTCTGGTACCTCAACTCCAGCAATTTTTTGGCCCCATCACCTTAATCCTCAGGCCCCAGTACTTCTTCCCTGTCTAGTCTCCCCTGCTGCCTTCATTTCCCCGTATACCCAGATTAGATCCCATAGATGGTCACTGTAATCACTCTCATGTATATCAATTCTCTTGTCTCCCTCCCACTTCCCATTACTTATGCCTAGATGAAGGCATAAAATGTGCCTATAATTCTATCCCTGTGTAAACTCTCTTCCTACTCTTTATCTGTACCTGTAGCGTACCCAGGGTAGCTCCTACCTTGCAGTATATAAAAAGCTGGAATTATCTATTAGAGTAGGAGCATGCAGAAACTTGGAGTCTGAGTTAAGGATTTAGGATTTTATTCTGTAGGTACTGGAAAGCCTCTAAAGATTGTAAGCAGGAAAGAGACACAGTAGGTAACCCCTACACACTCAAGTCTCATTCAAGGCATTGTTTCCCAAACCTCCTGTCCTCTCTCAGTTCTAGGCCAAGTGCCTCCCTCTGCTGACTTCTGTCTCAGTGCTTATCACACTCCAGCTTATCATAATGTTTACTGACCCGTGGGATCTTTTTCCAGGGCAAAGACAATGTCATTCCATCACTGTGACTTCAGTTGACTGCTAGGCTAGCTAAACAGACCAATTCAAAACTTTTGATCCCTGTTTAGTGAAGGCACTTAGGTAAACAATTACCTAACAAAGTCTGTGTATGGGACCCATGAAAATACAGTGAGATGAAAAATTAGTTTGGCCTGGCGCATTCAAGGAGTCTTTCCCAAAGGAGGTAAGATTGAAGGATAAGTGGGTTTTCATTGGAGAGAGGCAGAGACTCTGAATTCGAGGCTGAAGGAACAGCATAGGCAAAGGCAGGAGGCATGCGGGTCCACTGTATCTTCAGGCGAGTAGACAGAGTGAGTGAGGTGGAAGGAGAAAGGCATTATTCTTCCCTGAAGCCCTTCTCACTTAGGGCCTTCAAAGCTTTCACTCAAAGAAGTAATAAGAGAACTTCCCTGGTGGAGCAGTGGTTAAGAATGCGCTGGCCAATGCAGGGGACACGGGTTCGAGCCCTGGTCTGGGAAGATCCCACGTGTTGTGGCGCAACTAAGCCCCTTCACCACAACTACTGGGCCTGTGCTCTAGAGCCCGCGAGCCACAACTACTGAGCCCGCGTGCCGCAACTACTGAAGCCCGCGCACCTAGAGCCTGTGCTCCACAACAAGAGAAGCCACCGCGATGAGAAGCCCGCACACCTCAACAAAGAGTAGCCCCCGCTCACCACAACTAGAGAAAAACCCGTGAGCAGCAGCAAAGACCCAATGCAACCAAGATAAATAAATAAATAAAAATTTTAAAATATATATATAAGAGAAACTTTCTGGAATTACACAACTATATTAAAAAAAGAAGAAGTAATAAGATTTTTTTAAGTAGTAAGAAATATTTTTTAAAAAAAGAAGTAATAAGAAATTTTAGTTGCCTTTGATGGACAATAAGAGAGAAAAGATGTTTTGGTGCAGAGAGCCTTTTGGAAGATTTAATATCCTATCACTTTGCTACTTTCTTATCTACATCTACCTACACCCTTCTCTTCATGAGGGCCTTTCTGCCCACACATCTCTAACTACAGAGCCATTAGAACTTTCATTCAAGAATCCCAATCGTATTTTGACACCAACATACATAACCACCTCCCTTGCATTCAACATGAAATCCTGTTAGCGCTACCTCTGTAAAGCCTCTTCCATCCATGTCTCCCCCTTCATAGGAGCTCAGGCCCCATTTCTTCCTCTTTCCTTGGAAAATTACTTGGGTTCTCTAAGATTTAGTTTCAGCCTTTACAACACAATGCTAATTTACGTCTATAATCCCTTTACAAAACCCTTGGGCCAGATGTACTTCAGGATTCAGAAATTTTTCAATTTTTGAAAGGTTACAGATTACAAATTCTATATATGCGGTCCAAGGCAGCATGCTGTGATCAACGGTGGTACTATTTCCGTAGTAAGACATATTAACGTTCATCTAATGTAGCAAAAATAAAGACTATAACATGGCTTATGTTGGCTCAGGTAGGCTTCTGAAAAAGCCTACCTTTTATAAAAAACTTGTGGGTTTTAGAGCTTATTGGATTTTGGAATTATGGGTAAGAAATCATGGACTTGTTCCTATTCATTTCCTAGAGTTCTTTCAAGGCTTAAAGAAGGAGAATAAAGCAAAACAATTATCCTAACTCCAAGCATAGTAAATGGTAGCTGTTACTATAATTATCCCTTGTTCAGCTGGTCATCTTCCACTAAGATTTTTTCAATCATTTTCTAACAGGTGATCTAGCCTCATTCAGATATTTCTTCAGTGACCCAATGGCTCTAAAATACAGTTCTGGTTATGTCATTCCATTTTTTGAAAAATTAGTAATGTTTAATAATTATCTAGCAATTAAAGTATCAACTCCTTTGCTTCCTTGATCTGGTCCCAAACCACCATTATACCTCTTTATGTTACAGTCATGTACAACTCTTGGGGTTCTCCCAATGTGTGGTTTCTTTTCCTGCATCCCATCACAGCCTATGCACCTGCCACCTGGAATGGCCTTGCCAGACATCTGCTGTCCAAATTCTACTCATCTGTCTAGACACAGCTCAAATGCTTCCTACTCCATGAAGCCCTTCATCACCGGCCCCTTTAAAAATGTAACCTCTCCTTCCTCAGAGCTCTCTGGCAATGGTTCTCAAATCTGGCTGTGCACTGGAATGTCCTGGGGACTCCTAAACCTGCCCCACTAAAACAGAATTTCTGGACAGCCCCTGTATTATGAATCATCTCGAGGGCTTATTATGTAGCCTGCATCTGGTCCAAGGAATAGATTGAGAAACATGTCTATAGAGTTTTATCTGCATATCTCTTTCGGTCTCATGCCTCTTATCACTTTTCATGTCCTACTACTATTACTCAAATAGATGCCTCGTCTTCCCAATAGTCTGTGAACTCCTTGGCAGCAGGTAGAACAATAATATGTTCCTCTGTAGAGCCCACAGGCTCAAGCATGGTGCTTTACTCCTAGTAAGTACTCAATAAGTATTTGCCAAATGAATACTGAATGAAACAAATAAATGGGTTTCTGGGGTAATGACCTAGAGGGGATGCTCTTTTTCTTTTTTTTCTGTTTGGCTGCACCAGGCATTAGTTGTGGCATGTGGTATGCAGGGTCTTTTTACTTGGGGCATGTGGGATCTAGTTCCTTGACCAGGGATTGAACCTGGGTCTCCTGCATCGGGATCATGGAGCCTTAGCCAGTGGACCACCAGGGATGTCCCAGGATGCTCTCTAAAAAGACTTTCTTAGAGACTTACAAATCAAGTTCATGCCAATGCTGCCTCTAAAATGCAGTTCTGATTATGTCACTCCCTGTTAAAACCCTTCAGTGGTTCCCCATTACCCTGATGATAAATCATACCTTCCTCAGGCACACATACAAGAACCTCTGATATCTTCCTGCCTCTATCAACAGCTTCGTTTCCCAATTCCTGCCTCTAACTCACCCCTCCAGCAAAACTGAACTTGCACCAGTGCGTTTGTTCATGCCGTTCTCTCTGCCTGGAATGCCTTTCCCATACCTATTCACTTGGCTAAACGTATTCATCTTTTGAGATTTAGCTGAGTTATCGATCTCTCCCGGAAGCACCTTCCAGCTCTTAGGTTGGGCTAGGAATACCTGATCCAAATTTTGTAGCACCTTTGGCTTACCTCTACCTTCCCATTTGTTTAATTTTATTAAAATCTTCTATATTTATGTCTGCTTACTCACATCCCATTCACACTGTGAGGTCCTCAGGGTCATGGACCAGACTATATTCTTTCCTACTTGTGCTTCTGTCACTATGCTTGGGCACACTGAATTTAGATGGACAGTATATGTTCTTTTGAATTGAACTGAGCTGATTAGAAAGCATTTGGATGGATTTATAGATGGAGGAAACTGAGGGAAAGTTAGGAATAATTCCAAATAAAAGAATATGAAAGGGCTTCCCTGGTGGCACAGTGGTTGAGAGTCCGCCTGCCGGTGCAGGGGACACGGGTTCATACCCCGGTCCGGGAAGATCCCACATGCCGCGGAGCGGCTGGGCCCGTGAGTCATGGCCACTGAGCCTGCGCATCCGGAGCCTGTGCTCCGCAACGGGAGAGGCCACAACAGTGAGAGGCCCGCGTACCGCAAAAAAAAAAAAAAAAAATATGAAAGGTGCATTGAATCCTTATTATGTATTGAGCTTCCAGGCACTGTGCACACAACATGTATTTCCTCTCAGTTAATTGAATCCTTATAATGGTCTTCTGAGCTATACCCCTGAAGGTGAGGACAAACCAAGGATCAAAGTTTTCTGTACCTTGCTCAGGTCACATAGCTAATGAGTGCCCAGCCAAGGGCGGAACCCAGTCCTGATATTAAAGCCTGTGATGTTTTATTATTTTTTTTTTAATTTTATTGAAGTATAGTTGATTTACAATGTTGTGTTAATTTCTGCTGTACAGCAAAGTGATTCAGTTATACATACATACATATTCTTTTTCATATTCTTTTCCATTATGGTTTATCACAGGATATTGAATATAGTTCCCTGTGCTATACAGTAGGACCTTGTTTATCCATCCTATATATACTAGTTTGCATCTGCTAACCCCAAACTCCTACTCCATCCCTCCCTCCCGTCCTGGCCTTGGCAACCACAAGTCTGTTCTCTATGTCTGTGAGTCTGTTTCTGTTTCATAGATACGTTCATTTGTGTCATATTTTAGATTCCACATATAAGCGATATCATATAATATTTGTGTTTCTCTGTCTGACCTATTTCACTAAGTATGATAATCTCTGGGTCCATCCATGTTGCTGCAAATGTCATTATTTCATTCTTTTTTACGGCTGAGTAACATTCCATTGTATATATATACTATATCTTCTTTATCCATTCATCTGTCAATAGACATTTAAGTTGTGTCCATGTCCTGGCTACTGTAAACAGTTAAAGCCTGTGATGTTTTAAAATGAACTCTATGCTATAGCATGCCTTTTCTCTGTGACAGGCTTTCATTTGTCTTTCCCCAAATTTATTCAGCAATTGTGTATTACATTCCTACTATGGGTAACATAAATGATTAAAACACACACAGGCCTTGCCCTCATGGTGTTCACAGTCTTATGGAAAAGACGGACAAGTAAACAGATGATAACAGCACCCAACAGTCACTGTGACCAGGCAGCATCAGGGCTAGCAGAGGGAAAACCTAACCAGGTTTGGGGAGTGCAAAGTCCTTCCTGGAGAAAACCAGATGTGAAGGACAAACCAGAGCTTGACCATCAGAAGGGTGGGGGACATTCTAGGCAGAAGAGACATTTGTAAGAACTGAGACATTTATAAGACCTAAGTCTGGTATGTGTGGGTTTCCAAAGTGGAGAGTGTGGTTGAAATGTGAGATGGGGAGAGGTAAGAAATTGGGCCAAGGCTGCAACCTGAAAGGCCCTGCAAGCCATTAAAAACAAACTCCTCAACACATGTTTACATGTTTGCATTTTTATGGTTCTAAATACCTTCACAGGCTATACAGGGAAATGGTAAATTAGAAATCAATATTTTGCAATGTACCCTCATTCAAGTCACAGCAATATAGAAACCCTCAAGATGAAGAAAATGGAGGGAGCTATTCATTTCAAACAAATGAGGTTTATGATGCCTTTTAGGAAATCAGAAGAAAAAAAAAACAACCTAAACCAGAAAAACCGCAATGGTCTAGAGATTGCTTTAAGATACCAAAATGTTGCTTTTTACGGGCATTTTGTGGTGGGGTGAAGGTCTCAGAGGAAATATTGGGCCATACATCCTCAGATGCCTAATTCAAAATGCAGCTCCCAGCAGAGGGGCTCAAGTATGACTGAGTTAATAGTCTGGGGATAACGGCCTGAAGTCAGAATTTATGATCTCCGACGGCAGCCAGTCCTTAAACTACCCCATTACCAGCCTCCTCATTACATTCTCCCTGCTTGTTTGGCACTGAAAGTTGGAGCTAGAACAGGGAAATTTCCCTAGACTGGCTGCCAGCAAGTTGGAAAAATCGACCACAGAGCGTCCTTATTTGAAAACGCTCCTGCTCTCCGTACCGTCTTCTCGTGCCCCAGACAGAACAGTCATTCAGCGTCCATTGGGTTTGTGACAGTTTTATTTAAAGCGCAATTCACTGAACACTGGAAAGAGAAGGGCTGAATAACTTCTTTGAGCCGCTTTATTGCTTTGACCCTACGGCGTGTGAGATAAACTCCTTAGCCAATGCGGCCATTTTAATTTCTTAGGTTTGCTTTTCATATTAGAGTCCCAGCTGCATGAAGAAACAGTAAATCAAAGACATCATTCTAAATGCAACAGGGAACAGATGTTACAGGTGTTTGATGTTTTTGTTTTGTTTTTGTTTTCTAAAGAAGAGAAAGCAGTTCCTATCTCCTTTTCTGTCCATTCAGTATCTTCTCTCTCCAATAATAGAAGTCACCTTGAAGATTTGCAGTGCCAAAAATCCCCATGGGTATCACCATCCCCTCCACCACCTCTACCACTATGGCCCCACCACCATACCACACACTAAGCTGTGTGGACCCCTGCAACAGGTGCTTTCCAGATATAACCTCCTACCAACCAGGCTGGGCCGGTGTTATTACCCCCATTTTAAAGATAAGAAAACTGAGGTTTGGAGAGAACAGTTTAGCTTAGGAGATTAAAAACCATGCTATGATCGCTAATTATTAGAGAGACGCAAATCAAAACCACAGTGAGGTATCACCTCACACCAGTCAGGTGTGGCCATCATCAAAAAGTGGCCATCATAAAAAGTCTACAAATAAATGCTGGAGAGTGTGTGGAGAAAAGGGAACCCTCGTACACTGTTGGTGGGAAAGTAAATTGGTGCAGCCACTATGGAGAACAGTATGGAGTTTCCTTAAGAAACTAAAAATAGAGTTGGCATATGATCCTGCAGTCTCACTCCTGGGCATATATGCGGAATAGATGAAAACTCTAATTTGAAAAGATACACGCACCTCAGTGTTCACAGCAGCACTATTTATAATGGTCAAGACCTAGAAACTACCCAAGTGTCCATCAACATACGATTGGCTTAAGAAGATGTGGTATGTATATACAATAGAATATTACTCAGCCACAAAAAAGCATGAGCTATTGCCATTTGCAGCAACATGGATGGACCTAGAGATTATCATACTAAGTGAAGTAAGTCAGAGAACAACAAATAGTATATCACTTATATGTGGAATCTAAAAAATAATACAAATGAATCCATATTCGAAACATAAACAAACTCACAGACATAGAAAATACACTTAGGATTACCAAAGGGGAGAGAGAGGAGTGAGGGATAAATTAGGAGTATGGGATTAATAGATACAAACTACTGTACTTAAAATATACAAGCAACAAGGATTTACTGTATAGTACAGGGAATTATACCCAATATCTTATAATAACCTATCATGGAATACAATTTGCATAAAAAAAAGAATCACTATGCTGTATACCTGAAACTAACATAATATTGTAAATCAACTATACTTCAATTAAAAAAAACCATGTTGTGGACTTCGTGTGTTTGGATCCTGTCCTTTCACTCTCAGCAAGGTGATGTCCAACTTTACCTTTATCACCTCAGTTCTCATGAATAAAAGGGAAACAACAATAGTGTTTACTCTACTGTTGCCTATTAATTTAGACAATCCTTGTTAAGTGTTTAGCATGGGGCCTGGTGCATAGCATGTTTTCAATAAATTTTAACTATTATTATTATTGTTATTATTATTACTGGTGTTGTCGAAGTTTGCATCATTATTAAGAGGTAAATTTGAATTTAAAAATCAAGTCTGATTCCAAAACTCAAGCTCTTTCATTCTACTGCATTGGGTGAGACCCTTTTCATACACTGTTTTGTTTACTCAACGCTGCCATGGAGAAGTGGTTCACTTCCTTTTCACAGATGAAGAGACTCAACTGGAGGGACCAAGTTACTTGCCTAAGATCAAAGAGCTAAGAAATGGCTGACCCTAGACCTTGGGACCACCATCCCCAGTTCTTTCTAAGACACTCCTGCAGCCTCAATTTTTGTCTGAAAACAGTCAAGAAATGCAACAGAAGAGTGTCTGCCAGGCCCTTTACCTGGGACAAGATTTCTTCATCCACAGCTGATGCTCAGCGATCTTTGTACTTTCTGAATACATATCCTGCTGATGCACTCACTGAACCTCGGGATCTTTACTCAAGGAACTAGTGAAGGCAAAGCCTCTGGTGAGAGGTTTGCCGCAGCAATTTTACTTACACACTGATTCCTGACACAGGCTCCCGGCACCAGCTCCCAATTTCCTTCACCTTGGGAGGGTGCCAGCTGTGTGGGACCAGGGACAAACTGCAACCCAGCCATTTCCTAGGAAAGAGGCAACCTCGGCCCCTTGGAAGAAACCATGCACTGATGGATTTACAGAGAAACGGCACACTGTAGCAGAGAAGCATTGACTGGAGGAGGCCTGGGTTTCTCTTTTGGCTCTTCTCCCTAGATGTGTGTTTTGAGGGAGGCCCTTTATATCTCTTCCCCATCTGTGAAACAGACATGCTGGTTTACAGCATGAGCGTTAACTAATGCCTCTTTCATGACTAAGAGGCTGAATAACACTAATCCCTGTTGAGCATTCCTTCCTGCCTTCTTCATTCGTTAGCTTATTCAATCAACAAATATGAATTCCCTGGAGCAGATGTGAACCCAAGTTTCCAAGCTGCACATCCCCAGGGGCACTTGTCACATTGTGATGACACAGACCATTCACATAGACTACCCTGTAGACAGTGTCCTCTGGAGACCTGCCACTCAGTGGCTCCCCTGCAGATACAAGTGGTGATCGTGGTGAGCGAATGTTCTCTGTCCTCGTGGGACTAATTATAAGCAAATGGATTGTGTTAAAGGTCAAGAGAGGTAATTCATTCAGTCGTTCACTAACTAGTCAAATGCCTATTATGTACTAGGTTGTGTTCTAGGCATGTGAAAAGGCACGCTAAATCATAATACAGCATATTATCAACAGCTTGTTTTCCTCTCATTTCCCCCTCTAAATTCTTATTGTTCTTGAAGCTTCCAGACTTATCTTCTCTAGGGCATCCATTGCACTGGATATATTTCTTTCTTACTCACCCTTGGGTTTCCTAACATAGTGCCTGTAGCAGAGAAGACAGTAAATATTTACTGAAGGAATGAATGCCTCCATGCTTACACACACACTTCACCCTCTGCCTAGAATGTTCTTCTCCTTTTTTCTTGTCTGAAATGGTGCACTGCTTGACTCGGCTCAGTTGTAACTCCCTGAGGAAGCCGTCCATCAAGTATGCAGCGAGAGGTACTGACTCCTCTCTGCTCCCGGAAATCCTGTGCTTCTCTCAGTTGCAGCGTTGATTACATAGTTATTGTCTTTTACATTTCTCCTTCCTTCCTAGACTAAGAGCTACTGTAAGTGCAGCAATAGGATTAAGCATGTGAGCTTTGTTTGGAGTTGAAAGTCTTAGGTTAAAACCCTATCTGGGGGCTTCCCTGGTGGCGCAGTGGTTGAGAGTCTGCCTCCCGATGCAGGGGACGCGGGTTCATGCCCCAGTCCGGGAAGATCCCACATGCCGCGGAGCGGCTGGGCCCGTGAGCCATGGCCGCTGAGCCTGCGCGTCCAGAGCCTGTACTCCGCAACGGGAAAGGCCACAATAGTGAGAGGCCCGCATACCACAAAAAAAAAAAAAAAAAAAAAAAAAAAAACCCTATCTGTATGAATTCTGGCTCTGTCACCTTGAAAAAACTATTTCTGTTCTCTGTTCCCTATTTCCAGGTTAGTAAGTTGGAGATTCAACTATTCACATCATAGAACCGCCATGGCATCAACACTGGCCCAGGGCCTGGCACAAAGCAGGCCTCCAGTAACGACATTTTGATGAGAAGAGCTGTAATATAGATAAAAAGAATGATGATTATGAACAGGAGGAGGACCATGATGTTGACGATCATGATTATCATGGTGATTTTGACAATGATGAAATGATTATCTGTGTCAAAGAGCACATGCTTAGGAAATAGGTACAGAATTAATTGGCCTGATGATTTCAGATGGAAAAATTGTATCCATTCTAATTGGTGGCATTTTGGTTTCTAGTAACAGAAATGCTTCCATTTGACCCCCCTCTTCTTCTGCATTCACTGACCTGAAGTATCCATGGATTTTACCCCTTGGTTCTACTCATTTTGTGAAATCTCTGTATCCTTCTCCATTCCCCACCCGTGCCCCAACCCAGCCAACAAAGCTAGTTCAGAATAATGGACGGCAATACGGGACCCACCTTTCAAACATTCAGTGTGGCTTTACTTAGGCTCAATCTACATTTGCACTCCCTCCTGAAGGCTTCTCTTGTTTATTGGCAGCTAAATCTAGAAATACCAAAGGGGCCCCAAGCAAGAAAAAAAAATGACAAGGCAACTAGATGGAGATAGCCTTGTACTGATCTCATGGGTGCTGGGTCAGACTTTGTCACTTAGCTCAGAGACACTAGCTTGAGGTAAACAGGCAGAATAATTGAAGGGCAAAATGAGGAGAATATATGGCTTAGTGGTACATTAACTGAGATTTTTCTTTGTGTTAAGTGACCAGAGGAAATAATAAGGCTTTAATAACAGATGACGCTGGCAAACAAAAAATAACCATTGAGGGCTTCCCTGGTGGCGCAGCGGTTGAGAGTCCGCCTGCCGATGCAGGGGACACGGGTTCGTGCCCCGGTCCAGGAAGATCCCACATGCCGCGGAGCGACTGGGCCCGTGAGCCATGGCCGCTGAGCCTGCGCGTCCGGAGCCTGTGCTCCGCGATGGGAGAGGCCACAGCAGTGAGAGGCCCACGTACCACACACAAAAAAAAAACATTGAAAACTGCCTAACTTCGAGAGAAGAAATATGAGAACTAGGACAGAAGTGATCTAGCTGATTTTTAAGGTGTATCTCCTTGGGTCCTTGTGAAGAATATGTAAGCTTTTGACTCACTGAGGCCAAATTGAACATAGAAATAATATTGGAATCAGCCCAGGGGTGAATATCTATGTCACTCTGTGATCTTTGAGAAGTCATTTAGTTTCACAGAGCCTCAATTTGTTCATCTATAGAATAGGATACCTTGCTTTTGAAAGTTCGTGGTAAGGATTGGAAATCCCTGAGTCTAACTTGATGCTGATCACACAGTAAACAGTTAATGAATTTATGTTGACTAGAGAAACATGCATACAAGAACTTTACTAACCACAACCTTATTCAACCATATAGAAGTTATTTCTCACAGCACTTACCATGGCTTGAAGAAGTTAGCTAAAACACATATTGACCAATTGAAGATATAAAATCATTCTTTTTTTGTAATACTTAAAAATGTAAATAATTGTATTTGTCCTGTCTACCTCACAAAGTCCTTATAAATATCAAATACAATTAATTATGAGGACACTTTGAATAAAATGAAAGATAAACGGAATGCAACACAGATTTAAGACATTATCTTAAAACGTGTATAAATGCCATAGATCTGACACAAAAGGATTTTCCAGATGGAAAGAGCAGTTAACCCTTGGAATTGGCTTACCAAAGGGGAGAAGCAATTAGTTTGGGATTTCAGTGTTCAACAAGGCAGCTACCACGTGGTAGATACTCAAAAGTACATACTAAATTAATGAATAGATGAATAAACCTCATGGGGGGCTGGGGTAAAAAGAGGGAGAATGGCTTAAAGCAGGACTCAATATAACGAGTCTATGAAGCTCTATCTGAAACTTTGAAACTAAGCAGTTCCCTAACCACATATCCGCTGGCTCACAAGCAACTTGAGGAAGGGGGAAAGGACTTAGTTAATTCAGAATCTGTTCTATCCTTGCTGTCGGCCCACACACACACTCTTCACCCTAGTACTTGTCCATTGCTGTGCAGAGGATGCAGTCCTCAGCAGAGGCACACAAGTCCCCAAGTTTTCCTTATGCCACTGTCCCTTTGTACCCAAACACGCCATGTCATTTTCTGCCTCAGTTCCTGCGTATATGCTATTCCCTATGCCTGGAATGCCTTTCCCTTTCCCATCCCCCATTGCCTGGTGAACGCTTTTCATCTTTTAAAACCCAAATCAGAAATTACCTCCCTTGGGAAAGCCTTTTCTACCTTACCCAGGTCTAGTTAAAAGATTCTTTCTCTCTGCTCCCTCAGTTACTTGAACATAGTGTCATTGTTCACATTGTTATAATTGTCACACTGTATGATAATTGTTATTTTTATACATCTTCCCTATTAAACGCTGAGCAATTTGAGGAAGGTATAAATTGTGTTTGATTTTGTGGTCCCTCAGCACCTTGTCTGTTAAGTGAAAGATCTGGGTTCAACTCCTGGATCAACTTAACAGTTGTGTGGCTTTGGGGTCTAGCTACTTAAACTCACTTAAACTCACAGGAACAGTAATGTTACTCCTCCTTGCCAGATCGCTGGGCAGATTAAATTATATTATTCAAAGGAAGAGCTAGACACAGTGCTTAGACTCCAAAATGTTATCTATTGTCATTATTCTTGTTATTTAATCATTTAAACCATCAGGAGAGAGAACAGTGAACAAGAAGTAGGCACTGCTTCTTCCTAATGGAATTTACAACCTAGAATGGGAGAAATTAAATAGATATTTACACTTAAAAAAAAAAGCTGTGACACATGCTCTGAAAAAGAAAACACAACAACTTTGGGGTGAATATGGTCAGGATAGGCTAGGACTGTGGTAGGCTGAATAATGTCCCCTCCCAAAGATATCCATGCCCTAATCCTCAGAACCTGTGAATATGTCATCTTACATGGTAAAAGAGGATTTAGAAATGTGATTGAGTTAAAGATCTTGAGATGGGGAAATTATCCTGGTTTATCCAGGTGGGCTTAATATAATTATAAGGGCCTTTATAAGAGGAAGGGAGGAAAGTCATAGAAGATATGAAGACGGAAACAGAGGTCATAGAGAAGATACTCTGCTGCCGGTTTGAAGCTGGAGGAAGGGCCCATAGACCAAAATGTGGGTCGTTTCTAGGCTGAAAAAGGCAAGGAAACAGATTCTTCCCGAGAGCCTCCAGAAGAAACGCAGCCCCGCAGACCCATTTTAAACCTATGACCTCCAGAACGGTAAGAGAATGAATTTGCGGTACTTTAAGCCACCAAGTTTATGGTAATTTGTTACAGCAGCAACAGGAAACTAGTACACATGCTCTGAAATAAAACTTTGCGGCATATAGTGGTTAGGATAGGGGAGGTTTCACTGTAACCAAGCAACTGCTCAATCTCAGTGGCTTAACCTCAAGGTCAGGCTCGCTCGCTCTCTCTCGCTCTCTCTCTTTCTCTCACATACACACACACCACACACACACAGACACACACACTACACACACACTACACACAGACACACACACACCACACAGAGACACACACACTACACACACACAGACACACACAAACTACACACACACACACTACACACACAGACACACACACACTACACACCCAGACACACACACCACACAGAGACACACACTACACACACACCACACACACAGACACATACACACACACACTACACACAGACACACACACAATATACACACAGAGACACACACACACACACATACAGAGACACACACACCCACAGAGACACACACAGAGACACACACACTACACACACATACAGAGACACACACACACTACACACACAGACATATAGACACACACACTACACAGACACACACACACTACACACACAGACACACATACACACACACACCACACACACAGACACACACAATACACACACACTACACACAGAGAGACACACACAAACACACACCCCACACAGACACACACACACTACACACACACAGACACACACACTACACAGACACACACACCACACAGACACACACACACTATACACACACAGACACACAGAGACACATACATTACACAGACACACACACCACACAGACACACACACACACTACACACACACAGACACACACATACTACACACACACAGACATACACACAGAGACACACACACTACACACAGACACACACACAGACACACGACACACACAGACACACACACACTACACACACACACACACACACACACTACACACACACACACACACACACACACTACATGTCTGATATGAGTTGGAAGTGACTCTGCTCCTCATCCTCACTGAGGGACCTGCCATCTAGTGATGTCACCCTCTCAACACATGGCTTGAAAGTCATGGAGCTACAATTTGAACCAAATGTTTGACTTGAAGCTATTAGATGCTCAGTATTGACTACGATCCTACATTTGGAGATCATTAGCCAGAGAAGCAAAAAGAAATGTGGAGTTGTTGCTTCATATTCTACTTGGTAAAACAGTGGGTTTACCAATGAATAAAGTAACTGTCACTCACCCTCTTAACCGCCCCACGAACCAGAAATTTCCCCTTGATGTTAGGTATAAAATCTTTGAATGTCAGCACTCAAAGTGGTAACTGAAGATTCTGAGTCAACCTGTTGTTTTATAGATGAAGATTCTGAAGACTTGCCCAAAGTCACATAGATTTCCTGCCAAGGCCAAGACTGTTTCTCAAAACAGCACTTTTCTTAACATTTTGGGTGGGAGAATTGAAGCAGAGAAAGACATTCCATGTAAATCTTTGCACCATTTTAATAAGATAGATTCAGATATTATTCCAACATTTCAGGTTTTAAAAACTGAGGTCCATGGAGTTAATGTCCCAAGGGGTACAGCTTAACCTTCAGCCTCTGGAACCCTGCCCAGGCTCCTAACCTGTACCACACTGCCTCATCTGGGTGGACGTGGCCCTCTCTCCATCAGTGCTGGTAGCACGGAAAGGCAATAATGGGATTCCTTCTCATCCCTTACCGCCCCTAGGTCCACACTGCACTCCTGGGTTGGAGGAGAAAACAGGGAACATCCCAACAGTGAGTCTGCAAGTCGAATATTCTCTCCTAAATCAGTCTTGTGAAGCTAAAAGTCAATAGAAATCTGTCTTCAGCACTAGTAAAGATATGGGAGATTTATAGCCCGTGAGGCAAAGATGAATGCCTTGCCTGTTGAAGGAGTTAATTGGAAAGTACTCAAAACAGTTACAGATACATTTGGAAACAACTTTTCAGATGAAGGGCGTTTACCAGGTTCTGTTTTTCTGCTGGGAGATTTCTTACTGTTTTTCATTGTGAATGCATGCTATGCAGAGATGTCTTCTGAAAGAGAGGCTTGAGGAACGGTAAGAATGTTTTGACTATATGCCATTTTCCCTGGGGGTAGTATATGGTCAAAACTGCTTTGGGTTTTCCAAGCAGAGACTGAAGCTACTTGTGTCCTTGGGTTTCACGGCATCAGTGTGCTGGGATACCTCCCCTTTTTCAGCTAGCTCTGTACTTTTAACAGCCTGACACCACTATCCTAGAGTTTCTGGGAGAGAGGAACTCTTACAGAACATGTTCTTTAAAACTGCAGCTTCTGGGTTTGCATCCCAGTGCCACCACCAACTGGTTGTGTGACCTTCAGCAAACTGTTCAACCTCTCCGGGTCTCTCAGAGGGAGTGCCTACCTCCCTAATGACAGAGCCTATCTTAGAGTGGCTGTGAGTTAATACATATCTATCGCTCAGAGTCATGACTGATGCACAGATGTGCTCACTGTTAGCTGCTGTTGTTAATAATGACAATAGCAAAACCGCGTAACCCCAAACAACTTCTTTTTCCTCGTCTGTAAAATGGGGATAATATTTCTCTCAGGTGACTTGTGGGCTTGAATGAAATAATGCACTTAGGCAGGGATTGGCACAGAGTGGGTCCTCCATCAATACTGCCTTCCTTCCTTCTTGCAACATAGTTCAACACAACAGTCACTAAGCAAGGCACATGGGTGGGCGCTAAGGGGAATTAAGAGCACAGAGCTGGCTAGAGCACATCTACTGTTAATGCATTTGTTTCTGAGAATTACAGAGCCAGGCATTAGGGTCCCTTGCCCATGACATGGAGATCAGAATGAGGCAGAAACATCTTAAATTCTTCCTAAGGTCTTACCACCCAGCTTAAAAGGACTAGCAGGTTAGACTAAGAGTGCATGGATATATTTGATGCTAGCTGCTTTTTTGCGATATGTCACCTCATTCCTTTAATCCTCGTTAGTAAGTGAGGAAACCGAGCCCTCCCTGAGATGAAACATTTGCCTCAGCGCACACAGGCGGGAGCGGCAGAGACTAAATTCAGAAAGCGGTCCTCAGACTCCCAATTCAGTGTCCTTTCCTGGGTACCGCAGCTTGGGGAAAAGCTCCAGAGCATGTACTCAGGAACAGCACCGGGTGAAAAACAAAACACAGGAGGCTTTGGGGTGATATTTTTAAGGGTGTGGAAGGTGGTACTCCTGTACTGATCCTTTAAACATTTAAATGACGATGCTGCTTTGTTTTTGTGTATCAACTTCAAAAGGTTAAACACCTTTCCCAAGTATGATTTCCTTCTTACAATTTCCTTTTTCTTTCCTTTTTCTTACCTGAGATCACACACGGATCTCTGAGATGAGCTCTTGGCTGGCTCACAGAAAGTGGAGAGTGCAGGGCTCGGAAAGTGCTTTGAATTCTACTGTCTTCTCTGCTCAAATTTTGGTTGGGGAATTGTAATGATATCAACAATTCTGAATATTTGTATGGAATTTTATTATTTACAACAGTACCTTCAGATACATTATCCTATGTAATCCTCACGGACAAACTATCAAGTAGGTATCATTAGACACAAGTGGTTCGTTCAAGGCCACATAACAAGTGGCTGGGATGGCAGACCTAGACTCAAATTCAGGCGTTCTGTTTGAAACATTTCTAAACACCTCTGTCCGATAAACCACTCACTGTGATCATTCTAAAAAGGAACCAAACCAGGGATCAAGAATAGGGACCCTGGGGCTTCCCTGGTGGTGCAGTGGTTGAGAGTCCGCCTGCCGATGCAGGGGAAACGGGTTCGTGCCCCAGTCTGGGAAGATCCCACATGCCGCGGAGCGGCTGGGCCCGTGAGCCATGGCTGCTGAGCCTGCGCGTCCAGAGCCTGTGCTCCACAACGGGAGAGGCCACAACAGTGAGAGGTCCGCGTACCGCAAAAAATATTAAAAAATAATAATAATAAAAAAAAGAATAGGGACCCTGAGTCACATATGTCTGAGTTTGAGTCCTGAGTCTGCCTTATCTGCAAAATGGGTAAGATGAAAACAGTAATAGAGTGAAGAGTAAGGAGTAAAACTTTAACTTTTCCCAGTATTATGATTCAAAACTGTTCATTATTGCTGAAGCATGTTATCTGTAACTTGCCTGTATTTAGCATGTCCTGACAAAATACTAGTATTAATTTAAAAAAATCACCCCAAGAGCTTGCTATTTTAGAGTTTCACAGACGAGGAAAACCAAACCCAAGAGTCAGTGATCAGAAAGGAACACGGACCCCTGGCCCTGAGAGCATGTCACTCCATTTCCAAAGCGGGGTACTAATAAATACTTCTCAGATTTCTTCTCTGAAGAGCTAAGCACAGCTGTCTGTTTTCTGAGAAGTCAAAACGACAACATGGCACAAAATCCTTCCCAGGTCGATGGAGGAAGGGCACTGCATTGGGTATTCACATAAATTCTCTTAATTTCCTGGTCAGGTCCACGTAAGAGTTTGCGAGGCCTGCCATAAAAAAGGTACCCCAGACTGTGTGACTCAGACAACGGTTCTGGAGGTTGGAAGTCCAAGATCAAGGTGTCATCAGGGTTGGTTCCTTCTGAGGGCTGTGAGGGAAGGCTCTGTTCCAGGCCTTTCTCCCTGGCCTGTAGATGGCCGTCTTCTTGTTCACAAGATGTTCTCCTTTTATCTTCATGCTGTCCTCCCTCTGTGTGTACCTCCATGTCCACATCCCTCCTCTTTATGTGGACACCAGTCATATTGGGTTAGACCTGCCTTAATGACCTCACCTTAACTTCGTGACCTCTGTAAAGACCCTATTTCCAAATAAGGTCACCTTCTGAGGCAGTGGGGGTTAAGACCTCAACATATGGATTTGTGGGGAGGGGACACAGTTCAACCCATAATGGTCCACTTATTATTACTGTACCGTATTGCTATTTTAGTTTGTAGAATTACCTGCCCTTTGAGCTCATTGAGCTGTCCTAAGCTCTTTATATAAAACTCAGTTGACTGCTGAGAGGTAGCTATTATTATCCCATTTACAAATGAGAACTGGGCACAGAGAGGTTAGGTAACTTGCTCAAAGCTGAACAGCTAGTAAATGGTGGAGCCAGAAATTGAAACCAGCTGGGCTGCCCCAGAGTCTGTGCTTCTAAGTGCCAGGCTGTGCTGCCTCTGGGATCTCACAGTCCAAACCTGGGGCTGTTCAAAGGGCTGGGGTCTTGCAAGGTGGAGAAGGACCAATTGTGACCCAGGGGCTAGGGAAGGCTTCTCAGGGATGTGATACCTGAGCTGAGTATTAATGAAATGACAATCAGGATTCTGGAGAGAGGAGTGTGCATGGGGTAGAACAGGCTGGAGCACAAGGGGTGCAGGGCCAGGAGGCTGTGGTGGGAGCACCTTGGCCTTGCCAGCCAGGTGAAGGGGCTTGGGTTCTACCTGCACAGGCAACAGGGGACAACTGAAGGAGATTCAGCAGGGGTGTGACATGAACAGATTAGCCTGTTAGAACCACCTCTCCAGTGGAGAAATGTAGGTGCATAGTTTGGGGAAGGGAAAGCTTGACTCAATGTCAAGGTAACACTGGGTAAATCCAGGGTGCAAGCTGCTGGTTAAGACCGGACATCAGCCCTGCAGCTGTGCAGGCCACTTGATGTTTCACGGTCAAGGACAAAGCAACACAATTCAAGAGGCCCCTGCAGCACATTTTCTCCGCAAAGACAGTGGTGAGGTGGCCAGTCTTTAGGAATCGTGAATAATTGGGTGATCTTTCCTTGTCCCCTTCTCAGATATTCTCTTGGACCTCCCAAGAAGCCTCACCCCAACGATCTGATCTGAATCCCCAGTGAACTCCACTCTCCCAAGAACAGACTGGGAGACCATTTTTATGGCTACATCCTTCTCAGCGGGCCCATCCCCTTTTTCAGATGTTACCCTGTCTCATGACCTATTTATTAAAGATCAGAGAAAGACAAATATATGATATCACTTATATGTGGAATCTTAAAAAAGGGTACAAATGAACTTATCTACAAAACAGAAATAGAGTTATAGATGTAGAAAACAAAACTTATGATTACCAGGGGATAAGGCATGGGGAGGGATAAATTGGGAGACTGGGACTGACATACATGCACTACTATATATAAAATAGATAACTAATAAGGACCTACTGTATAGCACAGGGAACTCTACTCAATACTCTGTAATGGCCTATATGGGAAAAGAATCTTAACAAAAGTGGATATATGTATAATAACTGAATCACTTTGCTGTACAGCAGAAACTAACACAACATTATAAACTATACTTTAATAAATTTTTTTTAAAAATCAGAATATTCAGGAAAAAACCCTGAAATTGTTCTTGAGGGCTTGTTAAGTGGTCTCACAGGCATTTAGAACCCAGGTTCTAGACTAAGTGCTGTCAAAAATAAGCCACATAAGACCTTGAGAAAGTCCTGCAGTCCCAGGACATCAGAGCATGAGAAGACTGCAGGGGACGTTTAGTCCCATTTGGGAGGTGCCGTCCCTCAGTGGCTCCCTTGGCCTCCAGGATGAAGTACATCTGCATTCAGGGGCTTTCTGGTCCCTATTTACTTCTTGGGATTTGAGTCTAGCTCCTTCCTTCCTGGATTCTCACCCCACCATGTTGCTCAGCTCTGCTCCTTTGTCCATGCTCTGCTTTCCTCCCCTCCTTTCCTCTTTCCCTGATGAAGGGCCACCTAGTTCTCTGACGTGCAAGTCAGATACCAAGTCCTCCAATGCGCCCAGGATGGTTGCACTTTGGGTTAGCCCCCTATTCTCGGTGCTCCTGTTGAAACCTGAGCCTTTCTTCCTTATTCGACTTTTCATTAATACTGCAGTTGTCTGTTTTCTTGACACTCTCCCCTGCAAAACTGAACAACTAGAGGGCATCTATGATAGGTCCCCTCTCAGAAATTCTAAGCAAGGGCCTGCTTCAGAGAAGCTGTTTGGTGAATTTCTATCAAATAATGCAAGGGGAGAGTGTAGGCATCTGCTGCTCGGAGTTTACTCTCAAAATTAACAACATTTAAGAGCATCCACTCTGTGTGAGGCACAGTGGGGAAGTAGTTACAAAGCGTGTGCCCACTTTCCCCCGTGGGTCCCAAGTTTCCCATCTCTAAAATGGGAGTTGTTAGACTGGCTGGTCTTTGAAAAATCTCCCAACTCCTACATTTTATTTTTCAATGGCTGGCTCCAATCACTTGCCTATTAAGAGGCAGAAGTAAACAAAATATGGATCTTTCAACTCCAACTCCAATGCTCATTGATCAAAAATTCAAGTACCATTTTCTAAGCTTACTAGCATTCCCAGCTCAAAAATGCTAGGATTCTCTCTTGCCAAGACTGTGGGGCTACCCAGCTGAGGGAGTGCACTAGGGTAGAACTTCACTCTCAGATTTAGAAAAACAAAAGCTCATCAATCTCTCTTTGGGTAGCTAAACTACATAATAAACTATATTTTTATATTTTTATATATATA
Organism: Delphinus delphis; assembly: GCF_949987515.2. Taxonomy (NCBI): domain Eukaryota; kingdom Metazoa; phylum Chordata; class Mammalia; order Artiodactyla; family Delphinidae; genus Delphinus; species Delphinus delphis. Next base: position 47,562,673 of record NC_082683.1, read on the forward strand.
TTTTTATATATATATTTTTTTATTTTTATATATTTTTAATATATTTTATATATTTTTATATAAACTATATTTTTATATATATAAAAAAATGTACCTTGTACCTATTGATGCAAAACAAACCACCTCAGAACTGAGTGGCCTGAAACAATAACCATTTTTCCATATCTCACAATGTTGTGGGATAGGAATTTGAGCAAGGCTCAGCTGGGTGACTCTTCTGTTCCACAGGGTGTTGATGAAATTGACCCAGTGGTACCTCACTGGTGGATGGGCTGGTCTGCAGGGCCCTGGTTCTTGTCTTGCAGGGATGCTGGAAGGCTAGGCTTAGGTGCTCAACCAGAGCACCTACCTGAGGTGTCTCCAAAGACCTCTTATGTGGAGGCTGAGGGCTACAAGAGTGAGGGTTCCCACAAACCAGATGGAAGCTGCATAGCCCTTTATGTCACAGCCTCTGAAGTCACATAATGTCACATGTGTTGCAGTCTACTGGCTAAAGCAGTCGTGATTCTGCCCAGATTCAAGGGAAGGGAACGCAAACTCCACTTCTTTATGGAGGAATGTCAGAAAATATGTAGCCAAGTTTGAAAACCACCACGGTAACATATACTAAACACTACTATGCACCAGTATTTGCTAGGCAATGAAAGTTTACTCTCTTAATCATAGTTACTGCCTGGGCCTCTACCTTGAACTCTAAACCCAAATATCCAACTGCCTACTCAGCCCCTCAACCTACAACTTACTATGTCTAAAACTGACCCCTGATCTCCTTGCAAACCTGTGCTACCTTAAATTATCTCATTCAACCTCAACTGCACTCTTCCAGGGGCTCAGGCTTCACACCTTGGAGTCATTTTCTTTCACATCTTTTTGGTCCAATCCTTCAGTTAATCCTGTTGAATCTACCTTTAATATATATCTGGAATCTGACCATTTCTAGCCGCCTTGACCGCTAAGATTCTGGATTGAGCCACCATGTTCTCTTGCTTGAATTAGGGCAAGAGCCTCCTAACTGGTCAGCCAACTGCTAATCCTGCTCTTTCTATCATCGAGTTTGTAAACAATAGCCAGGTGACCTTTTTAAAAAGTAAGTTGGATCATTCCCTTCTGCCACTCATGACACTCAGGTGCTCTCCATCTCACTCAGAGGAAAACCTGCAATTCCGACAATGGCCTCCGGCACCCTACGTGACCTGACCTCTACCTCTGACCACTCTGTCCTTTGATTTCTCTTCGCCAGCCATTTTACTGCCCCTTGAACACATCAGACAAGCTTCTGCCCCAGGGCCTTTGCATTCGCTGTTATCCCTCTGCAGAGTACTCTTCCCTAAGAGATCCACAGGGCCATCTTCCTCACCTGCTTCAAAATTCTGTTCAAATGGCACCTTACATTGAGGCCTTTCTTGAAATTATCCCATTTAAAATAGCAGCCTCTCCTGCTTGGTGCCTCCCCTTGCTTAAACTCTTCCTCATGCTGTGGTTCTATGTTGAATTCACTGCCATTTGACCTAATATATATATACATATATATATATATATATATATATATATATATATACTGTGTCTGTGTGTGTGTGTGTGTGTGTGTGTGTGTGTGTGTGTTTGTCTTCGCCACTAGAATATAAGTTGTATAAAGGCAGGCATTTTTGACTGGGTCACTGAGGCATCTGTAGCCCCTGAAACAGGCCTGACAACACAATGCAGGTGCTTAGTAATACATATTGAATGGATATTTTATTGACTTAAGAAAAAAACCAAATCCTCCTTTTAAAATGAGAAATAACCCCTATCTCTCTTTTGATCTTTTTTTCCCTCTTTGAGCAGAAAAAGTTGCATCACCATATCAGCTTACCCCATAACTGCATTATCTTCTCCCATAAAAATGTTATGAGCTAACATGCCCTTTGGTACATTTTTCTCCTCAGTTGCCTAACATTCCACCTGTTTTCTTGTCATCCTTGCTAGTGATACCTGGCTTACAGTTGGCACTCAATATTTATTATTGGCAAATTGCAGCCTGTGCTACTTACTGTGTGATATTGAGCAACAGACAACATTCCGACCGTTTCCCGCCATAAGAGCTGGGGCAATTGGCATTGACCTCACTGTGTTGTGATGTAGGTAAACTGAAATCATGGATGCCAGTGCATATCCTGGCACATCAGAGAGAGCAAAACATAAGTCCGTTTCTTTTTCTCACAATCACACTAGATCTATTCAGCCTGCCATTTTTCCATCAAGGAGGAGTTTCTCAGAAGTTGCTAAACCGCAGGGTAGGGGAGAGAGAGGATTCAGAGGAGGGGAGACGGAAGCCATACCAGCGTGCCTTTGCTCTCTCTTTTCCAAAATTCAGCTAGTTAGACTGGAGGGTCGGCCACAGAGAGACACATGTCCGCTGCCCTGGGACAAAGGGGAGCTTCTCCTGATGGGTGACTGCTGAAGTGGGTCCTCCATCCCAATGTCCCTCTGGGAAGGAAGCCGCCTGATTCACAGGAGAAAACGACTTGACTCCAAACGTATAAAAAAGACGGTATGGAGGTGAAACGCATCCCTGCCCCGCTCCCTTGGAAAGAAACTGACATTGAAGGGGGGAAGGGAGGGGGTGGCGAATTAGAGAAGGAAAAAGGAAACTATGGTCAGTCAGGCGGAGAAACTCCAACTAGGCAAACAGCACGTGGCCAGCCAAGGAGAAGGGAAGCCCACGTGCTCTGTGCTGGGCACGTCCCCATAGGTCATGTCTATTTTTCACAAGCAGCTCCAATCATCTCACAAGCGAGTTATTCTAAGTAATCCTATTCTACCAGCGAGGAGCCAGACGCTTAGGAAGATGCACTTGCTGGCCCCAGGCCACACAGTTTATAAGACGCAGAGCCGGCAGGAAAGTCACAAGCCACAGGAGAGCCCCCGCGGCCCTGCCCTCTGACCAGGAAGCCCACGAATCTCCGGAGGGCCGGCACAGTCCCCAAGGACAAGCAAACAAAGAGGCCAACATTCACTGACACCCAGGCTGGGGGCGGGGGGGGGGGGGGGGAGAGGGGGGAGGAGGGGAGGTTGGAAGCCCAGCTCGCAGGGTTAGAGGTAGGGTCCCTCATGCCACCACGCCTGAGAGCCTCTGTGCCCTCAGCCTCCAAGGTGGCACAGGAAGGGTACATACGCCTCTTCCGTCCCCCCCACCCCCACGCCAGGCCAGTGTGAGCTGGGCGGCACTAACACAAATAACACATCCTGTTTATTCCTCTCCATGGGGCGGCGGAGGTGCACAGGCAGCCTCTCCCCACGCTTTCTACTGGGAGGAACTGGACCCGGCAAGAAAAGATCCACAGAAAGCCCACAGCCAAACCCACAAGACTTACCCCTTCCATGGCTTTCCTCCGAGGCAGAGTCTGGGGGACAGAGTCTGGATCCTGGGGCCAAGGGTCCGTTTTGCTCCGCCTGCACCGGCCAGGAAGCAATCGCTTCCCCCGGCCGCCACGCACACACCTGAGCCCAGGCTCCCCACCTGCCCCACCTGGGCGGCAGCTCCTCCCTCTGCTGCGGCTGGAGCGCTCTTGCCCGCGGCGGGGCGCGCGCCGGCCTCCGTCCGCCGAGTTCGCAGGACCGGCACCTGCCGGGGTCGAGAGGGATCTCTCCGACCAAAGATCTGCAGACTCAGGCCCTTCTCGGCAAGCGGCTCTCCGCACTGTTCTCCCCCAGGGTGGGCCGACAGTCACCCTGCAGGGAGTTCACATTGTGCCCGAGGCTCGGGGGAGTAGCTGGGGAACGGGGCGGCGGGGCTCCCGTTAGGGCAGCAGGCTCAGGCCCGACCATGTAATCTTCCTCAGTAAAAGCCTCGGCCTATCCCGGCCGACCCTGCGGATGGCTACTCACCCTCACAAAAGGACAGGGGAACCGAAGCCCAACGGGGGCAGGTAGTGCCCAAACTCACAGAAGGATTTCAGGGAGGCCAGAAAGGGAGCTGCTATAATAGGGCATCTGTTTGGGGTCAGGCACTATCTAAGCATGATACATTATTCTACCCAAATCCTGCAATCGCCCTGGGAAGTGTTATAATCCCATTCAAAAGGGGAGGAATCTGAGGTGCAGAGAGACCCAGTAACCTGCCCCACAGGTAGTAAGTAGAAGGATCAGGGTTTCAACACGGGTCTGGCTGACTCTAAAGGGATTTTATTTTTCTAGGTTTGTGTGGGTTTGTGTGTGTGTGCGCGCTCTTTCGCTTTTCTGACAGAGCTGGTGCTGGAAACCCAATTCCCAGTTCTTTTTTTTTTTTTGCGGTACGCGGGCCTCTCACTGTTGCGGCCTCTCCCGTTGCGGAGTACAGGCTCCGGACGCGCAGGCTCAGCGGCCATGGCTCATGGGCCCAGCCGCTCCGGGACATGTGGGATCTTCCCGGCCCGGGGCACGAACCCGTGTCAATTCCCAGTTCTTAAGAGCTCACAGCTGTCCTGGAGTTTGGGAGGCCAGCACAGCAGGCAGTCTGTGTGACTTTTCTTGCTTTGTTAGGGCCAAACTCATGAAGTGAAAAGCGACTCCTGCCCTGTCCAGGGCAGAGGTGGGGGGGAGGGCAGGTGAGGAGAGCCCACCTGCCTGCCCATTTCCTCTAACAGGTGGCTCCCATACCGTGCTGATCATCACAGCTGCCAGGGAATATGTTACAAATACAGGCTTCAAGGCCCCAGGGCAGACAGGAGCCCACTCTTCTAGTCTAGGGTCTGGGAATCTGGATTTCAATAAGCTTTTTTAGGTCAAGATGTTTTAATAATAAATGACTCACAGACCTATCTTTTACATCATGAGTCAGCATACAGGCACACACACACTAAAATTAAAATTTCTCAAAACAATAATCACTCGTGCTGTGTGTGATCACAGTGATATTTTCTATTTTCTTCTGAGCCATGATGTGATATTTAATTAAAAAATCAATGGTCAACACACCCACTCCATTGATTTCATGACTCACAGTTTGATCCACACTGTCGTTATGGGGGCTCAGCCTGCAATCAGATTAGGAGCCCACTCCTCCAAGCTACATGGGGCACGAGCCCAAGGTTCTCTGTAACTTTCCCTCCCGGCCTGGCCTTCACTCAGGTCAAAGGCAAGTATTTCTTGTATACATGTGTACAGGATACAGTGAGGAGTCAAGGGCAGAAGCCCTCAGGAGAGCTTGAGCCCGTCTCCCAATCCCAGGTGATAACTAGGCTGTCAAATTTCCTTTGCTCTTAATGCAAGGGCTCCCCCTGGTGGCTTCAGACCAGCCTACAAAGGCAGAGACGGATGGACTAGGTCAGAAGGGCTCTCACCTCCCTGGACCTGCCAGGACTGGCAGCTCTGTGATTTTTGGTTTGGGTCAGGACAAGTTACAGTGGCAGGTCATAGGATGTAGTGGGCACTACTTATCGGTAGCTGTTAGGAGTCTTTTGCAAGTGGGATTAAGAACCATGACTGTTAGAACCCTGTTATTACGTTATGAGATGCTAAACTCAGTTTTCCCACTAAATGTTGGCCTTGGGGATGTCAACAAACCCCTAGGATGTACGTTTCTCTTGTGTACAACTAGAAAAGAGGGCTGGCGGTGTTAGTTTGAGGATTACTGTGCCAGGTGAAAATCTCTACGGTGCTTACTGCTTAACAAGCACCAAAAATATTGGTTCCTCTCTTTATTTTCTCCTTCTCAATTCATGGTGGTTATGTCACTGTCAAAATGCACATGTTGCACTTGGATGTACTAGTGAAAGAGCATTGTTTTATTTCCGTATAATGATCCCATTTTGCTCATGAGCTCCCACGCCGTGAGTACACAGGTCCTTGCATCCAGCTTGATACGAGGAGAACTCACACAGGCTTATGTGGGAGGGTGGAGGGAGGTACAAAGTGCAGACATTGGGGGGGGGATGGGTTTTGATCTAAGTTTAGCTCTGGCTACATTTTAGGAATAAGTAATTCAACTGAATAAAGAACTATGAGATCCTCCTCTATCTACAAGGTGCTTTGGTGGCCCACTGTGAGCTTCAGTGATCTGCACTTAATTATGGACCAGGAAGTGACTGACTGAGGGTGTACTGCCCACTGGGAATGGTCTCCCAGACCTTAGAAACATCACCTTATTTAGTTCTTATTATGATTCTCATTTTCCAGTTGAGGAAACTGAGACACAGACCAGTTAAAGTCACCAATCCAGGGCAACATAGTTAACACGTGGGAGAGCAGTCCTTGCGATCCAGGAAGTCCGGCTCCAGAGCCCACACTCACCACCACTCTGGCTGCTCCCATTTAAATCTTAGAGAAATGCAGAATAATAAATTCACAGAATCTGTGAGCTTGAAGGGTTCTTTGAATCCTCCTCTCATTCAGTGAGAAAGCTTAGCAGATACTTTGGCTGAAGTTAGGCTCGATATCTTCTAGACCTTTCTGTCTTTCAAGCCCCTAGCTTCAGCTTGCCCCCGTGGTAATGGGGATAATGGACCACACTCTCCAACAAGGTCCCGCCCATTCCTGGGCATACTGAGCAGTAGATATCAGTATTTCCAGCACATTCTTCACGCTGCCAAACCTTACTTTCAGTCTCAGATACTGCTTGTAGACTTGTAGTGTTTCCGTTCCTGTCTTTCATTTCTCGGCAAACATATTGCTACAAATTGCACCATAAGTAATGGTTTGTAGCAGAATACTGTGATGTAGAAAAGGTTTTAAACAATATCCAAAAATGGGAAATCACGTGCATTCACCTCTTTCTAGGGTAAACTTTGAGCACCATTTGTTATATGAGGACAAGGGTGGAGCAAGTAGATTGCCAGAATCAGGACGGTGCTGCTAGGGCAACATATGATTAATATTGAAATTATTATTGGTTACATTAATCATTTCTGAGGACTTCCAGTACAATGCATGATTTATTTATGTATAATTTATATCCTGACTACTTTTGAAACAGAGAGAAGGAAAGAGGAAGGGAACTTAAATTTATTGAGAGTCTATTGTGTAAGAAGCTACACGGTTTGCATGATGGTGAGATAAGAGATGTTATCCCTGGTTGACAAGTGAAGCACATGAGACTCTGGAAGGTCAAGGCAGATACCCTGGTCTTGAAGAGTCCAAGTCTGACTCTCTGTTTGGATTCCACCCTGCCTCCACACATGGCTCCTTCCTCCCTTCCATGCTGCGACCAGAGGACTTGAAGGATTGGGCAATACAAAGCCAAATAAAGTAAGATGGTTGAACAGGAAGATAAATGCCATATAGAGGACAGGGTGCATGCGAAGGCAGAAGGGATGGATAAACAGTACAGAAATATGGGATGGTTACTACAAGGTATACAGTTATCTAAATGGAAATCATTTAAGGATAAAATACCTGAAATTATCTTAGGAGGTATGTGGGTTCAAAACAGGGTTTGCTTCCTTTCTACTGGTTTGCAAAAACTGTATAAGCCAGCTGGTTTCTCTTTTGCCTGGAAGGAAGCTCACAGCTGAATTTTGTGCTCATCTAAGGTATCAACTTAACACTATATCATAATTTAGTAAGAGCTTTTTTGAAGGATGCTAAACAACATGACCAAGCCAAGTTGCCTTCCCTTTAACAGCCTTTTACCAAGAATCTAAGCACCTATTTATGTCAAGTGCTGTGCTTGGAGCTGGAGACATAGCAGCCCTTTAGGCTCATCTTCCTCCACTAATGCCAGTTACATTATGTATGCATCACTCAGATGAATGATTAAGATGTATTCTGATCTGCTTATCTTGTAGAGATCAAAGGAATACCACTCCTCTGCGGGAAGGAGATGGGGCTTGCCAGGAAGTAGGGAATTGTTCCCAGTATCAGCCATTCCCATATCCCATCATCCAGAAAAAGGGGTCCTCAGATGGACAATTCAAGCAGGAATTCCTCTCTCTCTCTCTTTGGTCATGTTTCCTTGGGTCTGGATTTCAAGGCACAGGAATACCATATGATTGCAACCTGGAAGCTCGGAGTACTAAGATATAGGAGTGGTACAGGTCAATTGGCATGTGACTCATGAATCATAATTTGGGTAGCTGATTTTATATATATTTGAAAGCTCTATCAAAGGATAAGAATTGGATTTGCTCTCCTTGCCAGGAGTTAGGGAGGCATAACTTCTCTCCTCCACCCATGTACACATCCCCCTCTCTTTCTAGCCACTCTCCCTCAAATGCCATGCTTATGTTTTGTGGACTTAAGACACCTGTGTAGCATTTCTGGGTAGGAGGGGTCAAATGGCCCCTGACCTGTGGCTGTGGGATAGGAGTGCGGCAGGCAGGTGGTCCTACGGAAGACTCAGTTGAAGATGCATAAAATCCATTTTAAAAAAGCAAATTAGCAACTGTAACTTACTCTCTGTTTATTTTTTTAAATTTTTATTGGAGTATAGTTGCTTTACAATGCTGTGTTAGTTTCTACTGTTCAGCAAAGCGAATCAGCTATACGTATACATATATCCCCTATTTTTTGGATTTCCTTCCCATTTAGGTCACTGCAGAGCACTAAGTAGTGTTCCCTGTGCTATACAGTAGGTTCTCATTAGTTACCTATTTTATACATAGTGTCCATAGTGTATATATGTCAATCCCCATCTAGAGACTGTCATACAGTAAGTCAGAAAGAGGAAAACAAATATCGTGTATTAACGCATATATGTGGGATCTGAAAAAATCGGTACAGATGATCTTATTTACAAAGCAGAAATAGAGACACAGATGTAAAGAAAAAACGTACGGATACCAAGGGGGGCTAGATGGGATGAATTGGGAGATTGGGATTGACATGTATACTCTCTGTTTAATTCCTCATATATCATCCCCCAATCTTTGGTAAAATCTCATATTGTTAGATATTTAACTTCAGCTCTGGCATAGTGAAAAAGGAAGCACCTTTGGTCCACATTTGGGATGGAATGTTAAATAAAGGAAGAGCAGTGTCCACTGAGGTCAGCAGTACTGATGACTGATGGGTGTACTGATGTAGAAAAGGTACTGATGGGTGAAGTACTGATTAATGAGAGACTCAGTGCTGGTGAGCCTGGAGGACAGGGGATGGAAGACTCAGGGTTCTGAGAGACAGCTACCTCTTCTCACTTGTTGGGGGCTATGGAGGTTATTTTATTAAGGGAGGTAAGATGAGCAGAGAAAATGCTTTGTATCCACCAAATCCCAATTCCTTCTCCTTTTCTTGGGTACGTGAGAAGGCTATATTTCCCAACCGCCCTTGCAATTAGATTTAGGTGTGTGACTAGGTTCTCATCAACGGGAGGTGGGAAGAATGAGTGAATGTTACTTGAAGGACTGCCTGCTCAATTGTCCACTTTCTCTCTTCTCCTTTTGCAGCAATCTCAGAAGCCATGAGCTGAAGATGGTGGAATCACAAAACAGAAGGAGCCTGGATCCCAAAGTCCCTTCTTCTAAGAGAGCTACTAAGGAGATCTGTCCAATAGTCACCAGATTATGATATAAATAAATCTTTGCTATATAAAGCTATTAAAATTGGGGGGTTATTTGTTCCTGCAGCATAATCTATCTTATTCTGACGAGTGAAATGTATTAGTGAGCTGGTAGGAAAAGCAGAGGAAATAGGAAGAGTTGGGTCAGGGAATAAGGAAACTAATCCTTGGGTGGGTTTAGCCAACTTCTTGAGGATTGAATTGAAGACCAGATATCTATGCTTAAATGACATTCTCTGGGCTGCTGGGAATAACAACAGACATCCTTTATTTATTGAGTGCTTGTGTTGTATCCGGCACAGTGGTCATTACTTTACATATATCAAATTGCCTTATATACTTTAAAGACATACACCATTCAATCTTCTCATTAATCTCAGGAGGTAGATGTCATTACTCCTATTTTATGGATGAAGACACTGAGGTACAAAGAGACTAAGCGTTTTTCCCTTAGGTACAAAGCCTATAAAAGGCAGAATTGGGTTCAAACTCATCTGTTCGATTGGGGTCAAGTGCTATTGATCACAATCTATAGGTTGTAGCCAAGCTGAAGCCCACAGGGGTGGCATCGTTGTGATTTTAGGGGAGGGATGGTATTCATTCGTTAGGGGATTATTGGCAGCATCTGGGGGATAGATTTCAACACCTAGGGAAAGAAGCTGCAGCGTCTAGAAAAGTTATTAGGGCATCAGGCAAGCAGACTAGGGTTTAAGGACTCACAGAGCAAAAAGAGTAAAAACCAAGAATAGAGGCAAATGTTTCATCCGTGGAACAAGGTACACACAGCAAAGGCTGGGTGACAGCTGAGGCACAATGGCACACTGGTGACAGAAAATTCATCCCAGAGAACAATGGACACCAGATCAGAGTAGCAAATTAGCACCAGCCCTCCCCTGCTGGTGTGGATGCCCGCTACCATCCTCCTCCTTGGTTAGGAGGTGCTCAGGGTCTGAGCCCTGGTGGTCAAAGGCCTCTAGACCTGCTCAGTGTATAGCTAGGACAGGAGGGGAGATGGATTAGAGGGGATTCTGGCTCTGAGGCACCCGCTGTGAACAGATCAACCAAAGCCACACAATTAGTGTTCTGTTAGAAATATGGCGAAAGCAAATCCACTGGGTACTTGAGTTTTGACCAATTCTGCCTCAGCCACTTACGAGCTTTCCTTCAGCCAAGTGACCTGTGTCTTTGACCCTCAGCTTCCCGATCTGTAAAAGGGGTCTAACAAACTCAACCCCTCAGATGGTTCTAGTATGCAATGGTAAAAGGTAATATAAAGAATCCCGTGCAGTAGCTGACACCTAGTAGGCACTCGGTGAAGGCTGGATCTCTCCCCTCTTCTCTCTCCATAGAGAGGGAGTTATGTATCTCTGCCCAGGGGGTGGAGAAAGGCTTCAGGGAGGGAAACAAGGCTTGATCTTAGTGCTAGAGTAGTCAAGGAGAGGACAGTCCAGAGGGAGAAAGGGGCCTGTGCAAAGGCCTGCCTTTAACAACCAAGCCTCCCAAGCAGGCCCTTTATGGCCTCTGCTTTCAGGAGTTGCTGCTCCGACCCTTTGTCGTCCGGAAAGCAGCCCTGTGATGGCGCATTCTTTTCTGCTCTAATGCTGGTGTCTTGCTCACTAGCTACGCTAGCAGAGCGGCCAGCAGCTCAGGTCCCACACTACCAAGAGCTGGTCCAACAGCTTGCAGGGAGGTGGGTTGCAGCCAGGCCCCCACCCCCACCCCAAGCCCTGTGTGAAAGACCTCAGTCAAGTCTGAATGAGGCTGTTGGACAGGACAGGCCATTCGGCCCCTGTTCGGGTTGCAAGATGAAAGCCTTTTGTCGTTGCAGTGAAGGGCTTCCTGGGAAGAGGGGTGGCATGTATCTTTCCCACTCTTTCCCAGAGCAGAGGATGCTGCCTCCAGCCAGGTGTAACAGAGAGCATGGAGATCAGTGTACTTATTCAAAGGCATTTCTCACCACGGCATTTAATCACCTATGTAAACATTTGGTGAATTGAATTACCTCATTTGATGTCACAACCAGGGCACATAATAAATCCCCCTTATACAGATGAGGGAAAAGCAGCTCAGAGAAGGACTTGAAAGGACTTGATCAGGGTTAGATTTGGGGGAAGTAGCATGTGGGGAAAGAGGAGGGAATGGAGGAAGTTGGAAAAAAAATGTTACAAACAAGTAACTGAACCTGGACGCTCCAGCTCACCAAGACCCATCCCTTCCCTTGGCTTGCATTTACATCCTGTCTGTGCCTACATCCATATCTCTGGCCCTCCATTCATTCAACCAGTATTGACCTAATCTTGACTCTGAGCTAGGTCAGGCCAAGACATCCAGTGAAGAACAAAACACACACTGTGCTCACTGCCATGGAACGTGCAGTCTAGTCAGGGAGTCAGGCATCCAACAAACAGGTGAATTGTCATCTGATGACTCATACCCATCATTTCTGTGAAGGAAAACAACAGGAAACACTATGACAAGGAGCCCCACTTTGTAGAAGGTGGTTAAGGAGTCTAGGTCATAACTGAATTCCAGACCCATTCACTCATTCATTCGCCCCCACAAAGATTTGTTTATTTGTTGTGCTAGGCATTGTTCTGTATAACAGTGATCCATGTATCCAACTACCTGATGGACTGCTCACCTGGGCGCTCCATAGACACCTCACATTCAACAGGGCCATAACTGAGCCAATGCCATAACCTGATGCCCTAAACCCACTCAAATGGCATCAAGCTCACCCACTTTCCAAAGCAGAAAACCTGCCATTCCTTTTTTCAAACTGAATTTAATTTTTATTTTATATTGGAGTATAGTTGATTTACAATGTTGTGTTAGTTTCAGGTGTACAGCAAAGTGATTCAGTTTTATATATATATATATATATATATATATATATATATATATACACATATTCTTTTTCAAATTCTTTTCCCATTTATTACAGAATATTGAGTAGAGTTCCCTGTGCTATAACAGTAGGTCCTTTTTGATTATCTATTTTATATACAGTAGTGTGTATATGTTAATCCCAAGTTCCTAATTTATCCCTCCCCCCACCTTTCCCCTTTGGTAACCATAAGTTTGTTTTTGAAGTCTGTTTCTGTTTTGTAAATAAGTTCATTAGTATCATTTTTTTAGATTCCACATGTAAGTGACATCATATGATATTTGTCTTTCGCTGTCTGGCTTACTTCACTTGTATGATAATCTCTAGGTCCATCCATGTTGCTGCAAATGGCATTATTTTGTTCTTTTTATGGCTGAGTAATATTCCATTGTATATATGTACCACATCTTCTTTCCATTCATCTGTCAATGGACATTTAGGTTGCTTCCATATCTTGGCTATTGTAAATAGTACTGCAATGAACATTTTGGTACATGACTCTTTTTGAATTATGGTTTTCTCAGGGTATATGCCCAGTAGTGGGATTGGTGGGTTATATGGTAGTTCTATTTGTAGTTTTTTAACGAACCTCCATACTGTTCTCCATAGTAGCTGTATCAATTTACATTCCCAGCAACAGTACAAGAGGGTTCCCTTTTCTCCACACCCTCTCCAGCATTTGTTGTTTGTAGATTTTCTGATGATGCCCATTCTGACCAGTGTGAGGTGATACCTCATTATAGTTTTGATTTGCATTTCTTTAATAATTAATGATGTGTTGAGCATCTTTTCATGGGCTTTTTTGGCCATCTGTATGTCTTCTTTGGAGAAATGTCTAGTTAGGTCTTCTGCCCATTTTTTGATTGGGTTGTTTGTGTTTTTGATATTGAGCTGCATGGGAGAAAATATTCTCAAATGAAGGGACCAAAAAGGGATTAATCTCCAAAATGTACAAACAGCTCATGAAATCTTACTATTCCTGACTCCTATCAATCCTCACTTTTCAAGTGTAATTGACTGTGCCTCATTCAACAACATTCACAGATATTTACAGATATTTGCCCATTCCTGTGTTAGGCACTTGAGGTTTTCTGGCACAAAAGAGGTACCATCCTTGCCCTCAAGAGGCTTACAGTCTAGTTTCACCTCAGAAAATGACAAGAGTACTCAAAAACATCTCTTCAACTAGTTTGCTCCCCTCCATCCCCTATATGGGGGGGGGGGTGTAGGTTTAGGCTGGTGGTCCCCCTGCTGTAAGCAGCTCTTTGCAGGAAACTGTCCTCAGCAGGAAGCCCATTTTCTTGTCACTTTTGCAAAGCTACATTGCAACTAACTTTTAAACCATGTGGGGTCAAAGTGATTTGAGAGACGCCTGGGGCAGGAAGGGGCAGGAAGGTGGGCGGCACCTCCCTCTTCATGGAGCAGAGCATTAACCTCCAGCTGCTCCCAGATCCCTTCCTAATGCCTGGTTTGTATTCACCTGGCCTCCAGACCATGGCAATAAAATGGTGCTCTGGGCAGCGCTGTGGAGACCAACGAGCCATGTGCTGGTCTCACGCACAGGGGAGCATTTTAGCAGCCAGGCTAATACTCGAATCTTCCACGTTGGCCACAAATGTGCATCTTCCCTTTATCTGCAAATTGCACTGGGCTCCAGGAGTCACTGTGAATTGGCCTGGCTCTGGCTTAAGTCACAGACAGACCTGAAGAGCGGAGAGATCATGAATCCTCCACTGTCATCCTGTGGGTCCCGGCCAACAGCCTGGGTTTGTTGGATTCCGCAGCTGTTCTCATCCTGATGATCTCACTCTACACCTGATGTCTTCACCATCTGTCAGTGACGCAGAGGCCATGCCGGACTTGAGTGTGGGTAAACTTGAACAAGGGGTTTGGGGTTGGGGAATTCAGCTAGGAAAAGTGGATAGAGCTTGAAAACAAATATTAGGGGTAGCAGAAGGAAAAAAAGATCGATAGGAAGAGTCGTAAAAGTGTCTTAGGAAATAGAAATATACAAATTATGTATGACAGGTAAACATGGTCGTCTGTTCATACATTCACTGATGTCATTCATTTAACCAACCATTCTTGACTGCTGGATGGGGGACATGAGCTGATGTATCCGTCAGGGTCCAGTACGGAAAAATGAAATCACTCTAAATGTTTGAAATAGAGGGGATTTAACACAAAGAATTGGTTACACCGGGGATGGAAGAGCTAGGACCAAAATGGGGACCACGAGGAAACCTAGAGATTCCCAACAGCTGGAAGCCACTAGGCTGAAGTGAAAAAGAAGAGGTGGTGTTATCAGGTCTCAGGAACTGGAATCACACAGAGGCGATGAGAGAGAAATGGCCTCTGGCACATATACATCCTGAGGCTTCTATAGAAAGGATGCAATCAGCCTGGCTTCTCCCTTCCTCCCATCCTGTCTCCTGTCAGTGCCTCCCAGTAGACAAACCCAGGCAGGTGCCAGTCAGTGCAAGGGCCTGAGCCATGCAGCCCGCAGGGTCAGACACCCTGCCACCCAGGAGAGAGCAGGGTCGGGTGAGGATTGGATCTGTGGGCAATCTCACCCAGGTCAAGTACAGAGGATAAATACAAATACCAGGAGAGAAAAAGTCAACGCTATAATAGACTTCTTTTCTAAAGTTGCAAGACCAAAAAAAGATAGAGTAACAACGTGCCTTTTTTGTGGAGGGCAAGGGTTAGGAAAACTTCTTGGAGGAGATGACAGATGAGCCAGGTCTTGAGTGAGGCATGAGAGGATGAAGTGAAAGCAGGGAGGGGACATTTCAGGAGAGGCGATGGCATGCAGAGGACCACAGCTTCTGTAGAGGTGCTGGCATCCCCGGGAGCAGAGAGAGCCTTAAGGAGGGCAGGGCATGTGGGCAGGAAAGCAGCCCCGAGGAGGTAACAGCAGGATGTAGGGGCAGCCCGAGGCCTGAAGGGTCTGCTGAGTTCAGATTTAGCCTGGAGGCCTGGGGAATTCAGCTGTCCAGTGACTTTGCAGATCATCTTCATTGTACAGGAAACATTTAATACCCCAATATCCTTTCTTCTCCTACTAAACCAGTGGGAAATGCATGTGTCCTCCTGAATGCTCACTTTTAACATTTATTCAAAATAGGTTTGGAATCCTCTGATCTGACAACTGTCTTCAGATCTCAGGATAGATTTTCTGAAAAGGCACAACTTTGCTTTGGAGGACAGGTTCACTTTTTTGAAAACCTCACAGGGGATTGGGAATCCAATCAGAGGAAGAATGTGGTCAGACAAGCCACTGTGCTTTTGTGGCTAAAACTGAGGTGTAATTAATACAGTCTGAGCTGTGGCTCCATCACTGGACTGTGAAGGTCACTTCTCTAGGTGGCTGCGCAGAAGAGCGGTACTCATTCTTATATCTAAGGAGTCTGTTTAAAAGTCAGTCTCATTATTTTATGATTGAGCGTCGTTATGATTTAGTTGAGGCATGAAGAGCAGATGAAAAGGACAGCCCCTCCCATTGGTATAGCATCTCATGGTTTCTAAAACACTTGCACAAAATCCAAGGAAATTACAAAGAAATAAAGATAGGTAAAGGAGGCAGAAGGGCAAGAAACTAAATTATTCTTAAGAGACAATTGTTTAACACTGCACTGTCAAGAGAGACAGGAAGTCAATATCTGCATATATTTCAAGACGTCACTACCTGAGGATACTTTAGGGAACTCATTGTCAGAGGTTTGGAAGTTGAAAACCATAACGTCCAGTTAACTTTCAGATCTCTGAAAGGTTGGATGATCATTCCGAGTGATCACAAAATAACATTTACTATCTACTCCTACAACTTTTTTTTTTTGCTTCAAGGAAAATAAACATACCAATTGCAGCACACACTTTTGGTAGCTAGCACTCATTTCCCCTGGTTCCCTCTTTCTCCTGCTTAAAAATACTCTTTCAAAAAAATGTATGCGCTCATTCTTCCCCCACAAGCCCATGTGATCTTGGGAAAGCTGATCCCACCCCTAGTTCCAGGTATGGGTCTTGATTGACAGGTCATCAGCACCTGCCTCCACCCCAACAAAGTGATTGGGTCAGTGGTGATCATGTGATCTAAGCCAATCCAATCAGAGGAGTTGGGGGATTCTTTCTTAGAATACTGGAATGAGATTTCTTCTTGTTCTCAAAGTACACTAGGAACATGTAGTAGTGAGGGCTGTTGACAGCCATCTTTGACCATCAGGAGAGTCAGGTTTAGAACATCTGAAACTAACACAACATTGTAAATTAACTATACTTCAATAAAAAATTAAAAAAAAAAAAGAATTAAGCTTACCAGGCAGAAGAAAGAACATGGGTCCTTCGAGCTGCTGGATGGATTAAACCAGCCCTAAGGCTTAATCTACACGTGGAATTTCTAACTCTGGGAGCCAATAAAGTCCCCATTTGGCTTGCCATTTGGAGTTGGGTCTTCTTTTTCTTGTGATAGAAACCTGTGTGATAACAATACAAAATTCTTTTGTAGAATGAAAATATTGCTTATGTGAGACACAATTGCTTTTAAACCAGCACTTATTGAGCCCTGAGTCTGTGCCAAATGTTTTCATATACATTTTTTAATTGAATCTTCATACCTTATCCCTATTTTTAGTTGAGGAAACTGTGGCTGAAACAGGTGACCTGACTTGCTTTCGCAGGATAATTAACACTGGATGCTGTAACAAATACCTCTTAATTAGTGGCTTCGCATATATAAGTTTATTTCTTGCTCACATCACAGTTCGAAGGTAATCAGGTGGTTCTCCTATGTGAGTGTCCTTAAGTGATAACACACGGTTTTGACTCACTTCCCTTGTGTGACCCTGACATCCTCGATTATTCTGTTCCCATCGGTGTGGATACAGAGACAGAGAGTGTGTGAAAAATCACTAGGGATGCTTTAGGGATAAGGTCTGAAAGGGCTGCATCACTTTTGCCCACATCCCACTGGCCAGAACTCAGTCAATGGCTCCCAGTTGCAAGGTGGGCTGGGAAGAGTCTTCCTAAGTGCCCCAGGGAAGAGGGAGCATGTCTGTCTGTCTCCCTTGTGGAGGGCCATCTCAGGATGCCGCCTACCACCTTCTGTAAGCGGAGCCAGGATTCTAAGCTGAGCATTGTGTTTCCAAAGCCTTCTGTTTCTCCGGTTTCTCCTTTTTCCTCCTCTAAACACCCCCTCCTGCCGGCCACCATACACATTCACATTTTTGTTAATTCCCTCTGTAAGCAGTTACATACAGGTCAATTTGTATTTTTCTTCAGTATCTTCTGAAGGAAAGAAGAAACTCCCAGCTTCCCTGACATTTGGTAGAACCACAGAAGCTGTTACTACCTCAGAGAAGTGCTCACTGCATGATAATGTATATGAGGGATTGATCATTTACTTAACCTCAAAGCAGATGGACTTTATAAGGAGAAGTGTTCTGTAATGCAGACATGACTGTGAAGAATAAATCAAATTTCTCTATGTACTTAGGGGAGAAAGAATTATTCAAATGTCTTGTCGGCAGCTTTCGGTCCATTTACTGGACCCGCAATCCCACGTAACGGCCACCAGGGGGAGCGCTAGGCCCATCCCTGCACAGGCAGCTATTTTAGAGGCTGCTCCTAGCCTCAAGGAAGAAGCCAAAGAAATAAAGGACTATGATATTTTTTCCAAACCGGACCAACTTATAAATTATTTGTGAGTCCAATAAAAGGAAATCATCAACGCTTCCTACTATTTCAAGAGTAATATATTCTATGTTAGAAAAAGATTCAATTATTTCCATGGCTATGATTCAGACAATGGAAATCGGAAGCAACCACAACCTAAAAAAAAAAAAAAAGGTAATCCTGTGTAAATCCCCGTCTTTAAAACTCAAATCAGAGGATGTGAATTCTGGCCCTGGTGGACATGAGTTATTTCCCTGAAGGCAGTAGAATTTGATGGGCTTGGGGGAGGTGGCTGGAGAGTGTGTGTGTGTGCAGTGTGTGTGGTGTGTGTTCGTGTGGTGTGTGTGTGGGGGGTGTGTGTGGTGTGTGTGTGTGTGCTGTGTGTGTGGGGTGTGTGTGGGGTGTGTGTGGGGTGTGTGTGGTGTGTGTGTGTGTGCTGTGTGTGTGCTTTGTGTGTGGTGTGTGTATGTGGTGTGTGTGTGTGGTGTATGTGTGGTGTATGTGTGTGGTGTGTGTGGTGTGTGTGGTGTGTGTGTGTGGTGTGTGTGTGTGGTGTGTGTGGTGTAAGTGTGCTGTATGTGTGTGGTGTGTGCTATGTGTGTGGTGTGTGTGTGTGGTGTGTGTGGGGTGTATGTGGGGTGTGTGTGGTGTGTGTGTGCTTTGTGTGTGGTCTGTGTATGTGGTGTGTGGGTGGTGTATGGGTGGTGTGTGTGGTGTGTGTGTGTGGTGTGTGTGGTGTGTGTGGTGTGTGTGTGTGGTGTGTGTGGTGTGTGTGGTGTGTGTGGTGTGTGTGTGTGTGGGTGTGTATGGGTGTGTGTGGTGTGTGTGATGTGTGTTTGTGTGGTGTGTGGTGTGTGTGTGGGGGGTGTATGGTGTGTGTGTGGTGTGTGTGTAGTCTGTGTGTGGTGTGTGGTGTGTGTGTGGTTGTATGTGTGTGTGGTGTGTGTGTGGTGTGTGTGTGGTGTGTGTGTGTGTGTGGTGTGTGTGGGGTGTGTGTGGGGTGTGTGTGGGGTGTGTGTGGTGTGTGTGTGGTGTATGTGTGGTGTGTGTGTGGTGTGTGTGTGTGTTTGGTGTGTGTGTGGTGTGTGTGGTGTGTGTTTGGTGTGTGGTGTGTGTTTGGTGTGTGTGTGGTGTGTGTGTGGTGTGTGTGTGTGGTGTGTGTGTGGTGTGTGTGGTGTGTGTGGTGTGTGTGGTGTGTGTGTGGTGTGGTGTGTGTGTGGTGTGTGTCTGTGGTGTGTGTGTGTGTAGCGTGTGTGTGTGTGTGGTGTGTGTGTGTGGTGTGTGTGGTGTATGTGTGCTGTATGTGTGTGGTGTGTGCTATGTGTGTGGTGTGTGTGTGTGGTGTGTGTGGGGTGTGTGTGGGGTGTGTGTGGTGTGTGTGTGTGCTGTGTGTGTGGTGTGTGTGTGCTTTGTGTGTGGTGTGTGTATGTGGTGTGTGGGTGGTGTATGGGTGGTGTGTGTGGTGTGTGGTGTGTGTGTGTGGTGTGTGTGGTGTGTGTGGTGTGTGTGTGGTGTGTGTGTGTGGTGTGTGTGGGTGTGTATGGGTGTGTGTGGTGTGTGTGATGTGTGTGTGTGGTGTGTGTGGTGTGTGTGATGTGTGTTTGTGTGGTGTGTGGTGTGTGTGTGGGGGGGTGTATGGTGTGTGTGTGTGGTGTGTGTGTGTGGTGTATGGTGTGTGTGATGTGTGTGTGTGTGGTGTGTGTGTGTGGTGTGTGTGTAGTCTGTGTGTGGTGTGTGGTGTGTGTGTGGTTGTATGTGTGTGTGGTGTGTGTGGTGTGTGTGTGGTATGTGTGTGTGGTGTGTGTGGTGTGTGTGTGGTTGTGTGTGTGGTGTGTGTTTGGTGTGTGTGTGTGGTGTGTGTGTGGTGTGTGTTTGGTGTGTGTGTGTGGTGTGTGTGGTGTGTGTGTGTGTGGTGTGTGTGTGGTGTGTGTGTAGCGTGTGTGTGGTGTGTGTGTGTGGTGTGTGTGTGGTGTGTGTGTGTGGTGTGTGTGGTGTGTGTGTGTGGTGTGTGTGTGGTGTATGTGTGGTGTGTGTGTGGTGTGTGTGTGTGTGTGGTGTGTGTTTGGCGTGTGTGTGGTGTGTGTGTGGTGTGTGTGGTGTGTGTGTGGTGTGTGTGTGTGGTGTGTGTGGTGTGTGTGTGTGGTGCGTGTGTGGTGTGTGTGGTGTGTGTGGTGTGTGTGTGGTGTGTGTGGTGTGTGGTGTCTGTGGGTGTGTGGTGTGTGTGGGTGTGTGGGGGTGTGTGTGGTGTGTGTGATGTGTGTTGTGTGTTGTGTGGTGTGTGTGGTGTGTGTGTGTGGTGTGTGTGGTGTATGGTGTGTGTGTGTGGTGTGTTTGGTGTGTGTGTGGTTGTGTGTGTGTGGTGTGTGTGTGGTGTGTGTGTGTGGTCTGTGTGTGTGGTTGTGTGTGTGGTGTGTGTGTGGTGTGTGTGTGTGGTGTGTGTGGTGTATGTGTGCTGTATGTGTGTGGTGTGTGCTATGTGTGTGGTGTGTGTGGGGTGTGTGTGGTGTGTGTGTGTGCTGTGTGTGGTGTGTGTGTGTGCTTTGTGTGTGGTGTGTGTATGTGGTGTGAGGGTGGTGTATGGGTGGTGTGTGTGGTGTGTGTGTGTGGTGTGTGTGGTGTGTGTGGTGTGTGTGGTGTGTGTGTGTGTGAGTGTGTATGGGTGTGTGTGGTGTGTGTGATGTGTGTTTGTGTGGTGTGTGGTGTGTGTGTGTGGGGTGTATGGTGTGTGTGTGGTGTGTGTGTAGTCTGTGTGTGGTGTGTGGTGTGTGTGTGGTTGTATGTGTGTGTGGTGTGTGTGTGGTGTGTGTGTGTGTGTGGTATGTGTGTGGTGTGTGGGTGTGTGGTGTGTGTGTGGTGTGTGTGTGGTGTGTGTGTGGTGTGTGTGTGTGGGAGGTCTGTGTGTGGTCTGTGTGTGTGGTGTGTGTTTGGTGTGTGTGTGGTGTGTGTGTGGTGTGTGTGTGGTGTGTGTGTGGGGGGGGTCTGTGTGTGGTCTGTGTGTGTGGTGTGTGTTTGGTGTGTGTGTGGTGTGTGTGTGGTGTGTGTGTGTGTGTGGTGTGTGTGTGTGGTGTGTGTTTGGTGTGTGTGTGGTGTGTGTTTGGTGTGTGGTGTGTGTTTGGTGTGTGTGTGGTGTGTGGTGTGTGTGTGTGTGGTATGTGTTTGGTGTGTGTGTGGTGTGTGTGTGGTGTGTGTAGTGTGTGGTGTGTGTGTGGTGTGTGGTGTGTGTGTGTTTGGTGTGTGTGTGGTGTGTGTGTGTGTAGTGTGTAGTGTGTGGTGTGTGTGTGTGGTGTGTGTGTGTGTGTGTGTGTGCGCGCAACCACAGTGAATTTGACCCCATTTGACTCCTTATTCTTTCCCAGCACAAGGGAGGTAGGGCAGAATAATCTTGTCCAAACAACTGAATGATGAACATTATAGAACTATTTTAGGAAGCATAGTTTTGGTATTCCCAGCTCTATAGACAAACAAAATAATGTGGCTCAAAAGGTCTTGCTTTCATAAACCAGGTTGTTGTGTTAAGACAGGCCCTTTTGCCCTGTCCAGCTGACCCTCTGAGCAGCACTCTTGCTAAGCAGCAGCCTGGGGGTAATGAGACAAGCGTGGTCCTCGGCTCCAGAGAGACAGCCAGAATCTTGCCTCTGTGGGCTAGTAAAAATGAGACTTCGAGCAAAGTACTTAACCTTTCTGATCTTCAGTTTCTGCAAAACCCATCTCACAGAATGAGCACTAAGATGAGATGAAGTGGGATGCGTGAGTAACCATCACATCGTGAGTGGTCAATGAATATCAGCTTTCTTCTTTGATGAGCCCCCTTGTTTTCTTAAAGAGGGAAACAAGTAAGTTTGAACGGAGTCTGGTTCCGCATTTTAACAAATTCTGAGTCTGTGGGCCTGGATTCATGAGGACTTACTTTGAAGGCACAGCGGGAGTTCTCTCCCCGGATCCCTTAGCTCTGGAACAGGCAGCCTGTTTGTTGGGGTGTGCGCTCTCCAGGGTACCCAGGCACTTAACTGAGCTAACAAGTGCTTTCTCAAGGACAGAGACCAAGGGAGCAGAGAGGTGGGAACAAGAACACATAAACCCCACGTTCTCCACCAGCTGGCATGGTTACTTAGACACCCTTTTCCCCGATTGCATGAAAAGCAGAACAGGAGCTGGTGAAGTTGAGAGCCTCAGCTAGCATCTGGGGAACTCAGACATGCCAGGCCTAGGGCTTGGAAGGAGGGTGGGTTGCAGGCATCCTGCAAGGGCCAGGACTCTGGGGAATCAGGTTAGCACCCCAGAACTGAGAGAAAAGTGATGATCCTAGGAGGAAGGTCCTCTATGCCACAGGGACTGCCAGCAAGCCGCCTGGAGAGCCCAGAGCCAGCTCTCCATTCCCAGAGCTGGTCCTACACTCACCTCTGCTCCCTCCCGCTCCTCCCGGTCTGATCCCTGTTTGTGACCCCGTGTGCATAACGACTGCCTATTCTCAATTCCACCTCCCCCACTCTCCGCCACTTCCCTCAGCCTTTCTCTGGGCCCTGGGAGGCTGACCTGCACAGACTGCATCACCTGGCCTTCCTCACTGTTTGGTTCAGGCTGTGGAGCGCCAGTGGGAACTCCTAAGGTGAGATGAGAAGGAGGTCAGGGCATTTGTCTCCCGGCCCCTCTCCCTGCTTGCAGTGGTGTCTCTGGAAGCACCTGTGTCCTCTCATCACTACAGCGTCACTGCCCTCCTCCTGGCCAGGTACCCACTGGGCTCTATTCACCACCTTTCCTCCAGCCATATGGGTGGTAACGGCTTCCTGCTCTTGCTAATCTCTGGTTGCCTCAACGCCCCTTGTCAGTTCCCTCAACTTCATCCACACCTCCCTGAGAGGCCCCATCATTCAAATCTCTCCTTTTGAATGACCCAACCTAAATTCTGATTTCCACCAGGGCCTTGATGGATATAGCATCCCTTTATGAATATTTATTATTTATATATTATCTTGTTTTAGAAAGGAGCTTATCAGGATATATAAGATATGAAATCACCAACGTTAAAAGTGGAATTAAAAACTGTGGGTAGAAGGGCATGCTTTGGAACCAAAGATAAAAGTAAGAAAACTGGGGGGCTTCCCTGGTGGCGCAGTGGTTGAGAGTCCGCCTGCCGATGCAGGGGACACGGGTTCGTGCCCCGGTCCGGGAAGATCCCACATGCCGCGGAGCGGCTGGGCCCGTGAGCCGTGGCCACTGAGCCTGCGCGTTCGGAGCCTGTGCTCCGCAACGGGAGAGGCCACAGCAGTGAGAGGCCCGCGGTACCGCAAAAACACAAAAAAAGAAAACTGCGTGCATCGTAACCTCCCCCCTTGATCACTGGCAGGCCACACACGCAGCCCCTTGCTCTCCCACAAAGTCTCGCATCTATTAAGTTCCGAGTCTATAAAATACAAATAATACAAATAAGTCAGTTACCCGCACAAACACAAGTGTTTGGAGATAGGAGTTTCAGCAGCCTTCTCTCAGCTGTAATGAAAATGTTAGCACAAGTTCGTGTGCCGGATGCACAGTGAGAACAAACTCACCGAAACGTCATCGGCGTTTGGAGGAGAGAAAGGTTCATTGCAGGGCCATGCAAGGAGATGAGTGGCTCATGCTGGAGTTCCCAGAAGGGTTTCAGCAAAGTATTTTTAAAAGCCAGGTGAGGGAGGGAGGTCACAGGCTATGGGATTAGGTCTTGCACAATTCTCTGATTGGCTGATGGTGAGGCAGCGGGGTGGTGTCACAGGGGTTAACAGTATCAACCCTTGGCTCCAGGAGGCCTGGGGCTATGTGCTCAAGGTCATCAAGTAGTTAACATCTTCCATTTGGTGGTGGTGGGGGGGGGTTCGCCTCTGTATAAAACAGCTCAGGAAATGTGCATCAAATACTGTTACCTAAGTTCTTCAGGGAGGAGCTAAAGCAGAGGATACGGGGTAAGGGCCTGTCCCGGGAAGGCCCCTTAGGGTCCTGCTAGGTTACAAAAATAGGGTGGTGCAGACAGCGCCAGAAAGGGAAGGAGGTGGGGAGGCTGTCACCATAATAATGGCCTTGGCAGTGACAGAGAGGAGGGTACCCTGGGAATCTAAGAGCAGGACCAGAGCGTGGCTGGGCCCTCCAGTCCTGGCCTGGATCCAGGGTCCCTGCAGAACCTCGAGGAAGTGATGGCTGGATCGCTGTCCTATGTTCTGCCGTTAGCACAGCTGAGCTCTGTCCAAGGAGTGGCTTCTCTCTGCTTCTTTTTCTGCACTTGTCTTTCACCTTCCTTAGAGCTTCTAGTTATTCGGGTTTCCACATCGTCATGACTTTTGTTTGCACCTCACATCAGTTTATTTAGGGCCTCTGTTCTACCTGATAGCCTTTCTCTGGGCATCCAACCAGCCTTAGTTTCTGCTACTCATAACTGGATTTTCCTTATATCTTTCAATTCAGTTTCCCTAGAGTGAAAATCTGATTGGCCAGCTCACCTCTCTCTGGGCGGAGCTTCCCATGTTTGGCCACTTGGGAGCCGGCCTTTGTCCACCCTTAGTGCAGTCACAGGCTCCCGGGGAGTCACATGCTAAATGTGGCAGCTCAGGGGGCTGTGGAGTGGGGGCGGGGAGGGAGGTGTACGTGGGCAACGCTGTCAATCATTTGTGCTCTTCATAAAGAAGTTGTGGATGATTTGTAAACATCTGTTGATTCAGGTCCCTTGCGGCCCCTGGGAGTCTTTTCTATGGCTCCATCCTCTGCAAGGAATTCTGCTGATCTACTCCAGCCCTGAAAGCAGAATGCAGACAGCAGAGGGAATATAGCCTGGGCCAAAACAGTAGGCCTTGAGGTTTGGTGAGGTCACTGTCCCCCACATACCAGAGAGTGAGCTAGAGACTGCAAGGCAAATCCCAGACACTATCTGCTGGTGAGGACAGAGCAGGACTCTGGCCTGTTCCATACTGACTCAGGACATGGAGAAGGTGAGCTATGGATGGAGATCCAAGGGGACTCCAGCTGAGCCTGGGGTAGGCAAGTGCTGTCGCTTAGCCAGTCTCGATAGCAAGTTCCTCTTTAGCGTGGACAGCCATCAGAGGAGGACTTTCCCCAGAGACTTTTGCAGTGTCAGTGATGGCAGAATGGAAATCCCAACTCTGCCATGTATTAGCTGTGTGACCTTAAACAAATTACTTGATTATTGAACCTGTTTCTGCATACACAAAATACAGACAGTAAGTTCTAGCTTTTGGAGTGGAAGCAAGAAATCCATGATAGGGTGGGTATCAAATTCTTAGAGACCAAGCTCTCAGAAATGGATAGTAATTTTTATGATTATGAGCACAGTAGAGCTGCTGACCTATCTTCTAATATTTGCTCCTAAATATTAGATTGGACTTGGGCTCCCAAAGACTTAGGAAGGAAATAATCTTTCCAAAAAAAATGGGGCATCGTGTCATTGAAGACAAGGCAGACACAGCATCTTGAATTACACAGGGCTGGCTGTGGCTTGAATAATCTATTCGTGAAGCTGAGCTTTGGAATAAACTTTTAAAAAAGGCAGCAATACAAGAAAAGATAACAGTTCTCCCTAGAGGCACAGCAGGCTAGAAAGCATCTTCTTGCCCGGAGTCACAACGGTGGCTGGGTCCATCATAGCATCCCTCTGCCTCTGAAATCCAGGAGGTTGTGAGGGAAAGCACAGGCAACCTTGACCTCGTACTCCAGACGCCATCTCTCGAGACAGTCCTCTCCATCAGTATCAGAGATCCTTTGTTCAAGTGAGAAGGTGAGCCACGAGTCACTGAATTCCACCTGTGCTGTTTGGGGAGTATGACAGGAGGCAAGCGGCTTATGGCCTCTCTCCTTCTGCCTCCTGGGGGAAGGGACTGTTCCCTGGCAGCTCAGGGGGCCATTTCTCTAGTGAGAAGGGAGGGAGTCCCTCAATCTTGCTGTTGGGGCAGGAGTGGGGGTCAGGCTGAATTATCTCTCAACAGCAACTGGCGACTACCTTGGCTGGAGTCAGCGAGCTTGTAAAATCGCTTCCCCGAGGCACTCCAGCACCCAATTTGGAGATGAGTGGGGATTTACATGATTCAACGGAATGTTTCTTTGGTATCGGGGCTCAGTCAGTCGTGAAGGAGGAGTTTGTGAGCAAAGCTCACTGGCTGTGGCTTGTGCTTTCTTCTTGTCCAGAGGGGCTGCAGGAGTGCAGGCATAAAGAGCTCAGTCTTTGAGGTTAAAATAAATGATGCTCAGGGGTGGGGTGCATCTGTTTCATTGTGACCCTAGGGAGTCTGTCTCTGGGGTAAGGAGAAATGAACAAAGAAAACCCTTCTGACTTTAAAGCCTTAAGGTCAGGGTCACAAGATGTACTGAATGTTTATTTGGGGCCGGGTACTATGTGAAGTCATTTACCTAATATGGCCTCATTATATCCCGATAATAACTCTATGAGATTGATGTTTTTGTCCTTATTTTATGGATGAGGAAACTGAGGCTCAGAGAAGTTAAGAGAGAAAGTTGCTCAACTGACCGCCAACACCAAGGGGTGCTCCCTGGAGGTGTGTCTGGAATTTGATCCCAAATAAGCATCATGCAATCTAAAAACAGTTGTCTGATAGACTGGGAGTTTGGAACTGACATGTACACATTGCTCTATTTAAAATAAAATGCCTTTCCATGAAAAACAAAAATAAAAACTAAAAACAGTTGTCCGGTTCATTTGTTTTGCATTTACAACCCATGCAGGATCTTGCTAGAAAAAGGTAACGGGTGGTCACAGAGCTGGAGAGTGGTTGTCTCTGTTTCACTTCTCTGTGGTTTCATGGATTGGAGGGGATTGGAGACCTTACCAAGACTGAATCCAAATCCATGGTGATCCACTTACTAGGTCTGGGATCTCAAGCAGGTCATCTATCCTTACTGAGTCTCAGTTTCTTCATCTGTTTCACTGGGTTTCTCTAACAATTCAAAGTGATCATCGCTGTAATGACCCTGTTGTATAATAGAGGCTCCACAGACGTCAGGTTCACCTCTCTTCCAATTACCACTTGCTTTGTACTAACCACCCCCAAACATCATGGCATAAAACCACAACAATCCTCTATTTTGCTCATGAATCTACAGTGTGGTCAGGGCTCTGCAGAGACAGCTCATCCCTGCTCCATACAGCACTGACTCTCCATACATACAGCACTGACTGCTCCATACATACAGCACTGACTGCTCCATATAGTACTGACTGCTCCATACATACAGCACTGACTGCTCCATACATAGAGCACTGACTGCTCCATACAGCACTGACTGTTCCATACATACAGCACTGACTGCTCTATACATACAGCACTGACTGCTCTATACAGCACTGACTGCTCCATACATACAGCACTGACGACTGAGGGCCTCAGTTGGGGACCCTCTTCCGGGACGGCTCACCCATGTGGCCAGTAAAGCTGCTTGTCGGTGCCTCCCATGTGGGTCTTTCTGCAGCATGGCTTGGGTCTCCTCACAGTGTGATGGCTAGGTGTGAAGAGTAGGTGTCCCAAGACCCAGGAAGCGAAAGCGCTCAATTTATTAAGTCCTAAACCTGGAACTGGCACGATGCCACTTCTGTCATATTCTGCTGGCCAAGCCATTCCAGAGTCCAGATGCAAGGGGAAGGGACATAGGATCCCCTCTTAGTGGGAAGAGCATCAGTGGGTTTGGGGATGTTTTAAAACAGCCCCCCACTCACCCCCAATCTGTCCTCTGGCCACAAATTATTTATATTATTCCACAGACTAATTATACCCAGCACCTACCAATATCCCCAGAAAGTCTCCTCTGGATAGGGTGCTGGGTTCAGGCTTTTGTCGTCTAATCAGGTCGAGGTGTCAGTGAGGCTCCTTGGATACGAGACCTGAGATACAGCTCCTTCTTGATCAGAGGTCCTGGCAGCTAAAGAAGACTGGACGCCTGCCTCCTCATACAATGTTGACACAGACCATGGCCAACCATCAGAGCATCAGCGCTCAGCAGAGGCGGGGCTGCTGTGTCAGAGCCTAGCGGGGAGGTTTCCTGCAGCAGCCTAGTGCCATGGACCGAGCACAGGGGTGATCACCGGTGACCAGGGTTCCAATCCAGACTCTAGCGTTGATCTGATGGGCGGTATTGAATATGTCACTCCACTGCTCAGAACCTTCATTCCCTTTTCTTCAAAATGGGGCTAATAATCTCTACTTCATAGAGACTTTGCAAGATTTAAATGAGGTGTTGTCCTGGAAACAGCCCAGAAATCTTCCTGACATATACTAGGTCTTCGATAAAGGAGAGTTGAATTTGGAATCTGAGACATGCAAATAAATTGGGCATAAAGATACTTATTTCACAGAGTGAGTGCATAGCTCAAAATATACAAAAGGGATTTGTGAGCTGTAACACCTTGCAAAAGAAAAACGTGTGTGTTTGTTTCTTTTGCTAACGTACATTGGCCGCTCCCCAGCCAACGTCCCAGCATCAGCAGGGTGGGGTCCCCTTCGCCCTGGGGCTGGTGACAGTTTGATCTCTGAGGCAGAAGCTACAAAATGGAGCTGCTAGTTGGGCGTTAGCTTTTCCTTTCCTTCTGTGCTTGCCTTGTACCCTGAAGTCAGTGGATTTCATCTACATGGGATTACTCTCGAATCCTGTAATCCAGTTTTTTTGGTGCTAGGGGAGATCTCTGGAGCCAATGAGCAGACCAATCTAGATTGGAGCGAAAAGGTCAGAGTCGCAGGATGGGTAACGTGGTCTGTTTCTGAGAGATAATCATGAAGCCGACTGAATATGGATTTCGAAGCAGGGAGACCAGGGTTCGAAGCCTGGCACTGCCTTTTCTTGCCTGTGTGCTGTGGGCAAGTCCCTCTACTGTCAGGACTTCTAGCTTTCTCATCTGACAAACGGGGAAATAATCACTCCAGCTGACGGGGCTGTGCGAGAAGGTGGTGAGGCAAGGCATGTAAAAGGCTCACTTCAATACCTGGTGCCAAACAGATGTTGTTTTATTATTATTAGAAGAACATGGAATAATAATAACCACCTAATCAACTGGTAGGAGAATGGAATAAATTGCATGCAAAACACCTCCACGGAGCTAAGCACGTAGAAAGTGCCCTGGAAATTGTAGTCACTGCTGCTGCTGCCATTAATGATTTTAATTTTAGCAATAACAGTGTTGATCACACTTGACTAAATTCCTAATATTCCTAATATTCTGGAAGCTCGGAGACAAGGTTTAAATTCTGTATACATTCGAATACCATTTGAAAGATTTCTCCTGCAAAAGCCTGGTATATAAGTCATGTATTGGCACAAAGTGAGAAAGTAAAACATAAACAGAAAGGAAGCCATATTGAGAGCAGCGCCCGCAATCTCACCGACAGCTCGGGTGAAAGAGGGCACCGTGAAATTTCCATGTTGAAGGTGACACTGCATTTCTGAGGCAGAGAGAAGTACCAAGTGGAGCAGATCTATTGAATGATTACACGGAGGGGTATCAACCAGATATAGTTTCACTTCTTTTCCAGTCATGGACTTCAACGAAGCTCTGTTTAAATCTGCTTCCTCATATTTTGTTTGTAAATCCATAGCATTTTGGTTGCTCTCTGCTATGAGGATAGACTCAGTCCAGTATTTTAACTTCCTTGTCCCATTCTACACCTTGGTCCCTACTCAACCTTGCTTATGTGGGCTGTGTCAGCAAGTCTCCGGTCTTCAGAAACCTGGAGAGAAGCAGACACAAGTCCCTGTGTTTTCCTAAATTCCTAGACTCCAAGGGCACCTCTCTCAAGAACTTTCTTACTGTATTCTCCTCCATTTCAGGATGGCGCTGGGCTGAGACCTCAGGTTCTACAGCTCAGCAGACAGCAGACTCTAGGGAATAAGATACTGTATGGGTTAGCTATTGTCACTTAATGCCACGTAACAACTATCCCCAAACTCAGTGGCCTAAATCACATTTTTTTCTCACCACAGATCTAGCTATGGCCAGCTAAGCAGCTCTGCTTTAGGGTGTGGCAGCTAGATTGAGTCTGGATCTGACTGAGCAAATCTACTTCAAGGTGAAGTTCTGCAGGCTTGCTGAGTTGTTCTGTTTCATGTCTTTTTCCTCTGGGACTAGAGGGCTACCCAGAGCATATTCTTCTCACGGTGATAACAGAGGCATAAAGGGCATCTCTAGTTATCATGCCCTCATATGGCTATGTCCAAAAGCAGGAAAGGACCCAAGGATTCCCCTTGCATACCTTTTTCTTTTCATCAGCATGGACAGTCTTCCTCAGAAGTTCTCAACAAATTTTTCTGTCGTCTCATCTGCTGGAACTGGGTACCCTGTCCAACTCCAAAAGAGTCTCTGGAAAAGGGAAAGAGATACCACAATGGCCTTAGACAAATGCTTGTTGAGTGAATGGATTCTTACAGAAATGAGTAATCCTCCTGTAGGTTCCAACATCACTTTTAGGAATAAGCAAAAAGCATACCCACATTTAGGGAAACCATGTAAAAAGAAATGAGTAGAGAAAGAGGTGAAAGAAGGATTCAACTTCATATTTTGTTGCTCATGCAGCTCCTCAAACACAGTTTCAGTGGGTTACTGTGCTCAGACTTCGAGGGATACACCAGAGTGTCCCTAGTGGGGGTTTTATTTCATAGTCCATAAAATAAAGGCAACTGCAGTGATTAACTTAGTTACAGTAATTATCTATTAATAATAATTAGCTATTACTAATACTGAAGTAGTAGAAACTAAGTGCCAGGCGCATTTCTAACTGCTTTACACACATACATTCATTATTATGTGCTGCTCATGAAGACTGATGGGACCAATGGGTCTCCATGAACGTCCTGAGATTCACACCCTTGGGCGGTCTCCTCCCACAGTGATCCTGGGTTTAGTCATGTGACTTGCTTTGCCAATGGGACGTTAGCGAGCATGATATAAGCAGAGCATTCTCTCTTGGAAGTCAGCTGCTTTGCTGGAAAGACGCCTAGGCTAGACTACTGCGTGATGAGAGGACTTGTAGAGAAAAATCTGGAAGGCAGAGAGGCCATTATGGGCGTTCCAGCTCTCAGCTGAATGCGGCCCCATGAGTGACCCTCCCCAGAATCCTAAGAAATAATAAAGCAACGTTGTTTCCAGCCGCTGAATTTTGGGGGGTTTGTTACACAGCTGTAGACACAGAAACAATTGGAACAACAAAGGTGTGTATTCCTTGGACAATTTCTGTGAAGGACTTTCTTTTCCTTTCTATTTGTGATCAGCCAGAAAAGCTAAGGGGATGACTGTGAGCCTCATGGGATTCATTCATTCATTCGACAAATATTTACTGAGTGCCTGCTCTGTCCCAGGCAGCGTTCTGTGTGCTGGGGACGTCGTGATGAATACAGCCCCTGCCCTCATGACACTTACAGTTTATGACATGGCTTCATCCTCCTAGATGCCCTGGGAAAAGATTAGTGGTTCTCCACCAAATACATCCTTTGTTTTTTCATAACGTGCTATGTATCTGTCCCCTATCTAAATCTGACCTTCATCTGCTTGTAATTCCAAAGACAGGGAGTAGAGACAGACTTTAAAGTCAGACTAACCTGGCCTCAAATCCTCTCTCCCTCCCATCACTTTCTTCTGGTCTCAGTTTCCCCATCTTTGGACTGGGTATAAGAATCCTCACCTAAAGCTACCATAAAGATCACAGGAAGAACACAAGTATTCAGTAAATGTTAATACTCTTCTTGTAGATTGAACACCTACATGCGGTTTCAGGGCAATTTCAATCGGAGGGCAGTTCACGGCGCATCCGATCTGCACCCCTCCTTCTGTTTTCTAGGACTCTGGTGCCAAAGGGAATTTGGAAGCTAGCTCTCCTGCGTGCTCTATACCTGTCCTGACTCCCCTATCCTTTGCACAGGAAAGCTGAGCCTGTGATCCTTGACACTGGCCCCTCGGCCACAAAGCTTTACCAAAGGCTCTCACGTCCATTACCTCAATTACCCTTTGCAGCAGGTCTGCGAGGCAGGTGTTCTCGGCCTCATTTTACGGTTGACATACCTGAGGCCCAGGGAACTGAAGTAGCTTTTGCAAGGTTACAAAGAAAATTAGTGGCTGAGCTTGCCTTGAAACCCAGGTCCCCCATGTCCTGCCTGAAGGCTCTTTCGAGTTTCTTTGCACTGTCTCCCTGCCCCCTCACAATCCTCTCACCTCCCACCCCTACCTCCACCCCACTGTGTCACCTGGACACCTGAGAAGCGAAAGCCACAGCATCTCAACAAAGGGAGGCACACGTGATTATTTTCTTGCAACCATGTACATAGGAGGCATTAACATTCACCCAGGAGCTGCTGAAATCCGCTCAACTGGAATGGAGGCCGGCGAGAAGGGGACTGACCAAATTTGTTTACAGTGGGCTAATCCAGCTTCGGCTGCCGTGCCGCACAGCCTGGCTGTATGAGCAGGGAGAAAGTCTAATTACAGGCTGACAGCCCTGAGTGTCTCCTGGGAAGACGGGTCCTGAATAAAAGTATTAAGAGAAGCTTGAAGCGTTTGGAAATAGATAGAGATTTGTTTCCTAGCCCTGCAGTTCTAAGGGGAAGGTTTCAGATCAGGATCACAGAAGCCTAAGATTTCAGACCCAAAGGAGGCTGTAGAGAGGAGTCAGCCCTCAGGTGTGGACACGGAGGTGATTGTCCCAAGGTCATGCAATGCCACCCTGCAGAGGTCGGCACACGCATCCTGAGGCCTGACTCCCAAGCTTCTGAGTTCCCACCGACCCCCCTCACCCCCAAGCATTTCCCCTTCCGTGTCAGCGCCCGGGGGTCAGTCTCTAAGCTGGTTTCTCTGCCTCGGGCTCAGCCCTCTCCAGTCCATCCTCCAGGTGTTCCCAGAGCCTGATCACGGGGCTCTGCTGCATCAATTTATTCAGTAGCCCCTCCACGTGCTTAGGGGTGAAATCTACGTCTTAGTCTTGGCCAAAAAAAAAAAAAAAACCCTTTGATGTGGCCTTTACCTGTGCTTCTGCCTACCAGGTAGCTGTTGATCCCCAAACTGGTCATGTCCCTTTGCATCTTCATGGTTTTGCTCATGCTGTTTCCTCCATCTGAAATGCCCTTTCTTCGCCTCTTTGTCTAAGGAAACTTCTACCCTTGCACACCCACCGCCTTCTTCAAAGCTCAAATCACAGACAAGCAACCGTTTGGGATGCTCTCAGCTTGGTCCCCCTGCAAGTCCCCATGGCACACTCAATCTGGGGCAGGGCACAGTGATGGCAGGGGCTGTATTCTCTCCACCCATCCCTGAGTACTTAGTGCCCCCCACAGTGCTGAGCCCCAATCCTTGATAGAAGGAAGGTAATAAACTGATTGGTTACAACATGCAGCTACTTTGTGGTACAATGCGGAACAAAACACGCTTAGGGGGCTTCCCTGGTGGCGCAGGGGTTGAGAGTCTGCCTGCCGATGCAGGGGACACGGGTTCGTGCCCCGGTCCGGGAAGATCCCACGTGCCGCGGAGCAGCTGGGCCCGGGAGCCATGGCCGCTGAGCCTGCGCGTCTGGAGCCTGTGCTCCGCAACGGGAGAGGCCACAACAGTGAGAGGCCCGCGTACCGCAAAAACAAAAACAAAAACAAAAACAAAAATCCACCACGCTTGGGTAGCCCTCCCAGAGCTTATGGTCTGACTGATCAATCCACTGGGTCACCGTTGGTTTGAGGCTTAAAGGCGCCGCTATCCTTAAGAAGCCTCATTTAAGCGGTATATACCTATGGCCTGATAACATAGGGATGCCTAACGTACAGAAAAATGACACATGCATAGGTCTACTGTATCAGTTTCTCAGTGACCCTCACTGCATCACTGACTCCTCAGATGTCATGGGACTGAGAGCAAGCCCCCACCTGAGTGTCACAGGAGTGTGTTTCTGGAGCAGAGGGTCATGACAGAGAGGGCAAGAAGTGAGAGGATTACAAAGAAAAACAGGATCCATCATGATTTTGCCTGGAAATGCCTGTTAATTTAGGTCAATTCAACAAATATTTATGAGGTACTATGTGTGTCTATGTGTGTTATATATATATATATGTATATATATCATCAAACCCATTCTACAGGAGGGCAGTTAAGGCATAGTGGTGAAATAGCTTGTCCAAAGTTGCAACAGTTGGTTCATGATAGTGCTGGGATTTCAATCCAGGTATGTTGGACTTGAAAACTGTCATCTTCCTACTGTGCTGCATAAAACACAGTATGGAGCACCTCCTATGTGCCAGCACTGGGGATACAAAGGTGACTGAAACATGGCCCCTGCCCTCAAGAAGCTCCCAGTGTCCTGGGGGATGGAAAGGAAGCAGCTCTCCCAGTGTGGCGCTGGCAGGGAAACGGAGCATGCAAGGCTGTGGGGAAGGAGATTTCGCCACAGACATGGTTTAGAATTGCCTGCACACGGTGATCGAACGAAAGCTGACTGACTTCTAGTGGGCTTTAGTGTTGTTTTTAATATCTGTGCACACACCGTGGTCCCTTATTGCCTGCTTGTGGGGCACAGTAAGTCAGTCTGGCTGTGGAAGGCTAGTTCCATTCCCAGACTCTCACACATCTGGTGCACGGAGACTCTGGGCCAGCACCGCCCTGTCTTCCAAGGGTCACAGAATCACAAGTTGGCGGTCTTTCGGAGAGAGGGGGATGTGGCCAGGGCGCAGCGGGAGCAGAGGAGAGTGGTTTCGTGCATCATGCTGTGAGTGGACGCTTCACAAAGGAGAAGATCGATCAATTGATGACGCCTGGAGAACTTGCTCAGGTGTAAAATGGACTCTGGCTTTTATTGCAGCCAAAGTCCAAGAGGACTTTCCCAAAGGACCACCTCGATTTGGCCAGAGGTGCTGACAACACTCCATGCCTTCTTTGAGGAAAGGTCTTTAATTTCTATGCCAATGAGCCACACACTGGCTCC